>NC_082650.1:41544114-42794114 GCF_028023285.1 Balaenoptera ricei | reverse complement strand
GGCCTATTTTTAAATTATTAGAAAAAAGTGGTTCAACAGCAACTACAAATGCATTTTGAACATTAACTGGCACATAATGATTATGCAACAAAGTTATTAAATGAAAAATAAAATCAGTGACTTTTCCACAATATGTTATTTGTTTATGACATTGCTACACAGAAAATTGAATTTTAGTCTGGAAGGACTTTTTTTTATTCAGTTTTTTCAAGATATAATTGACATACAGCACTGTATAAGGTTTATAGCATAATGATTTGACTTACATACATCATGAAATGATTACCACAATAAGTTTAGTGAACATCCATTATCTAATATAGATACAAATTAAAAGATAAGGGGACTTCCCTGGTGGCACAGTGGTTAAGAATCTGCCTGCCAATGCAGGGGACATGGGTTCGAGCCCTGGTCCGGGAGGATCCCACATGCCATGGAGCAACTAAGCCCGTGGGCCACAACTACTGAGCCCACATGCCACAACTACTGAAGCCTGTGTGCCTGGAGCCCGTGCTCTGCAACAAGAGCAGCCACTGCAATGAGAAGCCTGTGCACCACAACAAAGAGTAGCCCCCACTCACCCCGCAACTAGAGAAAGCCCATGTGCAGCAACGAAGACCCAACACAGCCAAAAATAAATGAATAAATTAATTAATTAATAAAATAAAAAGATAACTCTTAGGATTTACTCTCTTTACAACTTTCATATGTAACATGCAGTGGTGTTAGTTATATTAATCATGTTGTACATTGAATCCCTAGTACTTACTTTCTTATCCCTGAATGTTTGTACCTTTTGACCACCTTCATCCAGTTCCCCTCCCCTTAACCCCCACCTCTGGTAACCATAAATCCGATCTCTTTCTTTTATTATAAGTTTGTTTGTTTTTGAAGTGTAACTGATTTACAACACTCTGTTAGTTCCTGGTGCACAACATAGTGATTCCATCTTTCTATACATTACAAAATGATCACAATAAGTTAGTTAACGTCTGTCACCATACAAAGATAATACATTATTATTGACTATATTCCCCACTCAGTACATTTCATACCTGTGACTCATTTATTTTGTAACTGGAAGTTTGTACCTCTTAACCTCCCTCACCTATTTGTCTCCTCCCCTCTGGCAACCAGCTGTTTGTTCTCTATATCTATGCCTCTATTTTCTTATGTTTATTCATTTGTTTTGTTTTTTAGATTTCACATGTAAGTGAAATCATACAGTATATACAGTATTCACTTGGCATAATACCCTGTAGGTCCAACCATGTTGTTGCAAATGGCAAAGTTACATTCTTTTTTATGGATGAGTAACATTCCATTATTATATATCATATCTTCTTATCCTTTCATCTATTGATGGGTGTGAAGTTTGCTTCCATATCTTGACTATTGTAAATACTGCTGTAATGAACATAGGCATGAATGTGTGTTTTCGAATTAGTATTTTTGTTTTCTTCAGATAAATATCCAGGGGTGGAATTGCTGGATTTTATAGAACTTATTTTTTTACTTTTTGAGGAACCTCCATACTGTTTTGTTTTTTATTTTATAATTTTTAAAAATTGAGGAATAGTTTATTTACAGTGTTGTTCCATACTGTTTTTCATAGCAGTTGCACCAATTTACATTCCCACCAACAGTGCACAGGGGTTCCTCACCAACACTTCTTTTGTGTGATCTTTTTGATAATAGCCATTCTGAAAGATGTGAGGTGGTATTTCATGGTTTTGATTTGCTTTTCCCTGATGATTAGTGATGTTGAATATCTTTTCATGTGCCTGTCGGCCATCTGCATGTCTTCTTTGGAAAAATGTCTATTCAGGTCTTCTGCTCATTTTCGATTGGGTTGTTTTTTGATACTGAGTTGTATGAGCTGTTTATATATTTTGGATATTAACCCCTTGTCAGTCATCATTTGCCAACATTTTATCCCATTGTGTAGGTTGTCTTTGTCTTTTCATTTTGTCAGTGATTTCCTTTGCTGTGTAAAAGATTTTAAGTTTAATTGGGTCCAATTTATTTACTCTTACTTTTATTTCCTTTGCCTTAGGAGACAGATCCAAAAAATTACTACACCTTATGTCAGAGTGTTCTGCCTATGTTTGCTTTTAGGGGTTGTAGGGTTTCAAGTCTTACATTTAGGCATTTAATCCATTTTACATTTATTTTTGTATATACTGTGGGGAAATGTTCTAATCTCATTGTTTTATATGTAGTTATCTGGTTTTCCCAGCAGCATTTATTGAAGAAAATGTCTTATCTCCATTGTATATTCTTGCCTCCTTTGTCATAGATTAATTGACCATAGGTGCATAAGTTTACTTCTGTGCTCTCTATTCTGTTCCAGTGAACCTATGTGTCTGTGTGCCAGTACCATGCTGTTCTGATTACTGTAGTTTTGTAGTATAATCTGAAGTCTGGGAGGGTGATACCTCCAGATTTTTTTATTTTTCTCAAGATTGTTTCGGGCAATTCAGGGTCATTTGTGGTTCCATATTTTAGGATTATTTCTTATAGTTGGGTGAAAAATGTCCCAGGTATTTTGATAGTGATTGCATTAAATCTGTAGATTGTTCTGGGTAGTATGGCCATTTTAACAATATTCTTCCAATCCAAGGGCTCAGGATAGCTTTCCATTTCTTTGGATCATTTCCTTTATCAGTGTTTTATAATTTTCAGTATATAGGTCTTTCACTTCCTTGGTTAAGTTTATTCCTAGGTATTTTATTCTTTTTGATGTGATTTTAAATGGGAGTTTTAAAACTTTATTATAGTTCATTATTAGTGCATAGAAAAGCAACAGATTTCTGTATATTAATCTTGTATCCTGAAACTTTTTGAGTTCATTTATTAGTTCTAGTAGTTTTTGGGTGGAGACTTTAGGGTTTTCTATATAAAGTATCATGTCATCTGCAAATAGTGACAGTTTTACTTCTTCCCTTCCAATTTGCATGCCTTTTCTTTTTTCTTTTTTTTTTTTTTCATGTCTGATTGCTGTGGCTAGGACTTCAATACAGTGTTAAATAGAAGTGGCAACAGTGGGCCTCCTTGTCCTGTTCCTGAATTTAGAGGAAAGTCTTTCAGCTTTTCACCATTGAATGTGATGTTAGCTGTGGGTTTCTCACAAATGGCCTTTATAATGTTGAGATATAATCCACTTGCATGAGATTTTTATCATGAATGGGTGTTGAATTTTGTCAAATGCCTTTTCTGGTCTATTGAGATGATCATGTGATTTATCCCTCCTTTTGTTAATGTGGTGTATCACACCAATTGATTTGCAAATATTGAACCATCCTTGTGTCCCTGGAATAAATCCAACTTAATCATGGTGTATGATCCTTTTTACATATTCTTGGATTTGGTTTGCTAATATTTTGTTGAGGATTTTTGCATTTATATTAATCAAAGATATTGGTCTGTTATTTTCTTTCTGTAGTGTCTTTGGTTATTATAAGAGGGTAATTGTGGCCTTGTAGAATGAATTTGGGAGTGTTCCATCCTCTTCAATTTTTTGAAGTAGTTTGGGAAGAAAGGTATTTTTTCTTCTTTATATATCTGGTAGATTTTCCCTGTGAAGCTGTCTGGTTCTGGACTTTTGTTTGCTGGAATTTTTTGTTACAAATTCAATTTCACTACTAGTGATTGATCTGTTCAAATTGTCTGTTTCTTCCTGATTCATTTTTGGCAGTTGTGTGTTTCTAGAAATTAGTCCATTTTTCTAGGTTGTCCAGTCTGTTGGCATATAACTGTTCATAGTCTTTTTTATGATTTTCTGTATCTCTGTGGTATCGGTTGTTAGTTCTCCTCTTTCATTTATTATTTATTTGGGTCCTCTCTCTTTTTTTTCATGAGCCTGGCTAAAGCTTTATCAATTTAATTTACTTTTAAAACAACCCAGCTCTTGGCTTCATCTTTTCTTTTTTTTGTTCTCTATTTTATTTCCTCTCTGATTATTCTTATTTCCTTCCTTCTGTTGACTTTGGGCTTTGTTTGTTCTTCTTTTTCTAATTCCTTTAGGTGGTAGCCTAGGTTGTTTGAGATTTTCTTGTGTCTTCTTTTTTTTTTTTTATTGCCACGCTATGTAGCATGTGGGCTCTTAGTTCTCCTGACCAGGAATCAAACCTGCGCCTACTACAGTGGAATCATGAAGTTTTAACCACTGGACCTCCAGGGAATTCCTGAGATTTTCTTATTTCTTGAGGAAGGTCTGTATCACTAAACTACCATCCTAAACTCTTCTTCCTGTATCCCATAGATTTTGGAGTGTTGTGTTTCCATTTTCATTTGCCTCAAGGTATTTTCTCATTTTCTCTCCTTTTAAAAAAAATTATTTATTTTATTTATTTGTTTTTGGCTGCATTGGGTCTTCGTTTCTGCACACAGGCTTTCTCTAGTTACAGCGACTGGGAGCTACTCTTTGTTGCAGTGCACGGGCTTCTCATTGTGGTGGCTTCTCTTGTTGCAGAGCACAGGCTCTAGGCACACGGGCTTCAGTAGTTGTGGCTCACGGGCTCTAGAGCACAGGCTCAGTGGTTGTGGCACATGGGCTTAGTTGCTCCACGACATGTGGGATCTTCCTGGACCAGGGCTTGAGCCCATGTCCCCTGCATTGGCAGGCAGATTCTTAACCACTGTGCCACCAAGGAAGTCCCTCATTTTCTCTTTGATTTCTTCATTAACCCATTGGTTTTTTAGTCACATGTTGTTTAGTCTCAAAATGTCTATTGTTTTCCCATTTTTCTTTTTGTAATTGATTTCTAGTTTCATACTGTTGTGGTCAAAATATATTTGATATAATTTTTATCCTCTTAAAAATCTGAGACTCGTTTGGTGACCTAGGTAGAATGTGATCTATCCTGGATGATATTCCATGTGCAATTGAAAAGAATATATATTATGCTGTTTTTGGATGGAATGTCCTGTAGATGTCTATTTACTGCAACTAGTCCATTGTGTCATTTAAGACCAAGTTGCCTTATTGATTTTCTGTCTGGATGATTTATACATTGATGTAAGTGGGGAATTAAAGTTCTACTATTATTATATAATTGTCAATTTCTCCTTTTTATGTCTGTTAGTATTTGCTTTAGGTATTTAGGTGCTCCTGTATTGGGTGCTTATATGTTAACAAGTGTAATAATAACCTCTTCTTTTATTGCTCCCTTTATTGTTATATAATACCCTTCTTTGTCTTTTGTTATAGCCTTTGTTTTAAAGTCTTTTTTATCTGATATGAGGATTGCTACCCTTACTTTCTTGTTGTTTCCATTTGCATGAAGTATATTTTTCCATCCCCTCACTTTCAGTCTGTGTGCCTTTAGCTCTGAAGTAAGTCTCTTGTTTACAGTGTATAGAAGGGTCTATCCTACCCTATGTCTTTTGATCAGAGTATTTAGTCCACTAGCATTTAAAGTAATTATTGATAGTTATGTACTTACTGCCATTTTGTTATTTGTTTTCCAGTTGCTTTGTAGTTCTTCTCTGTTCTTCTTTCTGTTTCTTCTCTTTTGGTTTGATGATTTTCTTTCATAGCATGCTTGTGTTCCATTCTTTTCAGTTTTTTGCATCTATAGTAGGTTTTTGATTTTTGGTTACCATGGGGTTCATATATGTTGGCCTGTAACTGTATCTACTGGTAGTCATTCAAGTTGAAACACATTCTAAAAGATCTACATTTTCACTTCCCTCCCCCACATTCTGTGGTTCTGATGTCATATTTTATACCATCATGCTTATCCTTTAACTGTTTATTATAGTTATAGTTGCTTTGTAAACTTTTTATCTTTTAATCTTCATACTGTCTTAAGTGGTTGATCTTTAGTCCTTACTATATATTTGCCTTTCCTAGTGGGATATTCCCTTTCCTATAGATTCTTCTTTTTGACTTGGGGAAGAATTTTTAACATTTCTTTTGGTAGATTTAGTAATGATGGACTCTTAAGTTTTTACTCATCTGAGAAGTTCTTTTTCTCTCCTTCTATGCTAAAGGATAATCTTATTGGGTAAAGTACACTAGGTTGCAGGATTTTCCCTTTTAGGACTTTGAATATATCATGCCCCTTTTGGCCTGCAAAGTTTCTGCAAGGAAATTAGGTGATAGCCTTATGGGGATTCCTTTGTATATGACTCTGTTTTTCTCTTGCTACCTTTAAATTCTCTCTTTAACTTTTGCCATTTTAATTATATGTCTTGGTTTGGATCTGTTTGGGTTCATTTTGTTTGGAACCCTCTGTGCTTCCTGTACCTGGATACATGTTTCTTTCTTCAAGTTAGGGATGTTTTCTGCCATAATTTCCTCAAGTACATTTTTAAAAATAAATTTATTTATTTTATTTTATTTATTTTATTTTTGGCTGCATTGGGTCTTCATTGCTGTGTGCAGGCTTTCTCTAGTTG
The DNA here is from genome assembly GCF_028023285.1 of Balaenoptera ricei. Classification (NCBI taxonomy): domain Eukaryota; kingdom Metazoa; phylum Chordata; class Mammalia; order Artiodactyla; family Balaenopteridae; genus Balaenoptera; species Balaenoptera ricei. Next base: position 42,787,709 of record NC_082650.1, on the reverse strand, counting down.
CAGCTAGTGGGGGCTACTCTTCATTGCGGTGTGCAGGCTTCTCATTGTGGTGGCTTCTCTTGTTGCGGAGCATGGGCTCTAGGCACATGGGCTTCAGTAGTTGTGCCACAGGGCTCAGTAGTTGTGGATCACAGGCTCTAGAGTGCAGCCTCAGTTGTAGTGCACGGGCTTAGTTGTTCTGTGGCATGTGGGATCTTCCCGGACCAGGGCTCGAACCCGTGTCCCTCGCATTGGCAGGCGGATTCTTAACCACTGCGCCACCAGGGAAGCCCTCTCAAGTACATCTTTGATCCTCTTCTCTCTCTCGTCTCCTCTTGGTACCCCTAAAATGTGAATCCTCATAAGCTTAATGTTATCCCAAGATCTCTAAAATTGTTTTCATTAAAATTTTTTTGTTTTCTAATTGGGTGATTTCCATTACTGTATCTTCTAGATCACTCATACATTCTTCTGTATCACTCAGTCTGTTATCCATTCCTTCTAGTGTTTTTTATAATTATATTTCATCTATTGAATTCATTTCACTATTTGTTTGGGTATCTGTTATATTTTCTAGTTCCTTGTTAAAGTGTTCACTACATGCATAAATCCTTTTCCTAATTCATTTAATATTTTTATGACCAATATGTTCAATTCTTTATCTGGTAAATTACTTATTTCTATTATTTTTTTCAGGGGTTTTCCCTTGCTCTTTTTAAAAAATTTTTTATATTATATTGGAATATAGGTGATATGTTAGTTTCAGGTCTACAGCAAAGTGATTCAGTTATACATATACATATATACATTCTTTTTCAGATTCTTTCCCCATATAGATTATTGAGTAGAATTCCCTGTGCTATACAGTAGGGCCTTGTTGATTATCTATGTTATATATAGTGTATCTGTTCATCCCAACCTCCTAATTTATGCCTCCCCAACCCCCACCTTTGCACTTTGGTAACCATAAATTTGTTTTTTAAGTCTGTGAATCTGTTTCTGTTTTGTGAATAAGTTCATTTGTATCAATTTTTTTTTAGATTCCAAATATAAGCAGTATCATATATTGTCCTTCTCTGTCTGACTGACTTCACTTCCTATGGTAATCTCCAGGTCCATCCATGTTGCTGCAAATGGCATTATTTCATTCTGTTTAATGATTGAGTAGTATTCCATTGTATATATGTACCACATCTTCTTTATCCATGCATCTGTTGATGGACATTTAGGTTGCTTCCATGTCTTGGGTATAGCAAACAGCACTGCAGTGAACATTGGGTTGCGTGTATCCTTTTGAACTGTGGTTTTCTCTGGATATATGTGCAGGGGTGGGATTGCTGTGTCATATGGTAGTTCTGTTTTTAGTTTTTTAAGGAACCTCCATACTGTTCTCCATAGTGGCTATACCAATTTTCATTCCCACCAACAGTGTAAGAGGGTTCACTTTTCTCCACACCTTCTCCAGCATTAATTGTTTGTAGATTTTTTGATAATGGCCATTCTGACTGGTGTGAGGTGATACCTCATTGTAGTTTTGATTTGCAGTTCTCTAATAATTAGTGATGTTGAGTATCTTTTCATGTGCCTCTCCACCATCTGTATGTCTTATTTGGAGAGATGTCTATTTAGATCTTCTGCCAATTTTTTGATTGGGTCATTTGTTTGATATTGAGCTGTTTGCAAATTTTGGAGATAGATCCCTTGTCAGTTACATTGTTTGCAAATATTTTCTCCCATTCCGTGGGTTGTCTTTTTGTTTTGTTTATGGTTTTCTTTACTGTGCAAAAGCTTTTAAATTTAGTTAGGTCCCATTTGTTTATTTTTATTTTCATTATTTTAAAAGGTGGATCAAAAAAGATATTGCTGCAATTTAGGTCACAGAGTGTTCTGCCTGTTTTCCTCTAAGAGTTTCATAGTATCTGGTCTTACGTTTAGGTCTTTAATCCATTTTGAGTTTATTTTTGTGTATGGTGTTAAGCTGTCCAGTTTTCCCAGAACCATTTATTGAAGAGACTGTCTTTTCTCCACTGTATATTCTTGGCTCTTTTGTCATAGATTAATTGACCATAAGTGCATGGGTTTATTTCTGGGCTTTCTGTCCTTTTTCATTGATCTGTGTTTTTGTTTTTGTGCCAGTACCATACTGTTTTGATGACTGTAGCTTTGTAGTATAGCCTTAAGTCAGAGAGCCTGATTCCTCCAGCTCCAGCTTTTTCTTTCTCAGGATTGCTTTGGCTATTTGGGGTCTTTTGTGTCTCCATACAAATTTAAAAACATTTTGTTCTGGTTCTGTGAAAAATGCCATTGGTAATTTGATAGGGATTGCACTGAATCTGTAGATTGCCTTGGGCAGTGTAGTTATTTTAACAGTAGTGATTCTTCCAATTCAAGAACACTGTATATCTTTCCATGCTTGTGTTATCTTCGATTTCTTTCATCAGCATCTTTCCTTTCATCAGCATCTTATAATTTTTGGAATACAGGTCTTTTGCCTCCTTAGGTAGGTTTATTCCTAGGTATTTTATTCTTTTTGATACAGTGGTGAATGGGATTGTTTCTTTAATTTCTCTTTCTGATCTTTCATTGTTAGAAATGCAACAGATTTCTGTGTGTTAATTTTGTATCCTGAAACTTTACTGAATTCATTGATGAGCTCTAGTAGTTTTCTGGTAGCATCTTTAGGATTTTCGATGTATAGTATCATGTCATCTGCAAACAGTGACAGTTTACTTTTTCTTTTCAAATTTAGATTCCTTTTCTTTCTTTTTCTTCTCTGATTACCGTGGCTAGGACTTCCAAAACCATGCTGAGTGAAAGTGGACCTCCTTGTATTGTTCCTGATCTTAGAGAAAATGCTTTCAGTTTTTCACTATTGATTATGATGTTAGCTGTAGGCTTTCCATATATGGCCTTTATTATGTTGAGGTATGTTCCCTCTGTGCCCACTTTCTGGAGAGTTTTTATCATAAATGGGTGTTGAATTTTGCCAAAAGCTTTTTCTGCATCTATTGAGATGATAATATTGTTTTCTTATTCTTCATTTTGTTAATGTGGTGTATCACAGTGATTGACTTATGGATATTGAAAAATACTTGCATCCCTGTGATAAATCCCACTTGATTGTGGTGTGCGATCCTTTTAATGTATTGTTGGATTCAGGTTGCTAGTATTTTGTTGAGCATTTTTGCATCTATGTTCATCAGTGATATTGGCCTGTAATTTTCTTTTATTTGTGGTACCTTTGTCTGGTTTTGGTATCAGGGTGATGGTGGCCTCATAGAATGAGTTTGGGAGTGTTCTTTCCTCTGTAATTTTTTGGAAGAGTTTCAGAAGGATAGGTGTTAACTCTTCTCTAATTGTTTGATAGAATTCACCTGATCCTGGACTTTTGTTGGGAGTTTTAAAATCACAGTTTCAATTTCAGTGCTTGTGATAGGTCTGTCCATATTTTCTACTTCTTCCTGGTTCAGTCTTGGAAGCTTTTACCTTTCTAAGAATTTGTCCACATCTTCTGGGTTGTTCATTTTATTGGCATATACTTGCTTGTAGTAGTCTTTTATGAGCCTTTGTATTTCTGTGGTGCCTGCTGTAACTTCTACTTTTTCATTTCTAATTTTATTGATTTGAGCCCTCTCTCTTTTTTCTTGTTGAGTCTGGCTAAAGCTTTATCAATTTTGTTTATCTTTTCAGAGAACCATCTTTTAGTTTCATTGATCTTTTCTATTGTTTTCCTTGTCTCTATTTCATTTATTTCTGGTATGACTTTTATGATTTCTTTCCTTCTATTCACTTTGGGTTTTGTTTGTTTTTCTTTCTCTAGTTCCTTTAGGTGTATGGTTACATTGTATATTTGATATTTTTCTTATTTCCTGAGGTAAGATTGTATTGCTATTAACTTCCTTCTTAGAACTGCTTTTATTGTGTGTCGTAGGTTTTTGATCATCATGCTTCAGTTGTCATTTGTCTCTAGGTATTTTTTGACTTCCTCTGTGATTTCTTCAGTGATCCGTTGGTTTTTTTCATACCATATTTTTTTAGCCTCCACCTGTTTGTGTGTTTTTTTGCAGTTTTTTTCTTTCAGTTGATTTCTAATCTCATAGCATTGTGGTCAGAAAAGATACTTGATATGATTTCAACTTTCTTAAATTTTTGGAGGCTTGCTTTATGTCCCAGCATGTGATATATCCTGGAGAATGTTCATGTACCGTTGGAAAGAATGTGTATTCTGCTGCTTTTGGATGGAATGCTCTATAAATATCAATTAAATCCATCTGGTCTAATTTGTCATTTAAGACCGGTGTTTCATTATTAATTTTCTGTCTCGATGATCTGTCCATTAATATAAGTGGGGTGTTAAAGACCCCCACTATTATTGGGTTACTGTCGATTTCTCCTTTTATGACTTTTAGCATTTGCCTTATATATTGGGGTACACTTATGTTGGATGCATATATATTTACTATTGTTATATCTTCTTGGTTTATCCATTAATCATTGTGTAGTGTTCTTCTTTGTCTTTTGTAACAGTCTTTATTTTAAAGTCTATTTTGTCTGATAAGAGTATTGCAACTCAGCTTCCTTTTGCTTTCCATTTTCATGGAATACCTTTTTGCATCCGCTGGCTTTCAGTCTGTATGTGTCCCTAGATCTGAAGTGGGTCTTTTGTAGACAGCATATGCATGGGTCTTCTTTTTGTATCCAGTCAGCCAGTCTTTGTCTTTTGTTTGGAGCATTTAATCCATTTACATTTACGGTAATTACTGATATGTAAGTTCTTGTTGCCATTTTGCTAATTGTTTTGGGTTTGTTTTTGTAGGTGTTTTTTCTTCCCTTCCTCTTTTGTTCTCTTGTGATTTGATGATTATCTTTACTTTTGTGTTTGGATTCCTTTTTCTTTTTTGTGTATATATCTATTGTAAATTTTTGGTTTGTGGTTACCATGAGGTTTTGACATAGCAGTCTATCTGTATACGAGATTGTTTTAAGTTGCTGGTCTCTTAATTTCAAATGCATTTCCAATAACCTGCATTTGTACTCTCCTCTTCTCACAATTACTGGTTTTGATATCATATTTGTGTGTGAATAATTTTCTACCTTTACTCTATGTTTGCCTTTACCGGTGAGCTTTCCCATTTGTCATTTTCTTGTTTCTAGTTGTGACCTTTACTTTTCCTCCTAGAGAAGTTCCTTTATCAATTGTTGTGAAGCTGGTATGGTGATGATGAATTCCCTTAGCTTTTGCTTGTCTGTAAAATTTTTGATTTCTCCACTGAATCTGAATGAGAGCCTTGCTGGGTAGAGTGTTCTTGGTTGTAAGTATTTCCCTTACATCACTTTATTTATTTTTTTTTTGAATTTTTGAATTTTGTTTTATTTTTTTATACAGCATGTTCTTATTAGTCATCAATTTTATACACATCAGTGTATACATGCCAATCCCAATCGCCCAATTCAACACACCACCATCCCCACCCCACCTGCCGCTTTCCCCCCTTGGTGTCCATACATTTGTTCTCTACATCTGTGTCTCAACTTCTGCCCTGCAAACCGGTTCATCTGTACCATTTTTCTAGGTTCCACATACATGCGTTAATATACGATATTTGTTTTTCTCTTTCTGACTTACTTCACTCTGTATGACAGTCTCTAGATCCATCCACATCCCAACAAATGACTCAATTTCGTTCCTTTTTATGGCTGAGTAATATTCCATTGTATATATGTACCACATCTTCTTTATCCATTAATCTGTCAATGGGCATTTAGGTTGCTTCCATGTCCTGGCTATTGTAAATAGTGCTGCAGTGAACGTTGGGGTGCATGTGTCTTTTTTTTTTTTTAATTTATTTTTGGCTGTGTTGGGTCTTCGTTTCTGTGTGAGGGCTTTCTCCAGTTGCTGCGAGTGGGGGCCACTCTTCATCGCAGTGCGCGGGCATCTCACTATTGCAGCCTCTCGTTGCGGAGCACAGGCTCCAGACGCGCAGGCTCAGTAGTTGTGGCTCACGGGCCCAGTTGCTCTGTGGCATGTGGGATCCTCCCAGACCAGGGCTTGAACCTGTGTCCCCTGCATTGGCAGGCAGACTCTCAACCACTGCGCCACCAGGGAAGCCCCCACATGTGTCTTTTTGAATTATGGTTTTCTCTGGGTATATGCCCAATAGTGGGATTGCTGGATCATATGGTAATTCTATTTTTAGTTTTTTAAGGAACCTCCATATTGTTCTCCATAGTGGCTGTATGAATTTACATTCCCACCAACAGTGGAAGAGGGTTCTCTTTTCTCCACACCCGCTCCAGCATTTGTTGTTTGTAGATTTTCTGATGACGCCCATTCTGACTGGTGTGAGTTGATACCTCATTGTAGTTTTGATTTGCATTTCTCTAATAATTAGTGATGTTGAGCATCTTTTCATGTGCTTCTTGGCCATCTGTATATCTTCTTTGGAGAAATGTCTATTTAGGTCTTCTGCCCATTTCTGGATTGGGTTGTTTGTTTCTTTAATATTGAGCTGAGTGAGCTGTTTATATATTTTGGAGATTAATCCTTTGTCCGTTGATTCGTTTGCAAATATTTTCTCCTATTCTGAGGGTTGTCTTTTCGTCTTGTTTATGGTTTCCTTTGCTGTGCAAAAGCTTTGAAGTTTCATTAGGTCCCATTTGTTTATTTTTGTTTTTATTTCCATTACTCTAGGAGGTGGATCAAAAAAGATCTTGCTGTGATTTATGTCAAAGAGTGTTCTTCCTATGTTTTCCTTTAAGAGTTTTATAGTGTCCAGTCTTACATTTAGGTCTCAAATCCATTTTGAGTTTATTTTTGTGTATGGTGTTAGGGAGTATTCTAATTTCATTCTTTTACATGTAGCTGTCCCGTTTTCCCAGCACCACTTATTGAAGAGACTGTCTTTTCTCCATTGTATATCTTTGCCTCCTTTGTCATAGATTAGTTGACCATAGGTGCGTGAGTTTATCTCTGGGCTTTCTATCCTGTTCTATTGATCTATATTTCTGTTTTTGTGCCAGTACCATATTGTCTTGATTACTGTAGCTTTGTAGTATAGTCTGAAGTCAGGGAGTCTGATTCCTCCAGCTCCGTTTTTTCCCTCAAGACTGCTTTAGCTATTCGGGGTCTTTTGTGTCTCCATACAAATTTTAAGATGATTTGTTCTAGTTCCGTAAAAAATGCCATTGGTAATTTGATAGGGATTGCATTGAATCTGTAGATTGCTTTGGGTAGTATAGTCATTTTCACAATGTTGATTCTTTCAATCCAAGAACATGGTATATCTCTCCATCTGTTGGTATCATCTTTAATTTCTTTCATCAGTGTCTTATACTTTTCTGCATGCAGGTCTTTTGTCTCCCTAGGTAGGTGTATTCCTAGGTATTTTATTCTTTTTGTTGCAGTGGTAAATGGGAGTGTTTTCTTAATTTCTTTTTCAGATTTTTCATCATTAGTGTATAGGAATGCAAGAGATTTCTGTGCATTAATTTTGTATCCTGCAACTTTACCAAGTTCATTGATTAGCTCTAGTAGTTTTCTGGTGGCATCTTTAGGATTCTCTATGTATAGTATCATGTCATCTGCAAACAGTGACAGTTTTACTTCTTCTTTTCCAATTTGTATTCCTTTTATTTCTTTTTCTTCTCTGATTGCCGTGGCTAGGACTTTCAAAACTATGTTGAATAATAGTGGTGAGAGTGGACATCCTTGTCTCGTTCCTGATCTTAGAGGAAATGCTTTCAGTTTTTCACCATTGAGAATGATGTTTGCTGTGGGTTTGTCATATATGGCCTTTATTATGTTGAGGTAGGTTCCCTCTATGCCCACTTTCTGGGGAGTTTTTATCATAAATGGGTGTTGAATTTTGTCAAAAGCTTTTTCTGCATCTATTGAGATGATCATATGGTTTTTATCCTTCAATTTGTTAATATGACGTATCACATTGATTGATTTGCGTATATTGAAGAATCCTTGCATCCCTGGGATAAATCCCACTTGATCGTGGTGTATGATCCTTTTAATGTGTTGTTGGATTCTGTTTGCTAGTATTTTGTTGAGGATTTTTGCATTTATATTCATCAGTGATATTGGTCTATAATTTTCTTTTTTTGTAGTGTCTTTGTCTGGTTTTGGTATCAGGGTGATGGTGGCCTCATAGAATGAGTTTGGGAGTGTTCCTTCCTCTGCAATTTTTTGGAAGAGTTTGAGAAGGATGGGTGTTAGCTCTTCTCTAAATGTTTGATAGAATTCACCTGTGAAGCCATCTTGTCCTGGACTTTTGTTTGTTGGAAGATTTTTAATCACAGTTTCAATTTCATTACTTGTGATTGGTCTGTTCATATTTTCTGTTTCTTCTTGGTTCAGTCTTAGAAGGTTATACCTTTCTAAGAATTTGTGCATTTCTTCCAGGTTGTCCGTTTTTTTGGCATAGAGTTGCTTGTAGTAGTCTCTTAGGATGCTTTGTATTTCTGCGGTGTCTGTTGTAACTTCTCCTTTTTCATTTCTAATTTTATTGATTTGAGTCCTCTCCCTCTTTTTCTTGATGAGTCTGGCTAATGATTTATCAATTTTGTTTATCTTCTCAAAGAACCAGCTTTTAGTTTTATTGATCCTTGCTATTGTTTTCTTTGTTTCTATTTCATTTTTTTCCACTCTGATCTTTATGATTTCTTTCCGTCTGCTAACTTTGGGTTTTGTTTGTTCTTCTTCCTCTAGTTCCTTTAGGTGTAAGGTTAGATTGTTTATTTGAGATTTTTCTTGTTTCTTGAGGTAGGCTTGTATAGCTATAAACTTCCCTCTTAGAACTGCTTTTGCTGCATCCCATAGGTTTTGGGTGGTCGTGTTTTCATTGTCATTTGTCTCTAGGTATTTTTTGATTTCCTCTTTGATTTCTTCAGTGATCTCTTGGTTATTTAGTAACGTGTTGTTTAGCCTCCATGTGTTTGTGCTTGTCACGTTTTTTTCCCTGTAATTCATTTCTAATCTCATAGTGTTGTGGTCAGAAAAGATGCTTGATATGATTTCAATTTTCTTAAATTTACTGAGGCTTGATTTGTGACCCAAGATGTGATCTATCCTGGAGAATGTTCCGTGCACCCTTGAGAAGAAAGTGTAATCTGCTGTTTTTGGATGGAATGTCCTATAAATATCAATTAAATCTATCTGGTCTGTTGTGTCATTTAAAGTTTCTGTTTCCTTATTTATTTTCATTATGGATGATCTGTCCATTGGTGTAAGTGAGGTGTTAAAGTCCCCCACTATTATTGTGTTACTGTCGATTTCCTCTTTTATAGCTGTTAGCAGTTGCCTTATGTATTGAGGTGCTCCTATGTTGGGTGCATATATATTTGTAATTGTTATATCTTCTTCTTGGATTTATCCCTTGATCATTATGTAATGTCCTTCCTTGTCTCTTGTATCATTCTTTATTTTAAAGTCTATTTTATCTGATATGAGTATAGCTACTCCAGCTTTCTTTTGATTGCCATTTGCGTGGAATATCTTTTTCCATCCCCTCACTTTCCGTCTGTATGTGTCCCTAGGTCTGAAGTGGGTCTCTTGTAGACAGCATGTATATGGGTCTTGTTTTTGTATCCATTCAGCAAGCCCGTGTCTTTTGGTTGGAGCATTTAATCCATTCACGTTTAAGGTAATTATCGATATGTATGTTCCTATGACCATTTTCTTAATTGTTTTGGGTTTGTTTTTGTAGGTCCTTTTCTTCTCTTGTGTTTCCCACTTAGAGAAGTTCCTTTAGCATTTGTTGTAGAGCTGGGTTGGTAGTGCCGAATTCTCTTAGCTTTTGCTTGTCTCTAAAGCTTTTGATTTCTCCATTGAGTCTGAATGAGATCCTTGCTGGGTAGAGTAATCTTGGTTGTAGGTTCTTCCCTTTCATCACTGTAAGTATATCATGCCACTCCCTTCTGGCTTGTAGAGGTTCTGCTGAGAAATCAGCTGTTAACCTTATGGGAGTTCCCTTGTATGTTATTTGTCATTTTTCCCTTGCTGCTTTCAATAATTTTTCTTTTTAATTTTTGCCAATTTGATTAATATGTGTCTCGGCGTGTTTCTCCTTGGGTTTATCCTGTATGGGACTCTGCGCTTCCTGGACTTGGGTGGCTATTTCCTTTCCCATGTTAGGGAAGTTTTTGACTGTAATCTCTTCAAATATTTTCTCTGGTCCTTTCTCTCTCTCTTCTCCTTCTGGGACCCCTATAATGCAAATGTTGTTGCGTTTAATGTTGTCCCAGAGGTCTCTTAGGCTGTCTTCATTTCTTTTCATTCTTTTTTCTTTATTGTTTTCTGCAGCAGTGAATTCCACCATTCTGTCTTCCAGGTCACTTATCCGTTCTTCTGCCTCAGTTATTCTGCTATTGATTCCTTCTAGTGTAATTTTCATTTCAGTTATTATATTGTTCATCTCTGTTTGTTTGTTCTTTAATTCTTCTAGGTCTTTGTTAAACATTTCTTGCATCTTCTCGATCTTTGCCTCCATTCTTATTCCGAGGTCCTGGATCATCTTCACTGTCATTATTCTGAATTCTTTTTCTGGAGGTTGCCTATCTCCACTTCATTTAGTTGTTTTTCTGGGGTTTTATCTTGTTCCTTCATCTGGTATATAGCCCTCTGCCTTTTCATCCTGCCTATCTTTCTGTGAATGTGGTTTTTGTTCCACAGGCTTCAGGATTTTAGTTTTTCTTCTGCTGTCTGCCCTCTGGTGGTTGAGGCTATCTAAGAGGCTTGATGGGAGGCTCTGGTGGTGGGTAGAGCTGACTGTTGCTGTGGTGGTCGGAGCTCAGTAAAACTTTAATCCACTTGACTGTTGATGGGTGGGGCTGGGTTCCCTCCCTGTTGGTTGTTTTGCCTGAGGCAACCCAACACTGGAGCCTACCTGGGCTCTTTGGTGTGGCTAATGACAGACTCTGGGAGGGCTCACGACAAGGAGAACTTCCCAGAACTTCTGCTGCCAGTGTCCTTGTCCCCACAGTGAAACAGAGCCACCCCCCCGCCTCTGCAGGAGACCTTCCAACACCAGCAGGTAGGTCTGGTTCAGTCTCCCCCGGGGTCACTGCTCCTTCCCCTGCGTCCTGATGCGCACACTATTTTGTGTGCGCCCTCCAAGAGTGGGGTCTCTGTTTCCCCCAGTCCTGTCGAAGTCCTGCAATCAATTCTCACTAGGCTTCAAAGTCTGATTCTCTATGAATTCCTCCTCCTGTTGCCGGACCCCCAGGTTGGGAAGCCTGGCGTGGGGCTCAGAACCTTCACTCCAGTCGGTGGACTTCTGTGGTGTAAGTGTTCGCCAGTCTGTGAGTCACCCACCCACCAGTTATGGCATTTGATTTTACTCTGATTGTGCCCCTCCTATCATCTCATTGTGGCTTCGCCTTTGTCTTTGGATGTGGGGTATCTTTTTTGGTGAGTTCCAGTGTCTTCCTGTCAATGATTGTCCAGTAGCTAGTTGTGAATCTGGTGTTCTCGCAAAAGGGAGTGAGAGCATGCCCTTCTACTCCGCCGTCTTGGTTCAGGCCTCTCCTTTCATCACTTTAAATATTTCATGCCATTCCCTTCTGGCCTGCAGAGTTTCTGCTGAAAAATCAGCAGATAACCTTATGGGGATTCCCCTGTATGTTATTTGTTGGTTTTCCCTTGTTGCTTTTAATATTTTCTCCTTGTCTTTAATTTTTGTCCATTTGCTTAATATGTGTCTTGTCATGTTCCTCCTTAGGTTTATCCAGTATCAGACTCTGTGTGCTTCCTGTTCTTGCGTGACTGTTTGTTTCCTGTGTTAGGGAAGTTTTCAGCTATTATGTCTTCACATATTTTCTCAGGCTGTTTCTCTCTCTCTTCTCCTTCTGATACCCCTGTAATGTGAATGTTGGTGCATTTAATGTTGTCCAAGTGGTCTCCTAAACTGTCCTCATTCCTTTTCATTCTTTTCTTTTTTAAAAATTCTATTCCTCAGCAGTTATTCCACCATTCTGTTTTCCAGATCAGTTACCCATTCATCTGCCTCATATATTTTGCTATTGATTTCTTCTAGTGTATTTTTCATTTCACTTATTGTATTGTTCATCAGTATTCATTTGTTCTTTAAATCTTCTAGCTCTTTCTTAAACATTTCTTGTATCTTCTCTGTCTGTGCCTCCATTCTTTTTCCGAGAATTTTGATCATCCTTACTATCATTACTCTGAATTCTTTTTCAGGTAGATTGCCTATTTCCACTTCACTCAGTTGTTCTTCTGGGGTTTTATCTTGTTCCTTCAACTGGAACATATTTTTCTGCTGTTTCATTTTAACTTTCTGGGTTTGTGGTCTCACAGGCTACAGGACTGTAGTTCCTCTTGCTTCTGGTGTCTGCCCCCTCATGGGTGAGGCTAGTCTAAGGGGCTTGTGCAGGCCTCCTGGTGGGATGAACTGGTGCCTGCCCAGTGGTGGGTGGAGCTGGATCTTGTTCCTCTGGTGGGCAGGTTCATGTCAAGGGATGTGTTTAGAGGCAGCTGTGGGCTCAGGAAGACTTTAAGCAGCCTGTCTGCTGATCAATGGGGCCGTGTTCCCACCCTTGGTTGGTTGGCTGGCATGAGGCATCCAAGCCCTGGAGCCTAAGGGCTGTTGGTTGGGACCAGGTCTTGGCATCAGAATGGCAGCCTGAAGCACAGCTCATGCCAATGAGTACTTTCTGGTACCTCCACCACCAGTGTCCTTGTTCCTGAAGTGAGCCACAGCCACCCCCTGCCTCCCCAGGAGACTCTCCAAGACCCACAGGTAGGTATGGCTCAGGCTCCTTTGAAGTCACTGCTGTTTCCCCTGGATCCTGGTACACAGGAGACCTTATGTGTATTCTTCAAGAGTGGTGTTTCTGTTTTCCCCCAGTCCTGTGGAGTTCCTATGATTATGCCCTACTGGCCTTCAAAGGCAATTGCCCTGGAAGCTCCTCCTCCTGATGCCAGATCCCCATACTGGGGATCCTGACATGGGGCTGAGAACTCTCACTCCTATGGGAGAACCTCCTCGATATAATTATTTTTCAGTTTGTTTGTCGCCCACCTGCCCGGTATGGGATTTGATTGTATCGCGAATGCTCCCCTCCTACCATCTCATTGTGGATTCTTCTTTGTCTTTGGAAGTAGAAAATCTCTTTTGGTAGGTTCCAGTCCTTTTTTGTCAATGGTTGTTCAGCAGTTACGTGTGATTTTGGTGTTTTTGTGAGAGGAGACGTGCTCAGGTCCTTCTACTCCACTGTCTTGTCAGGAAAACCTGTGATTTTTTTTTTCATTGAGATAATTGATGTACAATATGATGTAAGTTTCAGGTGTACAACATAGAGATTCACAGTTTTTAAATATTATATTCCATTTGTAGTTACTATATACTATTGGCTATATTCCTTTATTCTACAATATATCCTTGTAGCTTATTTTATACATAATAGTTTTTACCTCTTAGTCCCCTACTCCTATCTTTCTCTTCCCCTCTTCCCTCACCCACTGGTAACTACTAGTTTGTTTTCTATATGTGAGTCTATTTCTATTTTGTTACATTCACTAATTTATTTTTTAGATTCTGCGTAAGAGTCATATCATAACGTTTTTGTCTTTCTCTGTCTGACTTATTTCACTAAGTGTAATACCCTCCAAGTCCATCCTTGTTGCAAATGGCAAAATTTCATTCTTTTTTAGAGCTGGGTAGTATTCCATTGTGCGTGTGTGTGTGTATTTATGTGTGTGTATATATGTATGTGTATATATAATATACACATACATACCACATCTTATTTATCCATTCATCTGTGGATGGACACTTACGTTTCTTCCACTCTTGGGAATCATAAATAATGCTGCTATGAACATCGGGGTGCATTTATCCTTTTGAATTAGTGTTTTGTTTGTTTGTTTTTTTCGGATATTTACCCAGGAGTGGAATTGCTGGGTCATATGGTGTTTCTAGTTTTAGTTTTCTGAGAAACCTCCATACTGCTTTCCATATTTACATTCCCACCAAAAGTGCATGAAGGTTCACCTTTCTCCATATCCTTGCCAACATTTGTTATTTGTGTTCTTTTTGAGGATAGGCATTCTGAAAGATGGGAGATGATATCTCATTCTGGTTTTAATTTGCATTTCGCTGATGATTAATGATGTTGAACATCTTTTCATGTGCCCATTACCCATCTATATGTCTTCTTTGGAAAAATGTCTCTTTAGTTCTTCTGCCCATTTTTAATCAGGTTGTATTTTTAATGTTGAGCTGTATGAGCTGTATATATATATATTATATTAACCTCTTATTGGTCATATTTGCAAATACTTTTTACCATTCTGTAGGTTACCTTTTCATTTTGACAGTGGTTTCCTTTCTTGTGCAAAAGTTTTAAAGTTTGATTAGGTCCCATTTGTTTATTTTTCCTTTTATGTTCTATGCGTTAGGAGACAGATCTAAAGAAATATTGCTACAATTTATATCAAAGAGTATACTGCCTATGTTCTCTTCTTGGAGTTTTAGTATTTATGGTCTTACATTTAGGTCTTTAATGGATTTTGGGTTTATTTTTGTATACAGTTTTAGAGAGTGTTCTAATTTCATTATTTTACACATAGCTGTCCAGTTTTCCCAATACTTCTTATCGAAGAGACTGTCTTTTCTTCCTTGTATATTCTTGCCTCCTTTGTCATAGATTAACTGACCATAGGTGCATGGGTTTATTTCTGGGCTTTCTATTCTGTTCCATTGACCTATGTGTCTGGTTTTGTGCCAGTGCCATACTGTTTTGATGACTGTAGATTTGTAGTATAATAGCATGATGTCAGGGGGAATGATTCCTCTAGCTCTATTGTTCTTTCTCAAAATTGTTTGGGCTATTCGGGGTCTTTTGTGTTTCTATACAAAATTTTAAATTATTTATTCTAGTTCTGTGAAAAATGCCCACGGTATTTTGATGGGGGTTGCATTGAATCTGTAGATTGCCTTGGGTAGTACAGTCATTTTAACAAAATTCTTCCAATTCATGAACATGGTATATCTTTCCATCTGTTTGTGTCGTCTTTAGTTTTTTTCATCAGTGTCTTATAGTTTTTCGAGTATATGTCTTTTATCTCCTTAGGTAGGTTTATTCCTAGGTATTTTATTCTTTTTGATGTGATTGCAAATGGATTGTTTCCTTAATTTCTCTTTCTTATATTTTGTTGTTAGTGTATAGAAATGCAACGAATTTCTGTATATTAATTTTGTAACCTGCAACTTTACCAAGTTCACTGATGAGCACTAGTGGCTTTCTGGAGGTGTCTTTAGGATTTTCTTTGTATAGTATCATGACATCTGCAAACAGTGACAGTTTTATTTCTTTCTTTACAATTTAAGTTCTTTTTATTTCCTTTTCTTTTCTGATTGCTGTGGCTAGGGCCTCCAATTTTGTTGAATAAAAGTGGTAAGAGTGAGTATTGTTGTCTTGTTCCTGATATTAGAAGAAATGCTTTCAGCTTTTCACCACTGAGTATGATGTTAGCTGTGAGCTTGTCATATATGGCCTTTATTATGTTGAGGTATGTTCCCTCTATGCTCACCTTGTAGAGAGTTTTTATCATAAATAAAATGGATGTTGAATTTTGTCAAAAGCTTCTTCTGTGTCATTTGAGATGATCATATTTTTTTTTATTCTTCAAATTGTTAATGTGGTGTATAACATCAATTGATTTGTAGATATTGAAAAATCCTTGTGTCCCTGGGATAAATCCTAATTGATCGTGGCGTTTGATCCTTTCACTGTATTGTTGGATTCTGTTTGCTAATATTTTGCTGAGGATTTTTGCATCTATGTTCATCAGTGTTATTGGTCTGTCATTTTTGTTGTTGTTGTTATCTTTGTATGATTTTGGTATAAGGGTAATGCTGCTCTTATAGAACTAGTTCAGAAGTGTTCCTTCTTCTGCAATGTTTTTGGAGAGTATTGGTGTTATCTCTCATCTAATTCTTTCATAGAATTCACATGTGAAACCATCTGGCCCTGGGATTTTGTTTGTTGGGAGTTTTAAAATTATTATTGATTCAATTTCATTACTGGTAATTGGTCTGTTCATATTTTCTATTTCTTTCTGGTTCAGTCTTGGGAGATTGTACATTTCTGGAAATTTGTCCATTTCTTCTCAGTTATCCATTTTATTGTTGTATAATTGTTCATAGTAATCTCTTATGATCCTGGTATTTCTGTGGTCTCACTTGTGACTTTTCCTTTTACATTTCTGGTTTGATTCTTTTGGGTCCTCTCTCTTTTTTTCTGGGTTTATCAATTTTATCATCTCAAAGAACCAGCTCTTAGTTTCATTGATCTTTTCTAATTTTTTGTCTTGTTTCATTTTTTTCTGCTCTGATCTTTATGATTTTTTCCCTTCTACTAACTTTGGGTTTTGTTTGTTCTTTTTCTAGCTCCTTTATGTGTATGGTTATGTTGTTTATTTGAGATTTTTCTTGTTTCCTGAAATAGGCTTGTATTGCTATAAACTTCCCTCTTAGAACTGCTTTTTCTGTGTCCCATAGATCTTGGATTGTGTGTTTCCATTTTCACTTATCTCCAGGTATTTTTTAAATTTCCTCTTGAGTTCTTCAGTGACCCATTGATCACTTAGTAGAATATTTATGGTATTTTTATGGTAGCATATTTTAACCACTACATTTGTGTTTTTTGTAGTCTTTTTCTTGTAGTTGTTTTCTAGTCTCATAGTGTTGTCAGAAAAAAATTCTTGATATAATTTTAATCTTCTTATTTTATTGAGACTTGTTTTGTGGCCTTGCATATGATCTATCCTGGAGAATGTTCCATTTGCCCTTGAAAAAATTATGTATTCTGCTGCTTTTGGATGGAATGTTCCATATGTGTCTGTTAAGTCCATCTGGTCTAGTAAGTCATTTAAGGTCAGTGTTTCCTTATTATTTTTCAGTCTGGATTATCTGTCCATTAATGGAAGTGGAGTTTAAAGTCTCCTGCTATTATTGTGTTATCAGTTTCTCTCTTTCTGTTTGTTAATATTTGCTTTATGTATCTAGGTGCTCCTGTGTTAGGTGTATATGTATTTATTTATTTTTGAATTGATTCCTTGATCATTATGTAATATCTTTTCTTATCTCTTGTTACAGTCTTTGTTTTTTTTTTAAATTAATTTATTTATTTATGGCTGTGTTGGGTCTTCATTTCTGTGTGAGGGCTTTCTCTAGTTGTGGTAAGCGGGGGCCACTCTTCATCGTGGTGCGCAGGCCTCTCACTATCGCGGCCTCTCTTGTTGTGGAGCACAGGCTCCAGACACGCAGGCTCAGTAATTGTGGCTCATGGGCCCAGTTGCTCCGTGGCATGTGGGATCTTCCCAGACCAGGGCTCAAACCCGTGTCCCCTGCATTGGCAGGCAGACTCTCAACCACTGCGCCACCAGGGAAGCCCACAGTCTTTGTTTTAAAGTTTATTTTTTCTGATATAAGTATTGCTACTCCAGGTTTTCTTTTCTTTTTGGTTTCCGTTTGCAAAGAATACCTTTTTCCATCCCTTCTCTTTCAGTCTGTGTATGTCTTTATTTCTGAAGTGAATTTCTTGTAGGCAACATATACATTGGTCATGTTTTTTCAATACATTTAGCCACTCTGTCTTTTGATTGGAAAATTTAGTCCATTTAAATTTAAAGTTATTATTGATAGGTATTTACTTAGTGCCATTTTGTTAATTGTTTCTGGGTTATTTTTGTAGTTCTTTTTTTTTCTTCTTTTGCCCTCTTTTGTGATTTGATGATGAACTTCAGCGTTATGTTTGGGTTCCTTTCTCTTTTGTGTGTGTTTATCAATCATAGATTTTTGTTTTGTGGCTACTGAGAGTTCTATCTCTATCTATCTCTGTTTTTCTCTATTTGTGATTATTTTAGGTTGATGAATTTCTTAACTTCAAATGCATTCTTATACCCTGCATTTTCACTCCCCCCTCCTCATGTTGAATGTTTTTGACATCATATTTTACATCTTTTTGTTTTGTGTATCCCTTAACTACTTATTGAGGGTAGATGAATTTACTACTTTTGTCTTTTAACCTTCCTACTAGCTTTATAAGTGGTTGATCTACTACCTTTACTGTGTATTTGTCATTACAAATGAGATTTTCCTTTTGTAATTTTCATATTTCTAGTTTAGGTCTTGTCTTTTCCACTTAGAGAAGTCCTTTTAACATTTTTTTTTTAAATCTGGTTTAGTGGTGATAAACTATTTTAGCCTTTGCTTGTCTGTAAAACTCTTTGTCTCTGTGTCAAATCTGAATGTTAGCATTGCTGGGTAGAGTATTCTTGGTTGTAGGTTTTTTCCTTTCATCACTTTAAATATATTGTGCCACTCCCTTCTGGCCTGCAGAGTTTCTGCTGAAGAGTCAGCTGACATTCTTATGGGAGTTGCCTTACACGTAACTAGTTGCTTTTTCCTTGCTGCTTTTAGTATTCTTTTATTATCTTTAATTTTTGCCATTTTAATTACAATGTGTCTTTGTGTGGACCTCTTTGGGTTAATCTTCTATCGGACTCTCTGTGCTTCCTGGACCTGGATATCAGTTTCCTTCCCCACATTAGAGAAGTTTTCAGCTATTATTTCTTCAGTAAGTTCTCTGCCCTTTTCTCTCTTCTCCTTCTGGGATCCCTCTAATGCAAATGTTAGTATGCTTGATGCTGTGCCAGAGGTCTCTTAGACTATCCTCATTTTTTAAAAATCTTTTTTCTTTTTGTTCAGCTTGTGTGTTTTCATTATTGTCTTCCAGTTGCTGCTCTGTTCCTCTGTATCATCTTACCTACTCTTGATTCCTTCTAGTGTATTTTTAATTTCAGTTATTATATTCCTCAGTTCTGTTTGGTTCTACTTTATATTTTCTATCTCTTTGTTAAACTTCTCACTGTGTTTATCCATTCTTCTCCTGAGTTCATTGAACATATTTGTAATCATTACCTTGAACTATTTTTTTGAGTGGATTGCTTATCTCCAGTTTGCTTAGTGTTCTTCTGGGGTTTTATCTTGTTCCTTTGTTTGGAACATATTCCTTTGTCACTTCACTTTGCCTAATTTTCTGTGTTTATGTGTGTATTAAGTAGGTTTGCTACATTTCCCAATCTTGGAGGACTGTCCTTATGTGGGATATGTCCTATGGAGCCCAGTAACACACTCCTTTTTGGTCACCAGGGCTATATAATCTCAGGGTGATCCCTATGTGGGCTTCATGGGTCCTTCTGTTGTGTTGGGGTGGACTACCTTGGGCACACTGGTAGGCAGGGCTGGTCCACTGCTTGTTTGACTGCCACACCCTGCCTCATGTGGAGGCTGCCAGCCACTGGTGGGACTGGGTGATGGTGTGACTGGGTGCATGATCTGGGGTGTCCTGGCTGCTGGTGCTTGGAGCCAGGTTCTAGCACTAATAGGAAAAGAGGGAGGACTCCAGAATGGTGCTTGCCAGCACCGCTGTCCTCATAGTAGGACAAACTTCCAGAAAAAGGCTGCTGCCAACATCTTTGTCCCTAGGAGGAGTTGCAGTTGCCTCCTACCTCTCTGGAAGGCACTCCAAGATCAGCAGGTGGGTTTAACCCAGGCTCCGTTCAAATTCCTGCTTCTGCATTGTAACTGGAGCATGTGAGATTTTGGTGGACCCTTTAAGAGTGGAGTCTCTGTTTCCTACAGCCCTCCAGCTCTCCTGTATGCAAGCCCTGTGGGCCTTTAAAGCCAGATGTCTAGGGGCACTTCTTCCCAGTGCAGAAACCCCAGGCTGGGGAACCCACTATGGGACTTGAACCCCTTGTTCCTTGGGGAGAACCTCTGCAACCCTCCTGTTTGTGGGTTGCCTACCCTGGGGATATGGGTCTTGATTTTACCAAGTCTCCACTCCTGTTACTCATCTCTTTGTGGTTCCTTCTTTGTATCTTTAGTTGTGGAAAATCTTGTCTGCTAGTCTCTAGGTCATTCTCATCAGTAGTTGCAATTTTGGTGTGTCTGTGGGAGGAGATGAACTTAGGGTCTTCCTACTCTACCATATTGGCCACTTCTCTGGAAGGACATTTTTCAGCTACATTATATACCAGGAAGTCATGCAGCTCTAAACAGTTGCTACAGGGATGCATGACTGAAGCTATTCTTTAGCCATGGTGGGTGATGTCAACAATTGCTTTGAAAGTGTTCCAGCCAAAATTATTTTGGCTATGCTTTATGACATGGAAGTCTGGAATTCAAGTAGAGTGATTTTAAAAAGTAAAATAAATCCAATTAAAAGCAGATTTCTGAGGAAATTTTTCATTTTGCTTGATATAAATGTCAGAGGAGATTGTCATAACATAGGTAATTTCTGATTTCATAATTTGATTTCAGATTTACCATTTCCAAAGCATATTGTTCTACCATTGGTTAGAAATACAAAATAACAGCATTCCAGGTATTGTCATCAGTAGCTTGTCTGATTACAACCTCTTTCTACTATCCAAGAGTCTAGCTAAGAGAAATGATATTTAAGGGAACTTGTCCAAGGGGCTTTTCATCCCTTTATTTACAGTTCTATCCTAGGATCAAGTTAGACATTAGACAGTTACTGGTTAGTAGTCTGGCATTTTTTACAGAATTTCTTAAATTGAGTTGTTTTTTAATGCTACAATTTCCCTTTTTATATAAGGTTATTCAAGATAACAGCTTTAAAATTCACATGTTTTGTTGTAAAAATAATTGAGAATACCATTCAGTATCATCAATTGAGAATTGATTGTCTCCTATAATGAAGTTCTATGAGGAATTACTTCTAGAATTCAGGGCTCAGAAATCTTTTTATCCTCATGAGAACCGTTCCTCTTTTCTGATAATAAGAATTATATAACCATACATCTTTTCACCCTAGCTCAAAGACACATCAGGCAAACACTGAGGTTTAATTTAAGCCTGGTTATGTTAGCCTTCAACTGCATGTTTGTATTCTCCTTTCAGTTAGTCCTGATTTTCCACTACCATTTAATTAGTTGCTTTGATAAAGAATATATATACTTAAAAAATTTTTTTATTTATTTATTTTTGGCTGAGTTGGGTCTTTGTTGCTGCACGTGGGCTTTCTCTAGTTGCGGCGAGTGGGGGCTACTCTTCCTTGCGGTGCATGGGCTTCTCATTGCGGTGGCTTCTCTTGTTGCGGAACACTGTCTCTAGGCGTGCGGGCTTCAGTAGTTGTGGCTCACGGGCTCTAGAGCGCAGGCTTATAGTTGTGGTGCACGGGCTTAGTTGCTCTGTGGCATGTGGGATCTTCCCGGACCAGGGCTGGAACCCTTGTCCCCTGCATTGGCAGGCGGGTTCTTAACCACTGCGCCACCAGGGAAGCCGAAGAATATATATTTTTATTGTATATCATCCATGTAGTCACTTCTAATCCTTTTTGAATGGAGCAGTGTGTGTCTATATTTTTAATGTATATCTACATATATGTTAAATTAACATATATCTACATATATAAAATGACAGTGAATTTAGAATGTAAAAGGACTTGTGTATATGTATTACCACACACATATGTACATGAACATATGGAACACACAGAGTCATTTTTATTATTTATTTTATTTTATTTATTTATTTGGTTGCACTGGGTCTTAGTTGCAGCAGGCAGGCTCCTTAGTTGTGGCTCACCAGCTCCTTAGTTGTGGCACATGGGCTCCTTAGTTGTGGTATGTGAACTCTTTGTTGCAGCATGCATGTGGGATCTAGTTCCCTGACCAGGAATTGAACCCAGGCCCCCTGCATTGGGAGCATGGAGTCTTAACCACTGCACCACCAAGGAAGTCCCAGTCATTTTCTCTTGAAGATACAGACATATTTTATTCTATTCTTCCAGTAACCTACTAAGTGTTGGGCATTGTACTAGAAGGGAAAGGCAAAAGATAAATTACATGGTAATTGACTTTGACATTTTGGGGAGACAGGAAACAAGTCTTTCCTCCTGTATCACTTTTTTATAAGGCTAACCCAGACCATTCTGTTTAATACTGCATCATGTCCATCCCTTCTCACCCTCTGCACTCTTACACATCTTTCCCTTTTGTCTATGGCACTTATCGCTTTCTAACATTAAATGTATTCATGATGTTTATTGTCTACATCCCCTGCTTCTAATCTAAGTTCTATGAGGACAGGGATATTTGCCTTTTTCAATGATATATTCATCCCAACCACCTTAAGTAATACCTGACATATAGTAGGCACTTAACAAATATTTGTCGAATGATTGAATAAATGTAATATAAATGCTATAGGTGCACCTAGAAAAGAATGTCTAATTCTGTGTGAGGGTGTGGAAAAAGCTTTCACAGAGGAGGTGACAAGAGAGTTCACTAGGTGTCAACAGAAAGATATTTCAGACACAAGCCCAGATTACTCAGAAATAAGAAGGGTAAATGCCTTGGTAATACTCTGGGTAGAACATGCATTGGTCTGTACATGACATCCCCCCAGCATCTGAGGGTAATCTTCAGTCATCCTTCTCCATCTCTCTGACTGTACATTCCAAGCACTTTCTGTTCAGATAACATAACTTAAACATACTGAGGTACCAAGAGCAGAACTTTCATTTGTGTAGCAAATGGCATGTAGAAAAAAAGCAAAAGGAATGGATCTTAGTAAACAGAAGAGACGTCACCTTGAATAATTTGCAAATATAGCACCTTATAATTATTTTTATTCAGAAAGCAATGAAGAATCACTGGGATAGTATTCTACTACTTAGCCTTCTTTTTTAAAAAAAGTTTTAATTTAGGTGTAATTGACATAACATTATTAGTTTTAGGTGTACAACATGATTTGATATTTGTATACATTGTGAAATGACCACCACAATAAGTCTAGTTAACATCTATCACATTACATAGGTATACAAAATTTATTATTTTTGTGATAAGAACATTAAGATCTACTCTCTTAGCAACTTTCAAATATGCAATACAATATTATTAACTAGTCACCATGCTGTACATTTCATCCCTATGGCTTATTGATTTCATAACTGGAAGTATGTACCTTTTGACCCCCTTCACTCATTTCTCATACGCTTGCTACCCCCCACCCCAACCTCTGGCAACCACCAATCTGTTCTGTGTATCTATGAGCTTGTTTTTGTATTTTTAGATTCACATATAAGTGAGATCATATGGTATTATTCTTTCTCTGACTTATATCATTCTTTTTTATGGTTGAATAATATTCTGTTATGTATAAATATAATATATATACATGCATGACACATTTTCTTTATCCATTCATTCACTGATGGACATTTAGGTTGTTTCCATGTCTTGGCTATTGTAAAGGTGCAAAGAACATGGGGGTGCATATATCTTTGGAGTTAATGTTTTTGTTTTTTTGGATAAATACCCAGCAGTAGAATTGCCAGATCGTATGGTAGTTCTGCTTTTATTTTTTTCAGGAATCTTCATACTGTTTTCCAGAGTGGCTGCACCAATTTACATTCCCACTAATAGTGCCCGAGGGTTCCCTTTTCTCCACATTCTTGCTGACACTTGTTTCTTGTCTTTTTTTTTGTTTTGTTTGTTTCTTGTCTTTTTGATAATAGCCTTTCTAACCAGTGTGAGGTGATATCTCATTGTGGCCTTGATTCACATTTCCCTGATGATTAATTATGTAGAGCATCTTTTCATATAATTGTTAGCCATCTTTATGTCTTCTTTGGAAAAAATTTATTCAGATTATCTGCCCATTTTAAATTGTATTGTTTGTTTTTTTGCGATTGAGTTGTATGAATTCTTTATATATTTTGGGTATTAACCCCTTATCAGATATGATTTGAAAATATTTTTTTTTGAATTTTTATTTATTTTTTTATATAGCAGGTTCTTATTAGTTATCCATTTTATACATATTAGTGTATATATGTCAATCCCAATCTCCCAATTCATCAAACCACCACCACCACCCCTGCCACTTTCCCCCCTTGGTGTCCATACATTTGTTCTCTGCATCTGTGTCTCAATTTCTGCCCTGAAAACTGGTTCATCTGTACCATTTTTCTAGGTTCCACATATATGCGTTAATATACGATATTGGTTTTTCTCTTTCTGACTTACTTCACTCTGTACGACAGTCTCTAGATCCACCCACGTCTCTACAAATGACCCAATTTCGTTCCTTTTTATGGCTGAGTAATATTCCATTGTATATATGTACCACATCTTCTTTATCCATTAATCTGTCAATGGGCATTTAGGTTGCTTCCATGTCCTGGCTATTGTAAATAGTGCTGCAGTGAACGTTGGGGTGCATGTGTCTTTTTTTTTTTTTAATTTATTTTTGGCTGTGTTGGGTCTTCGTTTCTGTGTGAGGGCTTTCTCCAGTTGCAGCGAGCGGGGGCCACTCTTCATCGCAGTGCACGGGCATCTCACTGTTGCAGCCTCTCGTTGCGGAGCACAGGCTCCAGACGCACAGGCTCAGTAGTTGTGGCTCACGGGCCCAGTTGCTCCGCGGCATGTGGGATCCTCCCAGACCAGGGCTTGAACCTGTGTCCCCTGCATTGGCAGGCAGACTCTCAACCACTGCGCCACCAGGGAAGCCCCCACGTGTCTTTTTGAATTATGGTTTTCTCTGGGTATATGCCCAGTAGTGGGATTGCTGGGTCATATGGTAATTCTATTTTTAGTTTTTTAAGGAACCTCCATACTGTTCTCCATAGTGGCTGTATCAATTTACATTCCCACCAACAGTGCAAGAGGGTTCCCTTTTCTCCACACCCTCCCTAGCATTTGTTGTTTGTAGATTTTCTAATGATGCCCATTCTAACTGGTGTGAGGTCACACCTCATTGTAGTTTTGATTTGCATTTCTCTAATAATTAGTGATGTTGAGCATCTTTTCATGTGCTTCTTGGCCATCTGTATGTCTTCTTTGGAGAAATGTCTATTTAGGTCTTCTGCCCATTTCTGGATTGGGTTGTTTTTTTAATACTGAGCTGCATGAGCTCGTTTGATTCGTTTGCAAATATTTTCTCCCATTCTGAGGGTTGTCTTTTCATCTTGTTTGTAGTTTCCTTTGCTGTGCAAAAACTTTTAAGTTTCATTAGGTCCCATTTGTTTATTTTTGTTTTTATTTCCATTAGTCTAGGAGGTGGATCAAAAAAGATCTTGCTGTGATTTATGTCAGAGTGTTCTTCCTATGTTTTCCTCTAACACTTTTATAGTATGCGGTTTTACATTTAGGTCTCTAATCCATTTTGAGTTTATTTTTGTGTATGGTGTTAGGGAGTGTTCTAATTTCATTCTTTTGCATGTAGCTGTCCCGTTTTCCCAGCACCACTTATTGAAGAGACTGTCTTTTCTCCACTGTATATCCTTGCCTCCTTTGTCATAGATTAGTTGACCATAGGTGCGTGGGTTTATCTCTGGGCTTTCTATCCTGTTCTATTAATCCTATATTTCTGTTTTTGTGCCAGTACCATATTGTATTGATTACTGTAGCTTCGTAGTATAGTCTGAAGTCAGGGAGTCTGATTCCTCCAGCTCCGTTTTTTTCCCTCAAGACTGCTTTGACTATTCGGGGTCTTTTGTGTCTCCATACAAATTTTAAGATTTTTTGTTCTAGTTCTGTAAAATTGCCATTGGTAATTTGATAGGGATTGCATTGAATCTGTAGATTGCTTTGGGTAGTATAGTCATTTTCACAGTATTGAATCTTCCAATCCAAGAACATGGTATATCTCTCCATCTCTTGGTATCATCTTTAATTTCTTTCATCAGTGTCTTATACTTTTCTGCATGCAGGTCTTTTGTCTCCCTAGGTAGGTGTATTCCTAGGTATTTTATTCTTTTTGTTGCAGTGGTAAATGGGAGTGTTTTCTTAATTTCTTTTTCATATTTTTCATCATTAGTGTATAGGAATGCAAGAGATTTCTGTGCATTAATTTTGTATCCTGCAACTTTACCAAGTTCATTGATTAGCTCTAGTAGTTTTCTGGTGGCATTTTTAGGATTCTCTATGTATAGTATCATGTCATCTGCAAACAGTGACAGTTCTACTTCTTCTTTTCCAACTTGTATTCCTTTTATTTCTTTTTCTTCTCTGATTGCCGTGGCTAGGACTTTCAAAACTATGTTGAATGATAGTGGTGAAGTGGACATCCTTGTCTCGTTCCTGATCTTAGAGGAAATGCTTTCAGTTTTTCACCGTTGAGAATGATGTTTGCTGTGGGTTTGTCATATATGGCCTTGATTATGTTGAGGTAGGTTCCCTCTATGCCCACTTTCTGGAGAGTTTTTATCATAAATGGGTGTTGAATTTTGTCAAAAGCTTTTTCTGCATCAATTGAGATGATCGTGTGGCTTTTATTCTTCAATTTGTTAATATGACGCATCACATTGATTGATTTGCGTATATTGAAGAATCCTTGCATCCCTGGGATAAATCCCACTTAATCATGGTGTATGATCCTTTTAATGTGTTGTTGGATTCTGTTTGCTAGTATTTTGTTGAGGATTTTTGCATCTATATTCATCAGTGATATTGGTCTATAATTTTCTTTTTTTGTAGTGTCTTTGTCTGGTTTTGGTATCAGGGTGATGGTGGCCTCATAGAATGAGTTTGGGAGTGTTCCTTCCTCTGCAATTTTTTGGAAGAGTTTGAGAAGGATGAGTGTTAGCTCTTCTCTAAATGTTTGATAGAATTCACCTGTGAAGCCATCTGGTCCTGGACTTTTGTTTGTTGAAGATTTTTAATCACAGTTTCAATTTCATTACTTGTGATTGGTTTGTTCATATTTTCTATTTCTTTTCTACTTCTATTTCTACTGCCATTCAGTAGGTTGCCTTTTCATCTTGTTATAGTTTCCTTTGCTGTATAGAAACTTTTAGTTTCATGTTGTCCCACTTGTTGATTTTTGCTTTTGTTGCTTTTTAAAATTGGGATTAAACATATATAACACAAAATTTATCATTTTACCCATTTTTAAGTGTACAATTCAGTGGCATTAAGTACATTCACAATGCTGTGTAATCATCACCACTAGCCATCTCCAGAAATTTGTCATTGTCTCAAACAGAAACTCTGTACCCATTAAATAGTAACTCCCCTTTATCTCCTTCCCTCAGTTTCTGGCAACCTCTGTTCTCTCTGTCATTATGAATTTGTCTATTCTAGGTACCTCACATAATATACAATATTTGTTCTTTAGTCTGGCTTATTTCACTTAGCATGTTTTCAGGGTTCATCTATGTTTTAGCATGTATCAGAATTTCATTCCTTTTAAAGTTTGAATAATATTCCATTCTATGTATATACCAAATTCTGTTATTGTGAGATAATAGATAATACATACATTGGTCTAAAACACGGTTATACAAAAACAAACATTTTAGTGATATGACAAAAATTCAATTCAACAAGCAGTATTCAGTGGCACTAATTTAGGAGCTTCCAAACCAACAAAACCAACAAAAATTCCTGCTCACATTTTAGCAGAATGTAAATTGTGAAGTAAAATAGAATAAAAGAATACAAAATAGTAGGACAAAAATAGAAATTAAGCATTCTTGTAACACAGTATAATCATTTTAATCTACACAACTAAAAATTTACAAAAATAAAACAAGATACATCTTTTAAAACTACATAATTAACAATATGAAAGATTAAGTATTAGAGGAACATGTTAGATAGAGATTTTTAAGACCCAAACCTAACTTCTGGAGATGAAAACTACAATGGCTGAGATGTAGCATACATTGAACAGGATTAACAGCAGATTAGACATTGCAGAAGAAAAGATTAGTGAATTTATAGACATAGCAATAGAAACTATCCAAAATGAAACTGAGAAAAAAGCTCCCAGAATTCAACAGGGTATTGGTGAGTTTTGTAGGACAATGTCAAGTAGCATAATATATGTATAATTGGAGTCCTCAAAGGCCAGGAGTGAGGGAAGCAGAAAAAATATCAGAAGAAGTAAAAGCCAAAATATTTTACAAATTTCATGAAAACTGAACCCACAGATCCAAGGAATTCAGCAAATCCAAAGCATACGTGTGAGAGAATGGGAATTAAGTATTGGTCTCTGCTGTTGGTCCCTGGCACAGAGCTCCTGAAATCCTTTCCTAAAATGATAAAACATTAGGAGCATCTCTTGTTCTAATATTGTCTTTAACCCTGTCTCTGACCCAGTGCTCCAAAAACCCTTATAAATTCCTAAGTGATAAGAGCATCTTTTGTTCTATTGAAGTGACTCTGAGTGGGCTGCTGGATGGCTTCCAGATGGGGCTAGTGGGCCAGAAAAACTAAACCTTGATTAGAAGCTTAGAATTTTTCAGCCCTGTCTCCCCCATTTCTCCAGAGTGGGGAGAGGGGCTGGGAACAGAGTTAATAATTGATCATGCCTACGTGAGGAATCCTCCATAAAATCCCAATAGTATGGAATTCAGAGAGTTTCCAGGTTGGTGAACACATCCACACTGGGAGGGTGACACACCCCAATTCCATGGGGACAGAAGCTATTGCCCTCAGGGCCCTCTCAGACCTTGCCCTGTGTTTCTCTTCATCTGGCTGTTCATCTGTATCATTTATCATATCCTTTAATAAACTGGTAAATGTATTTTTCTGAGTTCAGTGAGCCAGTCTAGCAAAGGAATGAAATCCAAGGAAGGGGGGTCATTGGAACCTCTGATCTGTAGCTGGTTGGTTGGAAGCACAAGTGATTACCTGGGCTTGGGCTTGGGACTGACATCTGAAGTGTGTGTGTGTATGGGGGGGGGGGTCTGTGCAGTCCTGTGGGACTGAGCCCTAAATCTGTGGGATCTGATGTAATCTCCTGATAGTGTTGGAATTGAGTTAAATTGTAGAATGCCTGTCTGGTGGCGGAGACTTGCATGTTGTTGTGGAGAAAACCCAAAACCCACCCACACATTTGGTGACCAGAAATAAGGTGTTTTGTATAGGGAGTAAAGAAGACCCACAGGAGATAGACTGAACTAAGGATTTTCCCTACAACAGGAGGGAAAGACTGTGTTTATTTTAGTTATCCATTCATCTGTTGATGGGCATTTGGATTGTTTCCACTTTTTGGCTACTGTGAATAATGCTGCTACAGCCATTGGTGTACAAGTAAATGTTTGAATTCCTGCTTTCAATTCTGCTTTTGGGACTATACCTAGAAGTGTAATTGCTGGATCATATGGTAATTCTCTGTTTAACTTTTCGAGGAACTGCTAGACTATTTTCCACAGCAGCTGTACGGTTTTACATTCCTACTAGCTGTGCAAAAGGGCTCCAATTTTTCCACATCCTTGTTTCAGTTTTTTTCTTTTTTAAAAAATAAATAAAAGCTATCCTAATGGGTGTGAAGTGCTATCTCATTGTCGTTTTGACTTACATTTTTCTAGTGGCTAGTGACATTGAGCATCTTTTCAAGTGCTTATTGGTCATTTGTGTATCTTCTTTGGAGAAATGTCTATTTTTTAAAATTTATTTTATTTATTTATTTTTGGCTGTGTTGGGTCTTCGTTGCTGCACGCGGGCTTTCTCTAGTTGTGGTGAGCGGGGGCTACTGTTCGTTGCAGTGCACAGGCTTCTCATTGTGGTGGTTTCTCTTGTTGCAGAGCATAGGCTCTAGGCACGTGGGCTTCAGTAGTTGTGGCACGCAGGCCCAGTAGTTGTGGCGCACGGGCTTATTTGCCCCGCGGCATGTGGGATCTTCCCAGACCAGGGCTCAAACCCATGTCCCCTGCGTTGGCAGGTGGATTCTTAACCACTGTGCCACCTGGGAAGCCCTGGAGAAATGTCTATTGCCCATTTTTAAATTGTTTTTTGGTTGAGTTTTAGTAGTTCTTTATATAGTCTGGATATTAATCCCTTACTAAGTATATGCTTTATAAATATTTTCTCCTATTTGGGGGAGTTGCCTTTTCACTGTTAGTACTGTCCTTTGGTGCACACGTTTTTAATTCTGATGAAGTCCAATTTATCTTTGTGCTTTTGTTACCTGTACTTTTGGTGTCATGTCAGAGAAATCTTTGCCAAATCCAATATCATGAAGCTTTACCCTACGTTTTCTTCTAAGAGTTTTATAGTTTTAGTTCCTATGTTTGGGTCTTTGATCCACTTTGAGTTAGTTTTTTTTGTATATGGTGTAAGGTGTAAGGGTCCATGTTCATTCTTTTGTATGTGGATATCCAGTTTTTCCAACACCATTTGTTGAAGACTGTCCTTTCTTAATTGAATGATCTTGGCACCCTTGTCAAAAATCATTTGGCCACATATGTGAGTTCATATCTGGGGTATCTATTCTATTTCAAAGAGATTCTGACTATTAATAAGAGTAAATTAAGTTGTTAAAATTAAATATAGCTACATTCAGAAAATTACAAAGATATTATATTCCTGGTATTACCAGAGGTGGTTAATGTGTAGTAATCTTCCAAACTGAAATTAATATGGTATAATCCATTATCACAGTGGTGTCATGTGACAGAGAATTTGGAATATTTGTAACAACATGAAAAGAAAAATGCACACCATTATTGTCAAAGAATATGTCTATTCCAAATAATGTTGTTGATCTTGTTTTGTTGGAAAGATAAAATGTGTTCTCCTTTCATATATGAAAATAAATGAAAAGTTATGAGACTTCCTATGGATAATTTTTAGCTGGGTCCAAAGCATGATACTGCTCTCAAAATATTTTCATATGCTTTGATCATTAATACATTTTTTAGAGTCTGAATGCATAACTAAAACTTGTTTTAGACATATTTCTAAACATCTAATTTGTATTGTTTTTGGACAAACTTTTGCATATGTTTCCTGTGTACATGAATGAAGCATTTCCTACCATGTTATACATTTTTCCTTCTCCACTCCCTAATCCACATTAACATTCCCTACAACATAAAGAGGGACACAGCAAAAAAAAACCAATCGTGGTTCAGCTCTTCAAGAAGCACTTTTTCTGCTCTAGCTGTAGTATGGAGTGCCATATATAGAAAGAAAATATTCCTTATGATTGTCCCATTAGGACCTATCTCTTCACTCC
The DNA here is from genome assembly GCF_028023285.1 of Balaenoptera ricei. Taxonomy (NCBI): domain Eukaryota; kingdom Metazoa; phylum Chordata; class Mammalia; order Artiodactyla; family Balaenopteridae; genus Balaenoptera; species Balaenoptera ricei. The sequence goes on along the minus strand of NC_082650.1, from coordinate 42,756,696 downwards.
AGATTTAAAATCAGTATTTGGGGAAAAGCTATGAGTTAGAAACTTACTGTTTGATGATAATGAAAAGCCTTAGGTAAATATTTTAAGATATAATGTTAAGATAAAAATAAGAATTTTAATCATACCTACATATGACTGGTTATGAAGGAGGTGACAGAATGAGAGAAAAACTAAGAACTAAACATCTTGACCTAAATACAAAGATTAATTTGACAACTTCTAAGGTAAGAATGATATTGTGTTTATATATTTGGTCTTTGTCCCAGTTTCTGGCACAGAGCTCCTAAAAAACCACTGGCATTTCCTAAGTGATGAGAGGAGTAAAAAGGTGTCTTTTTTTATGTTAATAAGGTGATTTTTGGACCCCACCTAAGGATAGTTGCCAGAAAAACCAACCATGTGATTAAAGGGTTAGAGCTCCTTGGTTCTCAGGAAAGGGGAGAAAAGAGGGGCTGCAGACTGAGTTCAATCACCAATGGCCAATGAATTTAATCAGTGGATTACACTGATAATGCCTATGTAATGAAGCCTCCATAAAAACCCAAAGGACTGGGTTCGGGGAGCTTCCAGGTTGGGGAACCAGTACACTTTCATGTGCCATCATGCTGGGCCCCGAACTCCAGTAGGACAGAAGCTCCTTTATTTGGGACCTCACACTATATATTTTCATCTGGCTGTTGATTCATGTCCTTTAATATCCTTTATAATAAACCAATAATCTAGCGAGTAAATGGGTTTCCTGAGTTCTGTGAGCCACTCTAGGAAATTAATCAACCCAAGGAGGGGGTCATGAGAACCTCTGGTTTATAGCCAGTAATAGCCTGGGCTTATTGGCATCTGAAGCAGAGGGTAGTCTTATAGGACTGGGTCCTTAACTTGTGGGATCTGATGTCATCTCTGGGTAATTAGTGTCAGAATTCAGCTGAATTGTAGGACACCCAGCTGGTGTCAGAGAATTGGATGTGTGGGGAAATGCCCCCGACACACATTGGAAATTGGTGACCAGACCCTTTGGAAAGGCAAGTGATAGTATTTTTCCACTGTGGTTTTACTTCTAAAATTCTAGTATAAAAAATAATAATAATCAGTTCTCTGCAAACACTCTTGCTCCTCTGACTTTATTCCTTTTGTTGTACTTACCTAACAAAATCCTAATCCTGGTTAAGCGTCCATTATTATCCATTCCTATAATCCTGCATCCAAGTAGCTGAACATGGTCAAAGAGCAAAATCATGCTGCTGGGTGTCAATATAAACATATAGCCTCTGAGCTCAACCACTGCCTGACAATCCTTGTACACTTCTCCAGTATATTTGCTCTACTTTCCAAGACAACTATTTACTCACCTATAGTAATTTATACCTTTCTCAAACTCTCTCATTATCTTTGTAGAAAGGTAGGATTAAGAGTGTCCATCTTACTACAAGCCCAGGAGACTGAGTCACAGAGGTTTAAGATACTTGTTGGTGGCAGAGCCAGTAGGCAGGGAGTGTGCCTCAGAGGAGGTGAGCTTCCTTTCACTGAAGTATTAAAGTTCACTCAGGGATGTTATAGAAGAGATTCAAGCATTCTGTGGGAGATTAGAAGAGATGGCCTTTAAGGCCTCTTCTAACTCCAAGATCCTAGGATTCCATGTTGCTTCTTATATTCTATCAAAATAAATGTCTTGCTGAAACTTCTTCTTCAATCACAATGTTAACAATGTTATGGGACTTCTTTGACCATCTCTTTAATGTTAATACATGTAACCCAGCGTCACAGCTGAAGGTTATAAAATTGTTGCTTGTCTCTTCTTTCTCCTTCTCTCCCTCCCCAGTAGCAAAATATGATAAAACACAAACAAAACCCATCTGACCCCCCATCTCAGTCTATTACCTTCTCTGCCTCTTTCCCCTTACCTATATAGCCAAATGTCCTCAAAGAGGGGTTTTCACTCACTCTCTCAACTCCCTTTCACCTCACTTCTCCGGAATCTAGCTTTTGCTCCTGCCATTTACCCTGACTCTGCTTTTGCTAAGACCATTTTCTAGTTGTCAAAGCCAACAGACACTTTTCATTATTTCCCTTTCCTGATCTCTACAGCACTTGACACTGTTGGTTGGCTGCTCTCTCCTTGAAGCATTCTTCTTCCACAACATCATGCTTTTGGGGATCTATAACTCTACTTCTCATTCTCATCCAAGGTCTGCCTGCCCTTTAAGTGTTGGTGCCCCCCCAAAGTTCTGCTCACAACTCTATTCCTTGTTGTTTCATCCACACACCTTTGGCTTTATTGATCTCATATATGCCATATTCCACTCCAGACCCTTGTGTTTAACTGCTTCTGTTATTCCAGAGAAGCTTTAATGTCAACATACCTGAAATCACACTGCATCTTTTGCCCACACTTCATTTTCTTTCATATTCCACACATATCTGTCACCAACTCCCAGCAATTCTACATTTTCACTCTTTATTCCTTCATTTTCGTTCCCATGAACAATTCTTCCTTTCAGTCCTCATCTGAACCAATTCAATAAATCCTGAATTGGTCTTGCTGTTAGTCAGGTCCCCATCTTTTCTGAACAAATTGTGGCCAATATGCTGACTAAACAGTTTAAAACCTAACCATGCTATTTATTACCTGCTCCAAATTCTAGAGGATCAAGTTGAATTCCTTACTAAGCATTCCAGGCCGTTTGTAGCATAAAGAGTACAGGTTTCAACCTTTACGAGTTGTGTGTGTTTATGTATGTCTGTATAGTGGGGGGATGACAAAGAGGGGGAGTTCAGGGTTTTCATCTGGGTGGTTGAAGGGTTAAAAATGTTAAAATGATACTGTCTAATACAAGGTAGGTGCTCAAGAAATGGCTGCTCTCTTATTATGCCCCGTGGTCCTACAGGATTACACTGAGTTCTTTGGATGCAGCTGGCCTGCTCCTTCCTGACTGTTGTTTCAGCTTGTGCCTTAACCAGACAGACCAAAGGTGGGGCTGTTTAATTCCTACTCATCCTTCAATATTATATATATTATATATATATAGTATTATACTTGAGTACCACTTCCATATGCAGCTTAGGTAGCTTGACGCCGTAGGCAAGTAGCCACCACTTAGGTAGCAATCAATCCCTTCCTCGTCTCCACTCCCAATGTACCCTCCATAGAGCTGATTGGGGCCCTTCTGATACTGCTGTAAAAAACAGTTTGGTACTGAACTATTTCAGCGAGTATATGATTAGCTCCTTGAGGCCAGGTGTTCATCTTTGTATGCCCATAGTCACCTGCAGGAGTTCTAATCATCAAATCTTTGGTAAATAAACGTCCAAATTATAAGATATGTATAAACTAGGGGCAAGAAAATGAGCTTATAACTGTGTTTTCTGAAATAAGCATTAACCATTTTTTGTTGGAAAATTCAATCTCTTAGTTGAAGAAAAAATTCAAAGCAAGCATTTTATAAGAACTTTTTTTCAGGATAATTTAAAGAACACACTACCAGCCATGCATACTCATATGCAGTGGTTTATTCCTTGAAGATTTTATGAGGATTAAATGAGATAATCTTTCTACTGGCCCCTCAGCACAGTGCCTGACACATAATAATAATGTTAAAGACCAACTTTTTAAATGATTGTTATCATTCATAGATCATGTTCACCCAGGTTCTTCTAAAATCTACATTACTGAGTCAACTATATTTGGCACTCTTTCAGGCCACAGGATACAATACAGTAGCCTGCCAAGGTGGACTGAAAACTTAAAGAAAAGGTCTCATTAACATGGGATGATAGTGGTTAGTTGGGTCCATGTTCATGTGTCAGTACCAAATTGCCTATTTAGAAAACTAACAAGCTGGCTTCGTAACACTGAGCATAGATGCTGTACTAGAAATCCTAGGTCCTCAACTATCAGATAATTTTAAAAAACAATATAAATAAGTTGGCAGTATTTTATGTACTTGAAAGTCCATAATTTCCACATGTGTTTTCATTCTAGCCTTGTAAACTTAGAGAACACAGTTACAGTTATACACGGAAATGAAACAAATTAACAGGTTATACTTCCCTATCCTGATTTTGTTATTGAAGTAATTTGACATTTTATGATTATTATGTAGTAAAACTTTTTCTGGCAAGTCTTACCTGGAATTAAAAAGTATTTAAAAGTTAAAACAAACTTACTAGAAAAAAAGAAACACTGTTTGGTCTAACAAAATTTATTATGCAGTAATTACAAAGATTAAAGCCTCTCCCACCATCTCAAATAAAAATAACTGTTATAATTACACACATAATATAGTACCTTATAGAGTGATTCCAATAAATATCACAGGAAATACAGGGCATTTTCAATTGGAGAGACAAATACTTTCACAGTGTTTGACACAGGAAACCCTGTTCACATAACGATCTGCATAAGGTCATGCTTTTAGTAACAGTCCACCTAGAACTGTGCCAAAACAATTCTTTCAGAATGTGAAGTACCGGGCAAACCACTCCTGGCGCTGGGGATCTGGAGAAGCCACCGGGGAAGCTTCACTCTGAGGAGGACTGAATTCATAAAAAGAGAGACATGTAACCCAGCATTAAGCTGTTTTGCAAAATGAAGGGAAAAGCACATAAAACATCAGTGCAGATGACCACAACTGGTTCCCTACGTTAGGAGATGCATTTTAAAGACCTGCTACTTCCTCTACACTGGACTGTGTTCTCCACTCCATGAGAGTGCAGCAGCAGCTCAGATGAAGTCCGTGAAGGAGGAGCCACATTACAACAATTACAAGAAACAAAAAAATCAAACAGTTGAGAAAAGTCAGGTGACCTTCTTGGAGTAAAAAAGTTCAGGAGGAACTGTAGGAAATAAGAGAGAACCAGATAACATTCTTCTTCTTCAGCACCTTTTCTCTTAGTTAGTTAAAAAAAAATTTTAGAATCTGACACAAGCATTTCTTACAGATGTGTCCTTAACTATAACTAAATTAAGTAACTAAACCATGGTATAATATTTTTTATATATGTATGTTTATATTAAACTTTCATAATTCCATAAGCAGATACTCTAGGGGAAAGGAGTACATTAAAACGCCAATTTCCCCTCCATCTTCAAAGTTATATAATTTATACTTATCTTAACTCTAACTAAAGATTCTTTGGGCTAGTCAAGAAAATAAAAGAATCCCTACCGTCTTTGGGGGAAATTACAAGGCACGCAACAATGTGTAATGGAAACTCCAGTAGTCATGTTCCTTGAGCCCATGCACATGCATCTTACTGATACCTGAACATACCCATGCACAAGGGAAAATAAGCAACACAAAATATTTAGCAGGAGACACATTCAAAGGTGTATTTGACTATTTTTCATTCTTGCTATTTTTTTCTATTTAAAATAATGTCATTAACTAGTCATTAATCACTGAGCCTAGAAAAAAAAAGTAGTCTACCTGTATGATTATTACTAGTGACACTGAGACTTAGTAAGAATAAGTCAAAAAATAAATTTTAAAATAGCACAAGATCAGTAATAGTAAGGTAAGCACAAAATGACAGCACTTTCTGACTAATTATTTAATGGATAAACAATTGGATTTCATTCAAATTTTACTTGTTAATACATCTACTCAAGGACTCTGAGGTAAAATTGGAATATTAATTATACAATTTTTTTTCTAAATTTCCCACTTTTATCATTAAGTTCCCAGAGCTTATATATTTTTTATTTTGGCAATAAGCGCCTATATATTTATAAATAAGCAAGGGAAAAATAAACAGATAAGAAACAAAAGCCACTTAATAAATAAAAAATATCTTAAATTTCTGTAATAAGGGGGATGGATTATTAATGAAAAACTGGTGATAATTCTAAAAATGAAGCACCGGTCCATAAATATTAAAATTCTAAGCATATGAATTACATTAGTACCTCTTTAAGCATTTAGAAAATTGACAAGAAAATAGAAAAAATCTTTTTAACAGAGTTAAGAAGGAGTTCGCTAGAGAGGTGGTGAATATATTTTGAAACTATTTCACAGTAAAATTTCTTTTCCTAGGCTGTTCTTAAAGGAGTAGATTTCTGCAATGTAAGAAAGTAAACTTCTCAAGTTAAAAAAGAAAAGAAATCACTGGTGAGACGGGGCTCACCTCAAAAATGTCTTGGGCTCTTTGGGTGGCACTGGCTGTGGAAGTGGTTTGCTGCTGTTGAACTCAGTCTCGTGGACTGGAGAATTAGGAATGGGATCCAGGCGGTTAGGATGTCCATTGCCCACTCCACCAGATTCCAGAGCACTTAGATTGGGAACACTCACAAACCTGTTTGTTGGTGATTTATTGTTCTTCTTCTTTTGCTGCATTAAAAATAATACATGTGAGGACAGTCCCTGCATAAGGACGAATGAGAAAATAGGAACAATAGAAGATACAAATTTGGCATGGGAAAATTTTGGAAGCTGGATGTTAAGATGAACCAGTGTTACCCAAAGTGTGGTCTGGGGATCCTAGGAGGTGCTCTTTACATGGAATCCTCACAGACAGACATGCTGCTAGGACAGAAAGAATGAGGAAGAAATGTTTAGGAATGGTTCATGGGGAGGAGAAGAGGGGGTGGAAAGAAGGCCAAGGGATAAAGAATACTGGGAGGAAAAGGGAAAGGGGGAAACAGTAGACCTCGCGGATACCATGAGGTTAAATGGGTTTAGGCTAAAATTAGGAGAAGGTGAAAAGTTAACATAATTTTAAAAGAGAGGTCTGTGAACTTTAGCCATCTGTCAAAGGGAGGCAGTCCTTGCCTGGAAAATAAAAGGAATGAGAAAATGCTTGGCAATGTAGTTTGAATCAAATCTCACATTTCTACCTAAGACTTAGAGCTGACCTAGAGAAATAATTTGGTTTTAAATTCACTGCACCATCTCTCTGAAGAGGGAAGATGAAATCTGTATACTTAAGTCTCCATTACCAATTAATTGGTAGTATTACCATTAGCTCACAATCTTTGAAAAAAATTTAAAGATTATAAAACAAAAGCGATCAATCTTTTTTTTACCTTTTAATTGGTCTTTAAAATTGGTGGATGAAAAGAGCAATACAATTTCAGATTATTAAAATCTATCAGCTTTCAAATCATTAACTTTAGTCTCTATTCATCTGTAGATTCAATGAACATCATCTTGCTTTGTGTAATAAAAATTAACATAAGTGTGTGCTAATTTATGAAATAATTTTTTGCAAAATGATTCGAGTTTGAAAAAAATGCAATTAATAGACAAGATGGTCCTTTTCCTTTACTTATAATGATCTCAACTATCTAGACATTGTCCTTTGTCATTTTCTGTGAATCACAAAGTCTCTGAAAAGAAGCCTATTTTAGCATAACTGCAAAAAGAAAGGAAGAATAATATCTTCAGAATTATTTGTGAAAATTGAGTCCCTATTAGGAGTCAAAATTTACAAAGATGTATCTTTAGCATTTTCTTGTTCTAGTCATGAGAGGGCATAATTAAACCTACTTAAGGTTTCTATTTTAAGAAATCAGAAGTATCATTGGTAAAGTTCTACAGTAATGGTTTTGTGGCTAAAAATGTAATTCCAATAAAATAGGTAAAAAGGAAATATTTCTAATCTTAAGTAAAAGCTTATTTCACCCTAAATAATGAATTTAAAAACTGAAACTAACTATATTCATTCATTCACCAATTATTTTTTTGAGAGGCCTTTATGTGCCAGACACTGTTTTGGACTCCGGAGATACAGCTATAGGTTTCCTGACTTTAGTCATTCCATTTTGCAAATCATTCAAGTCATTCTGTTTTAATAAACATTTAAGTTTAAAGTTTGGAGCACTTTAAGTTGTGAAGAAAGGATAGATTCCATCTTCTTAATAGAGAAGTTTTATGAGCTTTGAAAGCAGAAATTTTTCTGGCTAAGGGCCTAAGAGAAATTAGATATGATGTGCAAATTAATTAAATCTGAATCCAAAACATAGCTTTAGCACGGGCATTTTTATTTCTACTACTGATTTCTGCTAAAAGATATGTAATCCCTATAAAGCCCATATACATAATTATTTATTCTTTATTACTTGCTTTATTCACTAGAATAATTTGTAGTAGCTTATAGAAAACATGATGAAATTTTGCAATTGAACAAATATTTACTGAGTACCCACTATACCTATAGCACTATGATGGGAGTCATAGGAAGCTCGGGTACAAAGATGTATGACTTAGCCATGTCCATTTCATTTATCTGCAAGGCTCTTCTATCTGTCCTAAGACAGCAACAAAATGTAAGAATAGGTCATGTTCAATTTTAATTGTCAAGAAAGGTGATTAAGACTGTGAGAAGTAAGGCCCTTCTCTGAAGATTAGTGGGCAACAAAATACATGTCCAACCCAAGGCCCATTAAGATGGCAGGCCTTAAGTCAGGGAGAGCTGTTGGGTATACAGGGCTTGGAGTACTTTTCAAGACCCCATAGAGAACAGTGAACACTAAGGAAATGACAAGAAGTTATCCTGAGGAGACTCAGAAGTGAGTTTTCTTTTTTTTAAGAGATATAAAAAAACAAAATGGTATAACCAAGGTTTTATAATATTAATAAAATACTGTTTTAAGGAATATGAGTTCTCAACAAATAAATGAATATTATTAGCATGTCATTTGAAAATGAGTACATAAAGAATTCATAGATTTTAGTCCTAGATTATTAAATTTAAGAAAACATTTTTTGGAAGCTTTATTTTCTGCTGCTCTAAATATTTTATAAAAATTTTAATCAAGTTTTAAACCATATTCCTATTTTACAATGTTTACAGCACATACCTTAGTCAGTGGATTAATAACACCAACAGTAGGACTTGAGTTAAACACTTTGTTGAAGTTAGTTTCTCGATTGACTAATTCCAGCTGATAAAATTTATTATCCTCCTATGCAAAAGAATTACAAACATTTCTTAAACATTTTCTATTGAATATTTAAAAACTTAATTGTATAAATGCCATTTCATTCAAAATTTAATATAAAACCTGAATGAAAATTTATATAACTTATTCAAAGATTTCTAGACCTGACTGTCAGGTCTAGAAATCTTAGAAATCTTAAAGTCTGCTGGTGGGTGAGTTTTCTTCAACACATTTCAAACCCTGTGCTCCGGGATTCTTCTCTACCCTTTCATACCTTTTCCCTCCAAGGCTGGAGCTAAATGTTTTATTTGGCCCATCTCTTTTCCAGAGGGCTGACTGTGCATTTTGAGCAGGCTTAACCTGCATTCATGGAGCTGCTCTGTGCATGGCTGAGTGGTTTCCAGACATGAAGATGGCACTATGGTATATCATTATTCTTGAGTACTGGAAAAGTATTTGATCTTGCCTAATCTCCTCTCTGAGACATCAATGTATTACAGCAATGGTAACCACAGAACAGAGAAAAAGTGAAGCCTTTGGCTTTACCAACAGGTGCTAATTGAACAACCAGACTGTAGGAAGTAAACACATAAGTGAATGGATCACTGTGTGTGTGAAAGGCAGGGTTGTGTGCTCTAGGAGAACTAGATTCTCAACCCCCTCCTAGTTACCACTGACCATTTGCATCATTAATCTCAGCCCACGTGCCTCACAGTCCACAGAATCGGGGTGTAGTGAAAAGAGTGTAGACCATTCCCTGGCTAGAACTGGAAAATCAACAGCTATTTCTACCATAGATGAAACATAGTAATACATTGCTAATTTCATATGTAGAATATAAGGTAATTTTTCATGAATCTACTGCTATCAGATAGAGACAGAGCAAGCTATGATGCCTGTGCTCATGTTCACAAAGCTCGGAAAACTGGGTGGTTATTGCGATGAAGTAGCACATATTCTGTCTTTCCAATGCCTGCTCCTGGGCTCCATCTATGAACCCCAATCAACTACCTGTTGCTTTTTGGCAGGAACTTCTAGTCCCATATAACAGGATGGCTTTCCTAAATGCTAAGAGAAATACGTTAAGGAAAAAGGACTTCAGAAATAAATGCTCTTAGGCTCTCTTTGCATGCTAATGTCCAAAGTTTTTATGAAGAGATCAATGAGTAAACAGAATGATTAGCATTCTATTTCTAGTTTTACTCTGATTTTTATTTGTTAGTGGCAGTAAAAAGCAATATTTTAATTATTGATCAGGTCGTATAATTTTAGAAGACTCTGAAATGTTTTATGCATTTTAAAACGTGTTTTTTTTTTTTAATTCTTGAGGAATAATGACTTTAATGAAGGCAGTGTATTTATTGTTAAGTCTGTATTTTCTTCCCTGATGGACGTCTCAGAGCCGCTAACATCTCAGTGTGCACTGAGACTCTCAAGACAGAGCCTGTAGCTTTTCTTAGGCTAGAACCCTAAGAAAATAGAATCCTTTTTCCATGAAGTATGTCTTTGGATCGGGTTTTAGTGGGACACACTTTAGGAAGTTAACAAGACTAACTGGAAGTGTGCAATGCAGGCTTGTGCATGTATGTGTCGACTGTTCTTTCCCATCCAATTCTAATTCTACATGTACAGCACACACACACACACTTCAATAGTATATTAACTGTACACTGGCAGTAACATATTATTAAACATTCAATATGTATTAAAAAGTATTTCTTTTTAAAAATTACTGAAAAAAGACACAGTCTTCTTACCATAATACCAAATTTAAAATTTTAAATTACTTTGTATTTCTTATCCTCATTCATAAACATTTTAATAAACATTCAATCACAATACATATATTTTGTACTTTCAACTTTTGTTTAGCATTACTTAAAAATATTTTCTCATGTTTTCCCAATCAGCAGTTTACAGATGACTAACATGGTTACACCACAACCCCCTACCCCCCAAACCAAAACAACTTACCATTAGTTTCGTTATGACCTGATCTCTTTCTGTAAGCATGGCTTTTAATTCTGCAATTATCTGTAAATCTTCTGGTTTTGATTCTCTCATTAGATATTTTTCTTCCATCTCTTCTAGTCTAAAAACAACAAAACCTTTCATTGATATGATGCAGACATTCTTTTGCAATGCCTCTATTTTTCATATTGGTTCAGCTGAACACACAAAAATTTAAAATCAAACTTTTTCCGTTAAAACTTGTAAGTGTAATGACATGATTGCCTCAAGAGGTAGTGTTATGAAAGGCTCTCCAAGTGTAGATGAGGTTATTAAAGGCTTTGCAGATTACTTTTGGAAGAATTCACTCATTTTTAAGTCATTTACGTGTATATGGGAATGAGGTGAGGTATGCTCTCTAGAGGAAATAATATACTGAATAATACTAACCTAGCAATGCAGGCTTGATGCTGGAAATGTAGGCTTACTATTAGGAGAACTTACCACACATACGATATTGTGTGATGACATAAAGTTTGTTAACATATATAAAAAGGACAGAAGATACAGAGGAAAGGGGTACAAAGGACACACACATATGACATCATTCTTTCCCGGTTTATGGGAAATGCAGTTTACAAATTCTGCATATCAGTTAATATACTGAATATATAAACTGGAAAAAAAAAAAAAACCGGTTCCTTGGATAAAAGAAGAATTATATTTCCTTCTAGGCCTGTTCTGCCCTGAATGAAATGAGAAGGTAATAGAACTAAATGCCACTGAAGACTCTAGAATAGAGGCCATTTTTTATGAGCAGAGGTGCCATGGACCCTGCAGAGTCTAAGAATATAGCACAGGGCAGAATGAAGAGGATGCAAATGGAAACTGCTAGTGTAGTTTGAAAAAAAGCACTCTCAATTTTAGAAAATTCAAATAATTAGAACAGTTTTAAAACTTGTTTTCAAAATATGAAGAATAAACTAAGCTCAACAAAATTATGGTTAATGAAGATTCACAGAAAACTTTCAGTCAACAAACATTGAGTAACTTCTAGATGATCTATCCTCTGGGTATCAGTGATCCACTCCCACCCTCCAGTTCCAGAGGGGTACCAGAATCTGTGCATTTTAGTACTTTTAGTAAATTCCACTAACTCAGCTCAAGCCAAAGACTTGGAGATAACATTTTTGGCTCCCTCCCCAGCCCCATGGCTAAAGTTCTAATCTGGGAAGTAAAGTAGGGAGGTATGAGGGAGAGGAAGTGTGGGGTTAGGGAGTGACTGTCTCAGGATCAGTTGGGACTTCGTCAGTTCACTGTGAGTTTCATTATCTTCACTTTTGTTCTGTGACAGTTCACTGAGCTCATATAAAGTAACCTTGCATTTTACCATGATGTGGCATTATATGGGCAAAGGTTTATATTTTATGGGCAACGGTTTTGAGAAGCTTGAGAAACATGGAAAAAGGCATTTGCGTTTCATACCAGAGTAGCCACAAGATGTCACTGGAGTACTTTCTTTATCAGTAAAAACAAGGTACAAGATTTTTGAACTGTTTCCTGAAGCTGAACAAAAATACTTGGTAGTAAATGGTCACTAAAAAACTCAATTTAGGGCTTCCCTGGTGGCGCAGTGGTTGAGAATCTGCCTGCCAATGCAGGGAACACGGGTTCGAGCTCTGGTCTGGGAGGATCCCACATGCCGCGGAGCAACTGGGCCCGTGAGCCACAACTACTGAGCCTGCGCGTCTGGAGCCTGTGCTCCGCAACAAGAGAGGCCGCGACAGTGAGAGGCCCGCGCACCGCAATGAAGAGTGGCCCCCGCTCTCCGCAATTAGAGAAAGCCCTCGCACAGAAACGAAGACCCAACACAGCCAAAAATAAATAAATAAATAAAAATTTTAAAAACCCTCAATTTAAAGCCTTATTTAAAACTATTACGTCTTAGAATAATTTTGAATGTTGCTTTTAAGTATAGAAAATTCAGAAAGCATCTTCTTGGGGTGTAAATAAATACATGTACTTCATTTGTAAAGTTAAAAAAAAAAAAAACCAATAACTGTTATGTCTTTTTGTTCCAGTACAATGAGAAGTTAAGGTAAAGTGAGTCTAAAATAGTCAGTTACTATCCCTGAACCACCTTTTTGCATAATAAAGGTCTCTGAACTTAAATTCCAGTGTATGTTTTTGCTTAGTTTCAACATTCTTTACCTACAAAATTATTATCAGTTAAATCTTCTCCACAAACTATCTTTACAGCACCAAAATTTTTTTTAAAAGATACCTGGATAGTAAAGGGAAATAAATAATTGATTAAACTGAAGAAACATCCATATAAACACAAATGGGAAAGCATTAAAGGAGAGAACAAGTAATATGATGTAGATTTAACCTGCAAACATATTTCAAGAATTATGAGTCTTTCAAAATCCTGATGGGGGAAGCACGCTTCGTCCTCTTCTGATGCCCATTCACGCCAACACCGGGCAGTCAACGTTTTCCCTTTCAGTTGCCCCACGCAACTCTCTAAGCCAGCTGCTTCCCAAAGACTAGGTGTGAACGACTAGTGATACAGGAGGCAGTTTAGTTTGTTCTCCTTTAATCTTTCTGACCACAAGGAGAAAAGTCTGTTTGGTTCTGTGTATCTTGACTGGTCTTCATAGCATATATGCTTATTACGCTGTTTCACAGCACTCAGGCAGGCCTCAAGCATCAGTGCTAGCCAGGATCTAATAACACTGTTGTATTTTCACAGAAGTCACATCTATATAGCTATGGCTTAACTTCTATTTGGAATAATGGATGAAATTTTTCAGTAGCTATAATGGTTTTACTGCAGAGTTAAAACTTTAACAGGAAAAGTTGATTAAGTTAAAACAAGTCAATTAAAAATATTAAGAAAATAATATCATAGGTAGCCAGAAATGACCAAATTCCCAAAGGCTGTATAGGAAGGATTAAAGCCTGGGAAACACTGCTTTGAGGGAACCACACAAGTACATACAGATTTTTACTCAAAATACAGATTCCCATTAGAAGTAATACAAAGAGAGAACAGACAGAAGTAGAACATATAAAATTACTAATTAGGGTCACTGCTGGATTCTCCCCAGGCACGCACACCCTGATTTTTTTTTTTTTTTTGGCTCTGAGAATATATAGGTCAGTGTCTATGGCTCATGGATAACACAAACCAAAAATATGAATGCATAAAAAGCTGTATAAAAAAGTTTCCCAGTTGATACTCCTTCCATACTTTTAAAATAAATAATTGACAAAAAAAAATCAGTAAGTTGAGATTTTAGAGCCAAACAACAGTATTATTAGTCACTAATGACTAATTTCTAAAATATGACTAGATTCTAAAATAGTCATATCTGTTTTAGAATTTTAATTGTATAAGATGAAAGAACTCTATTATACTGTCTCCTACAGCCTTAAGGAAAGGAAATATAGTAATTCAAGCAGCTTAACGTCAAACTTCTCTTTCCCATAAATTACAGGCACAGATTCAGACTTGTGACAATAGAATGACTTTATCCTTAACTCACAAGATTATGAAAATAAGCTGTATGGCAACTTAAAAATCAAATAACAACAACAAAAAACTATTAGGGTATTATAGATAAAAAAAAAAACTCAAACAACTTTTAAGGAATAAGTAATTCTGGTGTGGTGGAGAGCTTCTTTTTAATTAGGTATTACTGACCTACTTAAAGTCCAAGTACAGAAACTCAAATGTTTCCCCCAAGAAGAAATTACCTTTTGGCTTCAGTACAGTGAGAAGTTAAGGTAAAATAACCCTAAACAATAATAATCTCTAAACCAAACTACCTTTTTTGCATAATAAAGATCTGCCATGACTCCAAGTTCTGTGTATATTTACATTTAGTTTAAACAAAGTTCTTTAAATTCTCATTTGTTTCTAAAACAAAAACCACGACATATTTCTTAGATACAATGTTTTTACTAAGATACTATACCACTCAAGAAAATAAAACAATTTCTATAGCATATCTGAAAACCTAAGTAGACTCTAATACCCAGCACTAGAGAAGAGGATTTCTAGTAATAATTCCGTAAGAGACACAGAACTCTTACCACCATTTCAACGATGTTTAAAGGGTACAGTCCCTCCTTTAAACTTTAGTCCCCATTTCATTTCCCTGGAGTCCAACAAGGTTTGGGGCAGGGACAGAAGCAAGAAATGTCCAGCTGCTCCAGAGGCCCCTCAGCTCCAGGCTTCAAGTGGCAGCCTGACCTATCCTCCACCATACCCACTGCCAAGAATCCACGGGGCTTTGCTGATTTTGAAGTTTTAAAGTCAGCATGCAGTTGATTAGGAACTTCAGTAGGGTACCCTTAGTTCTCTGAAACAGGCTGAGAATAGTTCAAAAGTTGTTCTCCCCACTTCCTTAAACTGGAATGGACCCTCCCTGCTTTCCATCTGTTTAAATCCAAACCATTCAGCAGATCCCAGCAGGCTGCATTTGAGGATATGGGCCAGAAATATCCAACTGTCTACAACTGTGCTTTTCAATATGGAGGCCACTAGCCCATATGTGGCTATTTACATTTAAATTAATTAAAATTAAATGAAGTTAAAAATTCAGTTCCTTGGTTGCACCAGCCAGTGTTCAAGTGCTCAACAGCCTTTGTGGCTAGCAGATACTATACCGGACAGAGCAGATACAGCACATTTTTGTTATTACAGAAAAATCTACTAGACATTGCTAGCCTAAATACAGTTGTATATGTGTTTGTTTTTAACTAAATGAGTAGATACCTAAAACTAGAGGTTAATTACATAATGACAGCAGGTGAAAAAAGAAATATGATTGGTTAGCACAGACCTAGTTGAAGTAGAAAACAAATGGTAGATCTAGAAAAGCAGAAAAAATACTTGACTTATGAGTAACACTAATTCTTTGATTAAAAATGAATATTAAAATACTAAATTATTTTCTATCTACTGAAAGTTCATAATGCACAAAACCATAAAAAGCGGAATAAAGTAAAAACAAAGATATAACCCTTACTACTTTGTAACATTAACATTCCTAAGGAGACTGGACACATGGACAGACATAGGTTATCCTTTCTGTGAGCATGTTTTCTCAGAGTATGAAGAGAGGGAATACCAGGATTTTAGCCTCTGCCTGATAAACAACACTGTGGTCACTGGGGTTCACTGTAACTCATCTCTGCAAAATGCCTGAGATTATGAGCTTTTCAACACGGCAGGTGTGCAAGCTCTTATTGCAGCCCAAAAGATTTAAAAATTACCCCCAATAACTGCAAACACCCAGAATCACTGTGACTGGGGAAATGACCTCATGAGTCTCTTTACCATTTCAAGGGTAACTTTATGAAGTGGTAAATATTATAGGGAATCCTCAAAGATTTTATTTGTGAAATATTCATTGAGTGCCTACTGATGTGAAAATTCTGTATGTGTCCATTAGAAAGAGCACCTCACCTCAGAGGCCTCTGAAGTAAATGCCAGTGACTGGGGGTCTGTTTTCTGTTTCAGCTGAAGTGAATGTGGGCATATGTGGTACAAATTTAACAAGACTTACTGGAGGCTTAGCTGGTTAAATGGATGAAATGCGAGATGATTTTTAGATTGGAGGAAGGTAATAGGCAGGAATGACATAGAAGGTTATTCTAGACTGTAGAGGATAACACAGGAGACTCTTAGAAGGAAACTGTGAGGGTCAGTGTGGCTGACACAAAGGTAGCAGACAGGGAATACGGGTGGCTGTGGGATGAGGCAGGAGATGGCACGCTGGAGCTAAGAGTTTAAGTTTGACTTTGACACTGAGGGTAATGGGATTAAGTCACTATTTTGACTTTATTGAAGTATATGGAGATATTTATATTTTTTATGAAGGCTTTTTAATTGATTGGAAGAGGAGAGACTGAAAGTGAATAAACCGTTGCAGCAGCTTAGAGTAAATTATTTCTGAGATAACTTAAACTGGACCACAGTTTAGGCCACAGAGATGGAGTGAATGCCAGGTGCATTAGCTATAGAAGTTTATAAGTAAGTGTGTAGGAAAGAGAGAGGCTATTAAATATTTTTTAAAACATAAAGCAATAATTAGAACTTTAGGTTTTAATGATGCTGGAGCTACTATCTATGAGCAGTAACTTTGTGATGTTTTACATTTATTGATTTTTAAAATCATAAAACACTCAAATGCTTGTTGTAGGAATTCAAACAATGTGTAAGTAGAGTATATAAAAAGGAAGTTTCTGCTCTTCTCCATCATCTCCAATACCTCCTAATCCAGTCCATAGACGGAATCACTACCATTAAAATTTGTATTTGTTTCTTTAAGATCTTTTGATATTTTTGTAAAATATGTGTTATCAGTGTATATATAGGATCATAATAACCCCATTGGTCACAATATGCTCTTTTTACTTAACATTATATAATGGGTATCTTTTGAGTTTTCACCATGGCATGATAGTTCATGATCCTGAGGGACAGTCTTTGGACAAATATTGTCCTAGTAGAACCATAGCAGTAGCAGCTGATAAAACATATATGTTCAACTGCCTTCTTGTAATTAAAGAATATATCATATTGCAGTTACCATCTGTAAATACAGCACTTAAGTTTTCTTTTTAAAGTATCATTTAATTAGATTCAAAAGACTAGCTAATCGGAGGTTAGACACAGTGCTCCTCAGTTTATTCTCCACACATGAATTTTCTTTAATATAATGTGACTTACGACACTTGTAAAGCTGCATTTATTTCCTTGAGTAGCTCGTTAGTCTTATTAAAATCTGCCCGCATGATATTTTTCTCTCTGAGGTGGTCTGCTGTCATGACATCCAGCTCTTTTTCAAGTCTCTTGTTTAAATCTTGTTCATGCAACCTGTTTAATTTATTTTTAGTTAGGAAAACATTATTCTGAAGTCGAGCTTTCAAAACTTTCTATACTCTAACAGATTTGAAATGGTTTTAGGTATAATATACAGAAAATTAGTGGAAACAGCCTAAAGTAAAGTACTTACTTTGCTCTAATCTTCTAGCTTGTTAAAGTTGTCTCCTTTAATGCTTTTTAAAATAACATTTTTAAAAGATTTTAGTTAATTACATACAATTTCCAAAGTTAGTGAATGTATATACATCTTTCAAAATATAAACATTTCTTCTACATTCAAATTATAACATAGTCAACAAATAAAGTAAAAAGTGGTCTTCAATATCTTACTAGAAGGCTATCTAGTCGTAAAAATAGGCATGTATTGCTAAATACCATTGCAATAGTCTTTCAGGTAACACTGCAAATTCTTTCTGTGGTGACTGATGGCATACCTCATCTGTTGGTTGGATTCACTTCTTATTCTGAGAATTTCTTTTCCCTTAAATTCCAATTCTTTGGTTAGGGCATTTATATTTTCATGAAGGTGCTGTACTTCCTTATCCAAGTCTGAGATGTGATGCTCTCTGTGCCTTACTTCATCTTGTAGATCTGTTATTCTACACATGTGCTCCTTACTCTGAAAAATACAAATAGTTCTTAAAAGTTTTCTGCATATTTACTTTCTGTGTTTAAGGGAAAGAAAATGACATACTGGAATGTCAAATGTAAATCTGACATTGCTTCAAAAGCAAACTGCTGAAATAAGGAAACCTCGAGGCCTCCTCTATTTTCATATATCAATATCTAGTAAGTGTTTATATGGATGCAGCTTAAATAGCTTCAGGGCCACAGGGGACCCAAAAGACCATATAAGCACATCTCCCTCATTTTACGGATGAAGAAACCAATACCCAAGAGATAATTTGTCCAAGGATGATCTATAATCAATGGCAGAGCTGATATTAGAATACAGGGCTCTTAAGTACTCAATAAGTTACATGGTCTTGCAGTAAAATGCTGGTGCCATCCAAAGAATATACAAATCAATTTTCACTGCAAAGTAAAGGAGCTGTTACAGTGGAGGATTACTGGACTGAATGTCAATATTATGACATAGTATGAGTGTGTTTCATGTTTGGTAATTGCAATCATTGTTGCTTTTGTTGTGGTCATCCATGTACAATGCTTGGTGTCAGTCTATTTATCTCTTGTAAAAATAAAATACAGTGTGTGTGTATGGAAAAAAAAAAAAAAAAGAAATAGTCATAGAAGACTCAGACCAGGGAGTGATGACATAGCTTTCATGAAGCTAATGGGGAAAAAGAGTTTCTTCATTCAATAAATATGTACTAAGTACGTGTTATATACCACGAAAAAAAAAAAAAATGCTGGTGCCATCGTCCTTTAATTTAAAAAGGACCTGCATCTATGGAGGCCATCCCAATATATACACATCCCATTGCTTAGAAGACTTTGTCTGCTTCATGCTGGTCTAGCAGTTATCCTGTCTGACAGATAAGCTCCCTTCCATTTTCCTACAAGTCACTGTTTTCTGCAAATTCTGCAGGCCTAGACAGTGTCAATTTCAGCAGTGTCAATTTCAGCAGCAGCCTAGTTGGAGAGAATATAAGTTCCCTCCGTGGTTATAAGGTGACTCATTTAAAACTTTCTAGTAATGAAGAAAAATTTGAGCTGATCATTTAACATATTTGAAGACTAACAAAGTGAAAGTCATAAGTAATAAACTAATAAACAGAGAATAGCCTTCATTGTACTATGACTAGAAATCCATTCATCCAGACATACATTCAGGATCACAAACTATCTAAAGAAAGTACACTTGGCTAATGAGCAAAATTTAAAAAGTGTGAATAGTAGCTGTGCTAGTGATATGGAAATATAAATTATCTTTTTTCTTCCTGAGAACCTGCTACTTCGATAGCTGTGCTATCTGATATGGCTGTTTAAATTAACTGAAATTAATTAAATAAATTAATAAAAATTAATTAAAAATTCAGGTCCTTGGTCACACTAGACATATTTGGCTCGTGACTATCACAGTGGATAGCACAGATATAGAAGAGGTCCCTCATCATGGAAAGTTCTACTGGACAGACACTGCTGTTTTATAGTATTCTGTTTTCACTCTTTGTATTATTTATATTACATTGTTCACTCAAGATGCAAATAAAATTCAAAATATTCAATTAAAAGGTCATAAAATAAACTGACCATTACACTAAAGTCGAAATACCTAATTCCCTTTAAAAATAAAACTCTTTAATATAGATAGTAAATAATTACTAGTGAAAATACTAGTTATTACAAAATAATTTTCAGAAAATTGTGAACATTCAAATCTATTCACATTTATTTAAGAAGTCATCACAGAACAGAATGTTCTTTACCTGTCTTCTGCTGATATCTATGCTTCTCTCTAATTCCATTTTAGCGGCTGACAATTCTTGTTGATGATTATGCCGTAACAAATCAATTTCAGCTGCATGTTGATGGTTTAGTTCTGAGCGTAAAGAAGCTGGAATCCAAGGAAAAAAAGATTTAGTGTATTTTTAAAATATTAGTGTTTTAGATAAAAATCATAAAAGTTAGAGTATTATTTTTTAAAATTAGGACACATATTCCCATTAAAATATCATAGGATTGTCTATGCCTCTTAAAATACTACATACTAAAACACTATCATAAAATATAAATTTAGAGGTCATCTGGCTTTGAAGAGGATAAGAAAATTTTCAGCTGCTCAAATGGATCAAGGTGTTTCTATACATGTTTTCAGTTTGCAAGTAAGATGCTAAAGAAGAGGAAATTTTTAACTCTTCTCACTCACTAGTAGAATAACACATTTTAGAGTTGAATGGTACTATAACGTATATTTAGGAGGCAACTTCCCACCCACGTAAGACTTCTTCCACGATATCCCTCAAAGATGTTAAGCACTGTCTGCTGAGTGTTCTTAGTGATTTGGAAGTCATTATTTTTATCTGAATTTGAGATTATTTCATACAGTCCACACTTCCTGAATGCCAGGTACTATATTATGGGAGAATAAAATATGACCCTGTTCTTATAACTGCACAGGCTAGAGGGAAGGGCATCAAGGAATTAGGTGGGATATCAGAGATGAACATTATAATGAAATACAGTGTTTCAGTTATAATAAAAGCAGGGTGGTGTAAGAACCCAGATTTCCTAGGAGAGGGAAACTGGGGATGCTATCAACAAAGGAATTGTCACGGTAACACAGTCTAAAAGCCTGAGCTGGGGTTCTCGAAGTGGAGAAAGATAAAAGCATTCAGGAAGAAGGAGTAACATATGCAAAAGCAGAAAGAACCCGCTCTGTAAGACAAGCTATAAGAAGTCTGGTATGGCAGGCGCCCACAGAGCAAGTGGTCATATTGGAAAGAAAATGGAGCCCAGCCTGAGAAAGTTTCAGTACAAAATGATTTTCACTCCATGTTTAGATTCATGGTCCTCAAACTAAGATGTGTGTGGCAGTGTGCCTGAGGGACTTTTAGAGTACACATGATCATCTTCCAAAACATGAATTTTACATGAAGATTTTTAGAAAAGCCACTGTTTTTAATGTTAATACTGAATATATGAGTAAAATACAAGTTACAAATTTCAAAGCTAAAACATGAGACTTCAAAGAAATGCTGTGCTTGTAGCAAGTCAATTTAGGCTCCTCCCGAGACCCTCATGTAGGGCGTAAGTTCAGTTTCCCCTGGTGTTAAGGGCTGCTTCAGTGGAAAAATTGACAGGACCTGGGGAAGGATATGAGGAATCACTGAAGGATTTAAAGTGGGGACGTCACATGGTGAGATTTGAGTCTTGCAAAAATTAACCCAACTGGAGTTTGGAGAATGGACTGTGGGAAGGAAGATCAGCAAGAAGGTTGCAGTAATAATCCAGGTGAGAAATGATACGACCATGAATTAAGGGTGGCGAAAGGATGAAAGAAGAGGAAACAGATACAGAGAATATTTAAGAGGAGGAAATAACACGATATGCAAGCGAAAGAAAAAAGGTTGAATGCATCTCCCAGATTCATGGTTTTGGCAACTCAGTAAATAGTGATACCATAAATTCAAGTGGGAGGTATGGGAATGGAAATATATTTTAGACCTGAGGGAGATGGTGAGCTAATATTTTAAAACAGAGTGTGAGTTAGAATATCTAACAGTCTAATAAGCAGTAAAAAATATAAATCTAATTCACAAGGAAAGCAGATTGGTCTAGAAATACATATTTGGAGTCACAAGCACAACAGATGGCCGTTGAAGCCATAGATGTGTGTGTAAAAATAGAAACAATCCAATTGGAAAAGAAGATACACAAATGGCAAATGAACACATGGAAGAATGTTCAACACCATTAGCCATTAGGGAAATGCAAAGTAAAATTCACAATGAGATATCACTACACTCCTACCAGAATGGCTAAAATAACAAAATAATGACATCAAATGCTGGTGAGGATGTGAAGAAACTGGATCATTCATACATTGCTGGTGGGGATGTAAAATGGTATAATCACTCTGGAAAACAGTGGCAGTTTCTTAAAAAACTAAACATACAATTATCATATGACCCAGCAACTCAACTCCTGGGCATTTATCCCAAAGAAATAAAAACTTAAATTTGCACAAAACTGAAAACACACAGATGTCCTTCAGTGGGTAAAGGACA
This sequence comes from Balaenoptera ricei, assembly GCF_028023285.1. Classification (NCBI taxonomy): domain Eukaryota; kingdom Metazoa; phylum Chordata; class Mammalia; order Artiodactyla; family Balaenopteridae; genus Balaenoptera; species Balaenoptera ricei. The sequence continues at coordinate 42,734,279 of NC_082650.1, read as the reverse complement.
ACAAATGTGGTAGGTCAATACCATGGAGTACTACTTAGCAATAAAAAGGGACAAACTATTGATACATACAAAAACCTGCATGAACCTCCAGAGAATTATGCTGAGTGAAAAAAGCCAATCTCAAAAGGCTACATATCGTACAATTCCGTTTACAACATTCTTAAAATGACAACATTATAGAAATGGAGAAGAGATTAATGGTGGGGGAGGGAGTGAAGTACATGTGGCTATAAACGGGCAGCAGGGATACCATGGTGATGGGAATGTTCTGTGTCTTGACAGTATCAAGGTCAACATCCTGGCTGTGACATGCACTTTAGTCTTTTTTTTTTTTTTTTTTCAGTGGGATTTTTTTCCTGTTTGTCTTAAACATATAAGTCTTTTCTTTTTTTTTTTTTTTTTTTTTTTTTTTTTTATAGCTACTTTATTTATTTATTTTATTTTATTTTTGGCTGTGTTGGGTCTTCGGTTCATGCGAGGGCTTTCTCCAGTTGAGGCAAGTGGGGGCCACTCTTCATCGCGGTGCAGGGACCGCTCTTCATCGCGGTGCGCGGGCCTCTCACCATCGCGGCCCCTCCCGTCGCGGGGCACAGACTCCAGACGCGCAGGCTCAGCAGTTGTGGCTCACGGGCCCAGCTGCTCCGTGGCACGTGGGATCTTCCCAGACCAGGGCTCGAACCCGCGTCCCCCGCATTAGCAGGCAGATTCTCAACCACTGCGCCACCAGGGAAGCCCCTGCACTTTAGTCTTGAAAATGTTACCATTGAAGGAAACTGGGTAAAAAGTTCAGAGGTTCTCTCTGTGCTATTTCTTACAATCTCACATGCATCTACAATTATCTCAAAATAAAAAGTTTAAGAAACCACAAAAAGTCTTTTGTCTACAAAGACAAATGTATTTAAATCATGTTTCAGTGGATACAAGTTCCAACACTACGCCCATTTTTACCTCTCCTCCGGAAGAGGAGAGAGCTATAAAAACTTGGCCTAGAACTCCCAGCAATAGTAGAGATGATGAACTGGGTCAGCTGGTTTTCCCTTTGAGGCCCCAGATATTCAGAACACTTTGGTCTTCTTTGTTCTCAATTCTTACTTGGAAAAGAGTGTGCCACTGAGGTGTGACAAAAGACGTCAAAAACGTTAGGAGAATTTGGAAAAAACACAAACAGAAGGAAAATGAGATGACAGGAATAAAAAGTCATTGAATGACACTAAAAAACAAACAAAAAATCCTTTAAATACATATTCAGTTTTTCTTCCAAACTCAATTGATCTCCTATAAAAACTATAGTCATTTTAATACCCCAAAGATAAAAGTCCTATTTAATAAAAAATCTGGAAAATATCCAAACAAAAAGTCAGACCTAGACATGACTATTCTCATTAAAACAAAATCCTGAAGTGGAAAAAACCCCAATATGATGATCTAGTCTAAAGACATGTGGCTCCATCCTTATCTATTCCTTTCAGTCACTGGATAGTGGGAAGCCTGAATGTTCTGACTCCGTTTAGTCCCTTAATGATAAATGCAAGCACCATTGGGTGTTGCTTACACAGCCAGAGTATGGAGAACGTTGAGGGGACCTCACTTTACTGTTTGTGTTCTATCCATTCTACTCTGCCATACTTGCTCCTTCATCCAGTAACTTCAAATAAAATATGAACAACACTTAGATATTCATTTTGATGTTTCAAAAATTAAGAATAAAACTTTGTGATTTCTTGTTGAATTTTAAGTTAGAAAGATGTAAAAATAAATATGACAGGATTATAATCTTTTCAAAATACCAAGCATAGCCTTTCCTTCATCTTCTAATTCAAACCGAAGCGTCTGAAGTTCCTGTTCCATTTCTATCCGGAAGCCCTCCATTGACTCTCTGTGTGCATCTTTTAATGATTGAAGCTCTGCAGAATGTTTCTGTTGTAAATGATTTTCAAGAGCCTAGAATAAGAGAAACATGTTCAAATTATTATGCTAGAATATAGGAAAGGAAATGGAAACAAAATAGAAAAATTACTAAAACTCAGTTATTATTCAAGGAAAACAAGTCTTTTTAATTCATTTTCAAGAAAATTAGATATAAGATGATCATCATTAGAAAATAAATTAGTAGGTTCACTTCAGTAGAATAATCATCATGAAATCAGGTTGAGTCAATATATAGTGTTTGAATTGGGATACAGACCCTTTACCTAAGGCAGTTTTCAAATAAAGCTGTTTTCTGAAGCTGCTAAGGGACATAAACCACCTAAAATTAAAGAATAATTCCTCTGTGTGCACAGACCTAGACTCAGGAAAGAGGTGGGGGAGGGCAGATCAGAAAAGATCTCCTGATCAGGAAAAGAGAGATGAGGGCTTTTCCTACTCCAACCTTAACAAAACTTTTGTAGCGATTTTCTGTAGTCATTCTTTGCTCCTGCATTTGTGAACAGAAGCAAAAGCTGAGAGGAGGTAGCTGGAAAAGTGAACTAAAGCCCTTCATGTGATTAGTTTTAAAAGCCTAGCCAGAGAGAACAGACTACACGTGGCCAAGACGCAGAGAAGATATATGGCCACAAGAGAAAAAAAAAACAGAGCTCAGGGTACTTCAAGTTTAGAGTGAACTGTAGCACTCAGCCAGGAAGGGTTTTCCTTACTATAATCTATAACATGAAAGGTTTCTGAGAAAGATACCACATTATAACTAGGGCTGTGTTTCTTCAATCACTACTCTAAAATGCTGCTTTTAAAAATTATTATTTGACTACTTATGTTCTTTCTGAAACGTACAGCGTAAGTTCCTTTGGATACAGGTAAAATAAAGGACTTCTCGTATAGACAACATGACTCAGGTAAGCTTGGCTACCTAATGACAGACAATAAAACTGCCAGTTCTGATTTCTTTTGAAAAATGATTACAGTTTTGAAAAGATCGAATGTGTAAAATTAAAGCACTGATATGAAAGCTTACAGGTTATCACAGTTCACAAATGGAATCCAATGAATAGATTATTTAGTAATGCGAACAGGACGAATTTTTAACCAAAGGAACTTCCTTGATTTTCTGGACAAGATCAATGGACTACAACTTATTGTATAGGCAAATGAGTTGTTTTTAAAAGAATATGACTTTTTTGTTTTAACAATCTTTAAATAACATACCATTTCTTAAAATAGTATCTATACCCAAATAAAGGATTAAAAATGTGTATCTATAATAACTATACATGGTGAAAATTACTGTTAGTAACACTTTTTCTATCAAATCTTTATCCATAAGGTCCCTAGAAGAAATTGAAAAATACACTGTTAAGAAGTGAACTAAACCAAAATTAATCATACTAAGGCTATGTCAAACTAACATTTTAACACAGAACTAAATAATGGATATGGGGCGATTCTGGCATATAATTAAATAAATAATGTATCTGTTTACGTCTTTTTTTAGTGATTTATTTGTATCACTACTTTTCATATAGCTGTTAGGGCTGTATATAGGGAACTATACTATTTTAAAATGTCTCCCATTTCAATTCATTGTGAATTCTGTACATAAGAAAAAGTATGAGGGACAAAAATGTGAGATTAAAAAATATAAATTCCTTGGGTACATGTGTCTTTTGTAGATCCAGACTGAAAGAGAAAAATTTTAAATTTGATGAAAGACTATTGTAAGTTCAAGATAGTATTAAGTGATCACAGTGGTTACAACTAAATTTATTTAATCACTGCTAACATATGACAAGCCAGACGGTGTATTAGTTTCATCATGAACTTGGCAATATCTTGGAAAACAGAAATAAAATTTGTCTGCTATAGTGTATAATTAGTGTCTGTGTTTAATTACTGTGACCCCCTACAAGAAGTCATAGCCTAGAAAACACAAATAAAGCAATATATAATTTTGGGGGGCAAAAAATGAACTCTTTAAAATTCGAAGGCTAACAATTATTAGGCTGTTGATTACATTTGAACATATGTCACTTTAAACTTACTCTTTGTTCCTTTTCCTTTTCTTCTTCCATAGTTTGAAATGCAAGGACATGTGCTTCTTGTAAAGATTTATGTCTTTGTTGATGCTGTTCCTCTAATTCTTCAAGCTCTTGTGTAAGTCGTTGTCGTTCTTGTGTAAACTGGGCTTGCAGTTGCTGCAAAGAGGTCTGAGACTGGGAAAGCTGCATCTCCAGATTCTGTTTCAGCAAGGAAATCTATGCCACAGAATGGTACACAAAGAAGAATAAATACAAGGCATGTTTCACATATTGCCTATCTAAGGAAAAAAGCATTTCAAAGATACTAAGAAAAGCAAAATAATTGCCTTAACAAAGTGTCCACTTTCAATGTTTTATAATATATCATAGATAACTAATCTTTAGGTATTACCACTTTTATTCTGTTTTCAGTAATTACCTTAAAAATAGACTGTTTTAGTGGTATTACGCTTGTAGACTCTCTAAAGAACACTGCAGCCCACATTTAAAAATATAACAAATACCTATGCTGCACTGCAACAAAAATTCATGATGTGAAATAAAAAACAAAGATAGCTAACGTATTTACTAGGTTATGGTCACTTTACGGAATCACACTATCTAGTATGAGAAGTTAAACTGCTTATTTTTGAGGCAGCAAAGTTGAGTAGTTAAGACTGTGGGCTCTGAGTTAAAATTGTGGCTCTGCCACTTGTCACTGTCAGCACCTCACCAGGCTGTGTCAGGGGAGAGTGTTACTACACACAGTTCACTCAGAATGGCCCCTGCAACGTAGTAAGTGCTCAATGAAAGCTAGCTAAGATTATTTGAGGATTAAAAAACTACTCTTTAAAAGATTAGTTTATAATTTAGAATTCTTATGTTAAAAAAAAGGTTTTTATTTTTGAATTTTGATTTAGTTCAAAAGATTTCAAACTTTCAAGCTTTTTAAAAATCACAAACCCCTCACAATCCTCCAGTTACAGCCTTCTAATAATGACAAGTGCTCTTCATTCACTATGGAAAACTGATTTGTCCCTCCTTTTGAAAACAGACAAATCACCCTTAATATGTCCACACTGCTTCTATGTGTTTTAAAATACTTAAATTTAAGTCCATTTTAAAAACTAAAAACACAAAATATATGCATCTGTATATGTGTGTGTGTGTTCATTTACACATTTGTTGAAACCAAATTTTTATTTGACTTATTTCTCTTCTCATATACAGGAAACTATAAACTTGAAACTAGATAACTCAATCATATTCTAGAAGTCTGAGGCTAAGGGGAACTTAAGGGAACCAGATAAAAAGTTGTCAAATGTGTTCCATTAAATAACTTAAGATGCTGTGTTTATACACAAGTAAAACCGTTTCTGTGGCCAAGAAAGCTAATGGAAAGAGAGAACTTTAAAGTGAGTTTTTGTAAATGAGAAAAGACTTTCTTTCGATTGATGGAAGGCAGATATAGTCTGCCTCACATGTCTCACCAAGGAAGGTACCTGGGAAAGAAAGAGAAAGGGTGGAGAATCACCAGAGATGCAAAATAAGAAAGAAAAGAAAGAAGGAACTGGAAGAGAGGAGAGGTCAGAGGTCAGCGGCTGGAAACAGTCACAGACTTGTAGTGAGCTTAGGGTGGATAACAGCTCTCTGGAAGGGTTTTGAGCAATGTTATACATCAGGATTAGTTGTAAAGATTAGCACGTGCCTTTGCGGAAAGGGTCAAGCACCGGTGAGAAATGATACAACTGACATATGTGCAATCTGTTTTAATGTATTTCCAAAGAAGTGAGTTTACCTATTGAAAGTTATATGAATTCTACTTATTAATTTCTACATAAGCCTAAGATTTCAGAGGTTATTTCATATGTTTGGAGTCATGGTGAACCGCAACACTCTGACCCCAGGCAATGCAACTCCCTACACCTCTAAATGGCAGTGGCACTCATGATTTACAGCTCAAATAAACCCTGCAAGTGTGAAAACTGCAGGAGAAAGTCACAGCAACAGCTAAGCCTTATTTGTGGAGAAGGAGGACCAAAACAAATTATACTATGTGATTTCTTACCATTTTATGCAAAGAAAATCAGGATGAAATGAATATTAAACACAACCCAGAAAGAAAAAACAAATCATAAAAGGGTAAAAGGCAATAAAAATGTTTGTGAACCCTGATGTGTAAAGTGACAGAGCCATTTTCTTCCCAGCTAGGTGGTTCTTGAAATAGAGAAGGCACCTAGCCAGTCTCTTCCCAAGCTCAACCCTAGTCCCAGACCCAGCACAGGGACCCACATGACTACCTTGTCTCTGGTGACAACTTGTTAGAACACATATGAGAACATGAGGAAAAGACTACTGTTACATGTAGAATAATGACTCATATTGTCAAAGCTATTATCTGGCCACTGGCCACGTGAGGACTAATCTACCCAGTGAATGAACTGCTCACCAAGCCATCTGGCCTGGTACGCATCCGTGTCCACTCAAAGAAAACGGGCATGATTTTCTGATTTGTACACTATATGGGCTAGCAGTGGCCCTGGATTCTGTCCTCCAATGAAGTGTGCACTCAGGTTAATAAGAAGCCAATCAGTTCACAGCAGTGTAGTTTATTTTCTGAAATACCTACTTCAAAAGTTCACTGCGTCAAAAAGAGCTCCCACATGTTAATTTGACTATAATTTGACTCACACTTGAACCACTTAAGGATGAAATTTATCAAGAATTATAACATATAATGAGTACCACAGTAATATAACAGTTATACATTTAAAATCTAAGCACACTTTCAAACCTCTCAAGCTTTAATAAAATACACTTACATATTTTATATCATAATATACTTTACCTTGATAGAACTCCAAAGTAATATTTTTCATTTTAGGATATATGGTTAATCTTTATTATCTATACTCAAGAAAACATAAAGTATATGCAAAAAGACATTATCATGCAATTTAGTGTTCAAGTATAGTTTATATATTTTATATTCTTAATTTTGAAAGCACACCAAAATAATATTAAGGCTATCTAAAAATCTTTGGATTCATGCTCAAGACAGTAACATGAATTATAAGCAGGAAGCCTTTATCATGCAATGCAGCATCAAAACTTACTTATTTTGTTCTTTTTACAAATTAATAAATTAGTAGATTGCATCATATTGTCAGCCTTTATTCAGCATGAAAATTACACGGCACTTTAAAGACAGAAATGAGCAAAGCAACGTAAAATGAACTAATGTTTTATAGCTATAACTTAAAACAGCAGAGTTTAGCATACTTTACGGAAATACATATAAAATTTCATTAATTCAAAATAAAAGAGAACGATAGATTTTGCATTAAATACTTTTGGTAACCTTGATCAATACTTTTATTACAGTATTATAGAAAGGCATGTGTTGAATAAATGAGAAGCAGTAGTTACTTCAAATTATATTTTCAAATTATGAAGCATATGGTACTACTTTCTACACATTTGTTATAATTTTAAATCTTAAGGCTTTTTATTTTGCTGATCTTAAATAAACCAAAGAGAATATTTATTTCAGTAAAAATTTTAATCCTAATTAAAAAATTCTAACCACAGCAGTTTAGATATGAATTATATAACATATTCTACTGATCAAGGAGGTACCAGATACTTTCAAACAATTTTAAAAGCCAAACTTTGCTGATAGTGATTGCTACCTTCTGATCTCTACCACTTAAAATACTGTCTTTTTGAAAATAAAGTGTTGTAAAAATTTCAAAAAGACAAAATTAAAAACATATGGATACATTTTTCTGAAGAAGGGAAAGCTTTACCTACTTCCTACAGGGCAGTTTCACAAAGATTCTGTACCTCTACAATGGCGCTTGCAGAAATCCCTCAAAATAGAAACTGAAACATCAAATCTGAGGTACTGGATACGACAGGATGTCAACATGAGATATGTCATTAATTATGTACATCCTACGTTTTTGATGCACTGTTGGGATTTTTTTTTCCCCCTTTAAAAAAAATCACTCTTATTACAGAAATGAAAGAATACATAAAGTATACAAATAGTTTATCCTCGAAACAAAGTATTTCTTGAGATAGTAAATGTAATCTGTGGTTCTCAAACCTGGCTGTATATCAGAATTATCTCTGTAGACGTTAATAAATGTACTTGCCCAGGCCCTGATCCCTGGATATTCTGATTAAATAGATCTGGAATTGAGCTCAGGCTACCTAACATATTTTTATTCCTAACTACCAAAGTAATGTGTTCATTGTGAAAAATAATTTTTTTAAATAAAGTAGTTTATAAAATGAAAGTGAAAGTCTCCTTCCTTCCCTTTTCCTTGCCAAATTCCAATCCCTAAGGGTAACCAGTTTTACCACTTTGGTATCTCCCCAGACTCTTATTTCTCTTTTGATATAATTTCCTGTTTTGCTTTCTTTTGTTTGTTTGTTTTTTTAACTACATTGTGTGTAAACGGGTGGATGCATTTCACCACGTAGAGAGTACAGCTGCCATGATATGACAAAATATTGGCTATGTCTTACACACAAAAGTTACTTGGGGGCCCCAGGGCACACCTCAAGAGACCAGTGCTTAATGTCCAAAGTAGCTGGAACAGAGACCCATGGGGCTGCTGATTGGGACAGACATTCCCTATGTCTCACACAGAGAAAGAAACACTACTTCATTTGCGAAACCATGAGGGAGGGTGTCCAGACCTGCAGGTGTTGCTATGTGATGGAGTGGATTTTCAAACACTCAAGTCTATGTAGCTCCCTTCAAGATGAGTATACTCATGGATTTGCTCAATGACGGTCAATGATTTCTCCATTAGGGAGGCCAACAAGTTTGGTTTTAGAGGTTTGTTTTTCCTTGCACGGTGACATTTCTAGGGTACACAATCCATGACATGTAGGCATGCCCCATTCTTTTCAATGACTACATATAATGCGAATGGCAGGCACTGTTTCTTGCCTCCCCAAATGCCCATCTCCCCAGTTTCTTTTCTTCCCAGTTAGCTGAACTCTTGAGTTTGTTCACAGACTGAATGGAAATCCCTGTCTTCAAGATGGTATGCCCCTCTCCCAGCACCAAGGAGTGAATTATGACTGGGATAAGAAAGTCATGGTAATCTAACTCTAAGGTCATATCACCTTGTTTTAGTTAATAAGCTAAAAGGAAGTATGTGGGGAATTTGGGGGGAGGGGATAAAAAAAAATGCGTAAGGAGAGTCTCTTGCATTAGCACAGTTGTTCAAGAACATGACAGCTGGAGCTGTAGCAGCCATGTTGCAACTATGACATGATAAACTTGAGGTCCAAAAGTTAACACATTGAACATGGCAAAGCAGAAGTACAGAAAGTACCTGAGCACTTTATTATCTTGACAGCTTGAGCCACTGTTACCTGGGTATTCTGCTGCTTATAGCCAAATGTATCCTAATAGACATCATTCCAAAATATAAATACACTATAATTACTTTAATTCTTCCTGACGGAAATTCAGATCATCTCACCTGGTTTAGCTATTATAAACACTGCACCAACCCCCCACCCCAAAAAAACAAATGGTCTAAATGCACACACATATGAGTCTATCAGAAGGCTGTACATACCTCTCTTTTTTAAGTTTCATAGATGACTTTAATGCACAGTCACAGTTGAGAACCACTGCCCCAGAATTCATAAAACGAAAGACTCTGGCTGGTTCTTTAATAATAATCTTAAAGCAATGGCTAGAGAAGTCTTTGAAGCCCTGGCCTTTTACTTGTCCTCTGCTCTCTGTTCATTTTATGAGACCAAGGAGGAAAACAAAATATTTTCCTCAAGTAATAATACCTGTGGTTTTTTCTTCCTGTAGTTTTGATCAATTTATCAAGATATTGGTGAACTGTTTATCTTGTGCTTCTGTGTGTTTTTGAAGAAGGCTGTTCTATAAATCATGATTTTTCAAAAATGATTTGCTTTTTAGGGTAGAGGTTTTGTGTGAGAGGGTTCATTCATTTTTGTGAAAACAAGAAAATTAGCAAGAAAAAGCAATTTGAAAAATAGGATGTGTAAATATAATTTCGTTTTTCAATAAGTTATAGGTATAGAGTTGTGTTGAGCCAGAAAACTTATTAATTTTGACAAGAAAGACCAACACAAATTACTAGAAAGTCTAAACCACATGATATTAATATTCAGTTCAATACTTTCAAATATATAAAGCAACATTAAAAACTGCTACCATAGGCTTAGTAGAGGACAGTAAGGATAATTTACTACTATGTCAACAACTTACATAAATGCTCATGTAAAATGTTTGAAGGTGTCTGAATATTTTAATTCTTTCTATGCTTTTTCCTTTTTTAACCTCTAATTTGCTATTTTTGGAGGGTCTAGCTAAGAAAAGTAAACTTAAGCTTCTGAAATTATGACCATCCTGAAAAATTCTGAATTGTTCATAATTTGTTTGGTATTTTCTAAGACCTATAAACTGAGTTTATTGATTAAGAACCACAGTAATGCCTAATTAATGTCCTTAAGATATTTCTGGAATATGTTTCTAATCATCCTCTCATTCTTAGTTGGAAAAAATTACAAAGCTTTTATAAAGAACAGAGGAATCAACAATCACTTGTTTTTTTAGAACAAGACAGCATATAGTGGGAAGCTTCCTGCATGGAAGGCTGGCTGAAGACAGTGCGTGGAGCGGGTGGGTAGATCTCACCCTGCTGAACGACACTGACAAGGTCACATCTTGTTTGGATGATGACTGAGTGACGAGTTCATCCTCAATGACTACGATATTACAAAAGAGAATTAATGAATGGGGATTTCAGTGTGTTACAAACCCCTTTTACTTATTTTGTAGGAGATGAGTCAACGCATTCTCATTTCAATTACTAATAGATTCAACTTCAGTAAGGTTTTTATTTTAATGAACACCTTTTCATTTATAACTATTTAGAAAGAAGTGACTGTGTCGTTGCAAGTATTCTGAAGTACAATTCAACTAATTTTTGACAATACTCATATCTTATTTGGGTTCTTATTTCTATCCCAATTAGCACATATGTCAAAAAGTCTGGATTAATATAGCAATCATGGCCAAATTCTTACTATGTTCTATGTGACTGTTTAAAAAAATTTCTAAATGTAGCCTTATTTCACCAACATTGAGATAAATATCTTTATTGCTTACTTTAAAATATATTAAAGAAGCTGGCATTAAATGTATTCATGTATTTCTAATTTTTACATAGACAGTAAAGTTGAATATAAAGAGTAGATAAAAATTTTCTTGCATAGTAGAAAAAAATTAGAAAGGTATGAGAACATAGTTTTGAAGTTATCAAAATTTCACAGGCTATCTCTAGACTCAAGACCTGGCTCCTCTAGGTCAGGAATTGGCACATTACAGTCTGTTTCTGTAGATTAACGGATTCATTCACGTATTGCCTGTGGCTACTTTCACACAATAGCAGAGTCCGGTAGCTGCCACAGAAACTGCATGACCCACAGAGCCAGAAATATTTACCGTCTGGCCCTTTGCAGAAGAAGCTGGCTGACCTCTGCCCTAGGATATCAAGAAAAATATTCAAAGATGCTTAGCTGTCTGTTAACTTATTTTAAAAAAAAACAAGATGGGTATGGGTTTGATGTGAAAATAAATCTCATTTTCTCTCTTCACGTGTAAAGAAAAAAATTTTAATGAGTGTTTAAATGGAATATAACTTTGAAGCTTAATTTCTGCACATTTTAGTGTACATAAGTAGAAGAATAGCTTTGCCAATTCTTAGGAAAGGGATTTACTCCATTTTGCTTTAAATCTTTTAGTAATTTTAACATTAAAATGTAAAATATGTTCTGAATCTATGAACCTGCACAGCTATCTAATACTCTTAAGAAGTCAATTGATACTACTTTTTCAAAACATAAACTAGTTTAACAAAAGAAGAAATACATTTATTTCCATTTTTATGAGAGTCAACAACTTAATAGTTTTTCAAAAATATTACTATATCTTTCAAAGTAAACATTAAAATAATGAAGTTTACGTGTGAGAGGTAAAATCTTGCTTGGCTTTAAAATAAAGTACATGCTTATCAATACAATGTGGTGGATGTATGCACACACACAAATGCATGCCTGAAAGTTAGACGCTTCTGTTACCCACATACAAAACATATCTTACGGAATGCCAAAAAGTGTATTTTTTGAAATCATAAGTTAAAGCTTTAAAGCGGTGATGATGCTTATGCAAAACCAAAAGTGCAGCATGCCCTTGTGTACAAATTGTAAGTGCCGCTCACTTACATTGTTGATAGATTTATGCAAAGCTTCACCCAGAGAGTGCCTCTATGAAAAAGATCACAGGAATAAAGGGAAACATTCAGAAATCAACTAAGTGAAAGAAAGAAGAATAAAAAGGGAGAGTAACACACAGAACATTAATTACAATATGCTCAAGAAAAAAGTAAGTTGAAGACAGTTCTGAGAAAGAAATCAGACAAAAAGACATTTGCAACAGAGTCTAAATTATTTATAGTCCCTTAGAACAGTGTCTGATGCTTGTGGGCTGGCAGACTTACCTATGCAAGAGACCAAAGGCTAGTACATGTAAACCAGAGGTCAGTTTAAAAGATAATGGTTACTGAAGCACCTAGAAGGAATATTAGTGTTCTAAATGCCTCCCAAAAATCTGCAATATAATGCTTCAAAGCATTCCACTCAGCACTGGAGTAGGTTTTAGAAGGATTTCTCTTACGAGAAATGAGCAGATGAGAACTGAAACACTAACTTGATTGACTACATAATTTGGGGGCCAGAAATAAATATGGATAATCATTGAAAATATAAAGATTTGATAATAATCTGGTTTTATACTCAGGGGAAAGGAAGAAGAGATGCCTTCATATCTTTTCAACCCTGTTTTCTAGGATATATTTGGTAAAATTATGTATGATCTAGGTTCATTTTTTAGAAGTTCATTGGAATTCTGAGTGATAAACCATTGAAAAAACATACACTCTCCCTCCCCCAAATGTAGGGAAAATGTGATTTCATTTTCAATTGCCTCACTTTTTTTGCCTTCCAAGGATACAAAATAGTATTTTAAATTTATATTATTAATATAACTAGAAAAGTTCCTGTAAAATGGTTTTTACTTTGGACACTAATCAAATTTTCAGACAAAACATAATTTTCTGTTTTTCCTCATAATGTGAATATCCCTTGGTGCGTCATAAACTAAAGCTAGCTTTTATTTGGTAAACAATTTTTTACCAATAACTTAAGACTAATACAAAATTTAGTTTAGGATATAGTTCACAGAGTTGAAAAAATAAGTTGAGAAAAATGCTTAACTTTCTATTTGATTATACCATAACTTCTTAGTTTAAACTCTCATACTTTAGAGAGTCTGTTAATTTTATTTTTTTTCTTTATGCTTTCTCATACTCATAATATGCTTTATATACTAATGAGACACTTCTCCAGACTTCACAAAACTTAAGAAAATCTGAGGGATTTTTAGTTGTAGTTTCTTTTTTTTAACCTCTTTGTATTTCTCTGAACTGATGTTCTGGCATTAGAAGTTAATGTAAAATGTATGGCATTTACTTATGAAGTAGATTTTTTCCCTCTTTAAGGTATCATCAGACAAAAATATATACGTTATTTAGGATTCCTGAACTAACTGATAAATTAGACCAGTATGAAAGATCAGAGGTTCTTCTGTAGGAATTCTAGATTTTAGATTTTATTTAAGAGTATATTTGAACATTTGGAATCTAAACTCATATGGTCACTAACTCTGTCAACATACTGTTGGCAGGCCATGGAAATATCTAAACCAAAGGCGTGGTCGCTAAGCTGTGCCCTGGGGTGACTTACACCATAGACCTGGCAACAGCAATTAGAAAAGGCACAACAGTGGTGCTGGGTCACAATACCCTTATTGATGAGTACATAAACGAAGTAAGATTTATTCTTTTGTTAAAAAATTTTTTATTAGAGTACTATTATATTCCAGGAAGTACAGAGTGATATAGAGAACTGAATAAGAGAGTAAAACAAACATACACAAAAAATAAGAAAAAGTTCATGGTAAATATTATGACAAAAAAGGTTGATGTGACAGGAAATGACTAGAGGTGATACTGGGTTGATGGTAAGGAAAGATCTTTTGAAAAACGTGACATTTAAAATGGCATGATCCGATTTACATCATAAAAGATTACTTCAAGTTTGTGGAAAAAAGTGAAATTGGGGAGACTAGACAGAAGGCTGTTATACGGTGTCTTGGACTAGTGTTTTCTAAGGGAGGTGGAAGCAGGTGGCGCTGGGATATGCTTTGGAGGTGGAATGAACAGGATTGGCATTACAGGAGAGATAAAGGAAAGAGAGAAAGCAAGGATGACTCCTCATCCTTTGAGCAAAAAGCAGTGCCAAGAAGCGAAGATGACGGGATGGGGATTGAGAATCAATACTTTTGAGTCAGACATGCTAAGCCTGAGATGCCTATTAGACAACCAAATGACTGAATTTAGGTGAAGACATCAAGGCTGGAGATTTAACTTTGGAAGTCACTGACATACAGATGGCGTTTTAAACCACAAAACTGGATGAGATTCCCCCAAGTAAATGTTTGCTTGAAAGAATATCGGATGAACTAAAAATCTGTATGCAAAAATATTATTTGGCAATATTCTATATGAGCAAGATCCATGCTAATAAAAATCGATGCCCTATATAATAGTCAATTTGTTTTAAAGCATCTTAAGCTACTTGTTAGTTTTTGAGATGAGTGAAAAGGGTCTCAAGAGGTCCTCTTCAGCTCACTGAGAGCACTTAGATACTTCAGCATAGAAGGCTTACATAGAGTGTAAGGCTTACATAGAGTGTAAGGCTTACATAGAGTGTGCTTCAGCATTTCTAGTCTTGAAGGATGAATATAATAAGACTTTCAGCTAAGTGAGGAAGAAAACTGAAAATAACTAAAAATTGCTGCACTTAATTAGAAATTTACAGCTTTGTACATAAGAAGCTATGCTCTTAGGAGTAATCTCATTGTTCTAAACCTCAGTTTATTCATTTAGAAAATAGCACAAGGTTTTTTACATGTTTGTAATTTGCAAACATATTGGTATATAACTATTGAAATCCACTGAATTACAAGCTTTTAGAGGACCCTGCCTTGTTCATATTTTGTATCCAAATTGCCAAACTTGGTACCTGGCAAAGAGTAAGTGGTCAATAAATGTTTACTAAAAGACTAAATGAATGACATGGACTTTTACTATTGAGTTAGTTCTTACTACTCTCTACCTTTTCCCTTTCCCCACAGTAACATAAGCAGTAATGAGAAATTTCTAGATAATGAAAAAGAAAGAAATTATTTAGAAAAAAATGTATATCTTGCATAAATCCTGTTGACAAAAGCCAACAGAATCTAAGACTTAGAAACGTAACCCTTCAGAGAAATGAACTAATGAGTATACTAAATATTTGTTCAGAAAATATTAATCCGAACAAAGATAGACTGCCAAGAGGGAAGCAACATACGCTGAATGGCACCTATCTTGCCCTACTCTATTCTGTTCTCCATACCGCAGTCAGAGTTTTGAAATTTCAATATTTGAATGCGTCACACTCCTGATTAAAACCTTTCAGTAGCTCCTCATTGCACTTTAAAGTCTCAACAAGGCAAACAAGATCCGACCCTGCCTACCTCTACCACCTTCCTAGCTCTCTATTCCCCAGAACAAAGGTATTTGGGGGCAGGCTGAGGGCCTCTGCACATACCTCCCCCTCTCCCCACATTGCTGTTCTCCTTCTCCTCTTGGGCTGACTACTGCTTCTCTTCCAGGTCTCAGGTAAAGGATCCCCCACTCAGAGAAGCCTTCCCCAAGTTCCCAGACTATGTTAGGTCCTCATGGTACATACACTTGTGTCCCATGGTTGTAATGAATTAATGTGTCACACTGTTATTTCTATTTGCCTTCTTTTCTAGATTATAAGCAATGAGAAGGCAGGGATCATTACAACCCCATCACTGGTCTGACACAGTGCCTGGCATATCAGAAGCACTGAATTTTTGACATATGTCAAAATGTCATCAAATGCCAATAGACAGAATAAAATTTTCATTACTAACAAAAGAAATGTAATTTGTTAAATTTCTAAATTCCTTGAAGGAATATCTACACTAATCTTATGTTGCAATTCAAGTAAAATATGTTAGATCTTAATAAAATGTTCCAAAATTAATTATTTAATATACAATACTGTAATTTCTTAAATTATGTAAAGCTTTTTCAAATATTAATTTCAAATATACTAATATCTAGAGAAAAGCAACCAATAAACCTAAGATTAGAAGTAGGAACCACAACTTTAATAATTCTCCTGAAGCAAAAAATAGAAGAAAAAGTCATGAACAATTGTTTAATATTTTAACTAAATTAGTAATAACTGGCTTTTAAATGAAATTAAGGTAGAGAAAAGCTAATATGTTAGGTAATCTTAACACTTCTCAGAGACTACGTCTTTAAATAACTTTATAATCATACATCCATTGAACGCTTTCATATCCAAAATATTTTAATTCTTTTTAGTATCTTGCCATAGGAAATAGAAATAGATTAAATTGATTTATTACTACAATGCCATCTAGAAGTTCTTAAGTATTTTTCAGGTGTGTCTGGGCCCTAGTACTCCTGAAGGCACAAACTGTTCTGCATTTCATCACAGTCCTACTATAGTATTTTGCAGAACAGATACACACACACACTCAGTACACATTAAAACTACCCAGTATTTTAACATCTCTTTTAAAGTTAGGTATAGATATCATAGTTTCATCTCTTCACTCTCTTCTCCTAAAGATGTCAATATAAAAACTGGATAGACTTAAATTTTCAAAAGGCAGTTTTTGGCAGGGAAAAGAAAATTAAATATTTTTAGATTTGCAAATTAATTCAGAAAGCAATTTAGTACTATTTATTTTAGAAGAAAAAAAACTCAAGCAGAAAAATAACATAGGTCTGATAAAAGAGGATATAACATAGTTGAAGTAAGAATGTCATTAATTTTTTTGACTGAAGAAAAATTTAAAACTTCCATATTTACTAAGGAAAATATTGCAAATTAACTTTGAATCCAGGAACTGAAGTAGGAAGAATGAAGTATAATGGATGTTGGTTGGTTTTTGGTAGACTTTAATTCCATTCCACATTTTCTGAGAAAGCAAAATTGAGCCATGCCTGCTATTCCCACTCTCTGTTCTAGCTGGCTTTTCTCTTTTCTCCATGTTATTTCCCTTCGTCTTCCTGCTTCTTCTTCCTTTGACTTCCCTCTTCCTTACCCAAGTCCTCTCTTTTCCCAGGGTTCAGGCTGGATCTCTGATGTTTCTTTTACATAGTTCCTGCCCTCCTAATTTCTAGGGAGAGGATTCTGAAGCTTCATGGTCAGCTTCACTGATCTCCTGGCACTGCTTAGGGCTTCCGTCAAGGTCATGGTTCGAATTAGCTGAGAAGAGATGATTATTCCAAGTCCTTTTCTATTCCTTCTACCTCAGAATCTGCTTGCAGCTATTCTTCCATTAAAAGGTAGTATTGTTACTCATTTAAAATGGGCATAAAACTGATGAAAATATAATCTTTTTTCAATAGACAGAAATATGATTTCTAAAGAGAGAGAACTCCTTTCTTCCTAACATAAAACTTCTTAAAGAGTTAAGAGGGAGAGCCAGCAGAATGAGTCCTGAGCTTATAGTGCCAAATTTACTCAAAATTTTGCGTTCTAAATAGTCTAGACCAGTGCTAATAGAATTATAATTCAGAGCCACATATGTAATTTTAATTTTTTAGTAGCCATATTAAAAAAAAAGTAAAATGATTTTTAGGCATGTATGTAACCCAATATATCCCAAACACTAGCATCTCAACATGAGATTATATAAAAAGTACTAGTGAGACATTCCATATTCTTTTTTTATACTAAAATTTTGAAACCCGGTATAAATATTACACTGACATCTCAACTTGGATGAAGTTCATTTCAAGTGCTGAACAGTCATAGGTGGCCTGTCACTACCATTTTAGACAGCACTAGTCTAGAAATCAGAAAGCGGTCTGCAACAGCCTTAAGAAACTGGCTTTTCAGTCACTCTTGATCAAGAGCATTGATTTTAATGCTCTGTTTCTTATTCATGTCATTGTTCTTTCCTACTGAGTGTGACAAATGCCAAAATATCCTGGGATTGTAGAATCAATACGTCTAAAACCAAACTTACCACCTCACCCCCCCTTCAATGAAGTAGTTTGTCGTGACCTCCCTGTGTCAGATGATGATCTTCTTTTCATTATCCTGGTTTCAAATCCTGGGTCAGTTTTAACATTTCCTTCTCCTTTACCAAAGTATTCCATCAAATTACATGATTTGTTCCTTTACAAGTTCTCTGGTAATTCTCAGTGAAATAAACTTAACTCAGGTCCTATTTGGGTAGAATTATTTGTACTTCATATATTTGACAACTTCCTCTTTGGATGCCGTGCCTCAGTTTTTCTTTATTCAACAACTACTGAGGGCTTACTGCATGCCAGGCACAGTTTAAGCTGCCGGGGATGCAGCAGTGAACAATACAGATGAAGATCCAGCTCTCATGGAACCACATTCTAATAGGGAAGAGAATCAATATGATGCTATGTAGTAACAAATGTTCTGAAGAAACACAAAGCAGAATAAGAAGACAGAGAGTGACAGAGGGTGCTATTTAAAGTGGTCAAGGAAGATCTTTTTGAGGAGTTAAGATCTGAGCAGAGAATTGAACAAATTGAGGAACAAGCCATGTAGATCTGGGGAAAGAGGATTCCGTCTGGAGGGAGTGGCAGATGCAGAGGCCCTGAGATGGATTAAGCTTGGTGTGTGTGATCCAGAAACTCCACGTAGTCCAGTATGACTGTCAAAAAGGAAGGGAGAAAGTGGCAGAAGATGACACTGGCAATGCAGCCAGAGGCCAGATCACAAGGTCCGAATCACGAGGCTACGGCAGGCCATAGTAAGAGTGTGGATTGTGTTCTAAACGTGATGGGAAGCCACTGGTGGATTTGAAGCAGAAGAATAACTTCATCCAACTTAATATTTTAACAGCACCACTTTGGCAGGTTGGAAAGCAATTTGTAGGTAGGTAAGAGGAGAAGCAGGGAGACCAAATGTAGGTTCCAGGTGCGGTACAGAAGAGAACTGCAAATGGCTTGTTCTGGGCTGGTAGTGCAGGAAGCGGTGAGAGACGGGCAGATGCGGGCTCACGTACTGTGAAGGTAGAGAGCAGGAAGTGCTGACAGGCTGGCTGTTCAGGGTGAGAGGGGAGGCTGAGCAGTAAGGGATGGCGGGGTCTAGGAGGGGCGGGCTGCCTTAGGCTGGCACCGCAGAGGGGTGCACGGCACGCATTCAGGAGTTCTGCTGCAGACACTAACTTAGGTATTTATATCGAGATGTCTCCATTTCATCCTCACTTCAACATCACAGCCATATTAAGCTGCCTAACATAAAAATTTCAGCATGTGATTCCTCTGTCCACAAACCTTTGATAGAATCTCACAGCTTATTGAGCGAAATTTGAACTCCCAAGCCTAGAAGTCAAAGTTTTTCACAATGACCTCTCTCCCCAACTGTCCTCTTATTTTTCTGTATTCCTCACAGTGCCTGGGAGATATTCAATTAAATGTTTGGTAAATGAATAAAAATATTTGTGTTCGTCCTTCACCTTATTCAAGAGTCACACTAAAGCTGACCTCCTCAATGAACTCTTTCTCAATCACACTGGTTATACTACTCTTTCTCTACTCTATTCTCTTACCCAGCAGTATGTTGGTAAATGTTTAACAGCTCTCTGAAAAACAAAGCCCTCATCTGTAGCATTTGCTGTATCTGTGATGTAAACACTCCCACCATGGATGGTTGCAAGCCACCGCCGTGATGATCCTGAATGTGAAGTTGAGAAGGTATGTGCACAACCAGCTTGGTGAGCTGGCAGAGCTGCTGCACCATTGCTCCTACAGTACAAACTGTCCAGACCATCTATAAAATCACTTACTACATAGTGACTTTTACTGTAGGTATCTGTATACAAATCTTTCCCCTATTATACTGTAAATATGTGGAGAGTAAAAATTGTGTTATATACATCGCTATAACCAGCTAAATGACCTTGGGGCCTCAAAGTTCAAAATGGAGAGTCACACATAAACTACAAAATTCCATAATTTTATGCCTGAATGATCCGTGTGTTTCTCAAATTTCTCAGTCCACTGATCTGAACGAGGGCACTGGAATATGAAGTCATATTGGACCCAAAATTAAATCTGCCTTGAAACAGGTGAAATAAAGAAATAAATGATGACAGTTTAGGATCACAGATAGAAAATACGATCACAGGGGAATCTATATAATCGCTTTTCTTTAGACAGAGTTGAAAAATAACAATGTAGTTCTCTTGCTTTCAAGGAATTCAAATGTACGCACTGATCAGCCCAGGAAGAATAATTAGTTTTGCACTAAAGTGTAATCATTGAATAGAAAAAAAAGAACACAATGAAATATTAAAAGTAAACTTAAAGATATAAAATTAGACTCTGATTGGAGCACAGAATGAAAATAATAGCTTTTGGAACTTTTCATAAAGTAAAAAAGCATCTGATTAAAGAAAAATGAAATTCTTATGCTTTTCTATGCCCATTTTTCTGATACGTCGGCTATGAGGGTTAGTTTAAATCAAATTTAACTCTCAAGAGTTTAAATTCATGTGAAAGACAAATTACTTTACTTCTTCTTTGCTCTGAGTAGGATGAAATACATGTAAGCTAAGACACAAAAGTTAGACTTGTGTTCAGTTCACTCAGAAATAATTAAAATACATGAAAATGCAGATCTTCTGATACCTTTCATAACATACGCTTCTGCCTAGGCCCTGGCTGTTTCCCATTCTATTCTCCACTCTTACTTCCTTAATGTCACGAACCCCAGGCCAGGTCTGTTTTCCCTAAGTGCGGAGGGGTGCAGGCTGTGCTGGGTGAACAGAGTGGAATGGCTGTAGGGGTCAGGGTTGGGGGTGGAAGGTTTGAGGAGCTGGGCTGAGCAGGAGTCAGGCAAGTGGAAAGTGGTGGAGCAGGTGTCAGAGCACAGCCTCTAGGAAACTATCAAAGAATCAAGAGAACAAGATCCAAAGGGCCAGGAAGGGTCTTCTTTCCAAAACAAAGTTCCATTAAAAAATTGCTGGCTTGCTAGAACTGTTGTCATCTCATACGTCTACAAAGAGTGAAACCTCTAACATAATACCCACTTTTACTTTAACGTGAAATCCTTTGTTTAGTTGTTTTCTTAACTTTCTTCAGGTAGACAATCCTGGATGCAACAGCTATTTGCCAGCTTATCTACGGTAATGTGTGTGCCCTACATATTTTAGAAGTGGCGAGAAAGGAAGATACTGTAATTTTGAAAATGGCCTGATGGCCTGAAGCAGCACAGAACAGTTTTACCTTTGGAGGCAATTAATTTATGGTTAATCTGCTTTGAAAACTGATTAAAAAATTCTTTCTATCAAGCTAGCAAAAATTGGAGCCACATGTAATAAAGTATTTTATAATACACAGACCTCGAACAAGATGCAAAGCATTATGTCCTCTCGGGAATGAACAATGTAGACTAGGTATCAAAAAAAAAAAAAAAAAAAAGACAAGACAAGAAAAGAATATCAGAGAAGCATGGATGAAATCTGACAATTTAATATAAGGAAGAGTAAATGAATAATGAATAAAATAATTTGATAGAAAACAGGTGGGAGAAGTGGTGGGCCCTCTTTACAGTGCCAAATCTAGCCAGAAAATGTCTATGTCAATACTTCCTGATTGAAAAACAAGGCGGACTATTAAGGATGTTTTCCATTTTTATCATGTAGTTGAATTATATGATAAAATTAAATCTTCCAAAGTACAGAACATCATAGAGGAGTAGTACCACTCTACCCAGTAAAACTTGTCCTTCTAGATCCCGAAGTAGAAATGTAAAATAAGTATACAGAAGGTATAAGCAATGCTAACATGGTGACCAGCTTCTAATGAGAGTTGTTGTTTTCTTATTTTTGTTTCAAAGGTTTCAGATTCATTTATTCACAAAAGCTCATAAATATTCATGTAGGTATACTCCCTTTCCAGAGTAACATTGTAAGTTATTATGAAATACCAGCCACAAATTGGCAGGCTCAAAGTACTCTTTTGAAAGACACTGCACGTATGTACCTGTGTAATAAATAATCTTACAAAAAGCCTGCCCTGTTTATTTTGGAATTCATCATGATCACAAATAGAAAGATAATAGTGGATTTCTGGCACTAAATTGCTGAGCTGCTTCTGGTCCAAGTTCTGCACTTGCTTATCAACTGGTGACTCATGCAGTCAGTCCTATTTAATTACTGGCTTTGCAGGAGACTGTTAAGAATTCATAAATTTAGAAGTTGTGTAAATGAGTGAAAATGTGAAAATTCTTTTAATTATAGTTATAAATGCTCTGGAAATAACGAGCCTGACATAAGAAGATAGATTTAGAAAACCACCTTTCATTTATGTCATTTTGAAGCATAAGAGGCAACTTCCTGTTGGTGAGAAAGTAAATTACTCGCTTCTGGTAAGTGGTTTTAGGAAATCAGAATAACATCTAATAAATTTTACCTTCCACTGCCCAAATGGTATCTAATGGCTTGAAAAAAGATGTTATACTTCCAAAAAAAAAACTTTTCCATTTAAAATCTTTAATGCATTCATTTCAAATATTAAACCAAAAAACTGTAAGTGCTTCTCAGTATTTAGGACTGCAGATGTAACATAATTATTTAGCACACGGTTTCATAAGTTTAAGAATATGTCTCCTTGATTTTATACATTTAAAAAATTTTAAGTTTGCCCTATGAAAAATGACAAAATACAGTGAATTAACACACAATGTTTTATATTTCTGTAGCTAGAGAATGTCAAGGAAAATGATCCTCCATAATCTACAGACTATTAATTACCTGGTTTAAGAGATCTTCTACTTTTTTCTGCCATGAATCCCTGGCTGCATTTTTCTCTCGCTCTTTTAACTGCAAAAGTTGAGACATTGCTGACTTTTTATCCTCTTCATGTTGAAGCCTTAACTCTTCGCGAAGCTTAGAACACTCTTGTCTAAAATAGAACAAATGCACTTAATTTGTGAAGAGAATTATTCCTCTCAATAACTGCAGTATAGTTGTTTGCAGGTTTTCTAAGCATTTAATTAATCCTCCTCAAAAGCCAACTCAGAATAAGAGGTGATTATTTCATAGTTAAAGACCATAAAGTAAATTGGTAACTTATCCAGGTCATTGATTTATCAAATTATCAACAGCAGAATAGGGACTAGAGCAATAAGTCCTTTGACTTCCGGTGAGTACTCTGCCTATGTTATAGTCCAGGAAATGAAATAAAAAGTAATCTATATTTAAGCAGAAAAAGAGAATTCCAATTTCTCTGCAATTAATCATGGGAAAAATTCATTAAAAATGCTGCTACTACAGCTTCAACAATGAGACAATATAAGCCATATAACAGAAAATCATTTTCTGCACCTCTGTATAGATAAGATTACATTACTGAGAAAAGAATGTACCTAAGGTTTTCAGTCCATTTTATCTCTAAGTCATGGGCCATTTTGTCCACTCTCAGTTTCTCCTCTTCTTTCATGGCAGCAAGTGTTTCTTCATGCTGTTGCCTTTCTTGTTCTAGCTCACTCTGAAGAATAAAAACTTTTCAATGAAGACTAGTCTTCAAAAGCAAAGTCACTGTTGCTTATTTCAAATAACAGAGTGCTTGCATTATAACTTTTAAATTCTACAGCACAATCATTGATAGTGCTATCTATGACAATTATTTGAGATTTTCTGACAATAAAATCATGGTACCCATTTAATATTTTAAATGTCCTTGTGCAAACTATATTTTATTAAGGCTTATAAGTTTGCAAATTATTTTAATAGTTTAAAGTCAGCATTAAATTAATAATCTTAACTAAATTTTCCATATCATAGGTATCTAAGGATTCAATTATCTTCACCTGTACACACATTACATAGGCAGATACGCTGTTAAAATTCATTCCCATTCATATAAAAAGTATGCTATCTACAAAGCTTAAGCATTATAGTTGTATCTCACTGACACGATTAAAATAATCGTGAGACATTTAGGCTTCTATTTTTATCCTGTAACTTGAAACCAGTGGTCTATGGGTTTAGTGTTATCATGGTAACATGAAATCTCTGTAGAGTAGCATAAATCAAGTGGTTTTCTGGAGCTTGGGGCTGGATATGACCTGTTTGGACAACACTGGCAACCATCGATCCCTGCCAGCAGTGTAGCTGCTCTTAGGGTACAATGGAAAAGGAAGAGATGATGGTCCATCCTTCTGTTAACACAATGACCCTTTCTGGATCACCCACTTGCTAGTAGCACATTGCAGCATTGTTGAGGGGCATATCCAGATTGATGGGAAAGTAGCAAGTCAGTGCTGAAATTGTTGACCTGGCTAGTAAGCAGTAAGTATTGAAACCTGAATTCAGCCATCTTAGCCAATTGTCATTTTCACTAAGTACTCTGCCTCTAAGAATTATTTTTTTCCACCAAAGACAGTGTTGAATGGAGTAGAATTTCTCAAAGAGTATGTCTTTTACTGAATGCAAAGCACTTTATTAGACATATTGGGGTGGGAAAAGAAGTAAAGAAAACACTTGCTCTTAAGGAGCTTACTCAAAGTTATGGTAAACTGTGAGGCAGTACCTATATTTTCTCAATTAAATTTGTCCAGCAGAACAGAAAATGAACAGTTGATAAGGTTTTGCTTAAGTGTTTTTATTATGTTCTACTATTTGATAGAAGAACAATGTAAATATGAGCAAGGACCTTAAAGAAATGGAACTGAATCCAATTCTAAGCTAAAAATATAAAATTTGAAGGCAACATTTACTGAGTGCTTACTATCTTGCTAAGCACTGTGCTGTAATGGTTTACCTCAGTCAATTATGACAATAGCAGTGTGACGTGCAGTATTATCCCCCGCCTCTCCTGCACTGTGTGGATGAGGAAATTAAGATTGAGAATAAGTAACTTGCCCAAAGTTACACACTAAGTGATAGATCCAGAATTCATACCCAACCAATCTGACTTCAGAGCCCACACCTTAAACCATCTCTCTGAAAGAAAAAATAATAAATCTCTAGCTACTGTCCCCCTAGTTGTATGGTTCACTTCTCTACCTTCTAAGGCAGTCTAAATATTTGCTCTGCTTCATGACCCTGAAGGGGAAAGACAAATCTTTTCCAAAATCTGTAGGTCACAGAGAATTACTTAGTTGCTATAGATGAGAGTTCAACTCTTACCAGTAAAAGAACTGTGCATACTAACTGTTACGGATTGAATTGTGTTTCCAAAAAGGTATGTAGAAGTCCTAACACCCCAGTTCCTCAGAACGTGATGCTATTTGGAAACAGGGTCAGTGAAGATGTAATTAGGTAAGGTGGGGCCACACTGAAATAGGGTAAGCCCGTAATCCAGTATGACTGGTGTCCTTACAAGAAGATGTGAGGACACAGGAAGAATACCATGCAAAGACAGAGAAAAGATTGAAGTTGTGCTGCCACAAGCCAAGGAATGCCTGGGGCTACCAGGAGCTGGAAAAGGCAAGGAAGGATCCTCCCTTAGAGGTTTAAAAGGGAGAATGGCCCTGATAACACCTTGATTTTGAACTTCCAATCTTCAGAACTGTGAGAGAATAAATTTCTGTTGTTTTAAGCCACCTTGTTTGTAGTACTTTGTTATGGCAGTCCTAGGAAACTAATAATAATTATATATAAATGTGATGTTTGTAATAAACTTTAAGCAAAGTAACTAAATTATATTTTTACCTTGCTGATATTTAGATTATAACAGGATAATGACATTACCTCAGCATTTAATAGAGCATCCTTGGTCTCCTTCAGCCTGCCTTTAGTCAAGTCCAGCTCATTCTGAAGTCTTTCCTGGGAGTCCTGAAGACTAGCAATGAGTCCTTCTGCAGAGCCAAGACCTTGTTCACTTTTGCTTACCATTTCTTGGAGGTGGCCAATCTGCAAGTAAATACAGTACTTTTAATACACCTCAGTGTAATCGACTAGCAAACAGTCACGTTTGTTTTCTTAAAGTCTTTTCTTTAGATGTAATTTTACTGATGGATCTTTGTTGATGAATTTGGAAGAAGCACTCAACCATGATAGTCTTCATCTGTTGTTTTTTGAAAAGACCTCCATATTTATGATTTCCCTTTGTCATGGCAACCATGTAAATACATGGATACCTCAAGCTCCTGTGAATTCCTGGTTCTATCATATAATCAAATACCTATAAAAAAGAATTGAAGATAAAGATCATACCCAAGATTGAGAAAAAAGGATCTTTTAGATAAAAATATTTTTTAAACTGCTCTTTAAAATTGAATCACTTATATTTCATTCGAGCCCTGTTCTCCATCTATTTATAAAAGTGATAGATTTAGGTCAATATTGATAAGCTGGT
This sequence comes from Balaenoptera ricei, assembly GCF_028023285.1. Classification (NCBI taxonomy): domain Eukaryota; kingdom Metazoa; phylum Chordata; class Mammalia; order Artiodactyla; family Balaenopteridae; genus Balaenoptera; species Balaenoptera ricei. The sequence continues at coordinate 42,707,734 of NC_082650.1, read as the reverse complement.
AAATGTAGCTTAAATTAGGATATGTTGTGATCTCTATGTTTCCATAAAAAATGTGTGTCTTGAAATTGTTAAGAGTTGAATTTACACACTCTTGAAATTAGGAGCTAATAGACAATTTGTTGATTAAGCAGACCTCAAGTAATGAGAACTATTATAAAATCAGTAAATGAAATACTTTAAATTATCTAGGAAAATATTACGAAGTAAAAATCTCATTTTTATAAAACAGCCACGCTTATCAAAACTCTACAGAAATGACAACTGGTAATTAAAAAATAATACCTGAATATTTCTCACTGTAAATACAGACATCACAAAGAAAACTGAAAATCCTTCTTTAATCCCCTCTCTGACCTGAAATCCCCTGCCCCCGACTTCCTGTCTCCTTTTCATGCAGATATATGCACATGCTGAACAATTCCAGTGATGGTAGCATTTTATCTTGTTAGTATCTTTAAAGGGATGCCAACCTCATAAAATGAGCTGGGAGCTTCCATTTTTTTCTGGGCTCTGAAATATTTTCATAGCTAAGATTTACTTGTTTTTTGAAAATTTAGTATAATTCATCCATTAAAATCCTCTGGGTCTAGTGCCTCTCTAGATATATGTTGGACTATTTAGTTTCTTTCATGGCTATAATTGGTTTGGCCAGGTTGTTCAACTACTTTGAGTCATTTTAGAAATTTAAATTCTCATACGAAGACATCAGTTTTCCTTAAATTTGAAAACTAACTAGCATATTTGTAAATAATATTCATTTACAATGTTGTAAAATTTTCTCTGTCACTGTATTTATGTCACATTTCCCTAGTCTACATAGCTTACTTGTATCTCCTCTACTTTTTGTGTTGATCTGGCTTGCAGAATGTGTTCTGCGGTAGTGAATGAATGAATGGAAGAAAAGTGACTGTTAACAGAGTTAAAGAGCACTGAATTTAGGAGAAAATCTAGTTTCAAGTTCTGGGTCTGCCAGTATAAAATAGCAGTAAAAATACCTACCTCACAGAGTTACTATGATAATTAAATTCAAGGATATATGGAAAAAGGTTCTTTAACTAGAAAGCAACATACAAATATTAGGTACCAATCAATATTCATACAATTTGCCAATCACCTATTCCACCCCTCCCAGTTTCTCCTCTCTCATAATTTTGCTTACGGTGTGTTTTGATATCTGTACAAATATTCTGTGTTTTTAATTCATGACACTGCCATCATATTTCAAAAAGCCTTCTTTGTCCTTATATTTTTTGTCACTTGAGTTTTGTATTTTATTTATATTTATATTCATGATTTAATATTACATTTCAATGCTTAGCCCACCTGGAACTTTTTTGGTACAAGGTTGAAGAAAGAATCTAACTTCATTTTCCTCTTCTCTTCCATTTACATACAGTCTTAAAAAAGCATTGTCATCCACTATGATTCAGATTAAACCTATTAACTCTGGCCTCTATCCTACTATTCTACTGACATTACAGGCAAGTCCTCAGAGAACTCTTGATTGCATAACATTTTCAGGCCTCATAGTCTGAGCCTAATCACTGTCTGACACTGACACTTCCACCCTCTTGCAAGTATCTGCTTTCATGCTTTTCTGATATCCATTAATCCTTGTTCTCATGCTTTTGATTTCTCCTTTTCAATCGCTTTTCCTGGCTCTGTTAATTCAATATTGGTGCACCTCTTGTTACCAGCAATCTTCTCATTAGCTACCCTTGAGTAAGCTCTTCTACTTAAATGGCTTCCAGAACTGCCTGATCTTTAGCTCCAAGCCTGCACACTCTACTTAGTTCCAGCCTAGATGTCTCACAATCACCGCAAAGTCAGCATAGCCAAACAACTCGATGTCTTGCCATCCAATGTATTTTTCCTCTACAGGAAGTAGATATTCCTATCTTCCAAAAGTGGCATTATTATCTGTCCAAATACCTAAGCTAGATACCCGAGTCACTTTCTACCATTCACCATATCAAGCCCTATAAATTTTATTTTATTTTAAAATTTTTTTATTTTTGTATTTTATTGACATATAGTTGATTTCCAATATTATATTAGTTTCAGGTACACAGCATAGTGATTCAATATTTTTATAGATCGTACTGCATTTTAAAGTTATTACAAAATAATGGCTATATTACTCCATGCTGTACAATATGTCCTTGTAGCTTATTTTATACATAGTAGAGTGTACCTCTTAATCCCATACCCCATCTAACCCCTCCCCCCACCCCGTCCCTACTGTAACCACTAGTTTGTTCTCTATATCTGTGTCTGTTTCTGTTTTCTTATATACATTTGTTTTCCTTTTTTAGATTTCACATATAAGCATTAACATAAAGAGTATCTGTCTTTCTCTATCTGACTTACTTCACTAAGCACAATACTCTCTGTGTCCCTTGTTGCAAATGGCAAACTTTCATTCTTTTTTATGGCTGAGTAATATTCCATTATATACATATTGGGTTGGCCAAAAAGTGCCTTCGGCTTTTAAGTAAAAATAAAAGACACATTTTTCATTTTCACCAAGAACTTTATTGAACAATGTATTCACCCTTTTGTTCCACTACCTTCTGCCATTTTTCAGGCAACTTCATAATTCCATCTTCCCGAACCTTTTTATCTTTTTGAGCAAAGAACTGTTCCAGGTGCCTTTTACAGTCTTCCAAGGAATTGAAATTTTTTCCATTCAGAGAATTTTGTAAAGACTGAAATGAATGGAAATCCAAAGGTGCAACGTCTGGTGAATACAGCAGATGAATCAGAACTTCCCAGCCAAGCTGTAACAGTTTTTGCCTGGTCATCAAACAAACATGTGGTCTTGTGTTACCCTGATGGAAGATTATGTGTTTTCTGTTGACTAATTCTGGATGCTTTTCGTCGAGTGCTGCATTCAGTTGGTCTAACTGGGAGCAGTATTTGTTGGAATTAATCGTTTGGTTTTCCGGACGGAGCTCATAATATAGGACTCCCTTCCAATCCCACCATATACACAACATCACCTTCTTTGGATGAAGACGGCCCTTTGGTGTGGTTGGTGGTGGTTCATTTCACTTGCCTCATGATCTCCTCCGTTCCACATTATTGTACAGTATCCACTTTTCATCGCCTGTCACAATTTGTTTTAAAAACAGAACATTTTCATTACGTTTAAGTAGAGAATAGCATGCGGAAATATGGTCAAGAAGGTTTTTTTTTGCTTAACTTACGTGGAACCCAAACGTCAAAGTAATGAACATAACCAAGCTGGTGCAAATGATTTTCAACGCTTGATTTGGATATTTTGAGTATGTGGGCTATCTCCCACGTGGTGTAACGTTGATTGTTCTCAGTTAATGTCTCAATTTGATCGCTATCAACTTCAACTGGTCTACCCAACCGTGGAGCATCATCCAGTGAGAAATCTCCAGCACGAAACTTCACAAACCACTTTTGACATGTTTGATCAGTCACAGCACCTTCTCCATACACTGCACAAATCTTTTTTCTTTTTTTTCTTTTTTTGGCTGCACTGGGTCTTTGTTGCTGCGTGCGGGCTTTCTCTAGTTGCGGTGAGCGGGGGCTTACTCTTCGTTGTGGTGCACAAGCTTCTCACTGCGGTGGCTTCTCTTGTTGCGAAGCATGGGCTCTAGGCGCACAGGCTTCAGTAGTTGTGGTGCATGGGCTCAGTAGTTGCATCCCGCAGGCTGCAGAGCACAGGCTCAGTAGTTGTGGTGCACGGGCTTGGTTGCTCCGCAGCATGTGTGATCATCCTGGACCAGGGATTGAACCCGCCTTGTCCCCAGCACTGGCAGGCAGATTCTTAACCACTGCACCACCAGGGAAGTCCCACAAATCTTATTTTGTGTTTTGGTTGCATTTTTACCTTTCTTGAAATAATAAAGCGTAATATGCTGAAAATGTTGTTTTTTCTTCCATCTTCAATATTAAGATGGCTATACAAAAACTAGCCAATTTTGGTAAGTCTTTTTTTAAATGCACGTTGATACGACAGCTGTCACATACAATCTAACAAAATTGTTTCAAATGAAGTTAAAGACAACTAAGGGCTACTAGAGCCATCTTGCGGAAAAAACCGAATGAACCTTTTGGCCAATCCAATATATACCACATCTTCTTTATCCATTCATCTGTTGATGGGCACGTAGGTTGCTTCCATATCTTGGCTATTGTAAATAATGCTGCTATGAACAGAGGGGTGTATGTATCTTTTTTAATTAATGTTTTTGCTCTCTTTGGATATTTACCCAGGAGTGGAATTGCTGAATCATGGTAGTTCTATTTTTAGTCTTTTGATGAACCTCCATACTGTTTTCCATATTGGCTGCACCAATTTACATACCCACCAACAGTGTAAGAGGGTTCCCTTTTCTCCACATCCCTTTTCTCCACATTTGTTATTTGTAGACTTTTTGATAGTAGCCATTCTGACAGGTAAGAGGTGATATGGCATTGTTGTTTTTGATTTGCATTGTCTAATAATTAGTGATGTTGCGCATCTTTTCATGTGCCTGTTAGACATTTTTCCAAAGTAGACATATGGATGACTACTTAGGTCTTCTGCTCATTTTTTGATTGGGTTGTTTATTTTTCAATATTGAGTTGTATAAGCTGATTATATATTTTGGATATTAACCCGTTATTGGTCATATCTTTTGCAAATATTTTCTCTCATTCAGGAGGTTGTCTTTTCTTTTGTCGATGGTTTCCTTTGCTGTGCAAAAGCTTTTACATTTAATTAGGTCCCATTTGTTTATTTTTGATTTTATTTCTTTTACCTTAGGAGACAGATCCAAAAAATATTACTACAATTGATGTCAAATATTTACTGATCTCCTACCATGTGTCAGGCAGCGTAACAACTGTGATAGAACATCTTATAATAAACAAATCCAAATGCTTTTCATTTTAACAAAATATTGAAAAAATATATATCCACTTAAAAAGCTTATTTCCAGAAGAAAATCTACAACTTAAATGTTATAAGAACATTTTAAAAGACCATAATGGTCAGAATTATTGATGATTCAGCTTACTATTTTGTCTTCAAAGGTGATCCCAAAATAACATTTCATAGGATAACAGGGTTATCCTTCACCTGAGATTTTAAACTCACTAGCATCCCTTAATATACTATTATGATTCTGGCATTCATGAATTTGTCATCTAGATCCACAGTTGAACTACTTAACATTTTGAGGCTATTTCACTTGGAAGGGTATCAAGATCTACCAACTTATGAAGACAGTACATTCCTTAATTTTTTCTAAAACAATCACTTTCAGTTTTTATGAACTACTCCCCTAATTCTTTCCTCCTGTCTTTCCACAGATGTATCTATTTTTCATCCAATAAATGTAAGTGGAATAAAATCTTTATTTAAAAGGCAAAACTTCTGACTAGGTATTTTTAAAAATGCAGCTATATGTGTTGGGCAAGAGGCACACGTAAACATAGGATGCAGAAAAACAGAGAGTCAGTGGATGAAAAAAGATACACCAGACAGCTTATACAATACCAAATAACACAGACTAAGCCAAAAAGTATGATTTGTTAAGTAGCTAAAACAATTTTATATTTGTATGCATATAACAAAGCCTCTAAATATACAAAGCAAAAATTGATAGAATGTAAGAAGAAATAAGCAAATACACCATCATAGTATCAATGTTTAGAAACTGATAGATCAAGAAGATAAAAATGGAAAAGAATACAGAATATTTGAAGAAAATAGCTTAAAATCTTGATTTAATGAACCGGAATACAGACTACATTGCATTAAACGAGCGGATGCACTCAGAACATTAAACTTCTTTTATGTGTGAGGTCACAATGCTAGGCCTTAACAAGTTTCAAAAATTGTTTTCATATGAAGCACAATGCAATTAAGGTTACAAAAGCATTTCAATCTCACACAGCTTTTCCAGAGAACAGAAAAGCATATAAGTCCTACTTCATTTTATGAGGCTTGATATAACCTTGATTCCAAAACCAGAAAAGGATGGTATAAAGAAGGAAAAGTATGAAGCCATCTTATTTAAGCCTAGGCTTAAAAATCCTAAAGTGAATATTACAAAACTGAATCTAGTATTATATGAAAAAGATATATATAATCTGTCATGACTAACTAGGACTTAGTCTAGAACTCCAAGGTTGATTTAAAATTATAAAATTGATTAATGTAAGGTACCGCATTAACAAGTTAAAAGAAAAATGAGTATGTTCCCAATAGATGCAGAAAAATCAACATCAATTTGTAATTTTTTTTTAAATTAGGAAACTAGAATTATAAGAGAATTTTCTAAACCTGATAAACAGCATTTACAAAATAAAGCTTCAGAGAAGCATCATAATTAACTGTGAAATGTTGACGTCCTTCACTTTAAGAGCAAGAAACAAAACAAGAATGCTTACTGTCTCTGGAGACCCTAGCCAGCAAAGTAGGACAAGAAAGAAAATGTTCCAGCGTGAAGGGAAGGCAGATACATACAGAGGGATGAGTCAGGCAGATTCTTGGGAGCCACTCTAAAGGGGCACCAAAATATTACCAAGGTGCTAAAACATAATTGAGAATGTATCCAGAAGCAAAATCAATTACATATTCATTAGAACTCTTCTCAGTGAGATTACAATATGTAGGTTGGAGGAATGCTGAAACCACTTGGAATTGAGAGTAGAACTCCAGGGCACCTGCATGAGAGACACAGATGGTCACTAAACCACCTTCTAATGACAGCAGGACACCATAATCACAAGGATCACAGACCGCGAGAGAGAGGTATGCAGTGGATGATCTTGGACAATCAAAGAGAGACTGAGCTAATACCAGTAACAACATTAATTCTCTATTATATCCAAATGTCGTGCTTGGTGCCTTCTCTGGATAAATGTTTAAAGATAATTAAAGAATACTGAGTGCAAATCATTAGCCTGCCCAGGGGCACTCATGTGTTTTGGTGTGGTTTCTGTGAGCAGAAGCAGAGTGATGAGAAAGCAGGACTTAAAGACTGTTGGGAAAGATGAGGCTAGTGAGGTAGGAACAGCTGACAAGATGAGACACATCAAGACAAGAACTTGTTTTAGGAAGACCAGTCTACGAGCCCCATGAAGGATGAGCTGGAAAGGAAGGAAAAGAGGACAGTAGGGGGGCTGTTCTAGGACGCAGATGAACCAGGACACAGGAGAGAAAGGGATGGAACAAGCAATATTATAGCTTTTCAACTGTCTTTACATTTCTTTTATTCACAACTTTTGATTTATAACATTTTATTCTATTCTATTCTTAGTCTTTTCTTTTCCAAGCTAAACAATACTATTTTCATATAGAATTTAAAAATTATTTTAGATGTCACTATCTAAAGATCCAGGGTAGAGAATACGAAGTCAATGTTTTGCAAAAGGGTAGAAAAAACTCTTTTGTTCTCTTTCCTGTAACGGGATATTCTCCTTTGTTTTGCTTTTCCCCACAAAAGCATCTTGGTCCAATATTTTTTGTAGTAAATTTTTACCTGGTGAGATATAATCACTGTCACTATGAAAAATTCAGCATTAAAGAAAGTTTTTGATTATTTTTACTCCAGATATGTTACCTTCATTGAGGCTCATCTACTTATACAATGTTCCCAAATAAGTTACTATCAATGAGATGTAACATAGGTGATTGATTGGCCTAAAGAATCCTTGCCTCTTGATTGGCTGAATTCAGCTTGTCTTCCAGTTCTTCCTTCAGGTTTTCTAGCTCTTGTTGAAGCTGATTTTTATCCTCTTCCAGGTTTAGCTTTTCCTTTTTATGTTGTGCCTCCAATTCCTTAGAAAAAGAAATTTTTAGAAATTAACAAAATTGCAAATATTGTATACTTCGAAGACTCCAAGAAAAAGACTACTCTGTTTTATATTTTGATGCCTTGCTCTTCAAATTAGTCTTATACTTAATTATTAATATCAGAGTTAACAGTGAATCTAATTAATCCTAGGGGCTTAGATTCTATCATTCTGAATCACTTATGATGCAGTGGTTAAGTCATTTTTTTAAATGGTAAGAATATCTGACTAGTCTAGATCAACCTGAAGTCAAAAAAAAGAAATGTGTGATATAAATGATAACTTGGTGAGATGAGAAAAAATTCTAACTATCTCTTGGGTTCATAATTCTTTTATATTTACATAAAAATACAAAATCTAGTAACACTTCTGGAACTCAGTGGTCTAGCACTGGAATGTAGTCAAGGATTAACCAGTAAGAAATTAAGGTATCTAAAGAGCAATATTACTAAAATTGATACTTACTGAAGAACATCTACTATTTGCCAGACATGCTACTTACTACTTGGGATACAAAGGCAATAAGACATGGTCCCTGCCCTTAATAGGCTCATTAAAGAATATGTGATTAAAATTAGATGTAATGGGGAGTACCGGAGTATATGAATAGGGAACTGATAAGTGCTGGCTTGGTGTGAAACTTTCACAGAGAAAGCAATTCCTAAGCATAGTTTGGAGTGTACCAGTAAGAAAAGGTGGTGAAGCAAGAGGGAGATATAACATTCTAGGCAGAAGAAAAAGCATGTGCAAAAACCATGGAGGTAGCAAAGAACAAGGTATGTTACAGGTGTTCAGTATTTCTACAGTGTAAGGTGAGAACAGTAATACATAGGGTTCTATGTTGGGTGTCCCCAAGACAAACTCCAGGTTTGATGATTTGCTGGGATGTCTCACAGGACTCAGCATTTGGTTGTACTCACAGCTATTTGTATTACAGCAAAAGGATACAAAGCAGAATCAGCAAAGAGAAAAGGCACATGGGGCAAAGTCTGCAGGAAACCAGCCTCAAGCTTCTAAGAGTCCTCTCACACAGAACTCTCCTGCAAGTTGGGGCAACACGTGTGAAATGTCCACTAGGAAAGCTCATGAGGGAACTAACACAACACTGTAAAGTAACTATACTCCAATGAAAATTAAAAAAAAAAAAAAAAAAAAGAAAACTTTCATAGAATCAGATATTGGTAAATAACTAAATATGAGAAATATAACAAATACATTATTATAATTATTATTTTATAAATTTACCTTAACCCTAAATAATATCCTTACACTTAGGATGGATTTGTAAAATTGCCTTTGTGTCTATAAAAATGGTACAGAACTTTGTCAGTTCAGCCAAGGTGGTTAGGTATCTACTTTCATGATCATTAACTTCATTTCCCAAATAAACATACTCGGGGGCGGGGGGGGGGGAAGCAAAGCTCGTGAGGGACTTAGTGCCAGGTTTCTTACTGGGGGCTGGCCAGTTTAGCATGTTCCAAAATTCGAGACTCCAGGAAGGAAAGTACATGTTCAGGATAAACCATATTGTTTGCATAAACAGTTTAGGCACAGGGAGCCATTCTTATCAGGGAATGGTGGGAACCCTCCTGAAATTCAAGTTCTAGACACCAGCCAAGGGCCAACCTTGCACCATGTTTTCTAAGGATGGCAGTTTCAGGCCTGCTATGTTATCTCTTTTCTGCATGGCTTCTCTGTATATTCACATCCTATTTGGTAGCTAAGTAATAAGGAATGGTGAAGTCACTTTTAGTTAAATGTTCTTTAAAAGATAATTTGACACAGGAGAAAGACTATCTGGAAGGAGGCTGGTTTTAGCTTAGGCTCAGACATGAACTAGCTGGGCAACAAAGGAATGAAGCAGCAAGTGATAAGTTATTCTGAGAAAAGACAAGGGTAAAGATGAGGCTATCCTAAGAGGTTTTGACTGTGTTCACATACAGGAAATTCATGTCATCTGCCTTATGGCAACCATGCTCTAATGAAAGTTTGTAAGAAATGCAAATGGATGAAAGTAGATTTTCAGGTAGCTCAGAAATTGAAATTTAATGGGTGAAGGGATGATTAGAAGAGTAGTAATGAGGTAAAAATTATATTGATGAAAGATGCCTTGATTCTAGCACTTAGAACTTAATACAGAGGAATAAAGAGAGGAAAAAGGCACCTGCAATTTAAATATTCCAGTAAGAGAGATGGAGGTTAAGGTGAAAATAGGATGTAGAAATGAAAAAGAATAACAAAAAATAGCTATGGGAAAGATTACTGCAGCCACAGTTACTGCTAAATCCTTTACTATAAAACCTCGAACACTTCATACATACACCCAGAGTCGGTAAGCATGCACGTGCTTAATTAATTAACTAATCAATTAAAGCTGTACTGACTGGTCCTGGAATAGTGAGCTGGCACAGAAAAAAGGACAACTACAACTTTGAGAAATAACATATCATTAAGTTTTGTCTTTAGTTATATAAACACATAACAGTATATTTAGGTAGAAATATTCTAAATGGAAGTTTTATTTTGAATTTTTAATTAACTTTAGGTGTTATTTTTTCCAACTGGTTGTCAGAAAAGGAAGAAATGTAGAGGCAGAAGATCTCAATTCACATGCTAACCTCTTCTATTTACTAGGTTTGTGGGTCTGAGTAAATCATTTAGGTTTATTAAACCTATTTCACCACCCACAGAATAAAAATGTCATTAATCTCCAAGACACAAATAATAAGGAATATATAAGAAAGCTTTCAGTAAACTGTAAAGTGCTATTATATAAACACATAACCATCATTAATACATGCCTACATAATGTGGTGGCTAAATGCCTTAGGGTTGGATACCTGAGACCTGAATTCAAGGTCTGACTGATCCTTACTAGTTCCACGTGCTTGAGCAAGTGTTTAACCCCTCTGTGCCTCCACCTCCTCTTCAGTAAACTGGGTATAGCAATGAAACCAAAAGCAGTGTTATAAGGATTAAATGAAAAAATAAACGTAAAACATCATGGCAGTGTCTGCTACACACAGTAAGAAGTACTAACACTTATTTATCACTATATGCTCAGACATGTCTGGGTTTTTAACATTTTGCCTCACTTAACCCTCACAGGGATATTACAAGATGGATCTTATCTTCGTCTGTCAAATGAGGAGCCTCAGGCATAGCTTTTGGGACCCAAGAATAAGCAGCTAGAAAGCAAAGAGCTCAGTGTAAGGCCCCAATCTGTCAGATACCTGGCTTTTTCTACTATATAATTCCTGTCTGTCATGTATGACTATTAGCGAGCTGAATACTTATTTGAGGGCAAAACCAAAACAAAACAGATCATTTTCCCAGGGAAGGAAACTGGCTACAGGAGAATAAGGGCTTCAACTAGTGAGGCTTCCTGAGGAGGACACCAATGCTGCTGTCTCAAGATCAAGGGAGTGTTTCTATTACGGCTTAACACCAAGTAGAAGAGCCTCATGTCGATTTAACAAACTACACCCCCTATAACAACTTTTATGTATGTTACTCTTTGAACCGAGATTTACAGAGTGATTACAAGACAGCGGCTAGATCATTATAGAAAGCCCACCAATTTACAATGCAATGCTAAGCTGAATTTTTACTCACCATTTGCAGTTTTTTCTTATCCCTCATCGCATTACTGTGGACAGCCTCAATTGCCATATGGTGCTTCCAAGCTAATTCTTCCAAAGTCTTAGAATGGGCCTCATTTAATTGAGCCACCTCTCCTTCCAGTCTATTTTGCAGGTTGTTTAGCTCCATCTCATAATATTCTTGCTGAGTTTTCTTTGCCTCATTTACTTTCTAAAATTGAACAAAAATAAAGATCAATAATTGGCATCTGCTTTTTTCATTACTGCTATTAGTATTGAATACTCAGTAAACAGATAAACTTGGATGAACTGAGTGCTACAGGATTCAGATATGGTACATGAGAATACACCATTGGGTGTTCTCAGAAAATGACAGGGTGGCACAGGCAAAATGAGTAATTTTAAAGCAAATGATAAAATACACTATTATTAGGTTAGAACCAAGTGTGAGTCAGCACATCTGCAGGCTTAAGAGAAAAAGGCTTCCTATATGTCAAAGTTGTACACAAAATGGCTTACCAATTTACCCACTCAAATGATACTATTCAATACAATTTTATTGCGTGCCAATTATATGCCTTTTAAGCATGAACAGTCTAATGATGAAAAAAAGTCAAAAGAGTGTGGCAATATAATTTTTTAAGTTCTATGAAAGGAGCATGCATCATATGTTGTGAGAGTATACAGGAAAGGAACCTAACCTGGATGGGGTGGGAAACGATGTGATGTGTGTGAGAGACAAAGAAAGAGAGAGAGAGAAAGAAAGAGAAAGAAAGAGAGACAGAGAGAGACTGACCGATCAGGGAAGGCTTTCCAGAAGAGAAAACATCTGAGCTGATGATGACATTCTCTCATTTAATTCTCACAAGCCCATCAGGAAACAAGAGATGAGAAAATTTCAAACCTAGATCTGATGTCAAAAGCCTGCATTCATAACCATTTCCAGCATTTTGAAAGCTGAGAAACAGTTTACCAGGCGGTGAAGTTAGGGAGATAGAAACCCATGCAGCTGAGCCGTGTGGCGAGAACACAGGATTCAAGGCTGGGAGCAGAGAGGGATGAGGCTCAGAAGCAGGCAGGGTCAAATGATGACCAGAGGCCTGTTATGCTAAGGCCTCTGGATTCTATTCTGATGGGAATGAGAAATCACTGAAACTGACATTTAAAAAAAATTTTTTTTTTAAATTTTTAGTTACTTATTTTTAATGTTTGTTGTTTAAGCCACCCAGGCTGTGGCGTTTTGTTATAGCAGCCCCAGCAAACCAAGACAACTTGTCAAGGGGAGGAAGTAGAAAGGAAACAAAGAAAGGAAGAACTTTGGGAAGTATCTGAATTTAGGGAGCAGGAGGAGAAAGAGGAGCCAGTGAAGGAGACATGAGTCATTAGGGAAGGAGGAGAGCATCACAGAGACAAAGGGTGGGCAGGGGGTGACCAAGAGGTGTGAGTGCTGCTGAGAAAATGGGTACAGTTTTTGGGTGTGCTGGCTCTGTTCCCACTGATGCCTTAGGACCCAGTACAATGGAGCAGGAGAGGGGAAGCCAGGCCGACAGGAGGAAATGGAGGTACTGGATGAAGGCTACTCTTTGAAGAACTTATGTGGTGTTATGACAGAGGAAGATGAGAAAGTAAAACTTCAAGAAAATGAGGTTGAAAGATGCTTTAATTCTCTTTAGGGGCTGGGGCAGATCCCCTCCTTGATGCTCTGTAAGACTCTCGGAAGACAGACACACCTCCTCTGGATCATTAATTCCTCCCGGATGGGCAGAGCGATCCTGCTGTCTGGCCTCTACAGCACCTGCCTTCCTGGCTCAGTCTGCAGGTCCCTAGAACTACCTAGGTGGAAATAAAAGGTCCTCACGTCATAGGAGGCAGCACAATGCAGAGATGGAGAACATGGGTTTTGGAGTCTCACAGACCTGGGTTCAAGTTCCAGCTCTGCCACTTATTAGCCATGTGACTGGGGGTACCATGCGTGCATAACGTCAATAAGCCTCAGTTTCTCCATCTGTGAAATGGGAACGATACGGTAGAACCTATTTTACAGGGTTGCTGAAGATGAGATAATGTGCCCCCAAATGTTTAGCAATATACCCAGCCTACTGTAAATATTTTATAGTTGTTAGCAATTATTTTACATAATAAAGAGATTATAATTATTCCCAAGGCCCAGTGAGGGGGAAAAGCCCTAGGGAAGATTCTTGAATGTAAGGCACTGGACTTCCTTTCCTTTCAAAGGCAGAAGGTGTAGACAGAGGAAACAGAAACTCCCAGCTTCTTCTTTCTTGCCTGGGCCAGACTGGGTGTCAGCTCTTCCCTTCAAGCCTCCCCTACAGGGATGGGGGTACTGGGGGCTCAGGGCTCAGAGCAATGTTCTGAGAACACTGGATCCCAATCCCTCTGATCCCAATCCCTAGAACTGGATCCCAATCCCTCTGCTAGCTCTCCCTGACTTGGGGTCACCAGAAACCAGAGCCCCTACTTGAATACTTGAATACAACATGTTTAAGGTTCTTTTACCACCATCACCCCCAGGTCTTTTTGTTTCACAGCTCAGACATGAAGTCCCCCTCATCATAGATCATAGCTTTTACCTATAAAACTGTACCAGCCAGGGCTCAACCAGAGAAGCAGGAAGAAGAAAGAAGCGGAGGGGTGCTGAGGAAGAGAGAGGTCATCAGGAAGGGTGGGCAGGAACTCTTGGGCATGGGCTAAAGCTGCTGTCCACAGGCAGAATGTCTTCAGTGACTGACATTTTAAAAAAAAACAATCATCTTGGCAGTAGGCTAGTGAGCTGATAGAAGGCAGGGAGAGTGCAGAGCTGAGAGGACTTGGAAACCGATAAGGGGGTTAAGGAAACAGTAATCAAGAACGACTCCCAGGTTTCCGATTTACCGAACTAGACAGACTATAGTGCTACTGGTTGAAAAAAGGAGTAAATGAAATATAGTATTTTGAGGGGAGGAAGTTCTAGGCAGGTTGATTTGACACATCTGTGAGAAACAGATATCTAGTGGGAGTTAGATACACAGGACTCAAGTTCAGGGAAAAGATCTGGCCTAGACGAACGGCTTTGGGAGCTATCACTGACCAAGTGACAGCTGATGTTACTGAAATGGATGAGCTTGTGGAATGAGATGGGAATGCAAGAGGAACATCAAAGGTAAGGACACAGAAAAGACTAAAAAAGAGTGATATATGTGTATGTATAACAGATTCACTGTGCTGTACACCTGAAACTAACACAGCATTGTAAATCAACTATACCCCAATAAAAAATTTTTTTAAAAATTAAAATTTAAAAAATTAAATAAAAATTTAATTAAAAAATAAAAAAATTAGATAAAAATTAAAAAAAAAAAAAAGGTAAGGCCACAGAGAGAAGAGGGAAGCTCACAGACAAGACTGCAGGGCCTGGGAGACAGGAGGAAAGTGTGAGAGAACCAAAGACAGATGCTGTAAATCAGAGGAGTCAGTATCCCAGGAAGACAAGATCCCCCAAGTCCAGCAGCCAGGACGTCACTGGAGGCTGAGGCCAATGCCGAGCCTGTGGGGTGGTGGCAGGAGAACCCAGCCCACACGAGGTAAGAAGTGAGTGGGAGGCGAACAAGGGCGAGGAGAACAGACACTTTTCAATACACTTGGCTGCTGAGAGAAGGAGGAAGAGTGTCCCAAACCCTCACCTGGTATTGTAGATATGTGAAGAACTGGAATAAATATTCAGCAATTACTCTACACATCCTATGTCTTATTTATTTCATTTAGAAATTAAGTATGTTGGTATATGAATTTTCAGGGCTTGATTTTGGTCATCCTTTTCAGTTTAACAGACATTTCCTAGGTGTATACACAATAATACGTTTCATCAACAGAAAAATAAATACGATTAACCGCAATGTACATCCCACTGAAATAAGAGTTCATTCAGCTTCTGGCTTGAAATAGGTTGAAGTGTCCTAAGTTTTTACGTTATAAATTGTTATCAGCAATATTTTGAACATATACACAATATGGGATAGCCCAGCTTTATATCAGTACCTTTTCTCCTCAAAATAAAAAACAAAAAATTACTAGAGTTAAGACATAGACTGTTACTATGAAATAGAAGTAAACACTCTAAATCAAATCTGAAAAAGAGGAAAACTGAACTCTTCTTTCTTGTCTTTCATGGCGGGTGGCGGGGGTGGGGGGGAGTGGAGCTCTCCGTCATTCTTTACCTTCTCCAGTTCCAAGATCTGCTGCTTCTGCTCTGCATTCAGACTCTGGGTTTTGCTTTGCAAGAAAGCTCTTTCTTCTTCAAGCTGAGATAACCTCTCATTGGCCCTTGATTTTTCTGATTCTAGATCTTTAATTGTAACCTCCTGGGTCATTTGAGTTGCTTGAAGCATTCCAATATGACCTACCCCCCCCAAAAGAAAGCCCCAATTTAAAATCTGTTGCATTGTCGTATAAAGCAGTTTGTAGTTAATGACACAAGGTACTTAATATGGAAGTAAAATAAATGGCCTGCATGTACAAATAGCTCTTTGGTTTCCTCACTGTATACGACAGAAATGTTTACCACGGGAATACTTATTATCCAAGTAGAACTACTTAGATTAGAAAGCAGTCCATTTTCACACCACTGACGCTGCTCGCTGCACCTAGGACCAGTCCAATCATTTCTGAAGATTTCAAGCTCTACAAGTTGAGGTAGAAACAACTCCTCAGGGTACATATAAAAGTCCTGGGAGTAAAACAAAGTAAGAGAAGATGCACTGAGTAGCACAATGGCACTAAAATGAGTAATTTATTCTTTTCTAATCTCTTTTTTTTCAAATTCTAACATAAAGAGGAAGAAATCTGTATGCAGCAAGGAAAGATGGCGGGCAGCAGTTTGGTTGAAACTAAATTTGCTGTAGACAACATACCTGATAAAGAACTGAGGCAGAGCAAGAACAGATAAGGACAGCAAGGCTATGAAAACCTAAAACGACAACAGCAAAAAAACAAAAGTATGGGGGGTGGTATGAGCAGAGACAGAGAGATGGAAAGTGAATATGAGAAAATATGCTCAGAAGGCATGTGCGTTAGGACAGCGGTTCTCAAAGCGCCCCGGACCAGCAGCGCCTGGGAGCACCGGTCACAAGCGAGGCTCGCCCCAGACCTACTGCGTCAGAAACTCTGGGGATGGGGCCTAGCGTCTGTGGCTGCACGAGCCGTCCAGGTGATTTTCATACACACTGAAGTCGAAAAGCTTCTGCTTCAGGGGGAGGGTAATCTGGGATTCACCAACGAGCCAGTCAATCAGATGACATCCTCAAAGAATTCGTTCAAAGGCCTCCCCTGGCTCACCCAACACCCCAGCGAAATGTCACTTCAGATTGATACAGGTCACCCCCTCCTCTAGTAAGGGCTTCGAAATGAGCCCGTCAGCCACGTCAGGATGGGCAACCCAGCTTTAGTATGTAAAATGATCCTTATTAATAAGCCAAATGAAATGAGGCTGCTGTAATTTAAATATAGTTCCACTAATTTAAGTATTTTAAAATATTTATGTTTTAAAAGGGCATGTTTTTAAAGGACAAAGCCTCTTAGAGTGTTTTTCTTTTAGTGACTGACTTATTGGTGCTAAAACCTATAATTCTTAACGTTTTTATAGAAATATATTCCTAAAAATAAGTTATCATTTGCTTATCTTATGATTAACAAGATAACAGAACCCTTTAACATGGTTAGAATCTAAATAATTTTAAAATATGAGAAGAAAAGGCTAATTCCGTCTCGAATTAACATTTAAGTGTTGGTTTTAGCTGAGGAATACACCAAAAACTGTGGTCAGACATACTAGCTTTGAGGACAAGATCTGAAGCTTGCTGCTGTAAACGTTCTCTGGCTGCTGCTAGCTCACTTTCCACTTCCTTGTGCCTGCTTAATAAGGCCATTTCTCCCTCCTTGGCATCATCAAGCTGTTTTTGAAGAACCTAAGAAAAATCAAATAGCCATTATTAATATGCAAGAATGATGCTAAGCTAAAAAATTCACTTAAACTACCAGCAGCAACTTTCTCTTATTCAAAAGTCACACTTAACAATACCTAGTTTTGAATCTGTATCAGTGACACATAACTTGTTATCTTCATAAGTCAAATGACCCAATCATGAAAGGCTATTTGACCCTTTCTAATATATTTAAATGCTGCACAGATATTAAAAACACACCTATGAAATTTTCTATGCCAAGAAACAAAGAAACTTGCCAGACAGACTTTTTGGCTTTTTTTTTAAGACTTGTGCCATACCCCTATTTATAAAGCAATCTTAATTTTTTGTTCAGTGTCTGGATATCAACTGATGTGCAGACCCCATCATTAATGGAGAGAAAGGAAAAAAACATAATTAAAGACCAATATTTTAAACTTCCCAAATCACTGGGAAAATATTAACATGTTATTAAAAAATCCTTTCATAAACAATCAACAAGGTTTTAAGCTTATCTTTTTGGGCCTTTCATATCTGAAATTGTTGTAGGAAATAACAGCTACAGTTGTAATAAAGGTTATCTTTTCACTGATTTTCTCACAAAAGTAGAAAAAAAGCAAAATGGAAAAAAAAAAGTTGAAGTGGTCTAATCGAAAAGAAAAAGAGAAAAGTGGGGAAAAAAATCCATGTGTTGAATGTAATATTCTTTACTCACCTGAACACTGTTCTCTGCTGTAACAAGTGCTACCTGAAGCTTCTGGCATTTGTCATGGAGACTTCCAGCTTCATCCTGTACCATCTGTAACTCTGTCTTTAATTTTCCTATGGTTTTTCGTAAAATTGCTTCTTGTCCCTGAAATTCTTTTCTAAGATCTGCTTCCTTTTCTTTGCTAGCCTGGAGGCTTTCTGCTGTAAAAAGCTGTGACCTTTTCAAAGTATCTAGCTCATGTTCATAAAAGGACTGAGCTTTACGCAACTTGCCTTCATAATCCTCAATTAGCTTTTTCCGCTCAAGCCTTAGCTCTTCCAGTGTCTTGTTTAAGGCCTCCACCTCCATTCTGTGCAGCTCCTCCGCTTTCTCCTGTCCTTTACTAACTGAGGCACTGTGATCCTGCTGTGACTTCAGCAGCTCTTGGATCTCCCGTCTGTGAGCAGTTCGCAAATCTTCCAATGCCAACCGTTTGTCTTTTTCAAACTGTACTTGGACTTGTCCAAAACTCCGTAATCTTTCCTCAAATTTCCTTCTAATCTCTTCAACCTCTCTAGACATGGTTACTATGCGTTGGACATGCTGGGCTTCTGCACAAAGTTGCATGTCCTCAACTCTGTGCTTATAAGCCTCAAATTCTGTCAAAGCCTGCTGCTTCATTTTTATGTGATCTTCTAATGATACTTCTAAAACTTGAATCTTTCTCTTAAGATCTAACTCCTCTGATACTCTGCTTTTATACTGCAATATTTTTTCTCTTGTTTCTGCAAGAATTTGTTGGACTTCTTCTTCATGAGCATCTTTGAGGGCTTGAATTGCAGATTCGTGCTCATCATTTTTAGTGTTCAAAGCATATATTACCTGCATGGTTTTAAAGAAAAAGGGAGAAGAATTCAGTAAACCATATTATTTTCTAATTGAAGTTAATTCTTTCATTTGGATTGACATTATTTTCTATGCAGATAATATTGGCTATGGTAAATATTAAATACTAAAACTTCATGCATTGTTTTTGTACTCACAGATTTATTTAGCACATTTACGTAGCCCAGTCTTAAAATCTGCACTTGAAGACTTTTTGATTAGGATTTTAAAGCATTCAAAATTAAGAATGTTTTCCTAGAAATAAACAGTGAGGAGGAAAGAAACAAAGGAGGCTACCTGGTCTATGAGAATGGAGTTTTCCTACGGCCCAGTCTAGCTTCCTGGGGACCGTGGTGGGATCAGGAGAAAAGCCTCATGGTAAGTCTCTGCCCTACACTGGAGGCCTAGAGATGAAGGAGGCTTTGCATGAGTGGAAGTTCTAGGCCCTACGTCTTCCCAAAGGCCTCTTTCAACTGCCTAAAGTCTGGTGTATTTTAAATTTAGAAATTTCCTTTTCTAATTCCATTATGGTCTGTTTTTAAAGCTGATCCTTTTCACTCCCAAGTGGTCTCCTTACAAAATCCAGTTAGTACTTTTGTGCTCACCTATCAAATGTTGTAGTTTTACTCATTGCCTAATTTTCCCTCTGCCTCCAAGCAAGCCAGATTCCTAGAGCCAGAGTGTTCTGAGTACAGGTCTTTATTTTCATTTTCGTCCTTGGGTTTTAATGATTCCATTGAGATTTCCCCACCTTAATTCCAATGACAACATACTCCTTTTATAGTAACACTCCCACTCCCGTATGTTCCTTGATGTCCTACACATAGCCCTGTGGTCCAACAGTAATATTCACAACTGTTACTTAAGGCTTAGAGATGTGCCTACTTTCTTCTGAAGTAAAAAAAAGTAAATACTATACACTCCAGCAAAAATCCAGAGGCTAAAAATCAGTGTCCTGGAACTTCGCTTATTTTAATATGATCTTACTTTGGCTTCAGAAATGAAGTCCAGCACCAAATACTACCTATCTATCATCTATCTATCTATCTATCTATCTATCTATCTATCTATCTATCTATCTATCTACCTATTTATGGTTGCGTTGGGTCTTCATTGCTGCGCGCGGGCTTTCTCTAGTTGTGGAGGGCGGGGGCTTCTCTTGTTGCGGAGCACGGGCTCAGTAGTTGTGGCTCGCGGGCTCTAGAGCGCAGGCTCAGTAGTTGTGGTGCACGGGCTTAGCTGCTCCGCGGCATGTGGGATCTTCCCGGACCAGGGCTCGAACCCGCGTCCCCTGCATTGGCAGGCGGATTCCCAACCACCGCGCCACCAGGGAAGTCCCAGCACCAAATACTTTTGCAATTAAGATGCAGAAGTGTTGCCCTTTTTGTAGAGAACTTCTTTATGCAGACTGAGGCAACTGAGACAAACTACCTGGCTCTCCACAGATCCTGGTAACTCCAAATCCTGCTGCTAAATCTAGGCTGTCGCCTGCCAAGCCTGCAGCTACACTGGCAGAAGGCAGAATACACACTGGAGCTACCCCACTGCAGGGGCTTCACTCCCTCCATACAGGGCTTTGTCTTCCACACCCAGTCCCCTGTCCATACACTCGGCTAGGTCTGCTGTATCTATTTTCTTCAGCATGACTGAGATGTGGTCATACCAAAAGAAAAAAGGTTGAGAGATGGCAAGATTCCACCTGTCTTGCCACAACTACCCTTCTCCTACAAGGGCCACAGGAAAACATGTGCACAGAGGAAAATAAATACTTATTCACGGTGTCTCTCTCTTTTTTAATAAACCTAATTCGAAATTCCACGTTATGTCCCTAAATGGGCTAACACACATCCCCATGGAGGACTCCTTTTATTTACACATTTAATCTTAAAGGTAGCCTATAAACCAAGAAAGTTGGGTGGCTTCCTATTCCTTTCCCTCAGGGTCATACCTGTCTACCACACTGATGCCAGAAAAGACTGGAAGGGGCACTATGGAAAAAGACACCAACCAGCTGGAGAGAAGTCCATTTGCCAGAGTGCCTGGAACAGAGCTGGTCTAGCCCACAGGTTGCAGACCTTCCCAGAGCATGTCTGCATGCATTCCCTCTTCATCTTACTAAGCACGTGGAAGGAAAAGAGATAATCCAAAGAGATGGGATCTCCAAAGAAAATAAGTCACACTGTTAGCACTTTGCTCCAGGAAATGATCATGAAAAGGACCAGTCCATGGTGGGATTCTATATAACTGGTGATGAAAAGGGAGAGGGAAGCAACATGTGAGCCACCCCTTGTCAACTATTTATTGAAATACTCTTCTTTTTTCTAATTTAATTTCCTTCAGTCTTCAAGAGTCAGCTCAAGTTCTGCCTCTTTTAATAAGCTTTCCAAAGCTACCCACATCCATGGGATTCTATCTTTTCTTTATATCCAACATCACCATTTCCTTACCACCACTCATTCCTGATGTTAGATTGGTTTAATTTGGGGTGTCCTGACAACAAGGCTGGAAAGCTGTGTGATGATGTTAGCCTAGAAAAGTAGCTGAAGGTACAGAAGCTCAGAAGCACACAAAAATGTGAATAAAAAGGTGAAATTAAAGGGGATCGAGGTTATGAATTAAAGCATTAAATTAAAACAGAATTTAAGAAAAGTAAACATCTGATAAATAATAGGGAAATATTATGGTGAGAAGTTAAAACAGAATTTAAGAAAAGTAAACAAAACATCTGATAAATAATAGGGAAATATTATGGTGAGAAGTACTATTTCATTTTATATTCTAATCCAGGGATCAGCAAACTAGAGCCTACAGGCCAAATATGGCTGCTGCTTGTCTTTGTAAATAAAGTTTTATTGGAGCACAGCTAGGTCCATTCCTTTATGTATTGCCTACGGATGCTTTCCCACTACAACAGCAGAGTTGAGTTGTGGAAAAGACCTTATTACCAACTCCTGTCCTAATCTATACATAGCTATCTTACCAGCC
Organism: Balaenoptera ricei; assembly: GCF_028023285.1. Taxonomy (NCBI): domain Eukaryota; kingdom Metazoa; phylum Chordata; class Mammalia; order Artiodactyla; family Balaenopteridae; genus Balaenoptera; species Balaenoptera ricei. The sequence goes on along the minus strand of NC_082650.1, from coordinate 42,685,796 downwards.
AAAACTGGCAGCCAAAAATAAAAAAGTGTGATTTTGCACTAGCTTTGTTAACTCTCTACTAAACAGTCTAGGCTTTGTACCACTACAACTCATACACTGAGAACACCAATTATGTGATTCTGAAAGTATATTACATAAAATAAATACAGTATCATACTGACCATAATTTGTATCTTCCAGGACAGCAATGTTAAAATAAATTTCTAAAACCTTAAAAAGGAACAATAAAAAGATGGCAAGTACAATAACAAATTAGCAGTGCTCTTAGAAATGACCATTTAAAATATACCACTATTTAATTATACTATTTTTAAATGACAATGCTATATATGAATTTTCAAGTACCTTAACTATACATAGTAACTTCTAGCTATTCACTTTTCTACATAACTACAAAGGCAACCATTTATTAGTATCTTTCTCTGATTAATTATTATTTCTCAGACAAAGGTAATATAGATGGTTCTATGTTCTTTGAACACACAGAAGATATATGACTTGAAGTAACAGAATGGACCCAAACTGAATTTTTGACCCTAGGTAAAATAATTTCTCCAAGCTTCAAGTTTCTCAATATTAAATGGAGATCGTATTTATTTTACCCTAGTGACACTGTTGTTATAAGATCAACTTATCATTGACATTTTAAAATGATGTTATATAAAGATTTTTTAAAATATAAAGCACTATAAGATACTAAGCCTTCCTTGTTAGTTGTATCATTTATTTATGGAGAGAACGAGACTAATTTTAAAAGAAACTTCAGTAAGTAATCATAATCATCCATAAAATTGGCTATGATTTTCCACATAGGAAAAGGAAATTCTCTAACGTCTCTTTTCATAAACTATTTTAAAAGACATTAAGAGCCATTCGCAATTTTTCTGGAACTATGAACATTCATGGAATGGGACAGTACAATCATTTCAGCAATTTCATGCAATTTCACAGTTCCATTTTATGCCAATGATGTATAATTTAACTATATAACCCATGATGAGTAAGCAATTGTGAGTAATTTTTATTTTTTCTATGAAGATTTTCAGATACTCTTACCCACAGATAAAATGAGAACAAGTCTAGATCCTAATTTTAAAAATGCTACTTAGGTAAAAAGTGTCTGAAATAGTTCTGAAATAGTCACTGTTGACTGCTATGAACTGAATTGTGTCTCCCCCCAACCCCAGAAAATTCATATGTTGAAGCCCTAACCCCCAACATGATGTTATATGGAGATAACAGGAGGTAATTAAGTTTAGACAGGTCATGAGAATGGGGTCCCCATGATAGGACTTAGTGCCTTTATAAGAAGAGACACCGGAGCTCTTGCTTCCTCTCTCTTTCTCCGCCATGTGAGGACACAGCAAGAAGTTCTACAGTATTCTGCTATGGTCGACGGAGCAAATACATTGGCAATATAAATGTTCCCACTAAAAGCTAACTCATTAGTAATAAAGCATGTTCATTGAGAAGTATGTTATATTAGTTTAAAATATTTTAAGCGGACCTCAATAGTTGCATATTATACCAACAGGTTTAACCCTGCTAAGGTAAGGGAATCGTTCAATAAATGATGGTACATTCCCACAATGTAAAACCATGAAACCATTAAAAGGCACATCTCATTTAGGAGGATATTTCAAAGAAAAAGCTTGTAGTATAAGGCAAATACACATGCTACTATATACAATAAGATCCAATCGCATACAGAGAAAACAATGAGTGTGCATGTGTGTGCAGATGCATATTTAAAGATGTATTAAGAAATTAACCAAATTTTAACTGAGGATATTCAGTATTTCTAAGCCTTCTGTAATGAATGCATGTTACTACTATAATCATAAAACAATAAACCATTTTAAAAGATTAACATCAACAGTGCTAAAAGAATGAATCAATACTTGAAATGCCTTAGCTGTAGAAAAACATGACAATGAAATTAAAAACAGAAAGTTAAAGGAACATTAATTCCAACAGATACCCTTCAAATTTCCTTAAAAATCACTGATTGAAATAAAACTGACTTATAAAAATCATCCTTAAAATTTTTCAAGAATATTGAACATTAATCATTTCACTTATAAAAAAGAACATGTATTTTGGAAATGTAAAAAAAATCTAATTACCTAGATAAAGTTTGATAGCTTACTAGCAAATCTTTAACGGTCAATTCCTACTTCATTCATTCTTCCCTTCAACAAAAATTTACTGCACACCTGCTACGTGCCAAGACCTATAATCGGCACAACAGTGAACTGAATGCATATGTGTGGTGTCTATTCTCTTGCAGCTTAGAGGAGACCAACCTTAAAGAAATATTTACTCAATTTGTCAAAGTGAAATATTGGTAAGTCTTACAAAGGAGGAGAAATACAAAATGAGTCTTTGCTGGGGTGGGAGTGAGGGTGGTAATGTAATTTTTCCCTTATTCTGAGTAGAATGCTTACTTTATCTTAACCAGAATCTCTTTTTAAAAAAAATTTTACTGATGTATAGTTGATTTACAATGTTGTGTTAATTTCTGCTGTAAAGCAAAGTGTTTCAGTTATACATATATATATATATATATATATATATATTCTTTTTCATATTCTTTTCCATTATGGTTTATCACAGGATATTTTAACCAGAATCTCTTTTAGTCAAAATGTTAAGGGGAAAGCTATAGAGATGGAATTACAGGCTGAAGGAACAGTATGAGCAAAAGACACATCGATGGGTAAGCACAGGACTCTGTGAAGGGAAAGATGGGCTCTGCAGCTAGAAGAGTGGACATGGTCCACATTGCAGAGATACTCATAGCGGCTGAGCTGGACAAGATCAAGAGGGAGAGACTACTGAGGAAGAATGAAGAAGACCGAGGACCAGGTCTTGGGCGGGGTTCAGCGGGAGGAGGATGAGGGCCCACTGACAGAGGCAACGTGCTGAGAGGGATGAGCAAGAGTGGAAGCAGGGCGCCACAGTCCAAGGTGCGAGGGACGGGCAGGGCGTCTTGTCAAAAGCTGCACAAAAATCCAGAAAAATGAACACCTGAAGCCCCTGCATTCAGAATCTCAGAAACAATCTTTGAGAGAGCACATTCAGTAGAGTGGTGAGGGCAGAGCGAGTGGACACGTGGATACTGAGTAAATGGAGGCACTTAGCTAGCAGAGAAAAAAACTCCAAGAAATAGTTGGTCAAAGGAAGGAAATAACTAGGGACAACTAGGATGATGGCTTAGGGGGCAGCAGCGTCCAGTCCAGGGAGAGTTTTTTGTTTGTTTGTTTTTTTTAAAGAGGAATTGAAAATGTATCCTAGGGAAGGGCTAATTGTTGCACCAAGGTCATGGAGAAAGTTTGAGGCTAGGATTGCCTGACACAGGTGGAGAGACTGGCACTGACTGACAGTAGGGAAGAACTCCTCCCAAGAGAGCAAGGTTAAAGAGCGGGATTTGAGGGCTTCCCTGGTGGCGCAGCAGTTGAGAATCTGCCTGCCAATGCAGGGGACACGGGTTCGAGCCCTGGTCTGGGAAGATCCCACATGCCGCAGAGCAGCTGGGCCCGTGAGCCACAATTACTGAGCCTGCGCGTCTGGAGCCTGTGCTCCGCAACAAGAGAGGCCGCGATAGTGAGAGGCCTGCGCACCGCGATGAAGAGTGGCCCCCACTCACCACAGCTAGAGAAAGCCCTCGCACAGAAACGAAGACCCAACACAGCCATAAATAAATAAATTAAAAAAAAAAAAAAAAAAAGACTGGGATTTGAGGTGGAGAGGGAAGATGGGCAACTCCTGTCTGATTGCTGCATGCTCCTCCGTAACAGGGGGATGAGATCACGTTCTTAGAGCGCAGAGGCCATCAGCAGCTTCTCTCCACTGGCCACAGATGATGCTCTTCACTGTGGTGAGGCCAGCATCAGGCAGTCTTCCCAGTGTGTCTGTCTCACGACAGGCTCAGCCACTCAGCAACCATGAGCAGACCCTGTCATCACTGCTCCTCAGGGTGATGTTTTCCTTATCTCTTGCTTATTCGAAAATTCTGGATATTGTTCACTTTCCTTTTCTGATCAATGCCAGAGACAGTCAGACAGACCAACAGAAGAGAGAGAGAGAGAGAGAGAGAGAGAAACTCACCCTCAGAGTATATAAGCACTACATGAGGCACAAGACTACTTAACAAAGGAAAAAAGGAGCAATCTCAGATTCGACAATTTTTTTTAAAGTTCTAGTACAATTAATTTATGATAAACAATATATAATGGAAAATAGCCTCTTCAATAAATGGTGTTGGGAAAACTGGACAGCTACATGCAAAAAAAAAATAATCAAACTGGACTACTTTCTCACACCATATACAAAAATAAACTCCAAGTGGATTTAAGACTTAAATGTAAGATGTGAAACCACAAAACTCCTAGAATAAAATGTAGGTAGTATGCTTTTTGAGATCAGTTTTAACAATATTTTTTTGGATATGTCTCCTCAGCCAAAGGAAATAAAAACGAAAACAAACAAATGGGACTACATCAAACTAAAAAGCTTTTTGCACAGTGAAGGAAACTCAACCAAACAAAAAGGCAGACTACTGAACGGGAGAAGATATTTGCAAACAATCTATCTGATAAGGGGTTAATATTCAAAATGTACAAATAACTCATACAACTCAACATCAAACAAACAACCCGATTAAAAAATGGAAAGAAGACTTGAATGGACATTTTTCCAAAGAAGACATACAGATGGCCAAGAGACATATGGAGAAGATACTCAACATCACTAATCATCAGGAAAAGGCAAATCAAAACCACAGTGAGATATTACCTAACACCTGTCAGAATGGCTATTATCAAAAAGACAACAAATAACAAGTGCTGATGAGAATGTGAAGAAAAAGGAACACTTGTGCACTGTTGGTGGAAATGCAAATTGGTGCAGCCACTATGTACCAACGCACAGTGAAAGCAGTAAGAAGGTTCCTCAAAGAATTAAAAATTGAATTACCATGCAATGCAGCAATTCTATTCCTGGGTATTTTTCCAAAGAAAACAAAAACACTAATTCAAAAAGATATATGCACCCCTATGTTCATTGCAGCATTGTTTACAGCAGCCAAGATATGGAAGCCACCTAAGCGCCCATCAATATGTGACTGGATAAAGAAGATGTGGTACACCCACATACCCACCCACCCACACACACACAATGGAATGTTACTCAGCCCTAAAAAATGAAATTAAAAACAATTTTATTTTATATTGGAGTATAGTTGATTAACAATGATGTGTTAGTTACAGGTGTACAGCAAAGTGATTCAGTTATACCCATACAAGTATCCATTCCTTTTCAAATTCTTTTCCCATTTATGTTATTACAGAATATTGAGCCAAGTTCCTTGTGCTATACAGTAGCGCCTTGTTGGTTATCTATTTTAAATATAGTAGTGTGTACATGTCAATTCCAAACTCCCAATCTATCCCTCCCCTCCTGCATTTTCCCCCTGGTAACCATAAGTTCGTTCTCTAAGTCTGTGTTTCTGTTTTATAAATAAGTTCATTTGAAACTTATTTACAAAATGAAATCTTGCCATTTGAGACAACATGGATGGACCTAAAGAGTATCATACTAAATGAAATAAACCAGACAGAGAAAGACAAATACCATATCATTTCATATATGTAGAACCTAAAAAAACAAAACAAAGAATAAATAACAAAACAGACACAGACTCACAGATACAGAGAACAAGCAAGTGGTTGCAGGGCAGGGCGGGGCGGGGTGGGGTGGGGGGGTGAGTGAAATAGGTGAGGGAGGTTAAGAGGTACAAACTCCCAGTTACAAAATAAACAAGTCGTGGGCATGAAATGTACATCATGGGGAATATAGAAAATATTGTAATAACTTTGTATTATGTCAGATGGTAACAGACATCATTTTGTAACATATAGAAATACCAAATCACTATGTTGTGCACCTGGAACTAATGTAGTGTTGTAGGTCAGTTATACTTCGATTAAAAAAACAGATCTCATACATTTAAAACAAAGGAAGAACTTCCCTGGTGGCGCAGTGGTTAAGACTCTGCGCTCCCAATGCAAGGGGCCCAGGGTTCAATCCCTAGTCAGGGAACTAGATCACACATGCCACAACTAACAGTTTGCATGCCACAACTAAGGAGACCATGAGCCACAACTAAGGAGACCATGAGCCGCAACTAAGACCCAGCGTGACCAAATAAATAAATATTAAAAAAAAAAAGCAGCCCTAAACACAGGAAGAATATGTTTCTATAATTCTGTTTTTATTATTAAACCCTCAGATACAATTAGCAAAAGGTTACTTGGTCCTTAAGCCACCAAAGTTAAAGAATATTGAAAAGAGTCTCTCAAACGTCTCAACAACAGTGGGTTATTGACCTCTGCCATATAGGGTCTGTTCTATCTGTTCTAGAGCAATAACACAGACCAGAGAACTCTGCACCTCAACTTACATTCAATGGCACTCCCAGACCAGCCTTACAAGTGAATGTTTCACAAATTATTAAATATAACTGATGAGCTCTAAGTAGCTAACTCAGAGAATCTAATGTTTCTATAAAATGGTTCACTTTTTGGAACCTGATAATTATTAGCATCCTTAAGGGCATGTTAATGAAATGCATTTAAAATGTGTTTTAGAGGTGATGAAGTTGCACAAATCCATCCATATTTTCTTCCTATTCTACTGATGATCAATAATAGCATGTATTTATGCTACCTAGGTTATAGGATTAATCATTGCAATGTAAGAAAAGTTTATAGAACTGACTTCAAGAACTAGCCCCAAGCAGCTCCATGCTAGCAAAATGAGGTGGACAAAAGGAAAAAAATAAAATGAGAAGGTCACAAATGACCATTCATCCTGAAGAAAAAAAAACAAGAAGCAAAACCCACAGAACATCATTTAGTGTAAAATAAGTGTCTGAAAGAAAAAAATCCCAAACTCATACAGCACTAAGCATGTGCATGCGTGCGCACACGTGCGTGCACACACGTGCATGCACACACACACACACACACACACTCACTTTCTTTTTTCTGAACCATCTGAACTTAAGTTCCAGGTACTTGTCACCCCTAAATACTTCAGTATATATTTCCTAAGATCAAAGACAATAGCACTATTACACCCAAGAAGTTCAGCCTAATGGAATATTAATATACAGCCTATATTCAAGTTTACCAAATTATTCCAATAATAAAATTTATAGCAGCTTTTCTCTATCAATGCAGATCAAGGATCCCACATTGTACTGAGTCTTCAGTCTCCTTTAATCTGAACACTGACATTTTTTAAGAGACCGGGCTGGCTGTCTTGTAGAATACATATGATACAGACTCATAGAATTATGTCAGGTTCCTCTTTGTGGAAATTTTATGTTGTGCTTTCTCAATCCATCCTATTGGTGATTAGAGTACTTAATACCACATTATGAGGGCACATTTATCAGTCTTCTTTTCAAATATTACTCTTCCCCAACCTTCTTCCAACCCACTGTTCCTTTTTCATGATGTCCTACTCAGTTTAAAGAAACGAGAAAAAAATGACAAAACGAATTTAATTTTGTTTAAAAAGGTTTAGTCCCTATGAAAACCCATCCTACCTATACGTGACAAGCCCTCCAAAGGGGCTGCCTGAAGAGTAAGAGCTCCCCCTGTGGGCTACCTGTCCAAAGGCCAAGCTTGAATTGCTCATAACTTTGAGGGGATTTTTTAAAGAGGCTGAGAGAACGGTGAAGAAACAAGGCAACTGGCAGACTAGGTATTTAGAGAGAATTTTAACAGTCCTTTTAACCCATATTCTCACAAAATATTAAGCCACATATTCATTTGCCATTAATAAGTATGGAACTGGATCTACCAGGAAGATTCACAGAGTATCTGTAGTTCAAGGTGAGTGGAAGGGGAACAGTTGCTACCCATATACAGTAGTTTACTCCTGGCAATGAATTACTTCCACGTTTTTATTTTCTTGGTCCAGTTTCTTTTGTTATAAGTCAGAAAAAAAAAATTTAAAAACAAAGGCTGTTCTTCATTCATTATGTAATCAAATTAATCCCAACAACAGACTTATGTCCAAATAAAACATTTACGAAGCAGTTAACAAAATAAAAAGCTCATCTGGATTTATTTAAGCCAAAGGCACTATAAAACCCTAGATTAAAAAGACCTTTGGGTAGTACGGCCCGTCCGGCAGGGGCGGGCGGGAGCTTGGCGCGGGACCGCAGGGCCAGTGGGCTGCCGACGGTGGCCTAGGTGGCCGGCAGAGTACTTAGGATTTCACATATTTTTGCTGAACTTATTAAAAAAAAAAAAAAAGGGCGTTCGGATGATGGATTAACAAGAACACTGAAATCCTGTGAAAAGTTTCAAATTGGAGCACACTGAATTTTCATCCTAGTCCAGCAGCTCTGCTGCTCACTTAAATATAGATGAATGAAGACCCCATTCGGGAAGACACGTGGCCAGCGGTCCAGAGCTGATGCAGGCCATGCTGGTGTATCTGCAAGCATGATGAAGAAACGAACATCCCACAAAAAACACCGGACCAGTGTGTGGCCGAGCAAACCTGTTTCCCAGCCCCGGAGGAACATCGTAGGCTGCAGGATTCAGTGGAAAGAGGGGAATGGCCCCATCACCCAGTGGAAAGGAAGCGTTCTGGACCAGATGCCTGTAAATCCTTTGTATCTTATAAAATACGATGGATTTGACTGTATTTATAGACTAGAACTTAATAAAGGTGAAAGAGTTTCTGCGCTTGAAGTCCTCCCTAATAGAGTTGCAACATCTCAAATCAGTGACGCACACCTAGCCGACACGATGATTGGCAAAGCAGTGGAGCACATGTTTGAGATGGAGGATGGCTCTAAAGACGAGTGGAGGGGAATGGTCTTAGCACGCGCCCCTATAATGAACACATGGTTTTACATCACCTATGAAAAAGATCCTGTCTTGTACATGTACCAGCTCTTAGATGATTATAAAGAAGGTGACCTTCGCACTATGCCCGATTCTAATGATTCACCTCCAGCAGAAAGGGAACCGGGAGAAGTTGTGGACAGCCCGGTAGGCAAACAAGTGGAATATGCCAAAGAAGATGACGCTAAAAGGACTGGCATGGTCATTCATCAAGTAGAAGCCAAACCATCTATTTCATCAAGTTTGATGATGATTTCCATATTTATGTCTACAATTTGGTGAAAACATCCTAGATGTCATCACGAACTTTGCCAAATTTGTGGAACTATTAAATGTATAATTTGTAGACATAAAGACTTGATTGCTTTCCAGTTTAATGAAAGCTTAAATGTCCCCGTGAACCCACAATCTCTGCCAGCAGAACTGTTTTTGTTCTGAATAGTACAGATTTATGTGAACACAAAGCATTTTGCGTAAGGAACTCCTTCCTCTTAAAACAAGTCTGTTTGGAAGGGAGTTACAGGCAAGTCTGGTAAAAGTTAAGCTAGTATCACAGTCATTTAAAACTGCAGTAGATCTTATCCACTTTCCCCTTCATTCTTAACACTCTTATTCTGCTGCCACAGTGCAAGCATAGTTTGATATTTTTGTTATTCCTTTTTTTGAAATATATATGTATCTATATCTACCTACCTATCTATATCTGTGTGTATACATACATAATGTATATATACATACACACAGATCTGTATATACACACACACACACTTCATGGGCAGTCCTTTCTTTGTGGGTTGGAGTGGGGCTTACATAATTTTCTCCAGTTTAACAGGAGTGCTGACCCAAGCCATTTGTATTCAGTGTATTTAGTGTATTACTGCTGTTTATTCAAAATTAAATTCGGGCACAGGAAGCTCATCGGGACATTCAGCTTGTTTTGAAAGTCAAGTTCAGAGCACCATTTCAGTCTGGAGGCTTTAAACTGTAAATTCAAATATGAATCACCTGTGAACATTTAATGACACACATTAGAATTTTACAAAACAGAAATCTGGGTAAAAGGCTGCCTTTAATTCTAAGCTTTGCACATTATTTGTTTACATTTTTTATCATAAATACTGCTTTTTAAGCAAAGCCCAGGTACTTGGTCCACATAATGTAATGCAGGTGTATTTTGGATGGCACATTTGGTCCATTATTTGCACAAATTAGTAATCTGGATTTTAGTACATGGATTTAAAAGGCAACAGTATATCAGTGGTTTCTGTGTATTTGGTAAGTTCCTGGAAGAACACAGTGCTTTTATATTAGAAATGTAAGTTTAAGAATGGCGGTGTTGCCTTTTAACAAGTTCTCTGGGATACCTTTATTTTTATTACTATTATTACTGATATATGATTATGGTCAGAAGGCTTTTCCCCCTTGGCTTTTCCCCTCAAAGAATGCCTAGACAAATAACAGCTTAAACTCCTGACATGTTTTGTGGTGCTGTATGTTCTTGCTCATGGTGTGCTGTTGATGTGGATTCATTCCATTTGGTGGATCCTACCACATCAGGGTCAGTCACCTGCACTGGCTTGTGGGTGTGACTGATAGCAGCCCTTAGCCATTGAATCCTTTCCTGCAAGTTGTTCTTAACTAAAATAGAACTGCAAAAGTGGTTTGTTTAGAAGCAAAACGTCAGTTTATCACTTTGTTTTGGATGATCCCTGGCAGTTTGAAAGCTAGGAGAAAGATGGTTTGTGAAACCAGTCTTGTGGAGATTGAAAACCTTACCTAAGATTTGGGCAGAAAGCTTAAATGCATATGAATCTCAGCCAAACACCAGGTCTGTGTGATGTCTGTCATGGCTGTTCTTGATGTTAAGAGATCCTGTAGTTTCAAGGCCGCGCTATGCGAGGTTTGTGTGATGCCCATTTTCGCCTTCAGGAAGGCTGTGCCTTGTTGTGCTGGTGGGTGGTAACCTCGTGCACCATGTAAATACAGCACCCCAGTTCTCTCCAGCGTGCCCAGTGCCTCACCGAGGGCAGCCAGGGGTGAGCTTCTCCATGCAGTGGGTACCCAGGTCTTAGATGTTCCTCTTGTGCTTGAAACAAGTGTCATGCTACAGATCTGTCATCTGTTCTCCCGGTGGCTCTTGTAAGAGTTCCTGCATGTGAATCTCAAGGCTGAGCCGAGCTCCCCGTGCCCAAGTGGACACGTGTGGCCCAGAGAGGGAATTGTCCAGCGTGCACTGCATGAACAGGACACAGTGACTTCAGACTGAAAAACAAAGTCCTTTGGAGGTATCCTGAGGGTTGGGTCAGTTGAAACATTTCTGGCATTACTTAATGACTTGCATTGTGGTTTTTCTGCAAGTACCTTTAGCAACTTTTAATACCATGTGATCTCTCTAGATGAATGTGACGTGTGATTTATTATCATCATTATTTTAATCATTGTTCCATTTATCGCCTTTAGGGTTGAAGGAAGGGGAAGGGTTTTTTTGTTGTTGTTTTTCCTTTTTTTTTCCCATCCTTTTTTCTTTTGGTGGCTTAAATCACACTTCCTGACGCCGTGACTAACTCTGCTCCCCAGCTGAGTATTTCAGCCTTCGTCTAGGCTCATGTTTCAGATCTGCATGCACCGCTTGCATTTTCCTGGTATCGGAATGTTGGTTCCTTGTTCTAGGAATACAACACTAACTTCTAAAATTATAATGGGACTTGTGACAACACAAGACATGAAACTCTGTATAAAATGTATTGGCCTTTCTCACTGACCTGCTACAGTATCATTGTGTCGTGTGTGTGTGCGTGCGTGATGTCTGGATGCCATGTAAAGCTTCAAAGGAAAACCTTAAAAGCAGACCATCCTTTTTTTGCATGCTCTATTCTAAGTAGAATGTTCAATGTAACTAACTAAAATTGCATGTTAAATATATTTCGGTTTTTTTCTTTTCTATCTGTTTTAATTTGTTTTCAGTTTCTGTATATTTGCTTAATTCTGCTGTTTTACTGGCTGTGGGATAAAGATGCACTGGTGAAGCAAATGCAGTGCCAACAGAAGGTGATTTTCCAGTTGTGTATGTCATGCAGCATTTGAAGGAACTGTGCATTCTTAAAACAATCACAGTTGTTTCTAAACCAGATTTCCTTTCTATTATTGTTTTACGTGCCAAACCCCGAAATGCATTGGTCTTGAATCTCTGAATGCTGTGGACCCATTAGAAGACTGTTTTGATTGTCACAAATTGCAGTGCCTGAAAACATTCTTGAAGCTGATTGTCTTAAAAAAAAAAAAAAAAGAAAGTTCTCCAAAGACACAACTGTGGTGGCCCCCAAGCTGTAAGCTTATTCAGCTTTCTGCTTTCCGGAGAACTGCTTGTCTCTTTCTTGGTATGCACTCCTGACGCTGCGGTATTGAGCGTAAAAAAGGAAAATGGCTTGCGGCCAGTTTCGTTCCAGGTGCCTGCTCTGGATCTAAGAGCCCCTGGTTGTTCCCCAGAAGAAGGACGTGCTGCCCTGAGGGGGAAGTCTGTATCTCCAAAGAATGGCCCATAAGGCATGCTGACGCATAGATAGTGATGCATAGATAGTGGTGCATAGATAGTGGTGCATAGATAGTGGTGCATAGATAGTGGCGCATAGATAATGGCGCATAGATAGTGGCTACAAGGTTTACTGATTTGTTGCCTAGTGTTCGTTCCGTGCTGAACCTATATATACATTCATGCTCTTTGAATAAACTTGCCTTGCAACCATCAGTTGTCTTGGCCCTTCTGACCCCATACTGGTGCTTTTCAGTTCCTTACCCCTCACCGCCAGGAACTTCTAGCTTTCTGCAGCCGGTCTGCGGCAAGTGGCGCCCGAACAGGGACCTGAGTGCGTGAGGCATTTCAGAAGATTTCAGGTAAGTAGAACTCTCGAGTGAGATAGTGTGGCCACAAGAAATAATTTCGTTTTTAGGACGGTAACTCGAGAAAGAGTCAGAAGTAAAATAATATGGGACAAAAGGGCTCTAAGGAGCGTGATTTATTTGCTCAGGTTTTGCTTTCAATGTTAAAAGCCCGTGGAACTAAGGTAACTACCTCACAACTTCTGGAATTTTTGCAATTAGTATATGATGCTTGTCCTTGGTTCCCTGAAGGAGGATCAGTGGACTTAGCAATTTGGACTCGTGTAGGAGATGAATTATCTAAATATCATGAAGCTCATGGACCATCTTCTGTTTCAGTTTCCATTTTTAGCTTGTGGAATTTAATAAGAGATTGTTTTAATCCAATTTATGATTCAGTTCCAAAATTAACAGCTAAATCTGTAGAACATGTTGCTGCAGTAGCTACTGCTCCTCCGTTGCCACCGAGGATAAAAAGTGTTAATTCACTTGATGATGATGACTTTTCTTTTGATTTAGCGGGTGAAGAAGCCAAATATGAGGCTGAAAAATATCCTGATGAAAATATTCTTCCGCGGTTACAGCAATTACATGTCTCTGTCCCTATCCCTCCTAAGCTTAGTCCTTTACAACAAGCAGTACGGGGAGCTCTTAATAGAGGGGAGGATCCTTTATTCTGCTGCCCGGTGGTGGAACGACCCAATCCTCAAAATCCACAACAAAATAATCGGGAATATCAGCCTCTCTCCTTTAAGGTTTTGAAAGATTTAAAAGCAGCCTGTGCACAATATGGGCCTACAGCCCCTTTCACTATTACTATGTTGGATACTATTGCAACAGAAGCATTGCCTCCAGCAGACTGGAAATCTATTGCTCGTGCTTGTCTCACTGGTGGCGACTATTTACTTTGGAAATCAGAATATTATGAAAAGGCTGCTGAACAAGCTGAAAGAAATACTGCACATAATGTGCTAGTAAATTATGAGATGTTGATTGGGGAAGGACAACATCAGTTATTACAGGATCAATTAGCTTTCCCTTTTGTGGCTTATGCTCAGATCAATCATATAGCTCTACATGCATGGAAACATTTACCTGCCTCCACTAGGACTGAAGACCTCGCTAAAATAAGGCAAGGGGCAGATGAACCTTATGCTGATTTTGTGGCTAGATTATTACAGGCTGTTAATAGAATTATTTCTGATGGTCCTTCTGGAGCAATTATCGTCAAACAATTGGCTTTCGAAAATGCTAATAATATTTGTCAAGCAGCTATACGTCCATGGAAAAGGAAAGGAAATTTAGAGGATTATATTCGAGTTTGTTCTGATATTGGATCATCTTACTTACAGGGAGCAGCTATAGCTGCAGCCCTAACTAAGGCAGGATTTGGGCCAAATGCTAAAAGTAAAAACTGTTTTAAATGTGGGAAGCCAGGTCATTTTGCAAAAAATTGTACTGTTGATACTCCTAATATGCCTATCGTAAGTTCTGTGCCTCAAGGTAAATCTCCTCCTCCCACAATTTGTCCCCGATGCCAAAGAGGACGGCATTGGGCTAAAGAATGTCGATCAGTGATTCATAAAGATGGAACTCCCTTGTCGGGAAACTTCCGGAGGGGCCTGCTCCGGCCCCATCAAACAATTGGAGCAATGTCAATAATCCCCTCACAACCTGCTCCACCGCCTCCAGCTCAGACCTTTGTTCCTCAGGGAATGGAATCTCCTCCCTTCAAAGGGCCACGCCAAATAGTGCAGGACTGGACCTCTGTGCCTCCACCCAGTTCTTATTAACCTCGGATATGGGACCCCAAGCCCTTCCTACGGGAACTTTTGGGCCTTTACCCCAGGGAACGGTTGGTATAATCCTTGGAAGAAGTAGTATGTCTATGAAAGGCTTAACTATTATTCCTGGGGTGATTGATGCTGATTATGAAGGGGAATTAAAGGTTATGGTTCAAACATCAAAAGGATCTTTTCTTATCACACCCGGTATGCGAATAGCTCAGCTTCTATTAATTCCATTCATACCAGAAGGAAAAATTTTACAACATAACAAAAGAGGAACTGGGGCTTTCGGTTCCTCTGATGCAGTTTACTGGATTCAACAAATTGGTAGGGAAAGACCACAATTGGTATTAAAAATAAATGGAAGGCCTTTTTCTGGGTTATTAGATACTGGTGCTGATGTTTCTGTTATTTCGTTTATACATTGGCCAAAAAATTGGCCCGTGCACCAAACCATTACACAGTTGCAAGGTATTGGCCAATCTAATTCTCCACAACAAAGTTCGCAATACCTACATTGGCAGGATGCTGAAGGTAATCAAGGAATATTCAAACCCTACGTATTGCCTGGATTGCCAGTTAACCTTTGGGGAAGAGATATATTACAACAAATGGGAATCCTATTGCTTAGTCCCAACCCTACTGTAACTAATATATTGTTAAATCAAGGTTATGATCCTAGGAATGGTTTGGGAAAAAATCAACAGGAAAATAAATTACCCTTACAGACTGATAATAAACGGGATAAAACAGGCTTGGGTTTTTTCTAGGGGCCTTGGATTCTCCTCCACCACATGCTGACCCTATAACTTGGATTTCTGATAATCCTGTCTGGGTGGACCAATGGCCCCTTTCTAAGGAGAAATTAATGGCGGCTCATAATATAATTAATGAACAGCTTGCTTTGGGCAGACTAGAAAAGTCTAATAGCCCTTGGAATACTCCTATATTTGTTATAAAGAAAAAATCGGGAAAATATCGTTTATTGCAAGATTTACGTGCTGTTAATCAAACTATGGTAATTATGGGAGCTCTGCAACCAGGTTTGCCTTCTCCTGCAGCCATACCAAAAAATTATATGATTATTATTATTGATCTTAAGGATTGCTTTTTTACTATTCCTCTATTTCCGGCTGATAAGTTGCGATTTGCTTTTAGCTTACCCTCTTTAAATTTTACAGAACCTATGCAACGTTATCAATGGAAAATGCTGCCTCAGGGTATGGCTAATAGTCCTACTTTATGTCAACAGTTTGTAGCTCAAGTTATTGCCCCTGTTCGTAAACAGTTTCCTCAGATATATTTTATTCATTATATGGATGACTTATTACTTGCTTATTCTGATAAACATATTTTACTTAAGGCTTATAATTCCCTTCAAAGTCATTTGTCACGATCAGGACTAGTCATTGCTGCTGACAAAGTACAGATGAACCCACCTTTCTCATATCTTGGTAAGTATATCACAAATTATAATATTACACCTCAGAAGATAGAGATACGGACTGACGTTCTTAAAACTTTAAATGATTTTCAAAAGTTATTAGGAGATATTAATTGGCTGCGACCTTCTTTAAAATTAACTACGGGTCAGTTACAGCCTCTTTTTAATATCCTAAAGGGAAGTCCTGATCCTTCTTCCCCTCGTATTTTAACTTCTGAAGCTCAACAAGCACTCAAGCTTGTAAACAAAGCAATACAATCTGCTCAGCTAACTAGAATTGAGCCTTCTTTACCTATACTATTAATAATCTGTGCTACGTCACATACCCCTACCGCCTTATTATGGCAAGAAACAGGAATTCTTGAATGGATTCATATGAAAAATACACCTAATAAAGTCATTACACCTTATTATGAGTTAATAGCAACCCTTGTTCAATTGGGTCGTAGAAGAAATATTCAGTTGGTAGGATATGAACCAAATTCTATTATTATACCTTATACTACTTATCAATATTCTTGGCTATTATTTGTCTCTGATTTTTGGGCTCTTGCTTTTGCTGGATATTCAGGAATTATTGATAATCATTATCCTTCTAATAAGCTCCTTCGTTTTGCTACTCAACATCTATTTATTTTTCCTAAAACTATCTGTTCAACTCCTATTCTCAATGCCCCAAATGTTTTTACTGATGGTTCTGCCAATGGCATCGCTGTGGTTATTTCTGATGACTTACTTCATAAAGAACAAACAGATCATACCTCTGCCCAACGAGTCGAATTACATGCGATTTCCTTGGCTTTTCAAATCTTTTCACATTGTTCTTTTAATCTCTATACAGATAGCCATTATTTGGTTACTATTTTGCGTAACATAGAAACCGCTATAATTGGCAATACTGTTGATTCTCAATTGTTTCAGACTTTCTTTCAACTACAAAAGATTATTCGTCAGCATGAGTTTCCTGTAGCCATATTACATATTCGAGCCCATTCAGGTCTCCCTGGCCCATTGTCTTTGGGAAATCAATTGGCTGACGAAAATACAAAGATTATAGGCTTAAGTTTATCTCAACCTCAGGATCTTGCTACTCAATCACATAATTTACATCATCAATCTGCTGCTATGCTTCAAAAACAATTCTCTATTTCTAGAGAAACAGCCCGATACATTGTTAAGTCCTGCTCTAAATGTTTACCCCACCTTCCTGTTCCACAATTTGGAGTCAATCCTCGGGGTTTACTCCCTCATCATCTTTGGCAAATGGATGTTACTCATATTCCCTCTTTTGGTAAATTACAATTTGTTCATGTAACTGTTGATACTTACTCTAATTTTATATGTGCTACGCCTTTGGCTGGGGAATCTACTAAATATGTAATTACTCATTTATTTCATTGTTTTGCATCTATGGGAATTCCTAAAGCTTTAAAAACAGATAATGCTCCAGGATATACGAGTAAAGCTTTTGCCAATTTTTGTGCAACTTTCCATATTTCACATAAAACAGGCATTCCCTACAATCCTCAGGGTCAAGGTATTGTAGAACGTGCCAACCAACAATTAAAAATTACATTACAAAAAATAAAAAAGGGGGAATATGATAGATCTCCTCAGATTATGCTTAATCATGCTTTATTTATTTTAAATTTTTTAACTTTAGATGCATTTAGTCACACGCCTTATGAATGACTGTTTACAGGTCTTTCTGGAACCCCTCCTGAAAAAGCGCTTGTTAAATGGAAAGATCCCATGACTAACCTTTGGCATGGACCAGACCCTGTTTTAGTATGGGGCCGAGGCCATGTTTGTGTTTTCCCTAGGGAGGCAGACTCTCTGCGGTGGCTCCCGGAGCGCTTGGTTCGACATTATCATGCCATCACCAATAAACACCCTGACTCGAAGAATGCGTCGCCTGAGGCTCTCGCAATCGACCACAGCACACCCCAACCGGTTCCCCCGGCGGACGAGAAGAATGCGGCGACGGAGTAGGAGACAACTTGTCAGGGAGGCGAGGGGAGATCGAAATCAAATTACTTGGTATCAATTGCAATATTTAGTATTTCAAGCACGTAGGATTATGGAGGAGAGTGCTCATCCTCGCTCTCCTCTTACCTTTTTTTTAGCCATGATAGCTGTATTGGCAGCCCCACCTATAGAGGCTAAATCTTATTGGGCTTATGTACCCGATCCTCCTTTATTACAACCTGTTACATGGTCTGAAGCTGACCTTCCAATTTTCTATAATGATTCTACTTTTGGAAGAGTGCTAGGAAATTTGCCTATTACTAATACTTCTGTTAATTACTCTATTTGGTTTAATACTCCCCCTGTTTGTTTAAGTCCTATGAGTACCAATTCTGGTTGTGTTAAGGCTGTTGCTTTAGAACATGCTATTTCTTACCAAACCACTGTAAATTCTCAATTTTTTACTCATTTACGTAAAAATTATAAAGCTGTGGGATCTAATATTTGTCTTCCTTGCAAACAGACTGTTCCTAGACGAGAAGATTTATCCACCTTTGTATTTTGGTATAAGGATAACGTTCCCATTCACATGAATGCTAGAGTAACTAAGCTTGCTTCTAATACTTCGTTGGATCATTCTCTATGCATATATCGCTTGAGAATTGAAGATACTGGACATTATTTGTGTATTGAAACTACCATAGGTAATCAAGGGACGTTATTAGCTGGACATCAAATTACGGTCGTAAAGACTGTCACAGGACTACAATTTCCTGCTTTTATGGCTTCTGAATTCCCGCAGTTTGATTTTCCTGTTTGTAATGATACATGGACTAAAGCCTCTGTCTGGTGTACTTTAGATTATGATAATGGCACCATACTAGTTTCTTCTGTCCCCGTTAATAATAACAGCCTTGTTTTTTACAAGCAATGGGAATTCTGGAAACTTGCCTTATCCTTTTCTTATAGACCGGTGATTACTTGCGTCGCTCCTCCTTATGCTTTATTGATTGGAGATTTAATTGTAGAAAACACTATGAATCCTATAGGTTATAATATTACTTGTGTTAATTGTATCTTTAGTAGTTGTGTTTTGCCCGTTAAAGGATCTACATCTGTTATGATTATGAAGCAACCTTCTTATGTAATGTTACCTGTTAATTTGTCTGAACCATGGTATCATAACACTGGCATGCAAGCCTGGCTGGAATTGACTGAAGCATTAAAACGACCAAAGAGATTTATTGGTGTTCTAATATGTGCAATCCTAGCCTTAGCAGCTTTAACTGCTACTGCGGCCACTGCTGGGATTGCTCTTTCACAAACTATTCACCAGGCTCATTATGTTAATCAGTTATCTAAAAATACTAGTGTAGCATTAGCCCTACAAAGTCATATTGATACCCAACTAAAAACGGAAGTAGACGAATTAAAAAATGTTCTAATAGGAATAGGGGATCAAGTTATGGCTTTAAAATTAAAAATGCATTTGATTTGTCATGCCAAATATACCTGGATTTGTGTAACTCAACATTTATATAATGATTCACAATGGGATTGGGAAAAAGTAAAAATGCATATATTAAGTGTATGGACTGATGGACACATTAGCCTTGATATTCAGAAGTTAAATGCCGAAATACAAGCTATTCAAGAGGCCCACCTGGACGAAGATGGACCCCAGAATTTGATTCAAGGATTATTAGATCAACTACAAGGGCTAAATCCGATACAATGGATTCATGGAGGGCTCTCAGGCCTGATATCAATTTGTGTACTACTTTTATTGGTGATCGGTTTATTACCTTGTATTGTTAGATTTATAATGGGGCGCTTCACTGTCTTGCGTCAGGATGTTCATGGCTTAAAACTACATTATCAAGCTTTAAAAAATAATAAAAAAGGGGGAAATGTGGTGGCCCCCAAGCTGTAAGCTTATTCAGCTTTCTGCTTTCCGGAGAACTGCTTGTCTCTTTCTTGGTATGCACTCCTGACGCTGCGGTATTGAGCGTAAAAAAGGAAAATGGCTTGCGGCCAGTTTCGTTCCAGGTGCCTGCTCTGGATCTAAGAGCCCCTGGTTGTTCCCCAGAAGAAGGACGTGCTGCCCTGAGGGGGAAGTCTGTATCTCCAAAGAATGGCCCATAAGGCATGCTGACGCATAGATAGTGATGCATAGATAGTGATGCATAGATAGTGGTGCATAGATAGTGGTGCATAGATAGTGGTGCATAGATAGTGGCGCATAGATAATGGCGCATAGATAGTGGCTACAAGGTTTACTGATTTGTTGCCTAGTGTTCGTTCCGTGCTGAACCTATATATACATTCATGCTCTTTGAATAAACTTGCCTTGCAACCATCAGTTGTCTTGGCCCTTCTGACCCCATACTGGTGCTTTTCAGTTCCTTACCCCTCACCGCCAGGAACTTCTAGCTTTCTGCAGCCGGTCTGCGGCACACAACAGAAATTATTGTAACAAAATAATTATGGTCGAAATGTCTGTGGTTCCTTGGAAATGCTGCGCTTTTTGTATTTTCCATCATTAGTGCAGTTTTAACGAATGTGTATAGTTCAGAGGTCTTCGTGTTCGCATTTTAAAATTAGGTAAATGACCTCATCTTTCAAGCTTGAATTCATTTTTAATTTTAATTTTATTTTATACAATGCGTAGACAGTTCCCTGTTCTCTGCATTTAGAAGTATAAACAATATAAATCTGTTAATTCTGTAATTTTTATAATTATGATGTAACTCTATCCTATCCTTAAAACATTTAAAACAAACCCTTTATGTGCAAAAATAAATAAATAAAAATTTAAAAAATAAAATAAAAAGACCTTTGAAATCCAATTGCTTTGGGAAAGAATCACCTTTAAAGATATGTTTGCTCTATGCATTTCTATAATGATTGTTAGAAAAGTCTTTTTAAAAATATAAAGTCTAATAACATTGGAGGTATTTTCCTTGATGGTAATAGAGAATACATCTGTTTCTCCAAGAAAAATTTAACTTGACTTTTGAAATAGCAAACAGAAGTCTTATTATAAGGCTTATTATTTAAGGTCCATGCAATGGGATCTGTGCTACCAAATCTTAACCAAAAAAAACAACAACAACAACAACAAAAATCAATCAACAAATTTTGAGTGAATGCCTTACTATGTTCTCAGCACTTTTATATATGCATTATGATAAAGAAAAGTATAAATGTTCGTACTTAATCTTACTTAAATAGAACTGCTTAACACACACACAAAATAACGGCAGACAATTTTAGATAATACACGTAAAGTGCCAAGCTGTTGAGTACAGAATACTGTATACATAGCATGAGAGGTTTTCAGTAGAGGAACTGGATGAAGACTGCAGTAAACAGAAAGGCTTGAAAGGACAAAGGCCGGTGGAGAGAACTGTGAAGAAAGCAACCTGAGTTAAGGCACAAGACAGGAATGGTTTTGGTGGGTGGCTGGTGTGGTCAGATAATCCTGAACAGAGAGACGCGTGAGTGCCAGGGAAAGCCAGATAGAGTCAAAGAGTTCCTGGTGATGAGTTTTGTCCCTGCAATTTAACTGGGAAATGAGTCTCTCTAAGAATTTTAGGAGATTTAGAATCTATACATATTTTTCTGTCTGTTTGCTCACAGTGGTGCTGGACAATGATTCTAAGACATACATTTCTTTTCCCCCACATTTAAACATCTCATAAGTTGAGAAGAATCTTATAATCAATTGTGTATCACAGATGGACAGCATTTTTTCCCTCTAAGTGGTACATAAAATAATGATGCATCTTAAAAATCAACCACCACCACGAATCAAGAGTGCTATGAAGCCATTAGGAAAAACGAATGAGTAAAGTCTTTTATGTTTAAAGTAGAACATAATCAATTCTCAATTCTACAAAAAATTGTCTGAACCTCTTGCTCACAAGGAACAGAAGAAACCTGAGGGTCTACAGTAGGAAGGCGCAGGAACAAGTCTAAATTGAGTCCTCACAGAAAGTGAAGATTGAGTCCAAGCCAGAAAGACCAGAGGATATAAAGCAAATGCAGAAATAGTAAATTATTCGTCAGAGTACAAGCTGTAAAAACCTAAGACCTGGGAGAGAGAAATGCCATTGAAAAGCAAGCTGAATTGTCTAGCAGAGTGCTAGAAAACACGGGGTAAGACCAGGGGCTGATGATAAAGAGGTTGTTTCCAAGTTTGTCAAGAGCAGTTAAGCCCTCAGGTCATCACTTGTACCAAGCAGACAGTTAACCCTCCTCTATGCTGGTAAAAAAACAGAAGAGAAGTGAACTGGGAAAATGAGCTGGAGCAGTTCCAGCCTGGGGAACCAGAGGAGGGCAGGTGATAAGGAATGAAACTAAGAGCAGAGAATTCAGTGAAAATCTAATGAGCCACGGACTGCGAGACGATATTTGCAAAAGACATCTGATAAAGAATTGCTATCCAAAATATACAAAGAACTCTTAAAACTCAACAATAAGAAAATGAATAACCTGATTAAAAAATGGCCAAAAGATCTGAACAGACACCTCACCAAAGAAGATATGCAGTAGTAAATAAGCATATGAAAAGATGCTCAACATCACATGTCATGAGGGAATTGGAAATTAAACAATGAGTGACCACTATACACCTGTTAGAATGGCCACAATCCAGAACACTGGCAACATCAAATGCTGGTGAGGAAGTGGAGCAACAGGAATGCTCATTCATTGCTGGTAGGAAGTGGCTGCACCATTTTGCAGTTTAGCAGTTTCTGACAAAACTAAATGCTCTCTTACCATATGATCTAGCAACCTTCCTATTTGGTATTTACCCAAATAAGTTGAAAACTTATGTCCACATAAAAACTAGCACATGTATGTTTTATAGGAGCTTTATTCGTAATTGCCAAAACTTGGAAGCAACCAAGTTATCCTTCAGTAGATGAATGGATAAATAAACTGTGGTATCTCCAGACAATGGGATATTATTCAGCACTAAAAGGAAATGAGCTATCAAACGATGAAAAGACATGGAAGAAATTTAAATGCATATTATTAAGTAAAAGAAGCCAATTGAAAAGGATACATACTGTATGTATATGACATTCTGGAAAAGACAAAGCTATGGAGACAGTAAAAAGATCAGTGGTTGCCAAAGAGGAGGGAGGGATGAAAAGGCAGGGCACAGAGGATCTTTAAGTCGGTGAAAGTGTTCTGTATGATACTATAATAGTAGATACATGTCACTACACAGTTGTCAAAATCTATAGAATATACAGCACTAAGAGTGAACCTTAATGTAAACTATGTATTTGGGGTGATTATGTGTCAATGTAGGTTCATCAGTTAACAAATGTATCCATCTAGCGCAGGATGTTGATAGTGGGGAAGGCTGTGTCCGTTAGGGGAGAAGGGTATGTGGGAATTCTGTACTTTCTGCTCAGTTTTTCTGTGACTCTAAAATGGCTCTAAAATATAAAGTCTATTAATAAAAACTGCATCCTGAACAGTAAGTCCCCATTCCCCTCCCCTCCCTAGATTCCAAATGCCAGGAGTTAGGCTTATAACAGGTCCCTGGCAGCAGACTAAAGAACCCTCTGGAGGCAGTGAACCACTCAAAGAAAAAAACCTAATCGTAATGACATTTGGGTGTGTGTGCTCAATTAAAAAAATCATCTGAGGGGCTTCCAGTTTCTATGCAGGATGTAGAAAGATGGAAAGAGCAATGTTCCCCAGAAACAACTAAAAATACCAAACAACCTACAAAATCATAAGTTTTCTTGAACCTACCAAACAGCTGAAATCACAACACAACCTCCTGGCTTTAAATCTAAGACAAGTCTCCCAGGGCACACAGGACACAAACTTACGGCAGAGCACAGACGTAAGATGAGGATCTCATACAAGTGAGTAAGGAGAATTCAGCTAAAATTTATAACAAGCTGTTAAAGGCGGAGCATGGGTTTAGCTAAACTACTCCACAACACTGCTGCCTCAGCATCCATTCTGTGTGGCCAATCGGCCTGCAGGGCCTTGAACTGATACTACCCTCTGCATCTAGCATGCATGCCCTAGAAAGCAGCCCACAGGCTCATACGTAAATGCAAGTTCCTGATGTGACTCCCCCAGCTGCCCTGGTGAGCATCAGTCTCCCCCACCTCCCAGGGTCTTCCTCTTGTGCCCCTTAGATAAAAACAGGCCCCTGAGAAGCTTACCAACCACCTTCCCCTCCTTTTTGGTCTGAATTGACCAATCTGGCCTTAGCCTGAGACCCCCCCAAAGTACTCCCCCAGGATCCACCCCGATCGCTGCCTACACCCTGCCTTAACCTCCCTCATGGCCCCTTAAGGTGTGCCGTGTACCTCCTCCAGGACCTGTAAAGTAATCAACTCGATTTCAATACTCTTGTGGTCTTTTATTGAACCATCCATCACCCCAGGGCTCTACTTAACAAATGTTAATTTAACAAAGTTACAACAATGGGCAAGTGTGAGAACATAGAACCCACGAATGCCACAGGCACACACTCACAACCTCTTAGCCATGACCTCAGTGGGTGACCACACCAAAGACTGGAGACAGGGCAGAAGACAAGAGAAAGCCTCTCTCCATGCAACAGGCCAGCCAGCCTCAGCTGAAAAAGCACAAAACCCCACCCAGATCCTTATCATCTAAGGAACAAGAGCCATAAGCTACCCGGCTAAGAGCAACAAACCTTGTTTCGCCATTGGCCCTACCTCCCCCCTCCCCCTCAGGGCACAGGTGATAACCAACTGAGTCTGGGGAAAGAGAAAAAGAGTAAAACCTTTTGGGCAAGGGTGAAAAGGAAAACAAAACATATCAAAACTTCTTAGATGCAGCTGAAATGGATTGGGAAACTGCAGCTTGTTTTTCATAAATTTATTTATTTATTTTTGGCTGCGTTGGGTCTTCCATTGCTGCGCGCGGGCTTTCTCTAGTTGCAGAGAGTGGGGGCTACTCTTCGATGTGGTGCGCAGGCTTCTCGTTGCGGTGGCTTCTCTTGTTGCGGAGCGTGAGCTCCAGGCGCGCGGGCTTCAGTAGTTGTGGCACGCAGGCTCAGTAGTTGTGGCGCATGAGCTTAGTTGTTCCGTGGCATGTGGGATCTTCCTGGACCAGGGCTCGAACCCATGTCCCCTGCATCGCTAGGCGGATTCTTAACCACTGTGCCACCAGGGAAGCCCTGCATCTTGTTTTATAGATAAAGGAGCACAGCCATGCTCGTTCATTAACGTATTGTCTATAACTGCTTTCCCACTATAATGGTAGAGATGAGTAGTTGCCATAAACTACATTGAAAGAGAAGAAAGACTTCAAATCAATAATCTAAATTCTCATCTTGAAGAAGCAGAAGAAGCACAGACTAAACCCAAAGCTAGCAAAAGGAAAGAAATAGTAATTAGAGTGGAGATAAATGAAATAGAGAATACAAAACAATAGAGAAAAATTAATGAAACCAAAAGTTGGTTCTTTGAAATGATCTACAAAATTGACAAGCCTTAGGGAAATCCACCCACTTTCACCATGCTATTTGACATTGTACTAGAAGTCCTAACCAGAGCAATTAAACAAGAAAAAGAAATACAAGGGTTGGCTTCCCTGGTGGCGCAGTGGTTGAGAATCTGACACGGGTTTGAGCCCTGGTCTGGGAAGATCCCACATGCCACGGAGCAACTGGGCCCGTGAGCCACAGTTACTGAGCCTGCGCGTCTGGAGCCTGTGCTCCGCAACAAGAGAGGCCAGCGACAGTGAGAGGCCCACGCACCGCGATGAAGAGTGGCCCCCACTTGCCACAACTAGAGAAAGCCCTCGCACAGAAACGAAGATCCAACACAGCCATAAATAAATAAATTAATTAATTAAATAAACCCAAAAGTTTAAAAAAAAAAGAAATACAAGGGATCTAAACTTGAA
The DNA here is from genome assembly GCF_028023285.1 of Balaenoptera ricei. NCBI lineage: Eukaryota > Metazoa > Chordata > Mammalia > Artiodactyla > Balaenopteridae > Balaenoptera > Balaenoptera ricei. The sequence goes on along the minus strand of NC_082650.1, from coordinate 42,659,871 downwards.
AGGAAGAAGTAAAACCATCATTATTCACAGATGGCATGGTTTGAATTGTAGAAAATTCCAAATAATCCACAAAAAACTATTAGAGCTAATCAATTCAGCAAATTTGCATAATACAAGATTAATACACAAAATCAGTAGTGAATGAGCAATAATCTGAAAAGGAAATTTACAAGGAAATGACATAGGTTCCAGAGATGTGACTTGCATGCCCCAAATAATTTAATATTAACAGGTAAGAGTCTGAAGATTGCAAATGTAAAGAAAAAAAGCCTTGTGGTCCATACTCTGGGAATTGCATATAATTTTTAGTTTATCTAATCTATATTGCCATTTCTAGAGACTGACACTTACTGATATCTTTAATGTGTGTGGTAATTTGGAATTATAGCGTTTTATTTTTTCTCAAAATTGTATGGGATTGATCTGAACCTAGCTCTGTACATTGAGATATATTACATAGGTAAACATCATCTATCACACATATTGAGATAGAAAAAGGGGTTGACAAGGACCACAATTCTAGCAACCTCTTCTAAACTGAAATATTGTAACGACATCTCCTTGCTCTCAAAGTCATATGGGTTCTCCAATTCCTGCCCCTACATCCATTGCAAGAATTGCAGACATTCTCAGGCATAAGGGAAGTGAAACCATAAGTGACATTCCTTCCTTCATCTACTCATCTTCCATGGTTCTGTGGTCAAAGAACCATCTCAAAGACCCATGGAAAAGAAAATTAGCTCCTAATTACAAAGAAGTTAGGAAACCCTTGCTATATTGATAAAAATAAATCAAGAGTAAAGGAAGGCTTGCTCCTCTCTTCCACTCACCAACACAAAATGCTATTACTGTCCATGAGTCTCTCAAAACCTCTGCTTTTTTTGTTTTATTCTTCTAATTAGATCAAGGAAAGAGACCCTAATAGAAACTAGCCTTTTTTTTTTAACCACTTACTGGTTTCTAGTTGTTTCTCCTCCTCCTAGCTGCTGAGCAGCTTACATGATCATCTCATAGGGCTGGCTCTTGCTCAGGTCTCCTCAAAAAGGCACTCTGGCATTACTCCCTTCCCCACCAAATCCTATTTCTCCAGTAGAAAAATCACCCACAGGGACTTCCTTGGTGGCGCAGTGGTTAAGAATCCACCTGCCAATGCAGGGGACACAGGTTTGAGCCCTGGTCCGGGAAGATCTCACATGCCGTGGAGCAACTAAGCCCGTGAGCCACAACTACTGAGCCCTGGTGCCACAACTGCTGAAGCCCATGCACCTAGAGAAGCTCCGCAAGAAGAGAAGCCATCCCAATGAGAAGCCCACGCGCTGCAATGAAGACCCAGTGCAGGCAGGCAGGAAGAAAAAAGAAAGAAAGAGAGAGAAAGAAAGATCACTCACAAAGCAACAGTGGAGCAATGACTTAACAAAACAGGACACTTCTGCAGCTTGGACTTGGAGGAGTCAGAATAGTAGTGGAGAGGGAATGTAGAATAGGCTACAAAAATGGCAAAGGAGACCAGAGTGCCTGCCATCCTTATTCACAGACAGGCGATGCATAAGGCACCACGATGAATTTAGTAATGAGAATGGCAAATAACAAAGCTGCAACAACAAAGAATTCCTGTATTTTCAAGTTCAACTCAAACTATCTTCTCAAATACAATGAAGAGCAATTGTTTTTTTAAAAAACATTTATACTGCAAAAATCTGGATTAGGGAAGTAGATGAGTATTTCGTAACTAATTATGTTTTGCTCTGCACCTTTGCCAATACTCGTGTTCCGCCTGGAATGTCTTCCTCTTGTTATGCCCAATTATCAAAAACTATCTTTTTAAAAAGTTGTATGTTCTATATATTTTCTGAATACTAAAGTAATCTTTGTGCCATGTAGAAAACTTGAAAAATATTGGGCTGGCCAAAAAGTTTGTTCGGGTTTTTCCATAAGATGTCATGGAAAAACCTGACTGAACCCAAACGAACATTTAGGCCAACCCAATAGAATAGATAAAAACAACAACCAAAAAAAAAAAAAAAAAAGGAAAAAATATTTGTCACCCTTTATCCTATTACAATTGTAACCTTTTTTTTTTTTTTGCACCTCTATCCTTATAACAGAATTTTATAGGAGATTGGATATAGGGAACAAAGTACAAAGAAGAATAAAAATCACACTAATATTTGTAACCTGAGAAGTCAGAAAAAGAGTTGTGTCTATGATGGAAAAGGTATACTTTGTAAAGTTAATTGTACCAAGTTGATCCTCAGATAAACAGACAATTTTGTAGTAATTGTTATGCCCACCAAATAAAAAATTACCAAAATACACCATAACTATGCACCATAGTTTTTGATACCCATCCAATTTCCTGTATTATTGTTCTTCTCCATTTCTACTTTTCTTCTCAAAGGAATTTCAGTCAGAGACATGCATAATATATAATACACTAATCAATATTGTCAAAACTGAATTGGTAAGGCTATGTAAAAGTATTTTTAAATCTACCATAATATCACCTCTATTCCAACCAGCATATGAATCCTAGGGAGACCTACAATATGTAGGTTCCTATAATATTTTGAACATATCTCTACCATGGTACTTATTTAACGTGATATAATATATCCCATCCCCATAAAAATCTATTTTTTATCCTATATTTAGAGTCTTTGCAATAATTGGATATATAAGGTATCATATGTAAATGTGTATTGGGCAGTATTAGTGAATTGTTAAGCAACATTTTAACTCATGTTCTAGAAGGTTCTGTATCAGATATACAAAACAGGATAATAATAGTATTCCAAAGATCCTGTGCTGTGGAAACAGGATGAAGAGTAAAGTGTCATCAGCCAGGAGGAAGGAAGATGAAGCCAATGTAACATTCCAGCAGCTGACAAGTACCTTCTTTTCAGGAGGCCCAGGCAGGAAGCTGATTCTTCTACAATTCTACTGCTTCTTACTTCAAGAAGCAGTACATCAAAAGCATGAATTCCCTGTGCCACATATCAAGAGAGTGAAGTCATTATGACTGGCATGTCTCCAGTATTTGGGAGAAGCCACGTCAGACCCCAACCCTACTTTTTTTTTTGCCCCAGCCCTACTCTTACATACTCCAATAATGTGCCTCTGAATGGCCAGGAATGCAGAAAAGACATTAAGATACTAAGAAGAGCAAATGTCACTACAACAATTACCTGGTACATCACAGGATCCACAAGACTGTAGAATCTTTATTGGTAAGAACATTCTGCCACTGGATGGAGAGGTGGAGTTAGAATGGGAGGGCTATAGTGTGTTATCTTGTCTAGTCACAGGACTCAAATAAATAGGCTTTTGAATAAGGGCTTGGATGTCAGCAAAACTCAATTAGGTGAGTCATGTAAGATTGGAATAATATTATTTCATACAACATACACTAAGCTCTTTAGAACCTGGTTGAATTTGGGGAGATACCCTCCTTGAAAAGTCAGAGCCTTCAGAGCCAGTGGCCCTATACAGAGGCCCAGGTCCCCAGACACCAGTGTTGAAGACTCAGGTCCTGAGCTGGGGTGTGGATTCCTGAATAGCTCCTGAGGTACAATCAGTCTCTCAGACTGGGCCCTCCACTATGTCAGCCCTTGACTAGCCCTTATGTCCTCTAAGTCACGTATTCCCTTGCTCAAGCACAGTTCAAGGACTTAAAATAATATTCATTATCTGTTTTGGATGTAGACAACTATATTATATTTTTCTCATTTCCTCGTTTTTCACCTAAATATGCTATTTAGAATGAAAATATACAAATGTGTCACCTAAGAGTTCTTCCTTCTCTTTTCCTCACCTCCCACATGAAGCCGTTGTTAAGTCCTATCAGTTATACTTCCAAAACATATCATGAATCTCTGCAGCGTTCTCCATCTCCACTGCAACCACCCTAGTGCAAGCCACCATCACCTCTGGCTCCAGAGCAAGGACCACTGCAGTGCTCTCTTCAGTGACCTCCCGGCTCCCATTTACGCTGTGCTACAATGCATTCCTCACTCAACAGCCAAAGTGGTCCTCTCAAAATATAAATCATAACTAACCCTCGCTTTCAACCCTCTAATAGTTTTCCATCACACACATACAGGGGAAAAAAAGCCAAAATCCTTTTCTGTGGCCTTCAAAGCTGTACTTGATCTGGTCCCCACTCCTGACCTAAGCCTAAAGCCACTTTCACCAAAGGAATCAACAAACATACCACCAGAGACAGGTCAGGAAGCAGCAGTAGCTGAGAGAGACCAACCGTGCAGCTGTGTTGAGAGAGGTTTTGTGTAAAACTCATGGGGCATCTGAATTTCTATATACTGAGTTTTCTTAAAGGCAGTACCCCAATATAATGAATCAATCAAAAGTCAAGGTACCAACACTTTACAGAATTCAATAAACATGCCTTTCTTTGTACGTAATGGAGAACCAGTGAAGGATTTTAAGCAGAGAAATAACTTGATCTGACTTGCATTTGAGAAACTGAAATTCTGGTTGCCTTGTGGAGGATATATGCAATGGGAGGAGACTAAAGAACAGTCAAAATGCATCAAAATAACTCAGGAAACAGCCTGAGGTTCCTACACAAATCTTGATGGGGAGGGATGAGACCTGACTGAAGAGCTATTTAGGAGGTCATACATAGCAAGAGAATCTGGTGGTTGATTCAAGGTGGGAGGAGAGATACCCTCTCCGAGTTGTTCAGTCTGTCAAGGAGGTTATGGACCTCTACAAATTTTATTCTAGCTTGAAGCAGGGCTCACATCTGACGAGTTACAGGGACTTGTATGGCACCCCTAACTGAGATTACTCACATGCTCCCCGCCCCACTGGCGATCTCTGGCCTGGGCTGGGATGTAATGCAGGAGCCTCTGACTCCAGGTCCACCGTTCCATTCTGAGCGTCTATCTTCCCAGCAGAGCGGGCACTTCTAAAAACACACCACCCAAATTTCTCTAGCCTTTGCTACAGCTCGCTGTGCTGAACTATTTTCTACCCAACAACCAGAGGGCTGTTACACTCCCATTAATAACTTTTGATCACTACGGTGGTCATTCTCAACCTGATGTAGGGGTAGGACACAGTATAAGAATCAGCAAGTGCCCTTTTAAAAAACTACACACTCATTCCCTTCCCCTTTCAGATGGCTATCCACACACCCACCAAGGGGAGTGACTGATTGGAAAGATTTTTTTTTTTAATTTTTAAAATATTTATTTATTTAGTTTTGGCTGCGTTGGGTCTTCATCGCTGCGCACGGGCTTTCTCTAGTTGCGGTGAGCGGGGGCCACTCTGCGTTGTGATGCGCGGGCTTCTCATTGCGGTGGCTTCTCTTGTTGTGGAGCACGGCCTCTAGGCACGCGGGCTCAGTAGTTGTGGCTCACGGGCTCTAGAGCACAGGTTCAGTAGTTGTGGCACACGGGCTTAGCTGCTCCGCGGCATGTGGGATCTTCCTGGACCAGGGCTCGAACCCGTGTCCCCTGCATTGGCAGGCGGATTCTTAACCACCACGCCACCAGGGAAGTCCCTGATTGGAAAGATTGAGAACTACCTGCTGCTTTACTAAATGCAAAGATAAGGGCCTATAAAATTAATTCAGTAATTAAAAAGAAGAAACACTATGCCAACCTATTCTATAAGAATAAGAATTATGAAACATAACAATAGTATCCTACACTGAGTTCCAAGAGAAGTTACTGTGTTTTTGAAATATTTTTTTCTGTTGTTTTTTACGATGACAAACATTTTCAGGTCTCAATTTATTTCTCAGCAGGAACCACATAGAGTTTAATGAAACGAATATTATGATGCTCTTCCTCCTGAGAAAACCTCAGTGCCATTCTGAGAGGATCTGAAGAAAGCTAATGAAATTCTAGAAAAGAGGTTTAAAGTTGTCAATATTCAAATTCTTTAGAGAAAAAATTCATATTAATGACCAAAACAAAAAAACCCACATATTCCTCTTGTTACCATCCTGTCTCTGCTTTTTTTATCAGCAAATTTTAAAGAAAATACTGTATGTAACCCTGAAAGGAAAGCTAAGATAAATGAGTGAATTACAATAAAATAAAGCAGGTTGGCTTAGTAATTAGATACAATAATCTAGATTTTTCCAAAGTGTGGCACAGGAGATGACTTTAAGTAGTCAATATATTTATGTTAATGGTCCCTAGAAATAACACAGTAGTAGTGCATCAAATCTGTGAAGTCATATATTATTGCTTAAGATAAGGTTAAAGCAGGCAGAGGAATTCACACAGACATCTTGTCTTACAGGTCCTATACTCAGGAATGCTCTTGCTCTGAGCCTGAGTAACTGAACAGTGTGACAATCCCTTTTAAAAAGATAACGACGAGATATAATTCACATACCATAAGATTCACCCTTTTAAAGTGTACAACTCAGTGGTTCTGAGTATATTCACAAGGTTGTATAACCGTTACCGCTACCTAATTCCAGAGTATCTTCGCCTAAAAAGAAACCCATGACCATTAGTAGTTACTCCCACTTCCCGCTTCCCCACAGCCCCTGGTGACAGCTATCCAACCTTTGTCACAATGGACTGGCCTATTCTGAACATTTCAGAGAATGGAGTCATACAATATGTGGCTTTTTGTGTCAGGTTTCTTTCACTTTTGATGTTTTCAAGGTTCATCTGTGTTTTAGCATGTATCAGTACTTCATTCATTTTTTTTCTTATGGCCAAGTAAAATTCTACTACATACCACATTTTGTTACCCATTCATCAGTTGATGGACATTTGGGTTGTTTCCACTTTTTAGCTATTATAAGTAATGCTGCTCTGAACATTCATGTACAAGTTTTTGTGTGGACGTCTTTTCAATTTTCTTGAGTATATACCTAAGACTAGAATTGAGGGGTCACGTGATAACTTCACATATGTTAACCTACTGAGAAACTGAAAAGCTATTTTCCAAGGTGACAATATCATTTTACAATCCCACCAGCAAGGCATGAGGCTCCAATTTCTCCATACCTTTGCCAACAACTTACTGGCCACTTTTAAAATTATGGCCTCCCCAGTGGGTGTGAAGTGGTATCTCACTGTGGTTTTGACTTGCAGTTCCCTAATGACTAGCGATGGCAACCTAACTCCTTGAAAGTACACGTGGTACAGATAATACATCTCTCTGGTGTCCAATCTCATAGTCTACGTTTCTTTCGGCATTACAACAAGCTCTTTTACCCTCTACTACTCTCTGCGGTGGATGTGGTTTATTGCGGGCTTCTTCCACCCTTTCAGCCCTTGTCCTGACTGCCTCCCGAAAAGCCATGCCCTTTGTCTAACACACCTGCTCTCTTCTCCCTCCTACAAGGCCTGCAGTACCCACTTCTTCTCTGAAGAGAAGCCTGGTCTTTATCATTTTCCTGCTCCCACCCAACGACACATACTCAGCTTTACCTCAGAGAGCCCTGCCCTCACACCAGTAGCCTCTGTCAGTCCTAACTCTGCAGACTTCAGTTCTTCCCATTCTTTCAACTCCCTCTTCCATTTCCCAGTCTGACATTCCACATTTCCAAAGTCCTTCCTAATTTCTCCACATTCCAAACCACCTCTCCCTTTGACTCCAGCTTCCTCTGTGCCCCTCTGGTCCTCTCCATGTCTCCCCCTCCTGATACGCCTCACGCCACAAGCGCTACACCTAGCCCTTCACTGACCCTCTCTCCTGGCACTATGAAATGTTATCCCACTCTTGTTCTCTACTCCCCACTTCTCACTATAGCCTGGAGTCTGTCTGCCATTTGAGTTGTAAGTGACTAAAAGCAATAATGGAAGAAAACCTTTTCCAATCGAAGTGCTGTGATGGTTAATTTTGTGTCAACCTGACTAGGCCATGGGGTACCCAGACATCTGGTCAAACATTATTCTGAGTGTGTCTGTGAGGTGTTTCTGCATGAGATTAACATTTGAATCGGTAGACTGAGTAAAGCAGATTGCCCTCCCTAACGTGGGTGGCCTCACCCAATCAAGTGAAGACCTAAATAGAATAAAAAAGGCCGAGTAAGAGGGAACTTCTTTGTCCCATTTGAGTTGGCACATTTGTCCTCTCCTGCCCTTGGACTGGGCTCACCTGAGTCTCCAGCTCGCCGACTATAGATGTTGGGACTTTTCAGCCTCCATAATCATGTGAGCCAATACCTAATAATGAATCATATTTATATATCCTATTATATATTGCTAAAAGATAAACTGAGGGATATTTAAAATTTTAAGAGTTTATTTGAGAAAAAATTGAGTCGCATTGGGCAGTACCAAACCGGAAGTGATTATGAACACTCCACCAACAGGAACTCAGGGAAGGGCTTTAATAGAGAAGAGGTGGAAGCAAAGCAAGGAAGTTATTTGATTGGCTACAGCTTAAAGCCTAGTTGGCTCTTTGTGATGGGTTCTCCTTAGGTTTAGATTTCATAATCTTGAGGCATTTACAGGTTTAGATTTTGGTTGGCTTACCTAGGCCACCATGGCATTACAGCCACCTTACTCTAAGAGCCACCTTGTTTAATTAACTTAACAATATCCTACTGGCTCTGTTTCTCTGGAGAAATCTGACTAATACTTAAGCCCTGGAAGCCCCTTGTCCCACGAATGGGTAAATAAGCAAAAAACATGCAGAGGAGTTTAGATTTGGTCTAGTGAACAAAGAAGAGAAAATGAATACTCATGCAGGGGATTACATTTATTAATAGTACCATAGCACTAAGAAGCAAGATAAATTGAAATAGGGAGAGCACGAAAGTCAGGAGACTACAAAAACAAGGTCTACGCTGATTCCTACCTGGAGGAATGCAAATGAAAAGGAAAATCTAATAGCAATACCAAAGAAAAAACCAAAAATACTTAAAAAGAAAAATTTAATCCCAAAATTCCACTCTCAAAGGAAGGTAGGGTCAGACAGAAATGCTAGAGTAGAGAAAGGAAACTAGATTTTTTTTGGCCTATTTCTTTATTCTTTGGCATGTGGGAGATGTCTGATGGAGAAGATGATTAATTCAATTTTGGACATGTGGTATTTGAGGTGATGGCACACATCCAGGTACAGACGACAGTCTTAAAAAAATTAAATGGACAGAAGCTTCCTAAAATTAATTTAGGGTTCTACCATCCCACAGCAACATTCTATGCTCACCAGAATATCTCTCTCGTCTTATTCAAGGGCATCACTTGGCATTGGGCATCAAAGTAACTGGCTACTGAATCACAGTTCCAGCACGCACTTAGTTTCAGCTCTGTCACTAAAATCTTCAAATACCTCCCAAACTAAAATTATTCATATAATATACCAAGTATTTTATCGCTTTCCAAAGTGATGTAAATTTGGGCACTCACACATGCTGAGCATTTACACTGTGATAAAATGAAGCCAAGGACAAATACAAAGGAAAGAGCTGTCATAAATATTCAGTATTCGAACCACAATATCACTAACCTCCTTAAATCCCCTTAGATGGAACTATGTCCTAGATAATCCTGGCTTGGTGGGAACTCACCAGTGTGCTAAAGATTTGGTTCTCTTCCTTCCTGACACACTACTTATGTAAATACTACCATCTGCCCCCTTCTCAAAGAGGATAGAAATAAGAGCTTAATCAGATTGAAAATTTTCTTCCACAATATGGTTAAAAATTAATGTACTGTAACTTGAAGCCAATAAAGGTTGTTGCCCAAATACACACATACACCATTACCAAAGATCCAAAATCTTGGACGCAATCTCCAAAAGCCTTGAAATTATTGTCTTCTTGCTTATTGTCCCAATAGGTAAGTAAGACTGGCAAGTGGCTAAGCAGTGACAATATCCAAAATGCACACCAGTATATTTTCTAACTTTCTGCTACACTTATAATAAAAAGTTTTCTTATTACCATATACTACCATATATCTAATAATGCCTTCATTAAATGTTGAGGGAAAGCGTCTCTGCTAATCTGGAGATTCTATATTTGTGTTTAAAATGGCAGTAAGAGCTATTTCCTAATAATGTATATTAGGTTACCATCTCTCTTTTTTTAATCCCTTAAAAGTTTGTGGCTAATCACTGAAAAAGCTGTTAATGTGAGTTAAATTTTTTCCTCTCTTCCCAGAAAGTGTATGTTTTGGCAGACTGTATTTTCCAAAAACGATCACAACATTTCCCATCCCACATGCTCTTCCGCAGTGGGACCTTGCCACTCCCCCATCAAGAAGTAGAGTCTGACTCTCCTCCTCTCAAATCTACACTGGCCTTAATGATTCACTTGTAAGCAACAGAATGTGGCAAAAGTGATACTGAGACGTCCAAGCCTACATCAGTAGAAGCCTTGCAGCTTTCTTTCGTCTCTGGAGGACCCAGTCTCCAGAAGCCGGCAAACTGTGAAAAGCTCCAGCTACCTGGAGAGGACATGTAGTTCCTCTAGTCAACTGCTCCAGCTGAGCCCAGCCTTCAAGTCGTCTCAGTCCAGGCACCACATGAGTAAAGAAGTCATCCTGGAAGTGGATTCTCCAGCCCCAGTTGTTTCAACTCCCCCTGATCAAGTCACACCCAGCTATTCTAGTCTTCCCATCTGAAAATCCAGACATTGTGGAGCAAACCATCCCCACTGTTTCTTCTCTGAATTCCCAACCCAACAATGTATGAGAATAAAATGGTGGTTGTTTTATACAAGTTTTTGGGTGGTGTGAAAGGCAGCAATAGGTAACTGGAAGGCATGTTAGGTAACATGGCCATCTCCTCACTTTAATGACCAGAGTCCACATTTTTCTTCCCATTTACTTTACTGAAACTTTCATTTCCAATATATTTTTTTTAGATGTCCCTGTTAATTTCTGCAATTTATTTTGACAGTTCAACTTCAGAAACCAACATATCCAATAAAACTATTTCCTAGGGTTTGGTCTTCAGCTTATTTGTTTTATAAATTTATCTATTTACTTATTTTTAGCTGCATTGGGTCTTCGTTGCTGTGCATGGGCTTTCTCTAGTTGCGGCGAGCGGGGGCTACTCTTTGTTGCAGTGCACAGGCTTCTCATTGCAGTGGCTTCTCTTGCTGTGGAGCACGGGCTCTAAGTGCATGGGCTTCAGTAGTTGTGGCACACGGGCTCAGTAGTTGTGGCTTGCGGGCTCTAGAGCGCAGGCTCAGTAATTGTGGCACATGGGCTTAGTTGCTCCGTGGCATGTGGGATCTTCCCGGGCCAGGGATTGAACCTGTGTCCCCTGCATTGGCAGGAGGATTCTTAACCACTGCGCCACCAGGGAATTCCCAGCTTATTTGTTTTAAAAGCTTCTTTCTAACATCCCTCTTTACTTATTGGAATTATTTCAGTTTTTTTCACCCTTTTATTCCAATCTGTGTTTGAATTAGGTCATGACTAAAGGCATAATTACTTGAAGCAAATGCTGTGCACCCAACTATACCATGATAAGTAAATATTCTGTCAGGCATAAGAATTATTCAGTACGTATCATAACAATACACTATAGCAGTACTTCAGGCATTTATCATTATAAATGCTGTGTTAATAAGAAGTGGCTATACTGAATTTTATCTACTGTTACCCATAAGAATTATCTTGGCAGAAAAGCACATTTTACTATTTTCAACAAAAAGACTTCTTATTTGAGATATAATCTTAATATAAAGTCTTCAAACCATTGCATCTTTGTAAGTATAGCCTATTTTATAACTTGCTACTATATTTAATAAGTATAAATTGGTCACTCACAAATCACAGCATAAAAAAAAATCAAATTCTTCATTTTCCTAATGGAACTTCATTTTCTTTATGAGTATTTGGTTGATGAAATGTGTGAAAATGAGTAGTAGTCACCTGCAAAAGCAGCAGGGAAAGGCAGTATCCTGGGGAGGGAGCCAGGTTTTCAATTAAAGTAAGAAGACGGCATATTTTCTGAAGAGATGTGGCTGCAGAGAAGTTTGCTGAGCATGGAATAAGAGTTCCAGAGAGCAAATATAAAAACCCAACAAGTGTCCGGCAGAAGAAAGCACAACTGCCTGAGGATAAGCCAGATGACCCAGGGGGCTATATGTGGAGCCGGGTCCAGGGACACAGACATGACGTAAGATAGAAAGAGCTGGCTTGAAGCTTCCAAGATGGGCTCTGGTCTTACCATTTTGAACACAGCAGACTCTGGGTTTTACACAGGATCCCAGATATGTTAGAGAAAAGTGACCAAGGCCAGCCTTCTTACTTCCACTGTACAACTGTGAGAAAGTTACTTTAAATGTCTCCAAGCCTCGAGTTTTTTTCTGTAAAGTGAAGAGAATACTGCCAACTTCATAAACGTATGATAACGAAACAACACAAGTAAACTGCTTAATACAGGGCCTGATACACTTTAGTGTGCAATACGCTTTTTGGTTTAATGGCTTTTGTTCTTGACGTGGTCCTCCCAAGAAAGTGTAACCAGGTATATGGGGGGCAAGACTGGTCAGTTCCACTGCCTCCCATCTGTGGTGAAGGCAGCTGTGCTCAGTAGAGGATGAAAGCACCCAGAACATTCTTGCTGATCTGACCAGAGTTCCACTCAGATAACACTGACCATTAAGCGGTTTACTGAATACAAATACCGCTTTGCCTCAGGTAACTTCTGTCTCGTACCTCTGCTAGACTGCAGGCTCTTGGAGGATGTGCTCCTGACTTACTTGTGTCTCCCACAGGGTCTAGTATTTGTCAGACGCTCTGAATGGCTGCTGAATGACTATCCATACAGGGATAAAGTTATACAGGCAAAGCCCCACACCTCAGAGATGTTCACTCCAGAGGCTATATTTTGCATAAAATCTCTTCTTTTGTTAAATAACTTCTATGCTAGTTTTCTAAAAGATGCTTGTTAAATAACTTCTATGCTAGTTTTCTAAAATCTGCTGTCATTTTCAGATTTAAGATTAAGTATCAATCAACAAAAAGTTGACAATCTAAAAAAAATCCCAGATATTTAGTAAATAGGCATTTTTATTTACGTTATTCACTATTTTTAGGAGGACAAACTATCCAGAAATGTTGTACAAACAAGTTAGTAATCAAGTTGAAAAGACAATTTGAGCAAATAATTCACTTAAAAGCATCACGTTTTTCTCAAAAAATCTAGCCTCTTGTTTTACATTTGTTGAATACCTATAATTTTCTCGTTGATACTAAAAAAAACGCTTAAGCAAAATAAGATTCTGCATTGTAAGACCATATAGTCCAGCTTAGTTAGACATGTGAATGCAGAATGGCTGCAAATTAAATTCCAGTATCCATCCTCATTCCCTGGCTCCTTCACCCATCTGTGTCCCTCTCAGCTAAAGACACAGATTCTCTTCCAACAGAAGCTGGACTTTACATTGTACCTAATACATCATGGGGTCTGGATGGAACTGATGCGGGCATTCACCTAGCTGCCTAATGCTGCTTTCTAAAAAGTCAGACAACCGAGGTTCAACTCCTACCTCTCCTAGCAGCAGGGCCCAGGGCAAGTCACTTAAACTCTCTAATGCTCAACTTCCTCATAAAGTCTAATAACCTCACAGGGTATGGTAAGAATTGAATTAAATATCATAAGAAAATAACACAAAATGATTGCTTAAAAATGGTACTTACTGTTAACCATTCCAAATCATTATTCTTCCCCCATAATGAAAACTGCCTCTTACTTTACGACTCATCCTATTACTTAGCTTTATCACTCCACCTGCCTCATCAGAGTAACAAACCAGGCTCCCAGTCACTGCCACATTCAGAATAAATTCAGCCATGGGACTCGCAAATCTTCCTCCTATCCCAACTCTGCCATTATCTTTGGAGATTTCAAAAATGCATGTAGAATCCAAAAGACCAGACTTAAAGTTCTTTGGGATTCCTAACTCTAAGAACCTCATTCACCTATAAACATTCTCAAGACTGTGCCCTGGATCTTGTTATAACTTATTTCATCTTAGAAATCTTCATATAGCTCCCTCTCATGCTACAACTCCTTGTGTTATCCCTCAACCACTGGCCATTATCTACATTACATACCGATGGTCCTCTCAATTCCTAAATTTTCCTTTATCTATTAGCTCCATCCTAAACCTCACTTCCTTCCCTGTGCAGCACACCAGGGTAGATTAACTGAACTATTCTCTATCAAAGCTCTTTAAGTCTCTTAAATCCCAGTTCTGCTACACCTCTCAGGCAAAACTCAGACTCCGGATTAATCCCTTAATAACATGCCTTTTCTCCTACATTTGGTGAAAAATGGTCCTCTCCACAGTACGGCAGGACTTTGCAGAAAACTGCGCAGCATTCAAACTGATACCAAATATCACGTCTAAATTCCTCCTGGGACAACCACACATCTCACTGATCCTTTCACTTGAATCTGATTAGCTATTTTCTCCTCCTTCCCACCGCAGTTATTCTAAATGTTTTCTATTCTGCTTAAGGCCCCAATCACTCATGATTTTAACAATCACCTATATGAGGGGAGATTACTACACCTCCCCTCATATTTAGTAATCTCTCCTCAACTCCCTCGCAACACCTGCTACAGAGAATCTCACTTGGTGAAGCACTAAAGTCCCACACTAACAGCCACGAGTCAACTTGAAGCTGGAGCCTCCAGACCCAGTCAAGTCTTCAGCGTGACTGCAACCGCATGAGAAGCCCCAAGCCAGAGCCACCCAGCTAAGTGACACCTGGATTCCTGGACCTCAGAAACTGGGAGATAATAAACGTTTGTTGTCTTAAGATGCTAAATGTGGAGGTAATGTGTTACACAACAATAGATGTCCTTCCTATATTCCTATCTCAGTTGACATCAATCAACATCTATCTAATCGCTCATTCATTCATTTAACCATTATTTGAGTACTTACTATGTGACAGAGACCTGTTATCCTCTATCTTCCCTACAATAAATTGTCATAAAATCTTTACAAGTTTATCTGCAAAACGTTTCTCCAATCTACCCCTCATATTTGAGATTTCCCAAATCACCTCTTTCCCTCTCTCACCATAGTCCTAATTCAGGCCCTCACAATTCTCACCAATACTACATTACAATAGACTCCAAATTAGTTTCCTTGATTCTCATCTGTCCCTGTCAAGTGTGATCTATTTAAGACACAGAGAAACAGCACGTATACAAGAGTTAAGGTGGCAGGACCAGGAGAAAGTTCTCTCAAGGAATAGATGACTCTGTAGTCTTTGTACACAAGTAACTTAGGCTTGATAGTCTTCATAGTTTTAGTAAAATAGAAAGTAGCTTACCTACTCAATGTGTATACAGAAAGAGAAGAGGATACAACTGTGGACAGTTCAGAGACAGCAACATGACACAGTGCAGCCATACTGAGTTACATGATGTTGATTAGATAACACTGGGTTACATGATGTTGTAGAGCAATGTAAGTCCATGCACTGGTTCCCTGTTGCTACTGTAACAATTTATGACAAAGTTAGTGACTTCAAGCAACACAAATTTATTAATCTTATAACTTTGAAGGTCAGAAGTCTGAAAAGAGGCTCTTGGGGAGTATCTGTTTCCCTGCTGTTTCCAGCTTCTAGAGGTCACGCATTCCTTGGCTCGTGGTCCCCTTCCATCTTCAGTGCCAGCAATGGCTGTCAAGTCTTTCTCACACCCCATCACTCTCACACTGACTCCCCTGCCTCCCTCTTTTGCTCAGAAGAATCCTTGTGATTATACTGCCCCATCAAATAACCAAGGATAATCTCCATTTCAAGATCCTCAACTTAATGATACCTGTAAATGTAATGTAACACATTCACAGGTTCCAGGGATTAGGACGGGGACATCTTGGAGGTGGGGGGAGGGTGGCAGTATTCTGCCATGGTCCAGTACCCGAATTTGCTCTAGCGATGTTCCACAATCCAGAAATAGAAACAGAGAAAACAAATTGCAAGTGTGACGCAGGACTGAAGGTTAAAAATATGTAGAGTCCTAAAGAGCAATATTAAAGTGACAGGCTTGGCTTCAGATCAAATTCTTATTTTTTTCTACAGCAGTTAACTTTGCTAATTCCTTCATGACCACAGAGTAGTCTTATCTGGTCTCCTTTTTTCACCAGTATTTTCTGATTATCACCAGGAGGTTGGGACAAGAAAGCCTGTACCGATCTGAACATACCTTACAATTAACAACATTGAAAGTGCACATTCTTCTAGGTCATTTAAGGAAGATATATGTCAGACTAGAAACCAGTAAGACTAATTATCTGCCAAAGACATTCTATATTTGAATAAATAGTTTTTAAGAGTTTTCTGTATGTTGCATGAAGTCAACCCAGAAACATCCAACCAACTGTGCTGTAGTCTCAGTGAGTAAAAGATTTCTAGTTATCTTTAGGTGCCTAGACAAAGGCTTTTAACAAAACCAACTCCCACACTGACAGTTTGTGCTGGGAAGAAAGTAACTGCAACTGCAAACATTTTAAGCAAATGATGACTATAAAAAATAAGACTTTGTTTTACTTAAATTAAAATAAGTCAACATTATATTTTTAAAGGGTTCACTCCATGCCATGAAATAATTTATACATTTCCTTTTTCTGACCTAGGGCAATATGGTAGATCCAAGTTCAGATTATGTAGATTACAATTTACATACAAGGAGAGAATCTGATTGTAATTTTATCCCATGCTTATGATTGCAGGGTGGCTGCTAGGTGATTGGTAACTCACACAAAAGATGAGTATTCCCGTCCCCACCATCCCTTCCAGCCCTCTCATCTGAGGGTATTTAGGGAAATAATAAGTCAAACTCACACTCACATGAGGGTGTTTAGGGTGTAATAAGAGTCATAGTCATACAGGCCCACGACAATATCTGACAAACCAGAGGAGGACTAAGTAAACAGCAGATGCAAAGTTCTACATCCATTTTTAGATACACTAGATGCTCGTTATTCATGGATTCCATATTTCCAAATTCGCCTACTTGCTAAAATTTACATGTTACCTAAAAATCTAACACAGTATGTTAAACAAGATTCATTCAGGCATGAATTAAAGTGCTGTTTGCTGTGAGTACTCTGTTAATGAATCAAAGATATGTATTAAATAAAGTGTCATTAAACAGAAATACACCTAAAACAAGGTTATGTATTGATGGCTTGATGAAAATGTGACCAGAGGGTGTCAGGACCATAACCCCGTATTTCCCCTATATAACTTCATAGAACATAACTACCTCAAATAATGAGAATCAAATGTATTTTATAATCCGTTCAACCTTTACTTTTGATAGCTGTGGTCCCTAATAATGTAGAATATATCTCCATCAGAGGAGAAAATATATACAAAAACAAATACATTAGAGACAATGTCAGCAGAGGCTGAACCAAGGGGGAGAGGCCTGGAGAGTGGGTACAAATTGACATTTATTGACCTCCTCTCCTACACAAATTACCTTGTTTCATCTTTACAGTAATTCTATGAGATAGGCTTTGTCATTCTTATTTTACAGATGAGGAGGCTGAGGCTCTGAGAAGTTAAAACACTTACTAAAGGTCACAGCCTAGTAAGTGGTGAAACAGAAATTCAAACTGGGGTCTGTCTAACCCACTGAACCACACCTCTGACCCATATGGCAGGCACTGCTGCCTTACTGGGCCAGTGGCTCTGGGAACGTCACTCTCTGGCCCACAACTGAGACACCAAAACCCAAAACATACCCATTAACTCCTGGGACTCAAAAAACCGAAATTTCCCTCATCCCCTTTACCCCTGGTCATTACAGAGATTTGTAACCAGAGAATGTGTCAACCTTATTCTTTAAATTATTCTTATAAGCCATATTAAACAAGAAGTTGGAAGGTACTAGCATAGTTTCTTTATCTAAGAAAATTAGATGTATATATTCTACCCAAAACAAACAAACCAAACAGAAAAAGCTGCCAATAATTAAACATCTAAAATTTGTCGGGCTTCCCTGGTGGCGCAGTGGTTGAGAATCTGCCTGCCAATGCAGGGGACACGGGTTCGAGCCCTGGTCTGGGAAGATCCCACATGCCGCGGAGCAACTAGGCCCGTAAGCCACAACTACTGAGCCTGCGCATCTGCAGCCTGTGCTCCGCAACAAGAGAGGCTGCGATAGTGAGAGGCCTGCGCACCGTGATGAAGACTGGCCCCCGCTTGCTGCAACTAGAGAAAGCCCTCGCACAGAAATGAAGACCCAACACAACCATAAATAAATAATTAATTAATTAAAATAGCTTTAAAATTTGTCATATTAAACTAATCTCTTGATTAAAATGTTCACCTACTTTATTCTGGTCACATTTTCTCAAAAGTCTATAGAAGTTAGATAGCCTCATCCACCAGAGGGCAGACAGCAGAAGCAAGAAGAACTACAATCCTGCAGCCTGTGGAACAAAACCCACATTCACAGAAAGAGAGACAAGATGAAAAGGCAGAGGGCTATGTACCAGATGAAGGAACAAGATAAAACCCCAGAAAAACAACTAAAGAAGTGGAGATAGGCAACCTGCCAGAAAAAGAATTCAGAATAATGATAGTGAAGATGATCCAGGATCTCAGAAAAAGAATGGAAGCAAAGATCAAGAAGATGCAAGAAATGCTTAACAAAGACCTAGAAGAATTAAAGAACAAACAAACAGATGAACCATACAATAACTGAAATGAAAACTACACTAGAAGGAATCAATAGCAGAATAACTGAGGCAGAAGAACGGATAAGTGACCTGGAAGACAGAATGGTGGAATTCACTGCTGCAGAAAAGAATAAAGAAAAAAGAATGAAAAGAAATGAAGACAGCCTAAGAGACCTCTGGGACAACATTAAATGCACCTATATTCGCATTATAGGGGTCCCAGAAGGCGAAGAGAGAGAGAATGGACCAAAAAAATATTTGAAGAGATTATAGTCGAAAACTTCCCTAACATGGGAAAGGAAAGAGCCACCCAAGTCCAGGAAGCGCAGAGAGTCCCAGGCAGGATAAATCCAAGGAGAAACACGCCGAGACACATAGTAATCAAATTGGCAAAAATTAAAGACAAAGAAAAATTATTAAAAGAAAACAAGGGGAAAATGACAAATAACATACAAGGGAACTCCCATAAGGTTTACAGCTGATTTCTCAGCAGAAACTCTACAAGCCAGAAGGGAGTGGCATGATATACTTAAAGTGATGAAAGGGAAGAACCTACAACCGAGATTACTCTACCCAGCAAGGATCTCCTTCAGACTCAATGGAGAAATCAAAAGCTTTAGAGACAAGCAAAAGCTAAGAGAATTCAGCACCACCAAACCAGCTCTACAACAAATGCTAAAGGAACTTCTCTAAGTGGGAAACACAAGAGAAGAAAAGGACCTACAAAAACAAACCCAAAACAATTAAGAAAATGGTCATAGGAACATACATATCAATAATTACCTTAAACGTGAATGGATTAAATGCTCCAACAAAAAGACACAGGCTTGCTGAATGGATACAAAAACAAGACCCATATACATGCTGTCTACAAGAGACCCACTTCAGACCTAGGGACACATACAGACGGAAAGTGAGGGGATGGAAAAAGATATTCCATGCAAATGGAAATCAAAAGAAAGCTGGAGTAGCTATACTCATACCAGATAAAATAGACTTTAAAATAAAGAATGATACAAGAGACAAGGAAGGACACTACATAATGATCAAGGGATCAATCCAAGAAGAAGATATAACAATTACAAATATATATGCACCCAACATAGGAGCACCTCAATACATAAGGCAACTGCTAACAGCTATTAAAGAGGAAATTGACAGTAACACAATAATAGTGGGGGACTTTAACACCTCATTTACACCAATGGACAGATCATCCAAACAGAAAATTAATAAGGAAACACAAGCTTTAAATGACACAATAAACCAGATAGATTTAATTGATATTTATAGGACATTCCATCCAAAAAACAGCAGATTACACTTTCTTCTCAAGTGCACATGGAACATTCTCCAGGATAGATCACATCTTGGGTCACAAATCAAGCCTAAGTAAATTTAAGAAAATTGAAGTCATATGAAGCATCTTTTCTGACCACAACACTATGAAATTAGAAATGAATCACAGGGGAAAAAAACGTAAAAAACACATACACATGGAGGCTAAACAATATGTTACTAAATAACCAAGAGATCACTGAAGAAATCAAAGAGGAAAGCAAAAAATACCTAGAGACAAATAACAATGAAAACACGATGATCCAAAACCTATGGGATGCAGCAAAAGCAGTTCTAAGAGGGAAGTTTATAGCTATACAAGCCTACCTCAAGAAACAAGAAAAATCTCAAATAAACAACCTAACCTTACACCTAAAGGAACCAGAGAAAGAAGAACAAACAAAACCCAAAGTTAGCAGAAGGAAAGAAATCATAAAGATCAGAGCAGAAATAAATGAAATAGAAACAAAGAAAACAATAGCAAAGATGAATAAAACTAAAACCTGGTGCTTTGAGAAGATAAACAAAATTGATAAACCATTAGCCAGACTCATCAAGCAAAAGAGGGAGAGGACTCAAATCAATAAAAGTAGAAATGAAAAAGGTGAAGTTACAACAGACACCACAGAAATACAAAGCATCCTAAGAGACTACTACAAGCAACTCTATGCCAATAAAATGGACAACCTGGAAGAAATGGACAAAGTCTTAGAAAGGTATAACCTTCCAAGACTGAACCAGGAAGAAGCAGAAAATATGAACAGACCAATCACAAGTAACGAAATTGAAACTGTGATTAAAAATCTACCAACAAACAGAAGTCCAGGACCAGATGGCTTCACAGGTGAATTCTATCAAACATTTAGAGAAGAGCTAACACCCATCCTTCTCAAACTCTTCCAAAAACTGCAGAGGAAGGAACACTCCCAAACTCATTCTATGAGGCCACCATCACCCTAATACCAAAACCAGACAAAGACACTACAAAAAAAGAAAATTACAGACAAATATCACTGATGAATATAAATGCAAAAATCCTCAACAAAATACTAGCAAACAGAATCCAACAACACATTAAAAGGATCATACACCACGATCAAGTGGGATTTATCCCAGGGATGCAAGGATTCCTCAATATACGCAAATCAATCAATATGACACATCATATTAACAAATCGAAGAATAAAAGCCACACGATCATCTCAATCGATGCAGAAAAAGCTTTTGAGAAAATTCAACACCCATTTATGATAAAAACTCTCCAGAAAGTGGGCATAGAGGGAACCTACCTCAACATAATAAAGACCATATATGACAAACCCACAGCAAACATCATTCTCAATGGTGAAAAACTGAAAGCATTTCCTCTAAGATCAGGAACAAGACAAGGATGTCCACTCTCTCCACTATTATTCAACATAGTTTTGGAAGTCCTAGCCATGGCAATCAGAGAAGAAAAATAAAAGGAATACAAATTGGAAAAGAAGAAGTAAAACTGTCACTGTTTGCAGATGACATGATACTATACATAGAGAATCCTAAAAATGCCACCAGAAAACTACTAGAGCTAATCAATGAAATTGGTAAAGTTGCAGGATACAAAATTAATGCATAGAAATCTCTTGCATTCCTATATACTAATGATGAAAAATCTGAAAGAGAAATTAAGGAAACACTCCCATTTACCATTGCAACAAAAAGAATAAAATACCTAGGAATAAACCTACCTAGGGAGACAAAAGACCTGTATGCAGAAAACTATAAGACACTGATGAAAGAAATTAAAGATGATACCAACAGGTGGAGAGATATACCATGTTCATAGATTGGAAGAATCAATATTGTGAAAATGACTATACTACCCAAAGCAATCTACAGATTCAGTGCAATCCCTATCAAATTACCAATGGCATTTTTCACAGAACTAGAACAAAAAATCTTAAAATTTGTATGGAGACACAAAAGACCCCGAATAGCCAAAGCAGTCTTGAGGGAAAAAAGCGGAGCTGGAGGAATCAGACTCCCTGACTTCAGACTATACTACAAAGCTACAGTCATCAAGACAATATGGTACTGGCACAAAAACAGAAATATAGATCAATGGAACAAGACAGAAAGCCCAGAGATAAACCCACGCACATATGGTCAACTAATCTATGACAACGGAGGCAAGGATATACAATGGAGAAAAGACAGTCTCTTCAGTATGTGGTGCTGGGAAAACTGGACAGCTACATGTAAAAGAATGAAATTAGAACACTCCCTAACACCATACACAAAAATAAACTCAAAATGGATTCGAGACCTAAATGTAAGACCGGGCACTATAAAAATCTTAGAGGAAAACATAGGAAGAACACTCTTTCACATAAATCACAGCAAGATCTTTTATGATCCACCTCCTAGAGTAATGGAAATAAAAACAAAAATAAACAAATGGGACCTAATGAAACTTCAAAGCTTTTGCATAGCAAAGGAAACCATAAACAAGACGAAAAGATAACCCTCAGAATGGGAGAAAATATTTGCAAATGAATCAATGGACAAAGGATTAATCTCCAAACTATATAAACAGTTCATGCAGCTCAATATTAAAAAAACAAACAACCCAATCCAAAAATGGGCAGAAGACCTAAACAGACATTTCTCCAAAGAAGACATACAGATGGCCAAGAAGCACATGAAAAGCTGCTCAACATCACTAATTATTAGACAAATGCAAACCAAAACTACAATGAGGTATCACCTCACACCAGTTAGAATGGGCATCATCAGAAAATCTACAAACAACAAATGCTGGAGAGGGTGTGGAGAAAAGGGAACCCTCTTGCACTGTTGGTGGGAATGTAAATTGATACAGCCACTATGGAGAACAGTATGGAGGTTCCTTAAAAACCTAAAAATAGAATTACCATATGATCCAGCAATCCCACTACTGGGCATATAACCAGAGAAAACCATAATTCAAAAAGACACATGCACCCTAATGTTCATTGCAGCACTATTTACAATAGTCAGGTCATGGAAGCAACCTAAATGCCCATTGACAGACGAATGGATAAAGAAGATGTGGTACATATATACAATGGACTATTACTCAGCCATAAAAAGGAACGAAATTGGGTCATTTGTTGAGACGTGGATGGATCTAGAGACTGTCATACAGAGTGACATAAATCAGAAAGAGAAAAACAAATATCGTATATTAACTCACATATGTGGAACCTAGAAAAATGGTACAGATGAACCAGTTTGCAGAGCAGAAATTGAGACACAAAAGTAGAGAAAATACGTATGTACACCAAGGGGGGAAACCCGCGGTGGGGTGGGGATGGTGGTGTGATGAATTGGGCGATTGGGATTGACACGTATACACTGATGTGTATAAAGTTGATGACTAATAAGAACCTGCTGTAAAAAAAAAAATCTATAGAAAGAAATGAGAAAAATATATAGGCTAAAAACAGTACTATAAATTGATAGTATTAATTGTGTCCAGCACAGTATCTTTCAAGGACTAGACAGTCAACAAAAGTTTACCAACCTTTTAGATCTACATGCTCTATTTTAGTCATATTTAAGCATATCTTCTCTTGTTGCTCTAAGTAGACCATTATATTAAACACACACGAATACACAACTTCCTCTCAAACTTATTTGTACTTTGTTTACATAGTGCTTCACTAGGCAAAAGATCTAAGAATAGATGGGGGCAAGGGTGGAGGAGGGATAAATTGGGAGACTGGGATTACATATACATAGTACTATATATAAAATTGATAACTAATAAGAACCTACTGAATAGCACAGGGAACTCTACTTGATACTCTGTAACGGCCTATAAAGGAAAAGAATCTAAAAAGGAGTGGAGATATATATATATGTATAACAGATTCACTTTGCTGTACACCACACCTGAAACTAACACAACATTGTAAATCAACTATACTCCAATAAAAATTTTAAAAAGAAAAAAAAATGAATAGAATACTATTTAGTGTTTTGGTTACGAAATGTTTTCTGAAAGAAATGAGATTCTGTTAAGACTGTGCTTAAGGAGAAACAGGATGAAAAATGCAAATACTTGTGAACACTCAGACACACATTTAGCAGAATAAACAAAATCTTTCCAACCAGAAAGCCCAATATCTAGAGTATGTAACTATCCAAACTCCGCACTTCATTTTATAAGGAAGAGAGACACGGCAAATAAAAAATGAAAGTAACAATTTATTCAGAAATAAAGTTTCAGTATTTGGCGAAGGATTAGTATAGTTCTGGCCTAATCTGTAAATATACTGATTATCAACAAGGATCTGGAAGTGATAAAGGGCTCTACATAATTTATGAATGGTATGACTTGAATGTAAGTATATTATTTTGGAAGGCAGAAAATCATTAATTCCTATGGTTAACTTCTAGTTAACTAAAATAATTCATTCTCCAACAATTTTGAATAGGGATTTATCTTTATATTTTACTAAAATTAGCGATTTTATTGATCATTTAAATATTAGTAATGTACTTTATGAAGCAACATTTTATTTTCAAACCTTCTTAAACCTCAAAACAGAGATGTACATATAAAGAAATACAGATTAGTAATTTTGAAAAGTCATTAAAATACTATCTCCCTTATAATAAATAAGGTGTTACCGCGTAGCTGAGTCTATTATCCAAATCCCAAGTATTATGGTTAATCATTAAGTCTTGTTTTCCCATCCACTATAGGTCCTTTGGTAGTCTCAGCCTCCCTTTATATCTCAAAATGACAGTAATAAAAGATATAGGACAGGGGCTTCCCTGGTGGCGCAGTGGTTGAGAATCTGCCTGCCAATGCAGGGGACACGGGTTCGAGCCCTGGTTTGGGAAGATCCCACATGCTGCGGAGCAACTAGGCCCGTGAGCCACAACTACTGAGCCTGTGCTCTAGAGCCTGTGCTCCGCAACAAGAGAGGCCGCGATAGTGAGAGGCCCGCGCACCGCGATGAAGAGTGGCCCCCGCTTGCCACAACTAGAGAAAGCCCTCGCACCGAAACGAAGACCCAACACAGCCATAAATAAATAAATAAAATTTAAAAAAAAAAAAAAAAGATATAGGACAAAAATTTTTCACATATTCAACTTCACTACTTTTTATACATTCTTGTTAAAGTTTTGGTAGGAAAGAAAGATGTAATCATTAATGAAATAAGTTTGAGGCCTACAAATGACAGTACTCACTGCTGTAGTTTAATAGAAAGCTAAAAATAAAAGGTTTATTTTCTAAAATATTTGCTCTGGTCTCAAATGTTAAGTATACCAAACTTAACTGACTGTAACTGGTGATCCTCAACCTGCAAAGACTGGTGTTTCCAAAATTCATTTCTATATCTTAATTGATTGACAGTAAGAGACTATTTTCCAAAATATTTTAAAGGACCGTTAAGTTATGAAGTTAAAGTAAAAAAAAAAACAAAAAACCTTTATGGCTCAGAGCACACCTGAAAGTAGTATTTTCCCCACATATTTATAAAACTGTTTTTATTTTAAAAAAAACAAAAACAAAAAAAAAACCCTGAATTCAGTTAGCAATTTTCTCCCATCTCTCCTCAGGTGTTTGTCTCCCAAAAGGGCTGGGGGACACCAATTCCAATAGACTCACTGTTGTTTTCATTCAAAAGTAGCCTGAAGGATATAAACTTTCTCCGATGAAAAAACAAGTATGGCATTAAGAATTTCTATTATTCACATCAATCCCATTTTCATGGCATAATATTCAAGTTTATTTACTGACAGATAAAAGAGGTTTTTAATCTCATAACATAAATTGAAAGGGCAGAATAACAGTACTTTACCACTCCTCACCCCACCCCCACTACCTCCTATTGTCATTTGGAAGTTAACTGGCTTTACAGGCCCAGGTTACTCTATTCTCATCTCAAATTTAAGATATGAAAATTTCAGAAATACTCATAATTTTAAGAAAGCATAGAAATTTACTTATTAATTAAAATTAAACAAATTGTTTCAATCAAATTTTGCTGAACCCTTATCCTTCATACTACTTTTTAAGAGGTTGACAATTAGAAGACAGCACAAGATTTTCATAAACAAAGAAGACAGAGAGGGGTCGGGGGGAGAAAAACTGGAAAACTTCCAATGTACTGCCCTCAGAAATGGGACCTAAGCAACAATCCAATTAAGAAAGCAAGAAGTCAAAAGAAAAACAATTAAAATAACCACATAGTAGTAACTTTGACACCAAGTATGACAGTATTTAAATCAACCTAATTAAAGAATTTTTAAAGTCTGGAATGACTGAAGCTGTTAATAAAAACATGAAAATATTATGACATTTATCTGAGAATATAAAAGAAATAGCTATTACAAATCTACCAAAGCCACAGTCACAAACTGTACAACCCACATATCCAGAAATTGTGCAGTGTATGGGAGAGGCATGTGGGTTTCACTCTCGTCAGGTCTGTGATTCAAATGATAAGCAAAACATAGTTCCAACATGGGGAAAAACAACTCCGTGGCCTCTTAGGAGCTGAGTGGGTAATATGAGTTAGAAGGAAGGCATACACAGCAAAAAGAGATCTGCTAGTATGGCTGCCCCTCTCCTAGACCATTCCAGAGACCTGGGTTCGAATCCAAGATCTGCCAGTGACAAGCTATATAGTCTTCAAATGACTTTACACCCTCAACTTCCATACCTGTAAAATGAGAGGGTTAGGCCGGTAAGAATCTATGGTTTCTTCCAGCTCTAAACCTTTTAACTCTAAAGGCAGTCGATTTATAAGTTTTTAGACAATTGATTAATAGCATATCATGCTTTTGTGCCCATTAGTAAAATACAGGAAATTAATTCAAACCTCTCAGCTATGACTAAAAGATTACACCTAAGCTGCTGCATAATAGAATGTCAAAGCTGCAATGTAACAAAGGAGGGAAAAAAAAGATGCTACGTTTGGCATATGCCAAGCTGAAACAATCCAAGTCATAACCAAAACGAAATATTATTATGAAACAGTATTTAGGTAATTCAAACAAACCAACTAGTGAGAAATCAGTTGAAGTTAACAGAGAGAAAACAGAATTGTTTGAAAATTTCACTGGTTTTGGTATTATATAAACACATTCAGGTTTTGAATAGAGTAAAAGCAGAGTTAGTATTAAATGACTGATCAAAAGACTATTTTTCCATATTTGCTAATAAGAATCTGGTATATCAATTACCTTCCTTTTGAAATGATAAATAATACTTATATTTTAGACAAAGTGCTTTATGTTTTTATTTTTGCATCAAAAATAATAAAATAATATATAGCTTTTTGAAGCAGTTTAAGGGGAAGCCAAATATTTAAATATTTACGAGTAATTTAACTCAGCTGAAATGATCTAGCATTAATCCAGAAGAGCAGCAGACACAACGCCTCAAAAATATTTACTGACTTTGTCTACTATATAAGAAAATTACGTGGTACATCATTATCTTCAATAAATATTTATTAAGCTTTTATAACACTATGTGCAAAACATTCATATTAAGGTTACATGAAATATATAGTCCCTACAGCTGAGGAACTTACAGCCAAATTAGAGAAACAAAGTATATTTATAAACACAATAAACGGTGTGCAAATGTGTATTATTAAGTATCAAATAAGAAGTACAGACAATAAATGTTACAGTAATTCAGAGTAAGGTAAACCCAAAAAGGCCCAGGTTGGTCAGGGCAGTTCTTGGGAGGAGACGCATAAGTTGGGTATTAAAGGAAGACTTTCAAGAAGGGTTTGATGGGGCTTCCCTGGTGGCGCAGTGGTCGAGAATCTGCCTGCCAATGCACTGGACACGGGTTCGTGCCCTGGTCTGGGAAGATCCCACATGCCGCAGAGCAACTAGGCCCGTGAGCCACAATTACTGAGCCTGCGCGTCTGGAGCCTGTGCTCCGCAACAAGAGATGCCACGATAGTGAGAGGCCCACGCACCGCGATGAAGAGTGGCCCCCGCTCGCCGCAACTAGAGAAAGCCCTCGCACAGAAACGAAGACCCAACACAGCCATAAATAAATAAATAAATAAATAAATTAAAAAAAAAAAAAAAAAAAAAAAAGAAGGGTTTGATGCTAAACACAGAGAACGCAAAGCAACTGTTCCTGCTCTTTGCAACCTTATACCCAACCTTATACTAGTTACGTCCGTAAGTGATAACTGGACTAAACTATATCAAAAGTGCAATCAACTAAAACAGTGTTGGATGGGCAGCTAACATGACAGGATGTTAAAAGGGAAGTTTCTACTGAGAACCAAAGACAACTGACATTCCAAAGCAGGTGCCAGAACATTCTCAAAATTTCCAAAGGAGGCTAAAGTCTAAAGTGTTGAGATGTGTTACCTCCTACCCTCAACACTAGTGAGAGAAGCTTCAAGGAGAACACAGAGCGGGGTTCTGGAGAAGAGTTCCTCGGGGAGAGCTACAGGAACAAGAGCTCTTGCCTTCCAGCGGGGAGGGAGGGGATGGATGCCTGCCTCTCACCTAAAGCCTAGAGGAGAAGGCTTTGATGGGACCACTTGAAGAGCTTGATATGTGTCTCGAGCGCTCTGAAGAACACACTGAACTGGCACCTGATTCACCCCTGGAAATTCCAAAGGATAAGAAGCTAGATAAAGAGGCATGTGAGAGCAGAAGAGAGACAGCTTCATTGGGACCACTTCCAGAGTTTGTCTGGACAAAGAATGAGTGCTCCATATGGACCAATGTGGGTCCAACGAGAGAGACAGAGAGAGCTGGGGTGATGGCATCTGGGTCCAGCCAAGAGGGTCACCTGAAGCTTGAACAGACCTCAGCAAAATGAACATGAGGTCCTGCCAGATCCAAGAAGCTGAGGAAGACATAAAAACCCAGCCAGAATACAGATGCATTCTCACTGTCAAGCAATGTGAGGTGGGCAATTGAGGTGGGAGGTGGAGGATCCACAGGTGAAAGAAAGAACTTGAAACATCTGCCAAGTCTACAGCAGCACCGAAGCTAGATCACCAGGCACTAATCGAGTGTTAGTTAGCTAGTTGCCGCTCTTCTTTCCTCTCTTCCCTTCTTCCTTGTCCAACTTGGGAGAAGTCAGAAACTCGCACTGACAAGACAAAGAAGGAGCAGTAGAAATGCCCAGTCGGAAGGAAAAAAAGCAGTCCCCGATTATTGGCTTCCCCATTGCAATGGGCAGAGCTAGGAACTGGGCATGGGGGAGAAGCTTCATCTTTAACTCAGGTTTGGTTTGGGGTTTTTATTTGTTAGTACTAGACATTTTAATAATCAAATTGAGACTTCTGTGACTTAATTACTGAAGGACAATTTGCAGTATCTAAAAGCAACCAGGAAAGTCAAGTTTATCCATGGTCAGGGAATGTGCCAGCCTCACAGCGTAAATTGAAAGGAATAGTGAATGACAAAAATAAAGCTGTTTTATAATTTCAAACCGTAAGTCCTGCTTCTCAATCGAATGCACTAAAAAGTCAACACAGTGCAGAGCAGAGAAGTACACAAATATGATCTTATAAACATAACTACCCATCCAGCTTCTCTATCTTGAGATGGCTCAGTCATTAACAATTCCAGAAATCTGCCATAACATAAATCAGGAATCTAACAATAATTCTTAAAATTTGACATGAGCAACAAAATATGATAGACTCACTTTATTTATTTATTTGGTTGCACCGGGTCTTAGTTGTGGCATGAATGTGGTCTCTAGTTCCCTGACCAGGGATCGAACCTGGGTCCCCTGTATTGGGAGCGCAGAGTCTTATCCACTGCGCCATCAGGGAAGTCCCTAACAGACTCACTCTAAAAGTCAAACACTGTCTTGCTCCCTGCTGTATCTCTAACACTTAGCAAAGCACCCCTTACATAAAAGATGCTTAAAGAACAGCTGTGTCCTTTCCATGCGATGGCTGCTAGGTTAGGTTCTTGGAAAACAGAACCTGAACAAATATGCCTGCAGTTGAGACTGCTTTTTAGTTAGTTTAAAATATGTCAGTATGTGTAAAGTTATAATGTAGATTACTTTCATCCTTCTCCTTTCATTGTCAG
Organism: Balaenoptera ricei; assembly: GCF_028023285.1. Taxonomy (NCBI): domain Eukaryota; kingdom Metazoa; phylum Chordata; class Mammalia; order Artiodactyla; family Balaenopteridae; genus Balaenoptera; species Balaenoptera ricei. The sequence continues at coordinate 42,629,849 of NC_082650.1, read as the reverse complement.
CCAAATCTCGGAAAAGTGCATATTGTATTTTTAATACTGTACTATAAAAACAGAGAGCAACTGTGAAAATTTTAAACTGATATTCAAATACAAGAAAAATTACTATCAATATATACATTTTTAAAGATTTTAGCAGAAAACCCACAAAGAAATACAGTATCACATAACGTTATTAATGCAGGATGGTTTATTTTAAAAAGAAAGTAGCATTTAAAAAGTATATTATCCAGTACTTTACTAATACTTTGTTGGCATATATGTCTTTTCAGTGACAGCCTGAATTAAGAGTCTACTATCTTAGAGAGTTATAGTATCATCATCTTTCTTTAAAAGATTAGGAGGGCTCCTCTGGCGGCACAGTGGTTAAGAATCCGCCTGCAGATGCAGGGGACATGGATTCCAGTCCTGGTACGGGAAGATCCCACATGCCGCGGCGCAACTAAGCCCATGAGCCACAACTACTGAGCCTGTGCTCTAGAGCCTGTGAGCCACAACTACTGAAGCCCGCAGCCTAGAGCCCGTGCTCCGCAACAAGAGAAGCCACCTCAATGAGAAGCCCGTGCACCACAACAAAGGCAGTAGCCCCTGCTCGCCACAACTGGAGGAAGCCTGTGCACAGCAATGAAGACCCAACACAGCCAAAAATAAATAAAATAAACAAATTTATATTAAAAAAAAAAGATTAGGACAGTTACAGAAAGATAGAGAAGATGAAAAGGCAGAGGGCTATGTACCAGATGAAGGAACAAGAAAAAACCCCAGAAAAACAACTAAATGAAGTGGAGATAGGCAACCTTCCAGAAAAAGAATTCAGAATAATGATAGTGAAGATGATCCAGGACCTTGGAATAAGAATGGAGGCAAAGATTGAGAAGATGCAAGAAATGATTAACAAAGACCTAGAAGAATTAAAGAACAAACAAACAGAGATGACCAATACAATAACTGAAATGAAAACTACACTAGAAGGAATCAATAGCAGAATAACTGAGGCAGAAGAACGGATAAGTGACCTGGAAGACAGAATGATGGAATTCACTGCTGCGGAACAGACTAAAGAAAAAAGAATGAAAAGAAATGAAGACAGCCTAAGAGACCTCTGGGATAACATTAAACGCAACAACATTCGCATTATAGGGGTCCCAGAAGGAGAAGAGAGAGAGAAAGGACCAGAGAAAATATTTGAAGAGATTATAGTCGAAAACTTCCCTAACATGGGAAAGGAAATAGCCACCCAAGTCCAGGAAGCGCAGAGAGTCCCATACAGGATAAACCCAAGGAGAAACACGCCGAGACACATAGTAATCAAAGTGGCAAAAATTAAAGACAAAGAAAAATTATTGAAAGCAGCAAGGGAAAAACGACAAATAACATACAAGGGAACTCCCATAAGGTTAACAGCTGATTTCTCAGCAGAAACTCTGCAAGCCAGAAGGGAGTGGCATGATATACTTAAAGTGATGAAAGGGAAGAACCTACAACCAAGATTACTCTACCCGGCAAGGATCTCATTTAGATTTGATGGAGAAATCAAAAGCTTTACAGACAAGCAAAAGCTAAGAGAATTCAGCACCACCAAACCAGCTCTACAACAAATGCTAAAGGAACTTCTCTAAGTGGGAAACACAAGAGAAGAAAAGGACCTACAAAAACAAACCCAAAACAATTAAGAAAATGGTCATAGGAACATACATATCGATAATTACCTTAAACGTGAATGGATTAAATGCCCCAACCAAAAGACATAGACTGGCTGAATGGATACAAAAACAAGATCCATATATATGCTGTCTACAAGAGACCCACTTTAGACCTAGGGACACATACAGACTGAAAGTGATGGGATGGAAAAAGATATTCCATGCAAATGGAAATCAAAAGAAAGCTGGAGTAGCTATACTCATATCAGATAAAATAGACTTTAAATTAAAGAATGTTACAAGAGACAAGGAAGGACACTACATAATGATCCAGGGATCAATCCAAGAAGAAGATATAACAATTATAAATATATATGCACCCAACATAGGAGCACCTCAATACATAAGGCAACTGCTAACAGCTATAAAAGAGGAAATCGACAGTAACACAATAATAGTGGGGGACTTTAACACCTCACTTACACCAATGGACAGATCATCCAAAATGAAAATAAATAAGGAAACAGAAGCTTTAAATGACACAATAGACCAGATAGATTTAATTGATATATATCGGACATTCCATCCAAAAACAGCAGATTACACGTTCTTCTCAAGTGCGCACGGAACATTCTCCAAGATAGATCACATCTTGGGTCACAAATCAAGCCTCAGTAAATTTAAGAAAATTGAAATCATATCAAGCATCTTTTCTGACCACAACGCTATGAGATTAGAAATGAATTACAGGGAAAAAAACGTAAAAAGGACAAACACATGGAGGCTAAACAATACGTTACTAAATAACCAAGAGATCACTGAAGAAATCAAAGAGGAAATCAAAAAATACCTAGAGACAAATGACAATGAAAACACGACGACCCAAAACCTATGGGATGCAGCAAAAGCAGTTCTAAGAGGGAAGTTTATAGCTATACAAGCCTACCTAAAGAAACAAGAAAAAGCTCAAGTAAACAATCTAACCTTACACTTAAAGAAACTAGAGAAAGAAGAACAAACAAAACCCAAAGTTAGCAGAAGGAAAGAAATCATAAAGATCAGAGCAGAAATAAATGAAATAGAAACAAAGAAAACAATAGCAAAGATCAATAAAACTAAAAGTTGGTTCTTTGAGAAGATAAACAAAATTGATAAACCATTAGCCAGACTCATCAAGAAAAAGAGGGAGAGGACTCAAATCAATAAAATCAGAAATGAAAAAGGAGAAGTTACAACAGACACTGCAGAAATACAAAGCATCCTAAGAGACTACTACAAGCAACTTTATGCCAATAAAATGGACAACCTGGAAGAAATGGACAAATTCTTAGAAAGGTATAACCTTCCAAGACTGAACCAGGAAGAAATAGAAAATATGAACAGACCAATCACAAGTAATGAAATTGAAACTGTGATTAAAAATCTTCCAACAAACAAAAGTCCAGGACCAGATGGCTTCACAGGTGAATTCTATCAAACATTTAGAGAAGAGCTAACACCCATCCTTCTCAAACTCTTCCAAAAAATTGCAGAGGAAGGAACACTCCCAAACTCATTCTATGAGGCCACCATCACCCTGATACCAAAACCAGACAAAGACACTACAAAAAAAGAAAATTACAGACCAATATCACTGATGAATATAGATGCAAAAATCCTCAACAAAATACTAGCAAACAGAATCCAACAACACATTAAAAGGATCATACACCACGATCAAGTGGGATTTATCCCAGGGATGCAAGGATTCTTCAATATACGCAAATCAATCAATGTGATACACCATATTAACAAATTGAAGAATAAAAACCATATGATCATCTCAATAGATGCAGAAAAAGCTTTTGACAAAATTCAACACCCATTTCTGATAAAAACTCTCCAGAAAGTGGGCATAGAGGGAACCTACCTCAACATAATAAAGGCCATATATGACAAACCCACAGCAAACATCATTCTCAATGGTGAAAAACTGAAAGCATTTCCTCTAAGATCAGGAACGAGACAAGGATGTCCACTCTCACCACTATTATTCAACATAGTTTTGGAAGTCCTAGCCACGGCAATCAGAGAAGAAAAAGAAATAAAAGGAATACAAATTGGAAAAGAAGAAGTAAAACTGTCACTGTTTGCGGATGACATGATACTATACATAGAGAATCCTAAAACTGCCACCAGAAAACTGCTAGAGCTAATTAATGAATATGGTAAAGTTGCAGGATACAAAATTAATGCACAGAAATCTCTTGCATTCTTATACACTAATGATGAAAAATCTGAAAGAGAAATTATGGAAACACTCCCATTTACCATTGCAACAAAAAGAATAAAATACCTAGGAATAAACCTACCTAGGGAGACAAAAGACCTGTATGCAGAAAACTATAAGACACTGATGAAAGAAATTAAAGATGATACCAACAGATGGAGAGATATACCATGTTCTTGGATTGGAAGAATCAACATTGTGAAAATGAGTATACTACCCAAAGCAATCTACAGATTCAATGCAATCCCTATCAAATTACCAATGGCATTTTTTACGGAGCTAGAACAAATCATCTTAAAATTTGTATGGAGACACAAAAGACCCCGAATAGGCAAAGCAGTCTTGAGGCAAAAAAATGGAGCTGGAGGAATCAGACTCCCTGACTTCAGACTATACTACAAAGCTACAGTAATCAAGACAATATGGTACTGGCACAAAAACAGAAACATAGATCAATGGAACAAGATAGAAAGCCCAGAGATTAACCCACGCACCTATGGTCAACTAATCTATGACAAAGGAGGCAAAGATATACAATGGAGAAAAGACAGTCTCTTCAATAAGTGGTGCTGGGAAAACTGGACAGCTACATGTAAAAGAATGAAATTAGAATACTCCCTAACACCATACACAAAAATAAACTCAAAATGGATTAGAGACCTAAATATAAGACTGGACACTATAAAACTCTTAGAGGAAAACATAGGAAGAACACTCTTTGACATAAATCACAGCAAGATCTTTTTTGATCCACCTCCTAGAGTAATGGAAATAAAAACAAAAATAAACAAATGGGACCTAATGAAACTTCAAAGCTTTTGCACAGCAAAGGAAACCATAAACAAGACGAAAAGACAACCCTCAGAATGGGAGAAAATATTTGCAAATGAATCAACGGACAAAGGATTAATCTCCAAAATATATAAACAGCTCATTCAGCTCAATATCAAAGAAACAAACACCCCAATCCAAAAATGGGCAGAAGACCTAAATAGACATTTCTCCAAAGAAGACATACAGATGGCCACGAAGCACATGAAAAGATGCTCAACATCACTAATTATTAGAGAAATGCAAATCAAAACTGCAATGAGGTATCACCTCACTCCTGTTAGAATGGGCATCATCAGAAAATCTACAAACAACAAATGCTGGAGAGGGTGTGGTGAAAAGGGAACCCTCTTGCACTGTTGGTGGGAATGTAAATTGATACAGCCACTATGGAGAACAATATGGAGGTTCCTTAAAAAACTAAAAATAGAATTACCATATGACCCAGCAATCCCACTACTGGGCATATACCCAGAGAAAACCGTAATTCAAAAAGACACATGCACCCGAATGTTCATTGCAGCACTATTTACAATAGCCAGGTCATGGAAGCAACCTAAATGCCCATCAACAGACGAATGGATAAAGAAGATGTGGTACATATATACAATGGAATATTACTCAGCCATAAAAAGGAACGAAATTGAGTCATTTGTTGAGACGTGGATGGATCTAGAGACTGTCATACAGAGTGAAGTAAGTCAGAAAGAGAAAAACAAATATCGTATATTAATGCACGTATGCGGAACCTAGAAAAATGGTACAGATGAGCCAGTTTGCAGGGCAGAAGTTGAGACACAGATGTAGAGAATGGACATATGGACACCAAGGGGGGAAAACTGCGGTGGGGTGGGGATGGTGGTGTGCTGAATTGGGCGATTGGGATTGACATGTATACACTGATGTGTATAAAACTGATGCCTAATAAGAACCTGCAGTATAAAAAAACAAACAAAACAACTAATACTAAACTTTCATTGGGTTATTTGTATGGAAACATGTTAATATAAATGTTTCAGACATTACATGAAATTTCTAAAAATCTTATATTTGTATTTGTATGGAAATATGTATGGAAATATGTTGATATAAATGTTTAAAAAAAAAAATAAATAAATAAAAATAAAAAAAAAAAAAGATTAGGAAATTGAGGCTCAGAGGTTAATGACTTGCCCAAGGTCATACTACTAGTAAATGGTAGAGCAGAAGTTTTAACTCAAGACAGTGCGTCAGCTTCCCAAGCCATGCTAACAATAACACTGAAGAGGTGAGTTCTGTTGACTCATTTCCAAAAGAAATAAAATCTTATTTTAATGGTTACCTCTATAATGTCTAATTTTGAAATACAAGCTATTGCCAAGTTCCAAACATAGTTCTATTAACAAACCTCTACTGGCGTGAATTTATTAATAAACTCTTCATGAGTGAAAACTCTATAAAGCAGATAGCAATAAAATTTCTATCAGTCAATACATTACTCATGATATCATTCTTATGGTATTTACAATAAGTATATGTGACTATAAAACTGACAGTTTCCAAGTTGGTACCTAAAGCAAGCAGGTCTTATTGTATGTTTCAGAAACTGAAGGGTGTTGGCTGAAACAGAGCCCTATTATCAGATTGTTCCATTCTCCTGCATTATCTTAGTAACAGAGGTAAGAGACGGGGTGGGATATTTCAGTGTTAATCAGTGGTTCTCCACCTGCCCATCCCTCCCCGGGGAACATTTGGCAACATGAATTGGCCTGGAGACGTGTGTATTGTCACTACTGTGTGTGCATGTGGGGACTACAAGTAGATGGTGCTAAACATCCTACAGTGCACAGGGCAGCCCTGCCCACTCCCAACAAGGAATTATTCAGTCTAAAATGTCAGCAGTGTCGAGGCTGAGAAACTCTAGTGTGAGATTAAATGTCTGAGGTACTTAGCAGAGAGGGTGGCGTGAGTGTTTAGAGACTGTAACTATAAACACTAAATCAGAGTCCAGTAATACTCAGGAAAGATTAGACATAGCACTCAAGCCGTGATGAGAGCACTGGCAAGAGGGCAGCCTCCTGCTTTGTTAGGTTTGAGGCGGGTAGTGTAAAGAAAGTGATCGCAACTTCTAGTAGTACTCCAACATTTCACAATTGTGCTGATTTTTTTTTTTTTTTTTTGATAAAAGAACAGGAAATTGAAAAAGTATAAGTAAAAAGAAGAGTAGTTTGCTGGAGAGAAAAGAAACTTCATTTGTTAAACTGTACACAGTTCCACTACCAGCTTACTGAGTGTTTCTATGACTTACAGCAGGGCCCTAGAGGGTTACAACGTAAAACAAAAATAATGGATGTTTTGGACACACTATAAGAGAAAATCAGAATAAATAAATATACATGTGCTTCATTCTGGACATCAGTATTCTAAAGACCAAACATGATTTCAGAAAGCCTGGCTCCCAAAATGTGTAAATGCTCCCAAATGTGTAAATGCTCTGATGGTATACTACTGTTCCTTCTTGGGCCTTCCCTTCTCTGAATTTGGGGACCCTCAAGTCAAAAGAGAAAACAGTAAAAACTGGACACGTAGCAACCTCTGAGATGGTGCTGACATAAAACAAAAACCAAACACCAACAAGCAAAATTGCTTGGAGTTGAAAGAGTCAGACTTCAGAGGTTATCTAGTAGCAAACCCCACAATGCCAGCCTCTCTTCACATACCAACACCCCTAACAAGTGGTTAGCCGACTCCACTTAAACGCTAAACTAAGGTCTATCACTTCTACTAGCTTTCAGAAACCACGAATCACTTCTTCTCACGTAATGGGTATTGAAAGATTGCGCCTGAGCTCTAAAGAGAGCAATGTAATCGATCTAAGTTGCTCCTGATCCACAGATACCAACTGTTTCTCATTACCAACATTTCCTTAAGCAGAAAAAAAAGCTCACCATCCACAGACGATTCTAAACTACAATTGGCCAAATCTGCGGGCGTATTTGCCCCTTGAAAATTATCTTCTGATACACTGAAGCATTTAACTAAATGCAAACACATGATTCATCTAAAAAGCCTTGTTTGACATTTTGTCAGTATAAGGAATGACTCATTAAATCCTGAAAATGGCACGCTAGGTATGTTTTATCCTCCTACATCGCTCAGCAGGATTTATTCTCCCCTTAACTACGTAACCAATGAAAGATACTGATGAATTCGAAGACTCCGGATCATGTTGGGTAAATACGGTACTGTACTTTATACAGTTACAGTAAAGCCTCGTGGAGCCTTGGCAGATGCACGAGAGCAAAACTAAAGTGATTTATTATTGTGCCGTAAAAGAAGTAGATCCTAATTTGTTCTGTGCTGGCTTACCCCAAAAGGGTAGCGGGGGGCAAGTCCCATAAACCCAGCTTTGCTGTCGGGTTTAATTTAGTTTAAATTAACGTCACCGGCGTTGCACCGAAGTTTGAACGGTTCCAGGAGGTAAGTCTCTGGCTGTTGCTTCCCCAAAACAGCCCCCTTTCAACTCGCCCCGGGCGCAGGGCGCGCAGCCTCCCAACCGGGCAGGTGGGCCCCGCGCGGCCCGCACGGGGTCTCGTCTCCGCAGTGCCCACCCCGCAGCCGCTCCCTTACCTTGGTGAGCTGGGCGATTTTCTTGCTCATTTTCAGGTGCAAGTCCTGGCTGTAGTCCATGCAGTGCCCCGCCTGCTGCGCGGCGGCCGGCGAGGGCGCGAATTTGGCCGCCCCGGCCGCCGAGCCGCCGTAATAGTGCTGCTGCCAGCTCATGCCCGGGGTCGCCATCTTCCCGGCAGACCCCGGCCGGGGCACCGGTGCCCGCGCTCGGGGGGCGGCCCGCCGAGCAACGGCGACGGGGACGCAGGAGCCGGGGCGGCCGCTTCCGGACCCGACACCCGGCGCCCGCCAGTTGCGGCCGCCCGCGCCCCCCCCCGCCCGCAAACCCCGAGTCACCGCCGTCCAGGGACGGGGCGGCCCCGCCGGCCCGAAGCTGCGGGCGACACCGGCGCGGGGCAGATGCCTGGGGGGCGGCGGCGGCCCGGGGCCCGATCCGCTCTCGCCCGCTCTTCGGCTCGCGCCTGGCGGGGAAGACGTGGGTGGCGTGGCCCCGCAGGTCCCGCTCCCACCCGACACCCGGCGGGACAGCCGCCTAGGGGGTTGCGGAGGGAGGAGGAGACTGGGCGGGCTGCTGCGGGGGGAGGCGGGGACCTGGAAGAGGGCGCGGGAGCCGCTGAGCCGCCGTTACCAGGGTGCGCGGCCCGCGGAGCGCGCGGGGTGGCGACGTCATTTCCCCGCAGCCAAGCTCCGCCCCGCGCCGCCGCCTTCCCCGCAGCCCCGCGGCCGGCGCGGGCGCCTCTTGCGAGGCTCGCAGCCAGTGCCTACCCCTGCGGCGGGGAGCCCCGAGCTCCGGCCGGCCGGTGGTAAGCCCCGTGTGCCGCGCGTGCCAGAAAAGACGGGCCCGTGGTCACCTTCGGTGTGTAGAGCGCATGCCGATTTACCGAGCCTTTGCACGTGCATCATCGCGTGCGCTGGGTCCAAGTGGCTCTTCCCCAAGAAAAGCGGCAAACTCACATCCCGCTCCCTCCCAACGATGGCCTCAGCACCGGAGACGTGCGTAATGAAGTCGCGGGGAATCCGATACCCCCTACCCAGACCCTTCCTTCCAAACTCACACAAACATGATTGTTACCGTCTTAGGCTGACGGACTACGTGCCAGGCACTGTCCCTCATTCAACACCAAGTGTCTATGTGGAGAGGACACACTTCATCAGTCAATTGGTATAGCATTGCACCACTACTTCCCAGTCTAATGGAGCCCGAGACAATTATATATGAAATCTACTTAGCTGCAAGTAAAGGGGAAAACAGAAGCTGAACAAGATGTCCTTAAGGATTTGGAGCTGGGCTAAAATGTGTCATTACTTGTGCATTTTCACCTTACTAAATGTGTTATTTCCTACTAATTTTCTCCTAACATGTCTACTCCTGCAGGTCAAATAATTTTTTTTTTTAACGTAGTGTCCTGTGTTGAAGTAAATCAGTCATTTTAAAACATTCTTAACACAAACTTTAAAAATATAGAATCGTGTCTATTTAAAAACAATATGTTCTCATGCAGTTTTGCAGGACTGAATCCTCTCCTGTTATAATATGTAATTTCTCTTTAGCATGCAACTAACCACCATATAAATCTGATTAACAAATCCGATTGGGGGCCATATTAAAGTATGTGTGACAAAATCTAAACCTACAAGGTGAAGGGCGAATAGGATCTTGAAATACTTCCGGAACTGCTGGAATTCCAGAAAGGAATTTTGAAATTGGCTACCTCTTTTCCCAGATGCTAAGTACTCAGCCTTCCCTCTAACAGAACTTTCAGAAAATAAGTTGTCTAGTTGCAAGGTCCTGAATGGAGCAGATGGCCAGAAACAAATATCATGCAAATTTTGCTCCCTTCTTAAGCTCTAATGATTAAATGAAATTAAAGAGAATTAGAAGGTGGGTTATTTCATCAAATTCTAGGCATGGAAGATTCACAATCATTTTAGAACCCTCATGTCCTTTATATTCTATGCAGGAGTGTGTGCTCCAAATGCTCCTAAGTTTCCCTAAATTTTTATAGCTAACTTCTGCTAGGGCAAAGAAGATGTTTTTTGTTTTTGTCTCTATGATATAGTGGAAAGAATATAGGACTGGAAATAAGACCAACGTGTAGCCTCAACTGAGTCACCAATCTTGTTCATCCCTCAAGTGCACCCTCTGAAGAGTGTTATCAGCCCCTTCCCGGTCTAACTTGGGAGTTAAAGGTTGCAACTCTGGTCCACTAGTAGTTCACTCTGAATCCCATCACAAGAGTTCCTGCCATCGCTATACAGCATAGCCCAGGAGGAGCCTTTTCCTAAATATTCTGCTCAGTAGACACCCAGTGTCATTCCATGAATTAAACAGTTTTGCCTGACCACAGTGGGATAAAACAGGTCATCTGATACAGAATTCTATTTAATTATGAATGATACATAGAAATATAAAGTCTAATATAAACACTCATAATCCCATCACTCAGAATCACACTTTTAAAAAATTCAGTGAAGAAGTTGTGCAATAAGAGAGAAAAGAGGAAAAGCTAGTTAGGTAAGAAATCTTTGTTTAGCACCTGTATCTCCCGTGAGATGGTTTATGCAGAAATATTTCTCAAAAGCCTATTGTGTGCCAGGTGCTGAGGCTGCAGTGATGACTAAGAATCAGTCTCTGTTAACAGTCTAGTGGGAAAGACAGACAAGTAATAAGGCGCAATACAATGTGGTAAGTGTTAATTAAAGGAACTCACAAGAGGGGCCCTTAACCCAGCCTTGGAGTGTTGAGAAGGCTTCACACATGTGAAAAGGTCATGTCTGAATGGACTCCTGAAGGATGAGTTCTTTGGATTAAGAGAGATAGTAGATGTGGTCTGCTGGCTCTGAGGACAGCAAGGGCAAAGCCCTGGGGATGGGAGAGAGCATAACCCATTTAGGGAACAGCAAGTGGTGTGATATGGCTGAAGCAAAGGGTTTGATGGGGTGTCAAAATACGAGGCAGAGTATGTAGCAAGATTATTCGGGAGGGTGAACTTATTTGCCTTGATAAAGAGGTTGGGACTTTATTCTAAAGGCAATAAAGAGCCACTGAAGGGCTCTAAGCAGGTGACTGAAATAATCACATTCGCAGTTTAGTAACGTAACTCTTGTGACTGTGGAAAATGGGTTACATGGGCAACTTTGTAGACATGGAGACTAGTTAGTTGGGAGGCTATTGCACTTACTCAGGTAAGAGAGGATGGACCAGTGACCTAAAATATGGCAGTGAGAATAAAAGAAATGGATGGATCTGAAACAACCATAAGTTAAAATAGAAAGGACATTGGGGCTGAGGAGGAGAGAGTAGTCAGGGGCTCCCCCTGAGACAGGGACTGGAGAAGGAGGAAGAGGTGGGGGAAGGTGATAAATTCAAGGTAGAACATGTTATCTTTGAGATTCCTGTGGGACATCTAAGTGGAGATATTCAGTTGCAATTGAATATAGAATAGGAGAGGTAATAAGAGTAATCAAATTTAGCACAGGGAGATCAGCTCGGTGCTTTGTGACCACCTAGAGGAGTGGGATAGGGAGGGTGGGAGGGAGACGCAAGAGGGAGGAGATATGGGGATATATGTATCTGTATAGCTGATTCACTTTGTTATAAAGCAGAAACTAACACACCATCGTAAAGCAATTATACTCCAATAAAGATGTTTAAAAAAAAAAAAAGAAAAAAAAGAGTAATCAAATTTGAATACAACAAGAGAAGGTAAGTATTGCTTACATGAGAAGACCAGAAGCCATCGGTATGTGAAAAGAAGCATCTGTCTAGGTGGGTTGTCATCTATGACATGATAGAACTTATCCTTGAGAAGTAGTTGTAATCCATAGATGGAAGCATCGGGCCCAAGGGCATGATACCTGAGAAGTGGGCTTTTAATGCAGAATTTGGGCACAGCAGGAGTAGAGGCTGATGCAGGGGTATAGTCACTGAAAGCAAGTAGAGGAATGAGCTGGAAGTAAAAATAATTGTGAGGATTAGAGCTGGAACAGAACTTCAAGTCTCTTATTTTACACATATTAAAGATTAGAAAGGTTGAGTTGCACAGATTTTAAAAACCAGTTAGGGCTAGAATTATGACCTAGATATTTTAAACCCCAGTTCTCTCTGTTTTACCAAGCAATAGTTTAAAGCTGTTTATCAGAGAATCTCTGTTCTGGTATTCTTTAACTAGACATTTCTTATGCTAATATTTCCATACACTGATCTTTCAATTATGATTTATATTTGCAATGATGTCGCACAGGCTTGCAAATCCCCTACACACTTTCTGAATTGTTAGAAATGGTGGGAGGAGGGAAGAAGAAAGTGGTAGTGGTCACTGTAAAGACCAATTAATGATGAAGCTAATGAGGCTCATGTGCTTCCTTCCAGGAGGTGTCCTCACGAGTGATAACATGATTATAAAATTTAGTAAAAATTTATAAAGATAACATTTTTTGTATTTCTCCATTAAACTTCCCAAATTGTGTATACTTCAGGCTCCAGAAAACCTAGATTAACCCCAGGCAGCAGTACCTAAAGTTAAGAATTAAAATGAGGACTGGAATGGAATATTTTATACAATGGACTATTACTCAACCATAAAAAAGAATGAAATAATGCCATTTGCAGCAGCATGGACGGACCTAGAGATTATCATAGTATGTGAAGTAAGACAGAGAAAGACAAATATCATATGATATCACTTGTATGTGGAATCTAAAACAATGATACAAATGAACTTATTTATGAAACAGAAACAGACTCACAGACATAGAAAACAAATTTATGGTTCCCAAAGGGGATAGTGGGGGGGAGGGATAAATTAGGAGTTTCGGATTAACATATGCACACTACTATATATAAAATAGGTAAACAACAAGGACCTACTGTATAGTGCAAGGAACTGTCTTCAATATTTTGTAATAACCTATGGAATTACAAAATGGAAAAGAATCTAAATATATATATATTATTTTTCAGAAGAATTTCATATGTATTTTATATATATGTATAACTGATCACTTTGCTGTATACCTGAAACTAACACAACATTGTAAATTAGATATACTTCAAATTTTTTAAATGGTAAACAAAATTTTTTTTAAAAATGAGGATCAAAATGCGTACTCAAAAGTTAGTGGACCAAAAGCCCAGGCAACAAAAGAAAGAACAGGTAAATTGGACTTCATCAAAATTAAAAACTTTTGTGCATGAAAGGACTTTACCAACAGAGTGAAAAGGCAACCCATAGAGAAAATATTTGCAAATTATATATCTGATAAGGGATTAATATCCAGAACTTATGAAGAACTCCTATAACTCAACAGTAACAATAACAAAACAACGCAACTGCAAAATAGGCAGAGGACTTGAATAGACATTTCTCCAAAGAATATATACAAATGGTCACTAAGCACATGAAAAGATGCTCAAGACTACTTACCACTAGGGAAATGCAAATCAAAACCACAATGAGATACTGCTTTACACTCACTAGAATGGTTATTATAAAAACAAACAAAACAAAGTAACAAGTGTTATATGAAGAAATTTGGGACCCTTGTGCGTCACAGGTAAGAATGTAAAATGGTGCAGCTACTGTGGAAAACAGTATAGCAGTTCCTCAAGAAATTGAACTTAGAATTAACATATGATCCAGCAATTCCACTTCTGAGTATGTATCAAAAATAATTGAAAGCAAAGACTCAAAGACATATTTGTATATATTTGTACACCAATATTCACAGGAGCATTATTAACAGTAGCCAAAACGTGGAAGCCACCCAAGTGTCCATCAACAGATGAATGAATAAATAAAATGTGGTATATATATATATATATACAAAGGCATATTAGCATTAAAAAGGAAGAAAATTCTACATGCTACAATATGGATGAACCTTGAAGACAGTATACTAAGTGAAATAAACCAGTCACAAAAGGACAAATACTGTATGATTCCATTTATATGAGGTACCTAGAGTGGTCAAATTCATAGATACAGGAAGTAGGATATCTCCTACTTTTTTATATTCCTATAAAAAAGTTATATATCAATTATATCTCAATTTTAAAAAAAGAAAGTAGGATGGTGGTTGCCAGGACTGGGAGGAGGTTAGAATGAGGAGTTATTATTTCATGGGCATGGAGTTTCAGGTTGGGAAGTTGAAAAAGTTCCAGAGGTGGATGGTGGTGATGATTGCACAGCAATGTAAATAACTTAATACTCTGAATTGTACTCTTAAGAATGATTAAAATGGTAAATTTTATGTTATGCATGTTTTACCACAATAGAAAAAAAAAATGGACACTGATTTCTTCAGTGAAAGACATCCTTGCTACTTATGGGAAATCCATTTTAGAGAACAAGGAGAGAATGCTGTTCCATCAACCAACAAGCATTTTTTGAATGCTTCCTTTGTGGAGGTGAAACCGTCATTTTCTACCCCAGGTCGTCGTTAACTATAGAGAACATCTGGATTTGAGGTTTGAAAGAAGGAAGAAGTGAGGAAATGTTCTTCTTTTTTCTTTTCTCCTCCATCCCACTTGCGCCAGAAGAGTCATAGACATCAAGTCAGCCAGTCAATTAAGAATGGTATTAAATATCTACAAAAATGCATGACAAGTGGGGATGGCCAGGTGATCTCCAAGGAACCTTTTGTTCTCATCTGCATCACATTGTTAAGCCTCTTAGGAACATTCAGTACTTGAATGGGACTTAATCTAAGGTCATGCAACAAGGCTTAGTTGCATAATGGACTCAGAATCAATAGAGACTGTCTACAAGCAACTGAACTCCAGTGGAATCAATAAACACAGTGGATCTGTGTAAGACTTCACACAAATACAGAAAATATTTTGCGTTAAACATTTTTCAAATGACCACTATTTTCTTAATGCAAGGCTCCAAGTATAATTGGAAAGAGTATCAGAATCCTGATAGTCCAGGCCTGATTGTGCCACTAAGCTACCTGGTTTTTTTCATCTTTAAAGCAAAGACATTGCCCAAATGATCTTGAGGGTTTCTTATATTTCTCACATATTACATGGTGAATTATCTCGTATTTTTAGAATATAATTTTGTTACATTTATTTGGATATACCACAAATCAATCATGTCCCAACCTTCACTTTCACCTTTTAACACACCCAAAACATGGTACACAGTATAATCCTAAGTCAGGTTTCAAATCTGTCCAGATAAATCCAGATGGCTACAAGCTGGTAGACATCACCATAAATGAGTTTGTCTTTCATTGGTGTCTTGCTATGTGCTTCCTTCTCTTTTTAACCTCTTTGTTATTTTTTTGTTCCTTCCCCATGAGCTCAGAAAACTCATCTCTGTAACATCAATCAATTGAAAATAGTATTGAATACCTTCTAAAATGCACAATCCATAACAAATGTTTAATAATTGTTTCTGAATTTTAGTTGACTTCATCCACCAAAAATATTATTAGTTTTTCCTTTATTAACAAAGCCAAATTTTTCTATAAACATCATGATCAACCAGCAGCTAACTGGTTTATCAACCTGCTTTGTGTGAGTTTCTCTGAAAGCAGAGACTGAATCAGGTAGTTTACCTGGTAGGTGATTGTGAGAGCCAGAAAAACTGACAAAGATAAGAAGGAAAAGCCATTAGAAGATATATTATTGATCTGCCTACCACTTTGATCAATTGGGACTCAGTCTCACTAAGGACTCTCTGAGGAACCGTGTAGAATGCATATCAAAATTTTCCCTGCTGGGACAGAAGGCTGACACATTTATCCACTATATCCCTTCACTCATTGGTTGAGGGTGGCTCTCAGGGGAATTAACTTCCCTGTGTGTCTGGTCATTCAGTATGGGTTTAGCTCCTGGGGCTTTGGAGAGAGCTGTGAGTTAGCAGCAGGCACTTGAGGGGTACCGTGGCCTGTGTAGGAACTGTCCAGCACCTCTGCAGCTGAAATCAAAGGAAGTGGCACAGGGCACCAAAAGTATCTGCTGTAGTCTATGACTTGCACCTTTCAGATCCATTTTTTGCCCTATGTAAAGTCCATTCTACCACCAGTTCTTTAAGGTCATGGCCAGCTGCTAATTTTCAAAAGGCGTTAAGGCAAGAGAGTTAGTGTAGCATGCAGATGTCCCTTGCTGCAACTGGTCCAAAGGCCATAACACATTCATCAGGTCCCTTCTCCACCACCCATTTTACATTCCTTACCCTTAGCAAACACTTCTGCTGGTCTAAGTTATTTGCTTGGTGGGGAGACCCAGGCCTTCAACCTTGAGGAGTTTAAGCTTTGCCCATGTCAGGCTGAGGTTGCTAAAATTTTTCATTCAGTGCTACCACCAAGCATGGAAGGATAAGGTGAATCCCAATGAATCTGTTGAGATCTAGAAATACTCCTCCTTTTCTCCATTATTTAGCAAAAATCCTAGGTGCTCATGATAATTGGATCAATTACCCTGCCAGTATAAAAAGTGCCTTAAAAAAAAAAAAAAAAGTGCCTTTCTTTAAGTGCTGATCTTCTGGAATAAAGAGCCAAAGTGAACAGGTGGTAGTCATAGCTATAGGTTTTGTGAGACTCTTACTGTGTCCCCTACTAGAAGTGATTTTCTTTCTCCCAACTTTAGCAGTAACCAAGACCTAAAAATCTCACAGAGCCTAGGGACATGGGAATAGGAAGCACAAATTCTGCAAGTATTTCTGTTACTGGGTATGATGGTGAGAGGAGCCATTCCTACTTCCCCTCCTTGGTTTCCAGACTCATGTATTTTAGCTGTTGAGTACACAGCACCCTATATCGGTCATTGGCTAAATGCATATACCACGTCCCGTAGGACAACTCTCAACCATGCGGGATATTGTCCCAAACTAATCTTAGCTCTCAGATAATAATCCTGAAAGATATACTATAAGCAAGGAAGCCAAGCACATACTCAGAATAGGAGATGCTTCCTGTAGGGATGAACTGCTTCCTCCTCTGTGGGGTGGGGGTGGGGAGATCTGATGTAATAAACTTGCCACTAAGTGCCTGGCTGTGTCCTTGAGGACTGGTACCCTTCCCAATGCTTAGTACTGGTCTCTGTCGCTGACAAGTCAGAACTTCTGCAGAAGCAGTAGCTATGTCAGTTTGGTGAGAATGAGCCAATACTATTAGGGCCATGTATAGTCTCTATACCTGCCAACAAGGCTACTATATTCATGGGTTCATTGCACTAGCACTGAGGTGTCAAGAATAGAAGCTGGCTTAACCTAAATGGGAGGAAAGTCCAAAAGGGAGGGGATATCTGTATGTGTATGGCTGATTCACTTTGTTGTGCAGTGGAGGCTAACACAACATTGTAAAGCAACCGTACTCCAATAAAAATTAATAAAAAAAGAAAAGAATAGAGGCTGGCTGACATTTACCTGAGGAGAATCCTGTCTGCCTGGTTTTTAAGAGCCTACTCAGTGATAGATGCTTTATGATAAACGTTAGTGTGACACATATAGCTGTGCATATTTGTTTCTACTCCTTTAGCTACTTACATATGCCTTTTCCTCAAATCTCTTTTTTTTCGAGGATTGGCAGTATTCTTAGTCCTATTTTTTTAACATCTTTATTGGAGTATAATTGCTTTACAATGGTGTGTTAGTTTCTGCTTTATAACAAAGTGACTCAAATCTCTTTATACTAAATATTATAATCTTGCTCATTCTAGGCCTCCGACAAATCAGCCTAATAATTCACCACTGCACAAGAGAGCATATATAACCTTATGTCAGGCTAGTTCTTCCTCCATACACCAAGTGCCTATTCCATGCTCTGAGAACTGTGAGAATTTCTCCTCATCACTGTCTTTTAGGGCTACCTGTGAATGGGGTATAGTGCAATAGCAGACCATTTGCACCTGTACCAACATATTGAGCCAATATGTCTTTAAAATAGGCTCAGATTTTTTTCTTCCTCTATCACTTGGTTACAGGGAACATCCCATGAAGCCATGGGTGTGGACTGATAGAGACTCACTGATGCAACAGAGGGTAGTGACATGAGAATCTGACTACCTGTTTATAAAATTTACTTGTGCCTTCTGGACTTTCTCAGGCCCCATCCTGTAGGTACCATTTCTATCATATGATGAATTGCTGCTGTGCAAGCTCACCTTGTAACTTAAATGTTTTGACATTTCCAGTTGCAGTCACTTGATGTCACATGGTCATGTTTTCAGTCTCTACTAGGATGCTGGAATATACCAGAAACTGTTTTTCAAACACTGGGTGGTTCCCTGTAGCAGAAGTCATATCTTGAATCAGAATCTCAGATCTCTGTGTTGCCACTCTTTTGTTAAATATCTCTAGCACCACTGAATCTGTCGGGTCACGTAGTCCTAGATACAAGGAAGCTTGCACCACTGCCTGAACCTGCCGTAGAGTCTTCTCTTGCTTTGGACCCTACTTGTAATTGGAAAATTTCTGAGTCACTCAATAAATGGTTTGGAACAGTATAACCCACGTGGTATCTGCTGCCTCCAAAATTAAGGACCAAATTTGTGCTGTACCTCTTTCTAAATGTTAGCAGTACAAAGTTCAATAACTAAGTATATCCATCCTAGTTATGCACTCGGATATTGGGAGAGTAACCATAAGATGGCCTGCAAGCCTACTGGATGTGCCTTGTACCAGGACTGCATTTATCCCCTGGCCTCCTTAAGCTCCCACTTTACTGATGGGGCCATGTTGGCATTTAGGTTCCCTGTTATCAGTGTCACCTTAAATTCTGTATCTAACAGCCTTTGAAAGGTTTGGGTAAAAGGTCATAGGCTTTTTTAGGGGAAGAACTGAAGAGTTAATGTATATATTTATAATGGAGTTTCAGGGTCTTTCCTCAAGAGGGATCAGGCTTCCCCCTCAGGCAGTGGGTCTGGGCCTGAGAACTATCTCAGATATGGAAACTCAACAAAGGATTATGATTTTCTATTATGGTTGCTGATCTTAGCATGCTGCTCACCTGCTTTTAATTTTTTCTGAATATGAAAGTCAAGTAATACTTTTGCAGGCTGACTATCTATCTTATCCCTAGGAACATAAAGGTCTATTAGTAATTACTCCAAATCCCTGGGTCCAGGCACCCTGGTTACCCTTCTAATCTTATTGCCTATTACAGTGATTATGCCTTTGATGTTTAAGTACAGCTACTTGGCCTTTAATATCATGGAATTTTTTCAATCCCATTGACTCTAGGGAACCCAATTCTGTGGCAGCCTTTTATTCCATGAACCCTGGTTCATAGACAACAATGACACTGAGATTTTAAAAAATGCTAGTGCATTTCTTATTGCCCTAGGGAAGGGAGTATTCTGGGAAACATAGTCAAAGAGTGGGTCTCACATAAAAAGCTCATTCTAATGTGTTACCTCCTTGAGCCTTCTGACCTGTTCCTTTATACTCTGATGGCAGTTCTGGCATCTCTACATCATTGTCTTGTCCAAGCTTCAAAGCACCATCTTAGCAGTGTGTTGGGACAAGCTCCAAGGACAATTGAAAGGATGTTAAATCCTGTGTCATATTATATTTTCCAATAAACTCTCCCCTATTGACCCTTATATCCCACTCACTATTCAATTTAACACTTTTTAATCTATTCCCATAGATCTTTCCCTCTTTCCTGTCAGTACATACTAACCAGATACTGTAATTCTTTCATTAAGTTATTTCGTCCCATAGCAGAGACTGTACCTCTCTCTTACCTTATTCTAGGCCCTGGCTCACATTATCAATCTGAAAGCAACTGGAGGAGTCAGTGGAGGGGATCCCAAGGAGGACGGCATCATCTTGTAAGTCCTTCCTCTCAGGGAGGTGTTTATCCTCTTGAGGCAAGGGGAGACAGCTGTCCTCTAGTGAGGGGGGAAGAGACTGGCTTCTACAGCCTCCATGACTCAAGAGCATCCAGGGTTTAAGGTCCGCATACATTTCCTCACTGATGCTTTCATTCCAAGTGTTGGGGTCCCGGTCTTTCTCTGTCAAAGCTGTCACTTGAGCAGGGAGACCCTCAGGTCCAGTCTCCTTTGCCATTGTGTCACTCTTAATATTAAATTCGGAGCCTGGCTTTCAGCACAGCCTGCCCTTTTGCCACAGGACCTCCTTACTGTCTGTCATGGAGGACTCTGATTTTCACAGAATGTCATGAGTTGATAGTTGGCTGGAATGAACTTATCTCTCTTTTCCTTTCAACCATTCTTCAAGGCTTCTAAGGCAGTTTACAAAAGCCATCCAATTCCACTCCATGTGTAATTACCATTGCCCCTTTTCATGCCAGTATTAGAGATACTGGATAAGCAAAGCTCCCTCTTCTTCTACATCCTATCCACCACAGTTGAGAGTTTGGTATTTATGTCGAAGTTATGGACATTACAATTACCACCAGCAATGGAGTTTTTGTTTCCATCTAACTGGTGAATAAACCATCTTCAGAATACTATCCTGAGGTCTGCTTTCTAGGGTTGTATCTGGTATTACTGTCTTAGTTTGGGGGTCCTTCAAAAGCAGAGCCTGAAGTTAGGACTTGAGTTTAGGTAATTAATTTTCTGGATGACTCCAGAAAATAGGAGGGAAGTGAGTAAGCTTATTGAGAGCAGGAAGATGAAAAAGTCAGTGAATGGGAGAAAATATTTACTAATCATATATCTGATAAGGGGTTAATATCCAAAATATATTTTTTAAAAAAGCTCATACAACTCAGAAGTTAAAAATAAAAAAGCAAAAACAAACCAATTCAATTTAAAAAATGGGCAGAGGATCTGAATAGACGTTTTTACAAATAAGACATGCAGGTGGCCAACAGCAACATGAAAAGTTGCTCAAGATCACTAATCATCAGGGAAATGCAAATCAAAACCACAGTGAGATATCACCTTACACCTCTTAGGATGGCTATTTTCAGAAAAACAAGAGATAACAAATGTTGTCCAGGATGTGGAGAAAAGGGAACCCTTGCACATTGTTGGTGGGAATGTAAACTGGTGCAGTCACTGTGGAAAACAGTATGGCGTTTCCTCAAAAATTTAAAAATAGAACTACCATATGATCCAGCAATTCCACTTCTGGGTATTTATCCAAAGAAAACAAGAATACTAACTTGAAAAGATATATGCACCCTATGTTCACTGCAGCATTATTTACACTAGCCAAGACATGGAAACAACCTAAGTGTCCATCAAATGATGAACAGATAAAGAAAATGTGACATAATACTATTCAGCCATAAAAAAAGAATGAAATCTTGCTATTTGTAACAACATGGATGGATCTTGAGGGCATTATGCTAAGTAAAATAAGTCAGACATAGAAAGACAAATACCATATGATCTCACTTAGATTCTAAAAAAATAAAATAAAATAAACAAGCTAATAGATACAGAGAACAGGTTGGTGATTGCCAGAGGTGAGGGGTAGGGGTGGGCAAAATGGGTGAAGGGGGTGAAAAGGTACAAACTTCCAGTTATAAAATAAATAAGTCATGGAGATGTAATGTACAGCTTGGCGACTACGTTTAATAATACTATTTGTATTACACGTTTTAAAGTTGCTGAGAGAAATAAAATGGAAGAAACTATTAATCCATGATACAATATGAATGAATCACAAAATAATTATGCTGAGTGAAAGAAGCCAAAAAAAGTGTGTACTACATGACTCCATTTACATAAAATTCTAGGAAATGCAAAGTAATATGTAGGGACAGAAAATAGATCAGTGGTAGCCTGGGGAGGGGATGAGGATGTGATGGGGAGAAGCAGGAGGAGGGGGGGATTATAAATAAGCAAGAGATAGCTTTTAGGAGTGACAGATATGTTCATTATCTTGACTGAGGTGATGGTTTCATAGGTACATACATATATCAAAACATCAGATTCTATACTTTAAATATGTGCAATTTATTTTTGGTCAATTATAAGCCAAAGAAGTTTAAAAAAAGAAAAAGAGCAGTACTTATTTTTAATCATATACAATTATCAATTAATTTTATTACTTCCAACCAGTGTGCCTGGTCAATCTAACCATCAGCTTGCATGCCCCTTCTGAGCTAGACTGAGTGTTTTTAACAAATGAAATTGGCTTCTCAAGTCCATGTTTCTCCAAGATCTCTGACACACAATAAGTGAAAGAAGAATTTTTGTCTTGCTACCAAACCAAAAACCTCTAAGAATCTTAAACATACATGTAGCACTTAGGTGTTAAGTATTTTTAAAAAAAGGCACATAGAATGACCCAATTTTACATATTATATTAATTCTCAGCAGAAAAAGCTAATAATTATATATCAAATCTTATTTCCCCTACTGACTTCTATTATAATATACTTGGAATAAGTTAACATATTTTTAAAAAAGCATAGCATATTCTTTATCTCAAAGTCTTTTTTACAGTTTTTCTGTACTCTAAAAGCATCAAGTCAGTAAAATAAGCCAAATCTATCATTTCATACCCAGCTTTAACTCTTAACAACCCTAGTGAGTATTTTTTTATAGGCAAGGGTGCTAGAAAAGCAGTAAGAAAAGAATTTGAGTTGGAGAACTATAGAAACCTCATAAAGGTCAATCCCTCTCAAGAATCCATTCTATAAACATATATGTCGCAAATTTTCTTGGCCTCATATGAATCTTCTTGAGCTATCCCATTCCATAATCATCAGTATTGTATATATACCTGGTATAGCTCACCAAATCTCACATTTATGAATTAACTACTACTGGGCTTAAAGAAAGCCTGGATAGATTTCAATAACTCTTCATAAGGATAAGTTTCGCGAGTCATGTCACCTGACTTTATGTACACTTAAACATTCATCAACTATTAATCGTTATGAGGTGGAACAGGAGTAAAAAGTTATTATTTTAAAAGGTCAGTAAATTAAACTGAACAGTGAAAGACCTGGGTATCATCCAGAAACCTACAATGGTGTTACTGTTTCCTTGAGGTATGAAGAGTCTAATGCAACTATCAGGACAACCCATGGTATACCCAAGAACATATGGTGAAATAAATGATGTTTATTATGATATAGTAATTTTTGATGAAATAAATTATGTTTATTACACTGTAAAAAAAAGAACGTTTCTAAGAGAATAATTCTCAACAGTTCTCATCACAAGGAAAAAATTTGTAACTATGTATGGTGACAGGTGTTAACTAGGCTTATTGTGGTGATCATGTTGCAATATATACAAATAGTGAACCATGTTGCACACCTGAAAGTAATATAATGTTGTATGTCAATTATACATCAGTAAAAAGAAAGAAAGAAAGGAAGGAAGGAAGGAAGGAAGGAAGGAGGGAGGGAGGGAGGGAAGGAAGGAAGAAGGAAGAAATAAAAGAAGGAAGGGAAGAAAGAAAGAAAGAGAAAGAAAGACTGGGTAAAGTCAGTGAAAGCTATGTTACTGAGCTAACTACCACCGAGGGGAACAGAGCTCAAGTTTCTGAGGGTCCTCTGAAGAACCTCGTGGAATACACCTCAGAATTATTCCTCCAATGAACGGGAGGCTGAAGCATTTATCCCCTGGCTTCCATGCCCCGTTGGTTGAAGCATACCTGGGGGGCATTTCTTCCTTACATTTTGAGCTTTTCCTGCACACAGCTGTATAAGCTCCCACTGCTTCAGAGAAAGACTTGGGAAAGAAAGCCAGAGAGACGAAGAGGGCACTTGGGATGGGACTCTGTCAGCACGCATCGGAAAATCCACTACTCCTGCAGCGAAAATCAAAGGTGGGCTGCGTGGACATAGCGCAGGTTACTAAGAGCATTTGCTTCATCACCAAAGCCAGTTCCATACACCAGTAACTGGTCTCCTAGTCTCCTTGAATTAATATTTCAATTTCATAAGCCCCATCCATTCTTACCAGAAGAACCTTTGTCTCCTCAGAGGCACTGAGTGAGAGAAGAAACAATCTATGTACATTTTATAAAGTTAGTGCTGAAGTCAGGAAAGATCCTTGCTCCTAGGAGTTGTGTGATTGTGTAACTTCCTGTCAGGTGTCTGTGTGTGTGTGTGTTAACCTGTGTTAAGATATTGGGGGAAGAGCATTAAACAGATTATCAGTTGTCCAATCTCTTGCTCCAGGCTCAAAAATCCAGTGTCCAGGAGATCGAATTTTGCTTCACTTTTCATGACAGTCTCTGGGAGGGCCTCTCCCAGAGAAGATATTAAAATATCTAGATGAGAAATAATATAGGTTTTTCTATTGTTTGGTGAACTTCTGGCCCATATTCCATCTTTCCAGAGAATGGGAAGAATAGGAAGAAAGAAAAGGGTAGTGTTTAAGAGTATCATTAGCATCGTGTCTGAATCTTGGCGGAGATTCAGTGTGGGAGAGACAGCACTTTGGGTAAATGTTTGGATACATATTTATCTCCCTCTCCCCCCGACACTTGCTCCTCTCAGGTCCTGGCCCGTCCTTGGCATTGGTAGATATGGGCTGGTCTCCAGGCAGCCCATCCAAGTTCACAGCTTAGAGACAAAGCAGTAGATTTTGGCATGTACTACTCAAAGCTCCCTCTCTTTTCTCATTTGAAGAGTTGATGTGTCACCCTAGCGGGATGAGAAACAGAATTAAAAAGAAGGAATGAAGGGAGTGCAAAGAGTAGGGGCCAGAAGAGAAAATAATGAGAAGAGTCCAGATTTGGAGAAATTATATTTAAAGGAATATCTGGGTCAGAGCAATGATGACATTATCTTCCATCCTTTCCATCCAGTGGTTCACACTGTTCTCTCACACCTCTGCCTCATGACTGATTTTATTTACAACTTGAGAAGTGCTACTTCCTTTTTCAAAAAAGCTTATTCACTTAGGTAAAAGAGCTTAGCTTTCAATTCTTCACCTCTTTTCCTCTTTCTTCTTCCTGTCTTACTCTCCAGTTTCTCAGGCTACCTTTATAAAAAGAGCAATTAAAAGCGAAGACTGAAACAAAATGAGAGCCATCACAACGAACGCCTGTAAAACAAGTTTCACATATTGACACTGAATTTAGAAAATGGAAAACTGAGATGTCTTCCTTTGAGTTTCATCCAAAAGCAGATTCTGCATTAAGGATTTGGGTACAAGGAGTTTATTTGGGGAGTGATCACAGGAAGCAGGGTGAGAGAGGGGGGAAGTGAGACAGAAAATGGAAGGAGACAGGGCAAGATGGTGCATTGTTACTGCAAAGGTTACTGGGGTGAGCAACTGGGCTTCACTACCACTGTGGACTCTCTGGGAGGCTGTGTAAAACACGGCTGAAATAGTCCCAACAAAGGACAAGGAAGTGGGAGTATTTTCCCATCAATATCCACTCATTAATGGTTGAAGATGCTCCTGGGACATTAACTCCTTAGGAGCCCTCAGGCAGAGAAACACTTAAGGTAAGGAGCCGCTGGAGGTAAGCAAATTGTCTACCCAAACACAGCTGACCTCTGGGGTGAGCTGAGGGGATGTGAGCAGGGCATTGATGTCAGAGTTGCGTATTTTTGTTTTTTGACAGAGTCTTTAGGATTTTCTATACATGAGACCATGTCATCTGCAAAAAGAGACAATTTTATTTATTCTTCATTTCTGATTTGGATACTTTTATTTCTTTTTTTGCCTAATTGCTCTGGCTAGGACTTTCAGTATTTTTTTTAAATTTTAAAATTTAATTTGATTTTGATTCTTTTCTCTTTTTTAAAAATAATTTATTTATTTATTTATTTTTGGCTGCTTTGGGTCTTCGTTGTTGCATGCAGGCTTTCTCTAGTTGCAGAGAGGGGGGGCTACTCTTTGTTGCGGTGTGCGGGCTTCTCATTGTGGTGGCTTCTCTTGTTGTGGAGCATGAGCTCTAGGCACATGGGCTTCAGTAGCTGTGGCTCGTGGGCTCTAGAGCACAGGCTCAGTAGTTGTGGCTCATGGGCTTAGTTGCTCCACGGCATGTGGGATCTTCGTGGACCAGGGCTTGAACCCATGTCTCCTGCATTGGCAGGCAGATTCTTAACCATTGCGCCACCAGGGAAGCCAGCACTTTCAGTATTATGTTGAATAAGAGTGGTGAGATTAGGCAACTTTGTGTTGTTCATAACCTTAGAGAAAAAGCTTCCAACATTTCACCATTTGATATGATGTTAGCTGGGGGTGTGAGGATAGTTAGTTTTAGAAGATTAATTTGAATTTGCAAATATTCTAGATACCATAGCAAGAGAAATGAGGAAAGTATTGGCTTTCAGGACGTGGAATCTATGATGGGACTTAAACCTCTTGAGGGCAAGGATGATGTCTCAGACTTGTATTCCCAGAGTTCAGCATAGTGCCTAATAAATAAGGGGTTGTCAAATCTAAAAAACTAGGAGGACTTCCCTGGTGGAGAACTTCCCTGCGCTCCCAATGTAGGGGGCCCAGGTTCCATCCCTGGTCAGGGAACTAGATCCTGCATGCCACAACTAAGAGCCCACATGCCGCAACGAAGATCCCACATGCGGCAACAAAGATCCCGCATGCCGCAACTAAGACCCGGCATAGCCAAATAAATAAATATTTTTTTAAAAATTAAAAAACAGGGAACATTTAGTTACCCACAGTGAGTATCCAAATGGTATCACACAGAGAGTATTCCTACAAAGTTTCCAAGAATAGAGTCTTAACTGTTCAAAGTTTCAAGATGCTAGAACTCACCAGGACTTTCATTATTTCATTTTTTAACGGTGCATGATTTCAAAATTATGAATTCCATTTTATCCACTTGTAAAAGGTATAGAGGTCTCCACTCAAGTGTGGAGTGCACACTTCTTCCAAAAGAGTACTATGGAAAGAAGGGAAAAGAATAACTTTAGAGTGCAGAAACTGACAAACACTACCTTAGCCAGATGATCAAGATGAATATCAACAGTGACACGTCATTTTGATAGCATGTACCATTGATACAATGTGATGAAGTGGCACTTTAGCTCTGTGATTCTCCTACCTAAAACTCATAAGCCGAGGATAATTACGAGACAAACGTAAGGCAAAACTCAGTAGAGAGATATTCTACAAAATACTCACAAGTACGCCTCAAAACTGTCAAGGTCCTAAAAAACAAGGGAAGTCTGAGAAACTGTCACAGCCAAGAAGAGCCTAAGGAGAAATATCTATTAAATGTAACATGGTATCCTGAATGAAATCCTGGAACAGACTACTGACATTAGGTAAAAACTAAGGAAAACTGAATAAACTATGGACTTTAGTTAATAGTAATGTACCATACATTAATGTTAATAACAGAGGAAACTGGGCATGGAATATTGGGAACTCTCTGTACTATCTTCACAATTTTCATGTAAATCTAAAATAGTTCAAAAAATTTATTTTAAAAATATATAGGCTACAAATAGTCAAAACAGAAATATTAGCTTTCTAGTTTCCTGTTTTTCCATAATTTCCATCTCATACAAAGCTGTTTTTGCCCTTCCAGTAATAGAAATACACATAGAAGCATATTCACATCACAGAAATTAATAATAATCTGTAGTTTGACAGTAAATATCAAGTACATTTATTGCCAAGATGCATAGTAAGTTAGTTGGTAAACATTAATTTTAATTAACTATGTGTAACTAACCTAAAGGCATCAATCATGAACAGCCAAGTGTTAGTAAGTTACCAATTCTATGATTAAAGAAACTGTACCACTATCCAAGGTCAGAGAATTGTCTTGGATTTTTGGCATGCTTTCTATAAACTATCATTTGTGAATTGGATATTACCAGGAAGAGAAATGCTATTTAAAAAATCAAACTGACTTATTTTAAAAAACAACTTATTATATAATAATAGCTACTGTTGTATAGCTATTACTCAGAATGTTACCTTTTGTCTTCTCGTCTGTTTTCTTATGATTTTGGAAAATAGGAAGCCAAGTACTGACAATGCCATTAGGTTTTTTTACTGGTTCAACTTTTATAATTAGAGGTCATATGAAATATTCAGAGTAAACTCAAGCAATTTACATAATTGCTTGGCTCTTACTAGCTTTAAAACTAATTAACTGGTTGAACTTTGGTAAATTACTTAATCTTTTTGTGTCTCAGTTTTCTCATCTCTAAGAATGATGGCTAGTAATTATCTCATATGACACAAAGTTGTCATGACGATAAGTAAAGTAATAAGGCATGAAAATTATATGGTAGGTAAGTTATTTTTCAGAGTACTAAAAGTTCTTTGTAAATAAAAACATTCACTGAAAAAAATCTCAGAAGTTATGGTGAATGGGAAAGATTCTGTAAGAGGAAAGATTAGTAACTGGGAGTAACTTTTGCCAAAAATGGGGAAAAAAACCCATTTACATTTGTTATACTAATTTATCCAGGTTACTCACTTTATGAAATGTTTCTTAGGCCATATATTCCTTTCCCAGCTCTCAAGGGAATATCAAAATTTGGGGTTAAATCTTTTATCCTAAACTTGTAATAAAAGATAATTAATAGGGACTTCCCTGGTGGCACGGTGGTTAAGAATCCGCCTGCCAATGCAGGGGACACAGGTTCACTCCCTGGTCCGGGAGGATCCCACATGCCGTGGAGCAACTAAGCCCATGAGCCACAACTACTGAGCCTGTGCTCTAGAGCCCGCGAGCCACAACCACTGAGCCCATGTGCCTAGATCCCGTGCTCCACAACAAGAGAAGCCACTGCAATGAGAATCCTGCACACTGCAACAAAGAGTAGCCCCTGCTTGCCACAACTAGAGAAAGCCCGTGCACAGCAACGAGGACCCAACACAGCCATAAATAAATAAATAAATAAATAAAATTTAAAAATAATTAATATAAATAATTAATTGAAAATACCACTTAACATATAGTAAACATTAAATGTATAAACTTCATATGAAAAATACTGCATGATCTTAATTTGCTAAAGCCTGTAACTTCTCTCATAGATACTCATGTTCATACTACTTTCCTAGGTTGTCATCGTTTATTAATATTAACCTGAATGTGAACTCAAGGTTTCTGAAGCAGAGCAGATTAATATTTGCTTACAGCAAATAACTGCACCAGTTCCCTTTTGTCCCAATTCTTAACCATACAGCAACATGATAAGAGGTAGATCTGGCATCATCCCACACATATCCGTTTGTAATATGGTTAAGCACCCTGAAAATATAAATCTGGGCGTTTATGTAGAAAGGGACTGCTGTCTCCCCTCCTATCCTGAAAGATGGGGACAAAAACCTTTTTTCCTTGAGAAGGATCCTAGGTTCTTGCTCTTACCCTTTGAAATATAAATAAATCTCTCCAGGGGAAGATAAGACTAGCATCTCCGGGAGGGATTTTATAGCAATTTTATAGCTTCCCCAAAATTGTTGGGCTGAAATGTGAAATGTAGCATTCCATCACTGCAGGCTACAAGGATAAATTTGATGGGCATATTTTTAAAAGGATGTCATAGATGGAATTTCTGTATTAAGAAGGATGATGGACTAGAGAATCTTCAAACTTTTCTTCTTTTGAGTTTGTGATATAAATTAAAAAGGCATTGATTTTTTCCTGCTATTAATAGTCTGAGGAAATTTAAGACAATTCATTAGGTAGCAACATTCTTTACAAATATAAACTGAATCGTAATAAAAGGTCAGTCAGGCCAGGTTCTCCAGAGACCAGAATCAGAAGTTCTGGGAATAAGGTCCAGATCTATATTTTAATGAGCTCTCCATATAATTCTGTGTATTCTAAAGTTTGAGAAGCACTAACGATGATGATATGATGATGATGATGGTAATTTTTCATGCAGAGTTTTTGCATGATTTCCATAACATTCTTTTTCCTCTTATTTGTGGTTAATATAGGTAGCTCATCTAGACCTTTTGATGCCTTGATACAGGATGGGTGAATTCCCCTTGACACCCTTACTAAATAGTTACTTTTGTCGAATGAGGATGTAGAAGTGGGAGGAACTGGAGAGCTTGCCTAGAGCAGAGTAGAACCATAGCCAGGGACCTAGGGTCTATTCTTTCTTCTGAAACACTGTTAAATGCTCTATACCCCACCCAGGTTGAGAATTTTTTCTTGAATTTTTTTTAGGATTCTCCATCTACCTTTTCAAATTGTATACTTCTCTTCAAATTGCAGAAACTAGCTGGTTTCCCAGCCCCTCACCATGGATTGGAAATGACATTGCCCTCTGGAGGTTGGGTTGACTTCTATTTTGGAAGGAATCAACCAGGCTTCAATGGATGGATGGTTTGATGGAGAGTGAAGAGAGCTGCTGATCAGTACAAGCTGAGACTCAGTACAAGCTTGGGCACCTTGGGATGCTGCTAGGTTTTCCAATCATCAAGTGTCTGAGTGGAGCTGGAAATGCTAGAACCAACAATCTCTGTTCTCTAGGAAATAGGATTGCTTTCTCCTACTCAGCTTCAAAACTTTTTCTTCCTAGCTTTTGAGGGCACCTATGAGTTGACCCAATACCACAAATCTATAACTATTTCTCACATATTTTCCAAAACAAGCTTTCCTCTGCATCCCACAAAGAAGTTGATTGTGTTCATACCTCCTTGCCTTTCCTTCCTTTCTATTTGGAAAGTTCTTTTTTTTTTTTAAACTTCTCCCTTCATAATTTCTCCCTTTTCCCATCTCCTCCATAAGATCTTTCTCAAATATCCTTGGTCTTATATTCTCGGTCTTATATTCTCAATCTCTGTAGCACTTATCCTCTGAACCATATGATTTAGCCATTAACTACATGTTGTGCCACATTATTTGCTCTAGTGTTATTGTGTCTTAGATTTTTTATTCTCCAAATTAAATTATAAGTGTCATGAGATTTTTTACATCTCTCACTTTACAAATGCAAAAGCCTGCTCTTAGTAGAGAAAAGAAATTAAGGTCATAGATTTAGAACTGGTTTTAGCACTTGAGCCTCTGCCCCTCCTCCTATTTAGTTCTATTCTACCAGGTGCTCTGATTCTGGAATATTTTCTCTAAACTCTCTTATCTTACTTTTTTAAAAATTAATTTTTTTATTGGAGTATAGTTGACTTATCTTACTTTTAATTAATTAATTTATTTTTTATATTTATTTATGTATTTTATTTTTTGGAACCAAGCAAATAAACCACTTTATTTTCAACTAGTGGGAGAATAACCTGGAATTACAGGCGAGCCCCCATTGCAGGAGTTCACACTGTTATGAAAAGTTGGCTTACAAAGTCCTTTAACGAGTTCCTGCCTTCTTGATCTGCACAGTACATCAGTATCTTCTCTACAGACAGGAAGGTAATCATGGCTCCTCTTCTCCAAAAAATTAGGTTTAAGTTAATTGTATGACTTAAGGAGCTCAAGCCTATCTAGTATGAATGAATAAAGAGTCTAAGGGTTTGGGGCAAACTTCAGTGGAGAAGAGGCCCTAGACTGGGGTTCCAGGCTTGCATCTGTCACCTGTTGACTGCACCAGGGACCCCAATCCTACAATCATTAGATTTTAAAAGGCTGCTTTTGTATGTACAAGATCAAATTACTGCAATTTTACTTTGGTGGTACATTTTTTCAAATTTTGGAATACACATTTTCAAAATTTTTTACTGCAATAGATTAATGGTAACAGGCCTTATCACATACTGCACACTGTTTATAAACTTCAAAATGAGACTGTAACAGTGCCGTGAAAGAGATGGCACCCGTTCTGACTGAACTCTATGGCTAACTTTGTTTCTTACTTGTCAGGCACTGTTCTAAGCCCTTTGCAAACATTTAATTAGTCTTCACAATCCTATGGGCTGTTACCTCCATTTTACAAATTTTAAACAAACAGAAAAAAACAGGTCCAAGTAACCTGTCCAAGGTTACTATTAGTGTAACCAGGATTTAAATGTTCAGTCCAGCTGCTTGTAACCACTATGCATACTGCCTCTCAAATCAGACACGAGTCAGCCCCAGCGCTAAACAGGGCATGTGAACATCCCCTACTTAACTTCACCTCATCCCTGACCTTCTCCCTTGATCTAAGATTCTTCTTTCATTCCTCCCTGAATTTTCAGATCTTCAAGGTAAACCTTTCCATCCTTATCCTAAGTTCTAACCCTTGCTCCTCTATACTACTTCCTGCCCTCAGAAGGCCCCCTTCTCCCTCTTTTCAAAACATAAAAAGGCCTCACTGTGGCACCCATTCTCCTTTTCTCTAAATTGCCATCACACCTTGATTCAGGCAGGCCTCTCCCTTCAAACACAGACAGCTTCTTCAACTTGCCTCAGCTCAGACTGTTCCAAAACGTCTCAGCTGCCCCGCCCTGCACCTTCCCAAAGGTCTTCTTCACAACTCAATACAACCTTCTGGGCGACAAACTCCTGCACTATTTAATACAATCTCATGGCTTTCTTGTTCTGCCCCATTTGGGCTTAAACATACCAACTCCACGACTTAGCATAAACCCCCAATACTAAATTAAACCCTGAACCCATGCCCCATTAACTTTCACTCTCAAGGTGATTGCAACATATGTTTAACAATATAGTTTTACATGGAATGCTAAGAGCACTTTTCATATTTTACAGAACTTGCAACATATGGACTTTCTATTAATATTCATACCATAGCAAAGTCAAGTCGAACTCCTAAATAGATGCATTACAATTTGTTTAGAGTTTAAAGGCTTAATGGCAACAAGAGGGCAGGAAGAAGCGAAAGTTTATTTTACATAACTGAATGGAAAATAAATTCAAGAGATAGTAAATAAAATTTAATATGGCCTCATGCGCCCTGAAGGAGG
Source organism: Balaenoptera ricei (assembly GCF_028023285.1). Taxonomy (NCBI): domain Eukaryota; kingdom Metazoa; phylum Chordata; class Mammalia; order Artiodactyla; family Balaenopteridae; genus Balaenoptera; species Balaenoptera ricei. Next base: position 42,596,803 of record NC_082650.1, on the reverse strand, counting down.
TGGTGCCCGATTTGGAGGAGTGATTGCTATGTCCAGATAGTCCCCTATTTGGAACTTCTGCGACTGCAGCGTCATGGAGTCGTCGTCAGTCCCCTTCTCCCAGACACGGTGCTGCCAATCTCCTTTACTCAATAGCCAGGCCTTTTAGGATCTGTAAAAACAATTGCAAAACTGAGGTGTGTGCCCTTCTTTCTGGCTTCTGGGTAGACTTCTTTTACTGACCTAGTCAATTCTTTCAAGGTTGTATCCATCCAAGTGTAGATCTGCAGCTCGCTGGACGGCACGTTTCCGCGGGAGAACTCGTGCAGGCGGTGGTGGCGGCCGTAGTTGGTGGTGAAGACGCGCAGCAACAGCGGGCAGGTCTTCTCCCGATCGATGGGCTTCTCGGGCTCCTTCTTAATTTCCTCCTGGGTAACGCACAACTCCACCACCATCTTCCTCCTGCGGCCCCTATCTTACTTTTTAAATGACTTTCTCTTTCTCTCTCTTGGATGTTGATGAATGTTCATTTCACAGGATAAATATATTAGTTATGTACAGAGACCACCAAATGTTCTCATAAAATATAATAGGATATGGATGGGAACTGCATTATCTTGACCTTGTGGCATCTCACAAATGAGTTATTATAGCATGTGGTAAAATCTGATAAATTGAACTCTTTAATGAATAGGGACTCCCACATTCATGATGATCTTTATGAGAAATATTAATAAACTCAACTCTACTTTTATTATTTAAAAAGTCATTCTCTCCTACTATTTCCACTCCTAAATGCCACTCCATTTATCTAAAGGCCTACTAACTCGTTACTTTTAATGTTGCACAATGTCTGCCTTAGTTAAGTTTTCCTAGAGGCACATCTGATTAAAATGTAATTCTGCACTATATTTTAGGCACCCTTTCTCAATTGAAAAAAACAAGTATATTTATTATTTCTGTCTCTAAACACACCTTTAATTCATCTACCCATCTCAGAATGTCTATCTATCTGACTAAGGGATTGGGTCTGCTTCACCACCATAAACCTGACTATGGTGACTGAAGCAAATAGGGGAATATTTTTCTCACATAACAGGAAATAGGAAGTCCTACTGGAAAGTAAGTAATCCAGCTAGAAGTGGGGAGCCCAGGGATGGTTAGCACCTCACCTGGGTCATCTTCTCCAGGCTCCTTTTTCTACTTTGCAATGTTGAACATGTGCCTTTTGTTTTCTTGATAGTCTCATGGTTACAATATAGCTGCCCCACATTCTGTTTCCCATCCAAGTTTTAGGTAGGAAGCAAACAAATCAAACAAACAAAAATAAAACAACAAAGAGAACAACAACAACAACAAAAAACAACAAGGAAGGAGGAAGAACCTCTATCAGGAGAATAAAACTTTTGATCTGCAGCAGACGAGCTTACATGTCAAGGACAGAACTGTGTCATGTGATCTCTGGCTGCAGTGGAGGTAAGGAACTGTAGTTGTTTTTAGTTGGGTACACTGCCAGCCTAATAAAAAACTGGGGTTTTTATTATTAGGGAAGATGGTGAGAAGGATATTGGGTAAACAGCTAGCAGTGTCTTATCACAAAAAAGCCAGAGGCAAATCACTCATAAACGATTTAACCTACTTTGAAAGTTCCAAGACATGGCAAAGAGATTATAATGTATGCGTGGTTGGCTGAGACATTTCAGGCAAGATTGTCGAAAGCTTTGAGCTGAATATCAAGCCCTCAGATACTACTTCCACTGATTCATTAGTCTTTTATATTACTCAATTAAAGTATGCCTCATTAGTTAAACCCAAATAAATGCTTCAAGAGTTCCTTATATTGAACGTAGGAGACCTAAGGAAAAATATTGATTCTACTCTGTTTGAAGGGCCAAAAATAAACATAGGAAAAAACAGCTACGCTTTTGTCAAGCGTTATGCCTAGTTTATTGATATTTGCTGCCACCTGCAGTTTAAACTTGATATTCACTCTGGTCGTTACCTGTAACTGGAACATGTTGACCCAGGAAGTGAAAAGAAAGAAGAAAATTGCACGAAGAGTGTCTTTGTCACTGCTGCAGCCATATGCTTACTCAAAATTGAATTTCTTATTTGCACACCATGTGCACAGCAGCATTATGTACAACAGCCATGAAGTAGCAGCAACCCAGGTGTCCCCTGATGGATGATTGGATTAACAAAATGTGGTATATACACATCATAGAATATCGTTTAGCCTTAAAAAAGAAGGAAATTTTGACGCACGCTACAACATAATGAGTGTCTTTGAAGACATTTTGCTAAATTAAATAAGCCAGTCACAAAAGGACAAATACCGTATGATTCCACTTATCTGAGGCTCCTAGAGACCCAAAGTCCAAGGGCAGTTGTCAGAGGATGGGGGAATGGGGGCATGGGGGAATGGGGAGCTAGTGTTTAATTTGTGCAGACTTTCATTTGGAGAAAGATTAAAATGTTCTGGAGATGGAAGGTGATGATGGTTGCACAATGATGTGAATGTACTTAATGCCACAGAACCGTACACTTAAAAATGGTTGAAATGGTAAATTTTATGTTATGTATATTTTACCACAATAAAAACAATTTTTAAAATATTGAATTTCCAGGGAAGCTGATTCTGTAGAATACAGAACTGCACGTACTCTATATTACCATGTAGTTATAAATTGGTACTAAGTCTTTTGGGTTTCTTCTGATCCTGAAAAAGTAGGTCCCTTGCCTGTTGATGAAGAGACTGTCAAGTTCTAATCGCTATACAAATTGTTTTGGCCGTGTCAGGGATGCAGCAATTTAATGTATTGGGTTGGCCAAAAAGTTCATTCCTGAATGAACTTTTTGGCCAACCCAATACTACGAAAAAGAATGTATCAGATTCAAGTTCAGGGAAGAAGGCAAATAAGGTTAATTTGGGCAATTCATATATCTCTGAAAAAGCAATCTATTGGTATATGGAGCTGAATATTTTCATTACAAGAATTAGTTTTGGGGGACTTCCCTGGTGGTGCAGTGGTTAGGAATCCGCCTGTCAGTGCAGGGGACACGGGTTCAATCCCTGGCCTGGGAAGATCCCACATGCCGCGGAGCAACTAAGCCTGTGCGCCACAACTACTGAGCCTGCGTTCTAGAGCCCGCGAGCCACAACTACTGAGCCTGCATGCCGCAACTACTGAAGCATGCGTGCCTAGAGCCTGTGCTCTGCAACAAGAGAAGCCACTGCAATGAGAAGTTCATGCACCACAACAAAGAGTAGCCCCCGCTCTCCACAACTAGAGAAAGCCCGTGGGCAGCAAAGAAGACCCAACGCAGCCAAAAATAAATAAATTTAAAAAATTAGTTTTTGGATGTTAAACAGCTGTTGAAAATTTAAAAAAAAATCATTTCTATAGTTTTTTGGTAGTTTTAGAACATAGCAAAATAACAAGACTATGCCTATGTGTATATTATTTTAACTGTTAAAAACTATATAATCCCTGAATTTTATTTATTCTGGAAAGAAAGCAGGTGGGGACCACCTAGGTTCATGAAATGGCCTATTACATAGGGTTTCTGAATGGTCATATTTCAAATTGAACATGTCATATGTAATGGCTTCCACCCAGGTTATGTTTAAATCATTAAAAAAAACTTTTAATGTAATATTTTTAGTTTTCTGGTCATTGAAAGTTTAATGGGTTCTACATAAAGCAGTCTCATTTTTTTCCTCTTTCAGCTTATTGGGTTTCCCTTCAAACACTTGTGATTCAGATCGCCAGAAGCTGTTACCCCTTATACCCATGAAGAGTGGCCCACCAGACAGCGGTCACTCTAAAAAGAAACTGAATTTTATTCTTTTAGGAATAAAATTAGGAAATTGTCTGCTGTCCTTTTTTCATTACTTGAGATGGTCACACTATTTTTTTTTTTTAAAGGAAATACATGTAGAAAAGATAAAAACTGAATTGAGAAAGATATTTGAAATATCAGAAAAAAATGAAAAAAGACGCAGAATCCAGGGCATCCATGGAAGATTTATGTGTGTGGGACAGAGGAAGAATGACTTCTGCAAAGAACAGCAACAAAATTACTAACTGCCATAAAAGGCCACTTAAAATACATATTTCCTTATTCGCAATGCTGAGTGGAGCTGTTTGGGATAAAAGAGGTGGAAGCTTTACTTGTCTATCTTGGCAGAGGGTAGTTGACGGACAGTCCTGCTGCTGTCCCTTCTGGGTCCACATGTCCCCAGGGTTACTCCAGCCAATAACTTCGCCTGGCAGAGGTACAGTTCCTGTGGATGGGGCCCTGATCTCATGGGCAGCTTTGGCTAGTGGATTCCACACCAGCCTGGGCAAAGTTTCTTAGAACTGGGCTGCAGTCTGGGGCTCCTACACAATTCTAATTCTTTCCCGCCTCCTTTCACAGCTGTCAGACCTGCATTGCTGTCTGAAGCCTCTCCCCTTCTACTCCTGCTTTATCCCCATTATCCTTTAGAAGCACTTCCCCTAATAAATCTCTTGCACATCTAATCTGTCTTTGCATCAGCTTCTCCGAAGTCCCAGTTTACACACCAAGAAACACACCAATTTACCAAGCTAAGTATTCAGGACAATAATGCTTCAATCCATCCCTCCTCTGATAGAATAGCAGACCCAGGCAGCAGGCCTCGCTTTCCTAGTCACCCCAGGCAGCCTCAAAGCCCCACTCCCCACATCACTCATTTCCAGCTTATTTCACTCAACACTTTCCTTTTAAACACTCTCACTGTATTCTTTGAAATTCTAGAACTGTGATCAACAAACTGTCACATATATCCAAGCTGCTATAAATTCCCCCAAATCTCTGAATTCTCAACATCCTTCCCCTTCACTGCTGTAATGAGACCTGGTTGCATCCTGAGGTCTCTGATTCTCCTGCAGCCTTCTTGAGCTCCCATTAGGCTCAGTGCCAGGATATGGGATAAGAACCCTCCTCATTCCCAGTCACACTTTGGAAACCATTTCTCTTCCTTTCTTTCCACCCCCAGCCCCAATCACGGTCCTTTGGAGCTCACGTCATATAGCTCTACTGTGTTGCTATCATCTCTTATTCACCGAAGACTTTAGCTTCCAGCTCAGTATTTCTCTCCACCCAGCGCTGTCAGATTCAGCAAATAAAAATACAGGACACCCATTAAATCTGATTTTCTGACAAACAACACACAATTTTTTATTTGGCAACTCTCTCTCCTCCCTTACTTCCCTCATCAGTTGCAGTGTTTCAATATCCATGTGGATAATTCTGCTAACACTGGCCTCTGGTTACCAGCCTCCTAACCTCTAATGACCTTTCCTTCTACTACACGTTAACAGCCACTTCTATAGTCACACTCAGAAACCTGACCTCCTCCAAATCTCAGTTTAAAACATGCACTTTTTGACGTTTGCCTTCTAGTGTTCTAGCTTACACACTCTAGAAGAGGAACAGGATTTGGCAAACTATGACCCACAGCCCACATTCAGCCCAAAGACAGCTTGTGAGATAAGAATAGTTTTTATGTTTTTAAAGAGTAGTAAACTTAAAAAACAAAAAAGAATATGTGACAGAGACTGGAAGTGAATCACAAAGCTTAAAATATTTACTATCTAGTACTCTATAGAGTTTGCTGATCTTGTTCTAGAACCTTCTCCATATTGAGACCTCTAATTCACTGATCTCACTTCTTTCTTAAATTGTTATCTACACTCACTCCAAAATGATTCTTGAATTTTGTCCACAAATCTATTTCTCCTCATCTTAGTCAGAATCCACAAGAAAACAGAGCCCGTTTAATGGGCAAGGTGTAATGCTAATGGTATGAGATGACAGAAAGGAAAGCGAGGCAGGGGGCCATGGGAAGCCATGCAAGGTGATGTCCTACTGCCCTGGCCACCGTGAGAAGCTTGACCATGTGGAGTTCTTTGGGCAAGCCGGATGGAGAATGCATGTCTGGGAAGAGGCCATCATTGGCCATCATTGGGAGAGGGGTAATTATCTGACCACTCCCTCCTTTTCCTATTTTCCACTGTCAAAGTGATAGGAGCAGACAGAGACCCACGTGTGTGGCTGGTTAGTCAACCTCAGGGCAGAATAGTGTCAACCCACAGTGTGGCTGAGGCAGGACACAATATCAGAAGGTTCAGGAGACAGGTAAGGCTGAGGGGACCTGTGCCCATGTCTTAGTCAGTTCTGGCTGCTGTTACAGAATACCATAGACTGGTGATTTAAATGACAAACATATTTTTCTCACAGTCTTGAGCCTGGGAATTCCAAGATCAAGGGACAGGTAGATCTGGTGTCTGGTGAGAACACTTTTTCTGGTTTGCAGATGGCCATCTTCCTCTTGTGTCCTAACATGGTGAACAGAGAGAGAGGAAGCATACTCTCATGTTTCTTCTGATAAGGGCACTAATCCTGTTTATAGGGCTCCACCCTCATGCCCTAAGCACCACCCAAAGGTCCTACTTCCTAATACCATCACATTGGGTATTAGACTTCAACATACGAATTTTGGGGGAACAGAAACATTCAGTTCATAGCAGCGCAATACACTCTCTTAGTTTCCCTTTTTCAGTAGATCCACAACTCATCCAACACATTTTTTCCCAGCCAGAAACCTTAGACTTTTTCTTGATTCTCTCCATTCTTTCACTAAGCTCCTTCAATAAAGGGGCAAGTACTGTCAGCTTTGTCTTCAAAAGATACACTGAATCCATTTTCCATCTCCACTGACAACACATCAAGTACGCTCCAGCAATAACCTCCCAACTTGTCTTTTTTTGTTTTATAGTCCATTCACCAATAGCAACCAAAGTTATCTTTTAAAAAGTAAATCAGATAACATCAGTCACCTACTTAAGACTCTCAATGGCTTCAATTTCACTTGGAATATAATCCAAATACCTCACCACGTGTCATGATTCTAAAACTATTTGTTGAGCCTATACTATATGGTAAATATGGTTTTTAAACACTTGGGGTACAAAAGTAAACACCACAGGAAATAATTCCTGCCTCATGGGCTTCCCTGGTGGTGCAGTGGTTGAGAATCTGCCTGCCAATGCAGGGGACACGGGTTCGAGCCCTGGTCTGGGAAGATCCCACATGCCGCGGAGCAACTAGGCCTGTGAGCCACAATTACTGAGCCTGCGCATCTGGAGCCTGTGCTCCGCAACAAGAGAGGACGCGATAGTGAGAGGCCCGCGCACTGCGATGAAGAGTGGCCCCCACTTGCTGCAACTAGAGAAAGCCCTCACACAGAAACGAAGACCCAACACAGCCATAAATAAATAAATAAATAAATAAATAATTTAAAAAAAGAATTCCTGCCTCATGAAATTTATATTCTGGTGACAGAAGAACATTAATAAGCAATAAGTTTAATACTAGGTTCAAATCAATGCAATGGTATAGATAAAAAGTAGAGTAGGGTAGGGGGGTTTGGGAATGCTGGGGAGGTGAGTGGCAACTCCAGATTTGGTCATTATGTTGGGAAGAAGGTGACAATTTATTAGTGAGTTAAAAGAGGTGGATAGTTTGCTGTGCAGAAATCTAGGGGGAAAGCATCTAGGAAGTTCAAATGCTCTAAGGCAGAAATGTGTTTGTGTTTTCAAGACTCAGCAAGGAGGCCAGTACAGGGAGAGCCTAGTGGAGAAAAGGGAACTCTCCTACACTGTTGGTGGGAATGTAAATTGGTGCAGCCACTATGGAGAACAGTATGGAGGTTCCTTAAAAAACTAAAAATGGAGCTACCATATGATCCAGCAATCCCACTCCTGGGTCTATATCCAGAGAAAACCATAATTTGAAAAGATACATGCACCCCAATGTTCACTGCAGCACTATTTACAATAGCCAGGATGTGGAAGCAACCAAAATGTCCATTGACGGAGGAATGGATAAAGAAGATGTGGTATATATATATACAATGGAATATCACTCAGCCATAAAAAAGAATGAAATAATGCCATTTGCAACAACATGGATGGACTTAGAGATAGTCATGCTGAGTGAAACAAGTCAGAGAAAAACAAATATCATATGACATAGCTTATATGTGGAATCTAAAAAAATGGTACAAATAAACTTATTTACAAAAGAGAAATAGAGTCACAGATGTAGAAAACAGACTTACGGTTACCAATGGGGAAAGGAAGGAGGGAGGGATAAATTGGGAGATTGGGATTAACATATACACAGTACTATATATAAAATAAATAACTAATAAGAACCTACTGTACAGCACAGGGAAATCTACTCAATACTCTGTAATGACCTAAATGGGTATAGAATCTAAAAAAGAGTGGAGGACTTCCCTGGTGGTCCAGTGGTTAAACCTCTATGCTTCCAATGCAGGAGGTGCGGGTTCAATTCCTGGTCTGGGGAACTAAGATCCCACATGCCACATAGCGCAGCCAAAAAAAATAAATGAAAAAAAGAAAAAAGAGTGGATATATGTATATGTATAGCTGATTCACTTTGCTGGACAGTAGGAACTAACACAACATTGTAAATCAACTATACTCCAATAAAAATTAATACAATAAATAAAATAAAATGAATAACACAAATCCTTCTCCCCTTCCAAAGATTGTTTAACCTTAGAAAATAAAAATAGATGAATATAATGGAAAATTATGGATCCCTTAAAATAATAAACATGTGGATTATGTGTAACAATGGACTAATGCTTATGATCTGATATGTGAAAATAGTAGACTATGTAATTAATATAATATATATGTTGCAATTTAATATATAATTAAATATACACTGAAATTTCTAATGTGAAAATGTATATTAATATGAATAAGAATTTAAGTTACATTAAAGATGAAAACAGTTATGTTGGAATGGCAGATTTAGGAATTTTTTTTACTTTCTTTTTTAGTTTTATATTTTTACATTGAAAAGCCCTCAGACCCCTGTAAAGAGCCTGTATGTAGAAGAGAAGCATTATGAACAGTATCCTTTGTTGTACTTTGTGTTCAGCTGTCTAAGAATCATATGTTGCATGTGGATATTTGGTTTCCCCAACACCATTTACTGAAGAGACTATCCTTTCCTCGTTCTTGGTTCCTTTGTTGAAAATTAGTTTATTTCTGGGATTTCAATTCTATTCCATTGGTTGTATGTGTTTATGCCAATACTATACTGTTTTGATTACTATAGCTTTGTAATATAGTTTGAAATCAGGAAGTGTGATACCTCCAGCTTTGTTCTTCTTTTTCAAGATTGCTTTGGCTATTTAGGGTCTTTTGTGGTTCCATATGAATTTTAGGATTGTTTCCATTTCTGTGAAAAATGCCATAGGGATTTTGATAGAGATTGCATTGAATCTATAGATCACTTTGGGTAGTATCAACATTTTAACAATATTAATTTTACCAACCCATGAACACAGAATATCTTTCCATTTATTTGTGTGTTCAGTTTTTTGCCCAATGTTTTATGGTTTTCAGTGTACAGAGCTTTCACCTCCTTGGTTAAATTTATTCCTAAATATTTTATTCTTTTTGATTCTATTATAAATGGGATTGTTTTCTTAATTTCTCTTTCTGGTAGTTTGTTTTGTATAGAACTGCAACTGATTTTTGTATATTGATTTTGTATCCTGTAAATTTACTGAATTCATTTATTACTTCTAACAGTTTTTGGTGTTGTTGCTATTTTTAAAAAAAAGCTTTATTGAGATATAACTTTCATACCCTAGAATCCACCCTTTTAAAGTATACAGTTCAGTGGTTTCTTGGTATATACAGAGAGCTGTGTAAGCATCACCACTATCTAATTCTGGAATGTTTCATCATCACAAGAAGAAACCCTATACCCATTAATTGTCACTCCCTATTCCCTTGCTTGTCCCAGCCCCTGGCAACCATTAATCTACTTTCTATCTCTATGGATTTGCCTATTCTGGACATTTCATAGAAATGGAATCATATATTGTGTGGCCTTCTGTGTCCGGCTTTTTTCGCTTAACATATTGTTTTGCTCAAAATAGGTTTCACGCGTATTTTAGCATGTATCAGTACTTCATTACTTTTTATAGTCAAATAATATTCCATTGTATGAACATACAACACTTTGTTTATCCATTCAACAGTTGATGGACATTTGAGTTGTTTCCACTTTTTGGCTACTGGGCTGCTATTAACATTATTTTTCAAGTGTGTGAAAATGTTTTCAATTCTCTTGGGTATATGCCTAGTAGTGGAATTGCTTTGTCATATGGTAACTCTATGTTTAACATTTTTAAGAACTTCCAAACAGTTTTTTAAAGTGGCCACACTATTTTATAATCCCAGCAACGAGGATACAAATTTCTCCAAGTTTGTCTTTACCAACTCTTGTTATAGTCTGGTTTTTTTTTTTTAATAGCCATCCCAGTGGGTGTGAAGTGGTATCTCAATGTGGAGTTGTTGCTATTTGAGTGGAGAAATGCATTACATTTTTAATGGAGAATTATTTTTTTAAAATCAGAACCTTAGATATATAAGCAGTGTGTAAGTTTCAATTGTTAATTTTAAATAGTCCCTGAAATTGCTTGATGCAGAATTTACAAAACTCAGTGATGTTAGAAAATCTGGAGTGGCATCTACACTTTATGAAATGTTTTTGCCGCATCAACTTTCTAGTGCAGACCTCTAAGATAGTTGCTCTTAGTTGAGTGATTATTTGATATTTAAGTGTAAATTAACTCATCAGCTGTATCACTTACACCTGGCTTCATGCTAAATTGATTAGAAGGCTAGGTGGAGTGAGAATAAGGCAAAGTGATTTCTCAAAAAGGCATGAAGATCTGAAATGTTGATGAAACTGAACAGTGGTATACTCTGCTTTGCTAAGAAATTGATGCAGTCCCTAACAAAATTTGGCTCTATTTATTACCCTTTTTTAAGTAGACTATTTGTCACATTTTAGTGCAACTTTTTTTCTTCGAGAGTTAATTAATTGACCCATCCTCTAGTAGGACTACTGCTCTTCTGTGTAGGGTTGTGGATCTTTACAGAAGCACCAGATGGTCAGCCCTCCCTGTACAGGAAAATCCAGCCTCAGTGGTCAAAGAGAAGTGGGAAGAGGTCTCCGAAGGGCATGTCCTGCATAAAGAGGGCTTCTAGGGGAATTCATGTATTGCTGATCTAACAGGAACTAGCTCCTTTGTTAAACCTCTGCTATTTATGTTGACAAGTTGATTGCTGTTCACGCTATTTGCAGTATGTATAGCTATTTTGGTCACATAATCTTTGGTGAGACAGATAGATATTTAGGAAATAAATCTAGGCGGTTATATTTTAAAATTGTAGAGAAATATATCTGGAGACATTTGTTTCCTCCCTATTCTATTTTTAATTCTGTCTGTCTGAGTCACCCATTTTTTTGTGGGGTTACATTACAGTTGTAATATGCAGGTGCAGATAGATTTTCAGACACAAACATTTACAAAGAACACCCCCAAAGCATATTCACTATCAATTACTATCTATGGAACCCCATGTTACTGATAAGTAAAATTCGCCTTTAAAATTTTCATTTTATTATGAGGTAGCACCTCACACCAGTCAGAATGGCCATCATCAAAAAATCTACAAACAATACATGCTGGAGAGGGTGTGGAGAAAAGGGAACCCTCTTACACTGTTGGTGGGAATGTAAATTGATACAGCCACTATGGAGAACAGTATGGAGGTTCCTTAAAAAGCTAAAAATAGAACTACCATATGACCCAGCAGTCCCACTACTGGGCATATACCCAGAGAAAACCATAATTCAAAATGACACATGTACCCCAATGTTCACTGCAGCACTATTTACAATAGCCAGGACATGGAAACAACCTAAATGTCCAAAAACAGCTGAACGAAAAAGAAGATGTGGTACATATATACAATGGAATATTACTCAGCCATAAAAAGGAACAACATTGGGTCATTTGTGGAGATGTGGATGGACCTAGAGTCTGTCATACAGAGTGTAAGTCAGAAAGAGAAAAACAAATACCGTATGCTAACACATATATGTGGAATCTAGAAAAATGGTACAGATGAACCTATTTCCAGGGCAGGAATAGAGATGCACACGTAGAGAACGGACATGTGGACACAAGGGGGGAAAGGGAGGATGGGATGAATTGGGAGACTAGGATTGACATATATACACTACCATGTGTAAAACAGGTAGTTAGTGGGAACCTGCTGTATAGCACAGGGAGCTCAGCTCAGTGCTCTGTGATGACCTAGATGGGTGGGATGCGGGGTGGGGGGGGAGGGAGGTCCAAGAGGGAGGGGATATATGTATACATATAGCTGTTTCACTTCATTGTACAGCAGAAACTAACACAACATTGTAAAGAAATTATACTCCAAAAAAAAGATGTTCTTGGCTATTCATAGCCTTAGCGAATCAGTGTTTATGGAGTTAAAGATGACAGTCAAAGAAATTTTTTAATTCAAAAGATTGTTTTCTTTTTCATTTGGTTTAATTACCTGGCCTATAAACAACTTAAATTCTGGCAGGGTTTGTATAACTCCAGTTCTTGGCCACTGCCTTAAAGACTTTTTATGTATGTATATTAATTATGCAAGAGCTTTACAGTATCAAAGTTCATCTTACAAGTTCAACATCTTTTATTAATTGGCAACATTTTATGTAATTTTTAGAATTAAGTTATGTTGAAACTTATGATAGCATCTCTTGAATTTTTAAATCAAGGCAAAAATGATTATAACTAGTTCATTGGCTTTAACTTTATGCCAGTAATTGTAATCATAATTTTAAAAATCTACATTTATTTATGAAGCTTTACCTGGGGTTGTGAAAAAAGCTTCTCATACTCTATTAAAAAGAAGATAGTTTTATATGCTATTAAAATGAGTCATGCTGAAACCATTGCTTACAAAGGGTCCATCTAAGCGATAATGGGTACAAAAAAGTAGGTTACACTCTGGTAGTAGAGGTCTTTTTTCCATCTGGCGAATCTAATGATACTTGAAAAGATGTTAAGTCATGAACAAACTAATAGCCTAATTAGAACATCAAATAAACCATGACCCTAATGGCTTATTTTATTTTGCGCCTTTAAAGTACTTTTGGTAACAATTACTAACCTGTATATTCCAAACAAATACAATCTCAGAACCTCTAGAGTACTGTAGTTTTTTTAGCTTTTTGGGGGTTATGTATCTGAGGAAAGTGATGAACACTTTGGCCCAGGAGAATGCATATGTTCACACCTAATTTTACATAAAAATTCCTGGGATCTGTAGATCTCTAAAAATCCTGTTCTGTTAGTCTCAGAGAAAATATTAATTGTAATTAAGTTAATTTTACTAATGCTTTGAAAGGTATTATTTATAAATTACTCTTTATAAACATTGTTGTGGCTTGATATTCAGAAATTTTAATTCATATCCAGGCCATAACATTTATTAATATTTTCTTAGGATAAGCTTTCAGAAAATTTGCATACAAGTCTGGTCTCAGACTTGAGCCAGCTTTATTAATCAATCAATCAATCAGCAAATGTATGGTTAACAATTACCGTGTGGCCATCTTTAAGAAGTCAAATAATGTGAAATATTATTGCCTTTTTCTTCAGGTTTGTTCCCTTACATTCTAGTTATAAACCTAGATGGACACACCGATTTGCTCCTCAGTGTTGGAGATTTTGCATTTTCTGGCATATAAATTACATGTCTACAACTTTGCACCCACGGCTGGCAAACAACTTTTGAATTCCCAAAGAGTTGGCAAACTACTTTTGAATTCCCAAGGAGCTGGGTCTAATTCCACAGGGTGTCCATAGGTTAACATTCTGTGAGGAGGAGTTTTTTAGAGTTTTGCTCATAACATGCACCTCAGGGAAGTAGCAAAAGCAAGCCAGCAAGTAGGAGATTTTTCCCAGTAGCATGCCAGCCAGGGGGAAGTTTGACAGTGGATGTTAGGATGCTACCTTGAAGAAAGAGTTTCTGAGTAGTTAGTGTATCATTCAGGGTCCCAACAAGAAACGGATGGCACACTCAAATTAGGATAATTTGAGAAGGGTCCATTTACAAAGAGATAATTACAAAAATGTGGGTGGGGTAGGGAAATTATTACAATAGTGCAGGAACCTGGGGCCACTAACTGGGACTGTCACCACCCCTAGGTCTGAGGGGCCATGACAAGGAAGAGGTTACTAGAAGCTGGAAGGGAAAGAGTGATGGAAAGCAGGTCACCTGTGTCCAGGGACACACCAGCCCAGGGTGGCCTCCCTGGGAGGGAGCCAAGGAGGTAAGTATCTCTATGTCACTCTCCTCCCACCTCTGATCTCTTTTAGCAAGAACCAATAAAAATCCCTCTGGTCAGCCTCCTGGGGCAGAGAGTGATAACAGACAATGGGGGAGAGTGGCTCTTAGGGCAAAGGGAATGTTCTTCCAGACAGTCCTCAACCTGGAGGCTAGATGTTTGAAATCTCACCTTTTTCAATCATGGATGGCATTTAAGAAATTATGGCAAGGGGCTTCCCTGGTGGCACAGTGGTTGAGAGTCTGCCTGCCAATGCAGGGGACACGGGTTCGAGCCCTGGTCCGGGAAGATCCCACATGCCGCGGAGCAACTAGGCCCATGAGCCACAACTACTAAGCCTGCGCGTCTGGAGGTTGTGCTCTGCAACAAGAGAGGCCACAACAGTGAGAGGACCGCGCACCGCAATGAAGAGTGGCCCCCGCTCGCTGCAATTAGAGAAAGCCCTTGCACAGAAACAAAGACCCAACACAGCCAAAAATAAATTAATTAATTAATTAAAAAAAAATGTAATGGCAGATCCTCCTACGTGAAACAATTTAAAAAAAAAAAAAAGAAATTATGGCAAAATACTACAGGGGCAGAAAATTTTTCCATTGTTTCCTTTTTCTCTGCATCTCTCCCTGCTTCTTCCTCCCATGAAGCTATTAAAACCGGCCCCTTTAAAAATCAGACCCTCTGAGGATATAAAGGCTAAACCCCTAATTTCTTAATGTTCCCTGGACTAAACCTGAACTATGAGCCATGTTCAAAGATTTTCCCAAAGTAACTGAGGATCCCCACGGATTTGCAGAGGAATTTAATATAGTCATTTAAGCTTATCAACCTGGTTTTTCTGATTTACATCAGCTAGTTCACATGCTTGTATGTGAAGGCCAGGCCCAACCGTGGATGAAAACTGCTAATTGGGATGATCCTGAGAAGTCTTTAGAATTACGTCCTGGAGACAAAGAAATTCCTGCTGCTTCATTACATGATCAGGCATGGGGAATTGCTAGGTGACTCCATTTGGCAATTCCTAGGGCTTTCCCAAAGCCAGTTGATTGGAATAAAATTCAGGCTTTTACTGAGAACCCCAGTGAGCCCATGCATGATTATTACAGCCAGCTCCAAATTGAAAACTCTGGTCTGTTTGTGAATGTTGAATCTACTTGGGAAGACTTTATGTTCATTGACAGGCTGAATGGAGATCTTTTTCTTCTAGTTAAAAGGAGCAGGATGGAATGGGAAACTATGTCTAGTCCAGATTTAGTTAATTTAGTAAACGAGCTCACCTGCACCCTAGGTGATCAGACCAAAAGGAAGACCACTAAAGTCCTTAATTTTCAACTCCAACAAAGGGAGGCCCCTAAACAAAAACAAAACCCTCTTAGCCTCTGCCATTATTGCAAAAATCCAGGACACTGGAAGAAGGACTCTTAGAAGCTTAAGTGCTCCAGATACCTTCAGACTTTTCAATGTCCTCCTGACCCCCAGTGATGGGACTCTGAGGAACTATAGGGGTTCTTCCCAATCCTTTCCCAATCCTTCTTAGTCAACTTGGAGAAACTGGGAATGAATCTTTCTCTGTCTTTACTGACACTGGAGCTATACTCTTGGTGCTCAACCCCACTGTTATTAAAGCCTCTGCCTCAAGTACTAAAATGGTTCAAATAGTAGGGGTCTTACATAAACTTCAACAAGTTCCTCTTTCTAAGCCCATCCCCTTTGGTTTAGGCCCTCTTAAGAGATACTTACCCTTTTCTCCTTAGTTCCTCCACCTCTATTTATTTATTGGGGAGAGATTTCTTAGAAATATATCATGCTGGAATATCTTTCTCCCGAAATGGGGAAATAATCCTAGAACTTGATAGCAGCAACCAAAATAGCCAAATAAGCAAGGCAAATGACCCTTCAACATCCTCTATTTCCTCTGCCTCTGATGACACTAGAGCTAAGTTTAGGGACACTAATAATTTGTCCCTGTTGGACCAGTTACCACCTTCCTTATTGGCAAAATCCTTAACTGATATTGGTAGAGTGCACCTTCTATTGAGGTCCAAATAGATCCCTCAAAGCTTCTCCCCAGAATTAAATAATACCTTATAAATAAAGAGGCCCTGCAGGGCATTAAGCTGATAATGGAAGACTATAAGGCCCAGGGCTTCCTTATTCCCTTCACTAGGCCCTGCCACACCCCTATTTTACCTGTAAAGAAACCTGGTGGCTAAGGCTGGAGATTTGTCCAAGACCTCTGAACCGTAAACAATATTGTTATCCCTCATCAGCATTTTGTTCTCAGTCCCCTTACTTTATAAGCCTTCATCCCCACTGAAAGCACATTTGATTGATTTATGTAGCTCCTTCTTCAGCATCCCCGTGCATAAAGCTAGTCAATATTTCTTTGCCTTTATTTGGGAAGGAAAACAGTACACCTGGAAGTGATGTCCCAGGGTTTCACCAAAAGCCCTTCTTACTCCTCACCTTAAAAGCTTATTTAAGAGAATATAAAAGATAATATAAAATTTCCTGCAGCTTCTAGTTTATTACAATATGCAGTTAACTTGCTTCTCTGCTCCCCTTCCCAGGTCTCCTTACAGGAAAACAGCATCCACCTGTTAAAGCTTTTAGCTGCTAAGGGACATAAAGTTTCTAAGGAGAAATTGCAGTTTGTTCAAACCCAAGTCTGTTGTTTGGGGCACCTGATCTCAGAACAAGGTCTGCACCTAGATCCGGATAGGCTTTGTGGCATCCTGAACTTCCCAAAACTCAAAACCTAACACCTACTATGAGGTTTTCTTGGGTTGGCTGGCTATTGTCAGACCTGGATTCTGAATTTTATCTCATGGCCTTGCTGTTATATGCCTTACTATAAGGAACACCAGACCTGACCCTATTACTTGGAAGGATCAGAATGACCTAATTTTAATACCTGAAAGGAAAGTTTGATAAATGCTCCCTGCCCTTGGATACCCTAATTATCAACTTCCCTTTTTCCTTTTCATATATGAGAGGGAGGGAAGTGCTCTTGGAGTACTTACCCCAAAACGTGGAGATGACTATTGCCTCAAAGGGTATCACCCTGTGGCACAAGGATCCCCCACTCTTGCCTCAAAGCTATTCCTGTCACTCTGTCCCTTTAGTTAAGGTCAATGAAGAAATAGTCACTGGATCCTCTCTAACCATTTTTGTACCCCATGCTGTAGACGCTTTTCCAAATTCTCATCACACTCAACAACTTTTGGCCAGTTGTCTCACCTCCTATGAAATCTTCTTGCTAACTGTTCCTCTCTTATAATTCTTTCACTCTGTAATAACTTTGACCCTGTCACAATTCTTGCCTTCTCTACTGATGATATTCCTCATGATTGTTCAACTCTAGCAAATCACCTTTTGACCCCTTGCAATGATTTACAGGAAACTTCCCTAACCATTCTTGAGTTTTCATGGTTTACCCATGGTTTTTATTTAAAGGATTAAAATGGTAAATATTGTGCTGGATATGCAGTTGCAACTCCATTTGAAGCCATCGAGGTGGCACCTTTGCCTCTGGCTACCTCGGCCCAGTGAGCTGAATTATACTCTCTCACTCAGACTGGTACTCTAGCCACGGGCAAAACTACAAACATTTATACTGATGGTATACCTTAGGGGTAGCCCGTGACTTTGGAATGCTATGGAAACAGTGAGGTTTCTTTACCTCTAATGGGGATAAAATTAAAAATGGCTCTTATGTTCAAAATTTATTAGATGCCTTACTCCTACCAGCCACTTTGGCTATTACTAAGGTCCCTGGGCATTCCAAACTTAACTCCCTGGAGACTAAAGGAAACTACCTCACTGATATTTCTACCAAGAACACTGCTCTCAAAGGAGTCAACAACCCACCTTTGTCATGGTCTGGAGGGATGCTCCCCCAAATGGTGATCTAGAAAAATTGATTACAGGTGCCCAAAACTTGACCCCAGAAAAGGAAAAAAAAAATATTGGAAATCTAATAACTGTTGGCTCAGAAGAAAGAGAGAACTTTCGTATAGGCCAAATATCAATCCAGTCCTGCCATAGACTCTAAAATTCCCATTACTGACTACTGCATGTACATTAAACCATTGGTCTGCAGACAAAATAATAAAGTCTATGAATCAATACTGGTAGGGGAATATTAATAAGACTGCAAGAAATGCCAACTTTGTTTGCCTTACCTGTTCAAAGTATAATCCAGGGAAACCAGTCTGCACTGCTTCCAGACTCTTTAAATCACTCAGTGAACTGTTCAAGGTTTGGCAAGTGGAATTTATTCAGCCTCCTTTGTCTCATGGATATAAATATGTTTTAGTCATGGTTTGTATGTTTTCCCACTGGTTTGAGGCCTTTCCATGTAGACAAGCTACTGCCTCTTCAGTGGCTAAAATACTATTAGAAAAAATTATCCCTACCTGGGGAACCCCTCTTGAGCTCCATAGCAACTGGGGAATCCATTTTACTGGTCAAGTACTACAGCAAGTCTGTGCTGTTTGGACAGTCCTACAGCATTTTCACTGTGTTTATCACCCTCAGTCTTCAGGACTAGTTGAACAAACTAACAGCATCATCAAAACCCAATTGGCAGGGGCTTCCCTGGTGGCACAGTGGTTGAGAATCCGCCTGCCAATGCAGGGGACATGGGTTCGAGGCCTGGTCTGGGAAGATCCCATGTGCCACGGAGCAACTAAGCCTGTGTGCCACAACTACTGAGCCTGTGCTCTAGAGCCCATGAGCCACAACTACTGAGCCCATGTGCTGCAACTATGGAAGCCCACGCTCCTACAGCCCGTGCTCCACAACAAGAGAAGCCACTGCAATGAGAAGCCCACGAACTGCAACAAAGAGTAGCCCCTGCTCTCCGCAACTAGAGAAAACCCGCACACAGCAACGAACACCCAACACAACCAAAAATAAATAAATAAAATAAATAAATTTATTAAAAAAAAACCCAATTGGCAAAATTTGTGGAAACCCTTCAAATACCTTGCTCAAAAGCATTGCTTTAAAGTCTCAGATCTACTCCTTTGAAATTCATAAACTCTCACCCTTTCAAATAATTGCTGGCTGCCCCCATGCATCTATCTTTCACCTCTTTTGATCTTCAACCAATAAAAGGAGATATACTTCAGTGTTGAAAAGGTCTAATTACATCCATTGAAAATAACCATGCTCTAGTAGAGCAGTCTTTTCACAGAGCACTCCCGGGAGATAAAGACATCAAACACCACACTTTGCAGCCTGAAGATGTTGTCTCTTAGAAAAGACATCTCCAGAAAGACTCTCTTCAACCCCATTGGAAAGGCCCCTATCAGGTACTATTAACAAATCCTTGTGCCACCAAAATCCAAGGAGTAAACTTGGATTCTTGTGTCATAGCTAAAGAAAGCATCAAGCCCTGACTTCACCTGTATACCAGGTGGTGACCTGGAAATAAAGATTTCCAGGAATTGAAGCAGATGATAGCTGAAGGAGATAGCTTTCCCAAGATGACTAGACCAGGCCTGTATACTATTTTTTGCTGTTGCTTCTTACATTATTTTCTCCCTCTCTTTCTTGGAAAGACAATGCTCTTATCCATATTTTCCAATCTATTGCAAAAGTGGAAAACCTTTCTGACCACTGGACCTGTCACAGGAAACTCCAATCTGTTCATGATGTTGGAGACCCCTTGTTCTTACCTGTAACCAATTTCTCTTTAATCCCAAATGTCACAACTGATTATACACACAAACCTATGTATGTTACCTATTGGGTTAGGCTGTTACAACCAGGTGTTTTCCCATACCTTGTTTCAACATTTCCCCAGTCATAACTGTACTTGCTCAACTAAACACCTCCATTTTGCCAATTGTATGACCTTTGCTCCTAACATTCTTTTCCTTATCTAAATATGATTTGTCTCCCTGCACCCAAGGGAAATACAAATAGGCTAACTCCTCTTTGCCAGGCTTTTTGGAAAGATTTTTTAAAGGATGAGACAGTACCTCCCAGAATGTCATCCCAATTCCTCTGATCACTGGCTTGAAAAGGTCAATCAAGAAATTCCAGCTAATGGATCTGTCAATAACTAGACCTTAGCTGGAGTTCTCTGCACTCCACCTGGTTTCATTTTTGTCTGTGGTGGATGGCATTTACATGGCCATTTAGACAACTGGTGAATTGGAGGTCAAAGCTTATTGGGACATTTAACTGTCCCTGTTAACATCCATAACAAACCAGAAGCTTCCCATTGGTCCACCCCATTAAGCCTCTATGGCTGCCTTAAATGAGAACTTCCAGGAGTCATATATGACTCTGGGTTTGCCTCTGTAGAGTGAGTCTATCTCCCTTGTGTCAGAGTAAATGCAAGAGATCAGAAGTAAATGCATGATCAAAAGTCTCTCCCTAACATTAGAAGAGCTAGCCAATTCTACAGCCAAAGCATTAGCAGCACAACAATGATCATTTGACTCATTGGCTAAAGAGGTTTTGGACAATTACATAGCCCTTGATTACCTACTAGCTGAACAAGGATAAATGCCTCTGTAGAGGTAGAAACTCAATTACACAAGATCAAGGAACAAGCATATTGGTTACAACAAATTTCACTTGACTCTCCATGGTCCTTTCACTTGTTCAGTTGGCTACCTTCAAGTCTAGGGTCCTGGTTTACAAACATCATACAAATTGGATTTGTCATATTACATTCAAAAAAATTTTGCTTTGCATAATTATTTTTAAACTTTGTACCTATTGCATGTCAAACCCTTGTAGAAATGACATACCCAATAAGATAATGCTAGCTCAACATGCTGAGATGATCTCCAATGCTTATGACCTTAATAAGACAGAGTTTAGATTGGAAATTCCTGAGAGTTCTCCTTCCTACCCTTCCCTGTTACTCAAGTGTGGCCTCAATGGTTTCTAGTCTGTACACTTTCCCTCCGATGTGGGACATGACAGCCAGGAAAAGTCCTTCCTGGCATCTAGGGTTAAAACTACTAAATACAGAAAACCTGGTTTTTGATAAGTGATGTTTTTGAGGAAAGAGCTTGATTGTAAGGGGAAAATGTGAAAATGAATAAAGGAATACCTTACTCAAAATGGAGTAGAGAAGCCCTGAAGGTGGAGCTCTCACACACATACCACTCATACCACTTACTTTACATACCCCAGCAGGAAGAAGGAAGATTTTCTCCTTGCCCAGCAACAGCCCAGCCAATGAGAAACTGCTGCAACTCAACCAATGAGACTCCCTGAACTCTCACTCTCCTCCAATACACTTTCATTCAAAACAACCTCTCCCAATTCCTCCTTTCCTCTATAAAAGAATGCTCCTCTCCTTTTTTCTATGGACTTACTTATAGCTCACAGTAGTTTGCATGACCCGAATTGCAATTCTTCTGCTATTCCCAAATAAACTTGATTTTGCTGGCTAAACTGCTTACCTTTTTATTTTAAACGTTGACATTACGTATGACTACCTCCCCTACCAGACCAGGGCAAGGACTCTGTTTTTCCATCTCTACCTTTTCTATACCTCTAGCACTTAGCACAATGCATGGAATATGGTAAATGATAAGTAACTTTTTTGTTGTTGTGTTGTTGAAGAAAAGAAAAATGTGATATAAATTAATTTTAAGGTAGTCATGGAAGGAAACCAGAATAGGTCACCATCAAATATGCCTCTTTGACATAAAAATTATTTTGAGCTGAAGGCAATTAAGACGCAGCAAATGCAGAAGTTTCCTCTTTTTCCTAAAAGCAGGATATAAATTCTCCTTCTACTGGAGACAGAATCTTATCAGCTCAGAGAAGACACCAGAGGAATCTGTAAACAAAACTTACCATTATATTTCTCTCCCATATATTTACCTTCCTACAGTTTGCCATCCTTGGAAGCCTAAAACTGCTTAACTTTTTCCTGTTATTTCTCTACAGATTTATTGCTCTTTGTTGAATATGCTATGGAAGCCGAAATTCTAAGCCACCGCTTTGAGCTGCTTTTGATTTAGGTTTCTCCTGTGTGATATGTGCTGCATGTGTTAATAAACTGTTTTTGTCTTGTTAATCTATCTTTTTGTTAAAGAGTCCCAGCTGAAAACCTAAGTCAGGTAGAGGTAAAGTTTTGTCTCCCTACACCATTGGTGAGGTGGACCAGGTAATAGCAGCTAGTATTTTTTTGATTGCTGATTCCATACCAATCCCGGTTCTAAGCACCTAACATAACATAAATCTCATTTAATCCTTATAACAATTCTATGAGATAAGTACTACTTCCATTTTATGGTTTAAGAAACTGAGGCACAGATAAGCCATGTGACTTGTTCAAATTCACATGGCTAGTAAGGAAAGTAGCCCGTATCTGAATCTAGGTGTCTTGTATCAGAGCCTGTGCACTTAAGTGCCACAACATATTGCCTCATAGAATTTTCCTGAATGTGATCTTTTGCCGTTTCAGTATAGAGAGTATACTAGTTTTCTTTTGCTGCATAACAAGTTGCCGTTAACTTAAAGCCTTAAAAGAACAATCACTTATTAGCTCACAGTTCTATAGGTCAGAAGTCTGGGCATGCCATGGCTAGGTTCTCTGCTCAGCATCTCCCAAGACTGAAATTAAGTGTCGGCCAGGGCTGTGATTCTCATGTGAGGCTTGCAGTCATCTTCCAAACTTATTCAGGTTGTTGCCAGAATATTGTTCCTTGTGGTTGCAGGTCTTAGGTTCCAACTTCTGCTGGTGGCATTGCTCTTAGCTCCCAGGGGCTACCTACTGTTCCCTGTCACATGGCTCCTCCGTTGTCAAAGTCAGCATTGGAGACTCTCCTTTGCATCCCATCTCCCTCATGTTTGACTCTCTTTCCAGGAAGAGTCCAATCTCTTTAATGATTTATCTGATTAGGTCAAGCTCACTAAGGATAATCTCCCTATCTGAAAGTCACTTATTTGGGACCTAAGTCACACCTGCAAGATCCATTCAGTGTAGCACCTAGGCTAGGGTTTCACTGAATAATTGGGGAAATGTATGTGCACACCGGTGATAGTGGAGTACTATGGAATTCTGCCTACCACGGTTAGGAACGGGGTGGGGTGGGGGTAACAGTGGGAGGACAGAATCTAGGAACTGACAAGGGAAACTGGTAGCTCAGACTGTTCTCTGCTCTTTAGAAAACTATCTAAGCTCATGCAGGCTATGAGAGGGCATGTTCTGGGTATCTAGCAATGTCATTGAACTTCACAGAAGAGGACTTAGCCCAGGAATTAGGAAACCTGACCCTGCCACTAAGTAACCATGTCATCTTGGCCAGATCATTTAACTTCTGCAGGTCTAGAACTTAGGGGGTTGAACAGATCAGGAATTTCCAACGAGGCAGGAGAGCAAGAATGAGGCAGCTACCCTGAAGTCACCTGGGGGGATCTTTCAAACCAAGTATGTCCCCTTCTTTCCCAAGATGTTGTCACAGTTCTGAGAGGTGGAAGGGAAAGGTTGACAAGGAAGGGTGATGAGCACGTGCAGTGTGGAATTGTTCCTTAAGTCATTCCCTCATCCATCCATTCATTCCACAAATATTCATGTAAGACCACCTACTTTTTGCCAAACACACAGGGAGGAAATGAGAGAGAATAAAGCAGACAGGCTCTCTGCTTACTGTCCAGTCAGGGACACAGAGGCAAGTGAGTGCAAGATGCTGAATGTTACTGAGAGGGGAACCACAGAGTGCTAAGGGGGTTGAGAGCAGGGGTCCTTTTTGAGGAACTGATGCTTAAGGAGTAGGCATTAGCTAAGAGAAGAGGGTGGAAAAGCAACAAAGCGGGGAAGGTGGGGACTGTTTCAGGCAAGGAAAGAGCATTTATGAAGGGTGGAAGCTTAAATGACTAAGGCACATTTAAGGAACTATAATTAGCCCACTATGACCTGAATTGGTACATGTCCAGCTGGTACATAGCCAGCTGTACAAATCACGCTGAGTCTGAATTTTTTTGCTAAGCACAATGGGAAGGCATTGAAAGGTTTTAGGCAAGAGTGACTTGAAGAGATTGGCATTTAAAAAATAGCACCTGGGCTTCCCTGGTGGCGCAGTGGTTGAGAATCTGCCTGCCAATGCAGGGGACACGGGTTCGAGCCCTGGTCTGGGAAGATCCCATATGCCGCGGAGCAGCTGGGCCCGTGAGCCACAACTACTGAGCCTGCGCGTCTGGAGCCTGTGCTCCGCAACAAGAGAGGCCGCGATAGTGAGAGTCCCGCGCACCGCGATGAAGAGTGGCCCCTGCTTGCCGCAACTAGAGAAAGCCCTCGCACAGAAACGAAGACCCAACACAGCCAAATAAATAAATAAATAAATAAATAGCGTTCCCTTTAAAAAAAAAAAAAAATAGCACCTGGGCTACAGTTTGAAAAATATAGTGAAGAGGGTGTCTGTAGCAGAGTCAGGGAGGTGACTGCAGTTGGCTAGGGCCAGGATGGTGTCCATGGGCATGGAGAGAAGAAGGCAGATTTGAAAGAGTTGCACAGTGGTTGGTTGGATTTGAGGGATGATTTGTATATACCACCAATTACAGGAGTTATAGGATTAAATGTGACTGCATGTATCTTAACTCACAGTTGCCCCTTTATACTATTCAAGATGTGTCTTCTCCATTCACAAGATCTTTAGGTTGCAACAAGACAGCAGACCTTCTTTATCCTTTCGGGATACTTACTCCATTGGTCTGGAATATTCCACTGGGAATAAGTTTTTAAGCGAGATATAGAAGATCTGGATTCCAATGCCTTATTTCCTTATCTGCTCAATGAGGGGGGTGAATTGCAAACCTCAGAGACTGATTCTAGGGCTGACCCTCCTGACCCCAGGGGAGCTAATCAGAGGCACTGGTCTCACTCTGGTTTCCCCCCAGGCTGGCCTGAGTTGCTGGCTGCAGTAGTAGCAGAATTGGCAGTACCCTGAGCAAAGTGCACATTTGGATCAAGGGCCACCCCAAAGGAAGAACTTTTGTACTCCTCCAGTCCCAGGAGTAATGCAAAGGTAGTAGCCAGGGACAGTCATGCCTGTAAATTTGGCTTCATAGCCTGATGCCTCTGAAAGTTGCCCAACATGTCACATGGCAGGGTTATGTACCTTGAGCACATGCAGGTATTTAATCACAGTCAATTTCCTTTTAATTTCTCATTTCTCAGTGGAAGAATATGCATTGAGTACAGTGAATGACATGAATTCAACATAAAATGTACTGCATTTTATAAACTTCATTTTGCTCTGTCCTCAGAGATTCCAATCAGCAGTGGAACTCTGTGCCTGGGCGGAGATGCCTGAATGCAATCTGCTGGGGATGGCAATGGGAAAGTTCTGTCTGTGGCTTACCTACCCCCAGGCTCCCCCCAGCAAAACCAGCCATGAAGCAGATATGATGGAGATTTTCCACCCTTTTAGGACCCAGACTCATGTCACTGGATATATATCGCCTTTTTGTAAATGCATCTCATAATTTGTCTTTATGCGCATTTTATTCTAATTTCACTCGTACAATTGCTTAGATGAATTGTAGAAAGTGCATTTTATTTTAATCCACTAGAGGGCGCCAGAGGGATTTAGACATTGGAGCAAACAAGCTTTACCTAAGGTTCTTAGTATCCGTATTACAGAAATTTCCAGGGGTTTTCAAAGTGGGCTTACTATCAGAATCACTGGGCGATGTTTTTTGTTTTTGCTTTTTAAACTCATTTGCATTTAAAAAATAGACTTTTTAAGAGCAATTTTAGGTTCACAGCAAAACTGAGCTGAAGGGGAGTATTAAAAAATATGTATTGATTGATTTCCAGGCCCTGCGCCAGATCTATAACATCAGAAGCTTTGGGGTTGAGGAATCTCTATTGTAAGGGTTGGTAGAATGCCTGCCTTTGTAAAAAATGTATTTAATTATACAAGCTTAAAGCCAAGAACAGGGGCAGGAACACACTGAACTTTATGTAGCATACACAGCAGGGTGTAGGAACAAAGGCTCACAAGGATTTAAATATTAAAAAACTATATAGAAATTAAACACTTGAGATTGTCAATATTTAGAATATGGGTCATATATTTTTTCCAATTAAACAATTTCAACTGTTAAATAGAATCTATATGATTTACATAGAATCAGAGGACAATCTGAGAATTACCATTAGAGTGAGACTTCCAAGCCCCAGAAATGAGATTTTAGGGAACCCCCAACTCAGGAAAGAGTATGTTGTTTCTGAAATAAACATTTCATGAAATACTGCCAGATTCCTGTGCATCTTACCCAGGGAATAGAAATAAATGCCTTAGATTCGATGGCCATCTGACCCAGATGTCTCCATAGTAGCCAACACAATCTGGCACACTGGCCCAAAGACACAAGCAGCTTAAAAAATTGAAGAAAGAAAAGAGGGCACATGGATCATCATGGAGAGAATTTAATAAATTCTGTCCCCATAAATAGCAGTTTAAAATAAAATGAAAGTACTCGGATTGATTTTTAGGAAAGTGTGTTGGAAAACCCAAATGGTATGAAGAAAATTAGCAATCTAGCCCCTTTGGATGCTGCTGGCCTTGTGGAAATTTACAAATTTATTTGTTTAAATCAACATCAAATAGCCAGAATCCTTGTGATAAGAGCTGGTCTTTATAACAGGTCTCTGAAACCTAATTTGAATATCAGATAAAAACTCAGAACAATGCTCTATCCCACCCCACCGAGGTCCACCCTAACTGGGTATTTGCTACAATCTCAGGGTCAGAATTGTATTTCCTGATGCTGATGTATTTCCTAAACCAAAGGTGAAAGGGCATGCCTCCTTTTGGCTCAATCTAAAAACAAAGATTCTGAGCACAGTCAAATTTGAAATATTTTTCCTCAAAGATTGTTCTGGATGAATTAAATAAAACAATAATTTTAAAGAGTTGCAAGGCCCAATTAGCCCAATGGACCCTGATAAGTGTGGAAACAAGATTCTTCCCTTTACACTGCTGCCTGAGAAATCTGGGCAGGTTGGCTGCAATCTCAGAGTTCTTCATTATTCTTTCTTCAAAGGTTTGTTTCCTCTGTAAGGAGGGCCCTCATATACTTTTATAACCTAATCTACTCAATCATAAAATATAACCCTGTATTATGTTTTATGTTGTAGATGTATTTCAAAACAGAAAAACAGTAGAGGAGTGGGAGATGAGGTGGGGGAGTTAAAGAGGAATAAATTTACTCCTATAATTTATTCTCAGACTAGTATTTGGAAAGGAGGTTATGAGATGGAGAACAATTCAGTAATTTACACTTGACTCTTCTGAGTAAATCATGCAAATGAATAAAATTCCATTTCTAGCTAACTTGATTATATATCCTTCCCTACATAATCATGTCCCATTTTGAGAATAAAATTTTAAAGTTTTTTTCCCTATAAAAATATTCTCTCTTTTTTTCTGTTTTAAAATAACAAATGCCAAGTTCCCTATGGATTTTAATGATATTGAACATCAGACTATATGTCATTTTTCTCATAATAAAGAATACATTTACAGGGCTTCCCTGGTGGTGCAGTGGTTGAGAATCTGCCCGCCAATGTAGGGGACACGGGTTTGAGCCCTGGTCTGGGAAGATCCCACATGCCGCGGAGCAACTGGGCCCGTGAGCTGCAGCTGCTGAGCCTGTGCGTCTGGAGCTTGTGCTCCGCAACAAGAGAGGCTGCGATAGTGAGAGGCCCGCGCACCGCGGTGAAGAGTGACCCCCGCTTGCCTCAACTAGAGAAAGCCCTCACACAGAAACAAAGACCCAACACAACCAAAAAAATAAATATAAATAAATAAAAATTAAAAAAAAAAAAAAGAATACATTTACAATGTTATTCAGTCCCTAATGACTGCAGAATGAATTTCAGTCCCCTGTCTGCCCCTACCTGCTAAATATTTTTCTCTTATCAGCCTTTGGTTGCAAATGCAATACAATTTACAGTAAGTTAGTTGGCTGCAAACCCCGGTAATTCCTACTAGGCTGGTTTGGCTAGAGGACAAGAACACTTGTTTGAGATTCTGATACACCTTCAACGTCACGAGATCATTAAAATTGTCAGCTGGTCTGCAGCACCTGCCTAGGTCCCAGGTTCAATAACTTGTGCATACCAAACCTACATTTTTGAAGAGAAAGGTAATTCTAAATGTAAATGTCACTTTTCATTCATTTGCAAATTTCTTATTTACTCAATCTCTGATTTTTTTTTTTTTTTTAACATGTTAACCACTTTCTGTTCCTGCCCTACGTATCCCACCCCTGAGAGACATATTTAATGGATTACGGCTCTTTCTTCCTCCGAATGGGGATATAGTCCTGTAATCCAGCACAGTGATCCATAGTTCCTACAATTATTGGAAGTTGGCACTTGAGGTGAAATCTATTTACTACCTTGGCTTTAAGTTATACCTTTCAGAAACATTAGGTTCCAATTAGCTTTTCCCTTGGTAGTAAGGAGCTTAGAGGATGGGTTGAACTGGGACCCAGATGCTCCCATAATGCTCCCTTCATTTTAATCAACACTTAGTGTTGAAAATATAAGGGGACAAAAAGCCAAACCGGGCAATAAAGACAGACTTTGTTCATAAATATTACTGGCCTGAGACTTCTCACTGAGTTGAGAAACTGGGTGACATAAATCTTGTTTGATTGTGCTTGTTTATGCTCAGTTGTGGATATTTTTGTGTGACCAATGAGTGATAATCTCATCAGAGGTTTGAGAATTAGTAAATTCTCAGGAGGGAACCTGTGTTCAGAGGAGAAATCTCGGCAAGTATTTGGCACATAAGTAAACTCTAATTGGTTGTCGCCAACTGCATTCTACAGCTCAGTTCCTATACAGGCTTTTTCACATGAGTTTTAATTTATTCTGGATTGTTTTACTAATTTATCCTGAATTATCTTAATTGATTAAAAAATGTTAGAAAGATAATGTGGTAGATATCTATCCAGCATAACTTTCCTATTTGAAAAAGTCAAATTTTAGATAGTTTTTTAAAGTCTCCTTTCCTTCCCACCTGCATTGGTAAACTGACATTGAAAGTAAGAAAACCAAAAACCTCCCAAACAGAAGAGAAAAGAAGAATTCTGGAAGGTAAGCAAGTTCAAACCAACCATCACTCTGTGGTTTCTGACCCCCGCTTGCCACAACTAGAGGAAGCCCTCGCACAGAAACAAAGACCCAACACAGAAATCAATCAATCAATCAATAAATAAGAACGTGAATTTCTTAAAAAAAAAAAAAATGAAGTCACTTTATGATGGAAAAAGTTAAATTCATCAGTATGGTATAACAAGTCAAAACTTGTATGCACTTAATGAAGTCTCAAAATATATAAACCAAATACAGAACTGCAAACATAAATTGATAAATCTGCAAGCATGGGGGAAATATTAAATATCCCTCCTAGTAAATAAATATCTCTCATAGTAAATTATAGATAAGGCAGACAAAATATCTGTAAGGATAAAGAAGATTTAAAGAGCAAAATCAACAAACTTAATCCCCCAAGTTGGAGTATGCACATTTTTTTGAAACACAGATGAAACATTATGAAAACTGACACTATGAAACTTGACATTAAGCTTCCACAGGCACTCTGTATAAAGCCTCAAGTCAAAGGACTGGTATCATATAGATCGCTTCTCTAACACAACGCAACTAAATTAGAGATCATTAAACAAACATAACTAAGAAAATCCTACACATTTAGCTATTCAAAAAACCACACATGTCTAAGGGTCAAAGAAATGAGTCAGAGAAAATTAGAAAATCTTAATCTGAA
Source organism: Balaenoptera ricei (assembly GCF_028023285.1). Lineage (NCBI taxonomy): Eukaryota > Metazoa > Chordata > Mammalia > Artiodactyla > Balaenopteridae > Balaenoptera > Balaenoptera ricei. The sequence goes on along the minus strand of NC_082650.1, from coordinate 42,566,744 downwards.
CAATAAAAATACTCCCCATCAAATTTTTGGGGATTCAGATAAAGTGGTACTTAGGGAAAATTTATATTAGAAAGAATAAAGGCTCAAATTTTTTTTTTTTTTTAAATACTGTCCTTTTTTAAAAAATTAATTAATTAATTAATTAATTTATGGCTATGTTGGGTCTTCATTTCTGTGCGAGGGCTTTCTCTAGTTGTGGCAAGCAGGGGCCACTCTTCATCGCGGTGCGCGGGCTTCTCACTATCGCAGCCTCTCTTGTTGCAGAGCACAGGCTCCAGACGCGCAGGCTCAGTAATTGTGGCTCACAGGCCCAGTTGCTCCGTGGCATGTGGGATCTTCCCAGACCAGGGCTCGAACCCGTGTCCCCTGCATTGGCAGGCAGACTCTCAACCGCTGCGCCACCGGGGAAGCCCAAGGCTCAAAATTAATAAGCTAAATATCTAACTTAAGAAGTTAGAGAAAGGAGAATAAACACAAAGAAAGTAAAAGAAAAAGGGTAATGTAATTTGAGCAGAAAACAATGAAATAGAAAACAAAAATACAATAGAGAGAGCAACATAGTCCCAAACTGATTCTTCGAAAAAAACTAAAAACAGAACAAACCTCTGGGAAAATTAAGGAAAAAAGGGAGAGTATTCTCAAATAAACGTCATGAACAAAAAGAGTGATATGACTAAAGATGTCAAAGTCATGAAAAAAAAGTCAATTGTTTTACAATCTAGATGAATACATTCTTATGAAAATACAACTTGTTAAATCTCAAGAAGAAATAGAGAACCTAAATAGTCTTATAACCATTAAAGAAATGAAATAGTTAAAAACTTTTGCACGAAGAAATTTTGATCTTCAGATAATTCCAGTCTCTTACACAAACCCTTTCAGAGAGTAGAAATGGAGGGAAATACTCCCCAACTTATTTTATGAAGCCAACATTACCTTGATGTCAAATCTAGACAAAGACATTACAAGCAAATCCAAAACCCAGAATACCCTGAAATAGGCCAATCTCAATCATGACCATAGATAAAAATTCTGAACAAAATTTATATTAGCAAATTGAAAATGCATAAAAAGACAGTACATTATGATCAGATTGCCTTCATCCCACAAATGTAATATTCGTTTACTTTTAAATTGTATACCACCTCATAAATAAATAGAGAAAAATCAGGTGATTATTCCAACAGATTCAGAAAAATAATTAGAAAAACTCGACATTCACTTAGATTAGAAAAATTCTTGGTAAAGTGAGAATAGTCATTGTCATAGCTTGAGTTCCTCAGGAAGAAGAACCTGAGATGGGGGTTAACATGCAGGCAGCTGACTAGGGGGTGTTCCTGGTGTTAGCATCTATGGAAGAGAAAGAAGGAAGTAGGACTGGGCAGAGGGGGGAGAAGTTGGGCTGCACTGTAGACTCAGGGAAAGCCTCAGCCAACCCTAAAGAGAGCTCTGAAATGAGGGTGGCCCTTTGCAGTTGGCTTGACTTGGGGTGAGTAGATTGGGCCTTTATATCTCATGTCAACCCGAGGTGAGCTGCCCCAGGAAGTGGATGTGAGGTGAGCAGGTTGACTCTCTTTAGCTAAAGAAGGCTGACAGTCAAGGGCTGTCTGCCAGCAGCACTCCCAGCTGCTGGAAGAATTACTTCAGCTCCCAAGGGGGACCTCAGAGGCACATCAGAGTGTCTGTTACAAGTCTGTACAAAAATCCTACAGCAGATGTCACAGTTAATGTTAAAGTGTGGAAACCATTCCCTTCAAGATTAGAATCAAGACAAGGAAGCCCATTACCACCACTTCTATTTAGCACTGTGTGCTGAGACAGGAAAAACAAAAGGTTTAGGGATTAAAATGGAAACAAAATGAATATGATTTGCAGGTGCTATGATTGTCTATGAAGAAGATAATTTACAAATAAATTATTACAATAAACAAATTTGTCAGAGTTGCTGTATGCAAGGTAAATGTATATAGGTATGTGTATACATACGTCTGTCAATTGTATTTTTATAAATAGTTATTTAGAAAACCTTATTTTAAAATACTATTTACAATGGCATAGAAATATAATAACTTGAAATATATTAACAAAAACGTGTGATCCCTTTATGGAGAAAACGATAAAATTGTATTGAAAAATATTAAAGAATATGTTAAATAAATGGGAAATATATGATGTTTATGGATAGAACTCTGTTCTATAAAAATTTCAATTCTTCACAAATTGATCTATAGATATGATGAAACTCCAATAAACAAAAGTACCACTGTGGTTTTTGTGGAATTTCATTTATTTATTTTTGGCTGTGTCTGGTCTTCATTGCTGCACACGGGGTTTCTCTAGTTGTGGAGAATGGGGGCTACTCTTTGCTGTGGTGCATGGGCTTCTCATTGAGGTGGCTTCTCTTGTTGTGGAGCACAGGCTCTAGGTGCGTGGGCTTCAGTAGTTGTGGCACAGCGGGCTCTAGAGTGCAGGCTCAGTAGTTGTGGCGCACGGGCTTCATTGCTCCGTGGCATGTGGGATCGTCCCAGTCCAGGGCTCGAACCCAGGTCCCCTGCATTGGCAGGCAGATTCTTAACCACTGTGCCACCAGGGAAGCCGGTTTTTGTGGAATTTGACAAGCTGATTTGAAAATTTATATGGAAGAATAAAAGACCAAAGAAGAGGAAAAGTGAAAAAACTTGCAATACTGGATAAGATGACTTATTATCAGATTATATTATTAAGAACATGATGCTGATACAGGATGAGACAAATTGACAAGTGAATAGAACAGAATAGAGCCCAGAAATAAATCCCCATATACGCATATATGGAAGCTGGATTTTCACAGATCATTGGAAAAAGGAGACTATTTTGTAAATGGCTTAAGGACAATTTGGTTCCCATATATTTTTAAAAACCTGAAAATAGATCCTAACCTTATATCATAAACAAAAGTCAATCTAGGTGTTAAAGACTTAACATGAAAGGCACAACCATACAGTTTTAGAAATAGTATATAGGGAATAGCTTCAAAATCTTGAGTAAGGGAGAGTTTCTTAAAGAAGACACAAAAGTGCAAATTATGCAGGGAAAGATGAATACACTCAAGTACATTAAAACGGAGAATTCAGATTGTCAAAAGACACAGTAACAAGAATAAAGAAACAACATGAAAACTGAGAGATGATATTTGCAACCCTTATTATCAACAAAGATTAGTATCTGGAATATATAAAAACTTTGAAAAATCAATAAGGAAAGACAAACCAACACAAAAATGGAGAAAACACAGGAGCCAGATCCTTACAAAAGAGGAACACAAAAAGTCCATAACCATAGGAAAAGGTGTTAACCTCATTAGCAATCAGGGAAATGCAAACCAAAACCAAAATAAGCCTTGTAAGTTATGTTTTCCTTTGCCCCCAAACTTAACAGCAAACATTTATTATCTAATAGCTCCTGTGGGTCAGGAATTTGAGAGTGGCTTAGCTGGGTGATTGTTGCCCAGGATGTCTCATGAGGTTGCACTCAAGAAGTTAATGGAGACAAGGATATACTGTACAGCACAGGGAATATAGCCAATATTTTATAATAACTATAAATGGATTATAATCATTAAAAATTGTGAATCACTATGTTGTACACCCAAAACTTACAAAACTTTGTAAATCAACCATACTTCAATAAAAAAAAGAAGGGGGCTTCCCTGGTGGCGCAGTGGTTGAGAATCTGCCTGCCAATGCAGGGGACACGGGTTCGAGCCCTGGTCTGGGAAGATCCCACATGCCGCGGAGCAACTAGACCCGTGAGCCACAACTACTGAGCCTGCGCGTCTGGAGCCTGTGCTCCGCAACAAGAGAGGCCGTGACAGTGAGAGGCCCACGCACCGCGATGAAGAGTGGTCCCCACTCGCCACAACTAGAGAAAGCCCTCGCACAGAAACGAAGACCCAACACAGCCAAAAATAATAAATAAATAAATAAATAAATATGTAAAAAAAAAAAAGAAAGAAGGAAAATGAAGGTAGATGAGCTGTAGTCTTCTGAAGGCTTCACTAGCACTGGAAGATCTGCTTCCAGGATGGCTCACTCACATGGCTAGCAAGTTGATACTGGCTGTTGGCTGTTGGCTGTTGCCACATGGAGAAACTGCTTGAATATCCTTACAATATGGCAGTTGGCCTCTCTCAGAGCAAGTGATCTAAAAGAAAGTCAGGCAAAGCTGTGCTGTCCTTTGTAATCTCGCCTCAGAAATCATAGTTCATCATTTCTGCAATATCTTATTGTTTATGCAGATCAGCTGTATTTATTGTGGGAGTGCAGTGTATCAGGAGGTGAATGTTAAGAAGCAAGATTCACTGAGAACCATCTTGGATACAAGCTACCATAGCTACCATTGCACATGTAACAGACTGACAACATTTTAAAAGTCTACCACTCCCTGTCATGAAAAAGACACAATTACACTCACTAGGACCACAGGGGAAAAATCAAGACAGAAGAGCTAACTATGTTGTGTGGGTCCCCTATCCTCTTGTCATCCTTCTGGTGAGAGAGAGGCGCTAGGGCCATTGAGCCATGCTGTCTCTCTCAATCCAAGAGTATAGAGCAATAAAGACTGTCACCTGCCTGCACATGGGAAGATAAACTGGTATAGACATGTCAAAAATATTTGCATTTCCTAGAGAGTTGAACTTTTGCACAACCCATGATCTAGCAATTCCACTCCCAGTATATATTTTAAAGACAGTTTTGCACATGTGCAATAGAAAAACATGTTTACAGAAGCCTTACTTTTAAGAGCAAAAATTTATAAATAATCCATTAATGGATAAACTAATTATGGTGTACTTATCAAGTAGAAAACTATATAGTATGCAAAATGAATGAACTAAGGTACATGCTTCAATCTTAAGTAATCTAAAAAACAATGTTGAACAAAAGATGCAAATCACAAAGGAATATGCACAATATATTCTTTAGAGACCATACATGAGATAAAACTGTAAAGAAAAGCAAGAGAATAAATGATCAATACAAAATGTAGGCTGGTAACTACTTCTGTGGGAGAGGGATCAGGAAGTAATTGGAAAGGAGCACTGGTAATGTTCTATTTTTCAAATGCCATGGTTCTTTAAATACTACTGATACATTTTATACAGTCTTTTTGTGAAAAGAATATGCTTCACAATAAAAAAATGCAAATAAAATGTTCTTAAAAAGTAATTTTAAATGTCAGGGCTATTTCAGTGAGCAAACGAATTTTTCTTAAATATTCATCATTACACATCAAGCATCTCCCCATCCTCCATTCCTCTTCATCAAAAGAGAAAAGTATAAGTGTACCAAGCCTAGAAAAGCGAGTCGAGTTTCTTCAATTCACAAATGCTACCACAAAAGTCATGGTAATTTGCCCTCAGCTCCGTCTGATTCATTGTCTGGCTCCACATCTTTGATGTGGATTTTCAGAACAGCTAAAATAGGCTGAGAATAATAAACCCAAATCCAACTTCATGCAAAAGAAAAATTAGAATTTGACTGAAATTGATTTGTTAGGTGAATTCTATTCTTCCTCAGGTCTGTGACATCATGCCATGTTAATGTTAAAACATGTATTATCCTCTTTATTTTCCTCATTGTTCTGTAAGTGGTTCAGAAGAGTTCTGAAGAGAAACCAGAGTATTAGTGGTTCAGAAGAGAAATCTCATCAAGTCCAGATGAGTTACCAAGATGGCCCTAAATATTAGGGTTCTTTTACTGATAAAACAAATCAGAAGAATATTTCCAGAAATATAGTACATTTTTCTACAGTACGTTAATCACTGAACTCTTTTTAAGAGTTTCCAAATCATAAATAGCTTTCAATAGTGTATATGCATTTTAGTTGCATAATCATATAAAAATAATTCATTGGCATTAAGAAAAGATCAATAGCACAGATTTGACAGACCCACAGATCAGTCAGAGTTCTTTGGTTGCAAGTACCAAACACCAAATGTGATTAAAACTAGAAAATAATTTATTTTGAGAATATGGGGTGTCTCACCAAAGCGAAGAAACAACTGACCAAGCAGACTTTGGAAAGGGCAGGAATTAGGGTAGCTTCAGGAATCTAGATAGTAGAACTCATTAGGCAGTATTTTTTTCCTAGGTACTATCATCAAAATAAATTAGCTCCAGTATCTTTCAGTTCTTGTGTCACTGTGCTCAGTTTTCAAATTCCTGTGACAGTCTGGCCTGGGCCACTTCTTGGCAAGAGGAAGGGTATGGCATAATTGACAATTCTACCCAGACTGCTGCAGTGATAGATTTGGGGTGGTAATGGGAAAAGATCCAGTATTCTCCAAAGTAAAATCAGGTGCTGTTACTAAAAGAATAGGGGGTATTGACATTGAGCTGGCAAAATAGCAGATATCCACTATAACCCTCTTAGCAGAAATTAATTTTGCTGTAATCTTCTTATCCAGAACCATTGCACAATTTAAATTAATGCTACAAACATTTGGGCATTGTCTTAGTCGGCTTGGACTGCCATAACAAAATCCAATAGATTGGGAGGCTTACACAACAGAAATTTATTTTCTCACAGTTTTGGAGGTTGGAAGTCTGAGATCAGGGTGCCAGCATGGGTGGGTTCTGGTGAGACCCCTCTTCCTGTTTGCAGATGGTCATCTTCTCCCTGTGTCCTCACATGATCTTTCCTGTCTCTTTTTCTTAATGCCACCAGTCCTATCAGATTAGGACCCCACCCTTATGACTTCATTTAACCATAATTATGTCTTAAAAGTCCTATCTCCAAATAGAGTCATACTGAGGGTTTGGGGCTTCAACATATAAATTTTGTGGAGACACAGTTCCGTTCATGGCAGATACCACTATGGGATTCACAATTTGCTAACTTACTTTTGACAGTCTTCTTGTCCTCATGCACAAAGTTGATTGCAAATTCTGGAGAATGTGTGTTGTTTTCTAAGTAATCTGTCCAGGGTTTGTCACGCTCTGTGGGGAGCCCTACCTCTCTGCCTCCTGGATCAGGAAATACTGTGCTCAAAGCCAGAGGCTCATGTCTGATGTCCATGCGCCAGGCTGGCTTGTCCGAGTCCATTACTTTTCTGCATTTCAGCTCTGGAACACTCTCTGCTCCAGTCTTGGTAGTGTTTCCTCTTCTGTTTTTCAGACACCCCAACAGGAATTGCTTAGCAAGGCCATGTGGAATTGTGGAAAGGTGTCAGAACACCTATGTTCTATCCCTAGCTCCAGCACCTCAAGCTGTGGGACTTTAGGGAAATCATTTAACTTCAGTAAATTCATCTATGCCACAAATGTGCATTGCTTTCTTACTTGCAAATTTGGGGCTAGGTGTTGAGAAGTCAGTGATACATGCTACGAAGGAAAATGTAGGATGCTGTGAGAGCATGTGAGGAGGGTGAGGAACCAGCAATGAATCTGGCAGTGTAGGTCGCGGAAGGCTTTCTGGAGGAAATGACCTTTGATAGGGAAAATGAAGGATGAGCAGGAGTTACCTAGGAGTAGAGTGGGGGCAGACTGGGGGAGGAAACACCTTCAGGACAGAGGGCCCAGCGTGTGTACAGGCCCTGAGGTAGGAGTGACTTGGCACATTGAGCTTCTGGCTGGATCAGAGAGGCACAGCAAGAGTGATGTAAGGTGAGGCTGGGCAGGGAGGCAGGGGTAAGAGCAGACCGTTGTCAGACCTGTCGTCGATTTTGTTCTCTGTCCCAGGACCGGGGATAGGAGTAAAGGAGACTTGCTCCAGTGTGTGTTTTCAAAAGATCACTCAGACTAGAATATGGAGGAGTACTGAGGGAGGAGGAGGGACGGCTGAGGCTAGATCAGTGAAGCGGCTGGGGAGGACGGTGGTTTGGAATAGAATGGGGAGAGTAGAGGTAAACATATTAGTCATTTCTAACCAAGATTACTATGGCTGCAGATTATATTAAACCTACCTGATTGGCCCAGAGTGATGTTTACTGAGTGATGAATGCATTCAACATTTATCGAACCAGACACTTCTCTAGGTGCTGAGGATATAGCAGTAAACAAAACACAGAATTTTCCCTCACACAGCTTATTTGCTAGTGAAATGGCTTACATTCTAGTGGGGTAGTTGAAGGGTCAAATGAGATACGTAAATTACCCAAATGTGAATGGTTACCTTGGGATCTCTAGTTCACTGATTTCTAGAGAATACTCGTTTTCAGCTTCCTCCCTCTATTAGTTTCCTGTGGCAGCTGTAACAAATTACCACAAACTTAATGGCTTAAAACACCACAGATATGTTACCTTCAGTTCTGGAGGTCGGAGATCTGAGGTGGATCTCAGTGGGCTAAAATCAAGGCAGGGCTGCATTCCTTCTGGAGGCTCTTGGGGAGAATCTGTTTCCTTGGCTTTTCTCGCTTCTAGAAGCTGCTTGCATTCTTGGCTCAGGCCCGTCCATCTTCAGAGCCAGCAACTGCCAGTCACGTCTTTCTCACACCCCATCCCTCTGGCACTCACCCTCCTTCCTCTCTCTTTGACTTATAAGGATTCTTGTGATTGCATTGGGCCCACCTGGATAATCCAGGAAACTCGCTCCGTCTGAAGATCCTTCACTTAATCACATATGCAAAGTCCCTTTTACGATGTAAGGTAACGCATCTACAGGTTCTGGGGGCCAGGACATGGACACTTTTAGGGGTGGGTATTATTCTGCTGACCCCATTCCCCAGTGCAGGTTTAGTCTGTCCAAATCATGACATGGAATCAAATTTTCTCTTTTCTCTTTTTGGTGACCTCCCCAGGGTGTCACAGAGCAGTAACGTGAATCACAGAGACAACCAAGTTGGTTCAGTCTCTTTTTCCTGTGTCTGAGAGGTTTTAAGAGAATCCTAGAGGACTCCTTCTTTATAAGAGGGTCTAGTGTCAAAACCACAGGTCTGGCCCGGTGCTGCTGGGGAAGGGAGCTGAGTGGGTGGTTCCTGCTTATCACAGCCGCCTCCATGTTCTCAGAATATTCCAGCCAGTATCTGGAAATCTTTAACCATGAGCGCTCTGTCGAGCACGATGTCCTACCTACAGGGTTACTAGTGGGGAAAAAAATGACACTTTAAAGAATATCCCCTGACACATTTTATAGCATAGGGGTAGGAAAAGATTCAGGTCAATAAGAGAAGATCTGGAACTTGTTTCCTTATGGGGGAAACGATTCTAAGCAATTCCTTAAAGAATTACACTTTCCCATAATGCTGTAATTTTTCTTTTAATTTTAATTTATTTATTTTGGCTGCGTTGGGTCTTCATTGCTGTGCACGGGCTTTCTCTAGTTGCGGCGAGCGGGGGCTACTCTTCATTGCGGTGTGTGGGCTTTTCATTGCGGTGGCTTCTCTTGTTGTGGAGCATGCACTCTAGGCGCACGGGTTTCAGTAGTTGTGGCACACGGGCTTAGTTGCTCCGCGGCATGTGGGATCTTCCCGGACCAGGTCTCGAACCCGTGTCCCCTGCATTGGCAGGCGGATTCTTAACCACCGCGCCACCAGGGAAGTCCAATGCTGTTATTAAGGGATGAGAAAAACACCACTGGGGATTTTTAGTGACCCCTTTAAAACTAAATTTATTGGCATTTCATCGTCAGGGACCAGGCTGCAGTTTTGTACATCTTTCCCATGGCTGCTGTAGAGGAGCAGCTCTGAAAAGAAAATAAAGGGTTAAGTTAATAAAGGTTAAGTTCAAGTCCTCTTTTTTCCTTCAAGAAAATGACTAGGGTTTTCTGATTCTAGGTAAGAAACTGCCAACTCAGTAACAGCAAGTGAAAACGCACCCCCTTCAGATGCACACATTGTGTGAGGTGGGAGTGAGGCCTGGGGCTGCCGCAGTGCCTGGCGGGTCCTTGGCTGCACTTTGCGGGGACGGGAACATTTGGTTTGGACCTCCGGCCCCTGTGTGTGAGAGGGCCAGGCCGTGGAGTGTGGTTTCAAATACGTGGATGAAAATGGGCTTGAGAGGGAGGACGGATACTAGAGCGTTGCAGAAGTCAAGGCTGTTATCCGGCAGGAAAACAGTGCACTCTGCCCTCGTGAGTTGCCCCTGGTGTGACAGGGACAGGAGCTGACAGTGGAAAGCTGCGCTGAGAAAGGGGGCAGGACAATACGCTTTCTGGCCCCGTGTCTTTATCGCCTGCCATACACCACGCTCATGGGTCCTCAGGTCAGATTTGCTTCTTCAGCGGAAATGATTCTCCATTTTCCCCAGCCTCTGAGAAGGCCACTGGAAGCAGCAGCCAAGTGAACTTCAGGCGGGACGGGCCTCGTCTCTGAAGGACAAATGCACAAGAGGCACCCAATCTGCACTATCCACTTTCCTAGACGCACAGTGCACTTCTTTCTTCTTTTCTCAGCCGTTTTGCAAACCCTGCTCTCCGCTTTCTTTCAGTCCTTGTAATCAGCATCATCTCATCCACACCTTTCAGTGGCCGGCAACACAATGCCTGCACCCCGGCTCGCTGGTCTCAGTTCCCTGCAAGGCAGTCTCGGCTCTCCAGGGCATCGGCTGAAGAACAGACGCTGCCTCTGCGTCCCCTTTCCCACATTCCAAGCAGGAAAAGGGGTGAAAGGGAGGTGAGGAAGGGCCTCTCTTTCCCTTTCAAAACCCTGCTAGGGATTTCCATGCAGCACTTCATTGTGCATTGTGGGCTACAGCCCAGGTCTTGCCCATTAAAGCTAGAATTGATTCACTAGGTAATAAATGGAAGAATCCTCCCCAGGCTTCCCAGCAAAATTACTTACACTATTAGTAGGCATTAAGCAGGCTTTTACAACTGGAGATAAGCTACCTTGATGTTCCGTCTGTCTAGATGTGTGCAGTCCAGGGCTATTTCACATGGCCTCGAATAGGTGTCAGGGCCAGAGGAGAATGTGGCTGTCTGTGTCTCTGATCTCCTGCTTGGATTTGTTCCTATGAGGCATTGCTCTTTAATTCTTTCACTAGAAAGCCGTAGCTCATTAAGACTAACTACACACAGAGAGCATAAAAATAACACACTTTTAAACACTGACTTTGCCTTAGGGTTTAGCAACCTGCCTAGTCAAATTGTCCTGGTGTTGCTCTTAAAGCAAAGCTGCCTCTGTAAATAAATCACCAGGTGGCTCTGTCCAAGCATCTGAGAAATTTGTGTCAACATGTCTGTCACTTCTGCTGGCTGCCTGCAGTTTCGACAGTCAGGTGCAGGGTAGGCACCAATCCCAGCTAGCGTCCTGGTTGTAGGGTTGCCGAGCTGTAGAATGGGGGAGATCAGCTGAACTCCTTTAAAAGTCCATCTCAGGGTCCCAGCGTTGTATATCTGGAAGAGTCTATGTGATAATCAGTAACACCTTCTTTGTTTTTGTTTGTTTTTCAATAGATGAGCTCAGAAAAATTTTAGGTGAAATCTTATATTATTATTATGGTTATTATAGTCTCATTTAAGGAATCACATAACACATCCTTTTTAAACACAAATAATCATCTGTTAATTTTACTTCTTCTAGAAGTGCTGATTTTCGTATGTTGGAAAATGGTTATTCCTCTAGAGAACAGCATTCAGGGGGTAAGTAAGCCATTTAGCAGCAATATAGTTAAAGTACTGAGAGTGAATAATTTCTGTCCCCACTCTCAGCAAATCTGTTTTGTGTGTCCCAGCTTGCAGAACGTTACGGAGGACACGGACAAACATCTGAAGGCGATATATCAGCTAGGCAGCCTGGGCCTCTCTGGGGTGCGGTATTTAAGGAGGTGGCGACAATTGAATAAGTCAGGGAAGGATGCGATGACCTTGCAGCCCTGATGGTTTCACTTCCCAACAGCGTCCAGGCACAACATTTCTGCCTGTCCTCTGGGACAAGGTGGGCAATGCAGGGCAGTAGAGGGGGCGTTCTTCAGAGACCGAAAGCAACAAAAAATAGAAAGTGTAAGGAGCTGACTTGATCTATTGAAGTCCATGCTTAATGTTCTTCCTTCTCCCAGGGATGAAAATGGCATTGAACACTTAACAACACACAGCGAATGCAGTCCCAGTGAGAACCACAGGGGCACTCAATAAGCAAGAATGGACTTAACACTCCAGAACAAGCAGCAAAGGGAGAAGGAAGTCCTTGCAGTCAGAAGGCACACAAGCTAAATGTCAGCTTAGATGTGATCTTTACTCCCATCCAGTGTGATGCTTCGGCATTTACAAAATGCATTTAATGCTCACAGAGATCCTGGAGGGTAGCTATTGTGGGTTGAATTATGTCTTCCTGAAAGTAATGTTGAAGTCCTAACCCCAGTACCCGTGAATGGGACCTTATTTAAAAATAGGGTCTTTGCAGATGTAATCAACTTAAGATGAAGTCATACTGGATTAGAATGGACCCTATTCCAGTGACTGGTGTCCTTGTAAAATGGGGAAAATTTAGACACACATAGAGGAGAGAATGCCATGTGAAGACAGATACACAAGGCAAGACAGCCAGGTGACAATGGAGCCATGTGACAATGGTTGCAGCTGAAAGCCAAGGATGCCAGTATTGCCAGCAACCACCAGGAGCTAGGGGACAGGCGCAGAACAGATTCTCCCTCTGAGCTTCCAAAAAGGAACCAAACTTGCTGATACCTTGATTTTGGACTTTTAGCCTCCAAAATTGTGAAAGGATACATTTCTGAGGTTTTAAGGCATCTAGTTTGCAGTACTGTGTTATGGTATCCCTAAAAAACTAATACTGTGGATGATCTATTTCCAACTGTATGAAAGAAAAACCCAGGTTTCAGAAATGTTAAGAAACTCACCCAACATTCTATAGCCAGTAGGAGGTTAGTATGGAGACTTAAAACCCAGAGCTGTGACTTCAAATCCTAGGCTCTTTCCCCACCATGGCCTTGAAAACAGTTGACATGGAGGTGAATAAAGAAGAGATATGCAGAAATTTCATTTCTGGGTATACACTCAAAAGTATTGAAAGCAGGGTCTCGAAGAGATATTTGTACACCCGTATTCATAGCAGCATTATTCACGATGGCTAAAAGGTGAAAGCAACCGTAATGTCCATCGATGGATGAATGGATAAACAAAATGTGGAATATATATACAATGGAATATTATTCAGCCTTAGAATGGAAGGGAATTCTGACTCATGCTACGACATGGATGAACCTGGAGGACATTTTGCTAACAGAAATAAGCCGGTCACAGAAAGACAAATACTGTCTGATCCCACTTATATGAGGGGATCTAGAGTAGTCGGATCCCTAGAGACAGAAAGTAGAGCGGCTGAGGAGAGGAAGCAGTAGGGAATTGTTTAATGGGTATAGAGTTCAGTTTTGCAAGATGGATAGAGTTCTGGAGACTGGTTTTACAGCAATGTAAATGCACTCAACACTGTTGAACTATACACTTAACAGCGATTATATGATAAATTTTACGTGTATTTTACCACAATTTAAAAAGGAGAGAGAGATACGGAGGGTCAGGGTTAGGGTTAGGGAGGCATGGAGGTAGCCTGTTCTGCTAACACGATTGTTAGGTTGGCTTTGCTCTGAGAAGGCACAGCCAGATTGGAAGGGCTGGTTTCCTCACTCAAGAAAATATTGCTTCCACCTGCCTGGGACTTGCACGCTATGGAAGCCTTCAAAGAAGGAGGGTCACCTGCCTTCCTCCAGGGGGAGGGGGCCCACCCGCTGACAGTACTGGCCTCGCCCTGCAGGCCAGCACACACTCTCACCCCAAAATGCTGCTCCAGGCAGCCTGGCCCAGGCGCTGGGAATCTGCCCCCGAGACTTACCTTGCTGCGTTCTTCTCTCCGAAGACTTGGGGAACGCATCCTCCATTTGTTAGTAGGAGAGCGATTTTCATTGCTCTGCTTCCTGATCTTGCTGGCTTGTGGTGAAGAAGGGAGGCATGGGGGTCCCTTCCACGGACTAGTCCCTTCACCTCCAAAGTCACGCTTCCTGATAACAGAGCTGTGGCCCACCAGCTAAGAGATGGCCTCAGTGCTGTTTCCTGGATGGGAGCTGAGGGCTGAGCTGCTGGAAGCTCCAGTGCGGTGGCCCCTGGCCTGCAGGGTGCGCTGTCTCGGTGGGCGCTCTAGATGTGTGGTACATGCCTCTGTTTTGTCTGCGCCTTCACCTGTGCTTGTGTCATTGACATACACATTTATGGTCTGATTCATTTGAGATTTACAACCCCTTCTTTCGAGAGTTTAAAGGGAGCAAAGGGACAGCATGGATGGATAAGCATCATAATGTTATGTGAATGTGTTGGTCCCTCTGCATCTGGCCTTCCCCATCCACTCCCCACACTCTTCTGCTGACCTCTAAGGATGACATGTCCAGTGCTCCCCTTGCCCTCTGGCTTCCAACTGGGCTCAGCCCCTGGGAGGCACTGGCAGGGGACGACAGGCAGGGACGACGACAGGGGAGAGTCCATTCATGGTAGGTCTTCTCTCTGCTCCCTCGCTGCTGGCCCGTGGCTGAATTCCTCCACTAAGCCTGCAGGTCCTGTTGGGGTGGAGTGGGGTGGCCTCTGCTGGCTTTGGAGCTCCCAGAGTTGCAGCCACAGCTTCCTCCTAATGACAAAGCTGAAACATTTTAGTCACGAGTTTGATGTCCTATATTCAAGGGGAAGCAGTCCATGGACTGGGTGGGGGGGGGGGGGTAAAGCGCCTCACAAACAGTGGCGCATTCTTCCCTAGGGAATTTAAGAAACAACCAGCTTTATAGAGCGTTAGAAACGGCAACTCGGAAACAGGGCATGATTGACTGGGGTTGCACATCTGACCTTATGTAGAAAGGTCAAGGGGTAAGGAAGCAAGTACAGAGCCCAGAGTTGGCTTGGCATTTGGGTGTTGGATGACCAGATATACTGCGTTACAGGTACATGAAAGTACAGGTACACCTCCATAAAGAGCTCTATTCCTAGTCTCTTCCATTCCTCCTCTGGGTACCATCTGATTCCTGCTGAGACTCTGACTGATACAGTGAGTGTCAGGAGAAAATAATATTATCACAGAGAACCAAGGGGTTGGGAAAGGACAGGCAATATAAAAAATGCAAATCAAAAGTTGATGGATATACTTAGGTTCTCTGACTTACTGACTGGAATTTTTAACATGAAAGACCCAACAGCTGCATTGACTAGATCCTGTGGCTTTTTATTTTTAGTAGTCTGCAAATCTTATCAAAAAGACATCCACCTTCTGTATATTATGGCCATGATTCCTGTCCACAGATAAGTGTGGATGTTTCGAGGACCAGCTATGAGGAGGAGCTACACACTGGTGCCCTAGTCCAAAAGGCTAATATTAATAACAGTAATAGTAACATTACCATTTATAATATGTTGGGCATTATGCTAAATCTTTTCTGTATCGTCTCCTTGAATCCCCACAACGGCTCCATGAAGCAAACACCCTAATGTACAATGAAGAAACCGAACTTAGAGAGGCTAAAAATGTGCTTAGGATTTTACAGTTAGACTTCAAGCCCAGGTATCTGACACCCCAGCCTTGCATTTGCAGCAGCCCTGCCCTTTCCAAATCACGGCCATTGCATTTCTAGGAAATCAAATATAGTTTTTTACCAGGATAGGGCAAGGTCCCCAAACTCTAATTAGAGGAACTAAGACACCCCATGGAACAGTGGCAGGCTCTGTTTCACGTCTCTTGCTTCCCCCAGCTGCCCACAAAATGGGCTACCCTACCACCACCACCATCGTTACCACCACCATTACCACCACCACCATCACCATTACCACCAGCACCACCACCACCATTACCACCACCACCACCACCACCACCACCATCACCACCACCACCACCATTATGACCACCATTACCACCACCACCACCATTACCACCACCACAATTACCACCTCTATTACCACCACCACCATCATTACCACCACCATTACCACCACCACCATCACCATTACCACCAGCACCACCACTACCATTACCACCACCACCACCACCACCACTACCACCACCACTACTACCACCACCACCACCACCACCACTACCACCACCATTACCACCACCACCACCACCATTACCACCACCACCATCACCACCACCACCATCATCACCACCACCACCATCATCACCACCACCACCACCATCATCGCCACCACCGTCACCACCACCACCACCACCATCACCACCATCACCACCACCACCATCATCACCACCACTGTCACCATCATCACCACCATCATCACCACCATCACCATCATCACCACCATCACCACCACCACCACCACCATTATCACCACCACCACGACCACCACCGCCATTACCACCACCATTACCACCACCGTTACCACCACCACCATCACCACCACCACCACCACTACCATTATCACCACCACCACTACCACCACCATTACCATTACCACTGCTACTTCCTCCTCCTTCTCTTGAAGCTTAAGTTTCTTCCAGGTTCCTCATCCAATCCTGACTAAGGCAGCAAATATCATGACTCCCAGTGGGTAGATTTCCTCTCCTCTGCTGCCTGTCTACATGGCCAAGTCCAGCTGCTTGGAGTCTCTTGTCCCACCCCTGCTCTGTCTCCAGGGATCTTCTCAGCCCTGACTATCCCCTCCCCCAGCACACACACTATTGCTGCCAGCATCAGATAGAGGACTAGCCAGCCCTATTCTCACAAGCCCAACATGGTTGTCTATCAGTCAGTCTCCCTGCCAGGCCTGGCTCTAGCTGAATTTTGGAACAGACTGAGAAGGGCTCTAGCTGAATTTTGGAACAGACTGAGAAGTGGCCACACGATGGCACTATAAAGCTGCCAATGCTCTCACAGAGTTGGCAAACTGCAAAGCTCCAGGGAGTCAGGATCTGTGCTTTTCTGTTTTTGTGAATGTCAGAAAACTGAAAACGGGTAATGGTCAACAACCTCCAGAAAATCTTAATATTGTTTTGCCAAGGACTCTTCCTAATCAATGGCTATTGGTGTTTGACACTTGCCAAACGTCAGCTGTCCTTCTTCAGCAAACATCCCCACTGCCCAAGGCTCTCTTCTCTTTGCACTCAATACCTTTCTGTTCTATATAGTCTGTCAGTTGCTATGAACCCAAAAATACACACACAGAGATATAAGAACGATTAAAATTTCTTACCTAAGCGTGAGTGAAATGCTATCTCCTTTTGTTTTGGTTCATGATTATGCTAAATAGTTAGAAGTCTTTTCCATTTCTACACACATAGCTGGGCAAACATGCACAAATGAAAACTGCCCACATCTAGAAAAATCCCTCTGCTGCCCTGGCTGATTAGTCATTACATATTTACATAACACAGGCAAGGTTGCCCAAGTAATCATACAAACACTGGCTATTTTCCTGTATCTTTCCTGGCTGATTCAAATTCTTAGGAATTGAGATTTGTTTTGTGCACGCTTTTAAAAACAGCACTGGTGAGATTTACTTGGACTTCTTATTTTTTAATGTGACCGAATGATAGCCTAGTGTTCTCTGAGCTCTGTGTCAAAGACAGCAAAACACAGTGGGGAGAGACACATCTTCAGGATCTAGGTGGGGAGGAGAATGGGCTGAATCATGGCTCAACCTTTACTTTGCGACCTTTGCCAAATATTCTCAGCTTCTTTGACCTTTAATTTGCTTATCTGTGAACTGGGGTAAAGAGTATTTGACTTCCAAAGTTGTTTGGTGGGATTAAATGTGATAAGGCAAATATGCATAGAAGGTGCTCAATCATTCATAGCTAGTATTCCTGTGATTAGACTGGATGATCACAGAGCGTAACCTACAGTCAAGCGGCTGAAAGGTCAGGAGAGTGTCTCACGCTCCTCTGGAGACCCCATGTGGTGATGAAGAGCATGATCTTTTGAGTCAAAGAACCTTGGTTCTTCCATTTCCAAGCCTCAGAGTCCCAGTTTGTAATGGTGACAATCATAGCCATTATAACATTGAACGAGACAATACACATATTGTGGGTTGAATTGTGTTCCCCCCCAAAGATGCTGAAGTTCTAATCCCCAGTACCTGCAAAGGTGACCTTATTTAGTAATAGGGACTTTGCAGATGGTCAAATTAAGATGAGGTCATTAGGGTGGGCCTTAATCCATAACAACTGGTATTCTTACAAAAAGAGGAAATTTGGACACAGAAAGACACTCACAATGGGAGAACAGCATGTGAAGATGAAGGAAGAGATTGGGGTGATGCACCTACAAGTCAAGGAATG
Organism: Balaenoptera ricei; assembly: GCF_028023285.1. Taxonomy (NCBI): domain Eukaryota; kingdom Metazoa; phylum Chordata; class Mammalia; order Artiodactyla; family Balaenopteridae; genus Balaenoptera; species Balaenoptera ricei. The sequence continues at coordinate 42,548,545 of NC_082650.1, read as the reverse complement.
CCAAAGATTGTCAACAAACCACCAGGAGCTAGGAGAGAGGCATGAAGAGATTCTTCCTCATAGCCCAGGAAAGGAACCAACCCTGCTGAGACCTTGATCTCAAACTTCTAGCCTCCAGAGCTGTGAGATGATAAATTTCTGTTAAGCCACCCGGTTTGTGGTACTTTGTTACGGCAGCCCCCCAAAACTAACACAGCGTGGATGCACTAACCCAGTGGTTGGCACCTAGTAAGCATTCAATAAATGTTAGTTTTATTGCTGTTGCTGTCGGCTAGTGAGATTTCTCACCTTTTCTAACACTAGTTCCTTTGCACACAAATATTCCCAGCTGGTCTCTCCTGCTTGGTTACTAGAATATGCATTTTACTGTGATGCTTAAACACGTACAGAAAGGAATATACGAAAGCAGATTTCAATCAAGCTGTTGTTTGGATTTTTAAAACATTTAAACACCTTCAACAGAGCTTTCACTAAATAGAAAGCCCAGTGTATAAAGAATGATTTTATACAAGGTGAGGGTGGAACCAGAAAACATCCCTGATTAAATTGTGAGGTATTCTGGCAGGTGTCAGGCCCGTGGCCAGCAGGAGACAAATCAGTAGCTCTGAGGGGGAGGATGGGGCATCCTGACTTGCTAGTCACACATTTCTAGGGAGTGGAAGTTCACCTCATGAAAAGCACAAGATTCCTAGCGGGGCTCCTCAGTGGCTGCTTTATTTTACACTTGTCCTGTAACAGCACAATAGAAGCAGTTTTATTCTCTCATTTCTTGGTGTGACCTGTCTTGCTGATGACAACTACTCAGAAGTCTTGACCGATCTGACCTGTGACTTGATTTTGTATCTTGACATTCAAATTGTTTCTAAAACACAGCACAGAAGCTCACACAGCTTCTGAGTCACAGAAGCTATTCAACAATACGTATGTGTTGAAAGAACAAATGGACTGCAAAAATAAATATGTATTTTACTAATACTTGGTTCTTGACCTTAAAGATCATTAGGATGGTCTCACAGGAAACATGCTTTAAAAGTTTCAGGTAGAAAGTGTCGGTGGTTTTTCTTTCTGGAGAAATTAAAATTACAAGCATTCTCTTCCTCATACATGCAGTGTACAAACAATCCCTAGAAATGAACTGTCTGGAGTATTTTATTTCTTAATTAATCCAGTTTTGCTATTTGGTGTAAGTAGGATGATGCTCAAGCTGAATGAAAGAACAGGAAAGTTTAGGGAATACAATCCAAGGAGGGGTTTTAACTCCCTCCACATCTGCTGCTCTATTTTGCTTTAAATTAGATTTTAAAATTAATTTAATTTTTCATTTGAAGCTGCTCAGCTTTCCCTCACCCCTTTCTCTTTTCATTCTTTACCTGGTCCTCCTGTCTGTGTCCCCTTGGAGGCCAAACACTACTTTCTACATCACCTGATAATTCTTTTTCCATCTTTTTTTCTTTCTTTTTTTTTTATCATTTAGCTATATTTCCGTAAGAAGAGCATGACATCACTTGACATAACTATGCTTATTGGTATATGAAAAGGGCAAAGCTCTCCCCTACTGATGTTAGAAATTCCACTCCGTAATTCACGTCTTTCTTAAAGCACCGCCCTCTTTCAACATGCAAATACTCAAGGTAACACAACAGTACACAACTTGACACATCTTCACCTTAGTTTCCGCATTTGGAAAACCAAGACCCAGCATGGGGATAACTATTTCCCAGGACTATTGCTGAAGATCACATTTTCATGTAGCTGTTGATAAATACTCAGCTTTTCACCAAGCAAGATTTTTATCTGCTGACCACAGGTATGATACAAGAAAATAATGGTAAAATAAAATCAAGGAACCAGGAACAAGGATATTACGTACAATAGCAGAAAGTCAAGACTAAGTTAGGAAAAACATCTTGGGGGGTGGGCTGGGCTGGGCTACCCAGTTTCTGTGATGAAGCTTTAGTTATTTATTTTATTATATATATATTTTTTTTTGGCTGCATGGCATGTGGGACCTTAGTTCCCTGACCAGGGATCAAACTCGTGCCCCCTGCAGTGAAGCTCGGAGTCCTAACCACTGGACTGCCAGGGAAGTCCCTGTAATTAAGCTTTAAATATGACTGAGATTCTTGAAAGTTCAAGGGTTAAGAATCAGTTATATGATTTTTATGATCAGAGAGAAGAGTAGGTCTTTTAAGAGATGACGTGTGGAACTTGAACGTCCTTAGCCCCATCAGCATGATTTTTATGATCAGAGAGAAGAGTAGGTCTTTTAAGAGATGGTGTGTGGAACTTGAATGTCCTTAGCCCCATCAGCATGTGGTGCAGTGAGGTCCTGATTATACAAGTAATACATGTCCCTGACCGAAAATCTAGAAAACACAGACAATAAAAATGACACAGAACCTTCCCACATAAAATTAAGAACAGTTAATATAGCCTTACTCATACTGCACACATAATTTTTTTTTAAACATCTTTATTGGGGTATAATTGCTTTACAATGGTGTGTTAGTTTCTGCTGTATAACAAAGTGACTCAGCTATACGTATACATATATCCCCATATCCCCTCCCTCTGTGTCTCCCTCCCACCCTCCCTATCCCACCACTCTAGGTGGTCACAAAGCACCGAGCTGATCTCCTCGTGCTATGCGGCTGCTTCCCACTAGCTATCTATTTTACATTTGGTAGTGTATACACACACATAATTTTTTATTCTGTTTTTTTTTAATCATAAATATTTTCCTACAGTGTTAAATCTTTTTGGTTAACATCCTTTTTAATGGCTATACAATATTCTGACTTACTGATGTGCCTTCATTTTATTTAGCTATTTCTCTTATCCTAATGTAGGTCAGTTTTGATTTTTCACTATTATAAATAACACTGCAGTGAAAATCAAATATAAATTTCTGTTTGCATTTCTGATTGTGTGCTTAGAATCAATTTCTAAAAATCTTTTTTCTCCCAAGTTGTTCAGGGCAGTATATTTGAGTGAACACTGGTACTTTTTGCCTTTCATTAGTGACTTTGGGTAAAGGCAAACATTGTTACCAGCTATTAGTTTGCTGATGGCCCTTTTTTAAAGATAGAGACCCAATAATTCCTACTCCTCTAGCCTTGTGACTACCTACTGAATTGCATCATTACCTCAGCCAGGTTTACAATGCCCCCCGCCCCTCCTCCACCCCACCTGGGCTGTCTGAATGCCCTGGACATTTCCCTGACACCCAAAGAAGGGTTTTGAAAAAGCTGAGATTGATGGGGTCCATTCAGGAGTGTGCTCTTTACGTGGAAAGGATAAAGGTAAGTGCATTTTTATGGTAGCCTTCAGTCACCCTGAACACCTACTGGCCTAACCAACCTCCTGAGCTTATGCCCCTTGTAACCCTCTGAAGACTACTCTGGATTCTAATACAAACTCAAGGACATGCTGATTCTATAAACACAGTGTGTGGCAGCAGATCTCATTAGAAGAGGAGATGGGTGTACTTTAGCCCAACACATTACATAAAGAATGCCAGTCTCCATAGCAGGAGAGACAGCTTACCTTGACTGTCCAGAGGTAGCCTTTTCATGGCTAAGACCTAAGTGGATACAGTAGATTTTAAACTGGGCTGAATAGAAATTGCCATGAGGCTAAAGACACAGAGCTGGTTCTGGTCCCCAGCTCTGCACTGGGGAGGTTCCTGTGTAGATCCCTACGGCTGCTGGCCTATGATCTCCAGCTGCCACGGGATAGAGGCTTAGTGGACTGCATAATAAGCCACAGCTAATGGCACAGGATGGCTCTCAAGATGGTCATGTGGCTCAGAAGAGGGTCAAGAGGGTTAGGATGCCAAGTGCCCACCTCTGCTTTTAGACATTTTATGGGTTACCGTTCCCTGAGAGGTTGGCTGTTCCAGAAGAAAGGAAATCCTTAGAAAGTCAGGGGAACTGGAGTCATGTGTTGGAAAGCTGCATATCCCAGGTATGAGATGAGCACAGAGGCAAGGACAGGGTAGGAAAGGTGCTAGAGGGAGGCTGCAGGTAACTGTCAACATGCCCAAGTCCCATAGCCACATACTTCATTCTTGGGATTTCTGGTTTTAGAATGAAAGGAACACTTGGTCTCGAAATAGATGATGGGCAGGATTAAAGCAGACATTTATTAATTAATAGCATGAACTTTAAACAAGTGATACACACTTAACTGTAGCCAAAACACTGCGGTTTAAAAAAAAATATCACGTGGCCAGCAACCCTTGCCAATATATTTTTACAAGGCGGTTAATACTGCCAACACTCTGTGATGTTGAACCAAACTACTCTGGAATATCGTGGTACAGAGCACAACACAACACCATGTATTTGTGAAAGACTAGATACCAGGGGAGCAATCCCTATAACTCAGGAATGTGCAGTGGGAGCCAGGATGTATTGGTGGGGTCCAGCCCCTCGTGCTGAGCACCTCACCTCCCTACCTTTAATGGTAGGTGGGCGTAGAGTTAGGCTGAGTGAGACATCTTATTCAGAGGCAAGGAAGCCAAGACCTGGGGTTTGTCTTTTAAAAGCCCGAGAATGTATCTCATAACTAGAGCTGGGAACTTCTCCCAGCCTAACCTTTGCCTCAGCGTGTGTTGCTCGGTAGAGCGCCAGCAATCTTTTCCAAGAGCCAATCTCAGCGCTGGCTGGAGCTCCACTTGTAGGCGCCTGGAGCAGGTCTCCTTGAGATCATCGACCTCCAAACAGGCCCAGCATCCTCCAAATGTTCACCGCATCCGTGGCCAGGCCAGGCCAGCTGCTGCCTTAATAGATGCCCCCCTCGCCAACGCACTCCCAGTGGGGCTGACTTCCTGCCTGCCTGACCGGAGCTCCTCTTGATTCTCTGACATTTAGCCAAGTTGCATAATGAGGAAGCCATGGTTCAGTCTGTAGTTTAGTACCAGGAGACACAGAGGCCTGTGAGTTTGGCAACGATTTGACTGGTAGCAAAACCAGATTAGAGCTGAGAGGCTGCTAAGTGGGCAGATGGGTTCTTTACATCTGACTTTTTTCAGAGGTCCTCTGCAGAGTTGGCTCTTGCCTTGTTGTGTAGCACGTGGTCTCCCAGAGCGCTGGTGAAGATGGGCAGACCGGAGCTGGGTGAAGGCACCAAGAGTTACTGGGGTTCAGCACCCACACAGACCATCAACATAAGCATCTAGCACTTGCCGTGGAGCGCGGAGTACGTGTGCCCTAACTATTCACTGAAAGAAGACATCAGCACTCTCAACCGTGGATAACATTAAGAGAGAGAGAAAGAGGATGTATTTTTCATACAAGCAGTGGTTCTATTCACAGCAGCAACCATCCTCCCCAGCCCAGCCTCCAACTAAGCTGTGATGACCGAGTAGGGAACGAAGAAGCCCTGACCCGAGGGAAGTCCTTGCCAGATGGAAAAGGGAGAAGAGAGAGCTCCTTCCTTCGTGGGTGGATTTCGAAGTGACAGAGGACATGACGTGGAGGGTGAGGGGTTAGCTGTGAGAGTCCTGGCCACCATCTGTTGCTGGTAGGTGAGGCTTTGGCAACAGCCTCAGGAGAGGATTCTTTCAAGTAGTAAGGGACCCTGGAGCCCCTCCTCACTCTCCCCCTCCCTCTACCCAACCCAGCGCTCTGTCTGTGATGAAACATTTCCCGGGCCACTGTGGTTGGAACCTGGAAACGCAGAATAAAAGAACAAAAATGGAGGATGCCAAAGCAGTGCCGTCTGTGCTTGCCATCTGTGAGTTTTCAGAGTGATTTTGCTTCCAGCCTCCCCTCCAGAGGCAGCTGACATTATTTTCATATGCAGAACTTCCCATACCCTGGCAGCCTTCTTTGGCTGCCAGAAATAGAGTCTCGGGGTCGAGGAGCTTCCCCAGAGATCTGATCCACTCAAGAAGAACGTTGTCTGTGGCTGCCCGCTCACCGGCACCAGGGCAGCATTTGTTCCTGGTGATGAACTGAGCGTGTGATGTGCTGTCTGGAGGGGGCTTCACGTGGGATGTGCAGCTGCCCTTTCCTCAGCAGCGTCAGCCTCATGCATGAAACCTTCAGTGACCCCGCATTTCTTAATGGAGAATTTCTCAATGGAGAATTTTAAACTTTTCCCCCTGCTTTCAACATCCTACTTAGCCTGGCCTCACCCTGCTTATGCAATTTGTTTTGTACTCGTCCTTAACATCCCATCCTCAGTCTGGTTGCCCTGTTGCCCTTATTCTTAGATTCTTCATCTTCCATAGAATCTTCCAGGTCTCCTGGCTCTCCTCCTTTTTGATCATTGTTTATCACACATTAATTATACACTTTCTTCCAAAGCTCTCTTGTGTCAGTTTTGTTCTCCCCAACTCATTTAAGAAAGCATTGAGGCCAGGGTCCCTGCCTAACTTTTCTTTTTGAAGCCCCATCTTAGTAAACATAGACAAGGGCGAGCTTTTGCTGGGATTCAGGTATTGGGTCTCTGACCTAAGACCCAGCTCTTTTAGCTGTGACCTGTGTGGAACAGGGAGGGACAGCTCATTCTCGGTAGAGGAAGAGGAATGAGGTAGCTGCTGGCAGACAACTAGGGTGAACAATTCCTGGAACTCAATCACACACCAGTGGAACAGATCCTAGGGTGGCCACGAGGGCTCCTGCCCCTTCTTGTCATTTGTCATCTTCTCTCCTCCTTCCAGGCTGTAAGGGCAGGGCTAGAAAGGAAACCACAGCCTATGGTCCTGCTGGCAAGGAATCCACAGCACTTCACTGTGTTGGCCTCCTCCCTGGGAAGGGAGGTCTGTGTGAAGGAAAGAGGTATTTGCTGCAAGAAATGGTCTGGCTTTGGGAAGTCTGGCTGTAGTGGATGTCCGTCCAAGCACCTGCACCTCCAAGGTAGGAAGGGGGGGATTGGTCTCTTTTCATGTCAGCATTTTACTACCTCTTATTGGCAATGAGAGAGGGAGGTGAAACCCCAGCCAGAGAAGTGGCGACTAGCTTCTCCCACCCCCAGGAGGCGCCAGAGATGGGCAGCCCTCCAGACTCCCTGGCACCAAGCATTTCTCTCCTGGAAGGGCCCCCGGCTGCTTGCTGTCCCTTCTTCAGTCTGCCCCCCTCCTTCCCAAGAACCTGCTGGTCCACACATGTTTTGCTCTTCAGTGAAATGGGGGACTCTTAGTTGTACCCAGTGGCACACCCCAAGGGGGTCCACATGACACTGTACTGCAGGATAGGACCCCAAAGGCATGGAAGTGGGATGGGGGAGGAGAGATCAGGCTGGGGAAGGGGACCCCCTTGTGAACAAAAGTTCCTGCGTCTGACCTAGAGAACAGACTTGAGGACACAGCGGGGGGAAGGGGAAATTGGGATGAAGTGAGAAAGTGGCGTGGACATATATACGCTACCAAATGTAAAATAGATAGCTAGTGGGAAGCAGCCACATAGCACAGGGAGATCAGCTTGGTGCTTTGTGACCACCTAGAGGGGTGGGATAGGGAGGGTGGGAGGGAGGGAGATGCAAGAGGGAGGGGATATGGGGATATATGTATACCTATAGCTAATTCATTTTGTTTGTTGTACAGCAGAAAAAAACACAATATTTTAAAGCAATTATACTCCAATAAAGATGTAAAAAAAAAAACCAAAAAACGTTCCTGCATCTCTGACTCTCTCCCTTGACCCTGGGTCTCCGGGGGGGGTCTTTGGTGGCCAAGAGCTTGGACTGCTGGCTGGGGGGTGGGTATGGACGGGGGTGAAAAGGCTCAAATTTGTTGTAAAAAAGACACCTTGTTTTAAAATGTTTGCCCTCTGCTACTCTGTTGTGGGACACAGCTTCCATTTCCCAGCCCTGATTTTGGGCTCATTTGCACTAGTTATGCCGTCTGAGGTTAAAGAGGTGGAGGGAAATCTTTCTGATCTTTATGGAGGCTCTGCTTTGTGCTCTGCAGAGCCTTTCACGCCTATTATCATGTTCTCACAGCCCCTCGCAGAAGGCATTTTATATCCATGGTACCCAGGAGGAGACGAGAGCCGAGACGGGGGACTTGCTCCTGACGGTGGCCCCCGTCCCCCCCTCCCGCCCTCCTCTCCTCTCACTCATGCCCTCACCCACTCTACTCCTGCCCTGTCTCCTCACTGTTCCTTGACCTCCATGCCCCATTGTGTCTTAAATCCTTTGCTCTAGCCAGTCTCTCTGCCTGGCACACTCTTCCCCTGGATGACCCAAATAACTCCCTGCCTAATTCTTCCTATCCTTCATGCCTTTCTGCCAATCTCCCATTCTCCACGGTGGTCCACCCTGACCACCTGATCTTCATACTGCAACATGTACAGCAGGTACCATCCCCGGCTCTTGTGATTGTCTCACCCTGTCCCACTTCTATATTTTCCTGTACTTCTCATCTTCTAACATAGATATAGTTTCCTTATTTATGAAATTTATTGTCTTCTGCTAGAATATAAGTGGCCTGTTTGTCCACTGCTGTCTCTGAAGCACCTGGAATCATGACTGGCAGGTGGCAGGCACTCAATCAATAGCTGAGGAATCAATTTAGTGAAAGGTCACCTTAGCCTGGATCTAGCAAGAGACAGAGCTGGATTCAAACTCTAAAGCTGGCCATCTTGCTCCCCCATCTCAGAACCCACGGCCTGTCCAGGTGGAGAGCACAACTCTGGCTGCTCAAGAGATGCCTGTTAATTAGATTTCCCCCACAGACTGCTGCCCCTCACAGCAGGGATACCAGAGTTAATGTCCGTGAACACAGGGCCTTGCCTTGTTTTTCCTGGTTGACAGGTTTGCTGGCATCCGGATGAGGTGGCATGCTCCAGGTCACAGGGCACCAAGCTCTGTGGTACTTAGGAATGTCCTGAATGAGCTCTCCTTGAAAGCCACACAAGCTGTTGGGCCCATGCTGAGTGCTCAAGACACAAGCTTGAGATCTCTCCAAGTCAGACACCTGTCAAATTCAGAATTGGCTCCCAGCCTTGCTCGAAGGATTTGCTCTCTAGGAAATGATGGATGGAAAGAGCTGGGGCTTGTAAGGCATGAGCTGGAGGTACCAGGGCAGCACAGAGCCTGAGGGGATGCGAGGAGAAGCCAGTGGAGCAGGGGCACCAGGTATTTATTACCTGAGTGGCTGCTCTCCGGGCAGAAAGGCAGCTGAGCCCCAGTGGGTTAGGCTGCTGCAGTGGTCTTGTCATTTTTGTTTTTAATTAGGGTCTGGGGATGGAGATACTGTGAAGAACTCTATAATGTGAGGGCAGAATTGGGTCAATTGGGGTCCACTGGCTTGAAGGATGCAGACATTTCACTGCTCATTTCATAATCTGTTTCCTCAGAACAGATTCTCCCCTGAACTCCATTTACCCGGTCATTTTACTTGTTATGCTTGTGGTTCTGGTTTCTGTTTTGTTTTTCTTGTTTTTATTCCTGTTATTAGCTGACCTTGTTTATGTTGGCATTAAGGACAATTTTCTTCCTAATCTCAAAGGCTTGGTAATAGAAAGTTACACATGGTTTGGATTCTTGGTGAAAGGGAACATTCGTATTTATTCTCATACTTACTGGCTCACTATGTTAGTGTTTCTAGGATAGACCCAGAATTAATGTTTTAATGAACACTCCAACTGCTAGGAACACCATTCTGGAACATATTAACCCAGTCAGAGAGCTGCCAGTTAGGCTGGTATTTGGTCAACAACAAGCATTTTCTTCCCCACAAAAGAGAGTAATGGAATTCATTTAGCATTTCCTAGCTTGTGGTATCTATTTCAACATAAATTCCTATATAGGGATCGATTGCACATATAACTATAACACAGAGTATTGGGGGAAATATTATGATGAGGAAAATCAGAACACAAGCACACATCAGGTCCTGGCTGATGACATACAGGCAACCGATACATGTTCTCAGGAACAGCATTTAGAAAACGGACTTAATGAAAATAAATCACCTCTGTATGATTTCCCATTGTGAGAAGCTGATATCTGTGGCTAATCTCAGTAGTTGGAACGGGTGCGGCAATGTTTCAGTTAATTCTGGGTGATTCTGGGTGATTTAGTTTTGCTCCCAATGGATATACACTTTCTGTTCATGAGTTGCTTTGTAACAGAAGTGTGTCTCAGGATTGAGACTGTCACTTTTTGATGACCTAACAAATAAATAAAACAGTTTTTAAAAACAGCATCCTGGCGACTTGAGAGAATCCGCTTGGCTTCCCAAAGTGTATAGCTCACCAGGACGCAGTTTGCCTCTGGCCCCAGATTGCCTGGTCTGGCAGAAAATACACAGGGTGCCACACACACTAGCAACATCCTTTTTCACATGTGCATCTCTTCCTTCGTATTCTAATAAAATCTCCCAAATGAATAAAAAAGAGGCTCAACTTCTTCACCATATGTTAACTGGGATCACAGAAGAAAAATGAGCAATTTTAGCAGAATTCTCTAGATCTAAATGGTGCAATGAACCTACATTTGGAGAACTCCTAGGTTAACTGAGCTACAGTTTTTAACTTGTTAACTGTAGCCTCTAGCTACAACAGTGGTTTCCAATCTTTTTCAGGTTACAGACTCTCTTCCTCCCACTTTGGGAGTCTGGTTAAAGTTTTAGGTCCTCATTCCTGAAAAATGCACATAGAGGTATGCCCTGATTTTCGAAAGTTCACTTTTCGAAAGTTCACTTTATGCCACTTTGCCAAAGACCTACATTAGTACTTGTTTTCGCTAACCAAAAGAAATCCAAGGAGGAATTTCGATTTTACAAAAAAGGCAAAAAGTGAAAATAGTGTTCAGCCTGTGTCTTGCAGTGAGCCGTTATAGAGGCAGCTCACACCTTAAGCAGCGACAGTGTCACCACCAAGCTCCTTCCCCGGGAACTACGCTCAGCATCTCAGCACCCAGGCGCCACAGCTTTGAAATGTGTCTGTGAGCATCTGGGCTCTATCTCAATTTATTTTGTGCATCTGTTAGCAAGATGTGTCCTAAGGTAATTGCTTCTTCCATTTCGGCTTACGGAAGGCTTTTCGGACAGTGAGGAACCCTGTACACTCACAGGCCCCATTCATAGACTTCTAGGTCAACAATCCCTCCTCTGACACCATGCCAGAAGTTTCTTGTGTTTATGTTCTTTGGTGTGCTCTCTAGAAATGTGCCCAGATTCGCTGTTTATACTGAAACAGGTACACACACTACACACATACACATATATATGTGACATTTTCTCTATTAGAATGAATACATGAAATAATGTATGAAAAGATGTCATAAAAAGCCAAATATGAGAATGTTGATATTATTGTTGCTATTATTATTATTTGCATTGGCCATTTAAAAATTCAGCACTAAAACTTTTGGTCGATGTTGCAGCAAATAATTTCTTTGATGGAAATTGCTTTAAAATATGACCTTTACATTCTTATAATCCAAACTGCCTCTTTATTCTTATTTCATTCTAATAAATCTTTTAAAAAAATCACAGCACACCCACTCACCAGTCTTTGTGGGACATGTACTTTGCGGTGTATACTGTACGTGAAGTCCTTTTCATTCTGTGAAAAAACCACTTCTCCGTAGTACTCTGATGGGCTTGCACCTTACTGTAACTCCGACAAAGGTCCTGCCGAAAACAATTTAATTCTGACCTGAATTAGTAATTTTATTAATTACATTTTGAGCAAGTCAATTGCTTGTTTGTTTAACTGATTTCTTGTCATAAACTGATTATAGACCATCAATGTTCATTAATATACCAAATTAGAGTTCACATCTTCTGCATTATACACTGGAAATGACACCAGTCCACACTTTGACAGGATCAGTTAAAAAGAATGCCTGTTGCAATCGCACTCTCCTGTGTAATTTTAGAAGTAGGTAACCACTCAAGAACAATTTATGAGCATGCTAATTCTTTTTTTTTCCTCTCCTTGCCTGTAGCGGTAATATACAGCTCTGATATGGAGAGCCCTCAGGAGTGTTGTCTAAATGAAATTCTTACAGTGGGGCGGAAGATAACTTATGAGAGGGGTAACTTTGTTCCAGCATATGGTTTATGGACTTTTGCTTAACATTTGGGGAGGAGGAGTAGGGAATGGGGGGACCTGGGAATTGGATAAATACACTGAGAGAAGAGTAGGGAGGGAAACAATGTTTATTTCCCATTTTGAAAAATAGCATCTCAGCTCAGTAGAATCAAATTTGAACTAATGGACTCACGCAAAATCTTTGACAAAGAAGGATCTCTCAATATATACATTTGTTGAATGCCTGAAAGAGTGGGTGCCATCTATCGATATGGATTGAACTCAGAAGGAAAAAGAACAAAATTACATTTATACTGTTAGTCCATTTGGGCTGCTATAACAGAATACCATAGACTGAGTGGCTTATAAACAACAAACATTTGTTTCTGACAGTTCTGGAGGCTGGGAAGTCCAAGATCAAGATGCTGCAGATTCGAAGTCTTATGAGGGCCCTCTTCCTGGTTCACAGATGACTGTCTTATTGCTGTGTCCTCCCTTGGCGGAAGGGATGAGGAAGCTCTCTGGGGTCTGGGATCTCTTCTTATAAGGACACTGACCCTATTCATGAGGGCTCCACCCGTATGACCTAATCACCTCCCAAAGCTCTACCTCCAAATACCATCACACTGGGAATTAGGTTTCAACATATGAATTTGGAGGACACAAACATTCAGTCTATAGCACATAGTCATTTACTAGATGCTTATTATATACTATGAGCTAGAGTCAAAGATGAATTGGCATTATTATAATATTTTCTATAAAAAGGAAAATATATCTTAAATATTGTTTTCTAGAAATCAATTTTGGACTTCAAAGTTGTTCCAATTTGTCACCTAGTACTAGACATTTGTTTCAACCAATCTCCCAAATTGGATATTTTGGTTGTTTCAACTTTTACAAACAACATAGAGTAGCAACAACTAGCTGAAAAAAATAATTTAGCAAAATGAGAAAAGCTCTGCTCCCAATTTTGAAATAAATGACAAAAATGCTTAAATTCTGGACCCACAAATTGTTGCAAAACAACACTATTCTATAACAAAGTGATCAAACTTGGCAACAGTGACTGAGGATATTAATTTTTGACCAAATTATAGTGCAGACCGGCCTTATATTTGTCCAATTTATGAAGTTAAATTGCTTTTGATAGGTTGTTTTGGTCTAAATCACTAGTAGAGAGAGAGAGACTGGCAACAAATAATTGCAATATAATGTAATAAGTACACCCATTTAGGCTTATCCAAGATGCTAACACAGCAAAAAGGAGGAAGATTGGGAGAGGTTCATGGGTGACATTTGAACTGGGCTTAGAAGAGTAGGCATTTCCATCTAAACCCAGTGAACAATGCAGAGAAAAACACTCCAAAATATCTTTAATTTTTAAAAAAAAAATCAGGATTCTATGCTGATGAGTATTATTAAACTAATAGAATCAGTGTTTTTAAAAAAAAATCTAAGTTCTCTCTCGGAAGACCATTTAGCTTTCATCATTTTAATGTTCCACTAAGTGGGGTATAAAACTAGGCTGATGTATTTGGGTTGGCAGATGAAGACTTAGAAAAGTGTTACTACCAGTCATGTGAAAATTTGGAGTTAAGATCAATTGTGATCCAAAGCAGGGTGACCAAAGTTCAATCACTGACATCTAAAATGATCATTTTGATGGCCATACCTTCTTCAGGTTTTATTTTAGGCTTACCTGTCCTATTCTCTGAGAACAAGCACTTCATGGACTCACAGATTTCCTTCTCTGAAGTCTATTCTTTGACTGAAAGCACTTGTTAAACTTTTTGGATCTTTCACGGATGGGCAAATGTGGCTTCTCACCAGCAAGTTCATCACTGAGATATGAAAGCTCAAATATATGTTCAATATTTCTGCTCTGCAGCTCAGGGAGGACTCATGGATCCTTGCAATCAAGGTTCTCAATCTGTTAGTTTCTAGCAGCTGGTAGCCTTAAGGCTTGTTTTTTCAAAGAAGACCTCTCAAGCTAAGCAGAGGTTCCAAATGGTGAGTCTAGCTATAGCTACTTTTGTGACGTTTACCTGTTTCCTCTCATATCTATTCCCTGAACTTCCTCAGCTTGGCTCTGCATCTCAGGGAACTACATTTCCCAGACTTCTTTGCTCTGTTTTCCTGGTAGTCTTGACCAACGGAAGCATTGGTAAAAGACTGTAAGGTAGGGGAAAGGAAGAAGCCAGTGTATTTCTCTTATTCATTGTGCTTCTAGTGGTGTCTCTAGCAGTTGCTGTATCACCTTCATGATTCTAGCTCCTCTTGCACTATTCCTTCCCTCTGTGGTCTCAGTTTCTGCTGTAAGTCCTCCACTGTCGATCTAGCTCACGCTCCGATCGCTTCTGCTCTCTGGTAGCATCACCTCCACCTTGTGTCTCTCCCGCTTCTGCCCCAGATAGTGGCATACTGCAGTTGCTAATTGCTGAATTGCCAGCAGAATTCACCATCCACTGTTTGGCATCTCAGCTCTTCTATCACCGATGTAACTAATTCTTTGTGTTAAATTTCTTCTTTCTGAGACTGAGTGGTTTCTGTTTCCCTGGCTGACATACCACTTGTAATAATTACAAAGCTAATGACCAAAAAAGAAACTGGAGGAATTCTCAATTTAGACAAATCTGTTCACAGTGTGATGCCTGCTCCTGAGAATCTAGGAATCTTGGTATCGTAACCATTAGAATCACAGAAAAAAGGTTTCTCCAACTTCCTTTGAGACGTGGGGGCATATCGGTAGTTTAAACAAAGGTCTCAGGGCAGTTCCTAATATGTATTGGGGAACTGCCAAGTAACCTCTGTCCAGTGGAGTAGTAATTGGCACTTGGTCTTGAATTTTCCTCTCAGGAGATAAACTACAATCTCATTGCCAAATAGATTTTCTTTTCTTGCTTCTAGCTTTTTATAGAAATATCATGGGCAAAAAATGTAATATAGCATATTTTTGCAGGGTCGGGGGGTATGTATGTCTCATTTTTCCCTTTACACCTTTTACTCCAAAATAGAATAAAACATTTATTTTAGACAGTATTCAAGACTCATTTTAAGCAGAACAGCCTGCACAGTTTTAATCAATAGATAAAGACCCTGGAGAAGTCTTTGCTCTTGCTCGGACATGCTGAATCTCCTGTTTAAAGAATGAGCTGTGTACATAAGCCAAGAATGCTTTTTGGTTTGGCAGTCTTTATCTGATCTTTGGGAGAGGTTAAAAGCCCCGATACACAATGTGGAAATGTTGAAACTTCTCCTTAATGCAATCATCATTATATGAGGAGAGGGAAAGAAGAAAACCATCTATTGTATACCTTTTTTAAAACAGAAAAATAAATCCAAGATCTTGTGAAAATTCATTATTTTTATTTACCTTTTAATCATGGTTTTGACATATTATATGGTTTTTATCTAGTGTTTAAAGAAATCCTGTATATTGATTTGTAATAATGACAGAAGTCACTTTCAGATTTTCAGGGACTGATTAATCTCTCTGAGAGCCCTTGTTTTTCTCCCTCTCTGTTATTTGCTCATTTATATTAGCACTTCCGCTAGAAGTTACAGGCAAGAAGATAAGGTGGATGAGAGTGAAAATTCTAATCAGTCATTTTTGTCACCGTTAGAATGGTTGAAGAAAGGCCAGCTTGGGAAAAGGAAGCTGAACTTATTAGGAAGAAAATAACAATGTAATTATTAATGGATTTGCTTGAGTCCTAAAATCCTTGGTCCTATTACTAGAGAGGATTACAAAAAGGCTGCAGTAACTACAGAGGAGTTCTTTCTCCTTTACATCACTGACAGTGCCCCTCGTGTGTTTCATCGACCAGAAGAAGCCAGTCTCAGATGTGTGAGCAGCCTTTATCTATGATGGCTCAAATGAACAAACAACCCCTCATCCCCCCCGAAACAAATTAAACAAACAAGCCTAACCCTAATGGCGAGAGAGTCTCCGGTGTGTCTGTTGACCTTACCAGCGGTGTGTAGTCCAGAAGCAATTGAAATGCAGGAATACAGCTTGGACTTCTGTGGGTTTTCCCTGAGACAGTTGATATATTTTGAACATACTAAAAGATAAGAAAATTGTCCTATTTTTGGTGGGTTTTCTTTTGCAAGTACAGTGATGAAAATTTTCTAATGACCGCTTATAATTAGGTATCTCACAGTTAAGGTAAACACTAGATTACCCACTAAAAATAGAATCTGCATTCAGTTTTGCAGATAGAAGTACCACTTTGAGTTAGTAGGGCCTAGCAGAGGCTGTATTCTGTTGCAGTCAAACTTAAGATGAAAATTCTGTTTATATTTTTTTGAAGAAAAGTTTGAGACTTTTTCTTCATTCTTAACACCTTGTTCACGCTTTACCAAATGCTGAGTGCCTCCTAGTGCAGGATGGGTGTAACCAGACTGAAAACAAATATATGCCAGATGCCATATTAAGTCTTATATTTATATTAATTAATAAGCCATGGCACCTTCCTTTTAAAATTTTATGTATTTTTGCATATTTGCCCTTTTTCTAGTCTTTAGTTCTGTGCAGACAAGAAGCAAGTGTAACTTGCTCTCTGCTGAATTCCTAGGACCTAGGATACTGTCTGATATACTCTGGGTGCTTAATAAACATTTGTGGAATGAATGAATGAGTAAACAAATAATGACACTGGAGTGTGATGCATGTGAATAGGAGTTTGCATAAAGTCCTTTAGAGAGTCAGAAGAAGCAAGAACAAATTGGGGGAAGAGAGAGGCAGACAGGTCACAAACATGTAAATTGAGATTTGAAGAGTAGACATTTTTCAAGAAGAGTAGAAGACAGGGAGGGCCACTTCAGGTAGAGTCCAGAAAAGTGAAAGTCAGCAAGGGTGTGGCTGCGGGAGGGAGGGGAACTGTGTGTACTTTGTCAGGCAGAATCTGGGGCAGAACTGCAAGCCCCTCTTCAAGAGTGAACAGTCTTCTGTCACTGGGGGTGGGAGCGGGGGCAGGGTAGGGGGTGGGAAGTACCAGAAGAAAAGGCAAGTGTCACTCTCACCTAATGCGTGTCTCCACTGCTGTGGAAACTAAGGGTTTGTTTGTTTGTTTTGGAGGAGGGGGACAGGTAAGGGGATTCTCAATCAAAACCACTTTATGCATTCTTCTTTGGATATGATTATTTTAAGTCACTATAAGTGCTTTTCAAACATGTAAGCTGATTTTGGAAGCAATACTGGTTCCCTCAGAAGTTATTTCATCAATCTTTCCTAGTTCATAAAATTGAATTTGTTGGTTTCCAAACCTACTCTGGGATGAAAACAAAACTATACTTCAATTTTAAAAGCAGTTCTTAACTTGCAGTCACTGTTTTATTTTCATGGGATTATTTGAATATATCAATGACACAATTGATAATAATGCTCTTACCAGAGCAGCAATCAGGTGGGTTGAACCCTAGTTCTTTTCTTCTACAAATGTTAAAAGAAAACCTCCTGTTCTTCAATAAAAAATATGTGGAAAAGTCTTCAATTAGTGTATCATACTAGTGTGAAGAAAGAACTGGATATTTCTGTTCTCATGTCAGAAAATAAGAGCTAAACTCTGACCTTGGAAAATGAGCAATAATGTGTGTTTGAAGCAGTCTGATTGAAGGACAGCATCCAAAAAAGCCTAGGGTATTTGGAAATGGCAAGCAAAATAATAGCAAATGTGTTCTCATAACAAAACAAGCTGGAGGCTTCCCAAGGTAGAGGAGAGATGATTCTTTCTAGCTCTTTCTTACAGAGCTAGAAATAGGGGCTGGGATTCAGGGACTGAAGGCATAATCCTGCCAGGTATAGAGCTAAGAACATGTACATATATTAGCTACTTTAGTCCTCACGATGTAGGTGTTATTATTCCCATTTTACAGATGAGAAAATGAAGGTTTTGATGTCTTGTAATTTGGGCGTGGTGGCTTCTAGTCCATGGATGGAACATTCCTGGCTTGTGTACTGCTGTTTCCTGCTCCAGCATCCACAACAGACGTCACTGAAGGCATAGCCTAGCTGCTCCACATGGGCTGGTCACTCCTCTCATTTTACAGATGAGGAAACTGAGACGTAAAGACTTCAAGGGCTTGTTCCAAATCACGCAGGAAGTTAATAATAGAATCACGTTTGGAACTCAGTTGTCTTCTCAGTGAAGTCTGCTTCTCATTGGCCCAACTGTACCTACTTTCTACCCCTTCTCTACAGCATCATATAGAGAAAAGAGACTAGAGGGATTTTATTTTAATGGTGGCATTTAAAACATATAAAATTTTGCAGCTCCTCGCTAAGACTACATTAAGTCACAAAGTTATAAATCTGGAAATAGCAGATAGCAGTGTGAATAGCAGTGAAATTTACTTAGGATTTATTTAACTAGTGAGGTTAAAGTATTGTATTGACTGGCAGGGTGGTGATGAGGTTTTGCACAAAGAAGGAAGAGACTTAGTCTGCTTCTCCTTCTGTCACTTACTAAATAGAGGCCTTGGGTCCCAACAAGCCAAAGCTGTCATGTCCATGAAATAGGACCAATAGCACTGTGCTTGCCTTAAGAAGTTGATATGGTGACCTCCCATCCTGGTTCTAAGCAGTGATTCAAAGCTATGTGTTTCTACTTTCCACCAACAACTATAAAAATTGAAAGTCAGGAACAAAGTTCTTAAAGATTCTGTGAATGAGAATCATCACTTATTTCTCCTAGAAGAGTTAAAAAACAGAACAAAATAAAACAAACAAACCAAAGAACTCTCAGGTGTTAGTCATTTTCTGGAAAATGCTATTTGAAAATCAGTACATTTTATGGCCCTTTTTGCAGAATTATGAATTAATATGTGTTCATAGCCTAAGGCCAAAATATCCCAGGATGCAGAAAAGTTGCTATGCATCTATGACTGTTCTCTAAGCTTTCATGGTAATTTGCATTCGCTGGGGAATCAAATGGATCTGTAACACAAAATTACGTTAATTTATTAGTAAGTAATGGCATGTCTTAAGGAGATTCAAAGTGATCATAAGTCAAAAAATCTTTGGCGATTAGCATTGCAATGAATGTAAAAACGCGGCAAGGGTGGGGGGCGTAGGTGGGTGTGGGTGGAAATGAAGGTCCTTTTCAGAGGTCATTTCCAAGAATATCTTATATATTTACATGGCACGTGGCCAAACTAGGAATTCTGTGTAGTCTGTGCAAGTGACAGTCATGTTAAAATTCAACAAGAAGAAACAATTTAAGAACTGACTTTAAAAGCAGCTATTGGGAGAAGAAAGCAAATGAAACAAAGGAGTGATTGAAGTTAATACTTTTAAGATTACCTCAATAAGAAAGAGTTGTTTAAAAATCCAATGTAAATCTGTTTCTTAAAGATTTAGGTGTACAGCTTACTGTTCAGAAATGCTTTTGTGAAAGGATGAATCTACGTTTTCCAAAATGATCCAAATTATGTTTCAAGTTGTTGTTGTGCTTAAACCTTGAAGTAGAAATAAAAATTCAGAAAAAGGTACATATGCTTGTCATGACTTGCTAATTAATTCACGATTTCTTCTGCTATCTCAGGACTTCCACTTACCTATAACTTAAAACTGTGGCTCTCGACTTTAGTATGCATAGGAATAACAGAAAGAACTCATTAAACGTGGATATTCCAGGCCACCCCCCAATTTTGATTTGCTCAATTTAGGGTAATGCTCTGGAATCTGCATTTTACCAAGACCTACAAGAGGTTCTGATACAGGTGAACTGTAGCCCACACCTTGAGAAATACAGCCTTAGACCAATTTCCAAGGGTGAACTCTGAGTTTACACCTTTATGTTGGAGTGGCTGGTTGGATATAACATATGCTCTCATATATTGTTCTTTCTTATGAGCATAAATCTTACCAAATCCCTGTGTCTGGTAGCACACAGCCAGGACAGAAAAGAGTTCCTGACCTTGGGAAAATTTCCCAGTTTCCTCATATTTAAAATAAGAGAGTTGGACTAAATGCTGTCTAGACTCCTATGTAGTTCTAATAGTTTATATGCATATCTGATGCCTGGCAAATATTTTGTAAAGATTATGACTCATGTGTTGGCCAATGTAGACGGAATGAGCCAGGAGAAAACAGAGATCAGTCTTTGGGTCATTAAATCAGTTAAAAAGATGATAAGATTTCCCCTCAGCCCCAACCTAAGGAGCTAGAAGGGCAATTAGAAAATGAACTCTGTGCTTGAATAAAAAAAGATCTATATTGTTTTCCTAGAAATTTAAGCAACTATCTATATATAATTATCAGAAATTAGATGTATTGATTGTCAAGTTGCCATCACTGTGTGGATGGTTGACAATTAGTATGAATAAAAATCATGCTTAGAATCTTTTTAAATAATCCTGTCACCAACAGAGTAAACACAACCAACATCATTTGTGTTACAAATAATTGAATTCAGAAGGTTCTCATTTGACTAACTCTACGTTAAGTGAAAAACCAATTTCTTTGCTTCATGCTATTGAAATAGTTTTTTTTTATATTATATAGGGACTGTGAGATTAAGTTACAGAAAACAATAGTAGGCTATTCAAACAGAAACACTGAAAAAACTCAGTATTAAAGAAATCATGACTTAACAATTTTTTTGGTGTGTATTTTACACAAGGCCATACATGGTACCTTAATGATATAAATGACGTAAAAAAAAATCTGTTGGTTGAGGGTTGATTCCACTCATAAATACTAATTTACTCTATATTTCCCTAAAACTACTATAAGTAGCAATAAAAAATTACCCATTCTTATGATTATTTATTTAAAACAACAGCATGTTATATAATACTGGTACTTAATATTTTTAAAAAATGTACTGCTTTTAAGACATTTGCAAATAGCTGTAGCAAAGCCTATGAATATAAGGTAGAATCTCATTCATTCATTCATCTGTTAACCAAACATTCACTGTGTACTACCAAGTGTGAGATGCCACTCTAGGCACTGAACATGGCAGGGAGAGAAAGACCCAATAAAGTAACTTTCTGTTTGCATGGAGCTTAAATTCTAAGAGGTTAGACATACAACAGACACGTAAGGAAACATATATGTTATACAACAAATGTTAAATAGAAAGTAAAATAGAGTCGGGGCAAAGGGTGATGGGGAATTTTATATTGATTTGTCAAGAAAGCTACTCTGATAAGGTGCCAACTGAGCAGAGGCCTGAATAAGGTGAGGAATGAGCCAGAAAAACATCTAGGAAAGAGAGTTCCAGGCAGAGAGAACAGCAACCCAAATGTCTGAAACATTTTAAAAAGTACCACCTGAATTTGAAAAATCTATGCTTTTAAAAAAATATTGTTGGCTCTCTTGTAGCTTACGTTGTCTCTTTTCTACTAAGCCTCTTTGACCACTCAAATCCTAGTGACCTCCTGCCCACCTGACCATCTACAGCAGAATTAACTTCTCATTTAACACAACGAAATGCTGTTTTGTTTTGTTTCAGCGGTGGTGGTGGTGGGGGAGTTTGATCTCCTCGATTGGACTGTAAACTTAAGAGCAAGGGCCGTACTCTTAATGTTATTTCTAACTCCAACTGCCTGCCTCTACCCTACCTGCCCTGGTGTTCAGCATATGTTAGATTCTTAATAAAACTGTTTGATTAACTAAAGGTGGTTATGCAACATTATTTGCAATTTAAAGTTTTTAATGGGAAATATTTCCTTGTCACAATTCTCCGGGTGTGGTACGGAATCACTGTTAGGATCTAATATTTCCATTTGCAACTGTACACACTCATCCCAACATATTCAAAAGCTTCCTTAAAAGGAAAAAAAAAAAAACAACAAATGAGGAGATATATTAAAAGGCTTTATTTACAATAGAGAAATTTTACAAATATAGTTTTTAAAAATTATGTGTCGATCTATCGTTTCCCATAACATTAGAGATTTATATAAAGTTGGAAATGACAGAATGGATTTAAGTACAAATCAAAAACAATCAATGGAAAGAACTGGTAGTACATATGAAGGCGTCATGACAAACATCACTGAGTTCTGTAAACTGCCATACAACTTATATGTGTAATATTAATTGCACGACGTATCCCAAAACAAATGCAGAAACACAAAATTAAGTGCTATTTTTATTATTCACCTTTCGGGATGTAAAAACATATGTAAACTTAATTGCACAGTTTTTGCTGAAAATGAATGAAAGACAGCATTTACCTAAGGACTTCAGTTGTTTAAAATAATTAATGCAAAATATAACTTTAATTAAATTACATCACCATAATATTAATCTCTTATCTTGTTTACATTTTTGGTGTTTTGGGTTTTGTTAAAATATCCAAGTTCTAGAATTGAAATAACTTTGTTCTTGCCACTGGCCGAGCAACACGTAGTACAATCTTCTTGCCTATTTATTCCAGAATACAAAAGGTACGTCACAGTGCAGTGTGTACATACAACCTGATTTTAATATCCTATCTGCTGCAGAAATACCTATCAGCTTGTGCTCTTTCAAATCAGATTGAAAAGCAAAGAAAATAAATTAATTTAAATTGCTAGTCCAAGGACATTCATGTGAAAATTATAATCTAAATACATATGGCCCAATTTTAACAAGAATCTTCTATGTTTTGCCTTTAAGTCCTGGGAATAGCAATCATGACGTACTAAGGGATCTTTTTCACTTACTAATTTTGTTGATTTATTGTTTGAATGAATAATATTGAAAAAGAGGGCAGGTCACACAAGGTGGTCCTTTCAGACAAAGGAAATCTTTTGAAACACTTTCAAAAGCTGAAATAGCTAAAACAACTAAGTCGACTGAGATCTAAGAAAATAATTGTCTTAAAAAATATTAGGTTGAATCACATGAAATTGCTGATACTGAACAATCTTTAAACTAGAAATGCCTCAATTTCATGCGCTTCAGCCTAATCCGTGGGGTTGCACTGATCTATTTGACCACTGTAGCTGAAAATGCAGGTGGTCAAAATCTTTGTACCTCAGTATATGCATCATCATATTAGCCCTTTCATGGGAATATATATAAAATATGAACAAATATGATAAGAAAACACAAGGTGTCACCAGATCTATTTTTGGGAAAACCATTCATATCTCAAAAAAATGCTTTGAAGAGTCATATAATCATAATTATTTTTATCTGCTACAGTATTGTAGGGGATTGGGAGTGTCCATTCCTACATATTACTTCTAAGCGGAAATCGCTATGTTGAATTTAACCAGACAAAATACACTATATCCTAATTTGGCCTAAAAGTTTATTAGATTTTCCTCAATTGACCATGAATAGACACATTGGCAAAAATTCTTTCAGAGTTAAATCCTGCTTTCATAAACTGAAATGAAATAATTTACTACATTTGAGAAAGTGCTCTTTTCAAATCTGAAAAACCTGAATGAAATGTAATGGTTTCCTTTTTTTTGAGAAAAAAAAAATTAAAGATGAAATGCAAACAAAAAACCGTATGAAATACTCACCCTCTCTTCGGAGAGAGCCCCAATTTCTTCATATGTTCAGATGAAAGCAAAAGCTAACACACTAAAAGTTATACAATTTCCTTTAAAAAAATATAATTCGGTAACAGCAGAGCTCTGAAAAACTGGAAAGCTCACTTCACTGTGTGGTAGAGAATGGAAGAAATTAACCAGTACATGATCCAGAGATGACACAGGGCATTTAAAGTAAACCCTGAGAACTAATTCCCAAATTAGGAAACACTAATATAAGTAACCAACAAAAATATACCGTGGATCCAATGAAATGAGGTCAAGAAGAGATGATCCTTTTGGGATGACATTCTAATTTGAATTAAAATGTGAGTAAAGTATTTTAGAAGACATTCTATCAAATAATGATAGACCTGCATAAGGAGGCTTGTCACAGTTATAAGATCTGTCTCTGGTGGATAGACAAACCAGATTAACACGAAATTGAAAAGGAAAAAGCTTTTTTATTATTTAATTTATTATTATGGCTTTTTGCAACATGGCAAAACATTACAGCTTAAAGCAGACATCATCTCCTCATAGAGGAGGAAAAATTTTTGCAGTCAAATCAAAATTGTAATTAAGAGGTCATTGGTATACCATTCTATTCAGTTTAATAAAAATGATACTACACCTTCATGAACTCCAGAGATAAAAGATTACTTAAAACAAACAAACAAACAAAAAACCATGTGATTCACTGAATGAATAATAAAGGCTACAATAAGGAATTTAGGTCCATCTATGTCTATGATAATAAACATAAAAGACTGCAAAACAATTTTAAAACTTAGAATGATCACAGACCTATTAATAAAAATTCATCATATGCCTGATCACCAGAAAAAGAATTATTAAGGTATGCAGTGAAGGGAATGGAGGACAGTAAAATATAAAATGTCTTTTTATTTCTCATTGACTTCAACTTTCTTTATATCCCTAGAGAGTACAGGGAGAAGATGTGCCTCGGTATTGAAGATCCAGTGTTCCAGTGGAAGTAGATCATCATCAGAAAATATTAAGTACAAATATCTGGAGAGAGAAACATGGGTATGTGAGGCCTGAGAGACCCTGTCAGCCAGTGAAACCACAAAGAGACAGAAAAAAAACACATCAATGTCTCCATTCATCTTATGGAGAATCATGGACAACCGTCAAGTACAGCAAAACCTTAAGGGGTATACTCATTAATGCCGAAGAAAGAAGCTGCTCTGTGCTTTGGTCCCTGTGTACGAGAACCATACAAAGCAGTCCCAAGTCATTGAACTTA
Organism: Balaenoptera ricei; assembly: GCF_028023285.1. NCBI lineage: Eukaryota > Metazoa > Chordata > Mammalia > Artiodactyla > Balaenopteridae > Balaenoptera > Balaenoptera ricei. Next base: position 42,523,798 of record NC_082650.1, on the reverse strand, counting down.
CATGATGATGAAAACACACCTGCAATTACTGCCATGCATGTAGAATGGCATTCGGAAGCAGTCACGCTTGATGTTATTTGAATGTGTTCATGATAAAGACAACTAGAAAGAAGATCTCTTCAGGTATCTTAGTCACATACATCCAGAATAATTTTTACTTACTTTAGTGTTTCTGCCAGGAAGAAACTCTGCTGCACATCATCATAGCTCTCCTTATGGAAGTAAACATCCCTGAGGCCTGAATAGCCTCCTTTAACTCTGCAGTGTTTCTCCAAGGCCTAAATCACAAAGAGGAGGGAAAAAAATGGTCACATTCCAGTAAACTGACTGTCACAAATTTTTACCATTAGATTGTCACATTTAAATAAAATAAGGATTCAAATGGAATGATAGATTGCAATAGTTTCAGGTGAAAATTTAAAAAACCATAACATGTAAATGCAAATAAAGTATGAAAAGTTAAAGGACACATGGACGGTATATCTCATCTAATTGGAAACACTTCTACATTTAGTTCTGGAATTTCAGTGATTTTTACCATTTCTTTTTATGGTCTAGAGAAGGATGCATCAAACTACAGACCACAAGCTATATCCAGCCTGCTTTTTGTTTTGTAAGTAAAGTATTATTGAACCACAGCCACACTCACTTGTTTACATATTGTGTGTGGCTCTGTTTTTTCACTACAATGGCAGAGTTGAGTAAATGCATAGGGCCCCCAAGCCTAATTCTCTCTGGCCCTTACAGAAAAAGTTTGCTGACCCCTGGTCTAGAGAGATTGTTCACGTCAACTGGGATTCTAAACCGCTGGTTGAGAAAGTGTACTCGACCAAAAACAGCTGCTACTATCATCAGAATATCTTATTTAAAAAAAACTGTTTGTGGAGTACAGAGTGATATTGGTGACCGACAGATATAAAAGAGAAAATGGAAAGCAGTGAAAAAAACATGCTTGGTATCTATTTCTGAAATACATTTTTCTTTTCTTTAGTCTGAGATGGAAGAAAGATGGGATGAAACCACTGGTAACTACCGAGAGAGAAATGAGCCTACATTTCTATAGCTGCCTGACTACAACGAGTACTACAGTCAGAGATGGGAAAGGACACGGGGTGAGCAGTGTGGGAACGAAAATTTAGGTAACACCTAAAAGAACTTGCCTTCCATCCTGTCAGCTGCTGCTAACATGACCGCTCTTTGTATTTGGAAATTACACTGGTTTGCTTTGCTGGTTACCAGGCATAGTCATCTCCAGGAAAGTTATTTTCTATTCACCACATCCTATTAATTCTAATGACTATATGGTCAAATAAAGATTTCCACTGTATACAAACTGACATTGGAAATCTGGTTCTAATTCACAGAATGTGGACAAAAATAATAAAGTGTAAGCCTAAACCCCTTAAAATTTTTAATGAGATAAAGAAAACACAAGAAACATGAAAAAAAATGTTACTCTTAGGTTCTCATGTCATTAGTCATTTATTTTTCAGTTTCCTTTTACAGATCACAACCCTGGTCCTCTTTTTTTATGTGCATAATTACATCATAGTTTCCTCCCATTTAGCTCAACTACCAAGAAGATATGGCATAGATCTTGCCATGTTAGTTGAGAAAAATCTTCATTGGCTAGAAAAGGGCTTTGGAGGAAAGCACGGCTCTAAGCATGCGGAGCCCAGAAAACGTGAGATGGAAGGCAAAGGCAGGGAGCAGGAATGTGGTGCTGAGCGCTCAGCTTCCATCTGCAGACACTGATAATGAGGATATTGATTCTGCACCCTAGGGCTGGAGGGCAGAAGGGAGAGAGCATGGGGCCCGGAGGAGAAGCATTTAATTACCAGGTGAAAGAAAATCTAACTGGCAGCCTATGTGAATAAAAAACACCCATCTCCTCGTTTGGTACTGTTTAAAAGCCCTGGGGAATATAAGAACAATTAACTTAAAAAAAAGCTTCCATTATATTCTTAGTTTCAGACAAAGAGCTAAGTGGGGGAAAAGCCTGAAGAAAGGAACTTTCAGGTCCTATTATATTTTTCCTTCCTTCTTTTTTGATAACAGTTCTTTTTGACAAAAAGTCAAATACCAGGTACATGGAGTAGGCCAAAAATTATTTGTAAAAAAGGAAAAAAACCCCAAGATTTAGAAGACATGGGTAAATTTGTTATTACTGAACATAATGAAATCCTATTTCTAGACATCTTCTTAAAAAAAAGATTTTATCCACAGAAGTTTTTCTTGGTTTGCCCCTTGAAGTTCTTTGGTAATAAAGAAATAAGCTAAAGAGAGGGCCAGACATGATAAACAGCTAACCCTCCCTCCCGTAGAAATTTCTAAAAGCTCCTTCTTTTATTATAGAAAAAAGAGTTGTTTTTGGGGTAGGCACTGCCCAAACGTTGTTCATCTTTTCAGTTCACCTCCACTCATTCTTTTTCTCCCCCAATCCTGATGTGGTGAACCAGAGTAGTCAAGAAGACAATCTAACGTTTTAGAGGTGGGGGCCAAATCCAAGCTCCAGACTCCCTAGCTGTGGCCTCAGTTTCCTGGACCCAGGCAGCATGCCTTTTCTCAACATGAGGTTGTCCTGAGAATAAAACTCAAGACTAGTCCAGAAGATGGCAGAGGAGTAAGATGTGGAGATCACCTTCCTCCCCACAAATACATCAAAGATACATCTACATGTGGAACAACTCCTACAGAACACCTACTGAACGCTGGCAGAAGACCTCAGACTTCCCAAAAGGCAAGAAACTCCCCATGTACCTGGGTAGGGCAAAAGAAAAAAGAAAAAACAGAGACAAAAGAATAGGGACGGGACCTGCGCCTCTGGGAGGGAGCTGTGAAGGAGGAAAAATTTCCACACACTAGGAAGCCCCTTCACTGGCAGAGACGGGGGTTGGCCGGGCGGAAGCTTCGGAGCCACGGAGGAGAGCGCAGCAATAGGGGTGCAGAGGGCAAAGCGGAGAGATTCCCCACAGAGGATCGGTGCCAACCAGCACTCACCAGCCTGAGAGGCTTGTCTGCTCACCCGCCAGGGCGGGCAGGGGCTGGGAGCTGAGGCTCAGACTTTGGAGGTCAGATCCCAGGGAGAGGACTGGGGTTGGCTGCGTGAGCACAGCCTGAAGGGGGCTAGTGCACCACAGCTAGCTGGGAGAGAGTCCGGGAAAAAGTCTGGAACTGCCTAAGAGGCAAGAGACCACTGTTTTGGGGTGCATGAGGAGAGGGGATTCCTTCCCTGTCTGTCCACAGAAGGCAGAGCACTGCCTAAAGAAGCTCCAGAGACGGGCACGAGCCGCAGCTATCAACTCAGACACCAGAGATGGGCTTAAATGCTAATGCGGCTGCTGCAGCCACCAAGAAGCCTGTGTGCAAGCACAGGTCACTATCCACACCTCCCTTCCCAGGACCCTGTGCAGCCCGCCCCTGCCAGGGTCCTGTGATCCAGGGACAACTTCCCCGGGGAGAACACACTGCGCGCCTCAGGCTGTTGCAACGCCATGTCGGCCTCTGCCACCGCAGGCTCGCCCCGCATTCTGTACTCCTCCCTCCCCCCGGCCTGAGTGAGCCAGAGTCTCCTAATCACCCGCTGCTTTAACCCCGTCCTGTCTGAGAGAAGAACAGACGCCTGAGGGCAACCTACACAGAGAGGCAGGGCCAAACTCAAAGCTGAACCCCAGGAGCTGTGCGAACAAAGAAGAGAAAGGGAAATCTCTCCCAGCAGCCTCAGGAGCAGTGGATTAAATCTCCACAATCAACTTGAGCTATCCTGCATCTGTGGAATATCTGAATAGACAACAAATGAACCCAAAATTGAGGCGGTGGACTTTGGGAGCAACAGTAGACTTGGGGTTTGCTGTCTGTGACTGACTTGTTTCTGATTTTTATGTTTATCTTAGTATAGTTTTTAGTGCTTGTTACCATTGGTGGATTTGTTTATTGGTTTGGTTGCTCTCTCTTGTTTTTTTTACTTAATTTTTAAATTTTATTTTATTTATTATTATTATTTTTTTTCTTTCTTTTTTTCCTCTCTTTTCTTCTGAGCCATGTGGCTAACAGGGTCTTGGTGCTCTGGCTGGGTGTCAGGCCTGAGCCTCTGAGGTGGGAGAGACGAGTTCAGGACAGTGGACCACCAGAGACCTCCAGGCCCCACATAATATCAATCAGCGAGAGCTCTCCCAGAGATCTCTGTCTCAATGCTAAGACCCAGCTCTACCCAACAGCCAGCAAGCTCCAGTGCTGGACGCCCCATGCCAAACAACTAGCAAGAGAGGAACACAAACCCACCCATTAGCAGAGAGGCTGCCTAAAATCATAATACGGTCACAGACACCCCAAAACACACCACTGGATGCAGCCTTCCCTACCCAAAAGACAATATCCAGCCCCACCCACCAGAACACAGGCACGAGTCCCCTCTACCAGGAAGCCTACACAACCCACTGAACCAACCTTACCCACTGGGGGCAGACACCAAAAACAACAGGAACTACGAACCTGCAGCCTGCGAAAAGGAGACCCCAAACACAGTAAGTTAAGCAAAACGGGAAGCAAGAGAAATATGCAGCAGATGAAGGAGCAAGGTAAAAACCCACCAGACCAAACAAATGAAGAGGACATAGGCAGTCTACCTGAAAAAGAATTCAGAGTTATGATAGTAAAGATGATCCAAAATCTTGGAAACAGAATGGAGAAAATAAAAGAAATGTTTAACAAGGACCTAGAAGAAATAAAGAGCAAACAAACAATGATGAACAATACAATAAATGAAATTAAAAATTCTCTAGAAGGAATCGATAGCAGAATAACTGAGGCAGAAGAACGGATAAGTGACCTGGAAGATAAAATAGTGGAAATAACTACTGCAGAGCAGAATAAAGACAAAAGAATTGAGGACAGTCTCAGAGACCTCTGGGACATTAAACACACCAACATTCGAATTATAGGGGTTCCAGAAGAAGAAGAGAAAAAGAAAGGGACTGAGAAAATATTTGAAGAGATTATAGTTGAAAACTTCCCTAATATGGGAAAGGAAATAGTCAATCAAGTCCAGGAAGTGCAGAGAGTCCCATACAGGATAAATCCAAGGAGAAACACACCAAGACACATATTAATCAAACTATCAAAAATTAAATACAAAGAAAAAATATTAAAAGCAGCAAGGGAAAAACAACAAATAACATACAAGGGAATCTCCATAAGGTTAACAGCTGATCTTTCAGCAGAAACTCTGCAAGCAAGAAGGGAGTGGCAGGACATATTTAAAGTGATAAAAGGGAAAAACCTACAACCAAGAGTACTCTACCCAGTAAGGATCTCATTCAGATTCCACAGAGAAATTAAAACCTTTACAGACAAGCGAATGTTAAGAGAATTCAGCACCACCAAACCAGCATTACAACAAACGCTAAAGGAACTTCTCTAGGCAGGAAACACAAGAGAAGGAAAAGACCTACAAAAACAAACCCCGAACAATTAAGAAAATGGTAATAGGAACATACATATCGATAACTACCTTAAATGTAAATGGATTAAATGCTCCAACCAAAAGACACAGACTGGCTGAATGGATACAAAAACAAGACCTGTATATATGCTGTCTAAAAGAGACCCACTTCAGACCTAGGGACACATACAGGCTGAAACTGAGGGGATGGAAAAAGATATTCCATGCAAATGGAAATCAAAAGAAAGCTGGAGTAGCAATTCTCATATCAGACAAAATCAACTTTAAAATAAAGAATATTATAAGAGACAAAGAAGGACACTACATAATGATGAAGGGATCAATCCAAGAAGAAGATATAACAATTGTAAATATTTATGCACCCAACATAGGAGAACCTCAATACATAAGGCAAATGCTAACAGCCATAAAAGAGGAAATCGACAGTAACACAATAATAGTAGGGGACTTTAACACCCCACTTCCACCAATGAACAGATCATCCAAAATGAAAATAAATAAGGAAACACAAGGATTAAATGACACATTAAACAATATGGACTTAACTGATATTTATAGGACATTCCATCCAAAAACAACAGAATACACTTTCTTCTCAAAGTGCTCATGGAACATTCTCCAGGATAGATCATATCCTGGGTCACAAATCAAGCCTTGGTAAATTTAAGAAAACTGAAATCATATCAAGTATCTTTTCTGACCACAATGCTATGAGACTAGATGTCAATTACAGGAAAAAAACTGTAAAAAATACAAACACTTGGAGGCTAAACAATATGCTACTAAATAACCAAGAGATCACTGAAGAAATCAAAGAGGAAATAAAAAAATACTCAGAAACAAATGACAACGAAAACACAACGACCCAAAACCTATGGGATGCAGCAAAAGCAGCTCTAAGAGGGAAGTTTATAGCAATACAATCCTACCTCAAGAAGCAAGAAAAATCTCAAATAAACAACCTAAACTTACACCTAAAGAAATTAGAGAAAGAAGAACAAAAAAACCCCAAAGTTAGCAGAAGGAAAGAAATCATAAAGATCAGATCAGAAATAAATGAAAAAGAAATGAAGGAAACAATAGCAAAGATCAATAAAACTAAAAGCTGGTTTTTTGAGAAGATAAAATTGATAAACCATTAGCCAGACTCATCAAGGAAAAAAAGGGAGAAGACTCAAACCAATAGAATTAGAAATGAAAAAGGAGAAGTAACAACGGACACTGCAGAAATACAAACGATCATGAGAGATTACTACAAGCAACTATATGGCAATAAAATGGACAAACTGGAAGAAATGGACAAATTCTTAGAAAAGCACAACCTTCCGAGACTGAACCAGGAAGAAACAGAAAGTATAAACAGATCAATCACAAGCAATGAAATTGAAACCCTGATTAAAAATCTTCCAACAAACAAAAGCCCAGGACCAGATGGCTTCACAGGTGAATTCCATCAAACATTTAGAGAAGAGCTAACACCTATCCTTCTCAAACTCTTCCAAAATATAGCAGAGGGAGGAACACCCCAAACTCAATCTACAAGGCCACCATCACCCTGATACCAAAACCAGACAAAGATGTCACAAAAAAAGAAAACTATAGGCCAATATCACTGATGAACATAGATGCAAAAATCCTCAACAGAATACTAGCAAACAGAATCCAACAGCACATTAAAAGGATTAAACACCATGATCAATTGGGTTTTATCTCAGGAATGCAAGGATTCTTCAATATACGCAAATCAATCAATGTCATACATCATATTAACAAATTGAAGGAGAAAAACCATATGATCATCTCAATAGCTGCAGAAAAAGCTTTCAGCAAAATTCAACATCCATTTATGATAAAAACCCTCCAGAAAGTAGGCATAGAGGGAACTTACCTCAACATAATAAAGGCCATATATGACAAACCCACAGCCAACATCATTCTCAATGGTAAAAAACTGAAACAATTTTCCACTAAGACCAGGAACAAGACAAGGTTGTCCACTCTCACTTCTATTATTCAACATAGTTTTGGAAGTTTTAGCCACAGCAATCAGAGAAGAAAAAGGAAAAAAAAGGAATCCAAATCGGAAAAGAAGAAGTAAAACTGTCACTGTTTGCAGATGACATGATACTATACATAGAGAATCCTAAATATGCTACTAGAAAACTCCTAGAGCTAATCAATGAATTTGGTAAAGTAGCAGGATACAAAATTAATGCACAGAAATCTCTTGCCTTCCTATACACTAATGATGAAAAATCTGAAAGAGAAATTAAGGAAACACTCCCATTTACCATTGCAACAAAAAGAACAAAATACCCAAGAATAAACCTACCTAAGGAGACAAAAGACCTGTATGCCGAAAACAATAAGACACTGATGAAAGAAATTAAAGATGATACAAACAGATGGAGAGATGTATATACCATGTTCTTGGATTGGAAGAATCAATATTGTGAAAATGACTACACTACTCAAAGCCATCTACAGATTCAAGGCAATCCCTATCAGACTACCAATGGCATTTTTCACAGAACTAGAACAAAAAATTGCACAATTTGTATGGAAACACAAAAGACCCTGAATAGCCAAAGCAATCTTGGGAAAGAAAAACAGAGCTGGAGGAATCAGGCTCCCTGACTTCAGACTATACTACAAAGCTACAGTCATCAAGACAGTATGGTACTGGCACAAAAACAGAAATACAGATCAATGGAACAGGATAGAAAGTCCAGAGATAAACCCACGCATATATGGTCACCTTATTTTTGATAAAGGAGGCAAGAATGTACAATGGAGAAAAGACAGCCTCTTCTATAAGTGGTGCTGTGAAAACTGGACAGCTACATGTAAAAGAATGAAATTAGAACACTCCCTAACACCACACACAAAAATAAAATCAAAATGGATTCAAGACCTAAATGTAAGGCCAGACAGTATAAAACTCTTAGAGGAAAACATAGGCAGAACACTATGACATAAATCACAGCAAGATTCTTTTTGACCCACCTCCCAGAGAAATGGAAATAAAAACAAAAATAAACAAATGGGACCTAATGAAACTTAAAAGCTTTTGCACAGCAAAGGAAACCATAAACAAGACGAGAAGACAACACTTAGAATGAGAGAAAATATTTGCAAACGAAGCTACTGACAAAGGATTAATCTCCAAAATATACAAGCAGCTCATGCAGCTCAATATCAAAAAAACAAACAACCCAATCCAAAAGTGGGCAGAAGACCTAAATAGACATTTCTCCAAAGAAGATATACAGATTGCCAACGAACACATGAAAGGATGCTCAACATCACTGATCATTAGAGTAATGCAAATCAAAACTACAATGAAGTATCACCTCACACCAGTCAGAATGGCCATCATCAAAAAATCTGCAAACAATAAATGCTGGAGAGGGTTTGAGAAAAGGGAACTCTCCTGCACTGTTGGTGGGAATGTAAATTGATACAGCCACTACGGAGAACAGTATGGAGGTTCCTTAAAAAACTAAAAATAGAACTACCATATGACCCAGCAGTCCAACTACTGGGCACATACACAGAGAAAACCATTAATTCAAAAAGAGTCATGTACCACAATGTTCACTGCAGCACTATTTACAATAGCCAGGACATGGAAGCAACCTAAGTGTCCATTGACAGATGAATGGATAAAGAAGATGTGGCACATATATACAATGGAATATTACTCAGCCATAAAAAGAAATGAAATTCAGTTATTTGCAGTGAGGTGGATGGACCTAGAGTATGTCATGCAGAGTGAAGTAAGTCAGAAGGAGAAAAACAAATACCGTATGCTACTACATACGTATGGAATCTAAAAAAAAAAAAAGGTTCTGAAGAACCTAGGGGCAGGACAGGAATAAAGAGGCAGACGTAGAGAATGGACTTGAGGACACGGGGAGGGGGAAGGGTAAGCTGGGACGAAGTGAGAGAGTAGCATTGACATATATACACTACCAAATGTAAAACATATAGCTACTGGGAAGCAGCTCCATGGCACGGGGAGATCAGCTTGGTGCTCTGTGACCACCTAGATGGGTGGGATAAGGAGGATGGGAAGGAGATGCAAGAGGGTGGAGATATGGGGATATATGTATACATATAACTGATTCACTTTGCTATACAGCAGAAACTAACACAACATTGTAAAGCAATTATATTCCAATAAAGATGTTTAAAAAAAAAAACGAATAAAACTCAAGATGAAGCCACACTTAGCACAGTGACAGGGGCCTTTCAGGTGTTTAGAGAGGCCTAGCTATTTTTATTTTTTGAGGCTTTTGGTAAGTTAAGAAGAAAAAAGGGGGGAGGATGCTGAAGAGGCATCTTTAACTTTCAAAAAATGAAAAACCTTCATGTCAAGTCTAAATTTTAAGACTTTAGGGATGTGAAGCTGGGGACAAGCAGCTGTCCTGGGCCCCCCGTAATAGGCCATGGTTTTACAGTTTTTCCACAGTGGAAGTGGCTATGTAACCAGGCCGCTTAGTCTGATCAGAACATCATTTCACCACAGTCTGTTCTTGGGGCTCTCAGCCTCTGGGCAAGAGTTCCTCTAAAAACAGAGCATGAGACGAGGATTGGATGCAGGGAGATTTTGGGGGAGGTAATATCAGGAAGTGAGCGAGTGAGTGGGGAGAGTGAAACAAGGAAGGGAGAAGGGCCAGTTAAATACACGTTGAGCAGGTCACTGCTGTGTGCATGGGGGGGGGCTTGCTCCCGCTGGAAACCCTGTAAGGAACTATCTAGAATGCATCTCAGAATTATTCTTCAGAGGAGTAAGACTGGATAGTTATCCATCAACTCTAAAACCTCACTGGCCGAGGGCTGCCCCTGGGGCTGCAGACTCTCCCACGCTTCCCAGACCACAGCCAGCTGCCTGTGAAGGGGCTCTGAGTCAGCACAGCTGACAAGACTGGGCGCTGGAAGTCATGCTGCCCGCAGGTCAGGGTGCCGCCCACTGGAGCCATAGCTGAGACATAGGGTGGGCTGAGGAGATGGGACACAGGAAAAAAGGAAAAAAAAGGGCTGCCATACCTCCTAAGTCTATGGTCTTCATGCTTTACAAAAGACCAAGAGCCCCTAGTACTCACTCCTCCCTCCCCACTACACCTCAAGTTCTAACAGAAGTTATTGGTACTACTGGCAAAAACAAGGGGAATTCCTGTGTTGTGACAAGTTAACAATTTGACATCATATGCTACACTAAAAGGGGTTAATAGATAAAAATCCTAACACATCAAACCAACCTTATTACCCTACAAACAAACCTTGCACCCCCCCCCCAAAGAACCAAGCAAATGGAAGCTTCCTGCCCACACGACACTATTTACTTACTTCTTCCACTTTTGATCAATTCTGTAATATATTTTTCACACTTTAACGTCTCTAAAATTGGCAATGTCATAATTTAATTGGTAGTGTTGTGCTTTCTTAATGGTATATAAAATGGTGTTTCTTATCAATTATGGTGTTTTATATTTGATGAAATATGTTATTTCTGATATTTTCAATTTAAACTGATATTTGCAAGGTGAGTATTAACCTTAATTTCTTTGCTGGCCTACTGAAGACCAAAATAATTCCTAATCACCAAGGCTTAGATGAACCTCAATTTTAATATACTTTTTTCAGAGGAAAAAACATAAACTTAAAGAAACTGAAATTACAACTAACCATAATTAGAAAATTATGCAAAAAAAAAGAGGCCTAAAAAATTGCTATTACTTAAAATGATTGATAACTGGTTATAAGACACACATTAAATGAAGAGGGTAATAAGCAAGATTCATCAGTGGCTCCTAAGTTATCAGTTAAATTTTACACAAAGGCAATATTCATTTCAGATTTCCCGAGAGGAGTTATTCCTAATGGTTTTAAAAGACAGCTAACTTTCTAACAAAGAGTGCTAGACAATAAGAGAATGTAATTAAAGCATTTGCTTGTTCTTATCCCCTGAATTCCCTCTCACTCCTTTTGGAATGATAGCTCTAAAATTAGATGTTGTTTGATGCATATCCTGAAGGGCACCTCTGCTGGCATTCGGCACACAAAGTGTTCAACAGATTAGTTTAGGAAGATGATACACCATATTCAGCAGGAAGAGACCCAAGTAGTGACAAAGACAATTCAAATAACACACTGGACAGATAGGAAGCTTATAGATATTCGGAGAATCCTGAGACTAGTGTTGGAATATTCTTGTACAAAGTAGTTTTCTATAGGTACTTTCTAAAATTTAGCTCTAAGTAGCTAATTTACTCTAACTAAAAGCATATTTTATCATTTTCATGCCCAAAGACTAAAAGAAGCAATCACATAGTGGTTTCTTGAAACAGAGAGCAGTTTGGGGTAACTATTCCCAAGCTGCCCGTAATCCTTTGTGGAATTAACCGATCAGCATTTTTATAGTCATGAGAACTTAATTTTATAATACGCCTTTCCAGATTTCTCCTTCAACACCAGAGTAGGTATATTTATATCACTGTTACCTAAAGCAAAGCTGAAGCCAGGGATATAGGATGACTTAACTGAAAACACTCAGTCTTGAATGGAAAGATGGCTGGTCAAAACTTTAAGCTTTAAAAATCATAGAAAAGTTGATATGCTAGATTTATAGGTATCACTGAACATTTTTTCCACAGACATTTTTCTATAAGAAACATGAGCAAACTAAAACGTCACCTCTACAGCTTCCCAGGCCCATTTCCTGTATTTTGGATCATGAGTCAGTCGCCACATGTACATGTAAGTCTCAACAACTTCTGGCCGTAGGATGTAGTATTTTTCATTTTGCCTCGTAGCAATGGCTTCAACACCGCCATCGAATCTGAAAGCTTCTGGTCCCAGTTTCGCAACTAAAGGAGATGCAATGGAGGACAAGGGTTATTGTCCTAGACAATGTTTAGTGTCTATAACTTAAGTGAAACTAGAAAGTACCTTACAACATTCAAGAGAGGTGCCAAAACAATCATTTTAAGGAATAATTATAAACACTCTATAATAAGCAATATTCAATATACCTTTATAATTTATTCATCGAAAAGAGTCCATTTTAGAAAATGGTAATGATCCCTTATTTTCTTTCATTTAACCACCATTTACTGAGCACCTACTGGGTAGGTGCAAAGCACCACCTTATTAGTGAGCTAGAAAATCAGTGGTTGAGAATTATAAGTCATTATGTCATGAAGGTTATTTAGTATTTGTACATCAAACTCCTATTTTATAAGAAGGCCGCCAGACTCATCATATATTTCATGGAGATTCTGGGAAGATTAATAATGGTTTATAACATACCAAGTTTCTTTTGTACTGGGACAGAGACTCTCACCCAATGTTATTTACCTAAAGCAGGGCCAATAAGTTAGACAGACTTAACCCTTTATGGCCTGGATTTTTGTTTCTTGGTAAACTAAAGGTAAATATTTTTATATAGAAGAGCAATGCTTCTTGAAGTAAAAATAGAGATTCATTTAAGATATTAATCATGATCATCAAGTTTCATCAGGCATGGTGGATGTTCTTTTGATGGCAACAAATGGACAAAATGGACAAAGTTCCTTACTGAATGAAATAAAAAGCACACAGATTGTGTATGAAGAGTAACAGGTACTCACATGTGCGATTGTAAGATTCATGACAGGTACGGGCAATTTCAGCCCCGAGTTGAAGGTAGTGTTGGGTCAGGCCTTCAGGAGCGTTGTCTGCCCCGAGGGCAAACATGCCTCCCGCAAAGCAGGTCAGGTGGCCCATCTTGTGTTCCAGGAGGCCCCCTTTCCACTCTGCGATGTAAGTCAGTCCGTTACGTGACTTCCGGATCAAGTGAGTCTCAATTGCCTGAAAATAATACTTATTTTCAACATTTTGTAATCTCTTCTCAGATTTATACCAAAAACACCACATTAAAAAAATAAAAAAAGATAAAACATCACTCACGATTTGAGTTTGTTACTACAAATCCAATTCGACCTGAAATTTCATGTTATTGCTCTCTGTATATGTCCTCTAGTCTACGCCTTATTAGTTTGGTTAGTTAGAATTAACACTGTTGGGCCAGCCCAGTAGGTTTTGCTTGGTTCCATGACCAAACACTTGTAGTCCTCATACTGAAAAAGCTGTTTCCTTTTCAAAGATAGGCCACTGGTATAGTGATAAGAGAGCTTTAGTGCATTTCCATTTTCACAAATGGAGAAACAACACAAAGCACAGGCTCTACCATGAACGGTGAACAGACCATATTTGTGTATAAAATCCAGGCTGGTGGTATTACCTCTCCTTTCTCTCTCTTAGGCTTGGAGGGGTAGCAAAACAGAGTGGGAAAAAGGAGCTGTTCTTGAGTCAATCAGATTGCTTGGCTTCAAATTCCAGCTCTGACACTTACTATCTGTAAACTTTGTGGGTAATTTGCTTACTGTATCCTTAAATCTCAGTGTCCGTATGCATAAAATGGGAATAGTAGTATCCACTGAGAAAACTGCAACATTTTGCTTATAAAGCAGTCAGTACTGTGATTAGCACTTGATAAAGGTCATTTATCATCATCACATCTCCATTGTGGTAACACTTGAATTAAATTCCTCCCTAATAATTCTTTTAAAAAGGACATTAATATACAATGAATAAGTATTTTTTTTAAAAAAAGAATAAAGGTCTGTAAATTTGGGAGAAATGATGTTTACAAAAGTGGCTTGTTAAACACCTTTTATTTCTGCCCCAGGACTGTTGATATTCTTTTGAATAAACAAAATATGATAAGCCTTTTTTTTTAAAAAAACCCAAAATTGTAGTGTAAGTGCTTGGCATTACTATTTTTAATTACTTTAACAGGAAATGCTCCCCTACACCCCCAATTACTTCTTGGAAGGAGAAGGGCTATGATTGTGTCTATAACTGTTATACTATTATAAAAAAAAGAGAGGATTTTAGGAATCACATTTGGGAATACAGGCATAGCTCATTTTATTGAGCCTTGCTTTATTGTGCTTTGCAGATATTGCATTTTTCACAAATTGAAGTTTTGCAGTGACCCTGCATCAAGCAAGTCTATCAGCACTGTTTTTCCAAAAGCATTTGCTCTTTTCATGTCTCGGTGTCACATTTTGATAATCTGCAATACTTCAAACTTTTTCATTATTATTATATTTGTTATGGTGATCTGTATCAGTGATCTTTAACATTACTATTACAACTCACTGAAGACTCAGATGATGGTTAGCATTTTTTAACTAAGGTAAGTACATTGTTTTTTTAGACATACTGCTATTGTACATTAAACAGTCTAGAGTATAGTGTAAATATTAACTTTATATGCACGGGGCAACCAAAAATTTCATGTGACTTGCTCTACTGTGTTATTCACTTTATTGCAGTGGTCTGGAACTGAACCCACAATATCTCTGAGGCATGCCTGTAGTAGATACAGACTACTTGTGATACAGAAGAATGAATGAAAATGAATGCATAGGTAGATAAAACCTCTCCTACCTTTACTGGAAATAAACAAATGAAACCAAGATGGTAAGAAATAAATGAACGCACTACTGTGCTCATTAAATGTGGTTAAGCTAATTTTATTGATGGTCTAGTTATTACATTAATATTTCATTCTTATTTAATGCAACTGAACATCTTAGCTATTTATACTTCTCATAGCACAAATTGCAATAAAGTCCTTCAAGCAGATACTTGTTCATCACCCAAGAAATTATTCTTTCTACATGGCAAGAGTAATAGCTTTTGAGCATGCATTAGAGAAACATTATTACCCTGTTACAGATCCTGAATAAAGTACTATATTATTTTTGGCATGATTCTGACCAAGTTGCTATCTCTCAAAATAAATTACAACGAAGTTCCAAGACTTTTAAAACAATGTTTGTGTGGCAATGGGAAAATGTAAATAAATATAAAGGAGGAAAAAATAGTCTTTGGTGGCTCTAAAAAATGTGTCAAGCCTACAGAGAATTGATTAGGAAAAAAGAGTATTGTATATTTTGTGATTTCATCCTTCTACATTTGAAAAAAATTAGTTGGCTGTGCCTATAGAATCCTAAATGCCTAATACATCACCTGCCCAGGTATCATTCACTCCAGTGGACTTTCTTGCAGCATGAGCATCCACCACTATGGATTCTTAGTATGGCCTCCAGATGAGGCCATAACAGCCAGTTGAAAACTCAAAGTATTTCGTTATTAACACACGAAAGAAAACATGCCACTCTGGGATTAAATGATTTCCAAAATGCACTGGAAGCTAAAACTGATGGACTACATCTCCAGTAACTCAACTGTCCGGAACAGTATTGTAAGGGATCCTCTCTTTCATAATAATGATATTTTAAAGTACAAGCAATACAAAGAAACTTTACTATGTAACACATGACTACTTCTTAAAATCAGAAGTATAACTGTTCTAGCTTTGCTTTCTATGTTGAAAACACACAATGGATTGAAAGTGTTTTTACTATTAAGAGAAAGAGGAAACACTTTGACTTCATTTGCTCTTAATGGATTTTCCTGTCAATGGTTTGTCTAAATACAATATGCTAAAAGCTGTGTGGGTATAGTTCTCAAAACTGGAGGAAAATTATTTCAAAGAGTATTTTAAAGTTGCCTTTCCTGGAACATCAAGATCTTAGGGGGCCACTTTAAAATTAGAATAATTAAAATGTCTGCCAGGACTGTAATTAAAAATGACATAATGCAAACCACACTGTATGGAGAACTCCCTGGTTTAAAACCTGAAACCTCATAGGAATGAAGAAAAATAAACCTGAAGAGGCCATATGGACCATATCCTAGTATGCTTTTAATGTTTATCATGTCCTTTAAAGGCTGTGCGAAATGAAGGCCAATGTTCTAACTAAGGTGTCTGGTTCCTATATGTGAAATAGTAAAGAGTTGTGTCTGCTCTACTTAGTGAAGTTCACTACTGACCTTGGAGGGAACCAATGTAATATTAAATCCAGTCAACTAGAGCAGTACAAGTTGTATTTATATTTAAACAAATAAGTTGGTCTATTGTGAAATCACCCAGAATTCCTTTTAGGGACACTGATTTTAGAACAATGGCAACATCATTGGAATTACAAATATCCATTTTTTCCCCTATGAATTATTATTATTATTTTTTTAAAAAAATTTCTAATTTCATATCTAAACTATGTAAGAGGCTGAGCCCAACAGGACATCTCCCACATAAGGCCACTTCTCTAAGATTAGGATATGTAAGTTACCTACCTAACACATAGAAATAAACATAGAGATCTGGGAAAAGGGGGAGACAGAGAAATATGATCCAAATGAAGGAACAAGACATAGCCTCAGAAAAAGAACAAAACAAAGTAGAGATAAGCAATATACCTGATAAAGAGTTCAAGGTAATGATCATAAAGATGCTCACTGAACTCAAGAGAAGAATGGATAAATACAGTGAGAATTTCAACAACAAAGAGTTAGAAAATGTAAGGAAGAAACAGAGCTGAGGAATACAATAACGGAAATTTAAAAAATATACTAGAAGGAA
Source organism: Balaenoptera ricei (assembly GCF_028023285.1). Lineage (NCBI taxonomy): Eukaryota > Metazoa > Chordata > Mammalia > Artiodactyla > Balaenopteridae > Balaenoptera > Balaenoptera ricei. The sequence goes on along the minus strand of NC_082650.1, from coordinate 42,506,795 downwards.
TAAACAGTACGTTAGATGATATAGAGGAATGAATTAGTGATCTGGAAGACAGAGTAGTAGAAATCACACAAAGTTGAATAGAAAGGAGATAAAAAAAGAAATTAAAAAAATGAGGTTAATCTAAGAGATCTCTGGCACAACATCAAGCATACTAACATTTGCATTACAGGGTCCAAGGAGAAGAGGGACAGGAAGGGACAGGGAACTTATCTGAAGAAACAATAGCTAAAAACTTACCTAACCTGGGAAAGGAAACAAACATCCAGGCCCAGGAAGCAAAGAAAGTCCCAAACAAGACACACCAAGGCACATCATAATTAAAATGGTAAAAATTAAAGATAAAGACTCTTAAAAGCAGCAAGAGAAGGGCAACTAGTTACCTACAAGAAAACGCTCATGAAACTATCAGATGTCTCCTCAACAGAAACACTGCAGGCCAGAAAGGAGTGGCACAATATATCTAAAGTGATGAAAGGGAAAAGCCTATAACAAGGAATACTCTTCTTAGCAAAGTTATCATTCAGATTTGAAAGAGAGATAAAGAGTTTCACAAACAAGCAAAAGTTGAAAGAATTTAGCACCACTAAACTGGCTTTATAAGAAATGTTAAAGGGACTCCTCTAAGCAGAAAAGAAAAGGCCACAACTAGAAATATGAAAATTATGAGAGGAAAAACATCACTGGTAAAGACAAACAGATAGTAAAGGTAGTCGATCAACCACATAAAGCTAGTAAGAAGGTTAAAAGACAAAAGTAGTAAAATCATATATATCCATAATAAGTAGTATGGATACACAAAACAAAAAGATATAAAATATGACATCAAAAACATTACACATGGTGGGGGAAATAAAAATGTAGAGTGGTTAGAACGTATTCAAGCTTAAGAGATCATCAACTTAAAATAATCATATATACATATGAATGATGTTCAATATGAACCTCTTGGTAATTACAAACCAAAAACCTATAATAGATACACACACTCAAAAAAGAGGAAGGAACACAACATAAAGCTAAAGATTGTAATCAAATCACAAGGGAAGAGAGCAAAAGAATAAGAAAGAAACTAAAAAGAACTATGAAAACAATGAACAAAATGGCAAAAAGTACATACGTATAATAATTATTTCAAGTGTAAATGGACTAAATGCTCTTATCAAAAGACATAGAGTGGCTGAATGCATGAAAAATCAAGACCCATATATATGGAAAAATCAAGACCCATATATATGCTGCCTACAAGAGACTCATTTCAGATCTAAAGGCACACAGACTGATAGATAAAAAAGGTTATTCCATGCAAATGGAAATGGAAAGAAATCTGGAAGCAATACCATATCAGACAAAATAGAATTGAAACAAAGACTGTAAAAAGAAACAAAAAAGGACATTACATAATGATCAAGGGATCAATCCAAGATGAAGATATAATAATTGTAAATATATATGCTCCCAACATAAGACCACTTAAATACATAAGCAAATATTAACAGACATAAAAGGAGAAATTGACAGTAACACAATAATAGTAAGGGACTTAAACACCCCCACTCACATCAATAGGCAGGTCATCCAGAAAGAAAATAAGGAAACACTGACCTTAAATGACACATTAGACCAAACAGACTTAATAAATAGATAATTTAAGAAAACTGAGATCGTATCAAACAACTTTTCTCACCACAATGCTATGAGACTATAAATAAACTACAAGAAAAAATGCAAAAAACATAAACATGTGGAGGCTAAACAATACACTAGTAACAACCAGTGGATCACTGAAGAAATCAAAGAAGAAATAAAAAAATACCTGGAGACAAGTGAAAATGTAATCACATTGATCTAAAATCTATGGGACACAGAAAAAGCAGTTCTAAGAGGGAAGTTTATAGCAATACAAGCCTACATCAGGAGACAAGAAATATCTCAAATAAACAACCTAAACTTACACTCAAAGGAAACAGAAAAAGAACAAACAAAACCCAAAGTTAGTAGAGCAGAAATAAATAAAATAGAGACCAAAAAACTGCAATAACAATAGAAAAGATCAAAGAAACTAAGATCTGGTTCTTTGAAAAGATAAACAAAATTGATAAACCTTTAGCCAGACTCATCAAGAAAAAAAGAGAGGGCCCAAATAAATAAATCAGAAATGAAAGAGGAGAAGTTAAAATGATACCATGGAAATAAAAAGGATCATAAGAGATTACTACGAACATTTATATGTCAATAAAATGGACAACCTAGAAGAAATGAAAAAATTCCTAGAAATAAATAATCTCCTAAGATGGAACTGGAAATATCAATAGAAAATATTAATAGACCAATTACCAGTAAAAAAATTGAATCAGTAATAAAAAAAAAAGTTCCAACAAACAAAAGTTTGGAATCAGTTGGCTTCATGGGTGAATTCTACCAAACATTTAGAGAAGAGTTAACACCTATTCTTCTCAAACTATTCCAGAAAACTGAAGAAGGAGGAATGCTTCTGAAATTCTATAAGGCCAGTTTTACCCTGATACCAAAATCAAAAAAAAAAAAAAAATACAGGCCAATATCAGTGATAAACATAGATGATAAAATCCTCAACAAAATATTAGCAAACCAAATTCAACAATAAATGAAATGGATCATACACCATGATCAAGTGGGATTTATCCCAGGGATGCGAGGATGGTGTAGTATCTGCAAATCAATCAATGTGCTATACTACATTAACAAATTGGAGAAAACTCATATGATCATCTCAATAGATGTAGAAAAAGCTTTTGACAAAATTCAACATCCATTTATGATTAAAAATCTCAACAAAGTAGATACAGAGGGGATATACCTCAAGATAATTAAGCCCATATATGACAAATCTATAGCCAACATCATAATAAATGATAAAAAGCTGAAAGCAACAAGATCAGGAACAAGGCAAGGATGCCCATTCTTGTCACTTTTATTCAACATAGTTTTGGAAGGCCTAGCCTCAGCAAATAGACAAGAAAAAGAATAAAAGAAGTCCAAATTGCAAAGGAAAAAGTAAAACTGTCACTTTTTGCAGATGACATACTATATATAGAAAAATCCTAAAGACACTACCAAAGTAGTAGGACTAATAAATAAATTCAGTAAAATTGCAGGATACAAAATTAATATACACTTAAATGTTAAAATGTCCAGACTACCCAAGGCAATCAACAGATTCAATGCAATCCCTATCAAACTACCAAAGACATTTTTTTATAGAACCAGAACAAATAATTCTAAAATTTGTATGGAACCACAAAAGATCCCAAATAATCAAACCAATCTTGAGAAAGAAGAACAAAGCTGGAGGTATTAGACTCTCTGCTTTCAAACTATACTACAAAGCTACAGTAATAAAAACCATACAGTACAGTCACAAAAACAGACACATAGATCAATGGAACAGAATAGAGAGCCCAGAAATAAACCCACACTTATATGATCAATTAATCTATGATAAAGGAGGAAAGAATATACAGTGAGAAAAAGACAGCCTCTTCAATAAATGGTGATGGGAAAACTGGACAGCTACATGCAAGAGAATCAAACTGGACTACTTTTTCACACCATATATAAAAATAAATTCAAAATTGATTAAAGATTTAAGTGTAGACCTGAAACTATAAAACTCCTACAAGAAAACACTGGCAGTGCTCTCTTTTGACATTGGTCTTAGCAATATATATATATATATATCTATATGTGTGTATATCTATATCTATATCTATATATATATTTTTTGATCTGTCTCCTCAGGGATGGAAAATAAAATAAAAAATAAACAAGTGAGACTACAACAAACTAAAAAGCTTTTGCACAGTGAAGGAAACTAACAAAAAAAAAAAAAAGTGAAAAGGCCACCTACTAAATGGGAGAAGATATTTGAAAATATATCTGATGAGGGATTAATATCCAAAATACACAAAGAACTCATACACCTCAACAAATAACCAGGCTAAAATGGACAGAAGACCTGAATAGACATTTTTCCAAAGAAGATGGAAGGCAGAGAGACGGCCAACAGACACATGAAAAGATGCTCAAGATCACTAATCATCAGGGAAATGCAAATGAAAATCACAATGAGATAACATCTCACACCTGCCAGAATGGCTATCATCACAGACAACAAATAACATGTGTTGGTGAGGATATGAAGAAAAGGGAATCCTTGTGCGCTATTTTGGGATTGTAAATTGGTGCAGTCACTATAAAACTGCCATACGATCCAGCGATTTCACTTTAGGGTATTTATCTGAAGAAAACAAAAACACTAATATGGAAAGATATATGCACCTGCATGTTCACTGCTGCATTTTTTCCCATAGCCAAGATATGGAAGCAACCTAAGTGTTCAAATGGGTGGTTGCCAGAGGGGAGGGGGATGAGGGAGCAGGAGAAATAAGTGAAGAGGATTAAGAGGTACAAACCTCCAATTATAAAATAAGCCACAGGGATGCAATATACAGCATACGGAATATGGTCAATAATACTGTAATAACTTTGTATGGGGACAGATGGTTACTAGACTCATTGTGGTGATAATTTCATAACATATACAAATGTCAAATCACTATATAGTACACCTGAAACTAACATAATATCATACATCAACTACATTTCACTTTAAAAAAAAACTATTTAAACAACACAACATTGTTAATCAATATAAAATAAAAATTTAAAAAAAACTAGTTAAGGAAACAAACACTACATAAAGTATCTATCTAACACACTACTTAGAACACAGAAGGTAATTCAAATATTTGTTCACTCTCATTCCTCCTCCATCACAAAGGACCTTTGAAAACTATTAATAATCTTCGATTAAGTATTAGTTCGGTTAGTTCAGATTTTTATTTGAAAGTACTATTCTTCAAAGGGAGGTAGCCATTAGGATTGTCTGTAATCTTGGGCAATTTTAACTTCCTCAATTTTTAGAATATATAATAAATTCAGGATTTTTTCCTCTCCATAATTTTAAGTGTGACTCTAATAGGGAACTCATACTTGTTGAAGAAAAATACCCCTTTTTCAGACGTGTGAATCTTAACTGAGGTTTGAACCATGAAAAAAACTTTTAACTGCCCTATTAGAACTAAACATTATCAAGTATGATTATTATTGTTATAATTATATTAGCACATATTGAACTCTACCTAACTGGAAACATTTTGTAACCCACTCAGGTAGTATTCCATTTTTTCATTAAAGCTTGATTAATATGCAAGTTATAAGTTAGTTGAGTGGCAACGATGATTTAAATTTGGGTTTACCTTAATAGCATCGAAATACATCTTCTTAGCTTGTAGATCTGTCTTGTCAGACATTAACCATGCCTTTAGCAAATATTCATAAAAGCTGTCTCCAAGTCCTCCAACTGATACATGATCTGCAAAGAGAGGGAAATGAATCTTAGACTGATTCAGACTTTAATTCAGATAATGCAGTAAAATCATATTAGTAACTAGAATGCAAAACCGTTAAGTCAACTGCAACTCAATGTTACATTTAAATTCCAACAAATCTCTTGTTTTCAGAAAGATATTCTGAAATGAGCAGATGTGCTGTTAACTAATGTGATATACTTTAAATAATTACCAATGTAGTATTGTAAACATGCAGATAAAAAATATATAATCAACCCTAATTCTATTTTTACTCTGTTTCTTTAGTAAAAATACCAAATTAAAATGTTTTACCATATATATTCAAATATATTTTTAATTGCTTTATCTCTCAATAATAAACTATGTCAAAGCTATGAGTATCATCAAATCTTAAAAAAAAAACAAAAACAAAACTGGCTTGCAATATAACCAGAAGCTCCTCAGCTTCTTGTATTATAATTTTTATTATTTGATAGGTTTTGTAGTGTTATCAATCTGAAGGGTCAAAATCCTTTGAGAGAGGTAAGAAAGAAGACAGGGCAGGAGAAGTTTTTCTTTTTAATACAGTCACCCCTCCATATCTGTAGGTTCCCCATCAGTAGATTCAATCAACTGTGGATTGAAAATATGATAAAAAAATTCAAGGAAGTTCCAAAAAGCAAAACTTCAACTTGCCATGCACAGCCAAATTCTATTTACATGGCATTTACATTGTATTTACATAGCATTTACATTGTATTAGGTATTATAAATAATCTAGAGATGATTTAAAGTATCTGGAGGATATGCATAGGTTATATGCAAATACTATGCCATTTTACATAAGGGACTTGAGCATCCATGAATTCTGGTATCCCTGGGGTCCTGGAACCAATCCCCTGCAGATAGGGAGGAATCAATGTACTCCAATCCGAACATCCCCCTCCACTGTCATTTATTATGCCAGATCCACTACATATTTATATTATTGCTATACAAACAGTCTTTGACTTATAGGTAGGTAATCCTCATTAAAAGTGAGAAAACTGAGGTTTAGAGGGGCTAAATGAGATTATAACATTGGTAGGTGCAAGCTAACTCTTCAGCCCACACAGGGTCTCAAACTTGGAATCACTTGCTCCCTAACATATAACACTAAATGTACATATTCTTTTGCCTACTGCTTGAATCAATACTGTTACTTTTCAAGCATATTTACCTACAAAAACAGAGACATACTCTCTTTGAAATATCATTCCTAGAATTCATAGAGAATTTGTGCGTTAATTAGGTAGTCTTATTTGGGAAATTTGCATTTGAAGTTTCATAACTTGAAACTAACTTTATGTATCTATTAAAAAAATAAAACCTTTATTAGTTGATTTAGTTACACAAAAGTAAATTGGTTTTTATAGTACTATCAAGACAATTTTCTCCTGAGTCCCACCCAACAACTCCACTTGGACATGGGGACCTAAAATTGAACACAGGTTAAAAGTGAATGCATTATCTTTTCCTCCTCAACCTTATCTTAGCCTTGGTCCCTATCTCACTAAGTGGCGCCATCATCCTGCCAAGTCTGCACAAGTCAGACATCAAATAGTCATTCTTTACCTCTTCTCTCCTTCACTCCCATATTCAATGAGTTACTGAACTCTACTCATTTTACCTCCAATGTATCTCTTAAGTGCATCTACTCCTTCCTGTCCTCATTAATGTGATTCTGGCCCAAGCTACCACTGTGCCCTGCCTGAGTCTGCAATGGCAAATTATCTGGTCTCCTGCACTGTGATAGCATCTTGCTATTTAAACTTAATAAAATTAAAAAAAAATCAGTTCTTCAGCCACACTAGTGCTCATACATGTGGCCTGTGGCTACTGCACTGAAGAGGGGAGATACAGAACATTTTCATTATCACACAAAGTTCTGATGGCAGTGCCACTCCAATCTATTTCCCACATTAATGAATGCCAGAGCAATCCTTTTAACATGTGAATCAGATCAGCCCTTACTTGAAGCCTTCAATGATGGAGAGTCAAAGCCTGGGTCTCTGGAGACCTGGGAGGCCCTGTATGACCTCAATCTTCTCTATATTATCAGTTCTGCTCTATCTGCTCTCTGCTGTCTTGCTATATGGTCCCTCTTTTGGTTTCTCAAAACCATCAGGCTCCTTCCCACCTCAGGGATTCTAAAGGCATTGTTCTCTCTGTCTGAAGTGCGCTCCCTGATTCCTTTTCCCTTCATTTAGTAATCCTGACTCATATTTCATATCTGATGCCCACTAAGTTCTCTCATTATACACTTTCTGATCGCACATGTGTACCACACCTCACCTGCACTTTCATAAGATGGTGAAATTTTTTTTGTCTCCTTCATAAGATTATGATCCAGGAGGGCAGGGACCAGACCTATGATGTTTCCCAGTCCACATCAGCTCCTAAAAAGCATCTTGCACATAGTAGGTACTCAGTAAAAAACTGATGAACAAAGCAAAATTCTTTTAAGTCAGTCTTATTAAGGACTACACCTATGAAGCCCAGAATGGCTATATTTTTAAGTAAATATGTGATTTTCTTTTGCAGGAAGTCCAGAATTACAGTTTTAATTTTAATGTAAAATTAGTATTTTTATAATTGTAAGGCTGATCCTTAAAAGAGCAGTTTGAAGTGACCTTTACAATTTCCTAAATAAATGGCCACAGAAACCTCTGACATTTACAAACTAAATAGACTAAGTACTATTCCATCGATAATAAGCCCTGTTGTTATAAACATGACTGCAGGAGACAAATGCAAGAGATGTGTGGTAAAGCAAATCACGTCCAGTTACTGTCAAAATAACGGGGACTAAATAAGTAATAGGAAATGATGGCCATGCTCCAGACATGTCCTTTAGAGTTAAAGCAATGAGAGTTGAAAACTAACAGCCAGAAGCAGCTTCATTTTCTTCTCCCTTGGGTTATGATTCTATAATGAAGGAAGAAGCAAGCTTGGGCATTTGGTGATTTTTTAAAAAAGGAAAAGGGTTTACATATTTGTTTTAAGTAATGTTGCTAAGTGCTGGTTAATTTTCTATTTTCCTACCTATAAAATTTTTATATTTGGAAAGAATCAAAATAAAGGAACATAAAGGAACATAAAGGAGAAACAAGAAAAGGTCTTTTTGATAATTTAGCATATCACTCACTAAGCTTCCCCCATGTCTGGATGACTATTTGTGTTGGCAACAAAGTCCTGTGTAAATATCTCAGTGGCTGTAAGAGAGAACATGCCTGATTTTATCAGCAGGAAAGGACTGTCTACTTCTAGAAAGAACATATGTGGTATTCTTATTCCCAAATGCTCTAAACATAATGTGTATAATAGCTACTCAAATATTATGTTCTTTTATAAAAGGGGTAATGTATTCTTTTCTTTTCTATAAAAGGGGTAATGTATTCTTTTCTTTTCAGTAGGATTAGGTCACATAAAAGGATTCCTAATACTTAAAAAGAGAAAAAAAAATATCAAAAGAATCAAGACAAAAAGGATTAAATACTCAGCATCTTCACTTTTTAATTTTATAGACTTCATCTGAATCTGAACTTCTCTCCTCAAAGCAATCCCCCAATGATACTAGTACCACCATGTTTTATAGATACACACACACACACATATAACGTTGCTATGTTAACTGAAGAAGGGTGATAATTGTTCTGTTTATAAGACACGGAGCCCCATATTTGGCCTCAATAGTCAAGAGATATTATCATTGACCAGGACCGGATGTTGCCTCTCAGCCACAATTGAGGAGCAGGAGACAAATTGTTCAGAGAGGAAAAACAGAACCATTATTAAAAGCAGAGGCAGAAAAAGTCAGATTGGATACGGACTGCATGAGTATTCACAAAATTCAAGTAAGCTCCTACTAGCTGGAAGATACTATGTGCTGAGTTAACAAATATGGCGAAGTCACTGTCCTCAAAAGTTTTGGATCCATAGGAAGATGGGTATGTATATGAATCATTAGGGAAAGACTGTGATAGGAACGTACACAAAGTGTTGGGACAGAGGAGGAAGAAGGGGGCGGGCAGAGGAGGAGTGGGTGCTAACAATTTCCAACCAGTGTCTTGAAGAAAGCCACCTAGAAGAAATGGAGATTGAGCTGGTTCTTGGTAGAGTTAGAAGTGCAGTAAAAGGGCTGAGGAAACAGCACAAGCCAAGACCTGGATATGGCCAAGCAGACCTTGATTAAAGAATAAAAAAAAGTGTGTCTTCCTTGTGGCTGGAACACAGGATGGGGGTGGGGGAAGAGAGACGGGGGACTCATGAACCCTATTTGTTTTTCCATCAGGAATTGGCCCATAAACAATCCAATTACAAAGGGCCCTTTGTACCAGGAAGCATGGCCAAATACGTAGTGTATTGGTGACCCAGAAGGTGAAGCTGGCATGTTCCAGAACAACTGACTCTTTTTGTCCCTCTTCATAGTGACTTCTAAATCCTATATCACAGGAAGAAAAAAGTAAATCATAGAGACTTTTTTTCAACTTTTGAAATCTTTCGTGAGAAGGAGAACTCTAAAAACGCTTGTCCTTTCAGAGAATCGTATCTAGTTATCTTGAACTCAGAAAGCTACTCAGGTTCTATTTTATCCCAAATACTATAGTGGCCCTCACACTTTTTAGCCTCAGCACCCTTTTACACTCTCAAAAACGAATAAGCACCCTAAAGAACTTGTTTATGTAATATCCATCAATATTTACCATATTGGAAGTTAAAACAGAATTTAAAATATTTTATTAATTTATTTAAAGTAATAATATACCCATTATATTAATATATAGATTTTTCATAAGAATATGTTACATTTTACAAAACAAAAATAATTAGTGGGAAGACTGATACCATTTTACATTTTTGCAAATCTCTTTAATGTTTGCTGTACTAGAAGACAATTGGATTTTCACATCTGCTCTACATTCAATCTGCTGCTATATGTTGTTCTGGCTGAAATATATGAAGAAAATTCAGCCTCACACATTTATACAGTTGGAAAACAAAGAGTATTCTGATAGTCTTTTCAGATAATTGTGGGTAATTTTTCTTTGGTACTACAACAAAACTTGACAAGTGGTCAAAGTTTTTTAACAGTTGCAATGTGGAGTTAGAAACCACATCGATTAATTTTTGCACTATTACATTAAAATCCACTGGGCCATCTTGCACTTTGAATGCACTTTTTCTCACACATGATTTTATAGCAGCATGCATTGGTCATTTGGAAAATATTGGTTCACTGAATTATGCACATCTTCCAGATGTTGATACATTTGATTATACAACATTGAAAAACCATATTTGTTAATATCATCACCAATCTCAGCAGAAGAGTCTTTTAGTGTTGGTGAAAGACATTAAGCTTATGGTGGCAATGTGCAAGTTTTTCAAAATTCTAATTTTCATTTAGAAGCTCAAGTTTTACCTTTGGCACAGATACTGTTAGTTTTCCTGGAAGCAACGTGCTCATTTTTGCGACCACGTCTATCAATTACCCAAGTCTGAATAACCAGTTTGTCTTCAGTAGTTCTTTCAAGTAAAAATGGTGACTTGTGAAACAACATGCGGCTAGTTCAGCTTGCAACTCAATCACACGAGTGCTTTTCTATGAGGCAACCACTATTTTTCATCATGCAGCACAAACACCTTAAGCATCCTTTCCATTTAATCATACAGAATATTACAATGATGTGCACTCAATGATTGAGATTTACTAGAATCAGTAAATTTTTTGCTTCATTAAGAGCATTCATGAGTGAAACTGGCATCTTTTTATTTGTTATCTGCAGTGAAGGATATGACCACAGGTATATCTCATTTTATTGCCTTTTGCAGATACTTCGTTTTATAAAAATTGAGAGTTTGTGACAACCCTGCATTGAGCAAGTCTATCAGCATCATTTTCCCAACACAATTTGCTCACTTTGTGTCTCTGTGTCACAGTTTGAAAATTTTCATGATATTTCTTTTTCATTACTATTATTTTTTTATGGTCATATGTGATCAGTGATCTTTGATATTACTATGACTTACTGAAGGCTCAGAAGATGGCTAGCATTTTTTAGCAGTAAAGTATTTTTACATTAAAGTATATACAGTGTTTTTTAGACATAATACTACTGCATACTTAATGGACTACAGTAGAGTGTAAACATAACTTTTATATGCACTGGGAAATAAAAAAGAATGTGTGACTAGCTTTATTGTGATATTTGATTTATTGCAGTGGCCTGGAACTGAACCCACAATGTTTCTGAGGTATGCCTGGTGTTAGTACTATCTAGTGTCTCTGCCATGGCTATCACTATTGCTTCAGCAGTTTTGTCCACCATTGCTTTTGCAATGTAACTGCAACTGTCAGCACAGTAAAAAAGGCAGAAAGTCTTAGTGTTATTATAAAAATAGCTTTGATTTTGTAGGTCCCCTGAGAGATTTCAGGGACATCTAGTGATCTGCAGACCACACTTAGGTTAAGTGGCAACCTTGACCATGGTGTTGTGGTCTCAATGCTAGGGCCTTCCATAGACATTACTAACACAGACATAGATTCTAGCACATTTTTTCTACTACATTATTCTTTAAGAAAAATACTTCTAAAGTAACAGCGAGGCATAATCATCTAGGAACATCATATTTAAATACAAAGAAAAAAACTCAAATTAGAGTAAAATTTCAAGACGTCGCTAACATCCACGGCACAGCTAGACATCTCACTTAGGATTTTTCATTTGCTCTCAGGTGCTGCTTAATCTACCACTGTTTTTCCAAATCAGCTTGAGAACATTTCTCTCAGCTACTCTGAATCTTTATATGCCTGGCCAAAGTCCCTAAGGATCTGAAGTGAGGGCTTCTAGCACAATACTTTCTTCTACGGTAAAGTTACCTCTCCTGGCAGGAAGCCTTTATCTGCTGGCTTAAAATTGACTAAAGTACCCTGTTTGCTCTTACAATTTCTCAATCCTTAAAGACTCAGGCTCCTCTCCCATCCTGTAGCCAAACAGAAAGAGAAAATGTTACAAAATAGAACACTCTAGTTAGTCTGGGTAAACCTTGTTAGTCATTAGCACAAAGGAACAATTTTCTTATCTATATAACCAGTTTATTATAGGCTAGCATCCCCACAGTACCCTGACCAGATATTCCCTTTCTGATTAACAGCTTTAAGTGTGCTTACAGATCATCATGCTCACAGTTATGCATGAAAAATAAACAATCTAGTTCCCCGGTAACATTTACAGTCTGTCTTATGACAGAAGCCTATTTATTAAAGGAACCATGCTCCCTTTCCCCTTTTCTAAAGATTCTCCAACAAGATTTGTGCTTTTCTTGGTGTTCCTTCTCTCTGTTACTAGAACAGTGCTGGGTATCATAAAGAGCTAAAACAATGCTTAACTTTTTTTTATTATTAATTATTGGAGTATAGTTGCTTTACAATGTTGTTAGTTTCTGTTGTGCAGAAAAGTGAATCAGCTATACATATATGTGTATCCCCTCTCTTTTTCATTTAATTTAAATTAAATTAAATTAATTATTTATATTTTTTTGGCCATGTCGCGTTTTAGTTGCGGCACGTGGGATCTTCGTTGAGGCATCGGGATTTTTCCTTGCGGCACGTGGGCTTCTCTCCAGTTGTGGTGTGCAGGCTTCTCTCTAGTTGTGGTATGTGGGTTTTCTCTCTCTAGTTGTGGTACAGGGGCTCCAGAGTGCGTGGGCTCTGTAGTTTGCAGCACTTGGGCTCTCTAGTTGAGGCGCACGAGCTCAGTAGTTGCGGCGCATGGGCTTAGTTGCCCCACGCCACGCGGGATCTTAGTTCCCCTACCAGAGATCGAAGCTGGGTCCCCTGCATTGGAAGGTGGATTCTTTACCACTGAACCACCAGGGAAGTCGCTATACCCCCTCTCTTTTGGATTTCCTTCTCATTTAGGTCATCACAGAGCACTGAGTAGAGTTCCCTGTGCTATACAGTAGGTTCTCATTAGTTATCTATTTTATACATAGTAGTGTATATATGTCAATCCCAATCTCCCAGTTCATCACACCACCATCCACCCCCCACCCCCGGTATCCATACTTCCATCCTCTACGTCTGTGTCTCTACTTCTGCTTTGCAAATAAGTTCATCTGTATCAACAATGCTTAACTTTTGACTTACATTGAGCCCACTGTCCACTATTGGGATTCAGATAGTTAGGATAAAGGCCTTGTGGTTTTTCCAGGTTGTTCAGTACTGTTCGAATATTCATTACCTACAATAGAAAATGGAATGTTACTATGAACATATGAAGAACAAGTTTGGTATCATTCTTCTCTCTTTCTTGATTCCATTTTTCCATGTTAGAAAAAAAAAAGTTGATTTAAATGATGCAGAATTAGAGCAAAGAGAGTTGCCACCAGCTTACAAAAATAATAACTGTAAGTGAATATAGTCACACTGATCTACCGTATGGCAGACACCACAGAAGGAACTAGGATGTATCAGTGGATAAACGAAGTCATTACCATTTTGGAATTTGCATCCAGTGGAGTGAGACAGCTAACAAACAAATAAATATATCAGGTGGTAATAAATGCTATGAAAACAATACAAAAGACTAATGGGACAGAGTGATGTGAGGTGGTGAGGGTGTACTCTGTTAGTCAGGGTGGTCTGGGGAGGCTACTGGGAGAGTGTTTCAGCAGAAATTTAAAGGAATGAAGGAGTAAGTCATGCAGAGCAATGGAGGAAGAGCACGTGGGCAGAAGGAAGAGCAAGTACAAAAAAGCCCTGAGAAAAGGGTGGGTCTGGCAAGACCACCAAGGGTGGAGGTGAGGAAGCAAAGGGGAGAATGTCAGAGAGCCTAGAGGTGGCCAGGGCCCACATCTTGCAGGCCTCACAGACCATAATGTGGGCTCATCTTACTGAGTGTGACGCAAAGCCATTGAAAACTTGTGTTTTTACAGGATCAGTGTGACTGAGGGGGCAAGGGAGGAAGTGGTAGTCAGATGGCTACTGCACAGTCCAGGTAAGAGATGATGGATCCCTGGACTAGGGTAGCAGCACAGGTAACGGGATACAAAGGATTTCTTGATGGATTGGATCTCAGGTTTACCAAAAAGAGAGGAACCAGGACGACCTCAAGATTTCTGGTCTGAGCCATTGGGTAAACTGAGGCGTCTTTACCCAGATAATGAAGACTAGAGTAAAAGCCAGTGTAGGGCCTGAGTCTGAGACATTTTAAGTGGGAGTTGTCTGACAGACCTTTCAGTGGAAATGCTGAATAGGTACTTAGCTATAGAGCCTGGAGTTCAGGGGACAGGTTGGAATTGGAATTACAAATGTGGAGTTAACAGCCTACAGATACTATGTAAAGTCATGAGATTGAATGAAATAATGGAGCGAGTGAATGTAAAAAGAAGAGGCCCCGGTTTGAGTCCTGGGGTTTTCCAATGTTTAGAGGTTGGGGTGATGAAGAAGATGCAACAGAGGAGACTGAGAAGGAGCACCTGGCAAAGACGGAGGCAAGCCAGGGGCAGAGAATGCCCATGGAGAAGGAAGTGATCTAGTGTGCCAATGCTGAGAGGGAGAGGGAGAGGGACGGAGAGAGGGAGGGGGAGGTGAGAATGACCATTGGATCTGGCAACACAGCCCTCACTGGTGTGGCTGGGGGAAAAGCCCGGCGGGAAGGCATTCAAGGGAGTGGGAGTCAAGAAGAGAAGATAACAAACACAGACAACTCTTCCAAAGAATTCTGCTGTAAAGGGGAGCTGACAAGTGGGGTGAAAGCTAAGGGCAGAGTGGTGGGGTGATGGGTGTGTTTCTTGAAAATGAGAAATTGATTCAATTGCTACTTTGCATTTGTAAAACACTTTGAGTTTAAAATGTCTTTCATGTATATGGTTCACATAGTCCAGAAAACACTACAGTTTTAGATAAGGGAAAAAATTCAGAGACGTAAAGTTACTTGCTTGAGGTGTAGAGAAACAGACATGTAAGCGAGGCCCTCTTGCACTGATTTAGAATGGTGCCGTGAAAAGAATGGTTTACAGTTTGGTTAAATGAAATGCTGCATGTAACAAAACTTCATAAAGGGCTACATTAAAATTGGTGGTTCTTTTCCACATTCCGTATTACTAAATCTCCCCAGAGAGGGATATTGTTTCCTACAAGTACTTTTTTGCAGTGCAAGGTATATTGGAGAATCTCACCTTATCAGCAAAGATGGGGTTTCCTGATAAGTAGCTCAAGTGTATAAACTCCAAATGCAGAGTTCCAAATTCTGCCAAAATACTGCTGCCTCCTGAGGCCCAGGGCCAATTCCTTCCAATCCCACTAAAGAAGAGAAGAGAGTGAAGAGTTATGGGTCAGAATGATTCCATTTTTTTGCAGCTCTAAGTAGAAGTGAAAGAGACAGCTTTTGAATAATGGCACCTCAGTTAATAGTTCGCTCTGTATATTTTAAAATATCCAGTGTTGCTTTCTTTGGCTACTGGTTTCAGGCTTTGATTCCTATCTTCAAATTGAAAATTACTTTTGACTTAAGTCAGAAAGAAGTTGTTATGTGCTTGCTGTTGATGAACAAATATTTTAGAAGGTACAGGTGCCATAAAGAGATATACACCCATTCCAAGTAGAATATAAAACAAAATCAGACCAAAACACCCCTACCATGCTCCATATCCCATATTAAGCCTTTCTACATTTTCAACATTTTAATTAATTTCAGTCTGAGAGTCCAGGGACTTTTTTAGACATTCACATTATATACAACATTTTTCTTGGATATAAGATATATTTCAAAGATTCGTTAGTTATATACTCATTCCACCCTGCTCTAAACTTCCTCCCCATTTACTAGACTTCCTTTCTTATGTTTCCCTTCACACAATTTTACCTATTTTCTAAGGCACTCATGTATTCCATGACCTATTTAATCTACGCTCAAGAAATTCAACAAAATTATGTAATTCAAATCTGAAAGAGGTCAAAGGAATAAACTTAAAAAATTATTGCCTTGTGGCTCATCTTAGTGAAATGCTTTTTAAAAAGAGTTAGTCCTAAACATACACTGACACAAATACACATAAAGTGGCTCTTGAGACATGGTCATACACTTGGGTACAGTTTATTTCTGGAGAGCTACTTAAAATGTCAAACACAGGTGATAATTCAAATAAAGAATAAAGTCAATGATTCTCCTGACCAATAAATTCTCTTCCAGAAAGCTGAAAACCCACATTTTGGTTTTCATTCAGACTCACATTTACTGCATGCCTACACTTTGCCAGGGACTACGCAGGGCACTGGGTTACAAGGATCCTTATAATGAATAAATCACTCTTAAGGACCTTATAGCGTAATGGGAAAGAAAGACCTAAGCGTAAATAATTCCAATCACATAGAGTAAGTGCCAAGTTAAATGTGTGAAGTGTTCTGAGCACCTAAGGCCAGGACATGCAATCCAACATGGAAGGGATCACAGAAGGCTTCTTCGAGGCGAGTCCTGAGTAGATTCTTGAAGGGTAAATAACAAGTAGTGAGGGAAGAATGGAGAGAAGGAGAATCTGGACACAGAGAGACACACAGCAGAAGGGCTAGCCAGGAACCTGAGGTAGCTCCTGAGAGTGGTGAGTCGAGGGAAGGGAAGGTGGCAGAAGAGAAGGCTGCAAGGTTAAGTTGAAGCCAAACCTTGCAGGCTTGTGGATTTCTCACTTTCCTCTCTTTCTAAGTTGGCCCCATTGACATACTGCTCTTGGTGTCCCCTAGGTTTCCTATTCCCTTTGTTTTTCATTTTACGCATTCACAACCCTGGGTAAACCCTTCCAGTTCTGTCACTGCTTCTGCCACAGGCATGCTGTGGATGCTGATGAAAAGGAAAACATGATGACAATCTGGTATCTGACATTGTAGGCTGCCACCCTCTTACTCCCTGTTTCTTTTTGGAGTAAAATCTAGATTTTGCTCCCAAACACGGATTTATAGTAAACCTAATAAAAAATAAACAGAAATAAAAGACAGAGATCTGAAAACCACATATTCATTTATTTTAGAAAATGCCTTATGTTTATTAACTTCTGGGACTGAGAGTCAGTTTTTATTTTCATCGTTGGCTTAGATAAAAGGAATATCCAATCATCCAAATAGGATGAACAGCTACTTTCAAATTTTATTAACATATGGCAAATGCATACAGTAATTGGTCACTAATTTGCTGTCATGACATGTTATTTTTTTATTCCAATCGTTCTATCACTGACCAAAGTCAATAAACCTATTTAGCAAAACTCCAAATTTCTATGTTCCAGAGAAACTATAAAAGCCACAATATCAGGGCAAGAGGGAATGATGACTTCATCCGGGAGAAGGAAGAGGATGGCAGGCCAAGGAGCCCAGCCCAGTTTCCAGATCTTCAGGGACTGGTTCTTTTCAAGTTCAGGGTGTTAGAGGCTGTGGCAGCACACTCAGATGTGAAACTTAAGCAGTATATGTACTAAATAAAATTCAAATTACTTTTGTATGCAAGCATTTGTTCTCTGCTATTAATGTGGTTAATCAAGAGAAAACCAGAGATATACTGAAAAAATTTCAATATGTTAAAAAAAGATTTAAAAAGGTTTATATACATACATATATATATATATATATAATCTCTTTGTCTTTGCACACATTCATAGCAGAAGGAAAACAGCACTGTATCACTAATTATATAGGGAGCAAAACATTAAAAGCACTAGCAAAGGATATGTCATGTGAACAGAAAGGAAGCTGGGTTTCGAATACCTATATGTTTATATGAAAGTATAGCTTTGGTTGCCATTCTTTCAATCTACAAAATTAACGTGTTTCAGTAAAATTATAAGATCAATGGTTACACTGGCTCTTAAGTGTAAATCAGGGAAGGGTTTCAGGAAATCAGATAGGGCATCATTATATCTAGATATTACATAAGGTCATTTGCCTTTTCTTAGGCAAAGCTGCAAAGACATGGAGATTGGCCTGGAAAGCATGAGGCACATGCCATAGGCCATCACAGCTGCAATACCTGTGTGTCGGGGAAGCGGCTGCCTACTTGCACAGCAAATGTGTAGTGAGTCAGAACCAAGTGTTGGTCACTCACAGAACAATTTCTAAGATCTTTTTTGTCTCTAAATTCTACGAGTCTACTGAAAAATCTATATATTTATATGGCTCTAATTTCTTTTTTATGGTATTTTTATTTTTTAACTTTTTAAACTTTTTATTTTATATTGCAGTATAGTTGATTAACAATGTTGTGTTAGTTTCAGGTGTACAGCAAAGTGATTCAGTTATACATATACATGCATCTACTGTTTTTCAAATTCTTTTCCCATTTAGATTGTTACATAATATTGAGCAGAGTTCCCTGTGCTATACAGTAGGTTCTTGTTGGTTATCCATTTTAAATACAGCAGTGTGTACACGTCAATCCCAAACTCCCTAACTATCCCTCCCCCACCCTTATATGGCTGTAATTTCTAAAATAATATATATGGACAGTGGGCATTTGACATGAATATGGTGAGTTTGTGATAAAGGGAAATGAGTCAAGAAAGATTCTGCTCCCTTGGTCTGGGAGTCAGGGTGCCCTGGGCATCCCACGATACCAAAGGCTAAGCTTTCTAGACCTCTGGCTCAAAATGAATTTAATTTGAGAGAATAGGGGATTTTAAATGTCTTTAACTTTAGTTCTGCTATCATAGTATTTTAAAGGCAATCATGTTCTTTATCTATCTTTATTTTATAAGCACTAATAATATTTTAGAAAAATATTTTAAAGACAAAATAACAGTTTGTGTTCAGAAACTGTATGTTCTATAAGGCAGGCATGAAAGGGAAGAACATTTAAATATTGCCAATATTGTTATAATGACTGCATTTTAAGCCAAAATGATGACTCAGCATATGGAAATATATACAGACACAAAAAGGCAATTAACATGACTGGGGAGCTGTCAAGTGTTTGGTTCAAAGAATCCTGGAATAGAACTTCAAACTTTGCTGTCATTCTAATTCCATTTATTTCAGTTTCCTCCAATCTCCAGTTCTTCCATTTTAAATTGGAGTATTATTTAATACATGTGTCTCAACTTTTAATTTAATTTTAAATTTCACTATTCTACAAAGGTAATAATTCTTTGAAAGTAAAACATCACATCAGAAAATAACTGATTATGGCAATTGCAATTAGAAACATGTCTTTTAAAAAATTGAGTTGCTATGATTTTTTTGAAAATGTGGATTACTGTGTTGTTGCTCTAGAGACTGTAATTTGAATGTGGTTTATTAGCAGCCGTAATATACTTCCTCATTCTACTGCACTCAAAAGCAAGAAGGTATAATTATTTACTGAACTCATAACTCTGATAAGCAATGGGTGTTATGTGTTTTCCCTTCTCTCTCCTGGGAATGGTTAATAGCTCCAGAGGAAGGAAGTACAGTACTAATGATGTTATTCTACGCACGTTGGAATCCTGTGGGAGAGCTGCTCTTTTGCCAGAGCTTGTAATGAATCAAGTAGCTGGAGGATTGCTCTGGATTGATGGTATACGCCTTCAAAATAATCTTAAATCTAGGTACCTGAAGTTATATGCTATAGTTACTCCCCAGATACAATTTGGAATATTAACAAATACATTTATTTACTTAATATAATCAAATGCAACAAATAAAGAATTTACAGAACTGAAACAATTCTAAAAAATTGCCAGATGAATATGTAAGCAAAACATTAAATAGTTCTAAAGTCTTGATTAGCTATAGACTTTCAATTTACTCTTCCTTGCTGCTTGCTCTTCTCTGCGAAATGGGAAATGGGCCAATAAAGAAATTTCTTGAGGATTCTTGTCTGAATAATTTCTGATTAGCTGATCAGTAAACAAACTCCTCTCAAGTTCATAGTCCAAAATACAGCTTATTCCTTGGGGCTATGGAGTTAACAAGTTTTGGAAGAAAAAAATTTCCCACATTCTATATAGCATGGTAAAGCTTTACTTATGTTTGCAAATGACGGGGCACACGGGGATATTTAATTCAAAAGAGCAGATAATCCAATAATATTCCTTTTGGATTTTAGCATAGATTAGGAAAAAAATAATTGGAAAGTTCATGATGATTGTTTCGTTTAAATGTATTCCCAAAACTAACTGATTTTGAGATTAAGCAATTTCAGCTTATTACAAATGCTTCCTTCCTGCAAAGGCTTGCACAGTGCCAATCTTTCAAGTTTGTAGTCTAATACCTCATTAAGACTTGGACTAACAATTCCAGGGACTGGCATTCTAAGACTAGTCAAGATTCTACTGTAGCTCACGCACAGAAATTTTGACTGGGGAGCACTAGTCTCCTGAGGGCTATCCTATCAGGGAAAGCTGGCTAATAAACGGTAGCCACTTGACTGAATTAATCCATAATCCAATACTTACTGCTTCTGAACAGCAGCATGTGGTTTATATCTCCAAAGAATTTTCATACTTAAGTTTTTTAAGCAAGGGCCCAAATAATTTTTTAAAATTATCCATATCTTGTCCCACTTTGTAGGTATTTAGACAGAATCGAAACTGAATATTTATTATTTTAGTTTATTCTCACAGTCAATACTGCTGTCCTTGTATTTGACTATCTTGGATTGGAGGATAGGCTGGGGGCTACAAAGACTGAGATGATGAGAAGTCCTCTCTAATTCCATAACTAACCTGCTCCTAAGGTTCAAAGATGCTAAAATTCTGTTTTCCAGCTGTCCTTTGGGTAAGACCCCCTTGCTAACCAAACCACTTTCAACAGACTGAAAATAAGTTGAATGTAGTTTCTGCCC
The DNA here is from genome assembly GCF_028023285.1 of Balaenoptera ricei. Classification (NCBI taxonomy): domain Eukaryota; kingdom Metazoa; phylum Chordata; class Mammalia; order Artiodactyla; family Balaenopteridae; genus Balaenoptera; species Balaenoptera ricei. The sequence goes on along the minus strand of NC_082650.1, from coordinate 42,485,557 downwards.
AGTTATTGGGCAAACTGGGATAGCCTATCATTAGGTCAGAGAACACCACCAAAAGGCAGTACTGATGAGAAAGCATTTCAGTGCCCTTAGGATGAGTGGGCATGCACATACATTTACTTTATCGCACTTAAAAAAAAATCATATTCTACCTGTTGTTTTAAATATACATTACATTTTTCACGGACATTTCCCATGTCAATCAATGTACATCATCGTTGTTGTTGAGTGTTGAGTGCATAGTATCTGACTGAATGGATATATTCTAATTTACTTAAACATACCGCTACTGATGGACACTGAAGCTAATTTATTTTTTATTTTTAAGTTTTTTTTTCCCACTGTAAACAATTTAGTGGTATGTCTGGACCTTTTATAAAGCTAACTTATTTCTTAATAAAAATGCCTACATTGATTCCAGCTGGAAGATGTTAGCTGAATTGTCTAAACCGATAATGAGGATGGATTTTGGAATGTGCATTGGAGGCATAAATGTCCACTATTTAAAGAGTTATTTCTCTTTACAAAGTGGGCCTATTGTATCCCACCACATTTGGTAGCCTCTAGAACTCCTGGGATAGCTCAAATCCATTTGTTGAAATCACATTAAGTCCTTTAAAACTGGAGAGGTGGAAGTTACAGACAAGGATCTATATCCACTTTTCTAATAAACCTCAGGAGGGAATAGAAGCATAGTATAGTCCATCTTCCAAATGGTAATTCACTAATAATAGTTTGCCAGAACTTCCCTTCCTTTTAGATACAATTATTCCACTATTGTAAGAGTTTAACACATAACATCATTCCAAAACATTACTTAAGATCCAAGACTACAGTCAGATTTGGCTATGTTTATTCATCTCTTTTTCTGCCTTTCATTCTATGGGTCTATGGCTCATCTACAGATCAAGATAAATGAAATCAGTACAGATCCCAGGCTTTTAATTTTCCAAATGGTATACAATAGTCTCTTTCCACAACCAGAATGGCCAGGATTTCTCCTTTCTACTAGATTCTAAGATCCTCAGAGACACAGATTCTGCTTTATGCACCTGTGTAATCCCAAAGTCTAGGGCATTAGACATTCCCAAATGATTAATAAATTAGTTATCATTATACTTCAGGGTGGGCAATAAATTGTTTTTAAGGCAAGATCAGTAAAATAAATGCTAAATTAAGGAATCTGTAGTGGGAAAATGTAGCTAAATGCTATTCAAATTCCCAATGATGAATCAGCAAGAAAGTTCAAGAAAATAGATGATATATATAGGTAATCAGGGCTAATAACTAGGGCATTCTTTTAAGCTGCGTTATGTAAATTTAGATATTTCTCTTATCATCTAATGGAAATCTAATCAGCCAAAAGAAACTAGATGGTTAGTTAAACCACCTTATCATTTGAAATGGTAGCATTAGTTTTGAACTTTTACATAAGGATCATGCAAACAAAAATGTGTGCATAGCTTGTGGGAAGAACAAACAGATTCAGGGATTACTCTGAACAGATGCTGGAGAATAAAGCTACCAAGCTAGTGCATTCTCATTTTTCTGCCTTCTGCCTACAACGTATGGTTCCGAGACTGTGGAAAACTGTGTTATGAAACAGTGTGGCAACGAAAGTTTTAAAAACATAAAGATTAGGAAAAATCATGACACAAGAATAAAGAGGACAATCGAGAATGAAGAATAAAGAGGAAGAATAAACTGTTGAGGAAAACTCAACAATAAAGACAGGTGTCCTCAACAGAACATTGAGCTACTATGATGAAATCAACGACTGTTCTGTTTTGGCTCTCACTGACATCCTTATATAAAATATAGTCAGTGCTAAAGGATCATCTGTGTATAATTAGCTATATGCTGCCTTGTGATGTCTTCTCTGTTATTTATCTTTCCACATGCTGAAATTCATCTCTGTAACCTGAGAATAAGACCTAAAGGTGGAGATACAATTGTTTCTTTTACCACCACCACCCCTTAAAATAGATATTCACATAGTAAATGCCATAAGTTGATGACTGATGCATTTTATATATTTCAGCAACCAATCCATTTCTAATATTACTGTAAATCATATTTTTTTTCTATAAAATTCAGAAAGTAGTCTAAGGTTTACTACTTATAGTTAAAATATTTTACATGTATAGACACTTTCAATTGTTTACCTTTAACTTACATGTTTATATATTTTCAGTAATTAAGATTCTTTATACTATAGGAAAAAATACTAAAAAAAAAGGTAACTAACCCCCTAACAACTTTCACAAAGTGAGAATAATCAAAATGGGTAGTTTACATGGTCTGAACTTTTGGTAGCCTCCTAATGCTGATACGAACATTCGAAAAATGTTTCAAAATACTAAGCAAAATGGTTGGTGGAACTTTGATAGTAAAACTACTTATTTCCTAGTAGAATATTCAAAATATGAGCACTGACAAACATAACTAACTTTAAAAAATCTTTATTTAATGTGTGTTAGCGCTGTAAAATGCCAAAGTGAATACATGAGTATAGTACTTTGAGACCATACAATCATACTTATTTTACCTTTAAGGAAATAATCAGATAAATGAGTGCTGACACAAAAATGTAGCTTTTGGTAACTTTGTTAGAAAACATTATAAAATGCTAAAATGAAAACATCAAAATAGTATTTTGAAATTAGAAAATAATAACCACTCTCATTTTACCTGTAAGGAAAAGGAAGAGAGAAAAAAACCCTTCCTTCTTTACCCGCTGCTAATGGAGGTTGGGTTTTATATTTCATTTAAGGTTCAGTGCAAACTTGCTGGCTCAGAGAATTTTATGTAATAATTAGACCCTGAACACTGCTGTTCTTAACCCACTTAGGATAGAGTTTGGTGATATTATGAGAAGAATCTCTAAGAGACAGAGGAATCTGGAATGAAAGGGGAGAGGCTAGGCTTAGGACAAACTATACTAGACTAAGGTAAGACCAGACTTTCCAGAAAGATCTGGTCTGAAATGAGCTGCTGTGAAATAAAGCAATGAACTAGTAGGAGGATTCCAGGGTTTCATGGGTTGGGGCAAGTCCTGGTACAAAATAAATCTTACAGCTCTGATGAGTGTCTTCTTGTTCCATGAATGCCAATTTAAGAACAGTAACAATGTTTATGGGCTACTCCCCCCCTCCCCCATTCAAAATGGAAATGCTCTCTTGGGTCCTTGAGGAAAATGTGCTTTCTTGGAATTTAAGATTACCTACTTCAGTTAATAGTAGGATGTCAATGTGAAAAATGGCACAATTATCATGTAATGTTAAGCACTAAGAAGAGACTAGAACAGGCTGATGTGACAGAGTCTGACGGGGAGCTTCTTTAGATGGGTTTGTTGGGAAGATCATGTTAAAGAGGAGAGTTTCAAGCTGAGACAAGCAAGATAAAAATGAAACCGTCAGTGAGGACCTGGGAATGGTTCCCGCAAGTGCCCTAAGGGGTCATGACTCTGAAAAGTGTGAAAACAGAGGCTGGCTGTGTGGCTGTAGTGACAGGGACACTGGAGAGCTGATAAAGGGGCAGATCACCCAGGACTGGTAGGCCAGAGCAAGCGTTTGATTTATTCTAAGTGCAACGGGAACTCACTCTAGGGTTTTAAATAGGAGGTGATAAAATCTGATTTGCTTTATGAAAGTCCACTCTGGACACTGTGGTAAGAATGCACTATGTGAGAGCAAGACCTGGAAGTAAGCAAGCAGGCAGGTATCTAGGCAAGAGGCAGATGATGGCCTGGACTAGGTGCTAATTGTGGAGATGGACAGACATGGAGGGATTCAGGCTATGTCTGGAGGAAGAACCGGATTTGGAGATGAGGGAAGACTGGAATCAAGGATGATTTCTAGTTTTTTTGGCTTTAGCAGCTGGGTGGGTATTGATGCTACTTAAGAAGATGCAAAAGACTGACACAGGAGCAGGCATGATAAAGAAAAGCATGAGTTCTCTCTTTCAGATTCTGCTATAATAACCATCATTTATAATTACAAGGACAAAGTCAAATTTGATCATTTTAATTTTCCTTTTTTAGTTTTTTTTATAAACATCAATTTATTCAATTTGAGAGAATTTTCAGTTTGAAGAAATCTTTTTCTTCTCATACTCTAGATCCTAATATTTTTCAGAGTAAACACCATCAATAATTTACTGAAATCTCTTCTGAAATTTCCTAGTACATGGTCACTAGACAGAACTTTTAAAAATAGAAATGGAAGTATGCTATACATATTACCATATACTGTGTTTCATGAAAGAGTTAAGTACCTTGGTGCTCTACTGCATTATAGCTACATAGTATTTCAGTGTGTGGGTGTACCCTGACTTACTCAATCATTTATCTCTGTTCTCAAGTTTTGCTATTATAAACAATGTTGCACATTCATGAGTAGGTCTCTAGGATAAAATCCTACAAGTGGAATTTCAAGGTCATAAAGTATGTATTTAAAATTTAATAAACACCACTCAATTACCTTCTAAGGAGTTTGTGTGCAAACACAAACTGAGTGTCCATGAGAACATTCTAGCTACTAACTCTGGGTATTTATCAAATTTTTAAAACTTGGTGAGTTTGCTAGGTGAAAAATAACATCCTAATGCTATTTTAATTTGTATTTATTTATGAGCTTCTGATGTTCAATGGCCAATGTGCATCTTTTTCTGAGAAGTACATGTTTATGAAACCGTCTCATTTATGTATTGGTGTTACTGCCTCTCCCACTTCTATTACTTTTTATAAATTAAAAAAATTATATAAGTAATGTATAGACATTGTTATAAATGAAACAATGTAAAGATGAACTGAGAAACAGCTAAATATTGAATCCTTAACCCCTTGTAATGTCTCTCATCTGTAAATCCTAGTTAACCAATGTTTTCCACCCATATGCATACAAACATACAGATACATATCTATATAGATAAATATCTCAAGGATTTGTTCTTTCCAACAAAAGACATTACATTATATCCATTACTTTTGTAAGGTACCTCTCTTAATTAGCAGCTCATCACAGACACTTTCTAGGATAATCATTTTTAACAGCTGCATAATAATATTCCATAAAATGGATAATCACATTTCATTAAGCCAATCCTCTATTGATAAACAGGTAGATCTCTTCTAATTTTTAAATACTATAGTCATGCCATATTAACCATCCATATTCATACTAATGCTTTTAGAAAGAGATTTTTATACATTAAGAAAACTTGCCTTTTATCCATCATGGGTTTTGCCAATTTTTTCCCAAGTTGCTGTTTGTCATTTGATTTTAGCCATTTTTTGTGGCTATATTAATTTTTATTTGGTAAAAATTTACAATTTTTTCCCTATATATGTTCGGGGTTCTGTGTCCTATTTACAAAGTCTTCTCCCCTCACCCAAGATTATGCTTTAAAAATCCTGAAAATCTGGGCAATAACTTCTTCTTTTAAAAGTTAGATTCAACAGTGAAAATCAAAGTATTATTATATATAAGTAAGCATAAAATTTACATTTTTAACTATAAGTATTTTGCTTCTCAAGTCATGCAACACTTTAAAAAACTGTATTAAGCCCACCTGTTCAATAGCTTAGCTAATTATAGCTGTTGAATATTTAAGTATTCTAAAGTTAATTTCTCTCAGTATTTCTTTTTGATCCTACTGCAAATTTACTGATTTATTTCTTCCCTGTAGAGATTTAATAGTTTCATCAATATTTCCCCATTAATGGAGGAGAAAAAAAGTTGCATTTAAACAATAATGGAGAACATTTTATCCAAAAAGACAACAGAGAGGCTACAGGTAAATCAGAGAATGGGCTGCATAATCTTTAAAGATTATTTATGCATTTAGAGAATTTTTAGGTGTGACCTTGGGCAAGTCCTTTAAACTCTCTAAGGCATCCATCTCCTGATCTTTAAAACAAAGTAACACCTATTCAACCCACCTCCTACTATTTTAGCAGGATCAAATGGGATAATACACATGAAAGTGCTTTGAAAATATAAAGAGTTTAGTCCAGAAAAGTATTTTTATCTTTTGCATTAAGCAATTGACATTTAGCTAACCAAAAGAAATCTGGTTTTGGTTTTTTTCTCTTCAATTTTAGAGATATCTGCTCAATAAAAATAAATTAACCAAATGTTCACTTGGAGGTAGAAATTATATCACAAGTAATAAGGAAACAAAGTAAGGCATTCCCAAGTTTTAAAAATGTAACAAATTGCTACCATTAACAGCCAACTTCCTTAAAGCAATTTAATTGCTGTAAAGCTACCAAATATGCAGCACTTTAAGAAAGCTCTTATGTCTTGCAAGTCCCCTAGAAAACGGTAATTCAAAAAATATTCCTAGGGACTTCCCTAGTGGCACAGTGGTTAAGAATCTGCCTGCCAATACAGGGCACACGGGTTTGGTTCAATCCCCGGTCTGGGAAGATCCCACATGCCACGGAGCAACTAAGCCCGTGCGCCACAACTACTGAGCCCGCATGCCACAACTACTGAAGCCCACGCTCCTAGAGCCCATGCTCCGCAACAAGAGAAGCCACCGCAATGGGAGGCCCGCGCACCTCAATGAAGAGTAGCCCGCACTTGACGCAACTAGAGAAAGCCCGTGTGCAGCAACGAAGACCCAAGGCAGCCAAAAATAAATAAATAAATTAAAAAAAAATCCTAGTAGTAAGAGACAGCTGCACAGACTGATGACATATTAATCAGGAAGAGTATGAAAATCCTGCCCAGGGATTCCCCTCCCCCTCTCCCCATCCTAGCCAAAGGTAAGAAATCTTAATTTGTTCTGGACAGGTACAGTATATCCTTTCCTCAAGATGGCTAAATAATCAACTATGAGTCTTTAATGAATCATCATTTAAAAAATTCACATACTTATAAATATCCATATACATAGCAAATTATTAAAGATTATTCTCGTAAATTATCCCCTGCTGAAAGAGGACTTACACAACAATATCCATTTTAGAATGATTTCCAAAAGACTATCACAGAACCCTTTCTTAGGCTCAAACTTGATCATTATGCCACCTACTTTACTATAGTAAATATGTAACGTTTGTAAAGGACATTATGATTTCCAAAGCTGCTGATCCAATCAACTGTGAACCAATGGGTTAAACCCAATAGGAAGTTTAAAGCTTAATTCTAAAGGGTAAAGCGTTGATAACTCAAAAATGTATTTTACTTGGCAAGTTTGAGTAGACATTGGTGCAAATAATTTCTTGAAATTAACCTAAATTTTAAATTTAATTAAGCTTTTTTTTTTTTGGCTTTGCTGGGTCTTCGTTGCTGCGCGTGGGCTTTCTCTGGTTGCTGCAAGCGGGGGCTACTCTTCATAGGGGTGCGCAGGCTTCTCATTGTGGTGGTTTCTCTTGTTGTGGAGCACGGGCTCAGTAGCTGCGGCACGCGGGCCCCAGAGCGCGTGGGCTTCAGTAGTTGTGGCGCATGGGCTTAGTCGCCCCCAGCATGTGGGATCTTCCCAGACCAGGGCTCGAACCCCTGTCCCCTGCATTGGCAGGCGGATTCTTAACCACTGGACCACCAGGGAAGTCCTAAACTTACTTTCATATAAGGTCTTGTTTGCAAGGGAAATAGTTTAAATTTCATTGTTAGAATTACCTATAAATAATGAAGCAATGTAATAACCAATGCCAAAAATCATAGTCCTTCACAGACTTATTGGTAATTCACACTTTAAAAATAGGCAATGGGGGCTTCCCCGGTGGCGCAGTGGTTGAGAATCTGCGTGCTAATGCAGGGGACACGGGTTCGAGCCCTGGTGTGGGAGGATCCCACACGCCGCGGAGCAACTAGGCCGGTGAGCCACAACTACTGAGCCTGCGCGTCTGGAGCCTGTGCTCCGCAACGAGAGAGGCCAAGATAGTGAGAGGCCCGCGCACTGCGATGAAGAGTGGCCCCTGCTTGCCGCAGCTAGAGGAAGCCCTCGCACAGAAACGAAGACCCAACACAGCCAAATAAATAAATAAATAAATAAATAATAATTAAAGGTGCTAATAATTAAAAAAAAAAAAAGGCAATGGGTGCCTCTTTTAAATGAGAGCATGACAGGTAGGAGGCTGTTTATATAAGTCAATTAATCTTCACAACAACTGCATAGGTAATATTACCTTACTATTTAACAAAGGAAACTGGGATTTAGCAAGGTCAGGTGACTTCCCTAAGGTCTTCAGTTAAATGGCAGGAATGGGGTGGGGTTCCATGCTAGGTCTATTTCTAGAATGTGAGCTCTAACTCTTTTCACATACTACATCATGCCACTTTTTATGCTGCTAAATATGGTAGGGCCATGAAAATAAGCCAACTACCTGAGTCTAGGAGAGCAAAAGGAATTTGTTAGCAGTGAAAACTGAGATACGACCAATCAGTATTCATTATTTGAAACAAGATGGTGTTTTAAAAAAGAAGAAAATAATATATATATAAGACTGACTCATAATATACTTTTTAAAAAAAATAAAACTCCCCAGTGCAAACATGCTATAGAGATAACAAGAAAACTGATGCTGAAATCTTGCAACAAAATAAAGCAAGTTCACTTTTTTAGTGTCCCCAAAATGAACTCTAAATGTCCAGGTCAACAATAGTTACTAGATCCACACAAGCCTAATGCTTTACCAAGATCTGAAAAGTCTTTTGGGCATGCAAAAATTATTTTTCTATTTTTTTTAGGATCCAGTTCTTAATGGTAATTTAGGGCCATATTCTCCTATAATGCATGTTTTTGTTAGATATGTTTCAAAATATTAAAAAGCATTAAAAAAGTAAAGTTTTACTTCCAATTTCTACCTCATCCTCTATTTTCCTATTCCTTCTTCCCAAAGAGAATCATTATTGTCTCTTGAATCACTTTTCAAAGATAAATTTTTTTGCATATGCTAACAAATATGAATAAATATCCATCCCTTTTTACATAAATAGCAGACTAAACATTGTTAAGACCATATTCTTGTTTCATATTTAGAATATTCACAGATCCACTTTTATATACTTTATTTTTAATAAAAAATTTCAAATACATAGACAAAGTAAAGCAAAAGTTCAATAAACACCTAGATTTACCCATATACCCACCACTTAGATTTAATAACTAGTAATATTTATATTGCTATATTTGCTTCATCTACATACCTATATGTAAGCATATTAGTATTCTTTTGAGGAATTATCATTATTATTTTTTTAACATCTTTATTGGAGTATAATTGCTTTACAACGCTGTGTTAGTTTCTGCTGTATAACAAAGTGAATCAGCTATACATATACATATATTCCCATATCTCCTCCCTCTTGCATCTCCCTCCCACCCTCCCTATCCCACCCCTCTACATGGTCACAAAGCACCGAGCTGATATCCCTGTGCTATGCGACTGCTTCCCACTAGCTATCTATTTTACATTTGGTAGTGTATATATGTCAATGTCACTCTCTCACTTCGTCCCAGCTTACCCTTCTCCCTCCCCATGTCCTCAAGTCCATTCTCTACCTCTGCGTCTTTATTCCTGTCCTGCCCCTAGGTTCTTCAGAACCGTTTTTTTTTTTTTTTTTTTTAGATTCCATACATATGTGTTAGCATATGGTATTTGTTTTTCTCTTTCTGACTTACTTCACTCTGTATGACAGTCTCTAGGTCCATCCACCTCACTACAAATAACTCAATTTCATTTCTTTTTATGGCTGAGTAATATTCCATTGTATATATGTGCCACATCTTTTTTATCCATTGAGGAATTATTTTAATGAAATTATAGTTATCTAGTCACAAAATATTTCAGTATTCATCTCCAAAGAATAGGGACATTTTCCTATATAACCACAATATCATATGGCACCAAAGAACATTAATAATTTCTTCAAATCATGTAATACCTAGTCATTATCTAATCTCATCAACTAATTGACCTCAAAATGTAAAGAACCATTATTTTTTACAGAGCTCTTTTTGGCTGTAGTACTGCCGGCATAAGAGAAATAGTACAGGCTTCATCTAATACCAGAAGTTTACAGTGTTTATTTTTCATTTTGGTTGTTGTCATGTTATTTTTATTAGCACCTTTCATCTCTATCAAAAAAATACTGTCTAAACTTTACTTTGACATTGGCATAGGAAACTTTCCTCACCATGTTTAGCTTTCCACAGTTTGACATGCACAAAATTGCCCAAAAAGTGTTATTTATATAATTATAGCTAACATCCTGAGCAGAGTTAGGAAATGGAGAGGAGAAAGTCCAGCTCCCCTTGTGGCAGAATCTTTCTTCTCTCTGTTCCACAAACTCTCTACTCACTGACCTTGCCAGGACTCTATCTAGTATTCTCAATTTATTATTTAAAACGAAGGGATATCAGTGGTGGTGATGGCTGCACAGCTCTGTGAATATACTAAAAACCTTTGAACTTTACACTTCAAATGGGTGAATTGTATGGTATGTGAATTATATCTCAATAATGCAGTTTTAAAAAGAGAAGAGAGGGAATACATATAAAACTCATTCTAAAATATCTTAGAATTAGTTCCCTAAAGTGAAATTTAAAAATCTTCTATGTATTCTTAGCACTGAAAAAAAAAAAAGCCTAATAATTAAACTAAATGAACTAAAGTTCCTATTTATTCTACTATTTTGATTATGTAACCATATTACAACTGTGACTCTTGCAAATGTTAGTTAGTATGTGGAGACAGTTTATTAAAAAGTATAGTCAGGAATAATTTTTTGCTTTATAAAAACCAAATGATCCTTTAAGTAAAAAAAAAAACCTCATAATAAATTTAAAGTTATGTGACTTGAAGGGAAATAAGTAACCTCATTTTCATAGGTAACACTGACAACTGGTACAACCATTCTGCAGGGGCGTTTGCCAAAATATATCAAAAATAATAATATTCAGACTCACTAATTTAATAATTCCATTTTCCAGAAATTTATCCTGAAGAAATAATTTAATTTTATTACCAAGTATAAACACATATATTTCTAAGTATAAATAAATGACTTGTACATTAGGGTATTATAATGTAAGACTGAAAAGAGCTTGGCTATCTAACAATAAGAGAAAGTTTAAAAATTCTGGCCCATTTAGAAGATCTTATAGTATGCAGCCATGTTGTAAGAAAATGTTTAACAACATGGAGGATTCTTTCTAATACTTTTTTAAAAATGAAGGGACTTCTGGCTTCCAGTAATGGTGAAGGGAATTGGTTGGCAAAGCCTCCAGTAAGTAACAATTATAATATCAGGTATCTATCTATCTATCTATCTATCTATCTATCTATCTATCTATCTATCTTTTAAAAGCACTAGAAAGTGACCAAAATCAGGCTTAATCTAAAAAAAAAAGCACTGACCACTGAAAGACAGCCACTGCAATGAGTTAAGAGTTCGAGTTAGTGACTTTTCCCCTGATCTCACAAAATTTCAATCTTACTTTAGCCAGAGTTAAAGGTTGGCAGAGTAGCTGAAAATGTATGTGTGTGTAGCGGGGGGCGGGGGGGGGGGGGTAGTCCACAGAAGCCGTAGAAGGAGTGGGACTAAAAATCTGAGTATACTCTCTGCCCAAACCCCTGGAGGACCACTAAATAAGATACCATTGGGTCACCAGGAAAACAGCTGACAGAAACCAGAGGAACACTTACCTCTGAAAGGCAGAACTGCACCCTATGAGATTTGTGAGTTTGCGGCTTTGTCTGACTCAGGTTACTCCTGAATCCAGGCCTAACTCAGAAGGCAGAAAGCTAAAGCCTTACTGATTTCAAGTGTAAGAGGACAGAGCTTGCTAATGCTAACACAAACTTTGCCCCAAACCTTGACAGAATGCTAAACTGCACAGGTATAAGAAAGTTCCCCAGGAGGCCAGATTAAAAACAGTAGCTGGAAGCTAAAAGAACTGAGCTTTCACACACTGCAGGGGAGGCAGAGCTTATGGTTTCAATCCAAAGGAGTGAACTGCTTACTAAACAACAAAATCATCCTCAGAAGAACACAGAACATCAAAGGTTGCCAAACATATCCACAGTATCTAGTTTTTAACCAAAAATGACTAGATACGCAAAGAAACAGGAAAATGTGACTCATACTCAGGAAGAAGGACAGTTAAACAGAAACTGACTCTGAATGGATCTAGAGGCTGGATTTAGCAATGACTCCAAAGCAACTACTTAAATACATTCAAAGAATTAAAGAGGAACTTGCCAAAGAAGTGGGCAGAATAAACAGTAAACTTGAAGCTATTAATAAAAATGATCACATCTGAAGAACAGAAAGAAGACAGTTTAAACATAATGAATAGAGCTTCAGAGTCCTGAGGAGAACATTTAGAGGTCCAACAGAAGTGTAACTGAAATTCCAGGAGAGAAGGAGAAAGAGGTGGAAAAAATATCTGAAGAAATAATGGTTGAAAACTTCCCAACTTTTCTGAAAAGCATGAATTTGCTAATCTAAAAAATGCAGTAAACACAAGCAGGATAAATACAAAGACACCCACACCTAGCTAGGTATATTAGAGTCAAACTTCTGATAGCCAAAGATAATGAGAAAAATTTGAAAACAGCCAGAAAATAAACAGCAAATCACATACAGGGAAATAATGACAAGGTAACAGCTGACTTATCAGAATCAATGGAGGCCACAAGCTGAAGGAATGACATATTCAGAATGTTGATAAAAGATCTGAAAACTAAAAATTCTGTATCTGATGAAGCCTTCCTCCAAAGGTAAAAGGGAAATAGGTATTTTCAGATAAGCAAGAAACTGAGATTATTTGTCCAGTAGCAAACAAACAAACAAAAAACTAATACTAATACTCAGTAAATACGAAGGGCCAACTATATGATACCATTTTATTTTATATAGGGGACCTGAGCATCCTTGGATTTTGGTATCTGAGGGGGTCCTGAAACATACCCCTCTCAGATACCAAGGGCTGACTGTTTACAGTTGTAAAGTTCCTGTATTTTACCTGAAATAGAATATTAACTCAAAGTAGATTGTAATCCTTAGAACAACTATACATTATATCTAGATATATAGATTATATACTAATATGTAAAAATATATGTTCTTATTTAATAATACAGGAAAGGAGAAAAAAGAGGGACAGCAGGCAGCATGAGCTTCATAGGTACATCAGTTCCTCTGCCTTCACATCACACAGGGGTGAGGTACAGCGACCTGGGTGGACGCTACACATGTGGTTGCTTTGTATTACAGTCGAGGAATCTTAATCTTTTAAAGGAGCTGCTAACAAGCTTGCCCAACTTTTGCTCCAGGACGGGACATTATTATCTTGGGCAGCAAAAAACCACAACAAAACAGTACAAAACAGAACTGCCCACTGCCCTAGAAGCCATGTTAGGTATTTTATCTTCGGAGGCTGTTTAAAACATCTTTGAAAAGAGTCAGGAACAAAAACTGGTATGATTCAACAATTTCACTCCTAGGTATTTACCCCAAGAGAACCGAATACGAAACACGTCCACATAAAAACTTGAACTTTTCATAAACAGCTTTATCCATGATGACCAAATTTTGGAAATAACACAAATGTCCATAAACAAAAGAATGGATAAACCATGGTATATCCATAAAATAAAGTATTACTCAGCAATCAGAAGGAATTAACTATTATACACAGAAAAATATTAATGAACCTCAAACACTATGCTGTATGAAAGAAACCAGACAGAAAAGAACATTTACTGTACGATTCCCTTTGTATAAAATTCTAGAAAGGGCAAAAGTCATCTATGGTGACAGCAACATATCAGTGGTTGCTGGGAGTCAGCTGAAGGGGAGTGATGATTGCAAAGGTCACAAGCAAAGTTTGGTGAGTGATGAAATGCTGTATACCTGATTGTGGTGGTTACAAAGTATATATTAATACATTTGTCAAAATTCATTGAAATTTACACTTAAAATGGGTGCATTTTTGCCTGCAAATTATACCTCAATAAAGTAGACGAAAAGGAAAAAAAAGCATGGGAAAAAAGTATATGATTTTATTGCTGACTCCTTGAAAATGAGCACTGAATGATATATAAAGTGTTTACACGGGATTGAAATTGTGATTATTTTCTTCTTTTTGTTTTCTACATTTTCATATTTCTCCAATTAATATAGTTTCTTCTATAATAAGAGAAAAAGAAACTACAAATTTTACTAAAAACAATAGCTTACCAAAGACTATTTTACTCATTAAAATTATTTTAAAAATTCGTTATCTAGAGAGAAATACACCCATAGTATTTCATTGCTGTACACTAATGCTTAGAAAACCAAACATTTTCTAAATATGCAAAATACCTACTGGAGTGAAAAAGGAGACAAGAAAAAACTGCTTGATTTTCTAGCTCTTAGGTTAACATATTCAACTGAATGCTAAACAATGTTGGAATACTAAACTTATTAGGCTTGCGTAAGGGACGTGGTTCAGAGAGACCCTTGTAATATAGCTTTGTGGTAATTACTTATTGTTCACCAGCATATTTATTCCTTGATAACTTAACTGAGGAAAGTTTTACCGTTAGTCCAGAAGCAAAGAATCTGATTAACTTCATTCTAATCCTACTGGTATTTAATGTGTTTATGATGAATCCAAAGCTTTGGTCAATAAAAATGATCACACTTTGCAAATATCATGATATTATCATATTGACTTAGGATTTTCTTTAATATATATTGATAATTCCCAAACATTTTTAATGATTCTTTTAACAATTTTTTTTTTTTTTTTTTTTTTTGCTGAGAAACTCAACCATCTTGACGGGCCATTCAAAAATGCATCATGGAATAAATTGTTAGCACACGAAAGGTACCTGTAATTCAGAAAAATAAGAGTTCTGTAACTATACACCTTAACTTTTTCTTACAAAATAAAATAAGTCAGACTTTTTTGGGAAGCTCAGACTCTTGGGAAACTAATTGCTAAACTAATGTCTTAGTAACAGGATTATTGGAAATTGAGAATGAATCTAAAAAACTTTAAAAAACAAACATGGAGGCAATACTAAATTTTTTCTAAATAGAAATACAGATGCTTTGCCTGTCCATAGATGAAAATGAATAGTTATAGTTTGTGTCAATCTTACACCTTTTAAAAATTACAAAATATAGAAATAAAAAGTGTGGGCCCTCATACTGGCCCATAACCAAGCATCACATAGTAACTATGTATAACTCTACCACTACTCCTGCTACTTAACCTTCAGATTTCAAACCTCTCACTGAGGGCAAACATGTAAGTCCGCTCTTTTTCAATTAAAAAGAATCATAAAAATAAGCAATAATGCTAATTTTCTACAGTGGGTACTTTTTGAGATTAAGATTTCATATTGCTAAACACATGGTATTCTCATTAGTAACTAACATAAATGAATAATACATGACAGCTCAATTCATTTTCAAATATATTCTGGGCAGTAAGTTTATTACTAGAATAATGATATATTTACTAAGATGACTTCTTTGGAGGACATGTAACGGCATTCATCTGAACCAGTAATTTATGAAAGTGTATTCTGGAGACAAGAAATGTAGATCAGAAATGGCAATAGCTGTTCTGGCTAAAAGAGGTTCCATGTGAAAGAAGTCTGGAAAACAATGTTGTGAAAAAGCTCTATTCCAGAGATTAGCAATGCACTCTGCACATTGACATTGGCCAGTTAATTGCTCTGAGAAGCCTACAGTGAGGAAACCTTTGTAACCCAGTGTTCACATTTACCTACAGGGCTATTTTCTTTCCATAGATCACCTATTAATATCTCATGGACATAATATTCTATGAAACACAACTTGGGAAATATAACTTATCTATAAATTCTGCTATGCTGGTTTAAAAAATATATATTTCACAAATGCAGTTGAGTTGCAAGCATTTTTGATTGATAATCAATGGCACACACTTACGTCCTATGAGGATAAATGCTTTACCAATACAAGAGTAGAATGCTACATCTTTCATGAACCTTTCTCTTGTTTTTCTGCAGTGCTACTTCCTCTGTCACATTCTCGACTAATGTAATGCCCTCTTCTCTATTTTAAACATATATAAAATAAACTGATAAAGATATGCTATATACCTGTACTTTCTGAGTTCAGGATTTTCGTGGTGGGACTCATCTCAGGCTGTAGCAATTTTGAACCTGAATCCATTTTACATGGTGTTCTCTTCTCCAAATTAAATGATCAGGTTCCTTTTTTTCAGTCTTCATTTTTGACTAACCAAAACAAGTAAACAAAACTGAAAAATACAAACTTGCTACTGGTATAAATCACAGGCTTTTTCTCCTAAGTTAGGTCTTTTTTTGGTAGCAGTCCCTTGTCAAACAATCTGATTTCAGAGATCATTTCAGCTGAATGGAAATCTTCGAGATTGCTGCTTGATGGCTAAACCAGTGACAGAAGACCAAATTTAAAACTGGGCCCAGCATTTTGAGGACCTAACTGGCTGTGAACTTCCACATGCAGGACTTCATAGGCTTGTGTTCTGGGGAAAAGTTAAATATGAAAGAAGTAAAATATAGAGATCTAAAATCATCAGCTCCTGAGAGTGGGCATGGTTTGGTCGTATGTTTTTTGGCTTTCGAGACAGGGATGAGCAGTAAACCTAACTCAGCTAAACTGAAGCCCGATCATGTTACTCATGCTGCTTAAAATCTTCAATGACTTCCCACTGACATCAAGAGAGCTATGAAACTCCTAACAGGAGTCTGTTCTTGCTCCTCTCCAGATGCTGCTCCGGGCCCCCGGCGGCCTTGCCTTTGTTCTGCATCTCAGCCTTACCCTGCTCCTTTCTGACACAGAAATTCTCCTTCGTGGGCCCCAATGCCTGGATAGTCCACTCTTTCCTCTTCACCTAGATCTCACCTACACATCCCCTTGATCTCGCCTTGAAAATCACTTCTTCAGGAGAGCTGTCTCTGACCTCCCTGAAATTTGATATGTTTTTGTGATTAATTAATGTCTGTCTCTCCCATAGACTGTAAATTCCATAAGAGTCACCAAGAAAGTGTCTGTGTTTACCAGTTTATCCCTGGCACCTAGCCCAGGATCTAGAATGAGGAGGGTGGTCACCTGATGATTGCTGAATAAGTGAACAGGTTCCTTTAACTCACTGCAATGGAAGCACAGGTCTAGTTCCCAGACCACTTCCCCGGAGCAGCTTCTCTGTGCCAGCACTTCCCCTATTTAATATAACTGCAGCAACTACGACAAATATATAACTGGACCTCAGGATAACAAGCACAGAATATGTTTTGGGCCACATGTTCCTTCTGCTGATTGTACAGTTCTACGCTTGCTCTACACCAGCCTGCTTGCTTTCTTGTCTTGCCAAAGCATTACTGAAACTTGTTTTACCCTATCATTAACCCTTGAAACAGCTTATCAAAATGCTCATGAAAAGTAGACTCTTATTGGGTAAAGAAATAAAGCTGTATTTTTGAGTCTTAAACAATTTTTCACACAAAAGGAATCTACCCAGAGTTTAAAAGGCAAAGTCTGGGACTTGCCTGGTGGTCCAGTGGTAAAGAGTCCACCTTCCAAGGCAGGGGACGCGGGTTCAATCCCAGGTCGGGGAACTAAGATCCCACATGCTGTGGGGCAACTAAGCCCGTGTGCCGCAACTACTGAGCCTGCACACTCTAGAGCCAGTGCGCCACAACTAGAGAAGCCTGCGTGCTGCAAGGAAAGATCCCGTGTGCCGCAACTAAGACCCAATGCAGCCAAATAAATAAATAAATTAAAAAAAAAAAAAAAGGCAAAGGCAAGAGAAATGTACTGTTGGGCCACGGTCTGGGCAGTAGGTCAGTGATTAATGGGGAGCATATGCCACACTGCACTGTGATATTCCACTTTTATCATTCCAGATACAACGGACCAAAGATTCATGCATTTACATATTCTTAATTGAACTTACTTTCTACCTCATCTTCTAATTAAAATGCTTTCGTACTAGAAAATTATGAAGATGTTTTCCCAAAGTGGCCTCTCTACTTTAAAAATCAGCCTACCTGAACCAAACACCTTCCATCCCATTCTTCTTATATCCTTCTTAAAGTATCCAGATATAATTTAAATCCTTCCTATGAGTCACACGTTTGGAAGTCTTGTTTTCTTATCATGCCAGAGTAAGAGAATCTAAACACTGTTTAGATAAATCACTGGACTTGGTATACCAGTTTTTAAGGTTTAGATGATGGGGGAGCCTCAATCTCTTCTCTAGCTATGTAAAACAGGAAAAAGAGCAAAAGATGGAACACCACTTTGTTACATATATACAATGGAATATTACTCAGCCATAAAAAAAGAATGAAATAATGCCATTTGCAGTGACATGGATGGACCCAGAGACTGTCATACTGAGTGAAATAAGTCAAAGACAAATACCATATGACATTGCTTTTATGTGGAATCTAAAAAAATGATACAAATGAACTTATTTACAAACAGAAATAGAGTCACAGATGTAGAAAACAAATTTATGGTTACTAGGGGGGAATGGGGGAGGGAGGGATAAATTGGGAGATTGGGATTGACATATACACTCTAATGTATATAAAATAGATAACTAATAAGGACCTACTGTATAGCACAGGGAACACTATTCAATACTCTGTAATGACCTATATGGGAAAACAATCTAAAAAAGAGTGGATATATGTATATGTATAACTGATTTACTTTGCTGTACATCTGAAACTAACACAACATTGTAAATCAACTATATTCCAATAAAAATTAAAAAAAAAAGAAACACCACTTTGTAAAAAGCTGCCTACATTATTTTTCACTACAAATTAATGTCATATTTACACAATAGAGATTGACCAGAAAGACAGTTTTGCTAATTATACCTCTATGCATCATTTTTTGTTGTAGAGGGGAAAAATAAATGATCATATTACTTCTTAATTCACTCAGGAGCTTTCATCTCCATGAATTCAGCACACAGTTATGCAGAACTTTTAGAAATCCCACAACTCAGTGGTATAGCTTATATTTGTAGAAGGAAACAAAATGTTAGGAGAACAAAGAAAGGAAGGTGATTAAACTTGTCTAGGGTGGGGAAGGGACACGGTAGAGAGAACGGAATTGAAGAAAATCTTTCACAGAATAGGTGACATAACTGGACCTTTAAAAACTGCAGACATATGATCCAGCAATCCCACTCCTGGGCATATACCTAGACAAACTATAATTCAAAAAGATACATGCACCCCTATGTTCATAGCAGCACTATTTACAATAGCCAAGACTTGGAAACAACCTAAATGTCCATCAACAGATGAATGGATAAAGAAGATGCAGTACACATATACAATGGAATATCACTCAGCCATAAAAAAGAATGAAATAATGCCATTTGCAGCAATGTGGATGGACCTAGAGATTATCATACTAAGCGAAGTAAGTCAGAAAGAGAAAGACAAATACCATATGATAGCACTTATATGTGGAATCTAAAATATGACACAAATGAACACATCTATGAAATAGAAACAGACTCACAGACATAGAGAACAGATGTGTTGCTGTCAAGGGGGAGGGGAGGTGGGGGAGGGATGAATTGGGAGTTTGGGATTAGCAGATGCAAACTAGTATATATAGAATGGATAAACAACAAGGTCCTACTGTATAGCACAGGGAACTATATTCAATATCCTCCGATAAACCATAATGGAAAAGAATATGAAAAAGAATATATATATATGTGTGTATAACTGAGTCACTTCACTGTACAGCAGAAATTAACACAACGTTGTTAATCAACTATACTTCAATACAGTTTTTTTTTTTAAATGGCAGAGTTTTGTTGGGGGTAAAAGGGCCCTTCCAGGCAAAGGGGCTGAATGAATACGTGGGGGTTTGAGAGCACAATGCCTATTTGAAGAAAAGCCCTATAGCTCTTGGGAAGCTGTTAAAGATTCTTGACTAAGGGGAGAAAGTGTGGACAGCAGAAAGATAATGTTTTGAGAAGATTACTCTAGCTATAATAGATACATGCATGTAGTCAAATTGGAGGGTAGAGAAATTGGCGGCCGGGAGACTATTTCCAAAGCTACTGCTCCAGACCAGAACTGAACTGACAGGGGCTAGAACCAGGGGATGAAATGAGAATGGAAAAGAAGCCTGGCTGTGAGAGGAGTCAGAAATATTATGGGAATGAAGTACATAGGATCTGATGACAGACTAGCTATCAGGAAAAGTATTTCAAAATGTCCTCGGGAGGAACTGAGGTTACTGGTGTAACAAAAGGTCAGTCTGGAAGGGACACTGGTTTGGGGATTAAAATCATGCAGATGACTTTTGACAGGTTCAGTTTAGGAGCTATCTGGCACTCAGCAGGATATAGGGAGTACATTCTGTAGTGAGGACTGGGTTAGAGATTTGGATTAAAGGGTGGTTACTGCCACAAATGTAGGACTTAACAGTAGAATACCCAGATGTTTCTATCTAGAGGAGGCTCATAGGAGAATATCTTAACATCTCTGCAGAGTGGGGAGGATGAGGTGTGGATAAGTAGGTTGTGTGAAAGATGAAGAGAGAAGGACTGATGTCTTGAAGAGTCAAGACAAGACAAGAGAGGATACAAAGGCCTCTCTCACTGAACTGAGGGCTTGGCCATGGTACTAAAGGAAGCAGGGGGAGACTGAACCACAGAAAAACACTTTCACTCTTTCCTATACCACTAAGACTCTTCATGAATACAGTTTCAAATTTTGATCACTTTGACATTATCACAAAGATGAGGAGAAAATACAGAAGTAGAAGAGTAACTAAGATGGTAGGAAAGAAGAAAAATTGTTTCTAACAAAAAAGGTTTAAAAGAATTCAGGTTCCACATGAAAGGCTTAAAAATACAATCTGTAATTTTTATCAAAGTATCTGTTTTTCATTTGATCCTACTTGCAAAATAAATCTTTTTTTTTTTTTCCAAAAAAAAGAAGAAAAAGGAATTCAGGTTCTTTATTCTAAAAGAGAGAATAGAGGGAAGATTTATACATAATCCTAGCTCTTTCACCCAGATAAGAAAGATGCTATGCACATAATTTTCCATTTTTAACCCTTTAGAAAGGAGGGTCTATTTGTTTACATTTATTTTTATCTTTAGTGAAAGTGGGTTTAACAAAAGGTATAGTTCTAACCGAAGGGTACTGGTGAAATTTCATTCTGGGAGGTATGTGGAATTCAACCATACTCATTTAAAACACTTTTAATAACCTGGAAGTGCTGAATGATCGATATAGTACAAAGAGACAAACATGGTGATAGCCTATAATGGCAGTAAAATATTAGGACAGTTTTCTCTTCCCTGTTTTTCTGCCAGGGATCAGAAAAATTTTAAAGCATAAAATTATTTCTTTTCATTGCAACTGTTCCAAACTATTTCAAAAGGAAATCTGAATTACAAAATTGGATATTTATGTCTGTGCCAGACTAGATTAAATCAAATTAATGAAAAATTTGAAATACACATATATTTGGAACTCCTTTGTGGACTACAGAGAATTGCAGAAGCATAAGGCATTAATATTAACTTGTCTGGCTGCCTGTAGCTTGTGCACTCATAATTCCTCTTGCTTCCCATCTCCTCCCCTTTACATCTTTTCCTTTAGGATCAACATAATAATAAATGTATTTTGTAGCATCTTTAGTTGGAAAAGAGACCCTAGGTTGTACTGTCTTTAGAAAAACTTGAAAAGCAAGTTTATTATTCTTATAGATCTATAAATTCCAGTTTTTGAAACTTCTTTTAAAAATATAAATATGAAATCACCATCTCTTTGTCATAAGCCTCAGAAACATAGATTAGCGAATTCTGTAATTTGAAGTCTTTTGAATCTAGCAAAAATTTAG
Organism: Balaenoptera ricei; assembly: GCF_028023285.1. Classification (NCBI taxonomy): domain Eukaryota; kingdom Metazoa; phylum Chordata; class Mammalia; order Artiodactyla; family Balaenopteridae; genus Balaenoptera; species Balaenoptera ricei. The sequence goes on along the minus strand of NC_082650.1, from coordinate 42,463,682 downwards.
GATACTAGCACTAAATATGGTGTTCATTTTAAAATACCACTCTTCCAGTATAGACTAACACCCTCAGCCATTTTACTGCATACCCAATCAATATTAAAGATTAATGTCTTTAAGCACTTTCTGACCTATTTCATCTTAAAACCAATAACTCACCTAAAAAAAGCTCTTGATCTAATTAACAACTTTTTTAGGCAAACTTCCACAGTTGGCCCACTTTAAAGTGGAGAAAATTAATACCACAAGATTATGTAGTCTTATAATATTTATATCTAGTTAAAAGTAATTTAGAACTTCCCTCGAAACCAATTTAAAAAATATTCTCAAGAGTAATCTAAACAGGATCAAAGTCCACTAAATATAATAAGACAATATGCCCATTATAAACTGCCAAATGATAAGACATTGGTCCAGGCTTGATAAAGGCAAATGACATTTAGATATTTATTGTTTATGGCAGTAGCCTTTGAGACAGAATGCAAGACTCTTAATTAGAGTGCAGGAAGAAACTATCAAAGCTGCTATTTCTAAATTTTTTATCTAAAAGAAAAAAGCTTTATTAAATTAAATATTCAGATATACACTGCTCCCCTCCCTTGGTGCTTATGTAAAAGGTTTCATATAAGACACCCAGAGGTTCCTGTAGAGACTACACAGTGAGGAGAGGTCGGCAGTGGAACCCTCACTTGTTCTACAGCTTTCAGTGACTTCGGATGTATTGGGGTTTATGAGCACAGAATGTCACTGATGTACTTAACTTAAAAATCCAAGACTTTGGGCTTCCCTGGTGGCACAGTGGTTGAGAATCTGCCTGCCAATGCAGGGGACACGGGTTCGAGCCCTGGTCTGGGAAGATCCCACATGCCACGGAGCAACTAGGCCCGTGAGCCACAATTGCTGAGCCTGCGCGTCTGGAGCCTGTGCTCCGCAACAAGAGAGGCCACGATAGTGAGAGGCCCGCGCACCGCGATGAAGAGTGGCCCCCGCTTGCCGCAACTAGAGAAAGCCCTCGCACAGAAACGAAGACCCAACACAGCCATAAATAAATAAATAAAATTAAAAACAAAAATCCAATACCTCTACACAGTAGAAAAATTACAATATTATAACACTTTGTAAAGGGATGGAGAGTGATTACACAAATATTCTGCTTTGAACAGAGATTTTTCTGATTGTCCTGAGGCAAAGTATTTAATTAAGAGTTGACATTTCACAAAAGAAACGTGTCCCTATTTGCTGATGTATTCTGGTACAAGTGGCTGTTTGTACGATGCTACCTACCAGATAATTCAAAAAAAGAAAGAAAGAAAAATGGAAGAAAAGAAATAGAAAGAAAGCATGCTTAATTAACCCATCACTTGAAGATAAAGGTAACAATTTAAGAAGAATTAAAAAAAAAATCTGAGTTAGAAAGAAACTCTAAGAAAAGATCGTTTTGAAATTGGATGTTTATGAAAATATGCATGAATGTGGTTCACCTTTAAAATTCATATTTGTATCAAACTTGAGAATGGAATTTTCTATCCTGTTTTAAAATCTTCCAAAGGAAGAGTTCCAGAGGCTTTTCTTATTTTCTATTAGTTTCTAAGAAGAAATGATGATATCAGGAAAGACTGAAATTTTCTAGCAGAGTTACAAGAATATTCTTTGCATAATTAAAGAATAGGATTTAAAGCAAGCATCATGTTTTAAGAAGATCAGCCAATACCACATCCTCTCATCAACACAACTTCTTATCTTTTCCACCTGGACAAAATTCAAACCAAGTTTTGAAATAAACACAGAACAAGACCTTGGAATCACTTACTGTATCACAAGCATTAAAATGAAATTAAAAAAAAATACAGCTCACACTAAAAATATGATTCATTTACTCTTAATAAAATTTTATTTCCTCATCTATATCTGATCCTTTTACAATTTTTTGAGTGTTTTAAAATGATCATGACATATTAATACAGTGGTACATATATATATATATATATATATAATTTATTAATAAAAATACATGTTCTAGGGTAAGTGCTCAAAAATATTTTACTGATAAGACAGCAAAAACACTTAAAAACCATGGACTTGTCCTGATATAATTGTGCAGTACAAAATTCTATCATGCAACTAGCTATGGTAATTGCATGTAAATAAATGGCTAAAAGTGATGCATTTATACAGTGTTAACATTAATTCTTCCTGTTAAGTTCAGGAACCATAATTTTTATACCTCATAATGAATGAAATTGCCACAATTTTAGTCCTTATATTTTATGGTATCCCAATAATTTAAAAATAACCCTTCTTCAGCTGGGCAGTTCCACTGTGTACTTCCCTTTGTTGTTCCAGATGATGACAATTACTGAGGCCTCTATAATGTTTCCCTTGTTTGAGGAAGACTATGAGTTACAAACTGAACACATAGGAGGCTTGTTAGAATTACAGATGTGTGTATATATATTATACACACACACATAAACACACACACAATTCTTTACTTGAAAATCCATTCTTCCCTCCTAACTTAGAGGTGATATGGATGGCTACCACGATGATGTCGGGTTCCTGAAATTCCATAGTGATCTGCTCTTTTGCATCTAAAAGACCCCCACCTTCTCGAAATTCTAAAGGCCTGTCATAAACTTTATCCTTGTAAAATTGATACTATTTATTAATCTCACTTTAACAAACGAGGAAACCAAGGCTGAGAGAAAGAAGAGACGTGATCACATTATTTTTCAATATTGTTATATTCAGTAAAACGCAGCATCTTAAACACATGGTTTGATGTATTTTGAGAAATATATATGTATTCGTCACACTATTCTTCAGGTAGTGGAAGCAGGACTTATATTCCTGTTCTTTCTGCTGCCATTTTCTTACATACTTACAATCAGCAAAGTTATAGGAATTGGCACTGTCAGATATTAAAAAAATTATGGCAAATCTGTAATTCAGAACTCATTTATTTTCCAAAGTCCATTTGCAGAATGCCAACCAGGTACAAAAAAATCACTATGCTGACAGCAGTTTGGAACAGAGAGAGTGGGACAGGACATTTCGTAGCTCCCTGAGGAGAGAGGGCAACAACCCAAGGGCACAGGCATAGAAAAGCAGAGGTAAGAGAACACAAGAATGGGTAATAGTTTTGTCCAACCCATATAGAAGATCACTTATAAAATCATATGCTTTAAGGGTTTGCCAGGTAGATTTACTGACCTTTGAAATAAATGTAATCATATTTTAAAAGAAAGAAACACAAAAAATCCAAGCTCTTTGTATAATGTACACACACATAGCCATTAGGAATGATATGCACCTTAAAACAGCTTATGCAACTTTTATTGTACTTCCAGGGAGTAGAATAGACATGCTTAAATTTTGGAAAACTGCTCACTGATAAAGCCATTATAGTAATTGCATTGGGTCTGTTTATTAATTTGTCATAATTAAGTCAATAACAGCTTTACTAATGTCCTATTACTTGATTAGTTTTGAAAGTGATTATCTTAAGAACTCAACTTAATTGGAAGCCTCTCAATTTACAAGGTACATTAAACTCTCAGTAGCATCTTAAGATTATTCAACATATGCAGGTCAATTACCAGTAATCACTGTTTTGTACAAATGTTCCATAGAAACTATAGCATGACATGCCAAAGAGGGAGAGTGAGAGTTAATTAATAATGCCAGACTCCAAGTGACATTTCCAGGATAAAAGGGCAACATGGGCATTCATATAAAGTCTTCCTAAAACTGGGTCTGTTACTAAAAATCAAATAATGGAAAGCTAGCAACTCTACACCTTACAGATGAAGATAATTTGTCATGATTGCTAAATCATCAGATTGCACTGCCTCTACTCATGCCCAGCTGCATATTAATTTCCAGATTAGTAACTTACAATTAATTCTTACTACTGCTCCATCACTTTTCTTTTTCCAGTTAATAAAAGAGACTGCAATCAATAATTGTTCATCCCAGTTTTCAGAACAGTTCAACTACAGCTATTACTACATAAGCAGGAAACATGAGTGGTTCACGTACCCAATGAGACTGTGAGGTCTTTAAAAATTATTGGCTGTAGCATAAATATTTTATATTGACCTTCCAATTCCGACTCAAAGATTCAATGTAGTTAGTTGAATATTTACAATGATTAACAATTATAAAGGCTGAGAAAGTGCCTTGAGACCTAGGCTGATTTTCAAACACCTATTCAAACAATTTCATAACTTTTAGATTAAACTTTATTAGATATTCGAAAGGTCTGCCCCACACTAACAACGTGAGCTTGGTCTTGAGATTCATCACAGGAAAACTGATTGCTGCTTCATTAAAAACCTGGGATTGTAACTCCTTGAAAAGATTATTCCACTGCTGACCTGTAAAGGCACTGTATGAATTATGTGTTTTGACTTGTTCCTAATCTAAGTTCTGTACACAGAATACAGTTCAAATTGCCAAGGCTGATTTGCCCCCAACTGTGTGAACACAGTGAACAAAGCTGAATCTGTAAAACATTAGTTCTGTGCGTTTGAAAATCTTGGGATGAAAGGCACTTTGAGTTTGTTGCATTCAAATAACTCCGCGTCCTTAAACAAAATTTTCCTGGTGAGTTAACCGCTTAAACAGTGGGGATGCTATGGGGAAAGTCACGGTCATATTTAACAATCCAATCCCATGGATTTTGTACCAAGAATCTATCTGCCAAAAATTGAAGAGTGAGGAAGGCCTCTTAAGAGACTTCCCACACACCACAAGTCGTTTTTTAAAGGCTTTAACCAATCGTCTTGGGATAGATTGTCTCTCAATTGCCTACACATCACCTTTGATACATTACTGCACTTTAATTACTCATTTGCTGTAATTGAGCCATAAAGGCAGGACCTTACGAAAATATACAAAAAATATTTTTCAATATCTAATCCATGGTTGAGTAAAATAACCAGTTTACTCTATTCACACGTCACTTTTCTGCCACTGCCCTACCAGAAGCACAGCAGAAGCGGTCTGTGGCAGATGGAGATTCATGCAGAAAGAGAGTGGGTGGTATGGAGAACTTATGAGGACTCTTAGAGCCTGTGTTCAGAAACAGATTAGATCTGCTTCTTCATCCAGGGAACAAAGGACACTGAAAACCCCATTTACCTGGGTATTAAGTTCAATTATGACCAGAGGAGTGGGAAGAAAGGGAACAGTTCATTTGCCCTTAGGCTCTTCAAATTCCTTCTGCCTCAAAACGCATGACTAAGAAACAGCAAAGCATCCTTTGTCAGAATTACTTGTCCCTTAATTCTTAATAAAGGAGGCTATACACAAACTACATTTAAATTAACTGTTGCCATCCTTATTGTCCACTTGCAATAAATAAATGCCTTTAGTTTTGGTCAAGCTACTAAGTGCCTGGCATGGACGCAGTGATCGGTAGCTTGGTGAGAGGATTAAATGATTCTGAAGAAGCTTAGGTTCTCTCTTCCTCTGGTGGAAGGATAACCTTAGCCTCTTTTCATGGGCCGTGGAATGTCCTCAGATACAAAACAGGTCACCAGCTGCTGTTAATAAAGTCGCTTTGCTTGAAGCAACAAGAATGGCTTTATGGAAATAGCTCTTCTTTTTAACAGTCACCCCGAAGTCCTTAATGAAAAATGCCTTTTTTCTCCTTCTATGCTAAAATGACCCAAACCTTGCTTTCTAATCTTACTAGATTAAAAACTATATATTGCAAGGGAAAAAAGGAGATGTAAACTCTTTTTCAGTAATTAAGGTCTGGAATTAGCTGTTTTCTAGAAGAAGCAACAAACTGCTTAGGGATAAGTGAAAATGTTGGGTAATTATTAACAGAAGTAAATTAATCACAGAAACTGATCCCCTAACCCCCCCACCTCCACCCCATGGATGTTTGGAGTTGGCTGCCTCTCTGAGCAGCTCCGAGATTTAAGAATCTAAACAGCTCAGATGTCTCAGTCATTTCTTCTATTACAATGGTTCTCAAAGTGTGACCCCTGAACCAGAAGCATCAATCAGCCTCTGCATCACCTGGGATCTGGTAAGAAATGCAAATTATCAAGGCTGACCAAAAATCTGCCCAATCAGAAACTCTGTGGGAGGGGCCCAGCAATAAGTGTTTTAACAAGCCCTCTAGGCAATTCTTACATACTCTAAAAGGTTGGGAACCACTGTTCTATTAAAGCTGGGTATTTTCAAACCAATTGCCTAATATATTTCTATATTTCAAGAATTAAACTGACCATCAATGGGGAGCGAAAAGTTTTCAAAGGTAACTGAGAAGAGAAATGCAGCTATCCTTAGGATAAAAATACTAGATTCATAGCAGTGATTCTCAACCCTACATGAACACTGGAATGGCTGAACAGGATTAAAAAAATACCAGGACCTTACTCCAAGCCAAATGAAACAGAGTGTAGGGTAGAGAGGCAGCGATGATATTTTAAAAATGCACCAGTTATTCTAAAGCACCGGGAAGGCTAAGAATCACTGATAGAAAATAACCACAGCAGTCAGACTCTTAATAGAAGTAGGACAGCCTAAGAACTAGAAAACAGGGCTATGTGGATGTTTCTGGCAAGAATATATATTTACATTTTCATAGACTAGGTTTGTGTCATATTAATTAAGCACTAGCTGGCATGCGGGACTTGGGAAAACAACATTACATTTTATTGTCTCATACTCTCCTTAAACCTCATGGGTTGAACAGTTCTTATTTCTAGAAGAGATAAGTCACCAATAAACATAATTTGAGAGAGGAATCTGAGTTTTGATCCTATAGGCTTATTCCAAAATAATTTTAAAAATAATATATGTTGGAGCATGAAGCCACCACGATCCTATATGGCCTATGGGAATACATTCTCTCCACACTTCTAGCTGGTTCTACTAATACCATCTTCCTTCCTGACAGAGGAAAATGGGACTCGAGTTTGAGAATGGATTAGAAGCACTGAGTGGCTTAAAAACAGAAGATTACTATAAAAAGGCATCAAAACCAAGTCAGTTTTAGCTATGTCCTATTTTACTGTTTTATACACACACACACACACACACACACACAATTTCATAATGAAAATTGAGCACAAAACCATAAATTAATAATAATTCCAATTTACATTTATTTCATAGCACTTTGCAATGATTAATCTTCTTTTACATATTAATTCATTAGATTTCCACAAAAATGCCTCATGAGGTCATCAGGATAGATACTATCATTGTTGTTATTTTAGTTTTACTTATGAGAAGACAAACTTAATTAAGTGAATTATCCAAGGCCAAGAGCTATATTGACAATGTTAATAAGTAGCAGCTTTAACTGTGGTAATAATATTTTGATGTCTGATATTAGTAATTTAGTGCATGTCAGTTTTAAAACCTCAAAGTATGGTTATTTTTATTTCCAGAAGAGTATAAATGGCCAAATGAATTAAAATAGATAAAAGAGGGAAACCCAATATAATAAAGTATCCAATCAGAAAAAATAAACACATAAAGCAGTTTCGCTTAAAATACTTGGAAAGACTGTAACTTCTTTTTTACTTTTCTAGAGTTGGTAGAACTTATCTTTGAATTCTTAACAGATCCATAAAACATATAAATAAAAGATAAATTGTAAGATGCAGCTCTGATTTTATACTTGGGCTATATAACTGCTACAGAACATTTTTAGGATAACTAAGTACTATTTTACTTCTTAGAATATTAGCAAATCATTAAAGTTTGATCTGCTCATATCAGAAGATTTGTTTCTTGATAATTTTTATATTATTCTTATGATATTAAAGTATAGAACTGTATTCTGCTTCATTTTAAAACATAATACACCTCTTTCAAATCTGAAACCAGGTACTTTAAAAGACGGTTAGCAAATTTAAAAATGTAGAAGTTTATATTTCAACTGTCAAGTAAATATGCAGGGAGATATATGGAAAATACTTAAAAAAAAATTTAACCTAATTAGACTGTCTTTCATACTTTGTGTCTATTAAAACTCTCCAACTATAATTTAATATTCAAGCATTTTACACCATCAAAGTATTACGAAACACAAAAAGGGGGTTTGTTACAATATACATACTACATGCTTCATACAGGATAATCTTTCACTATTAGAAAACATTAAGCTGTGTACTATTCTTAATTAAGGCCCCATTTCAGATAAAGTAAAGCAATTTGCAATTTAATTATAATAATACACACTGCAAAGTAACTAATGACATAGTATGCATTTGCATTGGATAATGAGAGTAGTCGGTAAATAAAGCTTTACAAAGCAGGAAATAAAAACAGGTGAGGGAGTTGTGGTTCATTCATCTCCTTGCTTACTAATGAGAGCTGGAATAGCGATCAGTCACTTCCCAGCACATTCCTTGATGTGTGCAATAAAATCATGTGCTGTAGACAGATCCACTAACCTAATATAACCACCAGGTAGGTGTCAGTTCAGAGAAATACACGAAGAGAAACAAGTGATAAAGCAGTATAAGCTAAAACTAACTCATAGTAAAGACAGAATAATTACTAGGAATGCCCAGACTATATGCCCTGTGATATAAATGAGTAATGGGAATATTAACCATATTATTTTAAATTAAGAACATACTTTAGAAAACCCCAAATTAGTACATATATTCTACTTAGGCTTAAATTATACCTAGAAATATGGAAGTGGTGAAATGTTTGATTTTACAAACCATAGAAGTGATTTTTCTTCTTTAGGTTGGAGAAATAAAAATGCATAGGGTCTCTTGCTAATAGTAGTAACAAGATCAGACATCAAATTTTAACATTTTCACATTAGAGAAATTGAGTTCTACCAAAATCTAATCTGTTAAATCTAGGCAATGTTTTCCTTTTAGCAGAGGTGTTACGTAACTTACGCATCTTCATTCTACTGTCGTATTGGTGAAGCAAGCATGTTGCTCTAATCAGGTACTGTGTATAACACCCAGGTGTTTGTTCAGTCAAATTACCACTTGTTATCAACTCATAATTTCAATTAACTTACAACTTAATATAGCATCTCTTGAATTGAGAATTTACTATAGATGGAGCAGAAGAGATAGTTATAACATTTTTTTCTGAACAAATTTTGGGACAGACTTTCTAATGCAGGATATGAGTAAATTATTTAGGTTCTCTGCTATTCTCAGTTTGCACAAATACTGAAATCTAATTTGGCTTATTGGTGTTTTGGCTCCAAATACATAAACCTCCCCAATTCAAAATACTGCTTGCTTTAAATTCAACCTGGTGAGTACTCATTATCTCTCCTTGGCACAGACTACCTTACATTTGTCAATTACATGAGTGAGTGTATAACATACAAAATATATATTCTGCTTTACTAACCAGGCTGTAAATATGAATACCCTGAGAGGAAGACCATGTCTGTTATCTTTTTAAATGAAGTGAAAAGAAGCAGAAAATCGTACCTGGACCTAGCATAGAAACTTCATCACATCAGGGACTAAAATGAAAGCTTTTTTTTTTTTTTTTTAACAAAGAAAAGGTAAAGAAACCAATTATCTTTAGGCAAAAACCTGAATACTAGAGGAATGTGAACCGATAATACCAGTAAGTTCACATTTTTGTTAACATATAGGTGTTGGCAAAGAGTAGCCTCCATAACTATTTTCAAAATTGAGGCGGAAGAGCAGAATTATGATATTACAGACAGCATATTTGCCTCCCCCATCATAATTACTGCCAAGAGTTTCAAAGCCAGTCAACAGTGAATATGGAGCTATTCTAAAAAGCACCCTTGAGCACTTTTTTCTCTTGGGCATCCTTCTATAGATACTCCCTTATTCTGAGAAGTTAATTAAAATATAATTTTGCCAGACATATTTTTCCCCATCTCCTTTGAAACTTCTACTGGTGACAGGCTTCAGAAAACTAGAAAATAAGCTCTATGCCAGCTGTCCCTTGTCCCCTGGCCCATACTGTGAAAATACAGAGATTCAGAGAAAACAGCATATATGTACAGGCTGACATCAACAGCACATCCTGAAATCTAATTATTGCAGTTAAATATGAAACACTGTTTTTGTTCCCTAGAGAAAATTCTTCAAGATGATAAATCAGTTTCACAGATGGAAGAAGAAAGGATTCCATGAGAGTACTTGATTGGGCAAAGGGATAGGATGAATTTTAGTGGGTTGATATTACTATTAATTTTGCCAAGGTTTATTGTATAAATTTGGGTAAGCCACTGCTATTTAGTAAATGGAATTGAGAGTGGCTAAAATATATAATAAAAAATTCATACAGGTTGCCAGGAAGAAGTTAAAAGTGTTCCTGTCAGTTGTAAAATGGTCACCTAATTTCCTCTAGTTTAACATGAAAACATCAGAGAATACATAAATGAAATGGCACATTATTTTTGACCCAAAATAATTTTCCTGTAATATTTGAAATTAAAGGTTCTAATGTAAAATAATGTAAAATACTATACTGTAAATCCAAAATAAGGTCTTAAGAAAAAGTTAAAGCCCTAGTTAATGAATTTTCAGGAGATACAGATAAAAAAGATAACAGCAGATTCAATACTGAATAGTTTTTAGAAGTATTCCTTTATGTACTGAAAAATATCTCCACTGTACACAAAGGATAGATGTAACTAAGGAAAAAATCCTCTCGGCTGTAAAAAATAAACACTACGTTAAATATGCTTTAAAACAATCTAATTTCTTATGATGATTTCAAGAGAGGCTAGAATTAATTAAGTGATATCAGCACCTTACAATAACTAACTGAACTTTTGCAAAGATGTAGACCCACACCTCTATTAGTTTTCAGAGGCCTTTATCTAATTCCATTACCTTCCAGGAAGCAATAAGAACTAGCTCCACAGCATTTTAGAGTAGAGGGCTGGAGTGATCATTCACTCCAGTATTTTAAACCTGGGGGGCCCTTAGGTCCTAGGTGGACTCCAATGGTACTGTTAGCTTTTGGAAACTGAGTAAAAGTATGTGTCCTCAGGAACATGCATTTTATGAGGAGAAGGCCGTGGTTCATCAGAATTCCAAAGTGGGCTATAAACATGAAAAGGTACAAAAAAACTAGTTAAGTAGCCTAACTTCCAGTTTACAAATAAGCCTGGAGAGTTAAAATGATTGCTCTAAAGACAAACCTAGAATAGCTATAAAATACCTAGAACCAGGTCTCTTGATAAACAATTAACTCAGTGTACTATTATGCCCATATCATTCTTCTCAGAGGGTAAGTAGGAAAAATATGTGTTAAATATGCACAGTGTTTTCGTAACTGGATCTTATCTCAAGTAACAAAGAAGTTTCTAGGTCAGAATACTACCTATAAATACAAAGTCTGAAGATATGGAAGGCAATATAGGTGATCTACATGAGCCCAAAAAAACCCTCATGGATCCCCCAACACCGTGCTGCCTCCAAGCCAAGCATATATGCCCACTTTCACCTTAAGACAGCACAGCACATGCCATTGACCTCCAAGCTGACAGAGAAAGCCGTAGGAGTCCAAAGGGAAGAATGGATCCTGAGCTATCACATTATGCAATAGAGAACTACCTCAGTTTAACATGGCCCAGGGGTTTGAACTCTCCCTGGCTCACTGCCTCAACACCCCTGCCTCTGCCCCAAACACACACACACACACACACACACACACAGAGACACACATACATATATAAAATTATAGACAGGTACAGCGTGATTTCAAGGTATACATATATAACATACAAATGAAAACAGAGCATGAATTTAACTGATTTATTAGCCAATTAATTTCATGATTTTTCATGATTAATTTTAGGAAGGAATGTCACTAAAATAAATAATTAGGAAGAACTGTGCATTAATCTTGCCAAGTCACCCTGTGCATCCTCTTGCCATTTCTAAAACGAGAAAGTCATTTAACTTGTGTCTATGAATCAATGTCTGTATAAACATCTAAGTACATATTGTAGCTCTACCGTTTACATATGGTATGATTTTAGGCAAATGACTTAGTCTCTCTGTGACTCAAGTTCCTGATTAGTAAAACAGAGATAACAGCAGTACTGACCTTACTGGGTTGTTGTGAGGACTAAATGTGGTAATATGGGTAAAGTACCTAGAATAAACCTTCATATTTTATGATGACAAAATAGCTGTCATCATTGTCATCCTCACCATCATCACAAAGAGACATATATGCAATTAATTAGTTATGGAGAAGAAGGAGTTAAGAAGGAAGCTTAAGATAAAATTGTTTATTAACAAAATGCTCAAGCTATCATGAAAATTCAAACTACTTCCTGGGAGAATACCAGAAAGTCTATTCGGGCCCAGGTGTTTCTTGGGGCCACATTGCCATGGACTTGGCATGCCAGGGTTCTCCACCCAAATGGGATGAGAAGGATGGGTTGATCTGGGCCAATGGAGCAGTCCCCTTCCCTCCTTACAACTGTGGGTGAGCAGCATCAGGTGCTCCAGTCTCAGTTACACCAACTTGTTGTGTGGGAGACCTGATTAGTCTAAATGTTGTATCTCTGCAATATCTCTGACCAGCAGCTTAACTGAAGGGAAGTGATCTTAGGAACTGACTTCTTTGAAAGTGAAATGCTTTGATGACAATTTTAAAGATAATGGGATGCTCTTGGAATTTATGGAGACAGTATGCAACATCACCATGAAACAGTGAAAACCTTGAATCATGTCTTGTGTGCATGACTCTCTTGGGGTCATTCGATCCCATGATGGGAACCCATCTAAAGCCACGGAACACTGAAAAACACTAATAACTTCCAACCCAAAGACAGACACCAAGACTCCCAATGGTGTTAGTCACCAACATCATTCAAGTAATTATCCATCCGGTGTCTATCTGTTAGACCACAATCTTGAATATGTCAACTTAAAACATGTTGTCGAAAATGAAGAGTTTTACCTTTTTATATTCAGCAATGCCCAAGGTATTCCAGAAGGAGTATGAAATGCAGGTAGCAATTTTACCCCAAGTTCCACTGCTTTCTTTCGAAATATCTGAAAAGTTAAACAATTAAGTGAGCTACTGTTGAAAGAAAAACAAAATGTGCTATTCTACTATCTCACATTGAGCATGTTTCTACTTAAATTTTTTTTGATATGAAAAAATAAAAGTTTCTCAAATTAATAGAATTACCTAGGAAAGTAAGAATGGTCCAGGGGCCATTGTGTATTTATTACCAATCTTGGTTGCACAAAGAATCATGTGCGGAGATTTGAATAATACTGATGTCTGGGTACCACTCCTACGATTCTAATTTCTATGGCTTGGAGCTCCCAGGTGAGAATTTTTTAAAGCACCACAGGTGGTGTCAAGTGATTCCAATGTGCAAGCCAGGGGGGAGAACCACTGTTGCTGGTGAATAAGTCTTGGATTGAAACTCAGGAGCTCTGGTCCTGTTCTGGCGTCACTTATTTACTAGGGCACAGAGAAAGGATAAGTTGTAAAAAGACATATTATTACAAGTAATCTATACATCCTCTCAGCCCTGTGCGGTTTTAACTTCCTCTTATGTTAAGTGTAGGTGATATGGAAGATACAAAGTTAAATTTGATACAAATTTCTGCCAGTAATTTAGTAAAGAAGGCAACATATGCACATAAATATCTGGAACACAGATAAAATGACTGCATAACATAAAATCACCTAGAAGTTCAGATGAGTTCAGTAAGGCTGTATGGTGGAGATGGCATTTAGATGAGGATTGTATGCAGCGTGCAATGGGGGCTAATGATGCTAGAGACAGGCTGAGGTGGGGGGAGTGGAGGGGCATCCCTGAAGGTATCAATGTAAGCACAGACACAGGCAAGCGGGGGCCTGCAGAAGAAAATGGAATAAGTCAGCTTCCCTGTCCACAAAAAGGGGGAATACTGGTAAATAAGGTCAGGTATACATAGCATAGGCCCAAATCATGAAGGCTCATAAATGTAAGGCTAAGAATTTTATCCTGTTAAAATGGAAAAATATTGAAAGTTTTTGAGCAGCCAGTTCACTTGAGCAGAACTGTGCTTTAGGAAGATTAACTAGATGACATCCCTTCACAGTTTTAGGTCCAAAGAAAAGCACTAAGTTAATTTACTCTTTGAAGGAAGGACTGCTACAGCTTTCCCCGTTATAGCTATGGCAGCAAGCAGTTGCCTTGTCCCTTCTCCTTGCCATACTGTACGACTGAGCGTGGTGGGCTGGGAACTTACTATTTCCTCTGCCTCTTCCTCTAACAAGGGAGATGTGAGAAAGGTTGGGGAAACCCTGAAAAGCATGGAGAATGAAAGCAAAGTCCTCTCCCAGCAAGGGAAAGCATTCATTAAAGCCACTGTCAAAGAAGCCTTGTGTGGCTTTTCCAGAGGAAGGGGTTTCAGTCCTTAACTCCTGCTTTAAGACCCGAGCCTCCCCACAGAGAAATCCAGGCACGGGGCTTCTGGGCTGAGGAGAATTCAGTAATACTGATATTGACGCTGTTTCTGAAACCCTACTCTTTTGGAATCTAACTCTTATTTTGTAATGAAAGTTGAGGAAATAATGAGTTTTAATGTAAGAATTTGGCTGGCAGTCAATTTAGATAAACTAGCATTCCTGGAATACAAATGAGGACACAGACATTTGTAGTATATAAGGCACTAAAAAATAAAGATACCATTTTTTCCCCGCAAATTATTATTATAACTCTTTTTGAAGTGGACAATTTCCTGTTTCAACAGCAAATGGTGAATGGAAGAAGAGGAGAAAGAAAATAAGCCAAAAGGTATATTCTTCCTTTCCTGTCTCTGTCATACCCTAGAGAATTCCAAGGTCTCTTCTGCCATAAGGGATTATCCAATCACTGCCCAGCCATCTGCTGACTTTCTAGTTTCCACCCAACTTTTAAAACTGTTAATTAATTAACTCCTTTTCAAGAAACTTACATAAGACAGAAGTCAGACTTGTAATTAAAACACCATCATGAATATTATAGCCATATGGCATGAGAGTTAAGGGCTCAGGCTTTGAAAACACAATGCCTATATTGGAATCTCAGCTCTACTTCCTCAAATTGGGTATAATCTTGGGCAAATTGCTTAATCTACCTGTGCCTAAACTTCCTCAACTATAAAATGGGGATAACAATAGCATTTGCTATTTTAAAGGCTGTGGAAAGAAACTGAATGAACTATTATATTTAAAGACCTTAGGACACATAGTCATCACTCTAAAAGGTTAGTGGTAGTTTTTATGGTAAAATGATAAAGGTATTTCCCCAAGAACTTTCCCTATTTACTGCCTGAAATTCTTTCTTGTCTTTAATCCAACTGCTGTTTTGGTACGTTCTACTTGGGTTCTCTGTGTGCGTGAATATATATTTTTATAGACAAATATACTGGGCTGGCCAAAAAGTTCACTCGGATTTTTCCATAAGATGTTCTGGAAAAACCCAAACGAACTTTTTGGCCAACCCAATACATATGTGTGTGTGTGTGTGTGTGTGTGTGTGTGTGTGTGTGTGCGTGTGCACATGTATGCCTCCCTCACCCCCAAACACACACTCTTCATCAAAAGCATTCATTCTCAAGAGCTATGCCTTTAGTTCTCATCACTGCATTCCCAAATTCAACTTTCCATCTTGACTCTAGCTCTGCACTTCTACTTCTGTGCTCACATCACAATCTGGGCGCCCTGTTGTCTTTTGGAACTTAAGGTATCCAAGGTGAAATCAATCATTTAATGTCCAAGGCAAATGTCCCTAGTTCCATCACTGACACTACTGGTCAGCCCGTCCCTGGGGCTCAAGAGAGCACGCATTTTGACTTCTGATTTCTCTCTTCAGTTATTAAGCATCAACATTAAAGTTCTTGGCAACATCGCATATACAGCCCATTCCCTTTCTGTGATACGAGCATAGTCCATTCATATTTTCATCACCAGGTACAATGAAGGGCATGACAGCAAAGAAGGTCCTCTTACCTGGTTTCCCATTCTCCAGGATTTCCCCTCCTGTCTCCATTGATCTGTATCTATGTTATCTGATTTCTCTTTTTACCATACAACTTTCTTATTCAAGAAACCATAATAATTCCCTCTGTTGTATGAAATGTCAAGTCAAAAATGATCTACTGACTTTTCAATGACCTCTATGAATCAGACCATCTATTATCTTCTATTTTTTCAAAGACCATCCTGGCTGAAGCTTGAGTCTTCAGGGTTTCAAGTACTCATTCAAGTTCAGTCTACCGCAGTATCTTTGTTAAAAAATGTTTTTCCCCTCAGATCTATTGAGATATAACTGACATACAACATTGTGTAAGTTTAAGGTGTAACACGTGACGATTTGATACATGTAGATATTGTGAAATGATTACCACAACAAGGTCAGTTAACACTTTCATCTTCTTGCATAATTATCTTTTGTGTGCATGTATCATGCCATCTTAGTATACTTATTTACATAGTTCTCTCATCCTGAAACACGTTGTTCTGCCTCCTGTTGGCCAATCCAAATTCACTCATTCTCCAAGGCCCAGGTCAAGTCCCAACCCCAGGCCAAGATCTTTATCTTCTGTGAACTTCTACACTGACAACTGGCATCAAAAAATGCAGCATTTGATTACAGAAGGCAAGATCCAAATCTCTCAATGTTTTCTCGTGTTATTCTCTTGTATCCTCAAATAATTTTCTTTTCTTTAAAAGTAGAGAAAAAAAATCTCCATTTCTCCTTCATTGTCTATTATACATAGCCAACCCAAATTTGGTCATTTTGTATTAAATTTATTGATATCACCACATTATTCCTATGAGTGGTAGGTGGGAAGTTTTTATAATCTCAGTTAACAGACAGGAAGGAAACAGCAACCCTTTCCATCTTGAGGTTTTTGCCTTTGCTGTTTCCTCTGGCTGCAATGCCCTTTTACTAGCTCTTTGCATGCCTGGTTCATTCTTAACTTCAGGAATCCGCTTAAAAGTCCCCTTTTAAGAGAGGTCTTTCTTAACAACCCCACATAAAGTTGGCCATTCTCACTTATTGTTTATCATATATCACCTTGCTTATTTCCATCCCACTATTTATCACATCCTAATTATCTTATTTGCTTGCTTGTTGATTGTTTGACAACCACACTAGATGTAAGCTTCATGAGGGCAGGATTTTGTCTTGTTCTAGCATCCAGCAAAGTAGCTGGTACTCAATAAATGTTCATCTAATAAATGAATGAATCAATCAAATATTAATAAATATATCTGGAGCACTGTAATGAGAAACCACTAATATTCTAGTATTTGCAAAGTGTTCTATTCTATTCCACGAGTTTCTATTGTCTGCAAATAAATATATCAAGTATTCTGCAGTCTCAACCTTGGGCACAATTACAAAATAGTTTTTGGATGAAAACATTAATTAACCTATTGATGCTTTAAATGAAATCAAATGTTGGCCTAAATCAATTTCAATTCTTAATATTTGATTTGTTACCTCCTCTTGAGACACGAAGAGGTTAGTTACTTGGAGGAGGAATCCAGATTCTCAAAGAGAACATCTTTCTACCCAAAATGGTGAGTAATAAAACTCCAAACTAGCTAACAAAGTTAATATTGTTAAAAGAATGAAGGAGAAATGTCACAAATCATTCTAAAGAGCAGTTAAGTTTTAACTAGCACATCTTAGATAATGTGCTCAAAAGTAAATGACCACAAAAAGCACACTAAATGGTACTTCACTGCCCCTTCAAATGGGGCAGGAATGCTGGAGGGAGCACTGGACCCAGGCCAGCACTTGGATCCTAGGATTGGCTCTACTACAGTTCAGTGGGAGGCCTGGGCCCATCACTTAACTTTTCTGGTTCTCAGCTTCCCCAGTGAAATGGGAGAGCAGAGCTGATAATTTCTAGTTTTGATTTATTCCTGAAAAATCTAGTATCAGAAGTCACAAAGCTAGTACTAAAATGAGACTGGCAAAAAAGCAAAACTATCATAATGTTTTAGATAGAAAGTGTTAATTTGCCACCCAATTCTTAGTCAATCTTGGTTTCCAGGGTTTGTTGGTACTTATATTTGGCAGGTGGGTTTTGTAAAGTTAAGAGGGCAAGATGAAAAATGACAGGTAATAAAATGTAATCTGTGCTGATAATAGAAGACATACTCTTTTTTTAAAAAAATGACCATTAAAACTAAATAGGGTTTTTGGGCAACTTGTACCAATCAGTTTGAAATGGGCAGACATCTAATGACCCAAAAGGAATCTTCAAAAAGATTCCGCATTATGGAGATTCTGATTACATTCACAGAAAAAATCAAAACTAATAAAATTTGCTGAAAGAAGGGTGGTAAAATGTTATGAAATAGCTTCTAAATAATCTTTCAAGCATGTAATGAATAAATAGGTTTAAATAAAAACTTTTATGGTCTGAAGTTAAGAGTTTCAAAATGACTATACCTAAACTGTATCTTTTCATTATACTTAAATAACATCATCACAGTCTTATTGCTGTTTTTGATCAAAAGTTTAAAAAAACTTCAGATTTTAGAACCTACCAAATAAAAACTTTTATCTTTTTACTTTACCCTTACAGATAGGATTAGACAAGGCTGTAAACAAGATGTATGGCTTTCTTTGCCTTTCTAGTTTGCAGATCCCCGAAGAACTGTACAAGAATATTTACACACCAGAGCAAAGAGTAAGGAAAGAAGAAATGAATAAGAACAGATGGTTCTGGAAAGAACCAGTTTCAGTTCAGACATGCTTCGGTTTGAAATGTACAATTAATATCAAAGCCTTTCTTCAAATGCTCATGCTGAAAACTTCACTGTTAAAAGATCAAACACTAATTCCCCATTAGTACAAGCAGAGTTTACCTTTTACTCATTTTTGCTACATAAAGCTTTCAGCACAAAATGTCATCGATCTGATAAATATCTTTGGCTGAAAATAACTGAAATAACCCACACATCATTAGCTGAGTTGATTAACGCACATAATATGGGTCAAATTTAATCACTCAACCAATAAGTACTTATTGAGCTACTCTGGCTTTTCAATTTAGAGTGGAACCTTAAAAGTTTTAAATATTTGAATAAAGATACAAAAATAGTTAATCCAGGAGAAATTTAGAGCTGGAAGGGACATCAAAGGTCATCTAGTTATATAACCTTGGTTTACAGATGAGGAAACTGAGGTTCAGAGAGGCCCTATTCCCCTAATTAAATGCTCTGATGTGGGACGGTTTGATGACAGCTATAGCCAAGTGAATGCCAGATTCATACCATCTCAGATACACGTAATTCTTTTGATCTGGAGGGATCTCCCCTGTGAGTCCCTTATATGTAAGTGTGTACACATCTTTCACTGCCTCTTTCTAACTTGTGCATCCTCTTTAATTAATCAAAACCCTAAACTGAAGTTTTTCTAAATTAAATGATTTGTTGTATTTGTCAAACTGCATTATGAACTTCATTTTTAAAATTTATAAATTTAATTAGATGAGAACTTTTGTCAGCTGTTTTGTTTTTCTTCCCTGTGATTCAGTACAATTCAATTTTTAGCCTCTAGGCCATTAGATGAAGAGAGTATTCTTCACTTTTCTGAAAAATTAAAGCATTAAAATCTCCCCAACTTGTTTATTCAAAATAACAAGGATATGCATGCTAACCTGCCAGTAATCGTAGGTTATAACCAAGAAGAATCAATATAACTGTACTTTAGACTTGAGTTTCTAATGTATGAAAGCACAAAGTTTAAGTGAAAGAAAAAACTTCTGATAAATATAACTCAAAAAATCTAGATGTAGAATGTTCTTAGTGAACAGGCATTTTAGACTTAACTAGCTTTTTAAAGATATTTATTCTCATGAAAAAATTAACAGCTAGTGGGCTTCCCTGGTGGCGCAGTGGTTGGGAATCCGCCTGCCGGTGCGGGGGACGCGGGTTCGGGCCCTGGTCCGGGAGGACCCCGCGTGCTGCGGAGCGGCTAGGGCCGTGCGCCACAACTGCTGAGCCTGCGCTCTGGAGCCCCTGAGCCACAACTACTGAGCCCGCGTGCCTAGAGCCCATGTAAAAAAAAAAAAAAAAATTAACAGCTAGTGAAACTTTTTTAAAGTTTGCTTTTATACTATCCCCTAGTCAAAATGAATAAATGTTGATAAATGAATTAATAAAATTGCATCCTGATATTATTTTTTTCCTGAGCGTTCAATTTCATTCCCTAGCTCCCAAGTAGGGAAGATTTCATAAAGTTAAGAGGGCAAGATGAAAAATGGGGAGAAATACTGGGAAGAATTTCAGGCTATTGTTCAAGGTAGACATCACTAGCATCCATGTGGGCAGAAACCAATGCCACCTACTCCTGGAAGTGGTCCAGTGCCTTCCCTGAGCGTAAGCCAGAGTCAAGGTGGCTTGGTAACAGACACGCAGAACAGGGCCCGAGTTCTAGTTCAGGGTCTACTACTCACCTGTTCTGCCACAATAAAGATGAGTCATTTCACTTGTCTCATTTTCTCTCTTGTAATATGAGGGCACTAGATAAGACACTTTCTAAGGTACTTTTCTGCTCCATAGGAAGTGGTTTTCAGACTTAAGAAGCACTTAACTACATGTTTCCCAGTGTGGTAAGGGAGATACACCAGAAAAAATAAGATCCCTGATCTCAAGGAGCTTACAACCAGGAAGGCAAATCAGCCATATAAAACTACATAAACATAAAATATACAGCAGAAAAAACAATATGAAGCAACATATAAGAAGAGAATAAACAGAGTGATATAGGCTATAACTAGGGAAATAAAACAAAAAGAGAGATTGAGTTAGGTGATAGGGGAGAGCAAAACTTCTGTGGGTGCAGATGTGTGTTTACTTGGGGGTGAGTATGTAGATGTTTGTGCACACTCTGGGTTAATGTGGTGGAGGACAGGAGATAAAGCAGAAGGGGAGAAGAAGGAGCCTGACTGACAGCAGGGGAGAGAGGTAGATTAATAGGTTCTAGAAAATGATAAGACAGAAACAGAGGAAAGAAGGCAAGCTAATGACCTTAACTATCAAGTTAAAGGGTTGGTTAAAAGAGCACATCAGTTGGGTCAAGAAAGTCCCAACACTTACGATCTTGGTGCCTCCCATTTACAAGTGGAAGGATTTCTCAATCATCAGGATTTTGAGAGATGGGACAGGGAGAAAGGCAGTGGTTCTCATTGGTTATGGAAATTTTCTGAGTTGTAACGGCAAAGATACATAAATGACAACACCAAGAAACATTACAATGGCTGCCTGAAGGAAAGACCTTGAGAAATAATTAGGGTCCTTTAAAATAATGTTTCCTCAAGAAGAAAATTTCTCTACATGTGCTGTAGAGATAAATGGGGCAGAGGTGGGGCTGGGGAAAAGGAAATAGTATGGTAATAGAAAGTTGTATGTCCTTCGTCTAACATACATTCGATATGGAAGTTAAAAATGCACAGAAAAGGAGAGAAAAACCAATGGCTAGATAGCTCTCACTCTTAGAATTATCATTAGGTGTACTGCACACTGTTATCTTAGATGTTCTAACTCCTAAAGCATTGGCCCAAGAACAGTAAATAACAGCATAATAGTTCAAGTCATCACACAGGGCTTAAAGATGGATTTTTGAGCCGATCTTTCCACCTCAATTTAAGTTTAAAAAAATGGGCAAGTTGCCAAAATAATGTTTTGAAAATATGCAGTCTACTGTTAATAATATTTAATATTAGGTACGTATGTCACATAGTTCCTGAACATACATCTTACACCAAAAAGAAAACATCTTTCTTTCTTCTTCTTTTTTTTTCTTTTTTTTTAAGAAAACATAATGCCTGCTAAAGAGACAGAGAATTATGAAAACATGTACCCTATCTGGCTATTATTTCTAACAGAATTTGTGGAAACTACCACACAAAGGTTGTTAATATGTGATATCACAGTGTTAAAATGGGGACTGCTTTGTTTACTATTACATTTGTAGGTAAACATCACAAATCATTTGAAATATACAAAATCCAGGCTTAGAAACCTTTGTTCAAAAGAAAGAGGAAGAAAATGAAAGAAAACAGCCTCATCTATGCAAATATATTGTGATTTTCTGGCATTTTTGAGTTATGAGGCATTCTCTGCTCGTGAATTTTTCCAGATACTGAATCTCACTTCTAAAGAGCATCAAAATATTTATAGTTTAACCTTTTTATTTGTATAGGTTTTATAAACATGTTTATCTGTTCTTTTGATTTAGTGCAATTACATGAATCCTGTCTTGATGACTCAGCATCAGTATCACATGCCAACACTGAGTTGAGGCTAGAAGATCTAGTTCCTGGTCATCAGATGACTGGGCTGTACAATCTTGAGAACTCACTTAACACCCTCTTTGCCTCAGTTTCTAAATATGTGAATAGGGATCATTCTTCCAAATCACAAGATGATTAATTGTGATTAAATGCACAAGTGCTTTTAAAAGAGCATAATAGTTATCATGATCATTGTTCTTCGCTGTAAGATACTGGTTCCCTCAGGAATAATTTAAGCATATTAGGCTTTTTGTCCACACACTAAATGGTCCAAAAACTGCTGAGCTTTTACGTCTGCTTTCTATAATCCTACTGTTTCCTTCTGTTATTAGCTATCCGTTAATTACAATGAAGACTTCTCATTGCTGTAGTGTATTTGCTCTCCTTCTAAGTTGCGGCCTAATTCTGTAAACAGTTGTCTGTACCAGGGCCTCAGGATAAGTCAAATGTCTCTTCTGTGTCTATTTTACAGTGCAGGGTGTGAGCTTCAGGAAATGTGCCCTCTTTTTTGCCAGATGACTACATTTGAACTACTAACTCTATAGGTATGAAAAAGCAACTAATTAGTATGTTATTTAGGAGTAATAGTTTGTAAGTTTACAAAGTAAACTAAATACCTATGTCTACATAGGTATTGTTTGTTTTTTAAAAAAATGCAAAATGTTAGCCACTCTTTTTTCATTTTATCTAAGCAAATGTAAACTTACTTGGTTGTGCATCTATTCCCATTTAACTGGTGTTTATTTCTGCATCACCCTCCTTTATTTATTTATTATACATGGATACCTCCAAAGTGCCTCTGGGCACAGAGTTCATAATTTCATATGTCAGTTGATGGATGAACATTTTAAGTTATCAAAGGGTGATGTTGCTGGACATAAAATTTGGAAGCAGGGCTATTTCTGTCTGATGTTTGTGTGCCCCAAAGCAAGTTGATTAATCTCGCTTAGCCTCAGCTTCCTCATCTACAGAATAGAGAAATATACCTTTGCATTCTAGAACTCAGAGAATTTCTCTTTTCCCTATTCTTTTTCCCATGCCAAAATTAAAAATTTTAATTTTCTTATTATACTATGAATATATTCTCATTATTGAAAAATCATAAAATTAGACAAATAGACAAAAAATATAGAGCCCCATCAATCCTATCCACCCAAACACAATTATTGTTAACATCTTAATTATCTATCTTCTAAATGGTATTGATTGCATTTCTTTTGAAAAATGGCATCTTCCCATATATACTATTTTGTAATGTTTTAAATTCATCCCCAGCAACTTAATCTACATTAAATACATCATTCTACATCAGAGGTCAGCAAACATTTTCTGTAGAGGGTCAGATAGTAATTATCTCAGGCTTTGCCAGGCACATTCTCTATATTTCATGGTTTTAAAACTATTTTCTTTTATAATCTTTTAAAATGTAAAACCATTCTTAACTCTGGTAGTACAAAAACAGGTCTCAGACTGAATTTGTGCTATCGGATGTTGACTCCTGTTTTACGTCAATGGATAGATTTCTGTAACATCTTTTTTAAAACAGCTATATAGTATACCAATGTATGGATATGTCAGAACTTGACCAGTCCCCTATTATTTGACACTTAGGTTTCCACTGTGTTGATGTTGCAAACAGCAGTGAATAAATATCTCTGTACATACTTATCTGTATTCATGACTATTTCCTCAGGTTGAATGTTTGAAAGTGGAATTTCTGGTCAGAGGGCATTCGCTCATTCACTCACTCACTAATTATAGTTGTAGGGTCAAAGCAGCCACATACAAAATGTAAATGAATGAGTACATCTGTAGTTTGTGAACCCCTGGATTACACGAACTTGACTGAAAGCATCTTAAATATTTTTCATTTAAATGAAGAGGTTTTAAAATATATTCACATATCCTATTTCACGATAGCACTACTATGTTTTTAATAGATAAGTGTTATATTCTTACAGTACCATAAGTAATTCAATGAAACAATGCCTTTTATTAATAATGATCATCATCAGAATACAAAATGTCACATAACTCAATACTTTTCCTATTAGAAGAGTTTTGAATATATCAATTGAAATAATTTGGGAGGCATTTCCTCTTTAAAATATGAGCATAAATAATAACTAATATGAAACATAGTTTATCTTGTCAATTGTGGCCACTCTTGTACTATCTGAATGCATTTTAAAGTGATTACACACACACACACACACACACACACACACACACACCTTAACATAGTTTAAACTTCCTAAATTATAAGCTTTCAAAAAGGAACCTGTTCTGTAATTTTGACCTTTTAGAGATGTCAATTCATTTATTCAACAGATATTTATTGAGTGCCTATGAACTACATGCTAAGTTGCACAAGGCACCTGGAATACATAAGTAAATGAGAGAGTTGTGGTCAATGATTCCTAATAACACTTATTTTTGAAGTGTGACAACAGAAAAACATTCACAGAGTAGTATTTTATGATATACAGGGAAGGCTCAGGTAATAACTTCCATTTCTTCTCCAAAAAGAAAATGAAGACAAATACAGTAATGTTGTAGCACTTCAAAAGGTAATCAGACAAATCCTTGCCATTAGTCTGACCATGTAAAATTGGCAAAGGTATCAGATATATGGAAAAACAATTGTACAAAACTGTAGAGAAAGTTATCATTTAGGTGTTTTTGAAGACCTCAAATTCAACTTTAGACCAAGCAGGCTTACCCTAATATGATCTATGTAAATAAAATGTACATTTGTGTGTGTGTGTGTGTGTGTGTGTGTGTGTGTGTGTGACTAGTCAACATCTTGAAGGTTATCATTCAGATGGGAATCACCTACAGTAGTTAAGAACTGATCAATTAGATCTGTAAAAAGAACCAGCTCCAACAGAAAGCACTGGAATAGTCTTTTAAAAAGACTCATGGACAGAGAAAGACAAATACTGTATGATATCACTTATATGTGGAATTTTACAAAGCTGAACTCATAGAAACAGAGTAGAATTATGGTTGCCAGAGGAGGGGGGCAGGTGCGAACAATGGGGAAAGTGGGAAGATGTTGATCAAAGGGTATAGAAGATGAGTAAGTTCTAGAGATCTAAAGCATGGCACGGTGATTATAGTTAACAATAATATATTATACACTTGAAAGTTGCTAAGAGAGTAGATCTTAAATATTCTTACCACAAAAAAGAAATGATAATTATGTGAGGTGACGGAGGTGTTAACTAACCCTATTGTGGTAATAATTTTGCAATACATAAGTGATCAAATCAACACTTTGCACATCTTAAACTTACACAATGTCATATGTCAGTTATATCTCAAAGAAACTGGAAAACAAGTAGAAGACATGGCAATCACGGATAAAAGGGGAGTAATCAGAAGTAATGGAGGGTGAGCTGCAGCCCACAATCCAGCTGAAGGGCCAGGCAGCAGACCCACAGCAATGGGTGAAACAGCAATGCACTGGATTAAAACTTGACATGAACACTGAAAATTTCTTCTGTTAACAAAATAGAATAAGAGTGGGGTATTCTTACTTTGGCCCTCATTTTATCACTACAGACAGTACCGTTGAAGACAACGACTGAAGACCCTGGGAAAAAGCAACTATCTCTTTATAAGGGTTAGAAAACAGAAACTATCTCTTTTTTTTTTAGGGATAGAAAAAGAAAAACAAAAATTCTGGCCAAGTCCAGCATGGATCTTGGACTTTGGGAAAATAAGATTTCAAAAGGCTCTTTAAAAATCTTCATTATATATTAGAGTAATGATAGAAGTTTGTGTCACATATTCCTCAGGGATTATGACAGGACTCTTCTGTTTGCAGGGCAACTCTATTTAACTGGAGTTGTCCTTAATGTAAATGGAACCCCAAAGAGCTTATGCTCAATTTGATACATTTGTCAGATTTTAAAGAGCTTTATTATAATTCCCAATAGAGAAAATGTTTCCCTCAATTTTTGATCTAGCAAATTATGACATGGTTTTGCAAACAATGGTGAGAGCCAAATCTGGATGTCTATTTTCTTAGTTCATTTTTTTAAAAAAAGGAATCCTGTTAATTGCAAGAGGAGGGACTCATGGTATTAGGTCAGGGGTTCTCAAACCAGCAGCATCAGATCACCTGGGAACTTGTAAGAAATAAGAAATACAAATTATCAGGCCCCAATTGAGATCTACAGAATCAGAAACCCTGATAGTGGGGCCCATAAATCTGCGTTTTAATAAGCCTTCCTGGGAAATCTGATACACATCACAGTTTGAGAAGCACTGAACTAGGTGAACTCAGGTGATTCAATACGAATGGGAAATAAATTGATTGGAAAGAATAATAAAAATATTTATTGCCACAGGTATAATGTATACTGTTTCTGTAGTGAACTAAGCAAAAAATCTTTAATAATCTTCAAGTTTCACAAATAGCACAAGAGGTATTAAGCCATGTGATGCTGAATTTGCAGTTTAACCGCCAACTCTCTATTTGCTGCTCGCCTGATATTTAAGAGCAAGTGGGACAGCCAATTCCTAAATGAGTAGCAGTCATCACTGCATAATTTCAGTCTTACGTGCTTGCCACTGTGGCTTAGGAGCTGATTTTGCTGTCAAGTCATGTCTCTAAGTCACTTAATAGCATTAGAATGGAAAGATACGGTCAAATTTATGAGGCCAAGAACGAACCTCCTGTGAGTACTTTACACCACATTGAGAATCTAATTATTGGTTCACAACATGGCATTTATTAGTTTTTTCTCTCTTCATACAGACTCTGTGGCAAATCAGCACACAATAGTATTGTTTTAAAGGGCCATTTATATGTAAAGTAGTTCTTGTATCTATTTTTGGTAGTTCACAGGTAAAATTATCCTGTTTTAGCATAAGACTGGTCATACAAGGTTAAACACATTAAAAAACAATAAAACAATTATTTTTCAACTGTGAGAGTTAGGACAATACTGTAGATTTGAAATAATGTAATTGAGAAATATCTGTAAAATGAGGCATGGTTTGTATTAATACTGTGAAGAAGATTTATGTACAACTTTCTTAGGCTATATTTTGGGCTTTTTTTCATTAAAGTTCTTAATAAGGAAATCAACAGGAAAGAAATGGAAACTAGTGGATATATGTAAATATTTCTTGATGTCTAAATTCCTCAGAAAACTTGGAAAAATTAAATACATAAACATTTTTAAGTTTCCTAAGGCCTTTCCAAACTCTTTCCACACAGGCTAAGCTTTGTTTATCAATGATTGGTTAGAATCTAGAATTGGGGTGGAGGGGATCAACATACTGGTTTTGTGCTGGTTGAATAACTTTTTACATTTGAAATGTCATGATAAAGATTTTTCACTGAGAAATACAAATATAGTTGAATAAAATAATCACACAGCTAATTATAATCACAGACCACACGCATCTCGTTAAACTGTATTGCAAATCAAATATTTCAAGGCCACTCCTTTTCCCCATGAGTTTTTTTCTTTCTTTCTTCCCCCCCTTCCTTCTTTCTTTTCTTTCTTGCCTCCCTTCCTCCTTTCCTAAACATCTTCCTCTTTTATAGCTCTTGCAATAATATACACTTATACTGTGAACTGATAACATTTCAAGATAAAAAGAACATAAAAGAGATTTCACTCCAAGCTACCTGTAACATGTGAACTGTATTTGAAAGCCAATATTCAGATGTAAACTATAAAATGTGAACAACGTGCTTTGTTTATACTACTGTCCCATACTAAGCTGCTTAAATAGGATGAGAACCTCTGAGAAAACACAGTCATTTAGTAAGAACGCCCAAGTTCAGGGATGCTAGGAATGAGAATGTTTAAGTAGGCTTTCAGCCATATAATTTCCCAAAGACTGAAATGCATAAATGACTTTGGCCAAGTAATAAATAGCTGATGCTTATATAGCATTCAATATATTCCAGTGACTCTTCTGTCTTCATTTACTAAGTCACTTAATCCTTCTACCAAGCTTCTGAGGTTGGAAAGGTTATCACCCCTAATTATGTTCACACAATGCCAGCAAGAAGCAGAGCTGGGATTTGAATGCCACAGGCTGGTGCCAGAGTCCGTGGTCTTGACCACTACTCCACACTGCTGAAACCAAGTTTTGGAACAACTCTGAACAAAAGTAACATTTGTTGTAAAATGAGAATGAATTAATGAAAAAATTGTTTAGTGTTGTCTATAAAATATATGTCATATCATAGTACATCCTATTAAGTATATAGTATGTTTATGACTTGAAAATTTACTAAAAGTGGTAAATAAAAAATTGTTTCAAGTTATTTGGGTAATCTGTTTCATAAAGTAAAAAGATGAATGCTGTAAGTTAAAATACCTGTTCAACCAGAACTTTAAGACATGTAGAATATTTACATGTACTTTATATTATGCTTGTTCTACATGTGAAATACGATCTCTAATTTATACACATCACGCCAATGCAAATGCATTAAATATTCTTTTAGAGAGAGAAAGAGATCCAAAATACATCCCAAGATCCAAAATTCATTTCACCAAGCTTGACTGTTGTTCTGGGTAATCACTTTTATTACTGATTTATTTAAAAACATATTTAAATTCTAAAGACACACAGAGATGTAGATCCTCCCACCCACGACATACATGCCTACAGAATGCATAGCCTAGTGTAAAGACACACATCCTAGTAATTACCATCCAGGTCAAAAAACAGGACTCCGTCAGCCCTGCTAGAAGCCCTCTGTGTGCCTCGTCCCAGTCGTTACTCCTTCCCTCTCTCCAAAAGTAACCACGTCCTGGCATTTATTCTCTTATATTTCTTTATCAACCAACAGCACATCCTTAGACACTACAGATAGTCTTGCCCACTTTAAAAAATAACAACAACAAAAACTACTTCTAAGCCCTTTTTAAACCATAGGCTCCCCCTTTTCCCCTTTCATTTCTTTATAATTTATCTGGACAAATTTAAGTCATTTGAACTTTAGGAGCCTCATTCTGCACATGTGTAGTGCAGTTCAACACATTCTTCTCACCGTATTTTTGACAAATTGGAAGCTGGATCCAGAGACTTGATCCCTTTGACAAGACTCCGGGTGACATGTTCTTTTATCAGGAGGCACACGTGCGGTTTGCTTTCCTTTTGAGAAGTCAGCAGCTTTGATAATCATGGCCTGGATCCATTAACTCATCAGAGGTTGTAAAAATGGGTGAGCTTCTACTTTTATCATTTCACTTTCGTTTATTAACAGAAATAATTTTATTAACATATACTTGGCTTATCTATTACTTGGTTTCCAGTGATACAGTTCACATAGTCAAAGGCTTGATTCAATTTTCAAGGTAATAAATTGCTTCCCTGTCATTCTTTGAAGGTGACCAATTGTTTTTGCTTTTTAATATCATTAAGAAGTTACCAACTTAAACATACTTAATGGGTGTTAATCTGTTACATTTCTTATTTTTACTGAAACTCAAAATGCTCATCTTTTGCTGGAGGAAGCCTCTTTTAAGTTGGCCCTTGTGTACTTTTTACATTACTCTAGTAGTCTTTGTCAGCATCTTTGTTATCTGATTTGATAAGATGTTTCTGAATAATCTTGTAAATTTTCTATTTCAGCCATTTCTCCAGGAAACCGTGGTTAGTAAGAAATAGGAATTCAAGACCCAATCTGGGTGCTAGGGATGCTTCATTGTTTCTAGTCCTTTTCAGGGGAGACACACACACACACACACACACACACACACACACACACACACACACAGATACACATGCATATTTATATATTTTAAGATAAAATATCTCATAAGTTTTTACTAATATTTTCAATTAAAATTCAGAGCTACAATGTTTTTCTTTTTAACACTTTCATCATACAATTTACCCATAAGTATACATTTCGCTGGTTTTAGTATAGTCATACTAAATTGATTCTCACAATAAATTTTAGAACATTTTTATCATCCCACCAAAAGGAACACCATGTTCATTAGCAGTCACTCCTCATTTCCTCCAATCACTTCAGTACTAGGCAACCTCTAATCTACTTTCTGTCTCTACAGATTTGCCTATTTCGGACGTTTCATAAAAATGGACTCACACGATATGGGGTCTTCTGGTTGTCTGAAGCTTGTTGCTTGGTATATTCATCAGCAAGAGCTCTTGGAAACAATATTCTCCAAGTTCTTGCATGCAGATAATTGTCTGCCTGTGTCCTTTATACCTGAAAGCCAGCTTTGCTGTATATAAATCCTTGTTTTTCATTCTTGCTACTACTGCCAAAATTCTTGTTGAGTTTGTCAATAAAAAATGGGAGATCTGATTATAATGGAAGCAATCTGCGTTCACATTTTGGGTAAGGAAGGAGTTAAGACTGTAGGTATTCATAAGTAAAGAATCAGTGCATGTTCCTAATTGTTTCTGTGTCTATAGCAGTTTATTGTTTTCTTTGCAGTGCTTCTCTAATTTTTAGCATCTCCCTTCCACTATCAACCAGCCAATTTCTCTTCCATAGGACACAAGGTTTTTCCAGAGCATAAAGATGCCCAACTTTCTTACTACATTTTCACTCCAGGTATTTACGTATCTGGGCTACCTAAACATCATATAGCATGAAGCACCAATCTACATTTCATCAGAAGGAGTCACTGTGTTTACACCCAAAAGTAAGCTAAGAAGTTTTGAGTTATGAGGAGGAAACTTCTCCCACACACTGCTCTTCCAATTTATAACATTCTGTGAACTTGAAAATCAGTGTATCATAGCTCTAGAACACTGAATTTAGCAGATGCTTAAAAGACATTTATTTCATATTCCATTACTTTAATGAAAAAAATCTGAAAAGTGATAAAATGGCTCGCACAAGGTAATGCAGTGAGTCAACCACTAAACAGGGTCTGAGAAGCCAGGATTCTAGATTCTAAGAGCAATGTTCCTTCTACTCCATAAGAGCTACTTAAGTTCACTAGGTAGATGTCTCCAATATGATGAATATTTCAAGTAGACATCTGTTTCAGGTGGTTTACCTATAGGTCCAAAATATGGCAACTTTCCTTAGAAATACAATTTTAAGTAGTGAGAGCCTCAGATTATTACACAGACATCTACTCCAATTACAGGATCACAGGTAAGTAGCTAATCCTCATAAATGGAAGGAGAGGCAGAGCTTTAGGGTGAGAAGAGAGTGCAGTGAAAGAAGACACTTGGCTTTTCATCACATCTATGGGTTCCCCCAAACAGTTTTTAAAAATAAAGTATTTCAAAATATAGAAATTTCCAATGTCTGTGTACCCATAAGCAAGCTCTAGCAATTCATATCATGTAGCCATATAGCCATATTTGCTTTAGATTTTAAAATATAAAGGAAAATATTACAAATTTTAAAAAATACAGTTTCTAATTACCTTGGGTTTCCATCATAAAGCGACTCTAGACTTTGAGAAGCCTCACGAGTGTCTGGTAGACTATACGTTCCCCTCTTTATAGTTACCTCCTTTATATCTCAGACAAGGTTTTCTTTTTTCCCTGGCTCATTACTGAACAGCTTTTCTCTTACTCTCTTCTTCTTCAAGCAAGCATGCATGCTTTTGAAGTTTCTTAAGGGATATTTACTGCTGTAACAACAGGAAAAAGGCTCTCTGCTATGTCTTTCCTAATACCTTCTTTCAATTAGATCCTGTAGAGAAAGACAAAGTCACAGATTGTGCCAAATGCCTCAGTAGTCCCAGATTTCCTTCTATGTTAGTAATGGACATAATCTTTATTATTGAGTCTATAAAAATAATCACAAATAATTCCACTCTTTCGGCTTTTAAATGGTTGAGGATGGAAAATGCAAAGAGATTTCCAATGAACATATTTTTTTTCAGGGTATGAAATACTCTACATACTGTTTTGTATCACACTTTAGATAGGTGTGTGTGTGTAACAAAAAAATCTTGTTACTATAATTAGCTTTTGTCTTTTTAAACTGCTCTTGAAAATACAAAGACTAAGTAGCTAGATCTGAGACTGCAAGGATTTATGACCAATCTGTTTACTTAAGCTTTGTGTCACCTCCATTTCCATGTGAACTGAGGATGATATTAACATCTAATAGATGTTGTTGTAAACAAACCCACCATCTGAAATGGAAATCTATAAATTGACTATAAAGAAGGAAATTCAATTATCACTGAGTAAAGCCATTTTCTTTATGAAACAGATAAAGTAGAGAAAGGGAGAAAGTTGACTTTCAAGACTTCACAAGCTGGATTCTTGTAAGAAAAGTTAAAAAAATTCAAACCTTAAAAAAGTCTAGAACAACTAAATCCTGAGGAAGCCTAGGGGCAAAAGTTTGGTAAGGATTATTTTCAAGTTTTTTGCAATTTTTCCTTTAATATTTTTCTGATCATAAGATTAGCACTAGTTCACTGTGAAAAACCTAAGTATAGAGAAATAAAAAGACAGGGGAAAGATCATATACCAATTATAAGCAAATATTGCTTACATTTAAGAATAATTTCCTATGTAGTTATTCTGTTTTCTGTAGCTGAAAACAAAGAAACAAACAAAAATACTAAGTTCGTAGATACAGAGAACAGAATGGTAGTTGCCAGAAATGGAGGGGGGGGGGGGTCAAGGGTGGGAGAAATGGGTGAAGGAGGTCAAAAATAATCATATACATATTAAATTTTATATCTTGCTTTACTTATCAATATTTGCCCATGTCAGTAAATAAACAAGCATAAATTTTAATGGTTGTACAACATGCCATTATGTGGGCATTCCATGATCTGCTCCACTATTCTTTTACTGTTGGATATTTGAGATGTCTCTTCCTATTTACTGAGTATATAAAATATATTCATTAATTGCTTTAGGCATAATATGATTACATTTTGGATTATTTCCTTTGGCTAGATTCCCCAGTGTTGAATAACTGGAACTAAATGAATACCTTTATTAAGGATCTTCTTTTATATATATAGTACTTAATAGCTTTTCGAAGCAACTGTATCGAATTACATTCCCTTCAGCAATGTCTGCGCAAATTTTTGCCCTACTCTCACCAAACTGGGTATTAACATGGTTTTTAGTCTTTGCTAATTTGACAGGGAAGAGGGAGAGAAAGAAGTCAAAGTGTTGGTATTTAACTTTGAGTATTTATAAGGAGAGTCAGTGATTATTCTGCATCTGTCTGGACACGGGGATGGGGGGAATACATTGAATGGATAAGTAAAACTAGTGGGAAGTGCACTCCAGGCAGTGGTGACATGAGACTGGTAATCCTTGAAAGTGTTGCAACTACCCATTTATCTGAGTACTAACTAAACCCCATTATTTAGGTAGCATCTTGAAATTCCACAATGGAAAAACTTCTGGAGGAATGCCAGGTCACTGGATCTAATCTTAGTTTAACCCAAGGCCCTGGTTTTGAGTCTTGTCTTTTGACAACAGTTAACATAATGGAAGGAAAACATACTAGAAAATGGTTGACTGCAAATTTTTAATGACTATGAGAAGTAGATATTTTAATCATTTTTTTACAGTTACTATTATGATATATGACAATAAATATGAGCTTTCCTTCTCTTTGTCTAAGTGAATAAAATATAAAAAGCAAGTAAGCAACTGGATTCCAAATTTTTATTCACAGTCAGAGAAATTTATTAAAGTGCTGTCAACATATGGTAGATTTATGAGCTTTTCTAAGTTCTTTTTGGAATTCTCTAATTACATAAAAGCATTCCAATTGTATTGGTAAACCTTCACAATTTATGTCTATTAATAAAACCAAACTACTTTAATTTCATTTGAAATGACAATGTACTACCTTTTTCCTTCATATTTCTTTATCAGAAAATATGATTCAAAACTTGAAAATACTATTCTTTTTTCTAAATTGCATACATCTACATCATTCAGTGCTATCAATTACTACTGTCCTCAATATGCATTTTATTCTGATGAAGAGGGTGAGGGAATGAAGAATAAAAACACAGAGAAGGAAAATGAGAATGCTTGCAACTCAAAGAACAATTTGGAAAAATTCAAGGAAAACTTTGTTTTGGAAAAAGACATGAATGTGATGAATAAATAATTTCAAATACAACTGGAATAAAAATCTGTTATAAACTCATAAGTGTTAACATATCATAGTTTAGTTTTCAAATATCAGTTATTCTTTGTTGCTTAGGAAGTGAAAGATTTCATGGGTTATAGAAGATTGCAGCTAGCTCATTACATGAGGGTTAGATGTTGAACTGATGAGCAAGTAAATAAGAAAGATTGTGGTACTAACCCTGTTGGCTTTGGGAATAATATGTGGACAGGGTTATGGCGCAGACAGAGCAGGGTCTAATTCCAGTTCTACCAATTCCTACATGACTCAGGAATCAGCCAGTCCGAGCTTCAGTGTAACTACAACATGGAAATTATGAAATCTCTCCAGTATTAATACTGTACACCTGGCACACAATAAACCCTCAAAAAATGGTCTTACTATCACCATTATCATCACCATCACATTCCTCCTCCTCTTCTTTGTCCCAAAGAAAAGAAAGAAATCTACCATAAACTCAGAACTCTTGGGTTCCTCTGTTTAGAATGTTATTTTCTCCAAATCTTCAATGGTGTCATTCCAATCTGAGCTCCCTAAATTCACCCTAAAGTAGTGAGTTCCTACCCCTCTTCCTACCCCTCTCTCTGTCACTCTTTATCACATGATTGCATTGTATTTTCTTCACAGCACTTACTGCTATCTGAAATTATACTGTGAACTTCTTTAATATTTTATCTCACTAGCATGTACATTTCATGAGAACAGAGACTTTGTATAGTTTTTTCATCACTGAATCCTCCAGAGACAAGAACACAGCCTGGCACATAACAGATGCTCAAAATTATCATAGCTGGCACATAATATTTGCTGAATAAAGGTGTGAATCGTAAGCAATTAAACAGGTTAACAACTGCAAGCCTGACAAGATGATAGAGCTTTAAGGTCCACTATACCTAAGTCGTCAGAGTTAAACTCCGGGTTAATATTATTCTAAGTCTAGTCATAAAGCATTATATAGTCATAAAGATTAGACAGCAGAAACTCAACACACTGTCATACAGAGTGAAGTCAGAAAGAGGAAAACAAATACCGTATGCTAACGCATATATATGGAATCTAAAAGAATGGTACTGATGAACCTAGTGGCAGGGCAGGAATAAAGACGCAGACGTAGAGAACAGACTTGAGGACACAGTGGGGGAAGGGGAAGCTGGGACGAAATGAAAGAGTAGCATTGACATATATACACTACGAAATGTAAAATGGATGGCTAGTGGGAAGCAGCCGCATACATAGCACAGGGAGATCAGCTCGATGCTTTGTGATGACCTAGAGGGGTGGGATAGGGAGGGTGGGAGGGAGGCTTAAGAGGGAGGAGATATGGGGATATATGTATACATATAGCTGATTTACTTTGTTTGTTGTACAGCAGAAACTAACACAACATTGTAAAGCAATTATACTCCAATAAAGATATTAAAAAAAAAACAAAACTCAACACACATGCTACGGTTGTTATTTGAATTAATAGTTAAATCTAAATTGAATAATAAGTCTACTTTCTACCTGACTAGAGGAAGTGCATGACAGAAGACTAAAGTAAGAAGCCACTATTTAATAATTTTAATACCAAGTTAGCTATAAGAATTGAAACACAGAAGTTAGCAGCAATTTATAAATTAGAGCAATTGTGGCGATTATTATATGAAGAACTTAAAAATATCTGTTAAAATAAGATTAAACAAATAGATGCATCAACCAAATGGGACTTATAAGACAAATGTGACAATCTCTTTTGCTTATCTGGTCTAACCCTAACCTTCTATCTAATGGCATGAATGAAAAACAAAAGTGTTTATAATAAAGAGCTGTGAAAAAATTCTTGTGTTCTATGCCCATATCATTAAACCTCTTGGGTTTCCTCATTTTGCAGGACCCTGGAATTACTCAGTATTTGTACTGCTTCAGAGGAATGGGCTACGTCAAATTAAAATAAAGATCAATTATTAAGTTAAAAACAAACATTACCCTCAAGGCTTAGGTCCACTTTATTATCAATGTAAAAGAATTTCCAGCTAAATTATAAGATGAACTTCCAAATGCAAAACTAATGGTTGTATATCCAGATATATCAGCAGATCTCTCTTGGAGAAACACTTCATAATGTATCAGAAATGGCTTAAGTTTCTAGAATAGTTAACCCTAAGATTTGTCAATGAATTATCTTCTAAAACATTTTAAAGAAAAAAACTTTAAAGAAATACATAAACTATAAATCTACATCATAAAATGGTAACACAAGAAAGCTTTGTAAATGAAATCTTTAGAAGACATACTTTAGAAGGCACCTACTATAGACTGAATGTTTCTGCCCTCCCAAAATTCATATGTGAAATGCTAATCCCCAATGTGATAATTTGGAGGTGGAGGCTTTCTGAGGTGTTTAGGTCATGAGGGTGGAGCTCCCATGAATGAAATTAGTGCCTTTATAAAAGATACCCTAGAGAGCTCTCTCACCCCTTCTGCCATGTGAGGACATATAGAAAAGATGGACATCTATGAAACAAGAAACTGGCCCTCACGAGACACCAAATCTTCTGGCACCTTAATCTTGGATTTCCCAGCCTCCATAACTATGAGAAATAAATGTTCATTGTTTATAAACCACCCAGTCTATGGTATTCTACTATAGCATACAGCAGCTTGAATGGACTAAAGGGAATTCAAAACAAATTCACATTACTACCATCAAATTTACTAAATTTATTGTAGATACAATTTCATCTAGTTATAGCTTAAAAGAAACAGCTCTGCATAGGTACATAGTTGCATTTAATCTAATTAGTTAATATGCATTTTGTTTACATTTCTACTGCCAACTCTAATCATCCGTACTGACTTCTTAAGGCTCTAGAGTCATGAATGTTTGTCCAACAATCATATATTTAAATTTCATACTGCATGAATATTTTTCTCTTTTTTGTTTAAGCAGCAACCTTTGTTCCGTATATATTTTCATATGGATTTATGAATATTATGTAAAGTGTTTATATCTTAGCAAATTGAAAAATAAGTTCACTGATGCTTGAAAGTTTTTTTTTTTTAAGACCAATTTTTTTTTTTTTTTCAATTAAAATATATTGCACAGTAAGCTATGCAGATAGCTTCTGGCAAAATCCCTCCTTAATCACTCAGTCTTGTGATGTTATCCTGGATTATGACATCATTCAAGACTTCCCTATTTTTTAAATCTCTTATTCATACATTCCACTATATAGCCTTAACTTCCAGAGCTTCTAGTCATCTGCTAAATTACTGCTACTTCTACTATCCTACTTCAACTAAACATCAGGCAATTTAACCAGTCCATTTTCTCTCTAACCATTGCTCACCTGTTTTTTTTCATACTGTCTTATACTCATTCTTGGACTTTATGGTCTATAATTTTAATGAAATTTTTTGCCAATACCATAAAATCCATGCTTTTGGTGTCTCTGTCTCATCTGTCTAGCAAAACTCAAGGAAAACAAACCAACTACCTTCTCCATGCTTGTATCTGAACTGCTGAGCACTACTGGATAAAGAAATATCATACACCTGAATGCCACCATGAATTCATGGTCACCCATGTAGATACTGTCCAGAAATTCTACCATGTACCTCTAGTCACAACCCTCTCTAGAATGACAATTTCAAATTATACACACTCATCTGAAATGTCTATTCTCTCCCCGTGAACCTCAGCAGATGTCCTTGTCTGATGCTTCTTCATACAGTTAACAGGGGCCATCGCATAGCAAACATCTCATATCTTTGCCACTAAATCTACCAAGTCACTGACATGTGTGCCCATTTTCTCCTCTACTCTCTCATACTGCAGTGGAGGAGGGACCACTCCCTAAGGCTATCTGTCCTCTGAATCCTACCCTCCCCTACCTTCTAAAAGACCTTCTCCTCTTCAATCAAAAACAATTTGGATTATATGCTATTATTCTATTAAAAGTACTTTCAGTAAAGTCATCTGTGACCTCCATATTGCTACGTCCAAAGATATTTTCAGTCCTTAAACATCTTGCCCTAGCAGCAACCTTTGACACAACTGAATACTTCCTCATTTTTCAAAATACTATTTTCCCTTTGCTTCTGTGATAATCACATTTATTGGTTTTCCTCTTACTTCTGGGATTACCACTTCTTACTCTCCTTTTCTAGCTCCTTCCTCTCACCAAAGCCTAAATGTTAAGGCTCCCTTTTTTCAATCTATATGCATTCTCAGCAGCCCCATTCCCTTCTATCCCTTCTATTATCATTTAGCTGTCGATGACTCACAAGTTCAAGCCTATAGCCTACTTCTATCTTCTATGTTTGAGATCCCTAATGTCTGGTTGCTACTTGCTGTCGTGTAGCTAGACTGTCCAACTGTGAAGGCCAGCTCTGCTGCTTTGTATGCCCTTGGGTAAGTTACTTAACACTCAGTGCTCTGTTTTTCCCTATGTAAAATGAGGATAAAAACAATATCTACTCCTACTTTACAGGGTTGTTATAACATCTAAATGAATCAATATTTGTCAGTGGAGACTGTTTCTCTTGTTCATTGTTTCTGCACCACCAAGTGCAGTCAGTGCTGCAGTGCAGGTATTCAATAAGCATATGCTGATCCACTAAATAAATGAACTTACCAGATGGTAAATTATCACAATTCTCAGGAATTTTCTACTAGTCCCATTAAATTTTAAATTCCTTGCTATAGGTACCTCATGATACCTTCCTAAAGGACACTGCAATAATTTCAAAGAAAAAAAATATACAGAAATATTACTAGAAAAGTACAGCTTTTGTTTAAATCACACACATACATACACACACAAATTTAGTATTAGAAATCTATGCCAATATGATTTAGACAATAAAAATGATTTAAGTATTGGTTTTAACAGACATTGTAAATTATGAAATGATTCACCATAAATCTAAATATAAACATATTACCTCATCTTTTACATTAGGTTTTGCAAAACAACAAGTTCCTGGCCTGAGCAAACACTTAAATCAAAGAGAAAGTGGTTGGAGGAAAGGCACCAGGTCCACAAGGTCTGCTCAACACAGCACGGTGCTGCCAAAGAGCAATGATTAGCTCCCCCACTAGACAACTGCAGTACTGATGACAGGCATTCCTTTTTTATAGCATAGTTTACCTGGGTTTCTCAACTTTACTGTTTGAAAATTGGAAGGTTAGAGGACAAGTCTAGAATAGGAGATGTTTCTTGCAGAAACAGAATTTTGTAGACAAGTGCTAGAAGAGTAGCCTTTTACTTGACAAGTCAGTGAATATGTTTTCCTATCCCAAGGCATGACTCTCTACTTACTAACCTAGGGCCACAGGATGGAAGTCTTTTCCTTGTGGTGCAGACTAATTCCAGTTTGGGGACCCTTGAAAAAATTCCCCTCTTTTCACAAATTCCTATCTTCTGCTTCTCCTGGCAGCTGGGAAGGCTATACAGTTTAACCCATATCAGTGGCTACTGTGGCAGTCAGTAACACTATTTACTCCCAGGCATGTGGTGGTAACATTGCATCCTGTCCCACAACCCTTTAAGTTACAGTGACCATGTGACTTGCTTTCGCCAATAAGATGAGAGCTCAAGTTAACAGGTGTCTTTTTGATAGACATTTTTAAAAGCCAGTGTGTGATTTTCCAGGTTTTCCATTGCCACCTCAACACCCTGCCTCCTGCCTTGGCAAATGGAAATGACTCAGATGGCAGCTGCTGCACCGGTCTGGGCTCTGGAGGGAGGATGATGAGAAGCAGAGTTGTGGGCAGAGCACACAGCATGGGCAAAACACAAAGAGTGTGTAGAGCGTATTGTCTTAAACCATTGAGAGTTTGAGGTTGTTACTTCATCATAATAGGTCTATTCTCACTGATATGAATTTGTAGTCCACTTACTATATGCAAAGTACTGTGCTAAACTAAAAGGGATACACATATTTCATTAAGAAACAAGTTAATTTTCTGAGTTTCCCTCTCCTTTAGGTGCCAAGCCCTCTCATTTGGTCTACCACATTTATCAATCAGATGCAAATCTATACCAGCTTCTGCCATTTACACCTTAGCCGTGAATAGGTTTTGGAGCTGAAATTCTTGGCAAACTGTAGAACTGCTTTCATGAATTACTGAGATAAAGTTCTTATGGCTAATAAAACTTCTGTGCTTCTAAAAACAATTATAAATACAGGATAGAGCTTTGTACAGAGTGAGACACATAGAAAACCTGAATTAAGGAGTAGGTATGACTTCTGTAATTCAATGCAGGCCAAAAAAAGGTAGCATTTTCATTTGACGAAAGTGTACATTATTTCAGAATCGATTCCATGTACTCCTAAATCCCTTTTAAAGTACAAAATAAACTTCCAATCTTAATAAAATATTCAACATGAGACAATTTAACTCATTAACCATGGAAACAATTACAAATTTAAGCAAAATTACTGTAATCTAATATCATTTTGCTAAGTTAAACCTTTTAAAATGAAAATATTACCTATTCAGTTTACCATATTCCTTTATTTTATAAAAGTTTCAATAATGAATGCTAAACAGTAAATTAATATCTAAAGTATATATAAGGATCATCACTAAACTCTACAAAATTGATGTCTGGCACCCCAAATGCCTGAATCCTATTATGAGAGAAAAACAGATCTTTCTACCACTACACTCACATTCTCAATCTTATTTCTCTCCTCCCCACTCCACAATCCTACCCCCTTCCGTTATGTTTTCCCCCTTGATATTTTTAAAATTAGAGGTATTAGCTACTTCTCTTTTTCAGTAAGTCCTTCGGCAATCTTTTGTACTGGTGTGTCTGGAGCAGTGGATTTTTTTGGTTAATTTGGGAAAACGTTCTTTTGCTGCCTTCAGAATGAAGGCTACCTTGGCAGAGTAAACTGATCTAATGTAAAAATCTATTATATGTGTTTCCCCAGTCTTGGATCAGATGCCCTTGTTGCCTTTATTCACTGAAAGCTCATTCTTCAATCTTTTTAGCTTTGATGAGTTGACTTTTTCTAGTTCACATACTTAAAACATATTACTTGAATGTTTCCTTCGAGGATCAAATACCTTGTCAGTTCTAAATGTTCTCTCTCAATTTACAGAATAAAGTAGTTTTTCAAATCAGGAAAAGCTTTCCTAAGTAGTATTTTATTAAATTATCAGTTTCCATACAGCATGTCTATTTCCTCTGACACCCTTATTCATCATAGTGGAATTATGTCTTTTTTTTGACTCCCAAACATCTTTTCTTCCTACCCTTCCAATAGGGCCTTCAATTTCCTATTCAGGAATTATCTATACTTGGTCCTCATGGGATACTGAATTCAAACCCTGTGGAAGACTTTTTATCATATCCTCTCTTTCATTTCCTAAGATCCTTAAGGGACCACATTAAATAAAACTGCCAATTGACCTCTTTCTTCTGGAACTTTGTGTCTTGACAAGGGTAGGAAAAAATTAGTGCATGTTTATTAATTCTAGGGTGACCCAGAGAGATTGTTGAGCCATAGAGAGCCTCTGTGGCAACTTGAGAGTGCTAGTTCCAATTTCTTCAGCCTTCTCTATGAGTCTGTGGCATCACTATATCCCACTAAGTTTACTTTCTGCTCAATACAGCCACTGATTCCTGTTGTAAAACAAATAATAATATGTGGTATAGTCATACATGCTATTTTCTACGTGTACCATCTTCTCTTGAAATGTCTTGTTTTACATTTGCCAATTTTCAATATCACTTTTGCTTTGGTTACTCTTACTCTACAGTAATATTTCCCAAAATTTGCTCTGGGAAACAATGTTTGTAACTCAGTGTTAGCAGATGTTACATTAAAAAAAAAAAAAAAAAAAAAAGAGAGGGGGTTATAGTTAAGTAAGTATGGAAATACAGGGATAAATAAAATTAGTTTCTTTTTCTGTGAATTGTGAATTTCTAAGAAAGAATATAGGATGTAACTTTTTCCAAATTTATTTTTAGTATATATACAGATACAGATTTATCCTGCCATATCTAAAGAAACTAGTGGTCTGTAGAACATAATTTGGGTAATGATATTCTAGATGCTGCTATTTACTGTCTCTAATGAGGACTTTAGTTTCCGTTGAGCTTATAATAGAGCAATGCTATCTCTTTTATTTATTTTTATTACTGATCATTTAGTATTTGGTATTCATCTTATTTTTATCCCATCCGTTTGTAATTCTCGTGGTTATCTGCATTTCTTATATAGACTCTGGAAATCTTGTGGCTCGGCTTTTTAAAAAAAAATAATACTACAAAATAGTTTAACTGAGCTAGGGCATTTCAAGTTTTTGAATATGTCCCTGTAATCAAAGTATATGTCAACAGGTATTTCATGTTCCTATTGTTCTTTTCGTAGGTTTAGAGGTCCATTGACATTCTCAATTATTGTTCAGTGTTTCTAATTGTAATTTTCCTGAAGCAGGTAACACAAGTCAGTGGTATTTCCTCTTCTGTTTTTGTAACATAAATTTAAGAATCTTGAACTTACATCAATGTGGGCCTATATACTTCTGATGGTGATTTATAAGATGTTCTCAGAATACTCCTGAGCCTCAGCGATGAAATGAGAATGTTAAATTACGGTGATTTAGTAGTCCCTCTACGAGATAATTTAAGAAGATGAATTTTCCTAGACTATCTTAGTAATACCTTGATCTATAAAAGACTGTGTAGCATAGAACTTTATCAACAATCTAAAACCAACTAATCCATAATGTGGCCATGTTGATGTTCTTTCTATTAAATGAATGCCCAATTTTTCATTTTGATATGGAGACAAATAGATCAAGCTCAGACTTAGGGTAAAATAATTTTCCTTGATCACATTCCTGACAGCTAATTCTCCTGAGTGCATTGGTCAAATGAAAGGCAACCGTCAGTGATGAGGTAATAATTGGGAGGAAGAAACAGGAGATGATGGTAAAACAGTCTTATACTAATCGCTTCTCACTTGGCAATCCCACTTTAGAGGATAAATATATTTATTGGCTGATTATAGCTACGTTATTCAAAATATAGGAATATTGGAAACAACCCAACTGTCTAATGTTTAGGGAATAGTTAGCAAAAACTATGCTGAGAAGATGAATCTTTAAGAACTAAAATTAAAATGGATTCTATAGAAACAAAGAAAAGTATTGATATATAAGAAAGGAAATACCTACGGTAACTTTTATCATAAAATTAAAATACAGAAAATATAGATATAACTAACACAATGAATGTTTTGCACAGGGATAAGGACAAAGCATATATACTAAAAGAATAATTATTTTCAATGGAGGTGTTCTTTGTAGTCCTTTGCTGACTAAAGTTAGCTAAGTATAGAATTTAAAAATATCCTTACAATGTCTTAGGCGGATGATTTTATCTGTAGGCAAGCTATATCTGTATTATATTTATATCAGTATATAAACATATATGTCTCTAGTAAGCATACACACATATAGAAACAAACACAGCTATATAAACTTAAGACACTGAGTAAAAAATTATCCTAATCTGCATGATGCATATTTAGAAGAAATACATAATTGTTTCTCTTTGCATGCTCCATTACCCCATCTGAGCCCAGATACAATGAAGAAGTCCTTATTTCCTCCAAATTGTCTCAAGCCACAGAAATGATGAAGGAAGTTAAATCCAAGGTCATCCTAAGTATGTCACGTCAAAAACAATGAGAATACACAGGCACTGGATACTCAAAGACATATATTCTAAAAGCAAAAACTTCTTTAGTAAAAAAACAGTAATTAATTTTAACTATGAATTTTTAAAAATATGGATTCCCAGGCTCAGCGTTTAGAACATCCTACACCAAAATGAACAAATGAAGTTATCTGCGACTGGAAAAAGGGAAGAAGAGGGATAATGAAGAACAGGGTTTATCACAAACAGGACAGATACAGGGGAATATAGAAGCCATCTATATACTTTGAAAATCTCTATGGTAGAATAAAACCTAAAAAGAAGGAGAATGTTAAGATTGTACAGGCTGTTTTGTTATGACTAGGAAAGCATCTGAGAGACAGAAACAAAGTAAAGCAGTCTTTCTCATTAAGCATATATTGCTCTGCTTAAATTTGTTTGAAGGAGCATAGAAATACATGAACTAGTACACTAGGTGAGATCCACTCTTCCCCCCAGCCAGATTGCTGAGGCTAACACAAATCTG
This sequence comes from Balaenoptera ricei, assembly GCF_028023285.1. Classification (NCBI taxonomy): domain Eukaryota; kingdom Metazoa; phylum Chordata; class Mammalia; order Artiodactyla; family Balaenopteridae; genus Balaenoptera; species Balaenoptera ricei. Next base: position 42,419,132 of record NC_082650.1, on the reverse strand, counting down.
ATTGACATGCAATTGAAATACGTGACTGTTTTTTCCTGATGTCAGCTTTTAACACTGTTGAAATTAAAGGTGAGGTCCATTCTAATGACTCTTAGTGGACTCTTAGGTTGTTATTCATAAAGCTGTCCAAAACCTTTCAGGAAAATAGCATCTGTGCTCTTCATGAGCATGATACAAAAATCCTTTCTTAATCTATGGATAAAAGGCAGCTAAATTAAACATTCCTTCCTTGTTCTGAGCAGCAATAATTAATTAAGCCCCAACCTAGGAGGAGCTGCAAAGCACTTTATGTAGGGTTACTGGCCTACAGGACTTCTAACTGGGAAGCTCAGTATCTAACTCACCCCCTCAATTTTTTAAATACTCTAATTTTTATATCTACTTGCCAAGCTTCATTTCAAAAAAGTTTTTATTAAGCTAATATTATACTAACATTAAAATAATTTTTAAAGAAAGAAATCCACAAACCTGCCACTATAGTAAACCTCTTTACTTTGTCCATAGGCATACATAATGTGTAGTTTTAATCACACCATACATAACATAATGGAGCCAGTCTTTTTTAAAGGCATTGCCTAACATTTCCTGACAACATGCTCTGTCAGACTTTCCCAGTGTGCTCATTTAATTAGTACATATTATAAGAAATTTGGTATAGACTAGAGGCCCGTCAAAACGTGAAAATTTAATGGATACCACAGAAAGCATACTTTACTTGGAGAATATCATTTTAAGACACTTCATAATTCCCATTTATATGTCACTTTTCATCTTACCTCTTCTCCAGACAGGTAGTAAGCTGAAATTAGTCCACCGACAAAGCGTATATTTACTTCAAAAACAGAAACTTCAGCATTCTGTGGAAACAAAATAAAGGAGGTTCATATATAAATGGTAGTACACAATTGAGAAAAATATCACCGTGATAAAGTGCACGAAATATTTAAATTTTGTTCAATCCTATATGCTTGCCCAGAGAAATTTATACACAAGAGGGAATAGCCCTGTCTTTTAACAGTGTCAAAACACATGTAAATAGATAAATAATTTTGACTCTTAAAATAACAATTATAAAAATATTTATAAAATGAAGTTATTTCCTCCCTCTATTCAACACTAGATACAATACTCAATATTCTTTGTGCAGATGCGACAGGCCCAGGACATTCTACTTTTCTATTCTGTGTTCTTTTATTTTATTCATTTGCCTGTTTTTCTTCCCGAAAGACCATTCAGACTCTTTATACTTTTGCTGGTAGTTTATACTTTTGCTGGTAGTTCAACATTATTCTAGAATTCTTCCCACAACATTTTAAAGTAGCACAGCTAGAATGCAAATAGGATTTGAAGTTGGAGTGACTTGGGTTCTAGTGCTGGTTCCCAAATTTTCTGTCTGTGGTCTGGGATGATCACATTTCTCTGAGAAGAAATTTCATCTTTGCATAAAGGAGATTATAATAATATATGTTGTACCTTGTTAAAACAGCTCTTATATATATCAATAATAGCTTGCTTTTATTATTATTTACAAAGCTCTATATCCTGTGCTAATCTCTACATGGAATATGTCATTTAGTCCTATATCAACCGTGTGAAATAATTGCTATTCTTACATCCATTTTACAAATGGAGAAACTGAGATTTACAGCAGTTACTATGACTTTTTTAAGGTCAGACAACTAATAAGTGGTTGAATCAGGATTTAAACTTGACTACTCCGATTCCTGGTCTAGGGCTCTGTTATCCTGACTCCTATATCACCTCACATGATAAAGCATCAAGTATCTTTATTAATGGTCATATAATTGTGGCATGTAATTAGTAATTATTGCCAATATTTCTATTATTTTACAATATTTGACTACTACATGGATCTGTCCTACATTCTATTACTAGATAATTTAGCACAGCTAACCTACAATAGATGGTAGGTACACTTTGTTTCCGAACCAAACTTGGGTCCGCTTGCCCACACACACTAAAGCCAATCTACTGACACCATGTTGTGTGTGGTAAAGGAGAGTACAACGTTTACTGCAGGGCACTAAGCAACAAGAATGAGCAGCGCGTGCTCAAAAGACCGGAATTCTCGATGGCTTTCAGGGGAGGGGTTTTAAAGGCAGTGTGAGGGAGGGGCTGCAGGGTGTGTGATCAGCTCGTGCACCATTCTCGGATTGGTTGGCATCAAGGTGAAATTTCAAGCGTCATCAACCTTCTGGTTTCAAATGGTCTAGGGTCTATGTGCTTGTGGTCAGCAGTTTTCATCTGGTGTGGGCTTGCTTCCTGTAAAAACAACATAGGAATGTGTGCCAGGTCTTTATGTATATCTTTCAGGGGACTGGGAGCTTGGTGATTCTGCGATGTGGCAGATTTATAGTCTAAATTGTTACCAGTTTCCTGGCCCAACAGCTATTCTTTGTTTCTACATCTTCATATTTCCTGATCATTAACTCTTCAGCCAACCTTTTGAGGCTCAGGGGACGCCTAGAAGACTAAAGAAAAAGCCTTTTGCTTCAGAGGATAGGGACACAGGGGCTTGTGTATGGTTTCAGCTTCAAGCTTTTGTTAGCTTCTTTTCATGTTCATTAGGCCTACCCAGTAATTGTTCACTTTTGCTTGCTATCAAACAATTCGCTGAAATCACAGGGGCTAACGGCAAACTAATATATGGAGTCACATATCCAGCATATGAGCTTAGTCACAATCATCTGAGACATTATTTCCTTTAACAAACATTTATTAAGCAACTACTATGTGTCAGGCACTGTCCTAGGTTCTAGGGACAGGGCAATGAAGACTCATAAGGTCCTCAAACTCATGGAGTCTACATTTTAGTGGGCGAAAACAATTCCAGAAGGAAAAAAAGAGGTATATTTTCTTTAATTTCCACATGCTCTCTCTAAAAAGGTATAAGGATCTAACAAATTAAAGCTAAATAATTGTTTAAGTTAAAAAAATTTTTCAAAAAATTTCTTGCAAAAGGAAGGTCATGAATATTACTTGGGAGAGACACATACTAGGCCAGAGTTAGGCAAAAGCATCATAATATAAGACTCTGGTGAGTTCGTTCAATTGTATTTCATAATTTGTAGTATGCACCTAATACAATTTGATTAAAGTACTTTACATGGGAACAATTTATCTGTGATGTGTATTACTCTGAATGAGTATTACATAAATATTGGTAAAAGCTTTAATATTCCACAAAATTACTGATAAGGAAAGAGGAAGCAAATCATTAATTTGTTTTGGCTCACACAGCTATACTTCTTATGTCTAAAGGTAACAATGTCTAATAATAAAATCTAATAAATAAAACCCTCAAATCCTATCACTCTCAATTTGTACTTGTGTTTTTCAGTTTTTAAACCTAAGAATAGTCCTCCACATTTCTGCCTACTGAAGTCTGTTAAGATGATTTTATATTCTTATTCTAGCTTTGGCTTCATTTGATATACATTCTCTTTTCCTCCTATGAAAATTTTGGACAATCAGGACTTTTATATAAACATCTGATGAAAATTATTGCATGGTAGAAGACTGAGCCATGTCAAACACCATCATAAATACATCTTCAGCAAGACATCAGTCACCTACTGGGTACAACCAGTTATTGATCCAGCAATGTATTCTAGAACCTAAACTCTATTTATCTTCTGCTGTCTGTAAGATATTGAGAGACGGTTTTGCAAAGTGCCACGCTCAAGGTCAGTGCTCTGTCTTTTGAATTTCTCAGACCTAACAGTTTGGTGAGCCTATCCAAGAAGCAAATCTGGCTTGTTAGTGAATCCATACAGGTTCCCAGATACTTGTGTTCTTGTCTTTAAAGATCTCGCTCAGGATGTCATATCACCATTAGTTGTATTCAATAGTCATCATACCTACCTTCTTTTGAAAACCAAAATTACATTTGAATTCCCAGCATATAATTTTTTCTACTTTTTTTTTTCAAAGTTATATCTAAATTAATTAGAAACCTTAATTTGAGAGCTCTTAACATTTTGGGTTATATTATGTTTTAGGTCAGAAGACTGAAATTTATACACTTTAGGTCACTCTTTACAGATCCTTTGATGAAAAACACTAAGAAGATAAAAACATAAATTGGCTGGCTAGACTGGGGGCAGCAGACTATCAAAACACTACCTTAGAGTCAGAAAGACCTGGGACTGAAGGTTGGTTCAGGAGCCCACTGAGTGCAAGATCCCAGGCAAGTCACATATTCTCTCTGAGCCTTGGTTTTCTCATTTGTAAAAAGGGACAGTGCATTTCTTACAAGACGCTACCAAGTCCATGAATGTAAAGCACCATGCACAATGCCTGCCACAGGTAAAGTACTCAGTAAAATAAGTGCCATTACCACTGCACAAAAGCTCAGCTTAAGTAAACAAATAAGGCCTAGCTTCCTCAGGGGATCTTGGAAAATCAGAAACTGCAGAATCACAATCTTCTAAATACTAGAATGCAAACTGATACACCTTCTCTGACTCTCATGGGAGTCAGGTTTCAAATCCTCTTTTGAAATACAGTATCCTGACCAAGCTTCCTTTAGGGCTTGATTTAATTTATACGATATCTGGGTTTTCAAAAGTGAACTTCTACAATCTGAGGGTTTGAGGTCAATTTTATAAACTTCTGACTCTGATTTCCATTAAAATAAACTTATTAAATCTAAATGAAGATATGCATTCTATTAACATTCATGCAGCATTTTTTAAGATGTTCTAAAACTTTTCCAGTGACTTACCCTAATGACAGGAGAGGGGTTAGGGCAGGCAGAGAACAGTATGTAAAGGAGGGAAGCTCCAAACAGCCTGCAACACTAAAATCTTTTGTATTTATCTTAACAATGTAGATTCTGTAGTCTCCTTCAATCTGTGTTTGTTTTAAATGAGATTAAATCCCTTAAATCTTTAAGTAAGGTCACATTCCAGGAATATGCCCCATGTGGTCCATGGCTTCTAGTACATAGCTGTATGTGAGCACCAGTTTGAGAAGCAGATCCAGTCTTTGTTTAAACTGCACGCACCTGCTAGTTAATATCACAACTGATGAGCAAGTAGAAGGTGGATATTTTTGGCTTACGGCCTACCCACAAAACCATGTAGACTGGAGAAACTGCTCTTTCACTTTGAGTTTCCTCTACCAACAGCCTTTGAATCAAAGAACACACTTAACCAGAATCATACATAAATTTAATAAAATATATGGTATAATTAAGTTTACATGTAAAATCAAGAGGTGAAATCATGGAAAAACTAGGCTTCACTGCTTATCTCTCATATTGCCTTAGGTGTCTTAGACTGATAATTTCCACCTTAAGTTTATCCCTTTCCTTAGTATTGCTGTCCTCTGGCTTACTATACGTATATGTAAAATTATGAGATAAAGTGATAAAGCTTGCTAAAATGGAAAAAAGTTTAATGCAATAAACCATTTTGTATGGCTCCCTGCCCCCATCCTTCACGTTATCTTCCATCTCTCTACTGGGAAAGGTGTCCTTCAAGTAAACAGATCAGGAGCTCACAGGCATGAAGAATCTAACCATATCCAGACAAAAGGGAAAGTGAACACTTCAAAATCCCTGTTTCAACCTGAGTGCCTAAGAGATCAACCTCTTACAAGATAGTATTTTAAATAACTCAGAGAAATTAGGTTGTATTTTTCATAAGCAACTTATTTACCAAAATTATCTATAAAATGATAGATTTTAGTAGATTTTAGTAAGTGAAATAATGGGCTTGACCATTTGAATAACAAATTTAGGTTGGAGAACAGATTCAGCCACAGTTTTTGACTGCAGAACTACAGAGGCACAGACTTTCCTTGAAGAATAGATACATTGTTTCTTTGCACCTTCAGGCCTTATGATAATTATTTAGAATCAAACCTGCATCACGTTTAAGGAATTCTCCTTAATTCTTAACTTATGATTCCATACAGCAGGGCAGGTCTGATTGATTGCATTAAATTGAAAAAGACTTCTTGGAAAAGAACTTTCATTTTCAGAAATATCTTAATTCTCTTCTCAGTGTTTGGTTCCAATTATTAGAGTTTTTTTTTTTTTTAAGAGTATTTCTCTGAGCCCTAAGATAAGAGAATACTTCTTTGCTAGCTATTCCTCCAAACTTCCTGTCAGCTTTCTGCTCAATGAACTATAAGCGAGGAACAAGCAAGCATTAATAACAACTGTCCCACTACAAACCAATGCAATAACTGTTTAGTAACGACTGCTCCGCTACTAACATATGGTAACTATGCTTCACCTTACTGAGAACCAGTGGAAACCTGATACTTTACTAACCCATTGCTTAAAGACAGGTTATTGCCTATAAGCCTTGCCTATGTTTAGGCTTAGCATACACATTCATTTATAAATGGTACTTTAAAGTATGTGTTGTATTAACATTCTGAGGATTACAACTCCTTTTAACAGATTAAATTGCAACATTAAACTTTATAGCTTAGTATAACATATGTCTGAGCAGTTTTTAACTTCATATTTAAGTAACGTGATAAACCTCTTTAGATGAACAAAGTGCAAATTCTTTGGGCCACAAAGATAGGCAAAATCAACATCTTCTCTCTGTCAGTAGATTGGTTTTACCACGAAGGTCCAGAAGGACCCTCAAGTAGCAGTTCAATCTATATATCACTAATTATGGTCAGAGGGAACAGATCAGTATCCTTATAGCCAAAACCCAAATCATCACCCTTGGCAGACACTGATTAGCATTCGGATAGAAAATATTAAATAACTCCATTCGACAGGATAATTAACTCAGTTATCTGCACCATTAGGATGTAATGCCGCTCTAAAACAGAGCTTTTACAAGAGCAATACTAAGGCAAATGTCACTTCTTTCATGCTCCATGGCATGGAGCTCTGGACCTAAGCCAAGAACTCATTCAGGCATTCAAAGAGATCTAAAGTTGCTTTTTGAGGTCAATTTACAACCTTCAGATAGAGAACCCTACAGCTTATTTTTCTGAAAAGTAGGATGGCATTCTGGTTGGATAAGAGAACAATCTGGATCTTTAAACTAAAAAATAAAGTCACTGTTGCCACCAATACCTCTGTTATCCAAAACTAAGGTGTTCATTACAATCAAAAGCACAATCCTGGTGCTTGTTAAAGATCAGTCTCATTGTGTTGCTAGTTAGTGTCTGGAACAAGCTAATCATCTAGGCTTTGTCATTCTCAAAGCTCAGTCTGTCATACAGAGATATCACTTTACCTCAATGGAGAAAAATGCTTTTTAATTTTCATATAGCTCTGATTTTTACTGAAGGTTTATATAAGAAATTGTTATCTGGAAAAAATGTCTATATATTCTATAAAATTCATTACTGAAGACAGTTTTCAATATTTCTCATGGAAGGATCGAGGTAATTAATACTTCTTTAAAGTCACAGTAAAGAGGAGGAAGCTCAGAACTGAATTTGGAAACGCCCAAATATAAAACTCTTGATCATTTGCTCTTATGTTAGTGATCTTCCTGTATTAGGAACCACCACAAATCTGTTCTGGAAGGTTAGGTGAAAACAAGCAGATCAACTGCACCTGAACTCCAGATCATTTCTAACTACATAAAAATATGACACAATGCAGCTACCCTTGCACTCTGTCAGCTTGTCTCCTAGCTGAGTCTAGCACAGTTTGTCAGGAAGTAGGACAAGATAACTTCTCAATCATTTAATTAATCTTTATTGAATACCTATGGAACAACATAGCCTAATGAGTACTGAGATATTAAGATTACATGCCTAACTTTGAGGGACTCAAATTCTCTGGCTGCCTATATATTTCACAACTCTTTGCATTTCCTCTCCATTAAAAACAGGGTCATTGACTTAGGCAGACCTTATTCAAAACACAGCTCTTACTTGCTGCATGATTTGGGGCAGATTAATTAACTACCTCTTCATTGATAAAAATAGGGAAAACACCACTTACCCTCTGTAATTTGTCACAAAGACTGAATCAGATAACCTATGAAAAAAATCACCTAGCATAATACTTGGTACGTCTTAGTACTCTTTAAATAGCCATTTCCTTTGTCCTTTCTTCATTCCTAAAAAACGTGGGCTGAGCTCGGTATTCTGACTACTATTCCTGCTATATAAGCTCCATGAGGATAAGTACCTAACAATTAAAAGTTATTTAGTATATAATTAATACATGCATGAATTAATGAATGAATAATGAGTAATCAAGGATCTGTTTTAGATTCCTTGTCCTAGGATTACTTTGAATTAAAACCAGAAAACTCATCCACTGGAGTCTACCCTTACAGTTTTCTGCCCAGACCTCTGTGCCTCTAGATACTTGGAATAAATACAAAGCTCCACCTGAAGTCCTTGCTCCTACATATTATCCCCAGTGACTATTTTAAGTCAGCTATTACAGCCATTTGAACTCTGTACTACCAAGTATGCAAATTCAATCAAATTGCTATGTCTTAATTAAAAGAAAATGAGTTTTAGTTAATGACAGTATAAACCAATAAAAAACATTTACTTTACACCTTTAAGTGATGCAAATTGAATATTTCACATATAAATAAATTTATTCTTGACTCTAAGATTTGTTTATACTCAGGAGCACCACAGGATAAACCAACTCAACAACAGTGGCTCTTTTTCAGTTTCGTTCTTATTTTTTCCCTTGCAATAAATGTGGATGCATTAACTTTTTTTTTTTTTTTGCAATACCTTCCTACTGTCAATTAAAATACTTTATCAGGAAAAAGCGTTAATTTGAAAACAAGCAATAATTTATCCAGGCTGGAATGATACTACACGTTATCCATAAAAATAAGTTTTCTCTGTCTCTGTTTAAGCTTTTCCAATTTCTCCTTCCTTTAGATAAATGGGAAAAAATTTTCAACGTTTTCAAAAAAAAAAGGTGTAATTGTTGACATAATCACTTGAATCTGTGGGTAGAATGAGTGAATATAAGACAAATTCTCTAATGGGACATAATAAAACCAACTAGAAAACTGTAAGTTGAAGCACTTTAAAATGATTAGGAGATGGGACTTCCCCGGTTGCACAGTGGTTAAGAATCTGCCTGCCTATGCAGGGGACACGGGTTTGATCCCTGGTCCAGGAAGATCCCACATGCCACGGAGCAACTAAGCCCATGTGCCACAGCTACTGAAGCCCGCGCACCTAGGGCCTGTGCTCCAAAATGAGAAGCCACCGCAATGAGAAGCATGCGACCCGCAACTAAGAGCCACAACTACTGAGCCCACTTGCCGCAACTAGAGAAAGCCCGCGAGCAGCAACGAAGACCCAATGCAGCCAAAAAAAAAAAAAAGAAAAAATGATTAGGAGAGTAAATCAAGATAGCTGTCCTGAATTTATATTTGTTATTAATTTTGATATGGGAAGTATTATCATTTGGATATTATTGATAAACTTTTATATTTTTAAAGGAAAATATGGCAATACCCAAAGAAAGAACTGCAACAAATATGTTTCAAGACCTTTCAAATTAGGAATAGTAAAATAAACAGAAATTCGGGACCTATGACTATGACTTTTAAAAGTATATTTTTAAAGTATATTTTGAAGGTTATAGCCCAAGACTATCAATAACAGTTTTAAAATGATATTTTACATAAAAATCTTTCAACTCATTGAATAAAATCTTATAAAAATACAAAAATACAATTTTAAAGAAACAAAGCTCAGTATCTTAGCCATCACTCAACCTATAGTCTAATCCCTTTATCTTACAAGTAAGGAAGCGAAAGAATTTGCTCTTGTTCTCTTCTAAATACTCTGGGCTTCCCTGGTGGCACAGTGGTTAAGAATCCATCTGCCAATGCTGGGGACACAGGTTTGAGCCCTGGTCCAGGAAGATCCCACATGCCTCAGAGCAACTAAGCCCATGCGCCACAACTACTGAGCCTGTGCTCTAGAGCCTGCGAGCTGCAACAACTGAGCCCAAGTGCCACAACTACTGAAGCCCGTGTGCCTAGAGCTCGTGCTCCACAACAAGAAAAGCCACCGCAATGAGAAGCCCGCGCACTGCAACGAAGAGTAGCCCCCACTCGCTGCAACTAGAGAAAGCCCACGCACAGCAACAAAGACCCAATGCAGCCAAAAATAAATAAATAAATTTATAAAAAAAAAATAAATAAATACTCTGATATCCTCTATTAGATTCCGTCTGCTTCCTAATAGGTCCCCACGGTCCATGGAATACATTCATGTCACCCGGTCATGGTCTGAGGCCAGCCAACTGCCTTCTGTTACCTTGTCTATTACCTTGAGAGGCCTTTTTGCTTAGTCCTTTTAAATAAATGATTCCAGAGTTTCTCAGACTACCACCGGGCATGAAAGCAAAGAACTGCTGCAGTATTTGGGGGAGGTTTGGGGCAGCAATGCTATATGTGCCAGACAAGGGACCTGGACACTATTCGGGTCTAGTGTCACTAAAGTCTACTTTCCCGTCTTCCATCATTAGACTCTGGAAGAATCTAGTTCTCATTCTCCTACCTTTCTGGAGGTGAGGGGCGGTGGAGGGAACACATTCTCCATTCTCTCCTCCATACATAAACTGAAGACAAGCTCATTATTATTTACTGGTAGGTAGCTGAACTTACTCAAAAATAACAAGGCAGGAAAAAAGTATTATTAAGAAATAATAAACCCTCAGAAGGAAATCTAATTTTTTGTTCATTGCCTGAATTTTTCACACTCAGCTCTATTGGTAATATCCGAGCTACCAGACGTCATATTCAACCACAGAGCTGTAGAATCTTACAAAATCACTTGCTCCTTGGGCCTGTTTTCTCATATTTAAAATAAAAAGACTGAACACATCAATCTCCAAGGTCCCTTTGTATTGGAATACTGTCTCCTTTATATTCTAAATTCAGTTATAAGGCAGATTAAACACAGATTCATCTGCTTGTACTTTAAGTCAGTGATCTCCAAAATGGGGTACATACGGCAATTAATTAGAGGAGTAGGAACAAAATATTAAAACTTTTAATTTATATATGTTTTTAATCCAAAGAGGTAGGAAAAAGACTCAGCTTTATGCTGCCTTTATACTCTGAACGATGTTGGTATTCTCACTTGGTCTGTGGGAGAACAAGAGCTCCACAAAGCAGAGGGGTCAGCAGGGAAACACCCTTTCTTTGTCCATTCTCAACATACAGCATGTTACTTGTGATTGGTTATGGAGATTTACAGATATTATCGAATGCTTACCAGATAGGCAAGAGGCTTACAAGAATTTTTGCAAAGTAATCGCAGATTAAAAATAATACCAATAGTGAAATAAGTGAGGCAGAGAAAGACAAATATCACATGATATCATTTATATGTGGAATCTAAAAAAATGATACAAATGAACTTATGAAACAGAAATAGACTCACAGACTGAACTTAAAAAAACACCAATAATGCAAACATAAGTGAATGACTCAAAAACACCAGGGTCAATTTTTCCTGTTCTTAAAACAAGCTCTCTGTCAACCTCATTACAAGGTAAAGCAATGACTGTGGAATTAGATTAGCTCTGACAAGATGTAGTCCTCCTTAATTATCAAGAAGTAGTATTAGAAGAGTCCACTGTCCTTAATTATGAACCTTTTCCTTGGCGTACAGTGGGTATTGAGGTTTGTTAAAAATGATAGTACATATATGAAATTTAAAAAAATATTTCATATATAAACTGACAAAAGGTTATACTGGGAATTCCCTGGCAATCCAGTGGTTAGGACTCTGAGCTTCCACTGCAGGGGGCATGGGTTCAATCCCTGGTCAGGGAACTAAGATCCCTCATGCACATGATGTGGCCAAAAGAAAAAAAAAAGTTTAAGCTGATAAGGGTCTACAATCAATAAAGGTTAAAGCCTTATTTATGGGAAAGTGGATGCAGCTGCTCCTGGATGCCTGTGGAGCGTTGAGAGGAGCTACTTCATGGCATTACTGACTCGGCAGCCATTCTGTTTGGCCAAGTGGCTTGCAGGGGCTTTAAATGGACACTAGCCCCTCATGCAAGAGTGTGCCTTCGATTAACAGCCCCAGAGTCCCAAGCAAATGTCAGTTCCTGATATGATTTCCTCTGTGATCATGTCTCCCCCACCTCCCAGGGCCTTCCCCTTGTGAGCCCCTTAGAAAAGACCACTGTGGAGCTTACCAATTCGTTTGAATTGACCAATTTGGCCTTAGCTTTGGAACCCCAAAGCACTTCATCCATCCTAATAACGGCATGTGCCCCAGGTCCTGTCTTTCTGTCTGTCTGTACTCTGCATTGACCTCCCTGTGTGGCCCCTGCAGGTGAGTCATGTACCTTCTCAGGACCTGTTAAGTAATAAACTTCTCTATTTCAATTTCTTTTGTGGTCTTTCATTGAACTGCAGCTCACCATGGCACCCTGGGCTCCATTTAACAAATGTTCATCTAACAAAGTCACAATAATGCACCATGGTGCAGTGCAAAAGCATGAGCATTGGAGTCACATAGACCTATGTTAGGCTCACAGCCCTGACACACAACTAGCTGTGTGGTGTAGATAAGCCTCTGAGGCTCCGATTTCTAATCTGTAAAGGTGTGAAAATAATACCCGTCTCACAGGGTTGTTGAGAGACTTGAACAAGAATACTTGGCACATGTAGGTCTTAATAAATATTAATTTCTTTTTTCTTACTTTTAGTTTGCCAAAAAACAAAGGCATGGATTTGTGTAGTAAGGGAGGGCAAGTTAAGAATATAGTATGATACTACTTAAAACTGCATTATTTGTTTCTGCTAGGGTACAGTACAATAATCTGCCCCACAAGATAATTTATTTATGTTAACTGAGATTTAAGAACTGAATTGGCAGCTGTTTTTAACTTACCATATTAAAATTTAGATTTTCGTCAACCCATGCTTTTGCCTCTTCAAATTCGTCTTTCATTTTCATAATAAAAAGTGTATCTAGGGCATCTACTATTGTTGCTCCTTGGATATTACCTGAAAATATCAGAAAAACATTTACTCAGTAAAACACCTTTGACAGATCCATACATGCACATTGACCATACCTTGGAAAGGAAGTGGGTAATACTGAATTTACTGGTAAACAAGAATACTGAACACAGTCTAAACATCTTTCAGTGAAAGAAAATTTAAAAGTTGCATCAAAACCAAACTAAAAATTATCACAGGCTATAGATTGGTACACTAATCTTTAAAGTCTCTTCTGAGTTGCAGAAAATAAATCTCTTAGAAATTTCATTTGGGATTGCATTCTCTAGCAAGAAAAAAAAAAAGACCTGAAATCAAGGAGCAACACACTTATTAATTTTAATGTAATTACATCAAAGTGCACCTGTGCAAAACTCTTTAAATATAATTAGATCTAAAATTGCTTAGTGATAGCTCTAAGAAACCATTACTCAAAAATGGAATTCTACCCCCTCTTTTTGCAGCCCTGACTGATCCTAACCTCTCCTCCCATCCTCCTAGCCAGTCCTGACTCTCATTTATTTCCTCTGAACTCCCTCAGCAGGAAGACTTTACATTGCTCTTGCACTTACCACTTTCTGTCTTCCATTATAACTACTTATATGCATCTCCTTTTAGTCTGTAAACTTCCTTAGAATAGAGAAGGCATGTCTTATTCACCTCCACATTCCACACTAAGAGACTCAGTATGTTTTTAAGGCTTAATAATAAATTTAAAACCATCACTGTATTAACAGAGAGCCAAGTAATCTCTTTAATAAAGACTGCGGCAAATTTACACAAAACTGACTTCTTAACACTATGAACAACTTTCATAGAGATAAAAGCAAAAATAGAATTAAAATTTTTTTAAAGTTATAGTAAACAGTAAAAAATTAAGACCTTTGAGTCTGCATGAAGTTTCTGAGTTTCTCTCTTCAATTCCTACCTCCCATCACCCATGTTAACTAGTCACCGTGTCCTAAAAAAAACAAAAAAACAAAAAAAACACTACTCTAGTAACATCTGAAATCACTTGTACCACCATGACTCCAGGTGTGGCTCTTTTCATCTCTAAAGTGTGTCACTGTGATAGACCAGCCTTTTCCCCACTCTTCCAGCTCTCCCTAACCGTTCCTGCAATGCCTTTCTCCCTACCAGAGAGCCTATGGTTCTTCAGAACTTCCTATGAATATCTATTGAACCACCTAGTGCTTTGATAATTCACTATCTACACATATGTCTTCTGCACTAGGTCATGAACTTTGCAAAGACTTGTATTGTGTTTATTAACACCAGTGCTGGAAAGAGAGCCAAACACATGGAAGGTCCTAAATAAATGGAAAAGCATAATGGGGTGATTAGGAGCAGACTCTGACCTTGGCCACATGTGGGTTCAAGTCCCAGCTCAGCCAGTTAGTAGATGGCTAACACTGGGCAAGCTGTTCTCTCAGCTTCATATTTCTCATCTATAAAATACATATAATAATGAGGTTAAATGAGAAGATGCACAAATGGCACGTGGCACATAGTGTCAGCTGATACTGTTGTTATATGATTTGGTACTATTTAACACCTTTAGTTAAAGTACAGAAAGTCACCTTTTCTATGGTGAATTCAGAAGCATCAGACCAAGGTTCCCTCCTCTTCATCCTGTTACTTATAGATAAAGTTGTGGGAACTGAAGAGGAACTGAGTTCAGTGAGAAGGGCACTGGGTAGCTCTGTGACCCAAGGAATCTACCTAACACTTCTGTTACCTAGCTTCTGCACCTGCACGATGGGAATGTTATCAATACCTAGAGTACTAATCACAGAGGGATGCTGTGAGGACCAAAAGCAATAAAATGATGCCAAAGTGGATAAATGGAAGTTTAAATAACTGACGACTCCATCCTCACTTTCTCTTCCACTGCACAAACAGGAGAAATTTAGAGCCAAAGTTGAGAGTCACTGAGATACAGTGAAGGTCACCACGGCTGGCTGCCTTGGCCAGCTTATTGATAAAGACACAGCTTTTACCTGACAGGAAGCAGTTAATGCAGCCAACAAATGCTCCCCTGCTTGGTACCACATGGGAGCTGAAAATCATGATACTGTGCCCATATCCATTAAATAAGGATCTCTGGAAGTGTGCCCCAGGCATCAGTATTTTTTCAAGGGATGCAGGTGGTTCTAAAGTGCAGCCAGTGCTCTGTCTGAAGGACACACTATGCACATTCCCTGCAGACAACTCCATCAGGTATGCAAGTTTCCTAGCAACACAGTCTGGAGGATCACACAAACTTTTTCCATTACCCACAAGTTCAGTCAATTGGAGAGAAGTTACTGTCAGTAAAGAGCCAAAGCACATTCTACTCACCAAACAAACTGCTTGAATGGCCTCCTTTTGATACAGGCTTCAGTTCATTTTTTCCCCAGGCATAACGTTTATAATTATTCCAAGCATGTTTCATCATCTGAGAAAAGAAATGAAAACGGGATTATATTTTGAATTTGAGATATTTTTGCTTCAAAATAGATCATATATTGAAGACCTAAAGGTTAAAACATTAAAACTCACTGCTTAGTTAAAAGGATGATAATTAAAAGGGTGACAAGGGTATGAATAAGCTGGAACACACACATAACACACAAATACACATCATCCCTTTATGTTTACAAACGGAGATTTTTTTAATCCATTTAATCCTATTTCATATACATATCATTTTCAAAAGTCAGTTCTCAGCAACAGAAACTTAGCTTATCATAAAAGGATGAACCATTCTTACATTTATCTATTTCATCCTCATGATGCATTAAATCTGCAAAGACTGCATACTTAAAATTCACATTTTTGCATAAGGTTCTCTGTACTTAGTATATAGACAAATATCCAAAAGCTATGACTTTAAACACTTTGATGTATCTTGACCAAGTCTATATGGAGAAGTATTTTTAAATATCTATAGGAAATGAAAAAAAGAAACTCTGCAGGTATACATAGATTTTGGAAAACTTCAGCTTAATATAATTAATCTTTAATTGCATACATATCTGTGTACACATATGTAACTGAAGACTAATTCTATATATTCCCAACCTAGACTCCTTGTACCAGGAATGTTTTTAAAGTCCCAAACTCTCTGCCATAAATTAGTTGTATACCTTTTTTAATTTTAACAAATTAATTTATCTACATATAATGAAAACCAATCAATTTCTCCTGACTTATAAACTAAGTTCTGACCTATTGTGCTAGATATTAACTCTAGCAGAAAGGGAATAATTTTCAAGGGGAGAAATTGTTCTCTAAGAGCCTATCAAAAGCCAAATAAGACTTCATGTGTGTGTTTGTGTCTGTGTGTGTGTAGAACAACAATGAGATTAAATTCACAGGTCATACATAAAATCAACTTTGTAACTCAGATTTACGACATACAGATATTTGAAAGCATCAAAATGCTACTAGCCTCTAATTTTACAGTATTAAGCCACTAGCCAGCTAAGGGACCATGAGAATGAAAGCATTTACTCTCTCCAGACTCAGTATGCTCATGAGCTGACAGCACAAGAAGGTCACTTTTAAAATTCAGCTACAAAGATGTGCACAGATAGGATTAAACCTTCACCTTCACAGGCTCCTTCATTTTGTTTTGTAGTCTTTCATCACTTTAATTAGGGTTAGACAGCCTGACATCCGAGGTAGAAAGATTAAAACAGGCCTAAATTCCATGTTGATTAGGATTTCAAACTCCATACTGAAACCCTAATAAAAAAAAAGATAAACTGAAAACAAACCAAAGATTTTTGTTTGAATTTTATTTTTTCCTGAATATTCATATTTGCATTGGTCATACAGCTCACATACAGTGTGAAGGGAAATAAATGAGATTTTGTAATAGTAATCCTTTGTTTTGACCCAGAGAAGCTGGAATTAGGCATGAAATATCCAAAAAATAACATGACTTCTCCTTGACTCTATGCTTATTGAAGATTCTTGGATTAGCACTTTGTTATCAATTGGCATCAGGGCTGAGTAATTAGTGCCACTTATTGAGTGTCTGCTACATTACGCGTGATAAGATGCTAAAGGACTAGCAGGGAAATGTACATGAGTCTATCACGCTTATAATCTAATAGATAAGATGGAAGCTTAACGTTTTCCCTTCTTACACACTCACAAATGTTTATAAATATGAGAACAATAAGAAAAGCAATTAAATGTTGTGCATAACTCCATGAAAGGATGCTCAACATCACTAATCATTAGAGAAATGCAAATCAAAACTACAATGAGGTATCATCTCACACTGGTCAGAATGGCCATCATCAAAAAGTCTATAAACAATAAACACTGCAGTGGGTGTGGAGAAAAGGGAACCCTCTTGCACTGTTGGTAGGAATGTAAATTGATACAGCCACTATGGAGAACAGTATGGAGGTTCCTTAAAAAACTAAAAATAGAGCTACCATATGATCTAGCAATCCCACTCCTGGGCATATATCTGGAAGATGAAAACTCTTAATTCGAAAAGATATATGAACCCCAATGTTTACAGTGGCACTGTTCACAATAGCCAAGACATGGAAAAACCTAAGTGTCTATCAAAAGATGAACAGATAAAGCAGATGTGTTATTATATACAATGGAATATTACTCAGTCATAAGAAAGAAGTAATGCCATTTGCAGCAACATGGATGGACCCAGAAATTATCCTACTAAGTGAAGTCAGAGAAAAACAAGTATCATATGATATCAATTATATGTGGAATCTAAAAAATGATACAAATGAACTTATTTACAAAACAGAAACAGAGTCATGGACATTGAGAACAAACCTATGGTTCCCAAAGGGGAAGGGTCGGGCAGGGATAAATTAGGAGTTTGGGCTTAACAGATGCACACTACCATATATAAAACAGATAACAAGGACCTACTGGACAGCACAGGGAACGATATTCAGTATCTTGTAATAATGTATAATGGAAAAGAATCTGAAAAGATTCAGTTAAAGTGATATAACTGAATCACTTTGCTGTACATCTGAAACACAACACTGTAAATCAAATATACTTCAATTTAAAAAAAATTTTGTAACTAACAGTTTGTTTCAATTTTATGTCCTAATCAAGGGCATGGGAAGCCATGAATAAAGAAAAATATGTTTGAATTTCCCCAGGTATGTGTAGATTTCATAACCTACGTTTTTGTTGCTAAGAACTACCCTTAGCAAATGTTTTTATTTACTGATTCTTTAATCACATGATCTTATTAAGTTACTCATAAGGCACATTAAAAATCTTTTTGAGGGACTTCCCTGGTGGCGCAGTGGTTGGGAATCTGCCTGCCAATGCAGGGGACATGGGTTCGAGCCCTGGTCTGGGAAGATCCCATATGCTGCGGAGCAACTGGGCCCGTGAGCCACAACTACTGAGCCTGCGCTCTAGAGCCCGTGCCCCGCAGCAAGGGAGGCCACCGCAGTGAGGGGCCCGCGCACAGTAACGAGGAGTGGCCCCGGCTCTCCGCAACTAGAGAGGGCTCGCGCGCAGCAATGGGGACTGAACACAGCCAAAAATAAATTAAAAAAAAAAATTTTTTTTGAAAATCTCACTCTTTTTTCCCAGACAGGTCTGATGAGGATTTTGGGCTTTCACTGCCTCTTTTAAAAAGCATACAAGTTCAAGTCCCACTTACAGGGCCATCCTGTGGGGTCTTATACAAAATCTCTATAGTCTGACAGTGTGATCTGGGTCCCTGGCCCCAGCTGACTGACCCAGGTCCTGGTGCCTGACCCACAGGGAGACAACTGAGGGCTGGCCAGGAGCCTTCGAGGTGAGGCACCCGCAGTGTGACGCTCTCGCCAACGGATGGACCAACCCAATCATCTACTCTACCTAGGGGAGTATAACTCGGAGACAGTCACAGAGAATCCGGAGGCCAGAGAGTGATGCAGAAGCAGAGAAGTACAAATACATAAAGAAAAAAAGCCACAAGAAAGAGTCAGGAAGCAGTTGAAACCATGAGGGAAGACGGAAGGCAAGGACTGGGAAGCGGGCATGGGGTGCTCAGTTAGTTACATGGTGCCCCAGGGGAATTACGTTAGGTTTGTAGAGCCTCTGTACAACAGCAAACTATGCTGCCGAATGCTGAATGTTGATGAATTATCTTCCTCTCCTCCATGAGGCATGGCTGTTTGCCTGCTGAGACTGTTTACTTACTTCCCTGTGTGTCCTTATAGAAAATCCTCTTGTTTACTGAGGAGGAATGTATAAGAGCGGTCACAGGAGCAGGCATCTAACAAACTGGGTTCATATCTGAGCTCTGCCATCATCAGTGTGACTCTAAGTGAGACAATTAATCTCTCTGAGCCCACTTCCCACACCCATTAAAGGTAAATAAACAAAACTACCAGGCCAGTGGCACTCACATTCCCGCTGTTCCAGAGGACATGAAGGAGCCGTATCTGGTTCAGCCGAGGACTAGGGTAGGGGTCAATCTACCTCCCTGATTGTTGAAGTGGAGATTGGTGGCCTTCGCTCTTAAAATTATACTTACAATGGATGCTTGGAACAACACTGATTTTAAATGCCTCTCAGTAGTTTCCACCAAACTTTGTCTGACATGACTTGATTGTCCCATGAAAGTAACGTCTGAAACTCCCAGATAAAAATCTCAACACAAAACATTCTTAGGATCACTGTATCAATCTTCTTTCCTTTAATCTTTGGTGGAACAGGGAAATGGAAGAAAGGAAACAAGATTAAAAAGTATTTTCAGGGAATCAAGTCACAGCTTCACCAAACCCTTGCTTATCCACTGGAAAAAAAATTTCTAGATATGTAAACACGCGACAACAATCTTGCCGCCCCTTCCTCTTATCTGGTGTGGGCCTGCTCCCTATATTTCCCTGTGGGAATGAAGACTGAGAGGACCAGAAGGAGCACGGAGCCAGCAGGAGACCCTTTGCTGAGGATGCCATCTCAGGAAGCAAGGCAGGTGGGCTTCAGCTGGGGGAGCCGGAGCCCTGCTGCCTAAGGGTCTGATCTCTCAGACTCTCAGTTTCTCATCTTTAAAAACAATAACTGAAGGAAACCAACGTCCCACTGAGGTGCAGGATGTTAACAGTGGGGGAGGATAGGGTGCATTGGGGCAGGGATATATGGGAACGCTCCATACTTTCCACTCAATTTCGCTGTGAACCTAAAACTGCTCTAAAAATAAGTCTGTATCCAAAAAAAAAGAGAGAGAGAGAGAGAGAGAGAATAGCATTGTCTTCCTCACATCATGGTCTGGAGATCAAATCTGATAAATGTCTGGCTGGAGGGAGACATCCAAAGAGTGTTCCTGGCCTTCATGCACATCTCCGCCTCACTGCCCCACCAGGTGCAGGAGTTAAACAGAGATAAGGGAGAGCAGTGCAAAGGAAAGCAGACACTGTGCTACACTCACAGCGGACAGGGCAATTCAGGGAGAGAGAAATTAACAGGGTAGAAAGAGGTCAATGTCACTGAGAGGTGACAGAATGTAGAGCATGGTATAACCCTGCATTCCCAGACACTGCAAGCCTGGAGTCTACCACAATTACAGCGTTTAGCATCCTCTTACCCTAAACAGTATTAGGATGCCACCTAAGACAGTACTGGGAAGATCGTCCCCTTAACACAGTGTCCTGGGCAAGCCCAGAGTCCAGCCACTTTCTATCTGTCCTCACCCAGAATGGAGAAAACCCCTCCCAGCCGTGATAGTTTCCAATCTTACCCCGTATCAAATTAAAACACTCATTCAGCACCTTGCTCAATTTATCTCTTTCGAAAGCTGAAATATATTAGTTCTCTCTCCCCTTCCCCAAGGCTGTTAAGGTACTCTATTTCCAAGGTTCTTTTTCCCAAAGTCACAAGGACAATTACTACTTATTGAGTACTTATTGGTGGCAGGGCGTGAATTATAAAGACGATAGAGTAAGGGTGCCAGATTTAGGAAATAAAAACCTTGCGTGGGACACACTTATACTAAAAAAGCATTTATGTTTATCTGACATGCAAATTTAACAGAGTCCTGTATTTCATCCAGCAGCCCTAGTATAGAGGGATAGGACACACTGAATCCTTGGTTCTGTGTCCAGGGCCAGCTCCCTGGATTGTGCCCTGCTCTGCCTTGGGCTCAAAAGAGGGACTGAAAATTCAGGGGCCAGACAGAAATAGAATGGCCAGCTTTAGGGCAACTGGAAATGACGGGGAATGAGGCCAAACAAGACTGAAGGCCCTGGCTAAAGCCATTTAAAAAAAAATATTCTTAAAAAAAAAAGACTAGGGCTTCCCTGGTGGCGCAGTGGTTGAGAATCTGCCTGCTAATGCAGGGGACACGGGTTCGAGCCCTGGTCTGGGAAGATCCCACATGCCACGGAGCAGCTGGGCCCGTGAGCCACAACTACTGAGCCTGCGCGTCTGGAGCCTGTGCCCCGCAACGGGAGGGGCCGCGATAGTGAAAGGCCCGCGCACCGCGATGAAGAGTGGCCCCCGCTTGCCGCAACTAGAGAAAGCCCTCGCACGAACCGAAGACCCAACACAGCCAAAAATAAATAAAAAAAAAAAAAAAAAAAAAAAGACTAAGCTTGCTTTCAAGGTTTGAGCCAGATTTTCCAGGGGTCTAGAAAAAAAACAGTATGCCAGCTAAGGGGAAAAAACATCCGTGAGCCACAGATGGCCCACAGACCAGCCGTCTGCACTGCAAGCCCTGGTTTATGGGCACATGTCTAGACCTGACTGCTCTGTGCTTAGTAGGCCTGTGGGCATGTCGCTTCCCTCTGGCCCTCTCCCCTAGCTCAGGGAGCAGCGCCCAGCCCACTTCTGACCCAGGCTGCCTTCTGTGCCCGCTCTTGACCATCCAGGGCCTGCCAGGACATCAATGCTGACTCTACCAAGAATTAGGGAGGTCCTTGAGACCTGAGATGTACAAAGCATTATGCACACACCTCTCAGCAATTCTCTTCCTGCTGAATGAGTGGTAGGTTCACACTTCAGAAAGCATGTATAATTCTAAATCCTACACTGTTCTACAAGTGAAACTGCAGAAGCTGTAAAGGAGAAAGTGCCTTAACTTTGTCCAGCACCTGCAAGGTGCTGGGAGGGGAACCTGATAACAATTTACCACACACTTAATCCTCCTTAATACCTCTGGGGTATTACTACCCCATTTTACAGATGAGGGAGCAGAGGCCCAGCGTAGTGCAAAGGAAGAGCGAGGCATCAAACTCTCTCGTTCTGATTCTTTTCCCTGCATCACTTAGGATGCCTTGACTTTTTTTGCTGCTTGCAAACCTTAAGACAGTCCCCCACAGCCTCCGAACTCTTCTGCTGCTCTGTGCACAGGGCCAGCCCTACCTGGGGTACGAAGAGACGCGGCTGGGCCTGGCAGCAAAACGGCACACACCAAGTTGGGCTTGTAAACTGGCTCCAGGACAGGACCTGGCAGCACCAGCTTTTCTTGCCTGCATTGTCTCCTTTAACCCTCAGGACCCTCCTTCCCTCCAATTCAGCTCTCTCTCCAGCTCTGTCTCCCAACTCTTCTCCTCTGGCTGTGCAGACTACTTGGGCAGACAAGATGGCCCTGCCCTGCTCCGACCCTGCCTGTCCCTGGATTTACGGAGAACCCTGAATCCCTCTCCTTCACACCAAGCCGCTGACTGTGCTGACACCTGCTCTCTTCAGCTGCAGTATTTCCTGAGCTTTATCACCACCACCAGAGCTAAGGGTGGCCAGTTTTTCTTTCCTCTTCTCCACTACTCTACTGCTTCTTTCTTGTCTCTGTGTGTGCAATGTTACCACACACCCCAGGCTGCCTCATAACCAAGGAGGGGATAGATACGCGTTCATATTTTCTTCAGATTGAGATGTCCTGAATTTTCCCACAGCCAATTTAGTATACTTTCTTTTTAAAGATAGCAGGAGATATATAAAGGAGTAATTATTTAATGCTAGTATTGTATGAACCCTAATGGGCTAATAAACATTAATTCCCAATGAATTGAAAGAGCAGTTAGAGCAGTAATCTCTTTTGAAAAAGACTCAGAATGCCTGATAAAGCCAGTTTTAAAAAATGAGAATTCCAGTTAATTGCCACTTGTAGAGGACAGATTGTCCTGTTTCTAAGAATCATCTCACACTCCTAAGAAAAAGCCAGTTTTTCTAGGTCTAGCTCAGAGAATTGGGTTATATGCTATTTAATGGTTCTTTGTGACCAAATTCTGACATTATTTTATAAAACTCTGTGCTATTACCAAATGGAAGAGGGTAGAGGACACCCCTCAAAACCCCAAAACTTGACTAAAATGTAAGTATATGACTCTAAAATACTCGAAGAGATAGTAATTTCACATCTCTAAACTTAGCCATTAGAAAAACACTTGTTCATATATTGACTATCTAGTATATTTCTTTTTTGGAAAGAAGTACTGTTGGTGAGAATGTTTTCTTTACATAGAGAAGCTCTCGATCAGCCCAGGGTCTATGACTTGCTGTTATTTACATCTCAAAAATATCTGTCTTGTAGTTAATGATCGTGGTCTCTTTCCACAGAAGTTGTCACTCGAGTTTAAACACTCAACGTCAGGGTTTTTGTTGTTTGTTTGGTTGATTTTTAATTGATCTAAAACTGCCTTTGTTAGATTACCCCTACTAAGTAAGAACTAGCAGGCCAGCAAGTGGGCCTTCGCAGGCCAGATGCCAGCTGATCTTCCCTGCCCAGTCCCCAGGCAAAGACTTAGCAGAGCCTTCCCAAACCTGGGAAACATCATCAACTACAGATCTTTCCCGGCAGTTAAGAGAAAATGATATCCCCTGCTGCGATATCATGAAACTTCCTTTACTCTAAGAAGAAAGTCTAAAAAAAGTATCCACATAGGAAACAAATACTATCCTCATCAGTGAGTATCTTATCTCAAAAGATAGTTTTTTTAGTTTTAATATTTGTAATAATAAAGCAAGTCCAAACATTCTTTTAACTCATGCATGTCACTTCTACAGCTTCAAATTTTCACTACATTTATCTTTTTTGCAGTAGTGACACAATAATGTTTTAGAACACATATGCTCTCCTTTAAGGGATTTGTTCATAAGATTTGTCAAGTTCACGAAGACTAATAAACTTAAAATTTTTCTTTTAATATTCCTTTTTTAAACATTACAAATACTATGAAGTTAGACCATAATTAATGAGAAATGAAAAAAGAATTAGCAAAAATTCTCTAAAAAAAATTGCTAATGAGCAAAAGTTAGAGATACTTGCCTTTTAAAATTATGTTCTTTTCTTCTTATTTTTTTAAGCAAGCAAAGTAGCCCTAGAAAGTCAAGATGTGTTCTGCTTCAGTTATCAAGAGGAGAGCTGCAGGATACAGCATTTCTTTTCTTTTTTTCTTTTGTGTGTATGTTCTTTTAATAGACTTTATTTTTTTTTTATAGCAGTTTTAGGTTCATGGCAAAATTAAGCAGAAAGTACAGAGATTTTCATATACCCCCTACCCACACACCGTACCACCTCCCCTACTACTAATATCATGTTCCAGAATGATACACTTGTTACACTGGTGAGCCTACACTGACACATCACCATCACCAGAAGTCCACAGTTTACATTAAGATTGTTATTGTACATTCTATGGGTTTTGGCGAATGTATAATGACTTGTATCCATCATTATATTAACATACAGAATAGTTTCACTGCCCTAAAAATCCTCTGTGCTCCCTCTTTTCTTCCCTCTCCCCTACCCCACCCTACAACCACTGATATTTTTACTGCCTCCATAGATTTGCCTTGTCCAGAATGTCATATAGTTGAAATCATATAGTACGTAGCCTTTTCAGACTGGCTTCTTTCACTTAGTAAATATGTACTTAAGGTTCCTCTATGTCTGAATTTTCATGGCTTAGTAGCTCATTTCTTTTTAGCACTGAATAATATTCCATTGTCTGCATGTCTCACAGTTTATTTATCCATTTACCTTCTGAAGGACATCTTGGTTGCTTCCAAGTTTTGGCAATTATGAATAAAGCTGTTATCAATAGGACAGTTGCAGGGACGAGTGTTTCCTTTTCAAATTAAAACCAGAAATCACTATTTTCTTAACTAAAGGATTACAAATTATAATTTTGTAAGTTATTACTTCTTGAAGGTAAAATTCATACAAAATATATTGGTTATAAAATGTCACATATTACAGGGAAATTTTTTTTAAACTTCTGAAATGATTACCCGTAAAATTGTCCACTATTAGTAAATAGTTGGGGCACTCCTTGTCATTCGAGATTCCATAATTTTATATTATGAAAGTAATCCTTTTGTATACTGCAGATCACAGTTTTAAACATTATTATCAGAGAATACCAATAATGAAAATGTTTTATAAAAGGTACTATTTTGAAAATCACCTGTGAAATGTAATATTTATGTATACTAAATATCAAAAATGCTAGTTCCTAAGTATAAACTTGGAGTAGCAACTAGTGTTTCTATAAGACTTAAAATCCATAATTGGTGTGTCACAAAAAGGTACTTTCTTATCCTTAACAGAAAGGGCCAGGGGCTTCCCTGGTGGCGCAGTGGTTGAGAATCTGCCTGCCAATGCAGGGGACATGGGTTCGAGCCCTGGTCTGGGAAGATCCCACATGGCGCGGAGCAACTAGGCCCGTGAGCCACAACTACTGAGCCTGTGCGTCTGGAGCCTGTGCTCCGCAACAAGAGAGGCCGCGACAGTGAGAGGCCCGTGCACCGCGATGAAGAGTGGCCCCCGCTCGCCGCAACTAGAGGAAGCCCTCGCACAGAAACGAAGACCCAACACAGCCAAAAATAAATAAATAAATAAATAAATTTAAAATAAAAAAAAAAGGGCCAGCATTTATTGAACACTTACATGTCAGGAAATATGTAAAGCATTTACATATTCTCTCAGTCCCTCACAACAATCTTACAAGGAAAGTAGTCTCCCCACTGAGAGTCCCATTGCACAGATGAAGAAATCAAGAGGTTAAATAATTTTCCCAAGGTCAGCCCTTTAGCAGGGGTGGAGGTTGTCTCTGAATTTAGGCTGACTCTGAAGCCTGTACACTGTACTGAGCTAAAGATGTGACCCATGCAATCGGGGGAACCTGCCTTCCAAATAAGCCTCCAAACAAACTGTTAACTCATGTTATTGATATACATATTTGCATGCTTTCTATTACCTATTTAATTATTTTGGATAAACTCAACTTTCAGTAGTGAGACTTCAGAAATGTGCCATGCAAAACCACCTTCCAATCTTTCCCTTTTTGAAAACTTTGCTGATACAGGAGAGAAACATTAAATATACTGGTAGATTAAGGAACTAAAATGAAAATGAGAATATCTCTTGCTTCTGGTACCCTGTAGAAAAACATATCTTACATACATTGAAAAAGAATTTTGCTTTACATACATTTTAACATCTAAAATTTCCTTCCAGTGAAGTTCATCTCCATTTGAGCATCCTATAGTGTTAGATCATAATCTTTATTCTTGGTTTCATAGTATATGACACTTCTTCACCAAGAAAACACACCGATAATTTTGTTTTTTGGCAACTGCAAAAAGACATTTTAGCCAATATGGGTTTAAATGTCAACAGCATTCTATAAATTGCCCTAACATTGGCAATAATATCAGATTTCTTTCTAAATACCTACCAAAAAAGTATAGCAATACTGATTATTTTTCAATGCTCTTTCTACTATAGTTTTATCTAGACTTCTATGTTACTAATGTTATTACTGAAGATGGCAAACAATTATTTTGGACTATATGTGGTACCACTGTTCAGGCAAGCAATCATACCTAGTATGGTTGTATCACTGCCGCCCTATAAGCCATATTTTCTATGGGTTGAAGATAATCTGAGATGTTTTGTAAGTGGTGGCAAGTATTTCCCAGGCTTGAAAATGTATTACTCTAACCATTCTGTTAGAACTTTAAATTCTGATAAGGCTAGATTTTTTTTGGTAGAAAGAGATAATCATCATTCATTCTACAGTTGCTGGATGGCAAGTGCACAGAATTAAATATATGCCAGATTCAGTGACCTGTTAAAAGAAGACGGTATTACTTAGTATTAGCTTTGGAATGACTTCCAATTTTGTTCAGCTATTTCATGGCTTAAAAATTGGGCAAAGACCTTCATAGATTTAAGAAGGAAAAAAAAAGTGCCAAGTTTATCAGCAGAGGTCAAATTATTTCACTATTCAGAAAGACTACATAAAGCTACAAAACAATAATAAAAATGGGAAAATTATGAATATACATTCTACCTGTCGCAGACTGATTCACTCCGCACCCAAATCTCCTTCTGCCTTGCCTGTCCTTGGAAGAGAAGGTGTAAAAGCCAAATGTGTGCTTCCCTAATCTCTCTACAGCTAGAGGTAGCTATGTGGCAAAGCTCACGCCAATGAGATGTTTGTCAAGGTCTGTCAACAGCCCTGTTCTCCCTCTTCTTTCTTCCTTGAATGGAGGTGTGACACAGGTAGATGTGCTGTCACAGTGGCTGTTCTGCTACCATAAATGAGTGAAAACCCAGAACTACAGAGGCATCATCCTGATGCAGGAGACTGTGACAGCCTGCCCAGTTATAAGTTCAAACTACAGTTATTTTATTACTTAACTCACTGATTACCAGTCACTAATGAATTTAACATTTGAGTAGCTATCCTTTGGTTGTCTTTTAAAAACCTGAGTGACCAGATCAAAATTGGACTTATACCATACCCCAATCTGGGGAAAGAGGAAGTTTTTCTCTGGATTATTTCTTTTCATAATACTGTTTGGCAGCTGAAACTACTCTAAAGG
Source organism: Balaenoptera ricei (assembly GCF_028023285.1). Taxonomy (NCBI): domain Eukaryota; kingdom Metazoa; phylum Chordata; class Mammalia; order Artiodactyla; family Balaenopteridae; genus Balaenoptera; species Balaenoptera ricei. The sequence continues at coordinate 42,391,344 of NC_082650.1, read as the reverse complement.
TTTGATCAGAACAGTTGTATAATAATAAATAGTTATGATTTATCAAAGAAATTATGGTAGCTGAGTCCTTTGTTCAAGCTTTAAAAGACCGGTGTGGGTTAGGGGGATGGGCATAAATGATTAAAAAAAGAAAAAGTATGTAGTCAGGATTCCTGGATTCACCCAGAAAACAGTAACTTCATGGGACAATTTGAGTTGTTTTCCTCCACCTTGCTTGAAAAAAGTAAAATATTTGTTCAAAATGGGATAAAATATTCAAGTAAATATTGTTATCAAACAAGAAGACTATGCTATATTTTTGAATGAAAATCTCAAATATTAGTTCAGGCATCTTCTATAATAGAACTTATCCACAGTGCTGGTAAAAACTGAATTACCCTAAGAGTTGCATCCCATTCTTGTTAAGCTATCTGAAAAGGGCTCTGGTTAAAAAATATATAAAATAGTACTTACTAAATATTGTGCTTCTGGGGAGTAAAACTAACAATATGAGTTGAAATGTTTAATTTTTATGTACTTTTTTTTTTAATATTTATTTATTTATTTATGGCTGTGTTGGGTCTTCGTTTCTGTGTGAGGCTTTCTCTAGTTGTGGCAAGCAGGGGCCGCTCTTCATCGCGGCACGCGGGCCTCTCACTATCGCGGCCTCTCTTGTTGCGGAGCACAGGCTCCAGACGCACAGGCTCAGTAGTTGTGGCTCACGGGCCCAGCTGCTCCGCGGCATGTGGGAACTTCCCAGACCAGGGCTCGAACCCGTGTCCCCTGCATTGGCAGGCAGATTCTCAACCACTGCGCCACCAGGGAAGCCCCTTTATGTACTTTTATGGAGCATCATAGCTGAGTTATAATTTCTTTCTCTCAAATGTAAAATTTATCTCCCTCAAATATGTGTGTGTCCCATTTACCATTGCAACAAAAAGAATAAAATACCTAGGAATAAACCTACCTAAGGAGACAAAAGACCTGTATGCTGAAAACTCTAAGACACTGATGAAAGAAATTAAACATGATACAAACAGATGGAGAGATATACCATGTTCTTGGATTGGAAGAATCAACATTGTGAAAATGACTATACTACTCAAAGCAATCTACAGATTCAATGCAATCCCTATCAAACTACCAATGGCATTTTTCACAGAACTAGAACAAAAAATTTCACAATGTGTATGGAAACACAAAAGACTCTGAATAGCCAAAGCAATCTTGAGAAAGAAAAACAGAGCCGGAGGAATCAGGCTCCTGCACTTCAGACTATACTACAAAGCTACAGTAATCAAGACAGTGTGGTACTGGCACAAAAACAGAAATACAGATCAATGGAACAGGATAGAAAGCCCAGAGATAAACCCATGCACATATGGTCACCTTATCTTTGATAAGGGAGGCAAGAATATATAATGGAGAAAAGACAGCCTCTTCAATAAGTGGTACTGGGAAAACTGAACAGCTACGTGTAAAAGAATGAAATTAGAACACTCCCCTAACACCATACACAAAAATAAACTCAAAATGGATTAAGGACCTAAATGTAAGGCCAGACACCATAAAACTTTTAGAGGAAAACATAGGCAGAACACTCTATGACATAAGTCACAGCAAGATCATTTTTGACCCACCTCCTAGAGAAATGGAAATAAAAACAAAAATAAACAAATGGGACCTAACGAAACTTAAAAGCTTTTGCACAGCAAAGGAAACCATAAACAAGACGAAAAGACAACCCTCCGAATGGGAGAAAATATTTGCAAATGAAGCAATTGACAACAGATTAATCTCCAAAATATACAAGCAACTCATGCAGCTCAATATCAAAAAACAAGAAACCCAATTAAAAAATGGGCAAGAGACCTAAATAGACATTTCTCCAAAGAAGATATACAGATTGCCAACAAACACATGAAAGGATGCTCAACATCACTAATCATTAGAGAAATGCAAATCAAAACTACAATGAGGTATCACCTCACACCAGTCAGAATGGCCATCATCAAAAAATCTACAAACAATAAATGCTGGAGAGGGTGTGGAGAAAAGGGAACCCTCTTGCACTGTCGGTGGGAATGTAAACTGATACAGCCACTATGGAGAACAGTATGGAGGTTCCTTAAAAAACTAAACATAGAACTACCATATGACTCAGCAATCCCACTACTGGGCATATACCCTGAGAAAACCATAATTCAAAAAGAGTCATGTACCACAATGTTCATTGCAGCACTATTTACAATAGCCAGGACATGGAAGCAACCTAAGTGTCCATCGACAGATGAATGGATAAAGAAGATGTGGCACATATATACAATGGAATATTACTCAGCCATAAAAAGAAATGAAATTGAGTTATTTGTAGTGAGGTGGATGGACCTAGAGTCTGTCACACAGAGTGAAGTAAGTCAGGAAGAGAAAAACAAATACCGTATGCTAACACATATATATGGAATCTAAAAAAAAAAAAAAAAAATGGTTCTGAAGAACCTAGGGGCAGGACAGGAATAAAGACGCAGACATAAAGAATGGACTTGAGGACACGGGGAGGGGGAAGGGTAAGCTGGGATGAAGTGAGAGAGGGGCATGGACACACAGACACTACCAAATGTAAAATAGACAGCTAGTGGGAAGCAGCCGCATAGCCCAGGGAGATCAGCTCGGTGCTTTGTGACCCCCTAGAGGGGTGGGATAGGGAGGGTGGGAGGGAGACGCAAGAGGGAGGGGATATGGGGATATATGTATACACATAGTTGATTCATTTTGTTATACAGCAGATACTAACACAACATTGTAAAGCAATTATGCTCCAATAAAGATGTTAAAAAAAATGTGTGTCTGTGTGTGTATGAAAGAACACAACTTTTTGCTGTTTTATTATAACTACATCAAATCTTGTTTAAAATAGGTCAGTATATTTGTGATCTTCAACTACTGATTTCCATATAAACTGACTGTTTTGTACTACATATTTTCTTCTCATTGTTTGAACAATATTAGAATTCCACATCCTTCATTTCTGAACACAAGACTGTTGTTCCAAATAGTATGACCTTCTACCGTCAACAGAAAATACCTTCCTAGCCCTGAATATAAAATACTGTCCTTGGCTTAAGACTCTCTAACTTGATTTAGAATATCCTTGTTTAAAATGCTTCTCAGAAGGAGGAGAATATTCTGCCTTCTCCCAGGACGCTCTATCAGGATTTATGAGGGATCTGTCCCTCCTGCCTGCTTCCTTAGTCCTGTCTCAGAAGGATATCCTCCCAGGAACTAACTACTCATTTTAAAATTTTACTGGCAAAGATCTGAGGTCCTGAAATGTAATAATAGATCAAATACATAACCTGCAAATGTGTACCCTGGGCAATAATGAGGGTGATGCAGTAGGCTCAGCCTCCAACACACTGGCCGGCTCCTGGAGGATATGCTCTCACAGAAGGAAGCCGATGAGACCTGTCAGCCAGGCAGAGAGCAAATTCCAGAACAGATTCAGTGGGGCAGTGGGGTGCAACTGCTCTGCTGTCCTCATACTGGACTCTCTGGACTCCAACTCCCAACTTCACTCCCACCTGTTCCTTTGTGCCAGGCTAAACTGTTCATTCCTTTCACGAACATGTGCGTGCCTATAGCTACAAGGCCTGTGCTACATTCACTTTCTGTCCACAAGGGGCTAACCTGTGCACGGCTGTATGTCTGTGTGATTAAGTCTTACCAGTGTTACTAAGTGCTGTAATTCTGGTTCCAGTGTTTTCTCCTCTCTCTGACTTGGACCTCTGGGTCCTGGGCTCTACTCAGCTTAGACCCAGGACTACTGTGATATGTCTTGCTGGTGATATTCTTTGGAACCCAGACTCACACCTCAGCTCCATTCTCAGGACTACTGGCAACCAGCTCTTGTACAGGAACTGTCTTCCTAGAATGACTTCTACCTTCAACCCAGTCCCCTCAAGTCACTGCCCCAGTCCATCACAATAAAATGCCATTCTATGGGGCTTCCCTGGTGGCGCAGTGGTTGAGAATCTGCCTGCCAATGCAGGGGACACGTGTTTGAGCCCTGGTCTGGGAAGATCCCACATGCCGCAGAGCAACTGGGCCCATGAGCCACAATTACTGAGCCTGTGCGTCTGGAGTCTGTGCTCCGCAACAAGAGAGGCCGCGATAGTGAGAGGCCCGCGCACCGCGATGAAGAGTGGCCCCCGCTCGCCACAACTAGAGAGAGCCCTCACACAGAAACGAAGACCCAACACAGCCATAAAAAAAAAAAAAAAAAAAAAAAAAATGCCATTCTACACGTTTACACAGGCAAGAGGCATGGTCCTGTGATTGCTGCTGAGCTAAGCCTGTTTACCAAAGTTCTTTCCATAGCAGAACATGTGTAACTGCCGTTTCATTGCAATCCAAGGTCCCTCTCTCCCAGATCAACTTATTCTCGATGGAGAAACTTAAGCATTTCCCTATGTTTCACTGGTAAAGCTGTTAAAGAGTTTTTCTGAGTCTTCATCACAAGGCTCTAAATTATGAAGTGGCAAAATAAAATTTGGGTAACAGTCATTTCAAAATCGAAGGAAGGCCTTAACTTGTTTTCAACTGCTATGTAGCTTGATCTTTTAATGCTCAGAGATGCCACCAAGCCATATCGAGGTGGTCGCTGATGGACAAGACTCTCCATTGTAACAGCCTGAGATCACAGGACATGAACTGGACTTTGTCCAAACCCTTGAAAGATGCCAATTACTCTTAAAACTAATCCCTCTTAATCAGGAAGTCTGTGAAGAAGTAGTTATCACTGTTCTACCACTTTTCTAAAGAGTGTCACAAAAACAAAGTTTTGAAGCTTAACAAAAGACCACACTAAAAAACGTAATTATACTGTAAACTGCTTTTCCCAGTTTCTGGCCCTGAAGAAAAAGTTAGGCAGATATGGTGCATTACCAAAAACATTTTGTTTGTTCCTTTTAAATGAAGTGCCTGGGGGTTTCTCTTTGAACCTCTATAGGTACATAACGACCTGAAAAGGACAGAGTGGATGTCATCCTCACTGCAATGAACACTCTCCTTTTGCTGATATTTGTATAAGCCAAGAATCTGTTAAATACAACAAGAAAAATCTATTTCTATTATATACAATCACATATTTTACCAATACTTAGCAACGGTATCATGTAATCATGTAATCAATTACCAAGTATTTCTCAGCACCTACTTGGTGCCCAGCATATCCGGGTTCTGCTTAATCCATAATAATTTACAGCTACAGGTTGTTGTGTTTGTGTCTTGTGGTTCTCAGTTCCTTCAGGGAGATGACAGAGAGGAAGGTAAGGGAATGCACCCAGATTCTTTGCTTTCCCTCCCGGATGACAGTCTAACCAGTTCTCTGCACCCTAGTGGTAGTGCAGGTATTGATGACTAACTGACCCAGTCATCAAAAGGACAAATTCTGTGAAAAGGGAGAATGGATAAATATAGTCCTGGATAGTGAGAAAGACAACTCAAATAGCTAAACTTGCGGTGGAGGTAAAAAGGGTGAGGGGTAATGGAGAGGAAGGACTGGGTGAAGAATATTCTAAATCATTTGATACACGTAAGAGGGAGGGGAGGGAGTGAAGACAGTAAACACACAAGCCTTATATGATATTCAGAAATAAAAATGGCACTGGCACAAATGTTTCAGGCCTTTCTAGACTATATACTACAATGTAGGTAAATTCTAAATTGGTAACTAGAGTGGGTAGTTATCTTGACTGTTACTCTGTTTCAACATACATAGTAACAGCAAATTCCCAAATTCAAGTAATTTCTTGCCTATGATCTCCCGAAGAAAGCTCACTGGAAAATTAGAAATTCTGCTCATTTCTTCACAAGAACAGAGTATTTCTAACACCTAATTGTGTATTCTAGAGGTTAAGCACATTCTTGTGAAATCTGTGTTACATATAAAAATAGATAAGTAGATAGACAAGGATTTTTTTTAAACACTGGAAAACAATTATTATTACTACTACTATTATTATTATTTTACAGTAGAACTCAGAGCCCCATGGCTGTCAAGCATGAACAGCCTCAGTGTTTAAAAGTCATTAATGAAACAGGAATATCTTATTTGCAAATGAAGTTGTTACTAAAACCATAAACCACTGGTTTAAAACAGGGTTTCTCAACCTCTGTACTACTGACATTTTGGGTGGATAATTCTTTGCTGTAGGGGGATTTTCTGTGCATTGCAGGATGTTTAATAGGATCCCTGGCTTCTATCCACTAGATGCTTAGAGCATATAACCCCAGATGTGACAGCCAATGTCTCCAGACATTTCCAAATGTCCTCGGGGGGGCAGGGGGCGGGGGGCAAAATAGCCCTGGTTGAGAAGCCATGGTTAAAACAAACTGTTTGATTAGAATAATAATCCTAATACTTATACAGCACATGTACGAGGCACGATTCAATTTGATGCTCAATGACAACTTTATGAAGTAGGGCTTATTTTAACCTCCATTTTACAGATGAGGAAACTGAGGTACAGAGAGGTTAAGTTAGTTGCCCAAGGTCACTGGACATATAAGTGGCAAACAGGGAAGTCAAACCCAGAAGTTCCTAACTTCTATACTACACTTGCTATGATATATGGAGAATAGACACAAATCAGAATTATTTTTCATTCAAGATTTTTAATAGTCTATAACATCGGGTGCCTTACATACCCCTGAGTTCAGAATACTCATTTGTAAAATAAAAATGATAATGAAATGAAAATAAGACACTTTATCAAAGGCCTCAAGAAAATCTCTAAGAATAAAGAGTAGAATATTTTTCTTATTTAGCAATACTCTTTACATCTGGATATATCTCTGGTTTCTTTCTCCTCTTTACCTGCATACAGCAATTAGAGTCGGTTATACACAAAGGAACTACTATAAAACCTGGCTTCTTTTGGTGTGGTTTCCCCTACTCATAATCTGAAGCACAAAATACCTCCTGCATAACAGGTTGGTTGATCACAAACCACAGCAACAGGCCACACAATTCACCAATAGCTGCTGAGTAACTCTTGTATGTAAGGGACTGTACTGCACTTAGTGCCACATTCTGGATCACACATAGTACCCACAAGTGGTAAGTAGAAATCCCCCCAAAGAGCCCCACTCCCTGGACTTGTGACTATGTTATTTTACATGGCAAAAAGAAAGTTTGCAGATGTAATGAAAGTTACTTGAGGATAATTAAGACAATCTTAAAATACAGAGATAAGCCCGTATTATTCAGGCACACCTAATCTAGTCACCTGAGCCCTTAGAAGCAGAGAACACTCTTTAGCTGGAAGCAGAAGAGATACAGCAGAGGGGAAAGTCAGAGATTCATCACACTCAATGTTATGTTGCCAATTTGAAGATGGAGGGGCTATGTGACCGTGAATGCACGCAGCCTCTAGGAGCTGAGAGCCTCCTGGCTGACAGCCAGCAAGGAAGTGGGGATGCCAGCCCTACAGTTACAAGGAACTGAATTTTGCAACAATTTGAAAGAAACTCTAAGAGGATCCTCCTCCAGGGCCTGCAGGTAAGAGCCTGGCACCTTGATTTTGGCCTTATGAGACCCAGTGCAGAGAAACCAAAAAGCAAGCCCACTCAGACTCTGACCTACAGAACTGTGAGACATTAATTTGTATTGTTTTAAGCTACTATGTTTGTGATAATTTGTTGCAGCAGCTATAAAAACTAACAGCACACAATATGCCTGAGACAAGAAAGAACAGTAATTCACCCACTGCCATGGCACAAATTACCAAGTGGTAGATGGGTTTAGAAACCTGGTCTTTCAACCTCCAAACTATTTTCTTAAATAATCGATATCTACATCATAGTGGAAGCAAATAGTTTTGCGTCCACTCATTCACTGGCTCCTAACAACAGCCATGAAAGGTAAGCATTATCGTCCTTTTTACAGATGAGAAAGGTTCAAAGAATTGTGTACTTACACAGGGTAAGGCTGTTCATAAGTGACAAAGCCATGAGTTCTTTCATCTCACTGCCTTTGCATGTGCTGCCTTTAACAGTAAAACTGTAATAAATATATTATAGAGGATTAAACAAAGCAAGCCATAAGAGCACAGAAAGACAAATGATTTTCTGCTGAAGGGGGATAGGAACAGGTAAGAATTTGTGGAACTGGTAACATTTAAGTTGTATTTTGATGGACAGGTAGGATTTCAAAAGATGATGACTGCTAGGACTTGCTGTTGTTATCGTAAACTTGGAATCAAAGCAGCAATATGATAGGTATTAAAGAGTGAACATCTCAGGGCAGGTTTGGTTCATGAACTGGTATTTGTCAGGAAAACCTGTATCATAGTTACTGGAACAATATAAAAATGCTGATGCTGGTAAACTGCAATTTCATGACAGGAGAACTTTCTGTACTGAACATATAGCAGAACCACAGAAAATCTGCCTCTAACAAGTAGTCCTACAACAGAGAAACTTCCAATAAGAAAAATGCAGCTGGGTGCAGCAGAGATGGTGGGAGACCTCTGTGTAGCCAGGAAACCCTCTCCTCCCCGACAGTCAGGAGGCTCTGTGCCATGGCTGCACCAGTGCTAAAAACCAATTCTCTACCCCTTGGCCATAGCTGATTAGACGCCTAACTACTGCTGGGTCAGATTCCCTGTTCTGGGAATTTGGAGTTGAGTCTTTGCCTTCTCCAAATATGGCAGAGTTGCTGAATGCTGCTAAAGAGAAAAATCAAACAAGTGAGCAGATGGGGCCATCACAAATCCATGGCCGCCAGCCCCAAATGTGTGCTCAGCAGGGCCCAGCAGGCTACTTATTTCTCTGTTCAATCTCCCCATTGTCCCTTGTCATCTTGCAGCTACTACCCCATCTCTCTAGTCCCATTCACGGCAGCCTTCTTGAAAGAGTTCTCTCGGTCCTTCCTTACCTCCACTACAACATGGCGCTCACCGCAAATATGCCACTGAAGATGCTCCAGTCGGGGTCGCCTTCTACCTGCTTATTACCAAACCCAAAGGCCAGTTCTTAGTCCTTCTCTTGCCTCTCAGCCACATTTGACACTGCTGAGACTCACCAGAAAAAATGCAAAAATGCTCCAGGGTGCCACACTCTAGTTTTCTTTGTACACCTTTTTTTTTGAATTTTATTTATTTTTTATACAGCAGGTTCTTATTAGTTATCTATTTTATACATATTAGTGTATATATGTCAATCCCAATCTCCCAATTCATCCCACCCACCCCCCCACTCTACTTTCTCTCCTTGGTGTCCATACGTTTGTTCTCTACATCTGTGTCTCTATTTCTGCCTTGCAAACCACTTGATCTGTACCATTTCTCTAGATTCCACATAGATGCCTTAATATACGATATTTGTTTTTCTCTCTCTGATTTACTTCACCATGTGTGACAGTCTCTAGGTCCATCCATGTCTCTACAAATGACCCAATTTTGTTCCTTTTTATGGCTGAGTAATATTCCATTGCATATATGTACCACATCTTCTTTATCCATTCATCTGTTGATGGGCATTTAAGTTGCTTCCATGACCTGCCTATTGTAAATAGTTCTGCAAAGAACACTGGGGTACATGTGCCTTTTTTAATTATGGTTTTCTCCGGGTATATATCCAGAAGTGGGATTGCTGGGTCATATGGTAATTCTATTTTTAGTTTTTTAAGGAATCTCCATACTGTTCTCCATAGTGGCTGTATCAATTTACATTCCCACCAACAATGCAAGAGGGGTCCCTTTTCTCCACACCCTCTCCAGCATTTGTTGTTTGTAGATTTTCTGATGACACTCATTCTAACTGGTATGAGGTGATAACTCATTGTAGTTTTGATTTGCATTTCCCTAATAATTAGTGATCTTGAGCAGCTTTTCATGTGCCTCTTGGTCATCTGTATGTCTTCTTTGGAGAAATGTCTATTTAGGTCTTCTGCCCATTTTTGGATTGGGTTGTTTGTTTTTTTAATATTGAGGTGCATGAGCTGTTTATATATTTTGAGATTAATCCTTTGTCCATTGATTCGTTTGCAAATATTTTCCCCCATTCTGAGGGCTGTCTTTTTGTCTTGTTTACGGTTTTCTTTGCTGTGCAAAAGGTTTTAAGTTTCATTAGGTCCCATTTGTTTATTTTTGTTTTTATTTCCATTACTCTAGGAGGTGGATGAAAAAAGATCTTGCTGTGATTTATGTCAAAGAGTGTTCTTCCTATGTTTTCCTCTAACAGTTTTATAGTGTCCAGTCTTACATCTAGGTCTCTAATCCATTTTGAGTTTATTTTTGAGTATGGTGTTAGGGAGTGTTCTAATTTCATTCTTTCACATGTAGCTGTTCAGTTTTCCCAGTACCACTTATTGAAGGCACTGTCTTTTCTCCATTGTATATCCTTGCCTCCTTTGTCATAGATTAGTTGACCATAGGGGCGTGGGTTTATCTCTGGGCTTTCTATCTTGTTCCATTGATCTGTTTCTGTTTTTGTGCCAGTACCATATTGTCTTGATGACTGTAGCTTTGTAGTATAGTCTGAAGTCAGGGAGTCTGATTCCTCCAGCTCCGTTTTTTTTTCCCTCAAGACTGCTTTGGGTATTTGGGGTCTTTCGTGTCTCCATACAAATTGTGAAATTTTTTGTTCTAGTTCTGTGAAAAATGTCAGTGGTAGTTTGATAGGGACTGCATTGAATCTGTAGATTGCTTTGGGTAGTAGAGTCATTTTCACAATATTGATCTTTCAATCCAAGAACATGGTATATCTCTCCATCTGTTGGTATCACCTTTAATTTTTTTCATCAGTGTCTTATAGCTTTCTGCATACAGGTCTTTTGTCTCCCTAGGTAGGTTTATTCCTAGGTATTTTATTCTTTTTGTTGCAATGGTAAATGGGAGTGTTTCCTTAATTTCTCTTTCAGATTTTTCATCATTAGTGTATAGGAATGCCAGAGATTTCTGTGCATTAATTTTTTATCCTGCAACTTTACCAAATTCATTGATTAGCTCTAGTAGTTTTCTGGTAGCATCTTTAGGATTCTCTATGTATAGTATCATGTCATCTGCAAACAGTGACAGTTTTACTTCTTTTCCAATTTGTATTCCTTTTATTTCTTTTTCTTCTCTGATTGCTGTGGCTAGGACTTCCAAAACTATGTTGAATAATAGTGGTTAGAGTGGACATCCTTGTCTTGTTCCTGATCTTAAAGGAAATGCTTTCAGGCTTTCACCATTGAGAATGATGTTTGCTGTGGGTTTGTCGTATATGGCCTTTATTATGTTGAGGTAGGTTCCCTCTATGCCCACCTTCTGGAGAGTTTTTATCATAAATGGGTGTTGAATTTTGTCAAAAGCTTTTTCTGCATCGATTGAGATGATCATATGGTTTTTATTCTTCAATTTGTTAATATGGTGTATCACATTGATTAATTTGCGTATATTGAAGAATCCTTGCATCCCTGGGATAAATCTCACTTGATCATGGTGTATGATCCTTTTAATGTGTTGTTGGATTGTTTGCTAGTATTTTGTTGAGGATTTTTGCATCTTTGTTCATCAGTGATATTGGTCTGCAATTTTCCTTTTTTGTAGTATCTTTGTCTGGTTTTGGTATCAGGGTGATGGTGGCCTCATAGAATGAGTTTGGGAGTGTTCCTTCCTCTGCAATTTTTGGAAGAGTTTGAGAAGGATGGGTGTTAGTTCTTCTCTAAATATTTGATAGACTTCACCTGTGAAGCCATCTGGTCCTGGACTTTTCTTTGTTGGAAGATTTTTAATCACAGTTTCAATTTCATTACTTGTGATTGGTCTGTTCATATTTTCTATTTCTTCCTGGTTCAGTCTTGGAAGGTTATACCTTTCTAAGAATTTGTCCATTTCTTCCAGCTTGTCCATTTTATTGGCATAGAGTTGCTTGTAGTAGTCTCTTAGGATGCTTTGTATTTCTGCGGTGTCTGTTGTAACTTCTCCTTTTTCACTTCTAATTTTATTGATTTGAGTCCTCTCCTTCTTTTTCTTGATGAGTCTGGCTAATGGTTTAGCAATTCTGTTTATCTTCTCAAAGAACAAGCTTTTAGTTTAATTGATCTTTGCTATTGTTTTCTTTGTTTCTATTTCATTTATTTCTGCTCTGATCTTTATGATTTCTTTCCTTCTGCTAACTTTGGGTTTTGTTTGTTCTTCTTTCTCTAGCTCCTTTAGGTGTAAGTTTAGATTGTTTATTTGAGATTTTTCTTGTTTCTTGAGGTAGGCTTGTATAGCTATAAACTTCCCTCATAGAACTGCTTTTGCTGCATCCCATAGGTTTTGGATTGTCGTGTTTTCATTGTCATTTGTCTCTAGGTATTTTTTGATTTCCTCTTTGATTTCTTCAGTGATCAGTGACCTCTTGGTTATTTAGTAACGTATTGTTTAGCCTCCATGTGTTTGTGTTTTTTACGTTTTTTTCCTGTAATTCATTTCTAATCTCATAGTGTTGTTGTCAGAAAAGATGCTTGATATGATTTCAATTTTCTTAAATTTACTGTGGCTTGATTTGTGACCCAAGATGTGATCTATCCTGGAGAATGTTCTGTGCGCACTTGAGAAGTGTAATCTGCTGTTTTTGGATGGAATGTCCTATAAATATCAATTAAATCTATCTGGTCTATTGTGTCATTTAAAGCTTGTTTCCTTATTTATTTTCATTTTGGATGATCTGTCCATTGGTGTAAATGAGGTGTTAAAGTCCCCCACTATTATTGTGTTACTGTCGATTTCCTCTTTTATAGCTGTTAGCAGTTGCCTTATGTATTGAGGTGCTCCTATGTTGGGTGCATATATATTTATAATTGTTATATCTTCTTCTTGGATTGATCCCTTGAGCATTAGGTAGTGTCCTTCCCTGTCTCTTGTAACATTCTTTATTTTAAAGTCTATTTTATCTGATATGAGTATTGCTACTCCAGCTTTCTTTTGATTTCCATTTGCATGGAATATCTTTTTCCATCCCCTCACTTTCAGTCTGTATGTGTCCCTAGGTCTGAAGTGGGTCTTTTGTAGAGAGCATATATATGGGTCTTGTTTTTGTATCCATTCAGCAAGCCTGTGTCTTTTGGTTGGAGCATTTAATCCATTCACGTTTAAGGTAATTATCGATATGTATGTTCCTATGACCATTTTCTTAATTGTTTTGGGTTTCTTTTTGTAGGTCCTTTTCTTCTCTTGTGTTTCCCACTTAGAGAAGTTCCGTTAGCATTTGTTGTAGAGCTGGTTTGGTGGTGCTGAATTCTCTTAGCTTTTGCTTGTCTCTAAAGCTTTTGATTTCTCCATTGAGTCTGAATGAGATCCTTGCTGGGTAGAGTAATCTTGGTTGTAGGTTCTTCCCTTTCATCACTTTAAGTATATCATGCCACTCCCTTCTGGCTTGTAGAGTTTCTGCTGAGAAATCAGCTGTTAACCTTATGGGAGTTCCCTTGTATGTTATTTGTCATTTTTCCCTTGCTGCTTTCAATAATTTTTCTTTGTCTTTAATTTTTGCCAATTTGATTACTATGTGTCTCGGCGTGTTCCTCCTTGGTTTTATCCTGTATGGGACTCTCTGTGCTTCCTGGACTTGGGTGGCTATTTCCTTTCCCATGTTAGGGAAGTTTTCGACTATAATCTCTTCAAATATTTTCTCGGGTCCTTTCTCTCTCTCTTCTCCTTCTGCGACCCCTATAATGCGTATGTTGTTGTGTTTAATGTTGTCCCAGAGGTCTCTTAGGCTGTCTTCATTTCTTTTCATCCTTTTTTCTTTATTCTGTTCCACAGCAGTGAATTCCACCATTCTGTCTTCCAGGTCACTTATCCGTTCTTCTGCCTCAGTTATTCTGCTATTGATTCCTTCTAGTGTAGTTTTCATTTCAGTTATTGTATTGTTCATCTCTGTTTGTTTGTTCTTTAATTCTTCTAGGTCTTTGTTAAACATTTCTTGCATCTTCTCGATCTTTGCCTCCATTCTTTTTCCGAGGTCCTGGATCATGTTCACTATCATTATTCTGAATTCTTTTTCTGGAAGGTTGCCTATCTCCATTTCATTTAGTTGTTTTTCTGGGGTTTTATCTTGTTCCTTCATCTGGTACATAGCCCTCTGCCTTTTCATCTTGTCTGTCTTTCTGTGAATGTGGTTTTTGTTCCACAGGCTGCAGGACTGTAGTTCTTCTTGCTTCTCTCAATATTTCTCTTAAGAGCAGCTTTTCCAAACAAACTGATCATGGGTTTTACTTTCAGAATTAAGTGTAAAAATAAAAACCAAAATAAAATAACCTTCAGCATGTTGTTTGCCACAAGCTGAGATGAAAGTAGTTTCAAGCTTTGTGCTCCTGCTTCTCCCCTTTACTTCTCAGGCAAAGGAGTGACTCTGTGGCAGGCATCCCAGTGCTTTAGTCATGGTGGGTAAGATCCTCAAGGGTCCCAAGGCATGATGGATGTGGGGGGGAGGCTGAAGGGCATTCACTGGGGTGAGCGCAGTGAGAGTAGGATGTGTGCCAGGGCCAGATGACCCCATGTCAAATCCCAGGTGAGGACCCAGGAGCTCTGTAACCTTGGGCAACTTGCTTGAACCCTGTCTGCCTCAACTTCCTGTGTGTGAAACTGGGAAAATAATACAAATCACAGGGTTATTCTGAGAATTAAATGAGTTTATGTATGAAGAGTGGTTAGCACTGTGCCTAACTAGAAGTAAATACTCCACAGATGGTATGGTGTAATTACTTTCATACTTTTCACCACTCTAGAATTAAAATTACAGATAAAGGGGACACAATTTATACAAAGATGAGATTGTAAAAATCTAGTTATTGTTTGTTTTAATTATATATAGGTCAAGCTACACAGAAAATCACTTAAGGAGACTATTTTCAGAAAAAGAAAAATAATACATGCATTCTATTGGGAGAAAGAAGGGAGCCTACTTTAGACTATAACCGAGAAGGTGTATTTTTAATTAAATATTTAGTCTTGACTGCTACCGCAATTTTAAATCTAGAGAAAAAGTGGAAATTATCAGGCATTGTTGTCACTGTTATTGTTATTCATAAATGAAACATACCTGGAAACTAACAGACAAGGTTTGCATCAATTAAGGAATAAAAATCTTATCTTAAATATTAAGACAAAATTCAGTTTCATAAAAGAAATAGCTAACTTGGGGTCTTGTTATATAAGGACAGAAAACTAGGGTGCATTATATCCAGACACTCTCTTTTATGATCACTAATGTGTTCTGTGCCCCTGGGGTTTGTTTACACAGGATACTCCAGAGTGAAGTATAGGTGCAGTAATCTCACCTAGAGGTAGACAAAGAAGCTCCCCTCCCTGCCAGTTTAGTTTAACACCTTCAGATCAGCTCTTGAAAGTGCTGTCTTCAAAAATCCTCCAGTGTTTTGGAAAATCCTAGCAACACTATGGCGATGCCTCAGATTTCAAATCAATCAAAGGCATTCCTTCCTGAGATAGCTTTCAAGCAATTCCATTGAGAGCCAAAGGCCCACAAATATGCTAACCAATCATGTAACTGGACAGCTTTCTCCCTGAGGAATTCTAAAAACTAGCAGCGAGTGCCTGCAAGTCAGGGAAAAGGTGATCTGTCTGTGTGCCAGTGCTAATGTCTGGACTCCACCTCTTAAGGTTGCAGGAAACCAGAGTGCTGCTCGGTCCTTGCCGATAAGTATAGTCACTTCTGGATTATTAAGGAGACTAGTGATCTGACATGTAATATATGTAATCCCACTTGTGCTACCCTCTGCTATCTACTTTTGTGTCATCAGCACCACCTCTCTCTGAGAGAAAACAGAAAAGGATGGAAGATGATTAACAGCATGGGTAAAAAGCATGACAGAAAAATACAGCTACATTAAGCTAAATTAAGACAGCTAAAACTAATACCTGATTACATGTGGTGCATTTGGCCATAAAATCCTAAACCTCTATTACCACATCCAAGTCAAAGTAGAGTATTTAGGTCAAAACTTTCACTTATCAAGAACATATACATGCAAAGAATAGTTTTCCTGATGAGGAATCTGCAACTGGTTAACTCAGTCCTGGTATTACAGTTTATCAAACTTCTTCCTAGTCCCCAAAGAAGTCCCTTCTAAATGCCCAAATTCTAGTGCCTCTACCTTACGAAAACCTAGAGTGTAATTCTCCAGATCACAGGTGGATGGAGAACTACAACCACAGAAACACATACACTGAAACCCAGATTTACAGGCATATTCTAATGAAACTATATTAACGAAGCATTAAGAAAGAAATAGACGAACAGCGTCTCTCTTCCCCACTCCACTAAGGGCAACTGTTTTTTAACCTCTGTATTTCAGCTTGTCACATCATGCTATATCTTGGAATAGGACTCTTTCCGATTTAGATAATTACAACCCTCTGTCTGTTTTCAATTTTAGAAGCATTTGACAAGGCATGGCAATACAAATACCCTTTGATTTTAACTTTTCCTATTTTCCTTTCCACCAATGGCAAACAGATTTAAATTCTAAGATTGGAAAAAGTAGATGGGGCTGGGGGGCTGTGGCATTAAAAAAAAAAAAGCTAGAACAAAAGGAGACTAAATGAAACATACTCATGGCCAACAAGAATACCTTTACTTCTTAATTGGTTTTTATTAAACAAATTCTACTTTGAAACCTAACATGAAAAAACTTAAAAATTAAAAATATCATAGCTCAAAAGTTTTCTATTGTTTTAGGTTGAATCATAAGAACTTACATATCACCTCTTATGTTAAGACTAAATTCAGCCAAAATATTCTTCAGAAAGTCTTTAATATAATATTCCAATAAAAGAAATTAAACTTTAAGAACATTAGTTGGTGTTCTGTTTCCAAATCTAATCCTCCAGGCATAAACTACAAAGTTAATAAAGAACAGATTAAAACCAACCAAGAACAAATTATTAATTCCGTTTTCCATTTCACTCTTCAATTCTTGTTTTAAATGCACTAGGAATCTCTGCTGCCGATGTAGTTAAAGCTGCAGCAGCTCTGAAAATCAACGGATCTTATCACAAAGGGTATAGATACTTCCTAAATGAAAGCACCGTATGCCTAATTATTGAGCTAAATTTATACCCGTAGCTATCTCTGAATGAAACATATTCAGCTTTTTCGGCTCACAAAACATTTCTTTCCATGCCCTTAAGGTATTTTACATTTCATTCTTCTCCTCTGACTTCTTTCCTCCTCCCATATCTGAGTGTTTGTGTGACACCAGGCCGGGAAGCCAGAGGTAACTGGCCCCTGATGAATGGACACACTCTCCCTGGTTTTCCTAAGGACGAGCATCACTTCTGTGAGATAACAATTGAAGAGGCAAAAGAATGCTTTCTTTCCTGCCACAGGAAGCAGCAATTTTGGCAACAACAACTAAGCAGGGAGGTAACAGCAGAAAATACAACTATTGGTTAACACAGCAATACTGCAGCCCAAACTTCCTTTTCTTTCCTGGAAGTGACTTCTCAAAACCAGTTCTTACCAACAATCCCTTTTCTTAACCTATTACTCCAATCAACCCCTAGTTGCTAATAAATACTATTTACTGAATAATGCTATGTACCAGGAATCATGCAGAGAGATTCACATACATTTTCTACTTTCTTACAAGAACTCTGCAAAAGGGAATTATTAGCCCCATTTCACAGATGGAAAGGGAGGCTCAGAAGGGTTTCTACTCTGCCATCTTGTCTCACCATCTGAGTAGGTTGTAAAGAATTTTGGTGACATACTTAAATTGTTTCTCATTTTGGTTGTATTTAAGACAAACTGCCCTCCACTGTTAAATTCTGGACCATGAACCTATGGAGTAGAAAAAGGTGTCTCCACACTGAGGAGGTCTAAACTCTAGATGGAAGATAACCATGCCCATGAACTTAGCAACAAACAGGCCAAAGACACAAACAATCAATGCCACATGACTTCGGAGAAGGGAGAGATCAGTAAAGGCTGGGAACGTGAGAGAGGGCTTCAAGGAGGCATAGATGTTTGAGCAAATGAGAAGACACTCCATTTGTGAAGAATAAAGTAAGGTGTGTTATGGAGACAGTACCTATGCAAGTTTAGCTGAAGCACAGAGTCCTTCCTAATTTAAGGGATGTGACTGCAGCAAACTGAGGCAGATTTGTAGAAGACAATGAATGCCAGCCTAAGGAGTTGGGACTTCGTTCTAGAACAATGCTTCTTAAACTTTAGGCACTGGACCAGTGGTATCAGCATCACCCACAGGAATATGTTAAAAATGCAATTTCTGGGGCCCACCCAGACCTACTGAATTAGAAACTCTGGAAGCAGCAACTTGCAATCTGAGTGCTAATGTGCTCTCCAGGTGACTCTTAAGCTGGCTAAAGTTTGAATCAGTGCTCCACAGGAAACGAGGCCCACTAAAACCTGAGTTGGGCAACATGAGAGAAGTGATATTTTTGGAAGATTAATCTAATAGTGATCTGCAGAATGAACTGGAAAAGGGACCATGTGCAAATTCATGAAATTCACAGAGCCTCTACCATGCAATTATTTATATGAGACAACACTTTTCAAGAGATATAATATTAAACTGGGAAACAGAAGACTAAGGTTCTTTCTCAAAATATTACACCTTCTCACAGAGAAAATTTTTATTAAATTCTAATTTCTCTAGTGGAAATAACACCTAACCTATGACTTTTCATTTCACTGTGGTATTGTAAGCACTATTTATAAAAACACCACGGTCTCCCAAAAATGTTTGCTGGGATAGGAAAAAAAAACCAAACAAACAACCCACACTAACTTTAATTAGGGTGTACCATGTACAAAACTGAAATGTAAGAAAAATGACAACTCTTATTAAATATAGTCCACAACTCTAGATAATAATGAACAGAAATGAATGAGGACTCTACCTAATTTAAAAATCACAGAACTGAAAAACAAAATGCTGACTGTAAATATAAAGCAGACTACTTTTAAGCAAAACAGGACTTTTTATATTCAAGTAAGTGTCGACCTTCAAAAGAATCTCACAAGTACCCACATTTATTTCAGTGATGTTACATCTGCTCAAAAGATTTTTTTTTATGAACCACCTTCACAGCCAGTTTACAAGTCATGTAAGAAAATAAATACAGCTTTTCACTTTATAAATCATTCTAAAAACAACTTTAAAACTAGAAAAGCTGTCTCCTACATTGATGAATCTCTTTATTCACTAGATCTGGTTCTGAATGACTTTTGACTGTTATAACAAAAAATCAAGTCTCCCCTCCAAGACAATGGCCTGTAGCCCACGAGGACAGGTAGCAGGGGTTCCAAAGACGAGTGGACACCACTTTTGGAATATGTGATTATTTAAAGGGGGGAGGGTGTCACACTTAACCTAAGTAATTCCTCCTGGTACGCTTGTTTAAAAAGGTGTAGTCATTCAACTAATATTTACTGGGTGCTATTATGGGTGAGGCCCAGGGCTACGGCTCCAGTGGACGAATACAGGGGAAGCTCTTTCTCCTGATCTTAACGTGACAGTCCTGTAACAGATTCATGACTCTGAAGAACCAACATCACAGAGATTCTGTACTCTCAGAGTAAGCGAAAACAGAAGTACTTCTTACCTCTGCTGTGGTTTTATCTTATTACTGATAGAACACTTAATAAATCATAATTTTTATTCACCGTAACTGCTAAAGCAGCTTTCAACAGTAGTTAATAAATCATCTTCATTTTTATGCTCCTCCAATTAGCTGCCCACCCCACCTGCTTTTTTTTTTTTTTTTTAAGCTAAGTTCTTCGTCACACATTCTGAGTTAAGCAAGCCCTAGGAGGATTAAATAATGAAGACTAACCAAAATGCTTAATATGAGTGAACGTATACAATGTATGAAACACATGCCAATTATAAAATACGTTTTTGACTACATAAAGTTCCTTTTACACTTACCAAGAATGCCTTATAAAATTGACTCAGGCTAACTCCTGAAATCACAACTTCTAATCATGAGGCACTTCTAATCATGAGATGAAAACTTGTAGTTGACTAGATACGTTATGACAATCAACACTGCTAGTTGACTACAAAAATAACATGTCTCAGAGAACAGCATCCTAAATATTCTAAAATAACTATCATCTCAAACCACAATTTATAAAAATAATATAGTACATTTATGTCAATCATTATTCACCATGTTAATGCAGTCTCAAAGCCAAATTTAAACAGTTCTGGCATTTGGCAGACTTTTATGAACTAACCAAGGTCAGAATATAAATACATTTTGAAATGTGCAGCTCCTCACTATCTTAAAAAAGCATGACTGAAAACACGTTTATTTGGAGTTAGCCAAAAAAAAAAAAAAAAAAAAAAAAGCCTAAACTTCCTAAATAAATCATGCTTTTCTTTTATTCTAAAATAAAATACCTTAGACAAAATGCACATTTATCCTACTTAAGACACCAAAGGCCTCTAATATACAAAAGATCAGCCTGCCCCTTCAAACGTACACATGTATATTGCTTTGAAACCTTACTGACAATTTCCTTTTGGTTAATTTTTCTTCTTTAAGAATTCAGCTTTGTCAGACTTGCCATTTTCTGGCACCACTAAAAAAAAAAAAAAAAAAAAAAAAAAAACCACTTCTGAAATTCTATTTGGACCATTTCTGAGCTTCAACTATGATCTTAAAATATTAGGAAGCCATCCTGATGAATTCTAAAAAAGAAGATTCCATCCCTCCTTTCCCAGATCTTCAGAGAGGCCAACATCTTCCTCAAATATGTGATGCAAAAACCCAGCAATAACAATGAAGATGAGCTGATGGAAGCTGGTGGGCTGCGTCTTGGCTGAGGGAAAGCAGGCTGTTCCAACATGCTTGGTAGGTACTCCTATCAATAAAGGGCACTTATAATCCTAGGGGTCCAGCCCAGGGAAGAGGCAAATTTTGCTGCTGTTTTTAGTAGACAACGCTGTCCACTGCCTTTCAGGACTTTGCCCCCTTCAGGAGCCATGTGCCTGATAGATCCATCTTCTCTGACACCCTACTTCTTAGTCTCCAAGCTCTGCCTTCATCCCAATCCTGCTTCTTTAAAAGCCTCCTTGTTCTATACAATTCAGAGTAAGGAAATCCAACTAGTCACCCAACACAGGAGAAAATGCTGCTCAAAGAAAGGTAAATTAAATATACAAGATACTGTTTCATCACCCATGAAATTTATAGAGTCAAGACTAGGTTCATTACATTACAGGTGGAAGTATACATTGTTTTTGGAATGTCATCCCTCAAAATGTACTATGATCCTTTGACTTATTCATTTCCTCTACTAGGAATTTAAGGGGAAATCCTACTCATGGGGTTGGGGGCGGCAATGAAAAATGAGCTGGAATCTTAATGGACAAAGGTGTTTATCTCAGCATTTTAAAATAAAAACAAAAAACTGGAAATAATCTAAATGTTCAGGTCCAAGGGGATGGTTAAATAAACTATGATGCTTCTATTTCATATACTATGCTATCATAAAATTACACTAAAAGAAAATGAAAAAAAAAACATGTATAGATAGTGTGGTTATAACTGGGGAAAAAAATAACCTATATGTTGGGGCAGGAAGTGTTGACACTGCTTGTGACTGAGTGATTGAACTGTGAAGGATTTTTTTTTTCCTTTTTTCTACTCCTGTGTACTTTCAAAATGTTCTTTCCTAAGCAAGTGTTATTTTATAATGAAATAACACAGTGAAAGATACTTGCTTCTTTTACAAACCCATTCTTGCCCTTGTTAAGATAAATCTCAAAGTATAATAATTTCTGCTGGGCAACTTTAGTGATTTTGTTTTAATAGCAGCCTTTAAGAAGCAATACATCAACAAAAGGGAGGCACTGATGGTGAAATTTCAGGCAGCTGGGAATGAGATTTTGAGACTAGGTACACACCCCATGCTGCCTTCATCCTTCCACAGGTCTGTCCTTTTGTTCTGCGCCCCAACAGACAGACATACAGTGAGGAAACACAACCTTTTAGTAGTTGCAGCACGTATTCTTGTGAAAGAGGAACTAGAGTCAATCATGGCTCAAACATCAGCTCAGGGAAGCTGGATGTGGCCACCCCCAGCGTGGACCATGAGCCCTGGACTCCTATCTCTGGACCCTCTTGTCCCTTAGAAGAATCAAGTGCTCTTCATAGGACTTTGAAAAGACCTTTCCAGGACCTCCCTGGTGGTCCAGTGGTTAAGACTCCAAGCTTCCATTGCAGGGGGTGGTGGTGGCGGGGGGGCGGGTTCGATCCCTGGTCAGGGAACTAAGATCCCTCAAGCCACACAGCTGGGCCCAAAAAAAAAAGATCTTTCCATGAAAAAGGATTTGGCAGATATGAGGATTCCAGCAATAGCTCATGGTCTTTGGATGGCCCAAGTTCATGTCTCAACCACAATCATTCACAGACCCATGTACATCATTATTACTGCACCTTTTCTCATAAACTCCTGGCCTAGGCAAGTGTTGCAACAAAGACTGTTTTAGTGCGTAGTGCGCTGTATTATTAAGCCGCCCTTGCAGAGCTCAGCGCCCTTCACCAGGTTTTTATCCCCTCACTTCCAATCCTTCTCTCATACAAAGCACCCTTACACTAGGCACTGGAGACAGGACAATCCAATGGTAGACCCACATATATAAATACATAAAAAAGTATTTATATAATACTTAATATAAAAATAAAAAGTTAAGGGCGTCCCGGGTGGCACAGTGGTTAAGAATCCGCCTGCCAATGCAGGGGACATGGGTTCGAGCCCTGGTCCGGGAACATCCCACATGCTGCAGAGCAACTAAGCCCGTGCGCCACAGCTACTGAGCCTGCGCTCTAGAGGCCGTGAGCCACAACTACTGAGCCCAAGTGCCACAACTACTGAAGCCCATGCGCCTAGAGCCCGTGCTCCGCAACAAGAGAAGCCACCGCAATGAGAAGCCCGCTCACCGCAATGAAGAGTAGTCCCCGCTCGCCGCAACTAGAGAAAGCCCGCACACAGCAACAAAGACCCAACACAGCCAAAAATAAATAAATAAAATAAATAAATTTATAAAAAAATAAAAATAAAAAGTTAATATAAATGTTAATAATATTAACAAATCAAAGTTAATATAATACGACCTGCGTGTCACTGTATGAGAGGATGTAGAACAAGAGTGACCAGAGAGTACAGGAGCAAATGAGGGACTGGGCCTTTGATAAGCTTAAGAGCGAGGGAGACAAACTGGACTGCAGTAAAAAGGAAGTGAGGCGGCATTTCAGTTACGAAAGTCAACTAAATAACAAAGGCTACATGGGCTTTTTAATTTCATTATCTCTGTTCTGGATTATCTGAAGCTCTGCTGGGCTCTAATGTACCTAAAGCAACTGCCGGAGTATTCATGACAGGAATGAGTGCTGCAACTTTTCAATGCTCTTAAGTCTTAATCTCATTTGGTTTTCTTTCAAGTACCTAATGATCACAGAAGTCTTTATCAGGACTCTGCGTGTGGGGTGGGGGCAGGGTGGGGGGGGCGGGCAGTGCTGCTGCATTCTGCAGAGCAAAGGAACTAGCCAGGGTTGCTTTCCTTCTAGGACGGTCTCAGTGGGCTTCTTGCTGCTGGCCTGCTACTCAGGGCTGAGGAGGAGGGAGGGCCAGGCCAGCCAGCCTCCAAAGCGTATGTTCTCATTAGAGACAAGATGTCACAGGCGGAGCCGGGGCCTGAGAGCTAAGAGGCAGTTTCTAGCTCTGTAGGTAGTGCACTGGGGGAATCTCAGGAGGAAGTCACAGCTCACAGGGCCCTGTTTCTCAAATGTAAAATGAGTACCGAGGTTAAGCATCTCTGAGGTCCTTCTGGGCCTGATACCTTAATAAATCTAAGTTTAAAGCTCTCAAAAAAGGCCAAAATCTGTGAGTTACGAAGTACAGCTGATTTATGTGAATTTTGACTACCAGGTGACAGAATGAGCTCTGATTATAGAATTGATCACAATTACATAAATTTTTGCTAAATCTAAAATAATTTTCTTCTCATTTCTTAAAAACATTCATCCAAAGACAAAACAGGTTAAAATGCATTTTACTTAATCCCTCTTCTTCTCTATTTTGGGGAACAATTTCAATGCTTAAGGAGGTAACTCAAGAACTATGATCATTCTGAGAAGATGGTACTTCAGGAACAAGCACATCTGACTGTGAGAAAGAGACTAATTCTTTAACACATATTTTGAAGTACAGAAGCTGGAAAAGTATGTAATTTTAAGGATAGCAAAAGTTTTTTGGAATTTGGCAGGAATGTGAGAAAATCAAGAGTTGACAGTAGCACAGTAAAATCATAGCTGTCTGGAATGATCATCCTGAACTGGAAATGTATCCCTTTAAGCAAACCTAATTTAAACTGTTTTTGATAACTTTTTGAAACATTATTACCCACTTCCCTGATGTATTAAACAGTATCTGAAACAATGTAATCTCGGCTTGATGGCTTCAGGTAGTGATTAGCAACAGTAATAACAGCAAGCAACATTTATTATACACTCCCTGCATACCTGATACCATTCTAAGTGCTTTGTGTGGATGATCACATTTAAACTTTCCAATCCAACAAAGTGGGTACTTTTATTACCTCCATTTTACAAATGACAAAACTGAAGCTCTGACAGATTAAGCAATTTGCTTAAGGTCACAAAGCTAGTAAATGGAAGAGGCCACATTCAGACCCAAGTCATCTGACTCCCAAAACTAGCCCTTCTCACCACACCATGTTGTTACAAATGAATGGAGCAGGGGCAGGTAAAAGCATCCAGAGAATCTCCAGGACCTACTTGGGTGAAGAGAACTATGTGCTCCTATAATGAAGAGACCACAGATTGGTGTGATTTTTAAATGTATGTCTGCTTTTTTTTTTTTTAATGTAAGTATAGTTGCTGTACCATATTATGTAAGTTACAGATGTATAGTACAGTGATTAAAGGTTATACTCCATTTATTGTTATTATAAAATATTGGCTATATTCCCATGTTATACAATATCCCCTTGCAGCTTATTTTATACCTAATAGTTGTACCTCTTATTCCCCTATCCCTATACTGCCCCCCTCCGCTTTCCCTCTCCCCACTGGTAACCAATAGTTTGTTCTCTATATCTGTGAGTCTGCTTCATTTTTGTTATAGTCGCTGGTTTGTCATATTTCATGGATTCCACAGATAAGTGATACCATTAAATATATATCTACTTTTAAAAACACATACTCCTTCAGATTAGCTTTCCATTCTTCTGTTACGCATTGCACAATGTCCGAAGAGCATGTACATTTATAGTTTGAAAGAGCTCCTCGACGTTGGCCCACACCTTTTCTTTTTTTCTATTTCTCCCCCATCTCTCTTCGTAAAGAATGACCAATTGAATGATTACTAATGCCTCTGTTTCCTGCAGATATCTCTTTAAGGAGAAAAAGATGTCATCAAATTTTCCTTGGGTGGCTTTAAAAGGTAGAGGCCTTCTGAATTATGCCCCTAGTAAGTTTTTTTTTTAAATTACTATAGTTAATGTAACTTAACTAATACGAGGTCAAAGTTATAATACTGCAGGACTGTACATGTTTTGTACTCACTTGACATTAGTGTCTGCAAATAATAAATATAGGCAGTCAATTTATATACCTCTTTGGCATTTTACTTAGGAGACAAGCCGTGTCAGGATAACGAGCAACATTCATCCAGGATTGGGCTTCTATTCTCAACTCTACCACTAACTAGCAAAGTGATTTCCAGAACAATCTTTGTGTCTCAGTTGCCTCTATTGTAGCTATCTCTGAAGTGTCATTCAGATACAATATTTTATGGCTTAGAGCATATGTTTACTTCTAAAAATCAGAGAGTTATAATTTTTATGGCATATTTTTGGTAACAGAAAAAAATTTTTGCAGACTTTGTATAAAGGACCTTTAAACATATTTAGTAGTAAAGGGTGGGGGACTAGAGGTAGTTCAATTATTTAACACTAAACAAGGTACTAGACAAAGAACACTGAGGGAAAAGTCAAGACTTAGGTTCCCCAAAGAAAGAATCTCTTCCTTAAGCTACCAAACACTGGCTTCTCCTGTATCATTTCTGCCTACTTAGGGAAAAGGCATGTCATAGTATCCCTGGAGCCCACAGGGGGGCTGCTCCTATTTTGACCAACCAAAACTTACCTTTGACAAACACATACATTTTTGTGGTTCTGTAGGTTATAAAGAACTTAAAAGGCCACAGGTTCTCTACTGGGTTATGAGGTATAAGCAGGGTCCAGTGCAGTGCTGATCTACCCATGTATATTTAGCCCTCACACTAATCTGTTGGGTTTCCTCCCCTCTGACCTTGAGACACATGCTTTAAACGTTCTCTAATAAAGAATTTGTATTACCATAGCTTATTAAATAATTTAATACAAATAAGTTAACTAAGCTGAAGTCCAACAAATTCAGATCTCATCCAAAGACACTTTTTACACATGTGAAATATTAGCATAAATTTCTCAAAGTGGTTTAGATTATTAGCTCACCTAAGAGATGCAGATGCATTTACTCAAAAATGCATTTTTTTAACCTCTTTTCCACAGCCTAAACTAGGTTCTAGGTCCTATGTAGAGTTCCTTTATATGAATGTTAAGAACGTTAAGTTACCCAATATGAGGAAGACAGAATACTCCTCCCAGACAAATTACCAATAGCTTACAGAAAATTAAGTTGAGCGTAACTGATTATCCATTAACAATCTTCTGCTTTTGTATATTAATGTTCAACAGTCAGCAT
Source organism: Balaenoptera ricei (assembly GCF_028023285.1). Lineage (NCBI taxonomy): Eukaryota > Metazoa > Chordata > Mammalia > Artiodactyla > Balaenopteridae > Balaenoptera > Balaenoptera ricei. The sequence continues at coordinate 42,364,570 of NC_082650.1, read as the reverse complement.
CTACTCTAATACATACACTGTTGAAACCTTAATTTATTTCTTTACTTGTTAAAGAGAGAAGCCTTTTACAAACTCTCCATGACCTACCTGCTCTGGGAAAGGTCCGAAAAGTGGGGAAATCTTGCATTTGCCCATGTTCAATGTCCAGTGTGTTTCAGAACAGGGTGAGCAGAACAGGCAAGGTAACCCAAGGACATCTAAGCTCCTTCAGAGTCAGGTCTTCAAATTGTGGTCTTTATTATTTTGCAAATATTATTTTCCACCCTACTACCCAGACAAATAAGTTAAGTTTCAAATTAAAAATGTTTTGTTTTAATATGTCAAGGTAGATTATTCCTATGTCTGACCTTTAATAAAATGCAAATAGCTTTAATAAAAGGGTCAATCGTCAGTAGTTAACATAAATTATAGACTCAAGAACAACCTAAGGCTAGTAGTGTAAGGCATAAAAATATATATTCACCATTAGCCATCAATATGAAAATTTTCTTTCAACTTTTTATTACATAAATAGTTCTGGAAATAAAAACTAAAGCCTGTTTGGAGAAACCTAGGGAAGATAACTGTGACCCTACAGCTAACTGGTCTGAGAGCCTTACCTGATAGGCCCAAAGCTGGCTGTCAGCCTCCCCACTCCCACCCCATGTAGACTGGTAGGGGTTCCAGTCTGAGAAGGGAGGAATCCCACTGATAATTTGATAATTAGGGCTCTAATCCTAAAGGACAGCGCAGGCTCTTTGTAGTGACCCCCCGCAAAAGCTTCCTGATTTTAAAAAAGAGTTGGGGTAGAAGGAAAAATGGACTACTTTTCTAAAAATGCCGTGGTGCTCTTCAACTTCTGTGCTTCGTTTGTCTACCAGTGTTTTTTAAAGTTAAAGACCACTTGAGCACAATTTTTAAAAGATCAACCTCGTAAGAATATGCACTATGTGTGTACTGTAAATTTCAGGGAAATCCCAGAGTTAATTTATTTACAAAGTTTTCATGGGGTGGGGGGCTGTCTTCATTTCGGCTTTAAGTTTTACATCAAATGTTTACCATCCATCAGATATCAGTACTGGGAAGCACATAGCACCTTTTTGTGACTGGTGCTAGGCAATAAATATCCTATTTGAAGTGAGAAAGTGTTTCCCCTTAGCACAAATTTGTTAAAAATTTACCACGGTACCAGTAACACAGCTGTGTTGGCAATATAAAAATAGCATTGGCTGTCTTTAAACCAAATTTACAAAATGAAAGTTTGGCTCAAATATTATAGTCCAAGCTCCCAACATGTTAGACTTGCTTATACCTTCTAAATTTTACCCATAAAACTGTTAGTACATTCAGGTGTGATAGAGAACCTAAGTATATGAAGAGAACTAGAAAATACAGGAACAATAAAAATCAAGATCAAGGCAAAGATCCGTTGGTCCATGACAAGGCATACATGGTGGTACCTGAACTGAATCTAAATGTGTAAAGTCCAGAGCCTTATTCACAGCAGGCAACCACTCTTTCCTCTCTAAAACTGAACATTTACAGTGTACTTTTAGAATAGCATGAGTAACTTTTTTTTTTTTTTTTTTGGTTTACGAAGGAACACATCTGCTTGAACTAATCTGATGAAAATCCATAATCCATTTCTTCCCGTTAGCCTTTGACTAAATACTGAAGCTAATCATGCTGGCTTCCCCACCCCCCCGGTTCTCAAGGCAACATGAAATTTTAAAGAACCCATTTAGTTCAACCACTTTATGCAAGACTGGGCAGTTTCAAAATGTCTAGGTGCGAAGATGTTAGCACCACATGGACATAGAAGGCTACATAAATTTCCTTCACGTGGTTAATTAAGACCTTCTGATCTAGAGATATAGATAACATGGATCTAATAAGGACAGATATGCATACTGTTAATATGCTATCCTGAATTGACTGCTACTGTCTTAGTGCTTCTGCTCTAAATGCACTTTTAATCACTACTGGTCAGTACCAATAGCTTTTTCACATTCATGCATCTTTAGCATTTAAAATAATTTCCTGGGACAACTGATCTGCACTAACTGGCAGCGCATAGGAATTTAGAGGCATGAAACGTGTGAATTACATTGCTTCAAACTTAAGAGAAACATAAGCAGATACAAATTTGGGGCTAAATTATCTATGGGTTTTGGTTGGCTATTTTCAAGGAGCCTGAGAGATGAAGAGGAGAGGGAGATGGTTGGTGAAAGCAGAGCCTTTTTTCCACCTTCCTGGTTTTGCAGCACTGACAGGATTCCATGGAGAAGGGAAACTGTTAGACAGAAGTTGTCACAGGGAGTAAAATCCAACCCCCCCTCCCACCGAAGTCTAGGAGGGTTCTATGCCTCAGGAAGGGTCTCAAAGCAGAAAGGCTGATGGGCTGTGGAAGGCAGCTACTTGCACAGGAGGGATGAATCAAGGCATTCTGCCTAGGGTAAACTGAAAGGCACCCAAATCCACTTTAACTTGCTCAATTACAGCTTAACCAAATTCATCTGGTCTTTATACTAAAATCAGAAATCCTACAACAACCAAGCTGCCTCCATTCTGGAGCCACTTAAGCTAAGTACCTCTTCACAACCTCAAAATTCTTTTTACTCTGAAAACTGGGGGGATCAGGAAGCTTCCTTTCCTGATTACCTGCCCAATGTCAAAACACAAAATTTATTTTCACAGAGACTCGGTGAACCTTAAAAAATGGCAAATATATTACTTCCATTCATAATGTATTTTAGAAATTGGAATCAAGATTTGAGATGAAATGCTTTTAATATGGTTCCTGTAGCTCTTGGATTGTGTAAAAAACCAGGCTGGCATAGTTTCACAGGGGAGAGTAGCTGTAAAAGGAGGCATGTCCACAGAGAGCCTGGTGACAAGAGGAAGTCCGGGCTTCAAGTCCTGACTCAATAACTAACTGGTTCTGGGGCTCTGGGCCCTTCAACTTTCATCTTTAAAATGACAGTCTTAAATGATTTGTAAGGTCCTCTTCAGCTTTAAGCTAGGCATGAACTAACCACATGTTACAAGTTCTAACTGAAAATTACAGGAAAGAAATTATGAAAGACTTATCAAAGTCCATGTTTGTCCTAGATTAAGTTTGTCATCATTGTGCTGCTGTGGAGGAAAACCTGTTGCATCACATGGAATACTCTTTTTCTGACTACACCCGAAATGCAAGAGGCGGTAGGCTGGCTTTCTACATTTTTCATTTTTTGAAAAGTAAACAACAGTGTGCCCCCTATGATAGGAAGTTCTAGAGTTTCACCTTTATAGCCTGTAAGTACACACAGGATGCCACCTGGCAGAATGGGGCCACATGACCCAACGCGGGGTGTGCTGGCTTGCTGTTAGAACATTTCTATTGTGCGTGATTGATGCTTTGCGTTTACATGCAAGCTTCATTTCAAAGCCACGTCCAAGCCTCATTAGCAGGCTGTTTGGAACCTTCACTGTCACTGTTCTCAGGGACGATTAACCATGTATCAGGCAGTGAAAGAGGAGGTTTGCACAGCACCTGCCCATGTATTTAATACCTACCTCGTGTGGCTTATGCTCACCGGAGCAATCAAGTTAAGAACAACGGGATTCAACCTCAGATCATAATTGGCCCCATCTACTTTGACACTGAAATGGAAACGAAAGAGCCTTTGACACTGCACCTGGTCTAAGTGGAAAACGATGCCTCCCCACACTGTAATGTTACCGTCATGTCCCCGTACACTGTAATGTTAAAGTCTTAAAGACTTTCAAAGGTTTGTCGTTTCTCCCAGAAAAACACCGCGGGCCCGCAGGGATTTCTAGCCGGGTGCACTCACCTCTTTGATCTTCTCCCTTTTCTCGCGGATGGCGGCGTCGGCCGGCTCCCGGTCAATCGCCCCAACGAGGGGTGCTAAGTCCACTGGGGGCAGCATCTTGAACCCCACCCTGCTACTCAGCTGGTCCTGGGCCACCTTTTCCTTCTCCATCAGGATGTCTCTTTGGATCTCCTCGGGCAGCTTCTGCAGGGTCTCCTTGGCTTCCCTCAGAGCCCGCTCGTGGTTTTCACGGATCCTGGCCAAGTTGTCCTCCAGGGCGGCCGCGGGGTCCCCGGGCGCGCCCTCCTCGCCGCGCTGGGCTCGCCCATCTGCCGCGTCCTCGGCGCGCGCCCCGGGCCCGGGCTTGCGGTCGGCGGGCGGCTGCAGGGCGGGGCTGGAGTGGAACAGGACCCCGCTGAGCAGCTTGGAAGAGTCGGGCAGGAAGAAGATCGCCCCGAAGCAGAGCGTGATGAAGGCGCTGAACACCAACAGCAGCACGAACTTCTCCGTCAGGCGGAAGGCGGCGGGGCCGGACCCCTTCCTGCCGCCGCCGAGTCCCCCACCCAGGCCGCCGCCCAGGCTGCTGCCCGCGGGACTACTGAAGAGCGGCAACAGGCCCCCCGCCGGCATCGCTCCCGCTGCCGCCTGGCTGCCCGCTGTCCAGTGGCCTTGCGCCGCGCCGCTCAGCAGCCAAACTTCGCCGCCGCCCGGCGTCAGCGGCTGCGGGGCTGGGTTCTGCGCATCCAGGCCGCCCAAACACCCCGCCTGGGCTGCAGGTATCCCTTGGGGAGACAACTCCCCTCCGAGTTTTCTCCCCGGGGCGGCTCCTTTGGCAAACAGGCGCGACAGTGCGCTCGCTGCAGCCCCTGCGGGGGAGAAAAACAGTAAAACGTAGTAACTACGATGATGGTGATAAAGTTTCCACCGGTCTCCGCCCTCCGACGGCCGCGAGAGCCGCCAGGACAGCTCCCCCTGCACGGAGTCCGGAGTCCGGCTCCCGGCACCGCCCTCGGAGCCCACACTTTGGACTTGGGGTGAAGTTTGCAGGTCTCGGGGGCAGGCTGTACCGTGCACACCTGGAGCAGAGCCACGCGCGGGCACCTCCTGGAGAGGGCAGCGCACCTCCGCGCCGCAGAGGCGCAGCGTGGGTGGGGGGCTCGTCAACTTCGCCCGCTCCTCATCCCGAAGCTCGGACTAGCTGTGTCTCCGCTTCCCAGTTGGCGGGTGCGCGTGCAGCCCGGCCGCCCCGCAGCGCTGGTCGCCGCTCAGCTGGGCTAGCGCGCCGACCTGCGGGCGAGCAGGAGCGAGCGGGGCAGCACGAAGCCCTCCGCCGCTGCTCCGCGAGCACTAACACCACTGCCGGTCTCGGGGCGGTCGGAAACGAGGGCGGTGACGCGACCCGAGAGTGATGGTGCGGCCGGGCCAATCACGCGCGGCTCAGGGTCCCGCGGGGGCGGGGCCGAAGCGGGGAGGGGGCAGCGCCGGGAGGGGAGTTTACGGGAAGCGCAGCCTCGCAGGGGCCCGGCCGGGGGCTGGGAGGTAGCGGGGCCCGGAGGCGCGAGGCGGGTGGGAGTGGCGGCGGGGAGGGCGGCCAGCCCGCTGCGGAGGCCAAGGGCGGGAGGCGGCGGGCGGGGCCCGGGGTTGGGGAGCTTATCCCGCTCCGGCCTCGGGCCCGGGTCCCAGGGGCGGTTGGTCTCGAGTTGCTGGGGGAGGCGCCTGGGCTGATGCGGGACCTCCCCGCCGCCCCCTCGGACCTGCGCCTGGCCGTGCGGGGCCCGCCCGGAGGAGGGCCAAGAAGGACAGGGTCTTGCAGAGAATTGCCAGATTGTTATGACGCGCGTCTTTTCTCCAGTTATCCTCCTTTTACCCAAGGCAGGGATTGCCCCAGTGCTCGGTAGCCGTTAACCCAAAAGTCCCTCGGCGAGGAGCTGTGATTTGGAGAGCTTTTGAGCTCAGCTTTTGGGCTGTCCGGTCGAACATCCGGAGACTTAATGATTTTGTGGTTGCTTAGGAGTCTTCGTGTTCATCCTCAACCCCCTTTAAAAGAAAAAAAAAAGTTGTGTAGCTCCCCCACCCACTCCCCCTTTCAAAATTAATTTACCTCATGCAAGTTGGTCATACTTTCCATTTAAAGAAGACAGTATTGTGCTGCCATAGCTTCAAGTAATAAATTTCAACACTGTTGAAATTAAGTCTTGGATTTGACCACTTCCAGGGAAGTAAGGACTTGGTCCACCAGAGATTGTCTTCAAGACAGCATTATTTTACAAAATGTGTTCGTAATTCCCCTGTTGCTCTGCAAATAAAGGGTTATCGGAGAGGAAAGAGTTGACTGACTTCCCATTTCCCACTTCTGAAAGCTAGTTTGTAGCAGCCTTATCCTATATCCCTCACCTTTCTCTGGAAACGTGATTTGAGCTCTGTTTCTGCTTGTTGTCTTTTTTTAAAAAAAGGAAACAGCTGACACCTTTCAGGAAGGTGCCCATAATGTAGTTGTTTTCAGGTGTTAGACTGTGTGAGAAAATATAAAATAAAATTAAAAATCCTTATTACAGTTTTCATTTAAGTATTCATTTTAACCATCATTATTTGTTTTGTGTAAAATGAGTCATACACCCAAAATTTCTGTTAATGGGAAATTGTTTGATAAAGCCAACTGTATGGCTTGGTCTTTTTTTCTTATAACTTCTATGAAATTCTACGCCCAGAAGAGTGCAGCATATCCAAGCAGGGTAACAAAGTTTAGAAGGACTGAAAAAGAAAACAATGATTTTTGTTTTTAATGATGGAAGGGTAATTTTTGTTTCAAACTGCAACTTGTAGATAGGCTGAAGAGTTTGAATCACTGGGAATTAAGGTCAATCGCTTTATGATCATCTCTTTTGGAATGATTATTTCAACTACTGTGTTTTAAGAATGGAATTATTTCTTGTAACCACAAAATATTTAGAAATGTTGAAATTAATATTACTAAGTATTCCAGAAAAGCAATAAAATCTACTTATAAATGCATGTTAGAGTGGTGATGAAAGGAGGTTATAAACCTAATGCTATTCTGGCACTCTTTAATTTTGATATCAAACCAGTTTGAGCATTTAACCTATATCCTGTAGTGGAAACATTCAAAATTTAGCATATGGACTTAAAGATGATTTTTTTTTTCTAAAAACTTCAAATTTGACTCATCTATATTGTGTTAAAATCTTTTAAAGGGACGGTTCTGTTTATTTCTGTTTACCTTTATGTAGCTTATTTTAAGATTGCTTTCTTATTATCTGTTTTTCTTATAAAACAGATTTATTATGAGTGAAGCCTGCCTTTAATGACTTGTTAAACAAGAAGCTAGCATGGGTGGTTGATTATGGGATACATATTAAAGGGTGCCAGTCTGTGTTAGGTAGGATGAAAAACATGTGGGAATGCTCATATTTGGGCTAAAACAAGTTAAAAAAAATTCACAGAGAAGGTATTTGAAGAGACATACCAGCTAAATTAAACCAACTAACGGTTTTAACCACGTAAAACCGTTAAAACTAACCATGTGTATTCATGGTAAGGAAGGAGTACAGAATGTTCAATAAGTAAATGTGCATTTTGTAGAAGCAAAATCTGAGGCTTTGTCCTGATTTCCATTCCATAAGCACATATTCTACAGTTGGAAACACAACGGTTTGTATCCTCATATAAAGCAAAAATAAAGGGGACTGGTTCTGGTCCCCAAATAATAAAACCTTGAGTATGTCCTGTAAATCTAGACTCTCTACCTTGCCTACCTGAAGACATAGCATGATCTTTGGGATTACCGTGATTGTGAAAAGCTGCTGTTTTCTCATTATGAATAGTCAATGTAAACTTAGCAACCTTAGCAATTCTGTGCAGCTTTTCTGTTTAAATACTTGCTGTGTTTTCTTATGTGGCCAGCCAGTCCTGAAGCGACTCCCTTGTACTTCTTGCAAGTTTGCTTGCAACTTAATTCTTACTTTTTCCTTTTTCAAAGCTTATATCTCTGTATCTTTCTTTGACAATTTGTAAATTTTTTGTTTCAAGATACAATCTTTAGAATGAAGTAATTTTTTTAAAACCTGGTTTTGGTTGGAGATATCTCCCCACCCTCCACCAAAGTACAAGGAAATCCCCAATTTATTTGACTGCTTGAATTTCTCTGTTTTTAGAATAACATTTAACAAACGGTAGATTTAACTTTTACATAGACGTGCCTAAAATTAAATATAATGATAATTATAAACAGGATTACAGAAGGAAAAGTGACAATATTTTTATGAAAACTGTGGTGAATAAATGTTTTTATAAAGTTACAAGTTCTCAAAAATTAAATTGCAAAAAACATTTCTTAGTAGGAAGTTTCTAGAAAGTACTAGGTTTATGGAAGAATCCTTTTGATAATCTTTGTTCTTTACAAATAAAAGGTAATCTAATGAAAGAATTAACATATATATGTAATAATTAACACTGAAATGCTCCAACAAGTTAGGTTTCTGATAAAAATCTTCCTATAGCTGATTTTCTAATTGTCTTTAAATTCCAGATCAGCGTAGGTTTCTACTTTTATTTTTAAATAAACAAAATATAATATGCAAAAAATTGTTCATTGTGAACATTAATCTTGAAATTTCAATACTTCAGTGGGCAATGCTGAATTTTACATGAAATGTATAAAGATGAGAATTAACCAAAGTTGTAAAATAAGCTATCAATAATATTCTTCGTCATTTGAGGAGTTACAGTTATATCTCTGCTTCTTTCTTTTCCCCTCCTCAATTTACTTTGGAACAGCTTGAGTAGCAGATAATTTTTATAGAATTCCAATCACCTTTGTGTGTGCTTGGGGGCAGTGGGCAGGGAGTAAGAGACTGAATCAAGGAGCCCTCTCTGTACCTGCATGTGCCTGTTGAAAGATCTGTTTTTGTTCTGAACGTTCACTTCGTAAATATTAGCAGTCTCCAAAAACATTGTGATCCACAAAGTATTCGTGCATTAGCTCTTCAGAAATTTTAGAGCATTTCTCTCCATAGAAACAAAGTTGTAAACGGTGCTTTGGTTGCTAGTCTGCTCTGCAAAGATATATAAGACCCTAGGGAAGAATAAAATGTTGGAAAAAATAGTGTTGTAATGCTAGTAATCAAAGTAGCATTAAATTAGTAGGTGTTTTATTTATCATGATTGGTGGAGCCTGAGGACAAACAGATTTATTTGGAAGAAGAGATATAATGATTGTTTCAGGAAGATTCTAAACAAACTTGCAAGGTCAGTAAGGTTTATGGAAGTTCTTAGGTATAGTTTTCCTTCACCATGTATACATTTCTTTTGGTTTCAAGTGTATCACTAGTGCTACCCTTAGGGTGTTTTGTTTCTGTTTTGTTTTGATTTGATTAACAAAGGAACTGAAAGAGGTAAATAGGTTCCTGGAGAGGTTTTCCTGAGGTAATTGGGCAAGGGTTTGAATGAGAGAGTAATTTATTATAGAGGACATGCATGTCCTTGGCTGTGTGACCATGGGTGATAAGTCACCTATCTTCTGTATCTCTCATTCTTCATCTATAACATTGCTGCGGCTCTTAGATTAAATGATATAACTAATGTGTCTGGCACAACAGCATTCAAGAAATTCAATTTCTCTCCTCCCCTAAAAAGGGAACTAATGTCACTAGTTTCACTAGTGGTGAAAGAACAGTGTCTATAGGATTCTTATAAGCAAGAACCAGAAAAGGGTGGCAGGAAAGAAATTTTGGATTACGTGGTTCTTCACATGGTTGTCACTTTTAAACTTCTGTTTTCTATTTAAATAATATCCACTAGAGAAAAAGTGAGGGAAAGAGCCCCAGGTTTGGTAGGGAGAGCGTCCTACAATGTTTCCCCACTCTTTATATAAATAGGACCAAAAAGTTTACCAAACAATCAACTTTATATTTCCTAAAGCCTTGAGAAAATGTGAGTGATGGCAAAGTCTCCATGTGAGGAGAATGATACTACTTACTGCTCAGTGCTTGAAGAATCAGGAAAAGAAGGATTCAGGGCAGAAAGGCTGGGCAGAGAATGCCAACAATGACCTTTCGGAGCCCTTGTATATAAAATGTTTGAATTTTATGACTTGAAGAGAATATACTATCTCAACTGAGTAAAACTAAAGGAAAAAGATTTTTCCCTATGACCAGAGAAAGAGACAAAATTTTTCTTAATTTTAAATTCATTAGATTCATTTTTTAAAAATAGCCTTTTCTTTAAAAAAAAAAAAAGTATTTTTTCTCTCCGTTCTCTGTCCCATAAAGATCACATGCTTTTCCAGAAAAACCAAACGAACACAGAAAAAGAGAAAAATTATGATACATTATTCTGCCCAATTGAAAATTTTTTCATGAAGTAAAGTGAAATGAAACCACATGTGCTTGTTCCTATTTTGGAGAAACTCTCTACAACTATGACACGATAGCACTTGGCTTCCCAACTTTATTGCAGAATAAATGTGCTGTTTGCACTACAGGTTTGGTCTTTCATACTGTCCTTCAGGGCACAACTTTTTCTTAGCCCTGGGTCTCTGTAAATGAATAGGAATTCACTTGTGGTTCTTTGTCCACAGAACGTATTTTCAAGTTTACTTGAAGCATTCCCCTGCAATATATAGTTTCATTTAGGGGCTAAGGTAAAAGCAGATCTGTGTTGCAGATAGTACCTGAACCAATTATATATACTGAATGTGTGACTGGTAGTCTAATTGTTTGGTATAATTAATACTGGTCTGGACTGTGGGAATGGGAGGGACATACTGAAATTAACATAGGAAAAGAGAAGGGAAGAATTCCAAACCAGTGACCCATATATCTATTAGACTTAATGGTCTGGAACTAGCTGGGTCTCATATAGGGTTTCTACAAATAACTAGGCTTAAAATGTGTTGAGTTTGAGATACTTACTCTGGCTCTTAGATTATAAACAGCTTTTGAGCATCTGCTGAGATCATTAGGTTCTCCAGTTTCTCCCAAATATTAAATGGGTATAATGCATTCGACTATTATGATATATCATATCTTGAACAGTACCCAGCAAGATATGAAAATATCAAGTGCCTAAAAGTGCCATTCATTTAAAAAATTATTAATATTAAAGTCCATATATATCTCTATCAAGAAATTAATTTCAGTGTTTCTAAAAGTAAGAATTTAGATTACTTAAGTAACTGTAGAGCTATTTTCTTTTATTCCACAGCTGTTTATAGGATAGAATAAATTACTATAAGAAGAAAGTTAGGGAATGTAAATTTGTGATACTTTTCAATTAATTAATAAGCTATACATAATGTGCCATTAAGTACATTTTATTGTATGTATAGTTTCATTATTTCCCTCTCCTTAAAAAAAAAATGTTTTAAATCACATACACTGCTGGTGGGAATGTAAAATAGTGCAGCTGCTTTGGAATACATTTCGGCAGTTTTTTAAAAGGGTAAATATAGAGTTACAACATAAGCCAGCAATTCCAGTACTAGGTATATACGCAAGAGAAATGAAAATATCTGTGTACATAAAAATCTGTATATGACTTTTCATAATACCAATATTCATAATACATAGCAGCATTATTCACAGTAGCCAAAGGTGGAAACAACATAAATGTCCATCAACTGATAAAACGTGGAATATCCATACAATGGAATATGATTCAGTAATAAAAAGGAATGAAGTACTGACACATATTATGACATGGATAAAGCTTAAAAACTTTATGCTAAGTTAAAGATGCCAGTCACAAAAGACTACATATAGAAATGTCTAGAATGGGTAAATACATAGGGACAGAAAGTATATTAGTGATTGCCTTGGTCTGGGGTCCTAGGGGAAAGAAGGGTCACTGCTGAAGGATACAAGGTTTCTTTTCGGGGTACAATAAAAATGTTATGATATTGATTGTAATGATAGTTGCATGACTCTGTGAATGTACTACAATTGTACACACTAAATGGGTGGTTTTTATGGTATGTGAACTATATTTGAGTAAAGCTATTACAAAAAGAATGTTTTCTTTTCAGAACTCATTTATAAGAATCTTTCTTAAGAACAATGGAATACCTTAAGCAAAAAATGGTAAAAATAACAAGATGAAGTTGACATCATACAAAATGGTATTATTAAATATTTAAGTCTGAAAGTAGTAAGTAGAGAGTATAAAGTCAAAAAAGGTTTTCAAGAACACAGAGGAAAATGCTACAAATTCTCAGCTTGAGAAATATATATTTTTATTGAGTAGTCAAACCAAAGGAACGTTTTAAAATTATGTATCACTTCTACACTCTACACTCTTTCCTATTAAGTAAAACATGGACAAGTAATATGATTCATAATTTTTGTGTGTGTGGAAAATGACTATTAAATTAACTGTACCTCACAGAACTGTAGTGACCAAAATGTTTCCAGGAGAAGTTAACTGCTTAGAGTAAGCACCTTATACTAAGCAAAATGATGCAGGGGCAAGAGAGTTGGATTAGGAATCAGAAGACCTGTTTTTAAAACGAGCTCTGATTTCTGTGGATTTTCAAACACTCAGCTTCCATTTTTTTTCTGTAAAATAATGGGGACTCCTAATTGAAAGGGTTGTTGTGATGATCAAATTAGATACCGTATATATATATCAGAGGATGCTCTACAACTATAAGGTATTATAATAACTATTAATAATAATATTATTAACACAATAACATTATATATTAATATTAATTAATAATAATAACAATAATAATTATTATTAAGCACTTGGAGAATCTAGCATCAGAATTCCAATACAGTGATCTTTGATAAGACTAAAGGGATAAAATTTTATATCTATTATATCATTTCTTTCTTTCTTTCTTTCATCTTTTCTTCTTTTTTCTATCTTCTATCTATCTCCAAGATAATTAACTTAATATTTCAAAAAGTTGAAATATTTTGAACAATTGACTACTATTCTATTTTTTAAAGAAATCAGAAGTATTTAATAGACTATATTATAAAATTTATAGTAGAATCTATATCTGACTCTTCTATGTTCAGTTAATTCTACCAAAATAGAAAACAATATTTTGCATACCTTCAATAAACAATAAAAACCAGACATCCTGAGAAATTTTATATTTTTCTGCTTTCATATAGTATTCATATATACACATTAACCTTATGTTTTCTCCTCTTGTTTTTTACCTTTTGCGTTTTTATAGTTTTATAAGCTTATCACAAACATAATATGTATATATTATAGAAAATTTAGAAGATATGGGCAACAAAAAGAAAAAAATCTTAAAATTTTTACCACAATAATGCCTTTGTACATATCCTATGTAGAAGAGGAAAACTTTTCCCTTCTAGGTTCTTTGGCTGGTTGAATAACTAAATTGACATGAGAAAGATTAACAGGAGAAAAACAAATTTAATTTCATATTTATGGGAGTTCATAAAAATATGAGACTCAAAGAAGTAACCAATTCAGGCAGCTTTTATACCTTCTAGATAAAGAAACTATTATTCGTGAAGATTTGACAAAACAAAGGGGTTTGGGCTTGGGTTGCAAATTAATAAAGAAGTAATAAAGTTTGTTTATACAGCCTTCTCCGCCTTGAATTTCCTATCTCTGGTGGTAAGAATGCCTTCTACATGCTGGTATAGGGAGGATACCTTCATATGGGAGACTTACTTTCTGCATTCAGGGGGACAAAGAGGGTCAGTATTATTCTTGCACTGGCTGTTTCTTAAGTAACAGTAAATTAAAAATAATTTAATTTTACTTAATTTACAAATTAAGTAAATTTAAAAAACAGTAAATTAAAAATAATCAACGTGCCAAAGAGGCATATTCTGAGGTAGCCTATTTTGCTCACCCTCAGTCCTGCCTTTGAAACTTTCCTAAGAAGTTTCACTCTCCAGAAGCTGAGTTGGTAGATTGTTCCATCTCATTGAACCAGTCTCCTATTCCTGACAATAGGTTGGTTCAGATAAACTCATTTCAGGAACTGGTGATGCAAATGGGATCCCAAAATTAGGCCTATATTGTGCTAGCTCTCAGGTATTTGATAAGAGGCATTTCTATGGAAACAAAAGAAAAACAATAATTAGTGATTGGAGTAGACCATACATCTAGTTTCTGAGTTCTGCAGACAGCCAGTAAGGAAGAATTTCTAAATATCAAGCTTGAAGCATCTTCAGATAGATGAGGGCAAGCAGTGGTAATTTGATAAATTTTCCTGGTTTGTGGATTGAATATATTTGATGATCTGAGTGGTCCACACAGTAGCAGGTGCAAAGATTGTCCATATATGAGCTGTTGTGGTGATGTCTCTGAAGTTTATATCAAGTTGTCCTATTTTAGCTTGCATGACATCAGGAAAAAATGCAGTTTTAGTTCTCAATGATTTCAAGTCAGAAGGGTGGGAGAAAAATTGGAAATATTAGTTTGGAGAGTTGTAGCCAGATATTGGAGAAAACTAGAATTCAGGATTCAGTCCCGTTTGCAGGTAGGAAACAAACCGCAATGACAATTAATAGCACTGAAATTTGATATCCACAAAGATATATTACTGAAACATATTTTTTCTCCATATAATCACCCCCATTTCTATCAAAGATAACCACAATAAGGCTAATTTATTTGCAAATTAAGTCTAGTTTAATAAACTTGACCTGCTTGCTTACATACGTGCAGCAAGAATGGTGAATGACCATATAGGCTCTTTCAAATCTGCTTTGCTGGAACTTTTCATAAAAAGACTCAGACTGAACTCTAAAAAACCTCTTGAGGCTAGGAAAGCAAGGCAAGAACTTGCCATTAGACTTTGCCTGCAATACCTATAGATTTGGGTACATTCCTCTCTTCTTGAGTCCCCCCAAATCCTGAGGTTCCTGCAACTGCTGGGAAGTGACCTTCCTTACTCACCTGGTAAGGCTGCTAGGAACCCTGTAGGCAAGATACCAGGTTGTTTTTCCAAGTGGGTTTATTGACTCCATAAACTCAGTCTTAGTTTCTTAAAGCTGTCTGGTCAAATTCGAGTCTATGCACACCTCTCTTAAGTATGACATTCCGGTCAAAGCCTCGGTAATATAACTAATGTTTCCAATTTTGTCCTGTTACAAGGAGAACAGATTCTTATTGAACTTATGCAAATAACTGTATTGCCATGAAAATAAGAATGCTCACTGGGAGTTTTCAAATTCTAGAGGGATCACATAGGGAGAAAAAGTAATTGCTTTATCTTTGTTCACAGGGTATGCTTTACCAAACTGCTTTAAGTTAGGGGTAGCTTGAGAGAAAACAGAAAAATATTTTCTTAAATTGGAAAAAATAAAACATAAAAGAACCAACAACTTTTCAAACAAAAAAATCATGAAAATTATAATCATCCTTATCAGTTCATTCAGTCCCATGTAATTATTTCTTGTTGATCTTGATCTTTTGTTAGCAGCTTTATGAAGCTGTTAGTTTCTCCATTAGAAAGTTATCAGTACTTGTCAGAGTCCTTTCCATGAATATCTCTGAAGATGAAACACTTTTGCAAAAGCATCAGAGTAAAATAATAAATGCAGAAGACTTTAAAATGCCCATGATTAAAGATCTGATGAGAGCTCATCACAAGGTTCTTGACAAGGAAATTTTAGTTATTTCTGTGACATATATTTTAAGATAGTAATTAGAGTTATAAGTGATAACATCATGCTGGGACATATTGGATTTTTTTTTTTTTTTTATAATGAGTTTTTTTTTTTCTTTTTTTTTAAATTTTTATTTATTTATTTATGGCTGTGTTGGGTCTTCGTTTCTGTGAAAGGGCTTTCTCTAGTTGTGGCAAGTGGGGGCCACTCTTCATCGCAGTGCGTGGGCCTCTCACTATCGTGGCCTCTCTTGTTGCAGAGCACAGGCTCCAGACGTGCAGGCTCAGTAATTGTGGCTCACGGGCCTACCTGCTCTGCGGCATGTGGGATCTTCCCAGACCAGGGCTCGAACCCGTGTCCCCTGCATTGGCAGGCAGATTCTCAACCACTGCACCACCAGGGAAGCCCCATACTGGATTTTGAAGTATTTTGTACAATTTCTGGAGCACTTATGACATATACCTATACATATAAAACATAAAGAAGGCTTAGTATTATCTTCTTATTTGACAATGTTTCCCATGTAATTTAACATATCAAATAAGACTAATCAAATTAAATTTCTCTTTCATAAGGAGAGAGAACAAATCTTTTGAGATGTTCCAGTATCCCTCTGGAAAATCCCAAGGTACTTCCAGGTTAAAAAAAAAACCAAAAAACCCACAAAACTTCATTTAGAATTTGATTTTGGGAAGTTTGTCAAAAATATCAAAAGTTTGGTACCATATGACCCAGCAATTCCACTACTGGGCATATACCCTGAGAAAACCATAATTCAAAAAGAGTCATGTACCACAATGTTCATTGCAGCTCTATTTACAATAGCCAGGACATGGAAGCAACCTAAGTGTCCATTGACAGATGAATGGATAAAGAAGATGTGACACATATATACAATGGAATATTACTCTGCCATAAAAAGAAACAAAATTGAGTTATTTGTAGTGAGGTGGTTGGACCTAGAGTCTGTCATACAGAGTGAAGTAAGTCAGAAAGAGGAAAACAAATACCGTATGCTACTGCATATATATGGAATCTAAAAAAAAAAAAAAAAACGGTTCTGAAGAACCTAGGAGCAGGACAGGAATAAAGACACAGATGTAGAGAATGGACTTGAGGACACGGGGAGGGGGAAGGGTAAGCTGGGACGAAGTGAGAGAGTTGCATGGACTTATACATGCTACCAAATGTAAAATAGCTAGCTAGTGGGAAGCAGCCGCATAGCACAGGGAGATCAGCTCGGTGCTTTGTGACCACCTAGAGGGGTGGGATAGGGAGGGTGGGAGGGAGAGCCAAGAGGGAGGTGATATAGGGATATATGTATATGTATAGCTGATGCACTTTGTTATAAAGCAGAAACTAACACCCCATTGTAAAGCAATTATACTCCAATAAAGATGTTAAAAAATATACCAAAAGTTTTGGACATTTGACTAAAAAGGATGACAAATCACTATGAAACTACACATAATTATCCATTTAACCAAATGAAAATAAAAGATTTCAAAGGCAAATACAGAAGGTTACATAGTCCTGAGCAAACTTAGGTCTTTTAATATCAAGAAAACTTGGTTTACCTAAGTAATCAAAGACTTGATATAAAAGATAACGATGCACAGTGAATTACTTTGATAAAACGCGAAATCTTTGCTTTCCAGAAAGACTACTTAAAAAGGTTTAAGAAAATTTTCACAATATCTTATCAAGAGTAAGCCAATAGTTCAATAAAACTACATCCTTTTAGCATATAAAAATTAACTTTTAGTTTTGCATAAGTACATTACTGGTATTAAAGCTTATTTTAAAAACTCTTGTAATAACAATTTAATCTTTAGCCAACTTGACCACACAAGATTCTTTTCTGTCTCTTTTTTTCGCTCTCTCTCTTCCTAACTTTCTATGTCCATAGTTTGTCCTTTATTCTCCTCTCTCCTATTCTGAAATAACCAGATTTACTTTAGGACAAAATTACTTTATTTTTCCCTTAACAAAAAAATGCATCTCCAGGGACTTCTCCAGTGGTCCAATGGTTAAGACTCTGCCTTCCAATGCAGGGGGCATGGGTTCGATCTCTGGTCAGGGAACTAAGATCCCACATGCCGTCAGGTGCAGCCAAAAATTAAAAAAAAAAAAAAAAAAAAAAAAAGCATCTCCATACCTCATACCTGTTCTTAGCCAAAAAAACACAACTAAGTTGCTTTGCATACAGAGTTGTTTCTCTTACTATTTTTTAATAGCTTTAATTACATTAGAATTCTTAACCCTTAAAACCCTTAATATCTAGTGAAAATTGAGAAGTAAGAAATTGCGAACTGTTATATCAGCATTCTTAAAACTGGCAAATTTATGAATACATTTCATAATTCCTAGAAGCATATACTTTCTCACGGTACATATTTTTAAAATGTGGCACAAAACATGATTACTGACAAATCCAAATATCTTAGTTTCTCTTTAATAAGAAGCCAAAAGTGGTTAAACATTCAGTAATGAATGTTTCAGTATTTTATCTTATCTGGAAATGATCTAGATATTTAATAAATATCCATCATTTAACTTAGTAAAGCTTCAAGTTACCACAAATTTTTAGGAAACATAATTAATGCTGAAAAGTTCACCTATAAACTTTTATCTCACTTACATATATCTAAATCATTTGTTCCCAACAATGATGTTTAGACTACATTTAAAAACTTCTTGAGACATTGGACAAAGTCAGCCATCATCCTAAGCTATTTTCCTTCCTGATAAATTTTGTAAAAAATAACATGAACTTATTTGACTAGTAAACTCGGGTAGAATAAAAATTGTATGTCTGCATTATATTTAATGTTGATAACTCTGAAGACATGTCTATTTTAATTAAACCAACAAACTTAAATTAGCTTCTATTTACTAAAGGTTGTCCCAGATCACAGAAACTTAAAACACACACACACACACACACACACACATTTGTGTTAGTTTCTATATTTCTGAGTTTTAGAAATACTTCGTTCATAAACACTTAATTTTAAGCCAGTTAAATAGAGCTGTTTTACAAATTAATTGGCAATATCATCTGGAGGTAGAAAAACACCATACCTATAATGTACATACATAGACCTGCATAAACATACAGACACAGAGATCTAAAAATTTTATTCTAAAATTTTAGCCATGAATCAAGTATAACAATATAAAACTCGCTAGTTTATAAATAACCGTTGAATTCAAATTATACCTCTTTTTTTTTTATTGGAGTAAAATTGCTTTACAATTTTGTGTTAGTTTCTGCTGTACAATGAAGTGAATCAGCTATGGCTAAAGCTTTTTATTAACATTTATGGAAGAAGGCTTTTAAGACTTATATTTGCCCTTGACAAGTAATTTAATGGAGGCTGTGGACTCAATTTTGGGCAAGGGAGCTTCTACAGCAGTCTGTATTTTCAAAGGCCTCCCCTCTGTTTTCAGTCTCTGGCGAGTGGAGCCTGTGTTTTACTTATTTCCTGAGGTGTTACTATTTCAAAGACTTGGTAAGATTTATAACTTCGTGGGATAGGGAAAGAATGTAAGTTTTTTCCTAGGAGTTTTGGAGTCTGTCTATATCAGAAGTCTAGGGCAATTACTATTTACATTTTTTCTTTTTTTTTCTTCTGTGCGGGACAATTGTACTTTCAATGTCCCAATTTTTTACATCTGCAAATGTCTGAAGGCAAGTAGGAAGGGGTATGAGTGGAGTTTGAGTTGCTCTCAGAGTTATGCCTTTGTTTCTCTAAAGATTCAAGTGTCAAATCAAGAATTATTGACTTTAACTCCCTTTTTTTCTGTTGTACTCTTGCAATCTACCTTCAAAGAATTGGGTAGCTGCTTTTATTACAATACTTAGAGGTTGATTAGCCCACCCAGCCACACTATTTTGAATTTGTCATCTTATATCAGGGAGAAAATTTCCTACCAAGGTGGAAATTAGAGGATTTCTATGTTCTGGAGCTTTAGGGTTTAGTGCAGTATGTCTTTGAAAAGTTTGTACAGAGCATTCAACAAAGGCATTTGGATGCTCTTCTTCTTTTTGAGTGCACAGTTTAACCTTAAACCAATTCACCTTAGTGCAGAAAACCTCTACCAATGTTTCTATTTGTCCTTGAATATCAGCTTGCAGTTAAGCCGTTTCCTGATCATTTGCAGGAGGGCCTGGGAGAATTTTTGGCCATCTGTTTCCTCTGTGAGGAGGGTTTTTTCCAGGGGGCCATCTGGCTTGTCTGATAGCTACAGTATAATCATGAGTGGGAAGAATACCCCTTAGTAGCCAAACAAGGTCCCTGTGCGTGGGGTTGTAAATGGCTATTAATCTTTTTAATTCCTCTTTAAATTTGGTAGGATCTTCTGAAAGTGGAGGTAAAAGGGCTTTATAATTCAAAAGACTTGTTGTTGTCTAGGCAACATGAACTCTTTGCAGGGGTGGGGCGGGCATCTAGGTCATATCTGTGAAGGACATTGCTTGGGAAGGCCTGAAGCTGGCAGAGCCTGATTATAGAGCCCTGGAAAGTAGGAGGAGTTTTTAAGAGACAGCAAAGCAAGTTTTATTGTCTGTCTTGGGTGCTTCTGCTAAATTCACTTACTGGCTTCCAGCATTTACCTGAGTAACTTATATACTCTGGGCCTTGAGACTAGAATGGTCTCTGTAAATCTTGCAGGAGAAGGAAAGTTAAAATAAGTAGTTGGATGCTTAAGAAATTTTCTGAGGAAGGTGGAGGATTTGGGGAGTTAAGGGAATTAGTTGAGGAAATGGGGGATTTACATTGGATGTGGACTTTAATTTTGTTTTAATTTTAATTTCTATTATTTCATCTTGTTAAGGGAGTCCCTCAGGCTAGTGTTATATTCCTCTGTATTCATTTTTCAACTTGGTTTTTCTACAGGTATCATCAAGACAATTGTTTAGGATGAGAGCTCCCTAAAAAATTTCTTATTCTCTTTCAAATATAATCAAAGGATCCATCATTTGGCCGTTGACAATAGGATCTTATGTTAATCTCAATAGCAACTCAAACTAATAAGCCTCTTTATAGTTTAACTGAGGATGCAAGAGGTGCCCCCAAAGAGGCTGCAAAAAATGCAGCCCTTACAACATCCAGAAAGTTTACTCTCAGAGTTAGCCTAAGAAAGCAAAGACCTTTGTTGTCAGAAGTAGTAGGAATCATGTAGTGAAAACAGTGACTCCGGTCTCTCATGGGAATGGGAAACACCTCCAGTTACACATCGGCTAATCTTTGATACCAGGCAGGTCCTAGTGGGATGAGACTTTTCCAGTACTAACAAAGCAACAAATGTTGAGATGGCAAATGCCCCTTATGGACTGGGACCACTTATGACAAACTCCCCTGAGAGCTAGCATAACCAGACAAAGAGAAGGCTGCTTGTGACCTTGTGTCTCAGAATCCCAGTCTATTCAACCGGCCCCCAGATGCACACTGGTACACGACCTTCCGAATGGTGGAGACCAGAGAGAATATTCTCACTGGTCAAAGAGCCACACTCTCAGCACTTAGAACAAGATGAAAGGAAAACTTCGTCTGGTTTTTATACGGGGAATCCACAGCAAAGTTTGTCTAAATAGACGCTAGTTTGGGGACTTCCCTGGAGGTCCAGTGGTTAAGACTCTGTGCTTCCACTGCAGGGGGCACGGGTTTGATCCCTCGTCTGGGAACTAAGATCCTGCATGCCATGTGGTGTGGCAAAAATATATAATAATAATAATAATAATAATAATAATAATAATAATAAATACATACATAAACAAACACTAGTTTGGTGAGAACCATGAACTCACAAGTCTGTGAGCCCTGCTCAAACAATAGGCTTATAGACCCTAGCTTAGATGGCAATAATGGTATTCTGCTGCAGTGGTTTTGATGTCTGGCCAGACAGTTCCTCTTGTTTATGGTCCTTTGTGGTTCTAGGACCTCTGGAGTGACCTCAGTTCTTATCTATTTTCCAAGCCTGATCAGTCAGAAAAGTAGGGATTACTTCTGAGGACAAAGGTGCATTTGGGGGAGGTCCTTTTCTATGTTGTAATCCAAGTTCTTTTGGTACCACTTGTGAACAATCAACTCTTATTTTCATGTGAAACCTAGATAGATTGACACTGGAGTGGGATAGATTAACATTGAAATGTAGCAAACCCAAAAGAATTCATACTGGAAGTGGTGAAAGTCTGATTTTGGCTTAGGTTTTGCCAGAGATGAGAGGTTTTGTTAGTCAGAACTAGAATAGTCACTTCCAGAATAGTCACTGGAATTTCCTAGGTTTTAATTCATACTGTGAGCCAAAACTTTAAGTATTTGAATTTAGTCATCTCTTTCTTTACGACTTCTAATGCTGTCAAAAGCACTAACTTCCACCCATGGTCACTGAATTTGTTGAATCCTTCACTGGTGGTGGCAACATTGTCCCCCAGATCTTTACCCCTATTGGGTACTTGCTGCAGGTGACCAAAGATGATAATTTATTACTTTTTGGTCATTGTATACCATGAACTTCTGGATTATCTTCCTATAATATTAAAAAGGCTTTCATCGTTTTCTGTAACACCCTACTTCCTGGTTCAAAATTCTTTTATTAGTTTAGATGCTTTTGATTGCAAATAACAGAAAGCAATACTGGTTTCCTTCACCCAACAATAAAGGAGAGTGGAGGGATTTATTAGAAGGATACAGAGGATTCATGGAATCAATGTGTGACTACTAGGCCCTTAAATGAGGTGGTTGTACTGCTAGTTGGAACTAGAATTATTTGCAGACTTGTATCCAGAGTTAAAACCCAGAAAGCCCCAGGGAACCAGTTATAAAAGTGAAATCTGGGAGGAGAAGGCTTAGACATCAAAAGATTGTGGGTCATATGATATCGTTTATATGTGGAATCTAAAAAAATGGTACAAATGAACTTATTTACAAAACAGAAATAGAGTCACAGATGTAGAAAACAAACTTATGGTTACCAAGGGGGAAGGGAGGGGGAGGGATAATTTGGGAGATTGGTATTGACATATACACACTAATATATATAAAATAGATAACTAATAAGGACCTACTGTATAGCACAGGGAACTCTATTCAATACTCTGTAATGACCTATATGGGGAAAGAATCTAAAAAAGAGTGGATATATGTATATGTATAACTGATCTACTTTGCTGTACAGCAGAAACTAACACAACATTGTAAATCAACTATACTCCAATAAAAATTAATTTAAAACAAACAAACAGTGTGAGGCACACACACACACAAAAGATTGTGGGACTTCACCAATTTATATTAGCAGTAATTTGGAAAACATATATAAGGATAGAAATTTAAGGTATATAACCAAAGATGGAGAAATATATTTTAGATTAAACTGAATTTATTGATATGAGTTCACTTGCCAGAGATTCCTGATGGCATGTGAGGGTAAAAAGCTGGGCTGGTTAACACTATCCTAGACTTACAAATGAACCTGAGATGTCAGAAATGTCTTAGAATAATATAAAGAAAATAATACAAAGAATTGGGAGTTTGGAATACTGGATTTGATTTATTATAGGTGTCTTGTCCACTCATCCAATAAATATGTTCCTTCAGCAGGCCCTGAAGACATGCTATTCACTAGGATTTTGAGACATCCATTGTGATTGAAGCTCTGGTATATTACAAAAGTGGTATAGTGGTTGTTCTCTGGAGGCTGTGGCAGAAGCTGAAATAGAAATGGGTTTCCTGATTTCAGTAGGAACATTGAGTCCCTAAGGTGGCAGAAAACAGATAGGCACTCACCACTGGAGGAATGGTGGGTCTGATTTCTGTAATGGCAGCAGGGAATGAAATGGGCTGACTGTAGGGATCTTTGCCAGTGACTAATTGGCCACGGAATCCTTGGGGTTGAAACAGAAGAATAACCAGTTAAGGTCACTTTTTATTTCTCTAGCCCCAAACTGCAGGTCTGGTGGAGTTCTTTTCTCTACACTCTACACTAGGGTATAATACATATGGCTTATTAATGGTGGTTAACTCTAAAATTTATCTTTTAGGCTACAGAATGCATATCACAATGAAACTAGAGGAGGAAGGGACATTACCCGGAGTTTGTAGACTTGTGGCTGGATAGAGTAACTCATGAGATTTGGGACTGTCTTCATTTGGAAAAGGAGTGTGTTTTTATGGTACAAGTAACGCATTATATTAGGAAGAACAATTGTGGGGGAAGTGTAATTTTGGGAAGAAGGATATTAATGAATGTTTGTCTGCCAAAGGTGTGGACCATACATTTTTCGTTTTATTTCTGTCTCATATTTAACCATATTTCTATTTGGGGCATTCCCCAGTGAATATAGTCTTGGAAAGGATAAGTGCTTTACCTCCCACTACTAATACTGAAGATCCTAGCTCCTCTCTTTGTCTGCCCTTGGAAGACAGGCTTGGGCATATGACCTAGCCAGTTAGACACTGATACCTCGGATTGTAAGCTTGAATATGGAGGACATAAATAAAGATAGGATGAGGATTCATCTTTGGTAGTATAATGGCATAATTCTTGCAGTGTCGGGGTGTTCTGGTCAGATGATTCTTGTCAAAAGACACTTGTTATGGCCCCTGATTCTTGGACTTCTGGACCTGCTTTGATTCCTGCCTCGTTTCCAGGGCTTGTGGTCCAGCATTTTTTGGTTTAGTGAGCTCCTGATAACATTTCCTCTCCATTTTCTTGCGCTTAAATAGAGTTCATTTGTATTACTTGCATATGTTATATGTATCCTAATAGACACAGAATTTAAATGGGAATTTCTTTCCTCCATAATCCTGGTCCTCTTCTAATATTTCCTGTCTCAGTGAATGGCACCATCATTTATCCAGTTGAACAAGCCAATAGCCAGGGGTACATCCTTGACAATCCCTGTCTCCCAACTCCACATTTAATCCATCACTAAATTTTATCAATTTTTCCTCCTAAATATCCCTTGAGTCTATCAACTTCTCTACAGCTTTACCACCATCAATACCAACACCCTAGTCTAAGCCACCATCATATCTCACCCAGGCTATTGACAACCTCGTCTACTTGAATTTTCTTTTCCTCCTCTAATCCATTTTTTTCTAAATGTAAAATATGGTCATATTACACTTTATTTCTGGTGAGGGCCTGCTTCCTGGCTTTTAGACAGCTGACTTTTCATTGTGTTCTTACATGGCCTTTCCTGAGTGCATAGGCCTCGAGGTGTGTGAGGTGGGGGGATCTCTTCCTCATCTTATAAAACCATCAGTTCTATCAGATTAGGGCTCCACTCTTACAACCTCGTTTAATCTTAATTACCTCTTTACCTTACCTTCAAACACAGTCACACTGACATCGACAGATGAATTTGGGGCGACCCAGTTCAGTCCATAGCATTCTGCCCCTGGCATCCCAAAATTAACATCCTTATTGCATGCAGCACACATTTATTCCATCCCAACAGCTGCCAAAGTCTTAACTCATTCCAGCATCAACTCTAAAGTCTGAAGTCTCATCTAAATAGCATTTAAATCAGATATGAGTGAGACTAGAGGTATGATTCATCCTAAGGCAAAATTCCTCTCCAGCTGTGAACCTACGAAACCAGACAAGTTATGTGTTTCCAAAATACAATGATGGGACAGGCATAAGATAGACATTCTTCGTCCAAAAGAGAGAAATAGGAAAGAAAGAAGGGATGATGGATCCCAAGCAAGTCCAAAACCTAAAAAAGGCAAATTCCATTAGATCTTAAACCTTGAGAATAATCTTCTTTGGTTTGATGTCCTGCCTTCTGGACCCACTGGGGTGGTGGCCCTGCCTAGGTGGACCCTAGGCAAGGGTCACAACCTCATGTCAGGCAGAGGCTATCCTGCCTGTTGAAACTGAGTTGGTGGCCCTGATGATCTCTGAATCACCTTTGGGGTCATTCTTCCCTTTTTTTTAAAGGGTAAAGCATGTTCACAGCCAAATAGCTCTATGGTTCCATCCTGCAGAATCCAAGAAGTCTGACAGCC
This sequence comes from Balaenoptera ricei, assembly GCF_028023285.1. Classification (NCBI taxonomy): domain Eukaryota; kingdom Metazoa; phylum Chordata; class Mammalia; order Artiodactyla; family Balaenopteridae; genus Balaenoptera; species Balaenoptera ricei. The sequence goes on along the minus strand of NC_082650.1, from coordinate 42,339,127 downwards.
TTCCTTCATTCTGTTCCACTTTCCCCTTTGGTCCAAACTGGCAGTATCACTGCTGATATAATTGCATCTCTATTCCAAGCTTCTGCTGAGATGGTTGATTATAATCCACGAGTCACACCCATGGTCTCTTTACCAAAAGTTGTTCAGCCATACTTCTATGTTGTCTTTAGAACAAGCCTCCCCCCTCCCCCTTAATTTTTAGCAAGATGGATAGGCTTAGCATGTTCCTAATCTTCAAGTTCTGGTTCCCTTATGCTTACCAATTATTTATTTGATTCATCTTTCTCCTCTCACATTTTACTAAAGCAGTAAGGAGGACCCAAGCTGCACCTTTTTAATACTTTGCTTGGAAATCTCCTCTGCTAATATTTAAATTCATCGCTCAAAAGCTCTACTTTCTACGAAACACTAAGACATAATTCAGCCAAGTTCTCTGCCACTTTATAAAAAGGACCACCTTTCTTTCATTTTCCAAAAAACTCTTCCTCATTTTTGTCTGAGACCTCAGCAGTCTGGGTGGAGTAGGGTTTGAGAATTTGCATTTCTAACTTTGAGGATCATTATAAGCTATAAAAGTGCCTCTCAGACTTTAAAATGCATTCTAATTTCTGGTCATTTTGTTAAATGTGGGTTCTGATTCTGTGGGTCTGGGGGAGCCTGGGGATGTTGCAGTTCATACAAACAAATAGGAGAATAGCAAACTGCCTCCAGGTCAGTTGCACCTGCATCATCTGAAACCTTGTTAGAACTGCAAAATCTCCATCTGATCCCCAGCCTTCCGAATCAGAATGTGCATTTAACAATGCATCTTAACATGATTCATGTCAATCAGTAATTGAAAAGCACTGTTCTAGGTGCTGTGTATCATCAGGAAATTTAGGTAAACTGCCATGCAGGCTATGATAGGCTTGAGTCACTAAAAACTTGTGGACAGATGCTTTGTTCATGACAGATGGTGTTTAGCTAGACAGTCCACTCACTTTTAAAAAAATTTAAATTTTTAAATTTTTTAAACATCTTTATTGGAGTATAATGCTTTACAATGGTCTGTTAGTTTCTGTTGTATAATAAGTGAATCAGCTATATGTGTACATATATGCCCATATCTCCTCCCTCTAGCTTCTCCCTCCCAACCTCCCTATCCCACCCCTCTAGGTGGTCAAAAGCACTGAGCTGACCTCCCTGTGCTATGCAGCTGCTTCCACTAGCTATCTATTTTACATTTGGTAGTGTATATATGCCAATGCCACTCTCTCACTTCGTCCCAGCTTACCCTTCCCCCTCCCCGTGTCCTCAAGTCCATTCTCTATGTCTGTGTCTTTATTCCTGTCCTGCCCCTGGGTTCTTCAGAACCTTTTTTTTTTTTAGATTCCATATATATGTGTTAGCATATGGTATTTGTTTTTCTCTTTCTCACTTACTTCACTCTGTATGACAGTCTCTAGGTCCAACAACCTCACTACAAATAACTCAGTTTTGTTTCTTTTTATGCCTGAGTAATACTCCATTGTATATATGGGCCACATCTTCTTTATCCATTCATCTGTCGATGGACACTCAGGTTGCTTCCATGTCCTGGCTATTGTAAATAGAGCTGCAACGAACATTGTGGTACATGACTCTTTTTGAATTATGCTTTTCTCAGGGTATATGCCCAGTAGTAGGATTGCTGGGTTATATGGTAGTTATATTTTTAGTTTTTTAAGGAACCTCCATACTGTTCTCCATAGTGGCTGTATCAATTTACATTCCCACCAACAGTGCAAGAGGGTTCCCTTTTCTCCACACCTTCTCCAGCATTTATTGTTTGTAGATTTTTTGATGATGGCCATTCTGACCAGTGTGAGGTGATACCTCGTTGTAGTTTTGATTTGCATTGCTCTAATGATTAGTGATGTTGAGCATCCTTTCATGTATTTATTGGCGATCTGTATATCTTCTTTGGAGAAATGTCTATTGAGGTCTTCTGCCCACTTTTTAATTGGGTTGTTTGTTTTTTGATATTGAGCTGCATGAGCTGCTTGTATATTTTGGAGATTAATCCTTTGTTGGTTACTTCGTTTGCAAATATTTTCTCCCATTCTGAGGGTTGTCTTTTCATCTTGTTTATGGTTTCCCTAGCTGTGCAAAAGCTTTTAAATTTCATTAGGTCCCATTTGTTTATTTTTGTTTTTATTTCCATTCCTCTAGGACATGGGTCAAAAAGGATCTTGCTGTGATTTATGTCATAGAGTGTTCTTCCTATGTTTTCCTCCAAGAATTTTATAGTGTCCAGCCTTACATTTAGGTCTTTAATCCATTTTAGCTTATTTTTGTGTATGGTGTTAGAGAGTGTTCTAATTTCATTCTTTTACATGTAGCTGTCCAGTTTTCCCAGCACCACTTACTGCAGAGGCTGTCTTTTCTCCATTGTATATTCTTGCCTCCTTTATCAAAGGTAAGGTGACCATGTGTGCATGGGTTTATCTCTGGGCTTTCTATCCTGTTCCGTTGATCTATATTTCTGTTTTTGTGCCAGTACCATACTGTCTTGATTACTGTAGCTTTGTAGTATAGTCTGAAGTCTGGGAGCCTGATGCCTCCAGCTCCGTTTTTCTTTCTCAAGATTGCTTTGGCTATTTGGGGTCTTTTGTGTTTCCATACACATTGTGAAATTTTTTGTTCTAGTTCTGTGAAAAATGCCACTGGTAGTTTGCTAGGGATTGCATTGAATCTGTAGATTGTTTTGGGTAGTATAGTCATTTTCACAATGTTGATTCTTCCAATCCAAGAACATGGTATATCTCTCCATCTTTTTGTATCATCTTTAATTTCTTTCATCAGTGTCTTATAGTATTTGGCATACAGGTCTTTTGTCTCCTTAGGTAGGTTTATTCCTAGGTATTTTATTCTTTTTGTTGTAATGGTAAATGGGAATGTTTCCTTAATTTCTCTTTCAGATGTTTCATCATTAGTACGTAGAAAGACAAGGAACTTCTGTGCATTAATTTTGTACCCTGCTACTTTACCAAATTCATTGATTAGCTCTAGTATTTTTCTGGTGTTATATTTAGGAGTCTCTATGTATAGTATCATGTCATCTGCAAACAGTGACAGTTTTACTTCTTCTTTTCCAATTTGTATTCCTTTTATTCTTTTTCTTCTCTGATTGCCATGGCTGAAACTTCCAAACCTATGTTGAATAATAGTGGTGAGAATGGGCAACCTTTTCTTGTTCCTGATCTCAGAGGAAATGGTTTCAGTTTTTCACCATTGAGAATGATGCTGGCTGTGGGTTTGTCATATATGCCCTTTATTATGTTGAGGGAAGTTCCCTCTATGCCTACTTTCTGGAGGGTTTTTTTGATAAATGGGTGTTGAATTTTGTCGAAAGCTTTTTCTGCATCTATTGAGATGATCATATGGTTTTTCTCCTTCAGTTTGTTAATATGGTTTATCACATTGATTGATTTGCATATATTGAAGAATCCTTGCATTCCTGGGATAAACACCACTTAATCGTGGTGTATGATCCTTTTAATGTGCTGTTGGATTCTGTTTGCTAGTATTTTGCTGAGGATTTTTGTATCTATGTTCATCAGTGATATTGGCCTATAGTTTTCTTTCTTGGTGACATATTTGTCTGGTTTTGTTATCAGGGTGATGGTGGTCTCGTAGAATGAGTTTGGGAGTGTTCCTCCCTCTGCTATATTTTGGAAGAGTTTGAGAAGGATAGGTGTTAGCTTTTCTCTAAATGTTTGATAGAATTCGCCTGTGAAGCCATCTGGTCCTGGGCTTTTGTTTGTTGGAAGATTTTTTAATCACAGTCTCAATTTCAGTGCTTGTGATTGGTCTGTTTATATTTTCTATTTCTTCCTGGTTCAGTCTCAGAAGGTTGTGCTTTTCTAAGAATTTGTCCATTTCTTCCAGGTTGTCCATTTTATTGGCATATAGTTGCTTGTAGTAATCTCTCATGATCTTTTGTATTTCTTCAGTGTCAGTTGTTACTTCTCCTTTTTTATTTCTAATTCTATTGATTTGAGTCTTCTCCCTTTTTTTTCTTGATGAATCTGGCTAATGGTTTATCAATTTGGTTTATCTTCTCAAAGAACCAGCTTTTAGTTTTATTGATCTTTGCTATTGTTTCCTTCATTTCTTTTTCATTTCTGATCTGATCTTTATGTTTTCTTTCCTTCTGCTAACTTTGGGTTCTTTTTGTTCTTCTTTCTCTAACTGCTTTAAGTATAAGGTTAGGTTGTTTATTTGAGATGTTTCTTTTTTCTTGAGGTAGGATTGTATTGCTGTAAACTTCCCTCTTAGCACTGCTTTTGCTGCATCCCATAGGTTTTGGGTTGTCATGTTTTCTTTGTCATTGTTTCTAGGTATTTTTGATTTCCTCTTTGATTCCTTCAGTGATCTTTTGGTTACTTAGTAGTGTATTGTTTAGTCTCCATCTGTTTGTATTTTTTACAGATTTTTTCCTGTAATTGATATCTAGTCTCACAGCATTGTGGTCAGAAAAGATACCTGATACGGTTTCAATTTTCTTAAATTTACCAAGGCTTGATTTGTGACCCAAGATATGATCTATCCTGGAGAATAGTCCATGAGCACTTGAGAAGAAACTGTATTCTCTTGTTTTTGGATGGAATGTCCTATAAATAGCAATTAAGTCCATCTTGCTTAATGTATCATTTAAAACTTGTGTTTCCTTATTTATTTTCATTTTGGATGATCTGCCCATTGGTGAAAGTGGGGTGTTAAAGTCCCCTACTATGATTGTGTTACTGTCGATTTCCCCTTTTATGGCTGTTAGCATTTGCCTTATGTATTGAGGTGCTCCTATGTTGGGTGCATAAATATTTACAATTGTTATAACTTCTTCTTGGATTGATCCCTTGATCATTATGTAGTGTCCTCCTTTGTCTCTTGCAATAGTCTTTATTTTAAAGTCTATTTTGTCTGATATGGGAATTACTACTCCAGCTTTCTTTTGATTTCCATTCGCATGGAACAGCTTTTTCCATCCCCTCACTTTCAGTCTGTATGTGTCCCTAGATCTGAAGTGGGTCTCTTGTAGGTAGCATATATACAGGTCTTGTTTTTGTATCCATTCAGCCAGGGTGTGTCTTTTGGTTGGAGCATTTAATCCATTTACATTTAAGGTAATAATCTATATGTATGTTCCTATTACCATTTTCTTAATTGTTTTGGGTTTGTTATTGTAGGTCTTTTCCTTCTCTTGTGTTTCCTGCCTAGACAAGTTCCTTTAGCGTTTGTTGTAATGCTGGTTTGGTGCTGCTGAATTCTGTTAGTTTTTGTTTGTCAGTAAAGGTTTTAATTTCTCTGTCGAATCTGAATGAGATCCTTGCTGGGTAGACTAATCTTGGTCGTAGGTTTTTCCCTTTCATCACTTTAAATATGTCCTGCCACTCCCTTCTGGCTTGCAGAGTTTCTGCTGAGAAATCAGCTGTTAACCTTATGGGGATTCCCTTATGTTATTCCCTTATGTATGCATGTTCTTTGTTCCTTTTCCCTTGCTGCTTTTAATATTTTTTCTTTGTATTTAATTTCTGATAGTTTGATTAATATGTGTCTTGGCATGTTTCTCCTTGGATTTATCCTCTATGGCACTCTCTGTGCTTCCTGGACTTGATTGACTATTTCCTTTCCTATATTAGGGATGTTTTCAACTATAATCTCTTCAAGTATTTTCTCAGTCCCTTTCTTTTTCTCTTCTTCTTCTGGGACCCCTATAATTCGAATGTTGGTGAGTTTAACATTGTCCTAGAGGTCTCTGAGACTGTCCTCAATTATTTTCATTCTTTTTTCTTTATTCTGCTCTGTGGTAGTTATTTCCACTATTTTATCTCTAGGTCACTTATCTGTTCTTCTGCCTCAGTTATTCTGCTATTGATTCCTTCTAGAGAATTTTTAATTTCATTTATTGTGTTGTTCATCATTGTTTGTTTGCTCTTTAGTTCTTCTAGGTCCTTGTTAAACGTTTCTTGTATTTTCTCCTTTCTATTTCCAAGATTTTGGATCATCTTTACTACCGTTAGTCTGAATTCTTTCTCAGGTAGACTGCCTATTTCCTCTTCATTTGTTAGGTCTGGTGGGTTTTTGCCTTGCTCCTTCATCTGCTGTGTGTTTCTCTGTCTTCTCATTTAGCTTAACTTACTGCATTTGGGGTCTCCTTTTCACAGGCTGCAGGTTCACAGTTCCCATTGTTTTTGGCCTCTGCCTCCAGTGGGTAAGGTTGGTTCAGTGGGTTGTGTAGCCTTCTTGGTGGAGGGGACTGGTGCCTGTGTTCTGCTGGATGAGGCTGGATCTTGTCTTTCTGGTGGGCAGGACCATGTCTGGTGGTGTGTTTTGGGGTGTCTGTGAACTTATTATGATTTTAGGCAGCCTCTCTGCTAATGGGTGGGAGGCTGTGTTCCTGTCTCGCTAGTTATTTGGCATGGGGTGTCCAGCACTGTAGCTTGCTGGTCGTTGAGTGGAGCTGGGTCTTAATGTTGAGATGGAGATCTCTGGGACAGGTCTCGCCGATTGATATTACGAGGGGCCGGGAGGTCTCTGGTGGTCCAATGTCCTGAACTCAGCTCTCCCACCTAAGAGGCTCAGGCCTGACACCCAGCCGGAGCACCAAGACCCTGTCAGCCACACGGAAGGCACAGCATGGCGGTAAAGGTTATGTCTTATGGTCTGCTGGAGCTCATGATCAGGTGACCCTTTCTGGAACTGCTGATTGAGAAAATGTCGCAGGTCCTTGTTCAGCTTTCCTCTTGTAGCAGCCTGAGGCTCCCTCCCCCTTATTCCCTGTCCACTCACTTTTAATACTTTTACAGTTTATAAGCCACTTCGAAAATATATTACTTTTTTTGATCTTGACAGCAGTACTGTTGTATAGGTAGAGCAAGTATTTCTATTTCCATTTATAGTTGAGAAACTAAAAATTAGTGTAGATAAATCACTTATTTAAGGGCACACAACTAATGCATGGCAGGTCTTTAGTTTGAACAAAGAACTCTGCCCCAAGTCTAGTGTTCTTTTTTGCTAAATCACACTTCCAGATCCTTCTATGTATTAAAAAACTACTGATTTGGAAGTTGTATTACTTGACAGGGAACTGGTCTTTCCAGTCAAATCGTTTCCCATGATTTATCAGCGTGCCCCTTCAATTTCTCCAGAAAATAGCCTTTATCCTAACTATCATCATCATGCTCTTCTAAGATGTTCTTTTTGTATATTTTACTTTTTCAACATTTGGAACATGGCTGGAAGTCAGGAAATAAAGAGAGCTCTGCACAGCCAAGGTGGGAATAAGAAGATCAAAATGCTAAAGCTTATCCAATTTGCTCATAGGTGAGTGGTCTCTTATGTAGAAAAGCTCCTGGAGCACTCCCCCAGAGTTGGAATACTCTGGAACAGGTCCTAGAAGTATGGAAATTTCTGTCGTTCTTCTTCCTCACCCCCACCCAAAGCTAAAGCATATAATAAGAAGCATTTGGAAGGAGAAGAGTTCCTGACACAGGCAGATACAACAACAGAGGGGAAAAAATATTGGATCTTTTACGGTAGAAAGGAGACAGTAACCATGAAGAATGAAGGAGAAAGAGAAGGAGAAAAAGAAGAAGGAGGAGGAGGAGGGGAGGAGAAGAGGGAGGAAGATGAGGAAGAGGTAGGAAAAGAACTCAGAAAGCTCAGCAATACACAGTCTTATGCACCACAGTAGGTCATGCAGTCATCACTGCATTACACTAGAGTGGAATTTTATTTTAAAATAACAATGATTGTACATCATCCAAGAAAAGGTTAAGTTATATTTAGAGTACCTTTTGAAGAAAGCAGTAAAATATGCAGTGCAATTCAGAAAGATTTCTATAAAGAGATTTAAGTGAGCCAATCTCTAACATTTCAGAGTGACACATCCTCTAAGGATTTCTGATAGATGAGATTATATTGTATTTTCTTTTTAGTGCTTTATAGTATGGAGAAGACATATCACACTTGCATTTCACACCTGACATATATATCCAGAACAAAAAAAAGAAAACAGGAAAGAAAAGGAAGAAAAAATCATGGTGGGGTTTTCACCAGCCGTTCCATCAGTGAGTGCATATTTTGGCCTGAGCTTGGGGTGGAAGACAGGCCTTTGCTGTTACTTCAATCTCGGTTGCTCTTAGGGCTCTCATGATGCCTGCATCCTGTGATTGTAGTGTTTGAAGGCACGTATTTTTTGTGCTCTATCACCAAATAAATGTTTTATCTGTTGAACAACTGAGAAAATATTAAACTCTTCAAATGCTAGTAAAACCAGATTGTATCATACTTATTGAGAGGATATTGAGTTGGTATCCAGTGTTCAGTGTCAAATAAAAAACAAATCCGGACTTAGTAAAGAGAGACTTCATTTGAAAGGATTATTGCAAGATGGGGAAGTGCAAGCATCTCAAGAGTGAGGGAAAAAAAGTAGATTTTATTTTATGCAGAGGAGTAAACAAGACTAGAAGGAACCAGGTGGGGAGAAGTGAAACGAGACAGCAGCATGATCTGATAGTAGTACAGAGGATGTTTACTCTGAGACCAGCCTGTTTAGGTGGGTTTTGTGCTGATTCAGGCTGAGGGTGAGCCAAAGTTCAGGAACCCGGGGGGAAGAAGAGAAGTTACTAAAGTTTGGTTAAGAAGCATTTTGTTCACATTGATCAGTGGGGATGAGCAGTTCAGCTAATCATTTATGAAGCAAAGAATGTGAACTTGGAGGGTCTGTGTTTGGTCTCATCATAGGTAACCAGTGGGTGTGAAAGGACTTCAATCTGAAAAGGAACTGGAGAGGGAATTCCCTGGCAGTCCAGGGGTTAGGACTCGGTGCTTTCACTGCTGTGGCCCGGGTTCAATCCCTGGTTGGGGAACTAAGATCCTGCAAGCCACGCAGCATGGTCAAAAATAAATAAATAAATGAACAAACAAACAAACAAATAAATAAATATAAAATGGAACTGGAGAATATGAAATGCAGAATCTCATGCATGTGTCCTCAGAAGAATGGAACTTAAGAACTGAGAGACTGATTTTCCCTAAATGCCTGATTTACAGAAGATGGAGACTTGTCTCCTGACCAATGACTGTTCTCATAGAATCTCTCCCCGTCCTCAAACCAATGAACTTACTGCTTAGACTCTGGCTGGACTTCCCCCTCTTTGTACTCCTTGCCCATGAATACACCCCAAACCTTCAACACACTTGCCTATAACTTGCTACAGCATGTGTTTCCTGAATTGCAATTCCTCTGCTATTCCTGAATAAACTCAATTTCTGGTAATTTGAGCTTGTCTCAGTTTACTTCTTTATTTAGGTTGACAGGGGGTACCTATAATTCTTATCTAAGAGTCATTTTTTTTTACAGTGATTCATTTCCTGGAACACAAAAAGGTGGTGGTCGGGGGGGCGGATTTCTTAACCTTTGCTATTTTCCAAGAGCACAGGGTGCAGTTAAAATTCAACACTGTCAATAGCATATAAATATCACTACATATACTGAATTTTGGGGTTAATTTAAGGAATTTCCAAAGGTAATTTTAACTATACACAATAATCAGCTGGCACCTGCAGAATCTAACACATGCTTAAGATGACTTTACTACAATTACTATTATTTTTTTAAAATAAATAAACAAATTTATTTATTTATTTATTTTTGGCTGTGTTGGGTCTTTGTTGCTGTGTGTGGGCTTTCTATAGTTGCGGCTGGTGGGGGCTACTCTTTGTTGCAGTGCGCAGGCTTCTCACTGTGGTGGCTTCTCTTGTTGCAGACCAGGGGCTCTAGGCACATGGGCTTCAGTAGTTGTGGCACGTGGGCTCAGTAGTTGTGGCTCATGGGCTTTAGACTGCAGACTCAGTAGTTGTGGCACACAGGCTTAGTTGCTTTGCGGCATGTGGGATCTTCCCGGACCAGGGCTCGAACCTGTGTCCCCTGCATTGGAAGGCAGATTCTCAACCACTGTGCCACCAGGGAAGCCCGACTTTACTACTATTATTACAACCACATATGTAAGTTTGAAATTTCAGTTCCCAGTATTTCAGAATCTCTAAAGAATGAAATCCTATATATCTAGATAAAATGCAAAGTCATTTCATTTCCTCAAAAAAGCCTTTCTTGACCCAGACCAACTTTAGTTTAGGGGTCTGTTACCTGATTGCATTCTTAATACTCTTCACATTTGTAAGTCATGCACTTAATACCTCTTTCATGATACTTTGCAAACTCAATGGGAGCAGGGAGCCTATCTGTGTCCTTTGCTGCTGTCTTCCAGCATCTGGCCCATAATAGATGCTCAAATCATATTTGTTGGATGAATAAAAGCTATTTCTATCATTCTCTCACTGTAGAATAGACTGAGGAAATAATAAAATTATTGTTGTTTCTAAAAAAGTTACTTCACCCTCTGCCCTCCAGTGTATGTAGTTTTGACTAGCGATTCCTTGTAATTCAGGTTTGTGAAAACTGGAAGGAGTGTCTTGAGAATCATTTTACAATATTTTGGATAAGTCTATGTAAATGTAACACCATCACTTATTAATCAATACTAATATTTATTAATGCTTATTATATGTCAAATGCTTTACATAAATTTTTTTTAATTTTTGAAATAATCTTATGAGCAAACTGTGGAATATATATAGAAATGATTTTAGACAATTTATATATAAATAAAGACCAGGATAGTCAAAATATCTAACTCTTACTGTAATCATGGATTCCTGGAGCATAGAAAAGAATGGATCCAAGGTGAAGCGGTATCTTTATTTCCTGCAGTTATTTTGCATAATAATTCTAAAATATATACATTATGAAAACAAAGTGTGGTAAAAGGAATTTGGGAGATAATTCTTACTTATGGAGACCCATCCCAAATTTACTACCATAACAGTTTATAAAGGTTTCTCCTCTGATTATAAGTATGGATATTTTTGTGGGGGAAAAAGCATAAAATATGCAGTTATTTGCATTAAACAGAATTTATATAGCATAAATTCACCTCTGTAAGTCACAGGAAATGATGACTAAGTATGGTGTAAGCCAAAAATAATAAGTGTAAATTAAAGACTAATAATATAATTCCAAGTAAGATTCTTTTTTTTTTTTTAAAAGCTTTTTTTTTTTTTAAATTTTTTAAATTAATTTATTTATTTATGGCTGTGTTGGGTCTTCGTTTCTGTGCGAGGGCTTTCTCTAGTTGTGGCAAGCGGGGGCCACTCCTCATCGCGGTGCACGGGCCTCTCACTATCGCGGCCTCTCCTGCTCTGGAGCACAGGTTCCAGAAACACAGGCTCAGTAATTGTGGCTCACGGGCCCAGTTGCTCCGCGGCATGTGGGATCTTCCCAGACCAGGGCTCGAACCCGTGTCCCCTGCATTAGCAGGCAGACTCTCAACCACTGTGCCACCAGGGAAGCCCCCAAGTAAGATTCTTTTGTCCTAGCAGGATACAGAAAAGATGAGTGGAGAGGCCATAGACAAGAGGACCTTGGTGCTGGGTCCCTTGGCTGGGTCCAATAGTACAGGCTTCTGGTCACCACTTAATTCCTAGCCAAATGAGTGGATAAAATAATTCAACAAGCTACTCAAAGATAGAACACCTTCACAGACTTTAGCCATTTCCAAAGTCTTGGACTCTAAAATCTGTTTGAACCTGTTGGGTTATGATGGTGGGAGGAGGGGTGTGGAGGCAGCTCCTTCCATCTCCCAAGGAAGTTTAGTGCTTCATCCTCCTCTCCCTTCCCTCCTTCCTAATGCCTTTGTGTACTCAGTAAATGTGGGGGTTTGGGGAGGATGAAGGATAATTAAGAAGAAAAAAGCCTCTCTTGTCCTTTGTTATGTACCCTCTATTGCCCTGAGGCAGAATCCTAATTACAGTTTTGAAATTAAAAGATAGTTTATTTAGATTAATAGAAAAGAAACTCCAAATTCAAGATTGCCAAACTTGTGTATTATTTTTGAATTCTTTCCAGAATCCAGCCTTTCTGTTTTTCAGAATTTGTTTGATACAGAATAATAATGGTTATCAGAATTAACTCAGGTAGTTATTGAAAAGCAATTTTCTTTCTAAGCCAGTTTGTGTGCCAGGTGCCACTGTCTAGGCACTGGAGTTATATTGGTGAACAAAGCAAAGTTCTTGTCTTCTAATGATGGAGACAAGTAATAATCAACAAAAACGTAACATGATTTCAAGTAGCATTAAGAGCTCTGAAAAGAAAGTAAGATAAAGCATAAGAAATGAAGTGTGTGTGTGTGTGTGTGTGTGTGTCCTTTCCGATGAGGTGATATTGGAAGAAAGATTTCCATAAAATGAGAAGGTTGGGCAAGTGATAAGTTGGGCTAAGAGCTCTCTAGGTAAAAGGTAGAGCAAGTACAAAAGCTTAGAGGGAAGCATGTCCTTGGCAGGAGGCTAGTGTGGCTGGGGAAGAATTAAGGTATGAGTGGGAGGAGACATTAAATCAGAAAGGTAGCCTAGGACCAGATCATATAGAATGTAAGAGATCATGGATTAGGAATTTGGATTTTATATTAAGTGTGATTGGAATCCACTAGAGAGTTTTTGTGGAGGAGTGACATTATCAGATTTACATTTATAAAAGAAGACCTTCTGGCAAAAGAAAAATTACAGGAGATGGAAATTTGAATCTATACAGAAAAACAAAGAGCACTGGAAATGGTAACTATGTGGCTACATACAAAATATTTTATTTTCCTTATATTTAAATATCTTGAAAAGATAATTGTTTAAATAAAAAACAACAATAATATATTGTGGAGTTTTTAACATATATAGAGGCAAAATGTATGTCAACAATGGCACAAAGATAGGGAGAGGAAAAATAAAAGTATACTGTTACAAAATTATTATAGTACATGTGAAGTGCTAAAATATTAGTTGAAGGTAAATTGATAATTAAAGATGTACAGTATAAACCATAAACAACCACTAAAATAACAAAACAAAAAATTATAGGTAATAAGCCAACAAAAGAGATAAAATGGAATCATAAACATACTTAATTCAAAAGAAGACAGAAAAAAGGAACGAACAACAGATGTGAAAAATAGAAAACTAATAGCAATATGGTAGATTTAAACCCAACCACATCAATAATCATTAAATGTAAATGGTCTAAATATCCAATTAAAGGCAGATGGCCAGGTAAAAAAGCAAGACCCAATTATATTGGCTTACAAAAACCCATTTTATTATATTTTTATTTATTTGGCCATGCAATGTGGCTTGCAGGATCCCTGACCAGGGATTGAACCCAGGCCCCCAGCAGTGAAAGTGCCGAGTCCTAACCACTGGACCACCAGGGAATTCCCACAAAAACCCATTTTATTTTATTTAATTTATTTTTTTTATACAGCAGGTTCTTATTAGTTATCCATTTTATATATATTAGTGTATCTATGTCAACCCCAATCTCCCAATTCATCACACCCCCACCCCCCCACCCCTGCCTCCACTTTCCTGCCTTGGTGTCCATACGTTTGTTCTCTACATCTGTGTCTCTATTTCTGCCTTGCAAACCAGTTCATCTGTACCATTTTTCTAGGTTCCACATATATGCGTTAATATACGATATTTGTTTTTCTCTTTCTGACTTACTTCACTCTGTATGACAGTCTCTAGATCCATCCACGTCTCTACAAATGACCCAATTTCGTTCCTTTTTATGACTGAGTAATATTCCATTGTATATATGTACCACATCGTCTTTATCCATTCATCTGTTGATGGGCATTTAGGTTGCTTCCATGACCTGGCTATTGTAAATAGTGCTGCAATGAACATTGGGGTGCATGTGTCTTTTTGAATTATGCAAAAACCCATTTTAAATGTAAAGACACAAATGGGTTGAAAGGAAAAGGATGGAAAAAGAATACATGGTAATATTAATCAAAAGAAAGCTGAACTGGCTATATTACTTCAGATAAAGTAGATTTCAGAGCAAGAGATATTATGAAGGATAAAGAAGATCATTTCCCAATGGTAAAGTGTCAGTTCACCAAGAGGATACAAGAAACTTGAATGTTTGTGCACCAGATTACAAAACTTCAGAATACATTAAAAAGAAAAAAAACTGATAGCACTACAAAAAAATAGACAAATCCACAATTATAGACAGAGATATTTTAACTCCTCTTTTAATAACTGATAGAACAAAATAGAGAATTAGAAAATATATAAAAGACTAGAACACTGTCAATCAATTTGACCTACTGATTTACATAACACTCCAATCAACCACAGAACACACATTCTTTTCAAGTGCATACAGAATACTTATCAAGATTGACCATGTTCTGAGCCATAAAACAACTCTCAATAAACTTAAAAGAATTAGAGTCATACAAAGCTTGTTTCATGACCACAATCGAATTAAATTAGAAATAAAAACAGAAAGATACCCACGGAAATCTCTAAATATTTGGAAAGTAAATAACACCCTTCTACATAACCTGTGGATCAAAGGAGAAGTCAAAAAAGAAAATAGAAAGTATCTTGAGCTGAATAAAATTAAAATATCAAATAAAAAAATTGTGGGATGCAGCTAATGTAGTATTTGGAGGGAAATTTCTAGTATAAAATATTTATACTAGATAAAAAGTAACGTCTCAAATCAATGACCTCAGCTAAGAGTAAATGAAACACACATATAGTGGGAGAAAGAAAGTGATAAAGATCAGACCAGAAACCAATGAATTAGAAAATACAATCTTGTAATCTTAAAAGTTCTCCCTTTGAGATTGGGAATAAAGATGCCCCCTGTTTTTACTTCTATTCATCATAATTATGAAGAGCTTAAACAGTACAAAAAGTCAAGGAAAAAAGACATGCATATTACAAAGTAGAAAATAAGCTGTCATCATTTTCAGAAAATTTAATTGTGAAGAAAATCCCAAATAATATACTAAAGATTTATTAGTTAATATACTCATTTAGCAAGATTTTTAGATCTAAAAATCAATATACAAATATTAATTGAAGTTTGTTACAATAAGAAAAATGTTTAGAAAATGAAGTTTTAAAAATGACGTTATCAGCAAAATCATCAAAACATCCCCTATAAAGGAATAAATATAATCATGAACGGGCATCACCTTCACAGAGAAAATTACAAAAATTTAAGCTATTAAAGACCTAAATAAAGAAGAGATATACAATATTCATGGTTTGGAAGATCATATTTTAAAGATGTCAGTTCTTGTCCTATTGATCTGTGGCTTTAATGAAAGTCCAATACATTTCTGAGTAGGGTTTCTGTTTGGAGATGGGGGAGGTTGTTATAAATGTAACAAACTGATCCTAAATTTTATGTAGAAGTGCCCAAAGCGAGAATGGTTAATACACATTTAAGTAAGAAGACTGTCGAAGGTATTTGCTCTACTTAATATCCAGATTTTATTATAAACCTATAGTTATTAATACAGTGAGATATACAGTGGTTCAGTGTCAAATGTGCAAATGGTACAGGATAGGGGACCTAGAAATAGAGCACACATATAAGGATTTTTGGTATATGACAGAGGTTTTATTGAAGAGAGGTGGGAAAAAATGATTTTTTCCAATAAATTGTATGGGAACAATTGATGTCAATATGGAAAAAAATTAAACTGAGATCTTACTTCTTAAATAGCACAAAATTCAATTCCAGTTGGAGTATAGAATTAAATGTGAAAGGCAACATTTTCAACTTTTGGAAGAGTATATTTGAGAATATCTTTATGAACCAGGGTTGGGAAGAATTTCTAAACCAAACACAAAAACACAAAACTAATGGAAAACGCTGATAAATGTGACTACATTAAAATTAAGCAGTTCTTCTTCATTAAAGAAAAATAGTGAAAGATGAGTAATAAACGAGAAGACTTTGCAACATATATAACTGACAAAGGACTAGTAATTAGTATATATAATGAACTCCTTCCTGTCAATAAGGGAAAGAAATAATCTAATTGTAAAACAGTCAGGTAAACAAGCTCTTTCTAGAAGAGGAAATCCAAATAGCCAATTAGTATACGAAGATCTGTCAACCTCATTAGTAATCAACAATATGTCAGTAAAAACCGTAATGGTTTATAATTTCCAATCCACTAGATTAGGAACTTTTTATGTTTCACAATAGCAAGTATTGGCAAGGATGTAGAATAAGAAGAATTCTCTTCCTGTCCTAATGGTAAAAACACTGTGCAAAAGAGTTTGACATTAACTAGTAAAGTTGGTTGAACACGCTCATACTCAGCAACTTGGGCAGTTGCCTCCTAGTTATACACTTCTGTTTATTCAGTCAACAGATTTTTACTGAGTGCCCACACGTGACAGGTACTGTTCCAGTGCTGGGGGTATAGCAGTGAATAAAGCAGAGAACAAAATTTATGTCATAGTGGAATTTATATTATAGTATAGGAAAACAGGCATTAAATATAAACATAACTTGATAAGTGTTCTGGAAAAAAATAGATCAGTGTAATGGAGATTAAGAGTTCAGAGTAGGGTATAATTTTAGATAGCTGCATAGTGCAGACCTCATGGAGAAGGGATATTTAAGCAAAGGTTTGAAGAGAGTTAGCCATGCAGATACTCAGGGTAAGAGCATTCCAGACAGAGGGAACAGCCGGTACAAAGACACTGTCTTGGTCACCTTGCATTGCTATAACAAAATATCATAGACTGGGTGGCTTAAACAACAGAAACTAATTTTCTCACAGCTCTGGAGGCTGGAAAGTCCAAGGTCAAAGTTCTGGCAGGGTTCAGTTTCTGGCGGGAGGTCTCTTCCTGTCTTGTAGGTGGCTTCCACCTTGCTGTATGCTCACATGTTGGAGAGAGAAAGGGAGTGAGCTCTCTGGTGTCTTTTCTTATAAGGGTATTAATTCTATCAGAACAGGGCCCCACCCTTATGACTTCATCTAGCCTAAATTACCTCTTTATAGGCTCTATATCCAAATATGTTAGCCCAAATACTAGGGGCTAAGGCTTCAACGTATGAATTTTGGGAGGACACAATTCAGTCCACAACAGTCCCTGAAGCTGGACCATCTCTGGCACCTTTGAGGAAAACCAAGTTGTCTGCATGGCTGGAGTGGAGTGAAGGAAGAGGAAGCATTAAGAGATGAGGTCAGAGGTGATGGGGTCCAGATTGTTTAGGGCTTTACAAGTCATTGTGAGCACTTTGGTGTCTACTGTGGAAGAAATGAGGAGTGGAAGAGTTATATGATCTGAATTATATTTTAACAGTAAAAATTCAGTTGCTAAATAGACTATGGGAGAGCAACATGGAAACAGGATGACAAGTTAGGAAGCAATTACAGTAATACAGATGAGAGACAATGGTGGCTGGAAACAGGGGGAGAGCCACATTGGTGGTGATAAACGGTCAGATACTGGGTGTCTTTTAAAGTTGGAGTCAACAGGATTTGCTGATGGATTGGATGGGGGTGTACGTGAAAGAGAAGGGCATCAAAAATGACTCCAAATTTTGTGGCAAACCAATTAGAAAGATGACACTGCTATTAACTGAAATGTGGAGAATATAGGAGAAAAGCTTTTGAGGGGGAACACTGAGGGTCTAGTTTTAGATATATTCACTTTAAGACGTTTGTTAGACTTCCAAAGGAGGTGTTGAGGTCTTGGATACACGGATTTGTAGTTTGGAGGAGAGTTTTGGGCTCAAAATATAAATCTGGAAGTCAAAAACATACAGAAGAAATTTGAAGTTATGAGACTGGTTGAGATCACTAGGAGAGGGAGTGAAGATAGGGTAGCAGGCTCCAAAGACTGTACCCTGGATTATGCTAACACTAAGATAAGCACTTCCCTGTGTGAAAAAGAGGATGTGTACAAGAATATCCACAGCAGCATTATTCATAGTAGCAAAGAACTAAAGACTACCTCAATTCCCATCAACAGTGGAAAGAATAATATGGATCATGGATTATTTTTATGATGGAATAGTATAGAGCAGTGACAATGAATGAACTAGAGTAATATGTACCAATGCGGGTGAATCTCAAAAACAAATGTTGAGAGAAAAACACAAGCCACAGAAGAACACATGAAATATGATCTCATTTATATAAAGTTCAAAACTGAGGCACAATGGAGCAGTGTTTTATTTATTGATACATTACCATAGGGACAAATTATAAAGACTAGCAAGGAATGATGAACACAAAATTGGGGAGAAAGGTAGGGGGGCTGTGATTATTAGAGAGGGTCATGCTAGGGACGTCTAAAAAATTATAAGAGTACAAGATGGCTAGCACGGTGTATTGCAACTTTGATTTTAAAAACACATGCAGAGAAGACTAGAAAGAGTTACACCAAAATGGTAGCAGCTGTATTTGGAGGGTGGCTTTCAGTTCGATTTCCTTCCTGATGATTTGAATGTGAAGTAAAGGAAACAAGAACAGAATCAGCCACTTTATTTTTTGTTTTAGTCAATTAAACAAAATTTGATCACAAACATTTCCTCATGCTTTACAATTTTTTGTAGTCAATATAGACAATTTTTTTTTCTGACTTTTTTTGGGGTATATTCTAACTTTTTAAAAAACAGAGCATGTTATATTTATAATGATAAAATAAACTTTAAAAATAAACTATAATTTTCCTTTCCATTTTCAAAGGTGAAACAAGCTATTGAAAAGGCTTTCAGGATGTCCTGATACATTATTGCAAGCCAAAAAAGATTACTCTCTCTGTTGCAAGCATGACAGCAACACCGTCCTTCAAATCCCATAGCATAGCAGGCAGAGCTGACCCGAAGCATGCCTGGGTCAGAGACCAACATTAGAGCAAGGACTCCTCAGTCTCAGCTAAGGACCCACACTCGTTCTCACTGAGCCAAGAGCTTACCCATTCTAAGGGACAGGGCTGGATGCTCTAAGTGCCTGTCCAGCTATTGCTCTTTCTGAGGATCATTATTGCAGGTGATTCCTCATGATTTGTCCAACAGTTGGTTGGACAAAGGATTGATCTGAAGACACCATCCACGGGCAAGTCAGTGACCTTGAGTGGGCCTGGTGAGAGAACTCTGTCCAGCAGGAATGCACTTTCTGGATTGTGTCTGCTAATCCATTCAGTCTTTCTCTCTCTCTCTCTCTCTCTAGTTTGAATGTAGGATGCCAGGGTAGGTAGAAGTGTTTGGAACACATGTGCACCCAGAAAAGAGGAAGCAGAAGCCATGAGGCACTGGAGGCTAATAGGAAAAGAGACAAAGTTGCAGGTCAGAGAGAAAAAAAGCTATAGAGGCAGAAACAGAGAGAGAAGCTGGAAGAGTAACTACAACTGCAAGCAAAGGGAGCAGGGGTGCTCACTTTTGAGGGGGTTGGCTGCTTCTCTATCCAGGAGGCCTGGAGCTATAGCTGTTGAGACTGAAGCAACCAGAATGTGCATTCTTTCCCCTTACAAACTGAAAGAACCGAATGCATATATTATTTAATTTAATGTTAACAATTCCAAAAGGTGATTCCCATTTTATTGATGAGATTGAAGTTCAGAAAAATTACTTGACTTGACCATGGTTTTGTGAAAACCCCCGATACTTGCTTCTAATGGAATACTTTCTTCTAATGAATAGTAGTAAGGTAGAGTTTTTGAAGCCTATATTCAAGTAGAATAACATAAGACTTTTTTTTCTATTGTAATTCCCTTTTCTGTTCACCTTCCAATGTAACTCTAATGCTTTATTCCCTACTTCCTTCTATTTGCCACTTCCTCTCTTTCTGTCTCATTAACTGGTATCACATACAGGCTAGTTCAACCATGTACTATTTGATACCTGTATTTTGAAGACTTGTCTTGATAAACCCAAGTTGGGATGTTTTATTTTGACACAATTCATAAAATGAAATAATCTGGAAATGCTCAATCGAGGCCAACCTGGTTTAACTAACAGTGTAGCAGGGATTATATGTAATTTGTGAACTGGAAAACGTAATTCCCTAATTAGGAACTAAGAGCATGTTATAGCCTGTGGGGTCCATTTTGGTTTAATATGTTTATTTATAATTCTTGAAGTTTTCTTTCTTTTAAACTCAGGGTATTAGAAAATAAAAGAAATTATTTGAGAATTCATTGAAATATGTATAACTAAAAAGGTCTTATTTTGGGGCTTCCCTGGTGGCGCAGTGGTTAAGAATCCACCTGCCAATGCAGGGGACACAGGTTCGAGCCCTGGTCTGGGAAGATCCCACATGCCGCGGAGCAACTGGGCCCGTGAGCCACAACTACTGAGCCTGCGCGTCTGGAGCCTGTGCTCCGCAACAAGAGAGGCCGCGATAGTGAGAGGCCTGCACACCGCGATGAAGAGTGGCCCCCGCTTGCCGCAACTAGAGAAAGCCCTCGCACAGAAACGAAGACCCAACACAGCCAAAAATAAATAAATAAATAAATAAATAAATAAAGGTCTTATTTAATTACTATTTCCTCCTCAAGATCAGGCAGATTTTTATCTATCTATCTATTTATCTATCTTCCTTGTCCTAGGACTGATGGACAATTCTGAGTCCTGGCCGGGGCCCTCTTTGTTTTCCTCTGATCCTTATCTGCTCGTCACCATTGACATAGAATTTCATTTTTTCTAAGGGTTTATTCTTCATGATTGGTTTAGTATGATGACTTGCCACCTTGCCTCAATAAATTCTCTACTGCTGGTGTTGCTACTTTCTGTTCAGAGCTCTTGGACTCTGTGTTGCAGTCCCTGTGCTGGGCTTGGTTGCCCTCATGCTGGTTTTTGCTGAGCTATGTAACCTAAGTACACACATTCTCTGTGGGTTCCTGACTTCTGTAAGCAAATCTGAGGCTTCCTTGGTTCAGTTGCCAGGTGGCACTACCATTTTTGCTCAGACTTTTCTGAATGTTCTACTGTGACCTTTGTGTCCTGTGATTCACTAGACTTTCCTCTTACCGTAAAGGGAGGAGCCATTATCCTGTGCCTGGGTTTTGGGTGAGGAGGAAATGCCCCTAGGCAGAAAGCCCCTGGACAGACAGTCCTTGAAGACAATAGACAACCTGGTCCACAGTCATTTTCTGGCTGAGAGGGTTTACAACCATGCTGGGGCTCACGGCCAGGCCTGTGTACAGCTGGAGAAAAGCCTCCTACCATACTGTTCTTTAACCTCTCTGCCTCTCTTTATACTTCATAGTGGTCTCATCAATGAGACAGAACTATAGAAGAGTTATCAGAGAGAAAAATGAAAATAAACAGGTTTGGCTCCCAACTGGGCTACTGACATTTGGCTCTTTCTTGAATTTTCCAAAAATTGGATTTAAAAAGGTATCATTCTATTCTAGAAGAAGGTCCTAACTCATCATTCCTCAAGGATTTCTGAGAACGAGAAGTCATTTTTGGCTGTCCCTTCTGGGCTAATAATGCCTGGTTTTTGGTGCAATGGGGTAGGTTCTATTTCAGTCTCTATGGTCTCTGGAGACATGTAGGGCTGTCTGGCTTCAACTCCACCTGGAGCAGCGTTTCTAAACTCCCCAGCAGGGCTGGCTTTATGGGCATGTGACCTATGTAGTCACACAAGGGCCCACACTTAGAAGGGCCTCACTTTTGGTTTAACACTCTGCTGTCGCCATCTTGAAATTCCTGATTGTTTTTGAACAAGGGGCCCACTCTTTCATTTTTCAACGAGTTCCACAAATTATGTGGCTTGTCCTGCTTCTCAGACCGTTCACCTCAGAATCACCTGGTGTATGTAGATAAATCAGATTCCTATTGTATCAGACCCTCTAGGGCTAAAACCCCTGAATCAGCATTTTAATAAACATCCAATTAATTCTTTCACAAAGTTTGCAAAGCCAGAGAACCACTGGGATAGAGAGTCAAGCTATCAGATTCTCAGGCAGCTTTGCTTGTTGAAAGATTAAAACAGAATTCTTGGCTTTTATTTCAGGTGGGAGTGGGGGAAAGACACATCCATAATTAAAAACATTTTATGTAAATTATATTAGGTGGTTTTGTCTTATCGCCAAGATAAATATTTGGAAATATGCCTAAATTCTCACATTCTCAGCATTATTTATTTATTTATGTTTATTTCTATTCCTTTCCCATTAAGTCAGGACAATGCAATCCCCCATTTGTTAACTAATTAGATCTGCTAAAAGGGAATAATATTGCCCTGAAAACAGTCTCAAAAAATCTCCCCCAATCCCCTAAACAACTC
Source organism: Balaenoptera ricei (assembly GCF_028023285.1). Taxonomy (NCBI): domain Eukaryota; kingdom Metazoa; phylum Chordata; class Mammalia; order Artiodactyla; family Balaenopteridae; genus Balaenoptera; species Balaenoptera ricei. The sequence goes on along the minus strand of NC_082650.1, from coordinate 42,316,928 downwards.
ACAAATCAGAAAAGAAGGAGTCCTCATACATGACTTGTAGGTTTATGAGTAGTGCTAGTTGACAGTCCTGCAGGCATATATATTTAATTTTTATTCCAAACTAATTTCAAGACAGGAAGCAAGATCAACTTCCTAGAGGACTTCATTCAGGACTTCCTGGCTCTGGAAGGGCAAGGCCCTGGACATAGGACGACTGGGGACGGCTGTCTTTTTGTGGATCTTTTTTGGGACTGTTAACGTGAAATTAATCAGTATTAGTTGCGCTAAGATTGTAACATTAAATATTTAATCTAGGCTAAATCACCATAGAGTCATTAGAAGGAAAGAGCTTTTCATTACAGTGTACAGAACACAGTTTTAACCAGCCTGCTAGTGATAGGAAAGTCCACCTGACACCAGAAAGCTCCTGACTCATCTGACTGCAGTGCTGTTTGATGTCTAGGCTTGAAATTTCATTGTTTCTAACCACATCAAGCTCAGTCTGTGAACATGAAGTATTTTTCTAATCCATATTCTTAAAAGCTAGGTCAATACACTGTTTTGACTGATTTTCTGTGCATTTAAAATATAATAGTTTATTATGTCTTTTCCTTCTTATGAAAATGAGAGAATTTCTTAGCAGAAAATTTGGGGGAAAAAATCTATACATTGTTGGACAAATATTTTGACGCCTTTTGAAATTTCATTTTACTGAATCCATTTTACTTAATAGTTAGAACTATTTATAATATATCGTTGTCATCTTTTGATTCGAACATACGCATAAGAATTTTTGGAAGTTAATTAGCAATACTATTAATTTAGAACTTTCACCATTATTGATTTTATCTCGTATGTTTTAAAATTAAAATCTTTTGGAGTGGTGTTCATTCTTTCTTTAAATAAACTCTTTTAACCTGGACTTTCCACTGTCTTTTTTTAATCTTTATTGGAGTATAATTGCTTTACAATGGTGTGTTAGTTTCTGCTGTATAACAAAGTGAATCAGCTATACATATACATATATCCCCATATCCCCTCCCTCTTGCATCTCCCTCCCACCTTCGCTATCCTACCCTTCTAGGTGGTCACAAAGCACTGAGCTGATCTCCCTGTACTATGCAGCTGCTTCCCACTAGCTATCTGTATTTTTTTTTTGAATTTTTGAATTTTATTTAATTTATTTTTTTATACAGCAGGTTCTTATTAGTTATCCATTTTATACATATTAGTGTATATATGTCAATCCCAATCCACTGTCTTTTGATAAGGAAATTCTTTACAGAGGAATGAGAACATAAGTCACACCCCCCAAGTCAGACCCCAAAGACAAATAGTATAAATGATTTCCTGAGAGCCTCTTCTCATCTTTCTGTGTTTCCCTGCGGATTCCTCTGCCCCCAGGCTTGGGGTGGCAGGGAGCCTCTCAGTCCGGCTGCTCATAATCAGCCCTTAATGCAAGCCTTATCTGAACCTCTCCCAGAATGTCATTCAGCCATCTGCTCTGCCAGGATGTAAGGCCAGAGAAACAAAGTGAACTGGACTAATTACCTTGACTGCTAAAGTCAGTCAAACAACTGGGCAAGGGCCTTAACAGGTATAAACAAACAAAACCTCACAAATAACTGAGATGTATTTATTGTTTTTGATGTTATCGCCCAATTAAATAGTGAAAATGGTTTGTGTGTGCAGTTATTCATAATTTTGATTGGGCTCTTTCTCTATAAAAGATCTGTTTATTAAAGAACTAATACAGTGTTCTGTGTAAACAGGTTTTATGTGGTTTATAATTATTTGGTTAAAAAAAGATAAACACTAGAAGGATCTTAAATAAAGGTTCGCGTACTCAGGTTCACTGCCGTATCATTTACACGCCAAGAGGTGAATGCAACCCAAATGTTCATCAAGGGATAAATGGATAAAGAAAATATGGTAGATGCACACAATCGAATATTATTCAGTCTTAAAAAGAAGCAAGTCGTGTCACATGTTGCATCATGGATGAACCTTAAGGACATTTTGCTAAGTGAAATAAACCAGTCACAAAAAGACAAATACTGTATGATTCCACTTATATGAGGTATCTAGTCAAATTCATAGAAACAGAGAGTAGAATGGTGGTTGCCAGGAGCTGGGGGGGTAGGGGGAGTAGGGACTTGTTGTTAAATGGGTACAGAGTTTGAGTTTTGCAAGATGAAAAAGTTCTGGAGATCTGTTGCACAGCAATGTGAATACACTTAACATTACTGAACTGTACGCTTAAAACTGGTTAAAATGGTAAATTTTTTTCTTACTACAATTAGACATGAAAATTAAAAAGAAAGGTAAACAGTATATGATGACTAATTAGCTCAGTTAGTTAGGACAGGCAATAAAGTTTAACCCTAACCTTAAAATTAATTTTACTCCAAAATTTAACAGTAATTGTCTTTCTTTGAGCCAATTAGCTTTCCCTCTGTTGTATGTTCTGATACTACATCAGTTACTTTGGCCATCTATTTTCTGAATGTTTGCCCAGTGTTTCATGGCATTGCTACTGGACTGCAAGTTTAAATGGCAGGCCTTTAGGACAGCTTTATAAACAAACATAAAGGATAGCACATTTGCTAAGTACCTCACAATAAGTGTTATATAACCTTCCAAAGGCACGTTATTTAATCTTCCTAAGTTTAAAGTGGAGAAGAGAAAACACACAAATTCCCACTCCCTTTTCATTTGTGCTTTTAAATTTTTAAAATTACTTTTTTGACATTAAAAAAGCATCTTCCATTTATAGATACTAAAAGCTAGGGAATTTTAGTTGAAATTAACCATTTTGCTTAGACTGTGCATTCAAATTTAATAGGTAAAGTTCATCAACAGGCTGCCCAATTTACAATTACAAATTCATTTTCTATTATCAGGCACTGCACTATAAGAGATAATCTCTTTCTGTTCACCAATCTAGTACAATTCTTGTAAACACTAGAAGGAAACATTGGGTTAAATGTTTAACAATTTTTGCCAATGACTAATGGTTGACTTTGTAAATGAAAGTGGTTTGAACTCAAGTTTGACATAGTACAGTTCCTCCTTTGGAGGAATAGTACCAAATTCAAGATAATATATCTAACAGCAAACTTTGTATTATTTTGTACCAGTATTACTATAATCGACTGATCTTTTGTCATTCTCGATAGCCCTGTGTCCTTTTTAGAAATGAAACAAATTTTAAAAAGTGTATTGAGCAAATTTATTACTTTGAGAAATATCCAGCTCAGTCTTTGTAGGCGATATTAATTTATAGTTCATTGCATTTACATTCTCAATGAATTATTGGGAGACTTCCACCAAAAGTTTTTGCTGGAAGAATTTAGATCATTACTTTTGGCTTAGGTCAACTATTAACCACATATGAAATATGGATTTTTTTCCTTAAAATCTCACTCGTGTAACATATTTCATTTCACGCAGTTATATATCATCAATCTGTAATCTGAGCTAAACTGCTGCTGTGTCTAAATCATTGTATCATTTATTTAATTTTACTCTTCCCTTTCAGAAAATCAAAGTGCAACTAAAGTAGAATTAAAATAAAATGACAGGATAAGAGAAAAAAATTACAAGTGAAAATATATTATAATATAGCTCTTTGTTAAAGATTTATACACTGTGGTTACATTGTATTCCCTTCATGTAAAAGTAAATTTACACAGTTTTCCTATTGAAATAGTCTTAGGCCTATCTCCCACCACTAGTATTAGAAAGGAATTCCACCATCTTGGAAAATAACAGAATTTATGATAAATGTAACCATGAAGTAAATATGTTGGGACAATAATTTTTTATGTTTATTACAATAGTGTTGCAAGTCGCCTAATAGAAAGCATATTGCTGATCATGTAGCATATCCTTCTAGAACTGGTGCCACTTATTGGCAGGGTACAAGGACACAAATGAAATTAAGAAACAAAAGTCAGGGAGTAAAAATATTCACAAATATAGTTTTTAACTCTTTCCTTTTGACAAATGCTTTTATTTGTGAAATTATTATTTTTATTTCAATAAGCTCTTTACCAGTAAGCAGACAAGCACATCCATAATTTATTAAGCTATTTCAGATCTTAAATATTCTTCCCTAGGCCTGACTTTCTCATCTCTCTTAGCAGATGATTTTCTTATCTCCTTAATCACAGAGAGTCTATCAGGAGACAGCCTCCTCATTTTCATATTTCTTTCTCCACCCCCTACTCCTAAGATAGCTCTGTCTAGACCAGGACATAACTTACTCCCTCCATTTTAGAGGAATTATTTTTCCTACTGTCAGAAATTTAATCTCCATTGTTCCATTGACTCCACTCGTCTTTGCATTCTTCCTTGTACCACGGGTCTTTCTTGTATTTTTGTCCTGTTAGGATTTCCTCCTCCTTACAATACAAACACACTGAAGTCTCCATATCAAACAAAGGAAACAAACGCATTCACAAGTCCACACCCCCACCAACCCTACAGCACCCTCTATCTACTAACTTATTTTTCTAATTCATTTATAGCTGAAATTCTCCCAAGAAGCCAACAGTATCTTTACCTCTCATCTCTTTTTTTTTTACACTTGAATTCACTGCAGTCTACTCCCAACAATTAACTAAAATTTCTCTGTCCAAATCATCAGGGTTCTCATTGCTAAATTTGACACTTTTCAGTCTTTTGCTTACTACATCTCTCCTCAAAGTTCAGCATTCTTGTTCATTCTGTCTATGAAAACTTTTCATCTTGTTTTCACTTTACACTAATCTTTCATGGTTTTTGGGATATCTTTTTGGCATCCTTCTTCCTTTACATTTCCTTTAAACATTGGCACTCACTAGTAGCCTACATGCTCAGACCTCTTTTCTTCTTAATCTACACACTTTCTATGAAAGACCTTCTCTATTTTGCTGGCTTCAATTATGACCTGCATGATGGTGAATCTCAGATCCATATTACATCCCAGATTTCTCTCCTGGACTTTTGCCCTTGACTGTGCCACAAGCACCTCAAACCTAATTTGGTCAGAAAATTGGAGTCTCTACTGAATCTGGTTCTCTTCTGTGTGGTGTCCTGTTCAATGGACCAACAGATATCCAGTCATCCAAGATAAACTGGGACACAGTCTATTTTTCAACTTCTCCCTTCACACCACATCTAATTAGTGTCAGAGTCTTGTCAATTTTACCTCTGTAGTATCTTCCAAATTCATCGCCTTCTCATGTCACTCATTGAATTCTGAGCATTATCATCTACTGATAGAAACAATCACCTTACTACTCTTTCCACATTCAGCCCGATCTCATAAAGTCAATTCTTCATCTTAAAAAACAGAAAATTTTCTAACATTCAAATCATATTATGTTATAGTCCTATTTAACATCTTTAATAGCTCTTTAATGCCTTTAGAAAAAAAATCCCACTCATTAGCATAGTGAAGAAGATCCTTTATTTGGCCCCTCTCTGACTCTCCAAACTCATCTCCTAACACAACTGCTATTTCTTTCTTGTAGCCTTCACTCAAATATTAAACCTCTCTCAGGTTGTAAAAAAGGCCAAATGTTCTGCCTCTGTGTCTTTGCAAATCCTATTATTGTTGTTTGGCACATTTTTCCTGTCCCTTTTCATACCACGTATCCTTCAAAACTTAGCCTGGACATCAGCTCCTCTGAGAAACTTCCCACTGGTTTCGTTGTCTGTCTTGTGAGCTCATTTTAAATCCTGTGCTTAGATCATAGCACTTTTTCATTTATATTGAAATTATTTTCCTCTTCAAACTCCTGGAGGTCAGGGACCTTTATCTCTGATTTCTCAGTGGCTGGAAACACAGTAACTGATAGAGTTGGTGTTCAATAAATGGAAAAAGAATGAATGAAGGTGGAAAGAAAATTAGGTGTTTTGTTAGAGCCAAATAAGGAACTCTGAGATCCTGTTCTAGTTATATTGAGATTTGAGAGAGCAACTCAATTTCATTATCTAGAAGATAGAATCAATTGTGATGATGATTTCTAGTTTTTCTTCTGAAAGATTTTGACAATAGAATTTCCTAAGTATAGAATTTTAGGACTAGAATATACTTTAGAAATTAAAGCTGTGTCTATTAGCCACAGAGACACAGCCATAATATATTTTATATATTATAATGTCAAGTAAATATATAAATATATAAATATTATTAAAAGACAAGATATAAGATTCTCTGGTAACTACTCAAAACAATCTTGCTTATTAAAGTATTTTAAGTGGTGTAATGTATATAAAAGTTGATCCATTGTAATGCACCCCTTCCTAAGATATTCTTCTAGAGAAATTAGCATTTCCCTGGCTTAACTGTAACCTTTAATGTCTTTCAAATATTATTATTGCATACATTCTCAATTAACAAAGAGCAAAGTAAGAATATTTGCAACTATATAGTTTCAACATCTGACGGAAGAAAGTACTCTCATTTTATTTTCTGTTTTCTGAAATACTTTACTAAGTTTATCAACCACAAACAACAAGTTTCCATTACCATTTTAATGTTGGCTCTACCCTGTCAAATGTAATGGTCAAAAGGTAAACCAATTTAGTCACCCAAATGTTTTGTTTACTTAACCTAAGGCAATGGGTTTGGCTTTCCTCTATTACCTGGAATCATGAATAAATCAGCCAGTAATTGTGGTATCTTGCAGTTACTAGGGGCTAAAAACACACTATTTGGTGCTGCAGTTGTATGCATTCATACTTGTTCTTTAAACATTATTCCATGACCTCTGTGGAATGTTAAAAAAATTTTTTTTTATAATTCAAAGTAATTTGAAAACCAGTTGACTAAATTGTTATGCCTAATGATGCTTTAATCTAAAAAGTCAGAAATAAACAAGTAACAAAAATATATTTAAATAACAACCACAAAACCCACAAATCCTTCTAAAATCTACCATGCAAATATTTCTCTTGCTTTTGAGAATTTCCACCTCTAACCTTGTTCTACCTGCTTATGCAGGACTGTAGCCTCTTATAAATTCCCTCTCTCCAAGAATTCCTGGAAGTCCTCACACACACACATACACACACACACACACACACACACTCACACATACACACGTCTCATGAATTACTGAGTGACATTTTCCTCACTCTCCCATGCCTACTGCCTCCTGTTTTTCCTCCTTCCTCAGCTGTACTTCTAAGATTTGTCTTCTCTAAGCCAGTTTGGGGAGACATCCTCACTTTATTTTGATGTAATACTCTGTTAGAAAGTTGTCAAAGTACCACTGCCTTACGTCCCAGTGTATAATGAGATTTTAGGGCAACCAGCTCTTAAACCACTGGAAATGGGGTTAGAAACAATTCCATCTTGCCCATTGTCCCTTTTATATGGGCTATCATCCAAAAATGCAAGCCTCTCCATGTATCAATAAATTCTTGAACAGAGGACTCACATCTTCCTTGGGGATTGGGTTATACAGGTGGTGCTTAAGGCAAAATCAGAATCACTCTTGAAAAGCCTTCAAATTATCCACACAGGATAGTGTATGTGGTTTTGTACAGTTTTGTACAGAAATTCTTTGAGATCCACTGAGGTAGACTACAGGAAGGAACGAAGGGAAAGAATATAGGTAGTTGTGTCTGACTTGTTTCCTTCAAAGCAGTCATTACATTCCTGGTGGTAAAGTGGGTGGAGGATTCTGAAGTGTTCTAGCTTATCTGCTGACCAATCCACTCTGTTTATATATTAAACCTTTGCAGTCTGAATATACACAGAGTTTGATTTGTGGTGGTGAGAATTAAATGAGATAATATATGTGAATGTACCTAGCTCAGGCTTTGGCATGTAGTTAATACTCAAAAAAAGAGAAAAAAAAATGTTTACTGGGTTTGAGGATAAATCTTGCCTGGTCAGATCAACATATACACTGTTCTTTGAAAATGAGCCACCTGTTTCCTGTTTTTCCAAGTTGCTTTTCCTTTTTGAACAGCTGTCATTTCGTGGGCATTGGTCTCATGACCTCTAAGTGGAGTCAGAGCTTTATCAAGGGTTAAGATCTATGTCAGCCTGTGTGTCTGATGCGTCCCCACTGGACATACAGTCTCACCCACACTCCTCTGTACAATTCTTTTCCAACTCAACACTCTCCATTATCCTCACTTTCTCCATGCTCTAAAGCTCCTTTCTTGAGTAACAAACTCTTCAATTATTTGTAGGCTTTTCTTTCTTTTCTCCAGTTCCTTTCCTTGCCTGAGACCCAGTTGGACACTCTTTTTTTTTTTTTTAATTTATTTTTGGCTGCATTCGGTCTTTGTTGCTGAGCGCGGGCTTTCTCTAGTTGCGGCAAGCGGGGGCTACTCCTTGTTGTGATGCGCGGGCTTCTCATTGTGGTGGCTTCTCTTGCTGCGGAGCACGGGCTCTAGGCATGCGGGCTCAGTAGTTGTGGCTCGCGGGCTCTAGAGTGCAGGCTCAGTAGTTGTGGCGCAGGGGCTTAGTTGCTCCGCGGCATGTGGGATCTTCCCGGACCAGGGCTCAAACTCGTGTCCCCTGCATTGGCAGGCGGATTCTTAACCACTGCGCCACCAGGGAAGTCCCCAGTTGGACACTCTTAACCAGGATTAAAAAAAAAATTTGATGTAGTGTTTTATTTGTTTGCTTCATGCTCCATCTTCTTCAAGGCCAGAAGTGGGGTCATTGTCCTCCTTGCTTCCAAGTGTGGCTTCCAGACCATTATTCTTTCTCATTTAAACCCTGCTCTTTGAGGCTAACCCTTTTGCTCTCATCTAACAATATTCATTAACACTTACTGAAAACTTCTATTGAGCCAGGCAGTGTGCTAATCGCTTTGCACAGAGTATTTCATTGAAAACTCACAATAACTCTGTAAGGTAGAAACTATCATTATCATATCATTGTGAGGTTTATAGAGGCCAAGAAACTTGTTCTCATCTGAATACCAAGGATAAAGGGTGGGTGCCTAATGCATTGGGTTTACGGTGAGGTATAACGTATGTAAAGAGCTCAGTAAATACCATGTAAGTGTTTGCTGTTATCTTGTTGCTGAAGGAGACTCTGAGAAAGTGGGGGAGCTGGCATTCAAACCCTGGCAATCTGACTCTAGAACACGTGTCCTTAATCATTATGCACAGCCAGGTGACATTCTACTGACCTCGTCTCATTCAGTAACAAGATCCTTGGCTCACAGCCTTTGAAGCCAGTTCTGCTTCAGTTCTCTGAGGCTTTTTCATAGTGCATGATGTGGCTCATTCCCAACCCTTGCTCTTTTTCCTTTGTCTCCTCTGCTGCAACTCCTTCTTCTACCTTTTTCACATCACCTCACTGCCACAACATACCCTGCATCCTTCGCTACCTCTGAAATCTCTACCTCACATATTTCACTATCTCGTCACAACCTAGTGCCTTTTAGTACGTCCTCACTGACACGCCCACTCCATCACAATTTCATTATCCATCAGCTATTCTTCACTTCTCTTTTTGCCCAGCTTAGATTTTTACGGTTCAAATCATAATCATGTCCTTGTAGAGACTCTCAACCCCCTTATCTATCCCTCTGCCTTTCACACTCACCTGACTTTAGCACTGGTTGAGCCCAACTATCTACTTTCTTTGTACCTACATCTGAACAATTGTGTATGGCTGGAGAAAAAAATCAGTAACCAGACTGACTGTTTTTAACATCAAACAAATCCATCATCGTATTTAAGTCCCTTAAAGAGGCACTTGGCACTGCGTGACATTATAGTGTTTCCCTAGTAAACTCAACCACTTTCAAGATAATTATTTTATATTTTCTCCCCTCACTTCACGTCTCACATCTTCTCTTTACACTCATTCTCACTGATGATTTCATTTCTTACTTCATTAAGAAAATAGAAGTAATGAGATGGAAACTTCTTCAACTTCCCATTTTCAGACCCATTTAAAACCACCCCTGCATGAGTCCCTCCTTTTCTTCTCTTTTTCTTAATACAGAGGAAGTACTCTCTTTTGTCAAAGACCAGCCTCTGCATTTGTTCTGGATCTGATTCTCTCCTGTTTTTGCAAGGATTTCCTCCTTCTCTTTTCTGCATGTCCAACTCTCCCTCTCAGCAATGTTCCAGGTTGGTGCGTCCTAAAAATCCTCCTGCAGGTGCACACACCCTTTGAATGTTTAGGAAGCTTAGATTTGAAGGGGACCACTTTCTTTGACCTCTGTCTCTGCTTCCTCAACCACATTCATTGTGTCCCCACCTCATCAGCCCACTCCCATTTGGCAGATGCCACTTCTCCACTGAAACTGCTTTTTCTAAGGTCACCAATGAGTTCCATGCTGGCAAACCCAATGGTTGCTTTCTTGTCTTTAGTTATTTCACTCACAGGATGGCTCCCTTTTTTCATTCAGGTCACATCTCTTTAGCGAGACTTTCTCTGACAGCTCAAGCTGAAATAGTGCCTCCCTTCCCCCATAATGGCACCATTACATCACTCTGCTTTATTTTCTTCATGGTACTTATTATCTGAATTTATCTTGATAATTTATTTGTTCATTTGCTGACTGGGTGTCTCATGCCCCCGCCTAGAACAGTGCCTGGCACATCACAGATGCTCAATAAGGATTTGTTGAGTGACAGCACAATGCTTTATTTAGAATCTTCTCTCCCCTGTGATAACTAAGCTTTTGTTAACTGGATGAGGTTTGTCTGCCCCTGACCACTCTCTAATATTAGTAGAGCTTTCTAGTGCCTCTATCACTGAGACTTCCGGGTGGGCCACCCTCATTTGTGGACAGGTCTGAGTCCCCTAAAGGACCAGCTTCATTTTAGTGCTGTGCTTCCCGTCTCTCTCCTCCTCTTATTCTCCCCACCCATCCATACCACTCTGGAGACACATTTCTAGTCTTTTCTTTTTTTCAATATGATCCTTGTTTTAAAACCTCCTTCTTCCTAAATACTAATTACAGGTTGCTGTGTTGGTGGTGATTGGTGGGCATCTCTGAGCCAGTTTGCGAATGTCACAGTCCTACACTTGCTCTTTAAAACTGTAAAACGTCCCTGTTTGGGGCCAGCTGGCTAAGTTCTAGATCTTGTCTCTAGTCTTCTGAAATCTTAAGTACCTGGGTCAAAGTTATTTGCAGGCTTGACTTTTGTCAGCTAGTCATTAAAATATTGTGGGCACCCAGTGAAGCATACTGATAGTGAAAACTAGGAGTGTGCCTATGAGAAGTCCAATCTACATCTTTTTCTAGTCGACAGGGCAAAGCAGCAACAGTGCCAAAAAGAATATCCAATTAAAAAAAAAATCACCAACTGTTAGCCAGACAATGTTATTCTCCATTCTCCTATTGTTAAACAAACATGAAAACAAAACAAAGCCCACAAGGGCATTAGTATTGAGAAATATTTTGGATTCTAGTTTATTATGTTTTGAGTGGTCTTCAATCTCTTTAATTCATGATTTATTGATAATGAAAATATTGTCATATACACATGGACATAAACATCTTCTTGAGACCTGGACTCAGCATGCGTGTATGCTAGAAACCTAACACTTTACGGTCAAGTGCCACTGGTTATTCAATTTCAGCTCCTATCCTGACCACACCCAGTAAACGTGCCATAACCAGGTGATTGTTTAATTTACCATCTAAACTGGGATACTATTAAAAATTAGGCTGGAAAAACATGATTATAAGAGGACTGTCTTAAGAAAATGGGAACATATAGTCATTCCAACCATAAGTTCCTATGATGGCACAAACCAGTCCAATCTCCTGCAAGTGGAACAGAGGCTCTGGCCCCTGCCGCTGTGACTCACTGCTGCCCTTGGTCCACAGGCTTAAAGATGTACAGAAGGCACTGTTAATCGTGAACGAGGGACTTACTCTTTACAAGTGCGTTCTTGTATTCGCACAGGTTTGTGATAACAGACCATATCCTTTTTGGTGTTTTCCAGCCCACCTCTCACAAAATAAAGCAGGTCTTAAAATAAATGTCTTTGAGAAAGAAGGAAATTTCTCTCTTTGAGAGAAAAAGCAGAGACAAAGAGAATTTTTCTCTGAGAGAGGCTTACGTGAACTAACTTCCCTTCCCCCAGCCCAACCACCGTTTAATTCGACATGAGTCTTCAATGGCAAGCAAAATCAAATCATTTTTAGAGAGCATCTGACTTTCAATGCACTTGCCATTTCTAGCAGAAGAAAAATGTGTGTGTGTGTGTGTGTGTGTGTTAGGGATAGTGGGGTGGGTGGCAAAACAGAATGGAAAAGAACTGAGGTTTGTTAGAGCTAAATTTGCCTTTTCTCCCCTGAATGTGTGTGTGTGTGTGAAGCACATGAACAAAAAAGTTTCTTAGAGAAAGGTTATTATTACACATGCCAAAAGCAAGCCAATAATTTGATAATGCTTATATTCCAGTAAAATTTTTCAAAGGCCAGGACACCAAAATGCTCTTCCTCCTTCAGGGTGGCTTCTGTGAGCTGATACTCGTTATCTTCCTTTAATTGAGGCCCTAAGGCTGGCCCGGGGGAAGGGCACCAGCACTGTTCTCTGTACTCACTTTAAGCTGTGAGCAGTCAACTGTGAGAAAAAAAGCGATGAATACTGAGAATATGAGGCATGTTTGGAAGTAAAGAAACTCTTTTCCTTGGTGGCTCAAGGAATATTCCTCCTCATTTCATATCCACCTTGTATGTGCATGAAGTCTTTGATTCCATAGGTGAGCTCACCTTTGAAAGTCGTCGACTCCTACCTCCTCTTTATTGGCCGCTTCACGCTGAGCTGAGTCTGAGTGTCTCCAGAGACAGCAAACTTGTTACCTCCCACTGGAAGGTTCTGACTGCTGAAAGGTGCCTTCTTTAATTGAACGGAAATCTGTCACCCCAGATGAGCAACGTTCTTGTTTGCCCAGCAATGCTCTGGTTTTAACTGCAAGTTTTGCATCCTGGGGTACCCCTCCGCCCTGGGCACACAAGGACAGATGGTCACTCTGTCTTTAATGCTCATCTGTTGGCCCTATTGTCCATCTTGGGCTATGCAAAGAAGTGCTATTATTTCTTCTAAATAAATCCATTTTGACACACTTAAGGCACATTTCTCTTGTTCCAAACATTCTCAGCTGACATAGCTTTAGATTCTTTATTTCACACTCAATCTGCTCTGCTCGGAATGAGCTGTCCTTTGTTGGTGGAGAAGCTTTCCCTTCCTTTCCACATGTTTCCACAGAGGAGGGGAATTTTACTTCCCTTTTCTTTGGGGAGAGGGTGGGTGTGGACACTTTTGTTTTACACTACCCACTTTTTTTTCTTATCCCACTGAGAGGAAGAGCTGCAGCTAATCTTATTGTTGAAAACACATCCTTTGGGCCAGGGTTCTCACAATGGCCAGGATTACTTTAGCTCAAAGGTAAAAACAGTTGCTCAACATCACTAATTATCAGAGAAATGCAAATCAAAACTACAGTGAAGTGTCATCTCACACTGGTCAGAATGGCCATCATCAAAAAGTCTACAAACAGTAAATGCTGGAGAGGGTGTGGAGAAAAGGGAACCCTCCTACGCTCTTGGTGGGAATGTAAATTGATACAGCCACTATGGAGAACAGTATGGAGGTTCCTTAAAAAACTAAAAATAGAACTACCATATGATCCAGCAATCCCACTCCTGGGCATATATCTGGAGAAAACCATAATTCGAAAAGATACACGCACCTCAGTGTTCACTGCAGTACTATTTACATGTCTTGAGCTAAGTAAGACATGGAAGCAACCTAAATGTCCATTGATAGAGGAATGGATAAAGAAGATGTGGTACATATATACAGTGGAATCTTAGCCATAAAAAAGAATGAAATAATGCTATTTGCAGCAACATGGATGGACCTAGAGATTATCATTAAGTGAAGTAAGTCAGACAGAGAAAGACAAATATCATACATCACTCATATGTGAAATCTAATTTTAAAAAATGATACAAATGAACTTATTTACAAAACAGAAACAGACTCACAGATTTCGTAAACAAACTTATGGTTACCAAAAGGGAAACGTGGTGGGGAGGGATAAATTAGGAGTTTGGGAATAACACACACACACTACTATATATAAAATAGATAATCAACAAGGACCTATTGTATAGCACAGGGAAATCTACTCAATGTTCTGTAATGACCTATATGGGTAAAGAATCTGAAAAAGAGTGAATAAGTGTATATGTATAACTGAATCACTCTGCTGTGCAATCGAAGCTAACACAGCATTGTAAATCAACTATACTCCAATAAAAAAATGCAGAATACACAACTATGCATTACCTGTATAATTCCAATTTTGCTTGAAATATTTTTAAGATTTACGTATAACTATGCATAGACAAGAAAGAATGTGATCAAGAGCAATGATAAGTTAGCCTGAAAAAAATGTGACGAACAGGCTCTATCCTGTCTTTTTCACTGCCAGTCTCAGCCCCAGGGATCACACAACAGACTCGACTTTACTCCTTCCTCCTTCCTGCTTCCAGGCAGTGAGCACGCTGGCAGCAAGATGGAGCCTGTCCTCTAGAGGCAGCCAGAAAGTTCCATGATTTTGCTTTAATTTCCAATTTCCCTGCTTCCTGGGTGAGTACGTCAGGTCATTTAGAGAGGGTGAGAGGGAGGAGGACCCACCACTTCCTTCCATTTTTCTAGGGAACCCAACACTTGTCATAACAATTAATAAGTGTAATTCTTTGGTCTCTCTTTTGACTTAATACTTCAGATCTTTTCTTTATCCTTTGCAATAGTGATGGAAAGGAGGAGTGACTCTTTGAACTGAAAGCACATTAAGCTGGAATTTAAGATATAGTGCCCCAAATGAGTATAATACTTCATGTGTGACAACTTTTGTTTTTGTTCCAGATTCAGCACTTCTTTAATCCAGTGTATGATCACATTAGTTATTTTACTGTCTTCATTCTAGGTTCCTAGTTTTCTTAATGATGACTAAAATCCCCGATAAAGAACACATTTTTCCCCACGCTTCTGTGCTGGTTGTTTCTACCAAAGTCCAAAGGTTTGGCCACCTCTGTACCTACCATTCACTTCTTAACTCACTGCTGTAAGCCTCCTGTCCCCCAGTGCTCTGGTGTAACTGCTGCTTTTAAGGTTACTGATGATTTTCTACTGGGCAATGATCTTCATCCCTGGCCCTCTGCTTTATCACCATTCACTTATACTGGGTGACCTCCTTCAAACCAATGGCCCTTATCTACCACGTATGCATTGATGATTCTCAAATCTATACCCACAGCCCAGATCTCTCTCCCAACCTCCATACTCATGTAACCCAGTTGCCTGTAAGATGGCTCTACCTGAATATCCTACCTGCAAATTCAACATACCCCAAATCAAATTCATTATTTTGGTGCAAGATGCTAATTTTACTCCAGCAGTCACTATGTTAGAGACTGGCACTGCTATTCACTTAATTTCCCAAGCCAGAAACCTGAGTACTATTCTTAATTCTATTCTCTTTTTCTTTCTCTGCCACCAATTTGTTCTGTTAATCCTACTTCCTAAATATTTTTTACATCCCTCTCTTGCTCTTGGGTCTCATTGTCACTGCCTTACTGCCCTTTCTTGTTGGTGTTGCTTCAATGCTGTCCTCTCCGCCTCCAGTCCTACCCATTCCCACTCCACACAGTCGCCAGAGTAACCTTTCTAAAAGACAAATCAGACCACGTCACGTCCCTGCTTTTAAAATCCTTGAATGAGCTCTCGTATGCTTCAGAATAAAGATCAGACATTTTGGGTTAACACAGACTGCCCTTCGTGGCTTGTCTCCTGACCATGCTTTAGCCTCATTTCCCGCCACCCTCCCGACCTCTGGCACCCTCATTCCTACCATTCTTAACAACATGCAAGTTCCTCACTACATTGTGCTGCTCTACGCTGCAGTGCTGTTTCCACACACTGCTCCTTCTACCTGGAATACCATTCCTCCCTTTGCCCTATCAAACTCCAGCCCACATGTCCTCATGATCATATCAGGGGTTACACTCTCTAGAAGTCTCTCCTGAGCCCATCTTCTTCCATTATCAGCCAGTCTCATGTGTGATGCTGTTGTTGGAATCTAACTAAAACTCATGCCTAAATGGACAGTCATTTCAATTCTCCACTGAGATGACTCAAAAGAAGATCTTTGGGTGAAGAGTAAAATTTTCTATAGAAAGCCCCTCTACATCGCACCATTAACAAAAACAAATGAATTATCATGTCCCAAAGCTCTATACTATAAAACACAGTGGGTATATTATATCCTGGAATATTTTCAAAGGAGGACTTGCCAATTGCCTGTCACAATCATAGAGGGTTCCTAGTAGTTTGCTCAAGAAACATCTGGTTTGGCAAAACTGAGCCACAGAGCTTCCCAATGAAACAGCCAAGGTCCTAAGTAACCTCAAGAATGATTTGTTAGATGGAATTACTGAATATAAACTAATTGAACCAGAGAATATCTGCCAAAAATAATGATTTTTACCTTCAGAATGATTGGTCTTAACCTATTCTTTCTAATAATCATTAGACAGCTGAATCAATTAATTGTCTATTGCTGCTATTAGTTCACGACAATAAAATTGTGTCAATAGTGTATGGGAGGGATATTTTTCTTTCTCTCTGTAACTGGAGAATGTGCTTTCAAATCATCCTAAAGAGGTTTTATTTCATTAAAGTATAAATTTAAGAGGAGTTTAAATTAGAATATGATCGGGCTTCCCTGGTGGTGCAGTGGTTGAGAATCCGCCTGCCAATGCAGGGGACACGGGTTCAAGCCCTGGTCCGGGAAGATCCCACATGCCGCGGAGCAACTGGGCCCGTGAACCACAACTACTGAGCCTGCGCGTCTGGAGCCTGTGCTCCGCAACAAGAGAGGCCGCGATAGTGAGAGGCCCGCACACCGCAATGAAGAGTGGCCCCTGCTTGCCGCAACTAGAGAAAGCCCTCGCATGTAAACGAAGACCCAACACAGCCAAAAAAAAAAAATTATAATATGATCTTTTAGGAAGTTTCTACAGATCCCAAGTCTCATGGTGGTGCTAAAGAGGAGGTTTTGTGTAAGAATTACCAGCTTGGGAACATACAGCTTAAACTATAATTGTTCCTGGTCTAAGAGTTAAAGGCCCAGGACAGTCAACAATATTTTATTCACACCAAAATGACTGCTTGTGCGACCAATGCCATGTTATACTTTTGTCTTGACAAATGTCTTCAGAAGATGATTAGAGTTTAACAGGCTCTACAGTGAGAGAGGGGATGCTAAAGATCATCAGCTCTACTCATGTTCTTTTGGACTAAAAATTAGAATTAAATAGTCATAAGGGTTAGATGGAGTGTCTGACAACAAATGTGACTGTGTTGTAAAACACTGTTTATTTTTTACAAATGAGGTAAATAATATTTCACACCCAGCCGGCTAGTATCTTGCCTAGACTTAATAAAGACAAATACATATGTTCTCAAGAATTAGAAACCATCAGTGAGAACAAACAAATCCATTTCTTAAATATGGATTATAAAACAGAAAAACGTAAGTCTCCAGGTGCTAGGTGGGATCTGGACTTCTGCAGGCTTTATCAGATCCACACCAAAGATGAATTAGTCCCCAGTTACACCTAAATGTTTAATGTTTAGTTAAATTAATAAATGTCAAAAAAAGTTGTGTCAAGAATATTTAATTACAAAAATTCTTATCAAAGAATATTTAATGGCACAACAAAATGTTTAAGTGAAAAAATTTAAGAGCAGCATATGTAGTATAATCTTAATTTTTAAAAACACATAGATATGCCTATAAAAATATTGGAGAAGTATTCAGAAAGATTTTTATTTGTTTGTTTATTTTGAAGAGTTAAAATGAGGGGAAATGGTCAAAACCCTTTGACCATGTTTCAAAATGCATCCTACGGAGTATGGTAAGCAGGTATTGGCAGACGGTGCTGTAGACCACCAAGGATGGGAACATGAACAAACATTTCCTCTGTTTTGTCTCATGTGCAATATCAGTTTTTGGTTTTGACTATTTTTAATGAGAAGTTTTATACATGAGTTGACACAGCTGATCCTAAAAGAATGGCATGGGGGAGAAAGCCCCCCTCTGCCATGCTGACCCTGGTAGACTATGGTACTTTGTGGATAATCAGCCTGCACAAAGCAGTTTTCAACTGTACTGTGATTGTTCATCTGTATTCTGCACTGTACAGTTGTACATTATTTCTAGATGAGCATATATCTGCAGAAGAACAGGGTTTCTGGCTCCTACATGGAAGCCCCCATGCCGAAATCTGTGCCATTTCCACTGAACAGAGGGCTTTGGAATTGGTTTGGGGAGGTGAAGTAATGTTTTTTTCCCTGTTGCGGTCTCTGTCATATGGTATGTGGACACGCAGAGGGAAGGGTGGCCATTCCTATGTCACTGCATGTTTGTGCACACGCATGTGTGTCTGTGTGTGTTTGTGCTGGTGGGTGTACTCACGGGATGAAGAGGATGCAAATGGTTTGGTCTATAGGATCAAAGGGCTTGAGCCACGTGGGTGGACACTGTCTGCCATGATTCCATTTAATAAGGATAGAAAAAGGCAGGCTTTTTTTTGTTTGTTTGTTTCTGATGGTGGGGGCAG
The DNA here is from genome assembly GCF_028023285.1 of Balaenoptera ricei. Classification (NCBI taxonomy): domain Eukaryota; kingdom Metazoa; phylum Chordata; class Mammalia; order Artiodactyla; family Balaenopteridae; genus Balaenoptera; species Balaenoptera ricei. The sequence continues at coordinate 42,298,323 of NC_082650.1, read as the reverse complement.
GTGATGGGCTCACTTGAGCTTCTTTGTGCTTCCAGAAATCAGGCAGCTCAGAGAGCTGAGTCCTGATATTCCTGAGTGAGCAAAGGAGTGGGGCAGGGTGTTCATGCATGCATCTGTGAGTGTGTGTGTGTGTGTTTCCAGATTCTATTGTGGGAATCCCTTGCTAACAGGCCTTAAATAGGAAACCTATTAGGGATTTAGTCCAGTATCCTTTTTAGATATGCATGAGGAGAAGAAGTTGGGAAACACACATCCAGCTGGCAGAAAGGTCCTTTCCTTTGCCGATTCAGACAGAGTTGAAAGCTGTCTGTACAGTACAGTACTTTCTGCACTTTCAGCTGCAGCTCTGAAGCTTTGCCTCATTTAAGCTATTCATGGAGAAGCTGATTTTTATAAGAACAGAAATTGTATTCTTGAGGCCAAGCTTTCCCTTTTTTCTTTAAAATTTCTTGAAAAGACTTAAGACGGTTAAACAGTTACTACATGACCACACAGTGAAAGGCATAACACTGTTTAGAGTAAATAAGGGAGTCTTATGAAAACACCATGATGCATATACAGTGGTTTCTGCATGAATCAAATTGTATGTTTTCAAAACATAATTGATATTCTTAGGTGGGATGATGGTTTGATCCTGTCAGCAAACTGAATGTACTAGTGCCAGCCTGTAAGGGATAATGATTAAATCAAAAGGAGTGACACCAGCAGAGGAGTACAAATAATCCATATTAAAATACTTGAGTTTGGGAATTATTTATAACCTGGAAATTCAAAAGGAATTGCCAGAGTGCATGTATGAGCGCAGACAGATGATTCATCTCGGCATCTAATGGAAACTTTACTTTTCACTGGTTAAGGAAGCTGGAATTCTTAGGTGTAATTGCGCATCTTTGTTAGGAAGATTATAATAATTGGCCTGGTCTTGGAAATAGTATGAATAAAAAGAGCACAATTCATAAATGGAAGTCCTCTTTTCCCCCTTTCACTCTTTCTTATCATATATTTTTTTAAAAGTTACTATTTTAGAAAGTAAAATGGATACAGTTTATTGATAGAGTGTGTTGTAGGAGAATCTTTCTGAGTTAACAGCTCCTATGGGAAGAAATGCAAAAGTCTTTTAGCTATTGAAAAGCATTGGAGTGTGATGGCAAAGCTTAAATAATGCCCTGTTTTTAGTCAGGGAGGGGGCTCGATATGTCTCTTGTGTATCACAGTAAGAACAAATATATACAAATACATGACATTGGGCTGTCCTCCACTAAATGTTTTTGTTCTACTCTCAGTGATGTGAAGAAAAAAACAACAAACCCTGTAACTCATAACAATCACATTTCTCCATTTCGTTTCAAGTATAAGTTTTGTTCCAGAGACATATTCAAAGTGGAGAATACGACAAAATATGTTTTATGTTCGCATTCATCTTTAAAATAGCCTCTTGACACTGTTAAGTTGCGACTGGACAATTACTTGGCACGTAACCCATGCAGACCGCAACCTTGACAGAATTAGAGGAAATCCTTCTCCAAAGATGAATGTTCTTGACTGATTCATCAGAAGCATTAGGCACAAATGCACTCTTTTTCTGCACCTCATGCATGGCAACTTTCTTGCCCATCTTCATGTATTATAAATGGCCTTGTTTCCTGTTTCCTGTTTTATTTCCACAATTATCCCTTCCCTGTGACTGAGATCAGGTAAGCAGATATGGAAGTATCCCACACATGTGTAATTCCCGTCTCCTCAGAGCATTTTTCTTGTCCACCCCTGCTCCCCACCCAGCTGCTTACGTGGCATTAACAATAACCCACATAGTTCTTCAAATGTCGTAACTCTTTAGGGAAAAAAAAGCCTTTATTTAGCTCACTTTTTTTCCTTTTGCTGAACAAAATACAATCTCTAGCATGGATTACAGATGTAAAGAACAGCATTCCAGCCCAGTGCTAGGCCTTACCTTATGCTCAAGTGATAGAATGAATGACTTTCCTACTTGGGGAGACTGTTAGTTGCCTCTGTGAATTTTTCAGGGGCCACGTAGACACACACACACACACACACACACACACACACACTATATGCTTAATATAAGCGTAAAAAGAACTGGGGGTATGATCTTAAAAATGTCTTGACAAGCATGATGCCCTTAACTGCTCCTACCTAAGCTCCTGCCTAAGAAAACATGGATTTTCACACCCTTACCCTTTAGTGTTGTGTCAGGGACCGTTTTGGGGCTCAGTCTCCTGAAGTCATTCTCTTGGTCTGGCCTGTTTGAATTCTTCTAGATATCTAGCTTCAGATTCCATTTTTCTATCTAGCCGTGGCCTTGAGGCTTTAGAGTTTCTCTTGCTTTCCAGCATGTCCATATGTGATACTGTGATTTATAATAAGAAGTATATATTTGATCTTTGTCCCTGTTCCTGGCACAGAGCTCCTAAAACCCTTTTAACTTCCTAACTGCTGAGGATGATCAAGGTGTTTTTGTTGTGTTAATAGTGTGACTTTTGGAAAGTCCCTAGGTAACCTAAGGGTGGAGGCTGGTAGCCTGTGGAATGAGCCAAGGAACTTTCAGTCCTTCCAACCCCACCCTTCCCCCTCCAGGGAGGGAAGAGGGGCTGGAAATTGAATCCAGTCACCAACGGCCCATGATTTAATCATGCCTATGTAATGAGGCCTCCAGAAAAACAGAAATGGATGAGGTTCAGAAAGCTTCGGGGTGGGTGACCCCGTGGAGATGCAGGATGAGTGGCAGAGGGCATGGAAGTTCGACGCTCCTTCCCACATACCTTGCCTTGTGCATCTCTTTCATCTGACTGTTCCTAAGTTATATTCTTTTATAATACATTGGTAATCTAGTAAGTAAGATGTTACTCTGAGTTCTGTGAGCTCTTCTAGCAAACTGATTAAACCCAGGAGGGGGTCGTTGGAACCTCAGATCTATAGCTGGTCCATCAGAAGCACAGGTGATTATCTGGGTTTGAGATTGCCCTTTGAAGGGGGGCGTGCATCTTGTGGGATGGAGCCCTTAACCTGTGGGATCTGATGCTATCTCCAGATAGATAGGGTCAGAATTGAGTTGAATTGCAGGACACCCAGCTGGTGCTGTGGGAAAAGCCCCCATACGTGGGTTTTAGTGTCAGAATTGTACCATATTTGGATGATTGCTCCCCTTTGAGCATATGTCTTGCCTCCACGGGTAGCCTTCACCTTGGTAACCTTGGCATCAGACTTCACCTCTGCTTGTTCCATATCCAGCAGCCAGCTAACTGCCCATTCCATATCTAGCCACAGCCCCAAGGGACTTTGGCCAGGGTCAGAGCTAAGGGAAAGCGAGTCAGTAGAGAAACGTAAATGCTTTTTCTCTTTTGTTCCAATCTTGGCCATGAGTACGTGTGAGCTAAGTGTAGCATCCTAGCATTTTGTGGGTACCTGGAGGAAAAGAGATTCAGAGAGAGGAGCTTTCTCACTCACTTACCTAGGCCCCATTTTAAGTCCTCTTTCCATTTACTCTGTGAAGTAGAACACCTCACAACAATATCCATGCATTAATTATTTTGTAGCCTTTGTGGCTTCCATGTCTCAGGGACAACTTGAGAAAAATTGAACCAAGGAAGGTGCTGCTTTCCATCTACCTTCCCTGGGCTTTCTTCACGCTCAGCTTTCTCAACAGCAAGGACACAGACACCAGATTATCACCCCTAAAGCAAGCCATTATCAGGAGAGAAACTCAGGAAAGCCCTTCTGTGGAAAATGTGTTCTTGAAGGCTCACCCTCTGCCACATCTTCTGGTGGTTTACACAGTGCCTGCTATGCTCCCCTGAGGGGGTGACAAGGGTGGAGGTCAAGATCAAGAAAACCAGCATGGAAAACCCTCAGTGTTCTTACAAAACCGGGACCAAAGATTCACAACATTTTAAAGTTACAAAGAGTTAGATATTAGGATTCTATTGCCCCAGAGATTTTCAGATGAGAACGTCTTGTTCTGCAATATTATAAGAAGCAGAAATCTTTTGAACGAACTGGTCAGACTTCAACATGAATGATGATAGCGGGATCATTTTCCTGACAGAAATTTTTGCTTGAAATTGGAGAATTGTTATTTATTATAAAGTTCAGATGAGTATTGAATCCACTCATTTTTGCAGCACAAAACCAAAAAAAGCCCATTAATGCCTTCCTAAAGCTTCTCACTAGTAACGATTTTAACCAAGGTGAAAATACATTTAATAGTGCCATCTAAGGTTTCAGATTAATTTTACTTAGGAAAGACCTTTCAAAAGAGTAATTGTTTGAAGTGTCTAGTTTGTTCAAAATGTATTTTATTATAATTTCAAAGGGTTGTCATCTTTTTTTTTTTTTTTAACCTAACCCATGGCACGGAAGACATTAGCATTCCCACGAAGACTTAGCGATGCTATGTTTTTAGTGTGAGACGCATACTCATGCATAATGCAGGTTCTCTCTCATTTCTATAGTAGGTATTGCTTAGTGGTACTGAAACTGTTGAAAAATTATAAATTGATGTACCTCTGACAGAGGGTAGACCCTGGCCAAATGGGCTGACTCAGCACTGTAGCATAATCTCTGCTTTGGCTTTGGCTCGGAATCAGTCCTAATCACTGAGTACCACACCCATGCTTATCTATTAAAAACAAAAAAACAAAAAAAACCCAAAACAAAAAATGAGTTGAAAACACTGATGTTTGATTGATTCACTACTAATTTCTTGACCACTTACTACATGCAAGGGGCTGTGAGAGGCCCCAGGGATAGAGTAGTGAACAAACAGATGAGATTCTGCTCCCATGAATGTGAAAAACAACACAATTAGATGAAGCAAAGCCAAAATCAAAATAAATCATACTGGTTTGTTCCAGGTATTTTTCTTCCTTTTTTTTTTTAATGAATTCTTGCCTCCACATCTAAACGCTGGCTCCCACATTTGGGAAGCACATCATGTTTCATGCTTTTGCACACTTCCCTCCAGGCATTTGCGATCTTTGCACATCTCACCACCCTACTTTTTTTTTTTTTAATATAGTTGACTTATGATATATTCATTTCAGGTGTACAACATAGCGATTCCACATTTTTATAGATTACCTACCATACAAAGTTATTATAATATTAATATTATTGACTATGGTCTCTATGCTGTACATTACATTCCCATGACTTATTTATCTTTTAGCTGGAAGTTTGTACCTCTTAATCCCTTTCACCTACTTTGTCCATCCTCTCACCCCCTTCTCTTCTGGTAAGCACCGATTTGTTTTCTGTATCTATGAGTCTGTTTCTGTTTTTGTTTTTTTTGAATATTCCACATATAAGTGAGATAATATAATATTTGTCTTTCTCAAAAAAAAAAAATTTGTCTTTCTCTGTCTGATTTATTTCACTTAGTGTAATACCCCCCCCAGGTCCATCCATGTTGCCAAAAATGGCAAGATTTCATTCCCTTTATGGCTGAGTAGTATCCATTGTATATATACCACATCTTCTTTATCCATTCACCTGTTGATGGACACTTAGACTGCTTCCATATCTTGGCTATTGTAAATAATGCTGCAGTGAACATCAGGATAAATATATCTTTTCGAATTAGTGTTTCCCATTTTCTTTGGATAAATACCCAGGAGTAGAACTGCTGGATTGTACGGTAGCTCTATTCTTAAATTTTAAAGGAAACTCCATACTGTTTTCCCTAGTGGCTGCACCCATTTACATTCCCACCAATAGTGCCTGAGGGCCTCCTTTTCTCCACACCCTCTTCAACATTTGTTTCTCACCACCTCCAGTCTGCTCTTCCCTTTGACTTCAGTGTCCCCATTGCTTCAGGCCAGGACTTGCGGCCAGTGACCCTGGCCCTAAGAAACCTGCCCATTTCCACCTCCCCATGCCCTGGCAGTCTTAGAGACCCAAGAAATCCTGTGGTGTTGCCTGCATGGTGATGGTTTCTGTGACTGCAGAGTCTGCTTACAAGTGATTTAGATCTGTTTCTACTTCTATGATCTCAGGTGGGGAATTAGGTGCAAACATTTTTGGGGTTTGTAGCTGAAACCTCATCATGACAGATTTTCAAATACGATGAGACAATGATGACAATGAAATGGAAGAAAAACATCTGAGAATACTTGACTTGTCCTCCTGACAGTTTCGTTTCTTGGAAGTAGAAAGGGGAACTGGCACTCTGCACCTAGTTCTGATGAATAAGGGAAGATTAATTGCTGAAGCGGAAGAGACTGTTATGATATATGCAGTAGCCAGAGGAAAGAACCCTAATGTCTAGGGAGAGGGAGATTTATCAAAAAGCGTAATCTTAAAACCTGAGATTCTAGAAAGGAGCCAAGAGGCATGAGTGGTTACTTAGAAAAGAATCTGACAGTCCCGTGAGAACTGGTTCTTATGAGGGATAAATTTTTGTTATCTAAAGAAACAGGAAGCTCTCAGGTAAGTACATGTTTCAAAAGGACGTGCTCCAAGCCTTTTGGTTCTGGATGTGCACCAGAACCTGCAGAACATCAATCCCATTCTTGGAATCTGAAGTGAGTGTGGATAATGAGTAGCTATATCACACCCAAGTCTTTCCTATTCACTCTTGTTCTGTTTTCCTTGTTTGCTTTTTAATATCTCCCCTGGCGTTGGATCTCCTAACAAACTCATCTTTGTGTTTAAATTAATCTCTCTGGGTCTCGTTCATTCTTGTATTTTCTTCTTGGTGTTTCTCTTGGATTTCAACCTATTTCAACCCACACTTACATAGCTTTTCCTTCTCTCTCATGGTCGGTTGTTCTCTTGGTCCTCCACTTTTACCTCCTGATTTCTTCCTCCTTTCCTAACTCTCCCGCCCAGTTATGATGTCCAGAGAACCTCCACATAAACAGTGTACCTCCAGTTGATGCTGGGGCTAAAAACCCAAAAGCTTTCTATAGCGATGCTTCCTTCTCTTCAAACCCCACCACCCCCAGCCCCATTTTTTTTAAAATTTATTTTATTTTTTTATTTATGGCTGTGTTGGGTCTTCGTTTCTGCGCGAGGGCTCTCTTCTAGTTGTGGCAAGTGGGGGCCACTCTTCATCGCGGTGCGTGGGCCTCCCACCATCGCGCCAGCCCCATTTTTTTGACTTTAGTAGCAGACTGATTACGTGAAAATTGGAAGATGAATTCAAGAGTGAATTCATTCACTTAGCAAAGTACAGAGGGATCAGAGTTCCTTTAAGTAGCATCTTCTCAAGTGTTTGTTTACAGATCATTACATACTTAACTTGGTGAGAGACTAAAAGTTGAAATGTTCCAAACCACTGCTGATTAAATAGCAATCTGGAATTAAGATAAGGCAAATCTAAAATTAAAATAGCAAATTTGAAATGTCCATGTTATCAGATAAGAAGCTAAAATATGTGACTGTCTTGTTCGACAGGAGACATCTGGCCAGTCCAGGTCTTGCCTTTTCTGGTTACTAAGATCTGATGTTCAACCTTTGTGTCCTTTGGATGACCTGTGCTGCTTGTACTACCAGGACCTCCCCAGGGCAGGGGACACCTGCTCCATTTCAGCCTGGCTCTTCCAACTCTTCACCCCCTCTCCCTGGACCAAGATACAAAAGACTGAAAGAGGGACTCATTACCAAGGATGACTATTCCTAAAGTGGTTAACAATGTAAGAATGTAATCAGCAAGGCTAATTTCATCATGATAAAATGCTAAAGATAATAGAAAAGGACATTCAAATCTGTATTTTGAACTAAAGAATCAGGAAGAGATAAAGGCTAGATGGAGTAGGGATGGGTGGTGTAAGGCTAAATGAGAGAACAGAACTACTGAGCTTTGATTTCGTCTCTGTCTTTTTTATCAAGAAGAATCATCTTCAAATGAAAAAGAGCAGACCAAATATAGAAAAAAGAACAGAAACCCCAGATAAGGGAAGCGATAGTGAGAAAGCACTTAGCTGCCCTAAAGGTATTCAAGTCCCTGGGTAAACTGCATTCTAGCAAAATTATTTACTGGTGTGATTATGAAACTACCCTTGGTAATTTTGGAGGGTTTATGAAGAGAGGTATGCAAAGTCCAGGATGGGTAATTATCCCAATTATTCATGAGGGGAGAAAGTGGGTTTCAGACCCTAAAGACTGGTGAATTTGAAGTCAAGATCTAGAAGGGGAAGTGATGACTCCTATTAACAGTGTGAACTTAGAAAGTAATTAATTTTCTTTTTCTTATGTGAGCATTTAATTTCTTTTTATAGAAGTTACTAGGCAATATGACACAATTCACTGTTGATTCATGCATTCAATATATACATACATTATTAAGTGCTTACCTGCCTCTGGGGTCAGGTATGGGAGATCTAAGATAATCAGACTCTGACTCTGACCTCGAGAGCTCCCAGTCTATTTGGGAACATAAGGAATCGAGAAGGAAGAACAGATCTGTGGGAGCATGATGAATTATGTCTTTGGGTGTGGTGATTTTGAGGCTCTTCCAAGTTGGGATATCTAGTTATCATTTGGAGATGTCTGAATCTCCAGAGAGCTCTTGTCTGAGAAGGCATATAGGTGGTAGATAAAGCTGTGGTCTGGGGTGAGAAGAAAGTCAGGTGGGAGGGGAGGGGACCAGTTAAAGAGGCTGAGACAGAACCAGCAGGAAGGTAGGAGGTGCTTCATGAAAGGGGGGCTATCTGGAGACCAAGGGAGGTGAGAATGTGATGAAGGAAAGAATACAGAGGCTAGAAAAATGAGACCTGCAGAGCCCACTACTTTTGGAATTTGATCATTGAAGATCTTAGCAAGGCTAGTGGAGTGGAGTGGTGGGGTCAGAGGCTGATTACAACATTCTAAAGGGTGATGAGGTATGAGAAAGTGGAGGCAAGGAATACAGGTTTTTATGAGCTTGGTTATAAAGGGTAAAGTGGGACATGGGGTAAAGGGAGGGAGTTTTTAAAAATGATGATGGAGATTTAGGCATTTTCTGATAGATTAAGCAAAAATAGCTTCCATTTATTGACTATCTAGGCATTGTGCTGAGTGGTTTACCTACATTATCTCATTTAATCTTCATTTACATCCATAGAGGTAGGTATTATCATTCCCAGTTTATAGATTAAAATATTGAGGTTTAGGGATGCTAAGTCATGTGACCTCAGTACACAGGAAGGGACACAGCAGGGATCCAAACTCAAATTTCCTTGTCTGTAAAGTCCTGTTTTGCCTCAATATGCTGACCAGCGGCTCTTAATCTTTAGTGTTTATGAGAATCACTTGGAGGGCTGGTTAAGACACAGGTGGCTGGGCCCTAGCTCCCAAATTTCTGATTCAGTTGGTCCGAGGTGGAGCCTCAGAATGCACATGTCTAACCAGCTCCCAGGTGGTGCTGGTGCTGCTGGTCTAAGGACCACATGTTAGAACCACTGAAACTTGTCAGAAATGCAAATTCTTGGGCCCCAGCAATCTGCGATCTAATAAGCCTTCCAGGAGATTCTGATGCATGCTAAAATTTGGGAACCACCGTGCTAGGCTAAGGAAGAAGCTGGTGGAAAGGAGGAGATGGGAAAAAAAGAGAAGAAAAATGATAAATTAAAGACCTAGAGGAGAATTGGAGGTGCTGGGATTCATGGCACAGGAATGGACTTTGGCAGAAGGAGTGATCGTAACTTGGAGATGGGACATGGTGGGAGGAAGAGGTGAGCCTGTGTGCAGAGGTAGCTAAGCGTGTGAGAGCGGAATGGAGAGTGGAAAAGTGAGGGCACGACTATGACTTTCAGTGTTTTGGGCTTTTAGCAAGACATCTGATCATACCTCTTTTGATGCTCTTGTAGGAAGGTGAAGAAATGAGGGCTCATTGAGAGTGCCGTAAGTGGCTTTGAAGAGGGCTATCTATCTCCTAGAGAAAGTTTTTAGGGATGTGCCACAGGGTTCCATTGAACTTTTAATAAACCAGCTGAAAGCATGGAAGATACACTCATTGAATCTGAAGATGACATGAAGCTGGGAGGAACAGCTAATTACTTGGATGACAGAGGCAAGATTCAAAGATACTGACAAGCTGGACTAATGGGCCAAAAGAAACAAGATGAAATTTAATAGGTATAAATATAACCTCCTGCACTGAAGTTTAAACACACATCACCCTCTCCGGTAGAGGGGAAATTTCTAGAACCTGAGTCCAGTATCTCAGGCAGCTCAGCATTGTATTAGCTTTATGACTGCCTGGCTCACCTCTTAAATCCTGGTTCCATAACAAAATTGTTGCCTTATTCCTTATGCCAAATTCTTTTCTTGTAACCTACCTCTGGTAACATGTCTGAAAGGGTATGAGACCAGTTTCCAGTGTGGGGTGGGGAGGTTCCCCCCAACATCCACCAAGCATTGTTCCAACAAGAGCTGTGTGTCCTAAAATTTAACCCAGTTCTGACACTATCTACCTGGAGACAACATCAGATTCCACAGGTTAAGGGCTCAGTCCTATAAAATCTGACTGCCACCACCCTCCCCTTCCCCCCAGCTTGAGATGCCAGTTGTAAGCCCATTCTGTCCCCTGTGCTTCCGAGCAACTGGATGTAAACTGGAGGTCCCAACAATATCCTCCTTGGGTTCGATTAATTTGTTAGAGCAGCTCATAGAACCCAGAGAAACATTTCACTTACTGGATTACCCGTTTATCATAAAAGGAGACAACTCAGGAACAGCCAAATGGAAGAGAGGCACAGGGCAAGGTATGGGGAAAGGACACGAAGCTTTCATGCCCTCTCAGAGAACATCACTCTCCTCAAATCTCCATGTGTTCACCAACTAGGAAGCATTCTCAACCCAGTCCTTTTTGAGTTTTTATGGAAGCTTCATTACATAGGCATAATAGATTAAATCGTGGGCCATTGGTGATTGAACTCAATCTCCAGCCTCTCTCACCTCCTCAGTGGTGGGAGACTGAAAGTTCCAACCCTCTAGTCACATGGTTGGCTTCACTGACAACCAGGCCCCATCCTCAGGTGCTTTCCAAAAATCCCCTCATCAACATAAACCCAATTGTGATGGAAAGGGGCTTGTTATGAACAACAGGAAACCCATTTCACCTTTATGGCTCTGAAGCAATTTCAGGAACTGGGGACAAGAGAACAAGTATTATGACAAAAGATGCTCAGGAAATTCTTATTGCTCAGGAAACTCTAATGAGGATGAAGACCAAGTATATATTTATTATATCACATGCCTCTCTCTTGTTTTGTCTCTGTGCCCATGATCTTGCCTTGGTTTTTCTGTCTCTAAGTTTCTCTGAAATTGGGGTCTGGCTTGGCCCTTGCTGGTCCTCCCTAGCCTGAACTCCAGTGCCATATCTGTCTAGGATTTTATCCCCTGATGCCTGACCTTCCTGACACCCAGCCCATCCCTCCAAGCCTTCATGTATTTCCTGTCTATGATGCATCATGGATGTTGTTTCTCAGAGCTGCCTGGAGTTCTATTCCCGATTGGAAGTATTTCTGACATCACCTGCTTGCCTGAGGCCACTTCCTTTCATTTTCTGCTGCTGGGTGCATCCCAATACTTACAGGGAATAAGTAACTGTAGAGATTTTTAATTAAGTTTCATTTTGAAGGAATGAGAGCTTTAGTTTTGATTTATGTATAATTGCTCACCAAAATTAAATTCTGCTCTCACATTGTACTGTAAAAATGCATGAAGGGCTTTCATGTACTTTTTTTTCATTTAAATTTGACAATAATCCTGTAGATAGGTATTGTAATCTTCATTTTACAGCTGAGGAAATTGAAGTCCAGGATGGTGAAATAACTTGCCTAAAGCCACACAGCTTCCAATTGGTAGGACTGGGATCAAAACCCAGGCCTGTTGATGCCAGCTACCCCCTCACAGCTGCACCTGTTCATCAGCTTGTAATGAAAACTCAAGTTTTCTCCCAAGTGTTAGCTTTTCCTAAAGATACATATTGCCAGAGTATCAAGTAGATAATGGCTTCAGTGCACAAAAGAGAAAGGGCTGCAAGGCCTTGAAAAAGGAATATTAAGTGTAATCTATCATCATTTGTTTGTTTTCATTATTAAACGCACCAGCAACTACATCACCACTTAAGCTCTCTAAACAACTTAAACAGATAATTGTCTTAAGGAAACATAAGAAATGTAGCTTAGTCCAGCGTGGAGACATCATTCCTGTTTCTATCGTTCCTGTCTGAGCTCTCATTAGTTCGTGCTTGGATTTTTACATCAGTCATTGGCTGGTGCATCTGGCTCCATTCTCTTTCTAGCTGTAGTTCTTCCAGCCTCACACTGTGAGGTGAATCTTTCTGAGGCATTGCTTTTATTATTGCCATACCTTGAATCAAAGACTTTTATTGGCTTCCACTGGCCTGAAACATCAAGTTTAAACTACTACTTGCATGGCTTTCAGTGCCCTTCCTAATCTGACCACATCCTACCTGGCAAATCTATTCCTCAGTAGGGACCGTTCTCCTCCCTTTATCGTATCCATGCTGGTTACTCCTCATGCTCCCTGAACTCCCCAGATCCAATTCACTTCTTCACGAATTTCTGGTCTCTAGGTTGGGTGGTGCCCTGTGCTCAGCCCTGCATACCTGAGTGAATAATATTATGGTGACTGATTTAGCTGGGGAAAGCACTGGCTATGTAAACAAGTAACCATAGTGGAAAGCGGGGTTCGCAAGCACGAAAATTTCCTTGGAAAGGGCACAGATTGGGAGATTGAAACCAACTTTAATAAAGAAATATGACAAAGAATAGAATATCGTTTGAAATTTATGAAAATGGTGATTGTTATAGACATCACAGAGTCCTTTAATTTTAGATCTGGAAGGGACATGAAAGATCAATTATTTTATTTTTTAAATTAATTAATTAATTAATTTTTGGCTGCGTTGGGTCTTCGTTGCTGCGCACAGGCCTTCTCTAGTTGTGGTGAGCAGGGCCTACTCTTCGTTGTGGTGCACAGGCTTCTTATTGCGGTGGCTTCTCTTGTTGCGGAGCACGGGCTCTAGGCGCACGGGCTTCAGTAGTTGTGGCTCACGGGCTCTAGAGCGCAGGCTCAGTAGTTGTGGTGCACGGGCTCAGTTGCTCCGCGGCATGTGGGATCTTCCGAGACCAGGGATCGAACCCGTGTCCCCTGCATTGGCAGGCGGATTCTTAACCACTGCACCACCAGGGAAGTCCCTGATCAATTATTTTAAATGAGAAATATAGTGTGTAGAAAGAACATGAGATTTGGAGTTAAAATCTCATCTCTAACATTTATCAATTTGTTAACTTGGTTCCATTCTTTGCCCTCCACAAGCCTCATTTTTTTATATCTAGAGTAGAAATAATGGTACTTACCTACATATATGGTAGCAAAGAGGATTAATGAGTGAAGTGGATTATGTAAGTGTGTACAATAATTACTACACAGTGTGGGCTTAAGAAAGGGAGCTACTAAAGACATGTTAGTGGGCTTCCCTGGTGGTGCAGTGGTTGAGAATCTGCCTGCCAATGCAGGGGACATGGGTTCGAGCCCTGGTCTGGGAAGATCCCACATGCCGCGGAGCAACTGGGCCCGTGAGCCACAACTACTGAGCCTGCGCGTCTGGAGCCTGTGCTCCGCAACAAGAGAGGCCGCGATAGTGAGAGGCCCACACACCGCGATGAAGAGTGGCCCCCACTCGCCGCAACTAGAGAAAGCCCTCGCACAGAAACGAAGACCCAACACAGCCAAAAATAAAATAAATAAATTAAAAAAAAAAAAAAAGAGACATGTTAGTTTTGGATGAGGTTATAGTATTTGTCTGAGAACCTGGATCCTGAGCACCCTAATCTTGTCTTTTCTTTGAGAAATACATGTGCAAAATAACACAGGAAATACACATATAAGGTTATTGCTCTCAAACCCAATGTGCAGGCCTCCCTTGAGGAGTCCTGCGTTCTTCCTCTCAGGCATTGAGGACACCAAAGAAAGAGGCAGTTGCCTCAATCTGGGCAAATCCTTTACTTCCTGAAGACATCATTTCACGTGCAGTGTACGCCTTCTTTGGCTAGTGTGATGTGTAAGGGCAGGGTAGTGTGCATCTCTCTGAGAGCTTCTAGCGTCCTCAAATCACACTGATATTAACTTTTCCCCACAGACTCAAACTGTATTAATTTTTCTCTGAATTCAAAGGAGAAAGAACCCAACTCTTCTTGGGGACAGAACTTTTGAAAGCAAGACTTCTAAAGGTCTCATGTGGAATCTATTTATCTTTGAAACTCTTTGACCTGTAGAGTAAAAATAATCTTGGGCAATGGTGTGTAAAGAACAATTTAAAACAAACTTTGGGCCCTTCTTCTTTAAGGGAAGAAAAAAATAAAATTTTTAAATTGCTTCATTCCTCCTTAAAAAAAGAAAATAAAATGCACTATTTGATTTAACAAACAAAAATTTAATTAAAAATGTGTATTATGGCCTTTTGAGGAAGAGTGAAAGGAATGAGAGAGAAAAAAAAGAGAAAAAAAAAGGAGAGACAGAGGGAGAATGGACAGAGGAGATGGTTTTCCAGCTGGGACAATACATGGAAAGAGGGAGGCAGGTTAGGAAAAGAGGAGTGGGTGGGCTGCGAGGAGAAACAAAGGGAAAGGGAAGACCAGCATTTTCTTCTGCCTATTCCATTTTCTGCAGTCCAGCCTCAAAGTGTGGTTTCCCTGCAGTGAGCCCGCTGTTTAGAACAGACTTCTAGATGTGTGTAGAATCCTTTCAGCCCTTTGCTTTCCCTGTCCACAGGCCCTGAGATGCCATCACCTCTTCTTGGTTCTTCCTCTTTCACTATCTTGTCCCATCCACTTCTTGGGCAAGTCACCCCAGCACCTGGCTTAGTGCCCCAGATAGGGGCTTCCTGCTCTAAGAGCAGAACTCAGGGCACAGCAGTCAGAAGACAAAGTGCTGGGTGGGGTGTCAAGACTGCTGTGTGTACTTTGAGATGTGGATACAATTGACATTTGATGAACTGTCTTTAGGGGAATTATGAGATGTCCAGTTGATGCTTAATTTCAGGACTTTTGCTTTAGAACTGATGAGATTAGGACCAGCTTGATCTAGCCATGGGTCAGAGAGAGGGTCCATACCCTGCCAAGCAGCAGGAACTGCACAAGCCTTTACTGAAGATTCACCCTTATTCCTGGGGGCACAGTGGGCGAGGCAGGATGATGCAGAGGGAGGAAAGTCCTGAGCCCAGAAGTGGGAACCCATAAATATGCCATTATTTTGCAGCACTATCGGTGAAAGAAGTTTAAAAATCTTTGTGGACTCAGTTTTTTTTTCATTTATACAATTAAAAGACGTGATAACTACTTCTAAAATCCTGTTAAACAGAGAAGTCCTATGAGTTTTGATAAATTACTTTGTTCTTTTTCACCAGAATCTCTTTGCAGTATTCTATGAGATGATTGTCCAGGCTCATTTCCAATGACTGTGAGGCAATATGTTCCATTGATACCCATGTAGAAAAATCTCATTTTAATTACATTTACTGAGAAAACTTACCTGGTCATTTCTGTAACTCCATGCCAGGCTAGGCAGAAGGGGTCTGAGACAGAGAAATGAAGTCCTACGTACTCTGCAGGATACTGAAGCAGCAAGGCGAGTCACAGGCCTGAAGAGAAGGGAAAAGGACAAAATTGTTGGGAACTGTATGATAGTGGCCTGTGCAGACTGCTGACCAAAGACCACAGGGGACTGAGGACATCTCAGCCAATGCTCACATGGACGGACAACATACCAAGGACAGAGGCCCTGCTCTGAATGAAATTTGGAGTCCGCTGTTCAGAGGAATGGGGAATTCAGAACAGAGAGGGTAAAGTTATAGAAAAACAAAGAAAGGTACATTTCTTTGCATCAGACTTTAGGGCCTGAGAATTTGGACCTGCCACACGGAAAGTGAACGTGGTTATACAGTTTCCTTGTTCTGTGCTTGCAGTGGGCTGAACGGTGGTCCCCAAAATATATGTCCACACCCTAATCCCTGGAACATGTGGATGTTAACTTTTTTGGCAAAGGGGTCTTTGCAGAAGTGATGGTTAAGGATCTTGAGATGGGGAGATCTTAAAAATTAAAAATGGTCTACTAAAAAATCTTCTATTTTGTAGACTGTGTGCGCCATGACAACAAGGACTAAGTCATTAATATTTAACTGTGAGACTTCAAAACATTACTTAACCTCTTTGTGTCTCAGTTTCCTAATCTGTAAAATTAGGATAACAATAGTATGTACTTTAGAGACGCAGGTGAAGACTAAATGAGATAAATGTATAGAGGAAACAGACACTGGCACTGGCATAGGCTTTTCATTGGTTTACCTGCTGCTTTGCCCAGTGACTGGAATATAGGAGGTGCTTAATAAATGTTTGTAAATGAATATAGACAGTAACAAACATAGAGGGAAGTACCTACAGAGACCCTCCCCCCACAGTAGATGGCTTACACATATATTTACAAAGACAATGTTTCTTTACCCTAAAGCAGCAGATATATTCTCTTCCTATCCACCATCTGATTTTTAGATCCTAGGTGCATAGGGGACAGAATCAGGAAAATTTCACAAATTAACCTTGTAATCTTTTAACCACTGTCAGGGCAAAAGTGTCAAAGAGGTAAAGTTTACTGGTTACCCCTTCATTTGCCGATTTAGTGTCCCTCTAGGTCTTTCAGTGCTCCTGTAAGGGTTACTACTAGAGTGCTGTGGGCTAAGATTAAAATAAAAATTTCTAGGATGTACTGAGTATATTTAATGTGCCAGGCACTATATTAAGTGTTTTACCTGCTTTATCTCATTTAACCTTCACAACAAACAAGAGAGGGAAGTACTATCACTTTGACCACTTTATAGAAGAAGTATCAGATGTTGAGAGAGTCTGACTTGCCCAAGACTGTATAATTAAAACTTAGCAATGGATGGTCTTCAACCCACTCCAGGCCACTGCAATTCATGTTCTTATTTACCGGATACCCCATATACGGATGGCAGCCTATGATCTTACACTCAAGAAAGTTGGGATCTCTCCTAACTTTTCTCCCTAGATTTAAGAAGTCAGGAGCTGGTTGGAGATTATTAGATACTCAGGGCTAACTGTAAATATACCTATAATTATTGTCCCCATTTTACTCAGTGTGGTGAAATGATTTTGCTCTTGAGAGAGAACATGAGATGGATGAATCCACAAAGGAGTACTGGATTCAGATAACTTAATTTTTTGTGCGTGATTGAAATGCATTCTTATCACAGTTTGGAAGAGTACCTGAAGTTCAGAGAAATATAACAAAGCTAGTATGTGGAGAGTGAGATATAGGCCTTAAATCTCTTCTAGAGCAGTGTTTCTGCTGCTTCTTCCTCCTCCTATTCAGGAGGAATAGTTATTTGGAGGAAAAGGAGAGATAGGAACCGGGGGGACTTTATGCACTGGGCTGAAACAGGGCTAGTGGCAATGTCATCATAGGAGAAAAAGTTACGGAAAAACAGTCCTAAGACTGGTTACGAAAAAGCAGCTTGTGGCAGATGAGTGCTCCTGATGAGAAGGGCTAGAAATGTTGGGTAAAATATAAAAATCATCAGTCTATTCTAGGAAGTGAAAATAGTATTAATTTATATTAGGTTCTTCAGCTCAAAATGCATGTTATTATCTCTAGGGGTAGAAGAAAATATATGTAAAAAGCTAACAGAGGACAAAAAATGGAATGATAAAACAAATACTGGATAAATCCAAAGAAAAGCAATAAGTAAATAAAAGGAAAGAAAACAGATGGAATAAGTAAAAAACAAATGGTTATATGATTGTTATAAACTTAAGTATATCAATAATATATTAAATGAAAGGGATCTAAATACTCCAATTAAAAGGTTGTCAGATGCATTAAAAAACCCAACAACTCTGTTACTTGCCAAAGACATAACTTAGATATAAGGATTCACAAAGCCTGAAAGCAAAAGAATGCAAAAAAACGTACTAAGTGTATTAGTTTGCTGTCGCTGCTATAGCAAATTACCAAAAAAAAAAAAAAAAGCATTAAAACAGCACAAATTTATTATCTTACAGTACTGAAGGTAAGACGTCTGAAATGGATCTATTATCACATTTCTTTTTCTGACACTCCTAATCAGCATACATGGAACAATGCCCTCAGCAATATAACCACACATATTTTTTTAAGTGTACACAGAATATTTATCAAAACTGATCATATGATGTGTCATAAGGTAAATCTCAGCATATTTTAATAATGAAAATCATTGAGAATATGATGTATGATCACATTGTAATTAAGCTTGAAATGCACATTAAAAAGGTAACTAAAAAAACCCCCAAATGTTTGGAAACAACCCATGAGTCTAAGAGGAAATAATAATGGTGATTTTAAAATATTTTGAATTAAATGATACTGAAAATATGACATACTAAATCTTGTGAGATATAACTAAACCTGTGCCAAGAGGAAAATTTATAGCTGTAAGTTGCTTTATTATAAAAGGAGAAAAACTGAAAATCAATGGTTTTAGTATCCACCACAAAAGTTGGAAGAAAAAAGGAAATTAAACCCAAAGAAAGCAGAAAGATTAAAATAATAAAGATCAGTCTAGAAATTAATAAAATAGAGAAAATCACCAAAGTCAAAATCTGGTTCTTTGAAAGATTACTAAAACTGATAAACTCCAAGTAAGATTGATCAAGGAAAAAAAAGAGTACAAATTACCAGACATGAGTATGAAAGAGAAGACATAACTAATTTCCTATAGACATTTAAAATATAGTTAGAAGATATAAAATAATATATTATTAATATATTTGATATTATAGATAAAATAGAGAAGTCCATTGAAATCCACAATTTACCAAAAATTACACAAAAAGATATGAAAATATGAATAGTTCTACACCTATTTGTACATAAATAGCTTCCCAAAGGAAAGTCTCCAGGTCTAGAGTTTTCATCAATGAAGTTGTTGAAATATTTAAAGAAATAACATCAATCTTAAGAAGCTCTTCCAGAGAAGAGAATGAGAGAGGATACTTTCCAAGTTATCTTATAAAGCCAGGATAACTTTGATACCAAAATGTAACAAAGATATTACCAAAATAGAGGCCAATTTCTCTCAAAAATATATATGCAAAAGAATCCTACCCCAAATATTAGCAATTTGAACCACCAATGTAAATACAAAGGATTACACATCACGGTAAATTGGGTTTAATCCAGGAATGCAATGTGGTTTCATATTAAAACAATCAACGTAATAAACAACATTAATAGAATAATGAAAAAAATCACAGTCATCTCAATAGATGTAGAAAATATATTTGATTAACTTCAACAATGATTCATGATTCAAAATAAAACCAACTTGTAGGAAACTAGGAATAGAGGGGAACTTCTTTTTTTTTTTTTGGCCGCACCTCATGGCTTGCGGGATCTTAGTTCCCCCACCAGGAATTGAACCCGGGCCCCAGCAGTGAAAGCGCTGAGTCCTAACCACTGGACCACCAGGGAATTCCCAGAGGGGAACTTCTTAAATCTGATAAGGGATATCTACAAAAAACATACAGTGCATATCCTACTTTATGGTAAAATATTGAAAATTCCCTTGAGATTGAAATAGTGCAAGGATTGCCTTATTACCTTTCTATTCAACATTGTACTAAAGGTTTATAGCTTGAGCAATAAAGCAAGAAAAAGGTATTAAGATTAGAAAGGATGAAATAGAATTGTCTTTGTTTTCAGAGGACATAGAAATTCAAAAATTATAGAAGATACAAAATAATCTATAATCAAACTATTTAAATGTAAAAGTAATTTTAACTAGGTCTATAGATACAAAGTGAATATACAAATTCAACTGTATTTCTTTATATGAGCAGGAAGCAATTTGAGATAAAATAATAAAACATATTTTTTTATTTACATCAGCACCAGAAAACATCAAAAGCCTAGAATTAAATCTAACAAAAGATGTACAAGGCCTCAGGAGCTGCATTCCCCAAGGACTGATCCTAGCCTGTGCTCAGTCCAGCCTCAGCCACCCCACCAAGGTGGCCTCCAGCACAGCGTTCCCCAGGGGCTGCCCTCAAATTGCACCCACTTCAGCTCCAGTTGGTCTGCCAAGGCCGCCAAGTATAAGCAGTTTACACTAAGGACACTCCCACACAAGGTCACTCCTTCAAGACCAGGAGGCATAGCTGTTTCACCTAATTTATAGAAATAAACAAATGTCAAACAAAACAGGGAGACAAAAATATGTTCCAAATGAAAGAACAAAATAAAACCCTTAAAAAAAAACCCTAATGAAATGAAGATAAGTAATTTACCTGATAAAGAGTTCAAAGAAATGGTCATAAGGATACTCAGCAAACTTGGAAGACGAATGCAGGAACTCAGTGAGAACTTCAACAAAGATGTAGAAAATATAAGAAATAACCAACAGAACTGAAGCATACAATAACTAATATAAAAAATACACTAGAGGGAATCATCAGCAGATTAGATATACAGAAAAAGAAGAACAAGCAACACCAAAGTTGCTAGAAGAAAAGAAATAATAAAGATCAGAGTGGAAATAAATGAAATAGAGATGGAAAAAAAAAAAAATTCAATAAAACTAAGAGCTTGTACTTTGAAAAGATAAACAAAATTGACAAAACTTTAGCCAGACTCATTGAGAAAAAAAGAGAGCCCAAATAAATAAAATCAGATACAAAGGAGGAGAAATTACAACTGACACCACAGAAATACAAAGGATAAGATAGTACTATGAACAATTGTATGCCAACAAATTAGATGGCCTAGAAGAAATGGATACATTTCTAGAAACATAGACTCTTCTAAACCTGAATCACGAAGAAATAGAAAATCTGAATAGACTGATTACTAGCGACAAAATTGAATCAGTAATCAAAACACTCCCAACAAACAAAAGTCTGGGACCAAATGGCTTCACAGATGATTTCTACCAAATATTTAAAGAAGAGTTAAAACCCATTCTTCTCAAATTATTCCTCAAAAATCGAAGAGGAAGAAGCACTTCCAAACTCATTTTATAAGGTCAACATTACCCTGATACTAAAACCAGGTAAAGCCATCACAAAAAAAGAAAATTACAGGCCAATATTCCTGATAAACATAAGTATAAAAATCCTCAACAAAATATTAGCAAACCGAATTCAACAATACATTAAAAGAATCATACACCATGATCCAGTGGGATTCATTCCAGATATGCAATGATGGTTTAACATCTGAAAATCAATCAACATGATGCATCCCGTTAACAAAACAAAGGTTAAAAATCATATGATCATCTCAATAGATGTAGAAAAAGCATTTGACAAAATTCAACATTAGTATACAATAAAAACTCTCCAGAAAATGGGTATAGATGTAATATACCTCAACGTAATAAAGGCCATATATGACAAATCCACAGCTAACGTCATACTCAATGGTGAAAATCTGAAATCTTTTCCTGTAAGATCAGGAACAAGGCAAGGATACCCACTCTTTCCACATTTATTCAACATAGTATTGGAAGTCCTCGCCAGAGCAATTGGACAAGAAAAGAAATAAAAGACATCCGTGTTGGAAAGAAATAAATTAAATTGTCACTATTTGCAAATGACTTGATACTGTACAGAGGAAACATCAAAGACTCCACCAAAACACTATTAGAATTAATAAATCATGGTGGTGTGATGAATTGGGAGATTGGGATTGACATATATACACTAATATGTATAAAATGGATAACTAATAAGAACCTGCTGTATAAAAAAATAAATAAAATTAAATTAAAAAAGAATTAATAAATCAATAAAGTTGCAGGATACAGAAATTAATTAATTAATATATGAATATATTAATAAAAATTAATATACAAAAATCTGTTATATTTTTATACACTAATAATGAACAGTTAGAAAGAGAAATGAAGAAAACAACCCCATTTACAATTGCATCAAGAAGAGTAAAATACCTCGGAATAAATTTAACCAAGGAGGTTAAGTTTTCAGACCTGTACTCTGAAAACTATAAGACATTGATAAAAGAAATTGAAGATGACACACATATATGGAAAGATATACCATGCTCTTGGATTAGAAAAATCAATACTGTTAAAATGTTCCTATTACCCAAAGCAATCTATGGGTTCAATGCAATCCATTTCAAAATTCCAATAGCAGTTTTCACAGGATTAGAACAAATCCTAAAATTTGTATGGAACCATAAAGATCCCAAATAGCCAAAGCAATCTTGAGAAACGTGAACAAAGCTGGAGGCATCAAGTTCCCAGACCTGATACATGAAACTATAATAATCAAAATAGTACAGATGTATGGAACTGGCACAACAAACAGACATATATCAATGGAAAAGAATAGAGTACAGAAATAAACCCACACTTATATGGTCAATTAATCTATGACAAAGGAGCCAAGAATATACAGTGGGGAAAAGTCAGTCTCTTCAATAAACGGTGTTGAGAAAACTGGACAGCTACATGCAAAAGAATCAAACTGGACCACTTTCTTACACCATATGCAAAAATAAACTCAAAATGGATTAAAGACTTAAATGTAAGACCTGAAACCATAAATCTTCCAGAAGAAAACATGGGCAGTAACCTCTTTGACACTGGTCTTAGCAATATTGTTTGGATATGGCAAGGGAAACAAAAGCAAAAATAAACAGATGAGACTACATCAAACGAAAAAGTTTTTGCACAATTAAGGAAACTGCCAACATGGCAAAAAGGCAGCCTACAAAGAGGAGAAGATATTTTCAAATGGCGTATCTGATAAGGGGTTATATCCAAAATATATAAAGAACTAATACAACTCAATATCAACAAAACAAACAACTTGATTAAAAAATGGGTAGAGGATATCTGAACAGATACTTTTCCAAAAAAGACATACAGATGGCCAACAGGCATAGATTCTCAACATAACTCATCATCAGGGAAATGCAAGTCAAAATCACAGTGAGATATCAAGTCACATCTGTCAGAATGGCTATCATCAAAAAGACAAGAATCCACAGGTATTGATGAGGATGTGGAGGAAAGGGAATCCTCATGCACTACTGGTGGGACTGTAAATTGGTGCAGCCACTATGGAAAACAGTATGGAGGTTCCTCAAAAAGCTAAAAATAGAACAGCCATATGATCCAGCAATTCCACTTTTGGGCATTTATTTGTAGAAAACAGAAATACTAATTCAAAAAGATATATGTACCTTTAGGTTCATTGCAGCACTATTTACACTAGCCAAGAAATGGAAGAAACCTAAGTGTCCATCCACAGATAAATGGATAAAGAAGATGTAGTATATATACAGAATGGAATATTACTCAGTCATAAAAAGAACGAAATCTTGCCATTTGTGGCAATATGGATGGATCAGGAAGGTATTATGCTAACTGAAATAAGTCAGATAGAGGGAAAAAATACCATCTGGTTTCACTTACAAATGGAATCGAAAAAACAAAGCAAATGAACAAGCAAAACAAAAGAGAAACAGACTCATAGAAAGAACTAGTGGTTGCCAGAGGGTAGAGGAGTTGGAGAACAGATGAACTAGGTAAGGGGATTAAGAGGTACGAAATTCCAGCTATAAGATAAATAAGTCATGGGGGTATAATGCTCACAAAGGGAATAAAGTCAATGAAATTGTAACAGCTTTGTATGGTGATGGATGATACCTGGTCTTATTGCGGTGATCATTTTATAATGTACAAAAATATTGAATCACGATATTATATACCTGAAACTAATATGATATTGTATATTAATAAAAAATCAATTAAAAATATACAAGAAATTTACACAAATTTCTTGTATAATATACAAGAAATATACAAAAACATTGAGAGAAATGAAAGCAGACTTATATAAATGAAAAGTTATTCCATATTGTGGATTAGAAGAGTCATTATTGTAAAGATGGCAAATCTCCACAATGGATCTGCAGACTCAGTGAAAACCCAATCAAAATCGCAGGAAAATGGTTTTCTAAAAATTAACAAGTTGAATTTTAATTATGTATGGAAATGCAGAGGTCCAAGAACAGTCAAGGTAATACTGAAGAAGAACAAAGCTGGGAAAGTTACACTACCAGATTTTAATATTTACTATGAAGTTCCAATAATTAAGACAATGCTGTATTGTCTGGAAGATAAATAGATCAAATAGTAGAAAGTCCAGAAATAGACCTACCAATATATGGTTATGTGATATATGACAATGTGGACATAGCAGCGGAGAGAGAAAAGAATGCTCCTTTTATTAAATAAAATGGTTCAATTGCACATCCACGTAGAAAAAAGCAAAAATGATGCTTACCTCATGTCACACACAAAAATAAAATCCAGATGGATTATATATCTAAATGAAGATAAAACAATAAAGCTCACAGAAGATAACAAAGGAGAAGATACTCATGGAGTTGGCAGAGAGTTCTTGAAAAGGACACGAAAAGCACTAGCCATAAAGGGAAAGATTCGAGTTCACCGAGATAAACAGCTCCTCAGAAAAGCATACAGTTAGGGGAATGAACAGGCAAGCAACCATGAGAGAGTATATTTACAATACATATATTTAACAAAGAGCTCATATTCTCAGTATAAAAGCAACTTACAAATTAGTAAGAAAATGATAGGCAACCCAATTAAAAAATGTGCATAGACTGAACGTGCATTTGAAAAAAGAGGATATCCAAATGGCCAATGAACAATGGACAAATAAGTTGTAGAATATTAGTAAAATGCAATAGTATGCAGCAATAAGAATACAGGAATTACTGTTACATACAACAATATAGATGCATTTTATAAGCATAATTTGATTGGAAGAAACGAGACAAAATAAAGTATGAACTATATGAGTCCTTTTATATAAAGTTCAAGAACAGGCAAAAATGGGTAATTGATGTCAAAGTAGCAGTTACCTTTGGGGAGGCTTACTAATGGGGAAGGAGCACAAGGCAGGATTCTGAGGTGCCTGTAATATTTTATTTCTTGATCTGAGTGGTAGTTACACATATGTGTTCACTTTGTGAAAATTGAGTTTTACCCTTAGGATTTGTTGCCTTTTTCTGTGCATATGTTATACTACAATTAAGAGAAAACTTAAAAAAAAAAATAAAGTGAGATAACATCCAAATGCAAAGTTGAACTTAGATTAGATCCTGACAATATGTTTTGGGGACAATATGGGAAATTTAAATATTGTCTAGATATTAGGTGACATTAAAATACTTATTAGTTTTTTGAGGTATAATGGTATTGTGGTCTTTAAGCAGAACATTTAAATTTCTATTAGATGTAAGCTGAAGTGATTATGAATAAAGTGCCATGATGTTGGCAATGTACTTTCAAATGGTTCAGTAAAACAAATATATACACATATGTAAATATAGACTTACATATGTGTACACACATAGACAAAGCAAATATGGTAAAGTGTTAACAAAAATATGAACAATTGTCTAATTTAGGCACTAGGAATACGTATGATTAATGTACCGATCTTTCAATTTTTCTGTATGTTTAAAAATATTTATCATACTAAATTGAGGGAGAGTCCTAAAGCATTAGTTAGCTTGTGTTGAGCCACATGTGGCTTGTGGGCCTGGAGCCCTGTCCAACGGCTCTACTGAGTCAGAGTGATGTGTAACGTTTTAGGTGTCCTTGCAATCTTGCTAGCTCGTTTCACATTCCCTGGAGTCAGGAGGCAAGGCCCAGGCCAGCTGCTGCCTTGCTTGGCCACTCATGCCACCAGATGTCAGGCAGCCCTTCTGGGCTTCTCACTGGCCACCTCTCCCTTTGCCTTTCCTTCTCTCCTTGGGCTCTGCCTTAACTTTTCTTCAGCCCCTTCTCATGGCTCCAGGTGGTTCAACTTCATTGTTTTGGAACCAGGAAAAGAGAAACAAGGAAACAGAATATATCACCCCAACACGCTGGAGGAGACTCTAATTGAGCAAAATTAAACAATTCCTCTGTAGCCAGGGCTGCAGCAAGAACTGGGCTCCCCACCACATGTAAAACACTCTGTGAGTATTTTCAAATTGTCTCTTTAGAAGAGGAAACCCAAGCACTGTCATACATGGTCCAGCTGTTATCAGATCAGGAGAATGAAAATACGAAATGCCAGATAGTCCTTCTGTAAAGGAGAAAATATCCCTATTACTTATAAGAGGCTGTATGAGGATTACACAGACAGAGGAGACAAGACGCCAGCAGGCTGCCTCTGGAACATTAATAGAGCACTGCAAGGTGTGAGCAGACAAAACCCTGGCCACCTGTGAAAGCGGGGTAGAGAAAAGAGGAAAGGCTCTGGTACTAATACCCTGTAATGTAAGGGCTAGAGGTCCTCTCTGCAAGTACAAGATTGTTTATTAATCCTAATTTCCCCTATCTACACTACTGAAGAACACCAATAAAAAGGTTCATCCAATAAAAATAACATTCTGATGCCTGCCCTTCATTCAGTTTTAAAAATTTCAAGGTGGACTCTGGAGCCATAATGCCTAGGTTTATAATTCAGTCTCCACTGCTTATTTATTAATGATAGGACCTTGGGCAAGTCACTTTTCCTTCCGTGTCTCAATTTTCTTATTTATCAAATGAGGGTATTATGAGTATGTACTTCATGAGCTGCTCTTACTGCTAAATGAGTTAATATGTGTAAAATGCTTAGAGTGCTGCCTGACACAAAGAGCCATCACTTGCAGACCATGGTGATAGCGATGAGGAGGAGGAGGTGCAGGAGGAGGACTTCATGGGCGTTATCTTCCCTTCAACAGTCTTTTCTTACCTATTTCTATTTCTGAAACCATCATGTCAGCCTCTAACCCCAAATCTGGGCATCACTGTTGACTTGGATTTTCTCTAAGATTTCCAGAACTTAATCAGTTAGTTGGCAAGTTCTGTTGACTTGGTCTTTTTATGTTTATCGTATCTCTTACTTCATTCCATCATCAAGGCCTAAACTCTAAGTTTTCTTCTTACCTGAATAATTGGCAATGACCTCTTGGTCTTACTGTCTCTCTAGTTCCTTCCACTCCATTATGTCCACACAACGCCGTCAGCTTGGGTAATGTCAAAACCTGTTCAAAACCTTTCAGTGGCTGCCCATTTGCCTGTCAACTAAGCATACAGTTTTTATTCCAACATTTGGAGCCTTGGGAAATTCTGACCTGCATTTCTAGACTTAGTTCTTTTTGTTTATTGATAGTCACTATATGGTCTATTCAAACTTTTCAGTTACCTGAACTGTTCTCAGTTTCAGATTGTGCTACTTTTAGCTCTATGGGCCTGGGCAATTAACCAGAGTTTCAGTTTCCTCTTTTGTAAGATGGAGATAATAACAGACTTTACTGGGCAGTGTCGTTGTGAAGATTACAGGAGTTAATGCATGTAAAGCTTAGCACAGTTCCTAACATAAAGTGAGTACTCAGTAAATGCCAGTCAGGGTGATGATGACTATTGTTTATGCTGTTCTTTTCCATAAACCTTCTTCACCTCTGTTTCCTTTGGACAAAACACGAGCCGTCCTTCAAGTCCTAAGTCTTTTCTCAAACCCTGTCCATTTATAACATGTTTTCTTACTCCGTTCAACCAGTTATCTTCTCACCCTCCTCTGAACTCTCATGTGCTCCCCTTTCTTTTGGAATTTATATTTCCATGTCCTACAATTAGTTTCGACTTTTAAAACCTTTCCTGCAGCCATCCTCACTCAAAAACCACAACAAAAATTCCCAAACAGACAATTTACCCTTTGAAGGTAAGGACCATAGCTTAACTCATCTTCGTATCCCCTGCAATATCCAACATGATCACATGGAAGATCCTCCAATGCCCCTTTAATTGATAATTTAAGTTTAATTGAGAAATTAATTAAGTTTAATTGATAGATTCAGGTTGCTGGATTACCGGTCATAACGCCCAGAAATTCTACATTTTGAGAAGACAGCCATAGAATTAGGTGTTAACTATTTCCTAAAGCTCCTACCTCCCACAGGGGACCACTTAATAGGAAAGCCTACCCATAGGACAACCATAAAATCGTGGTGTCCAAAATCTTTGGGGAAAGTTTCATATTTTATATTTCCCTGTTAAGAGATAAATATAAAGTAATCAATATGAGAAATCAGACCATTGTTGATACTCCTTTACACATATTGGGGCTGGTGGAAGGACTGCACTACCATTTTTTCAGTGTTTAAGCTGTGAAGTTTGTAGTCTGATCCTATTTTTTTTCCTCTTTCCCAACAGGGAGCTTTTCTCAAGCTTACCTTTTTTTTCTCCTTTATTCTGCAACGCCCCTGTTTTTCACTTGGGTGCGGCGTTGTGGAAATGTTGGTTCACAACCTCGGAAGTTCTCTTAGTGAAATCTGAAACTGGTCTCTGGACACAGAGGGCAGGGAGGGACCGAGGAAAGCGGCAGGTCTCTCCAGAGTGGCGGGTGGCAGTTTTAGTAAGCAAGGGAACTTACATTCAAGGCTTGTCTTGGGCGGCTGCAAGACGAGTAGATCTCCTCACCCACCCTCCAGAATCTTAAAAGTTTATACAGAAGCCTTAACTGGGTTCAGTCATGTATACTGTCCACATGGTCTCAAAAACACGTTACTCTCTCGAGGTTTCTCCATGGAACAACTCCCACTGGGGGCTCTGTAGGCAGAACGTAATTCCAAGGCCAAGGGAGGGGGCTAGGAGCCTCTGCTGGGGTCACGCTGGCAGGTCAATGGGCGGCCGCGCCCTCTGGATGACCTCCGACGCTCCGCCCTCCTGACCGGCGCTTACAATCTCACACACACCCCACTTCCGCAGTGTGCCCTGAGCTGCCAGCAAGGGGTTTCACTAGCGTGGAGGCGGCTCGTTTGGTGGCTATCGGGCTGCACTGGAGGCAGATGCCACAGCAGCGATAGAGGCGCAGGCAAGAGAAAACGCAGGTCAAGATAATGAGTCCCAAAAAAGTAACAATTTTTTCCACCCAGAGCCCCATGCTCCGAACCACTGATGTATGAAGACCCCTAGGCTGGGAGTTGGATCACGAGGGGTGGAGTGTTCGAGGAGGACATCTACAGGACGTGACTGCCGCTTGACCTGAGAGCTAGTCCCAGGCAGTCAGAGGCGCCTCACCTCCTTCTGTCCTTAGAATGTGTCTCCTGCCCACCATTCCCACAGCGGAAGCCGTTTTCATGGATGCAGCCTTGAGAGAGTAATGTGTTTTTGAGACCATCTGGCCGCTATACGTGACTGAACCCTGTGAAGGCCTCTATATAAAGTTTTTACAGTTCAAACGGGTGGCTGAGGAGACGCCCAAGATGAGCCTCGTATGTAAGTTCCCTTGCTTTTTAAACCTACCACCTACCTGTCTCTTTCTTCAGCCTCTCCCCACCATCTGTATACCGGGACTGTTTGAGAACCAAGAGAGAAGTGTATGGAGTGAAGAGGACCCCTTCTCCTGGGAAGACACTCTAAACTACATTCCCTTACCTGCACCCTGAAAAATCTCAGCTGCAGAGAGTTGCTGATTCCAGGCTTCAGGTGAAAAGCAACAGCCTTCTTCAAGCCAAAGCAGGAATTGTTTCTCTGGGTGGGCTCTTCACTAGGTCCCTAGACTGGACACTGGGTTCCCTGAAGCACCTTTAAGCAAACCAGACCACTCAGGCCAAGTTTTGAAAAACCAAAAAGGTAAGAAAATGAAGGATGTATTTGTGTTCACATTTATGTTTTTAACGATATCCTTCTATAGATTGTATATCCAAGAATCCATGCCCCATAAGCTGGGTAAGTGAGGACAAATCTGGCTCAGGCTAAGGAAGTTATTACAGATTCAAGGCTGGTGATTAGAAACCCTTCATGTTAAGACCAAGGGATTGTTTATGCCATATCCACTGTGGAAAGGCCGGGTCACAGCACCTCTCACCTGGATATGCTACAGATTCGTGATTGAAAATTGCTGACTTAGAAGAGGTAATAGAAACTCTTTAAAGATATCTTTCTAATGTATTTACTTTCCAGACAGTCAAATGCCAGGCTGCTAACAGATGAGTTGTTTGTACTTTAAATGTTTACTGTTCCAGTTAGGATATTCTTGATGGCATTTTATATTCTCTTTGCAGTGCAGCCAGCTGATTCATGCTGTATTCTGAAGGTTAAGAGTCTCCATGTGATGTTAAGAACTATATGTCTGAACCATTAAAGAAGAAGTGTGTAAAATGCAGTGTAGCTCAGTGGAAGTATATGAACCAGAAGTATTTCATTTTATGCCATGGCTCTAGCTATATTTGTAGCTTTTGAGCACTGGCAGTTCTACTTTCTTTCACTTTTGGAGTTATAGCTGTCTCCTCTGTTGAAAACATAGAGCAAGGTTATTACCTGATGAGCTCTTTATATTTATTATATGTGTTTTCAGTTCAACTTACAAATGCCACTATTTACTGTATTGCTGCTATATGTAAGGTTTTGTGCTAGATGCTGAGAGGGCTACCAAGATGATTCAGGTATAAACCTCTGGGAACTTATAAGCACACCCATAATTGAAATGCATGGTAGAATATGTTAGAGATTATTAGAAAAGTACAAAGCATTAGAGAGATTCAAAAAAGGGAGATGACATATTGTTTGTGAGATCTGGAAGAGCTGCATAAAAATATCTTTTGAGATGTGCACTGAAGAGTGGGTAGGAATTGAACAGATGGAGCTTGTTTGGGTGAAGGAAATCCAGGAAAGGGGAAAATCATGAATTCGCCCATACAATCTGGGAAAATATGGAACACCATTAATGCACAGTGGGTTGTCATGGGGGCTTATACAGGAGTAGAAGGGGCTGTGTCCACCTGTGATTCCTGCCCTCTTTTCTAGTGTATTATTGCTAGAGTGTGACTACCCCACTGAAGGATACATTTCCCAGGTTCTCTTGGAATAGAGGCAGAACTAATGGGTTATTTTCAGGCTTCATGTGCCAGTTAGAAGTGGATTCTGGAGGTGACCTTGAAAGCCTCATACTGCAGTTGGTACAGCCTCTGTCAGCTTGGATTCTGAATGACTGAGTGGAGCAGAGTACTCCTTACCTTCCCTTGCCTACCCCAAGTGGGAACACTCATATCTACTTCGGTGAGCAAGGAAAAAACCTCTTCAGTGTGTTTAGCCACTGAGATACTGGGTTTGCTTAGGAAAGCTGGAGTTTTCCTTAACTAATGTGGTAGTTAAAAGGGAAAGGTAGTCCTGGCCCCATGTTTTAGAGGTAGCATAATATACTGGAAGCAATTCTAGGCTAGAAACATGGATTTCATTTATTCACTTATTTATTCATTCATTTCATATTTCAGAGACTTTTATAGCCTGTCAAATCTTGAGTTAAATGTTGGGAATCCTTATGATTAATAATGCATAGTTCAGGGCCTTATGGAGCTTACAGTGGGGTGCAGGAGAATTTTAAAAAAAGCAAAAACGGAAAACCAGGGTGCAGTGATCCACTGGAATGCCTTAGACCAGCAGCATCAGCATCACTCTGGAGCTCATTAGAGATACAGGACCTCAGGCCCCACCCCTAAATCAATGGAGTCATAATCTGCATGCATATTAAAGTTTGAGAAACATTGGTAAAATGAGTGCTTTGGTAGGGACAGGCAATGGGGCAATGGGAACCCCAAAGAAGGACAATTAGTCTAGTCTTGATTGAGACTTTTCAGGTTTCCTAGACTAGGTGATGGCTAAACTGACTGCTGAGTGGCATGGTTTAGTCATAATAATTGTGTGACTTTGGGTAAGCTACTTATTTTCAATTTTGGTTTCCTTCTCTGCAAAAATACAGGTAATATTACAAGGTTGTTTTGAGTCTCACGACTTTCCCAGGTTGTTTTGAGGCTCGTAAGCAATATGTAAAAATGCTCTGAATACTCTAAAGCTGTATGTGAATGGGAAATTTATATTATTTCAGCTGTAGTTGGAGTATAGTAAAAAATTGTGTTCTTTGGTATAATAATGCATTTTATTTATTTATTTTAACATTTATTGGAGTATAATTGCTTTACAATGGTGTGTTAGTTTCTGCTTTATAACAAAGTGCATCAGCTATACATATACATATATCCCTATATCACTTCCCTCTTGGGTCTCCCTCCCACCCTCCCTATCCCACCCCTCTAGGTGGTCACAAAGCACTGAGCTGATCTCCCTGTGCTATGTGGCTACTTCCCACTAGCTATCTATTTTACATTTGATAGTGTATATATGTCCGTGCCACTCTCTCATTTCGTCCTAGCTTACCCTTCCCCCTCCCCATGTCCTCAAGTCCATTCGAAGAACCTTTTTTTTTTTTTTTTTTTACATTCCATACATATGTGTTAGCATACGGTATTTGTTTTTCTCTTTCTGACTTACTTCACTCTGTATGACAGACTCTAGGTCCATCCACCTCACTACAAATAACTCAATTTAGTTTCATTTTATGGCTGAGTAATTTTCCATTGTATATATGGGCCACATCTTCTTTATCCATTCATCTGTCAATGGACACTTAGGTTGCTTCCATGTCCTGGCTATTGTAAATAGAGCTGCAATGAACATTGTGGTACATGACTCTTTTCGAATTATGGTTTCTTAGGGCATATGCACAGTAGTGGGATTGCTAGGTCGTATGGTAGTTCTATTTTTAGTTTTTTTAAGAATCTCCATACTGTTCTCCATAGTGACTGTATCAATTTACATTTGCACCAACAGTGCAAGAGGGTTCCCTTTTCTCCACACCCTCTCCAGCATTTATTGTTTGTAGATATTTTGATGATGGCCATTCTGACCGGTGTGAGGTGTTACCTCATTGTAGTTTATATTGGCATTTCTCTAATGATTAGTGATGTTGAGCATCCTTTCATGTGTTTGTTGGCAATCTGTATATCTTCTTTGGAGAAATGTCTATTTGGGTCTTCTGCCCATTTTTGGATTGGGTTGTTTGTTTCTTTGATACTGAGCTGCATGAGCTGCTTGTAAATTTTGGAGATTAATCCTTTGTCAGTTGCCTCATTTGCAAATATTTTCTCCCATCCTGAGGGTTGTCTTTTTGTCTTGTTTATGGTTTCCTTTGCTGTGCAAAAGCTCTTAAGTTTCATTAGGTCCCATTTTTTATTTTTGTTTTTATTTCCCTTTCTCTAGGAGGTGGGTCAAAGAGGATCTTGCTGTGATTTACGTCATAGAGTGTTCTGCCTATGTTTTCCTCTAAGAGATTTATAGTGTCTGGCCTTACAATTAGGTCTTTAAACCATTTTGAGTTCATTTTTGTGTATGGTGTTAGGGAGTGTTCTAATTTCATTCTTTTAATGTAGCTGTCCAGTTTTCCCAGCACCACTTACTGAAGAGGCTGTCTTTTCTCCATTGTATATTCTTGCCTCCTTTATCAAAAATAAGGTAACCATATGTGCATGGGTTTATCTCTGGGCTTTCTATCCTGTTCCATTGATCTATATTTCTGTTTTTATGCCAGTACCATACTGTCTTGATTACTTCAGCTTTGTAGTATAGTCTGAAGGCTGGGAGCCTGATTCCTCCAGCTCCGTTTTTCTTTCTCAAGATTGCTTTGGCTATTTAGGGTTCTTTTGTGTTTCCATACGCATTGTGAAATTTTTTCTTCTAGTTCTGTGAAAAATGCCAGTGGTAGTTTGATAGGGATTGCATTGAATCTGTACATTGCTTTGGGTAGTATAATCATTTTCACAATGTTGATTCTTCCAATCCAAGAACATGGTATATCTCTCCATCTGTTTCTATCATCTTTAATTTCTTTCATCAGTGTCTTATAGTTTTTGGCATACACGTCTTTTGTCTCCTTAGGTAGGTTTATTCCTAGGTATTTTATTCTTTTTGTTGCAATGGTAAATGGGAGTGTTTTCTTAATTTCTGTTTCAGATGTTTCATCATTAGTGTATAGGAATGCAAGAGATTTCTGTGCATTAATTTTGTATCCTGCTACTTTACCAAATTCATTGATTAGCTCTAGTAGTTTTCTGGTAGCATCTTTAGGATTCTCTATGTATAGTATCATGTCATCTGCAAACAGTGATAGTTTTACTTCTTCTTTTCCGATTTGGATTCCTTTTATTTCTTTTTCTTCTCTGATTGTTGTGGCTAAAGCTTCCAAAACTATGTTGAATAATAGTGGTGAGAGTGGACAACCTTGTCTTGTTCCTGATCTTAGTGGAAATGGTTTCAGTTTTTCACCATTGAGAATGATGTTTGCTGTGGGTTTGTCATATATGGCCTTTATTATGTTGAGGTAAGTTCCCTCTATGCCCACTTTCTGGAGGGTTTTTATCATAAATGGGTGTTGAATTTTGTCCAAAGCTTTTTCTGCATCTATTGAGATGATCATATGGTTTTTATTCTTCATTTTGTTAATATGGTGTATCACATTGATTGATTTGCATATATTGAAGAATCCTTGCATTCCTGGGATAAACACCACTTGATCGTGGTGTATGATCCTATTAATGTGCTGTTGGATTCTGTTTGCTAGTATCTTCTTGAGGATTTTTGCATCTATTTTCATCAGTGATGTTGCCCTGTAGTTTTCTTTCTTTGTGACATCTTTGGTTTTGTTATCAGGGTGATGGTGGCCTCGTAGAATGAGTTTGGGAGTGTTCCTCCCTCTGCTATATTTTGGAAGAGCTTGAGAAGGATAGGTGTTAGCTTTTCTCTAAATGTTTGATAGAATTCGCCTGTGAAGCCATCTGGTCCTGGGCTTTTGTTTGTTGGAAGATTTTTAATCACAGTCTCAATTTCAGTGCTTGTGATTGGTCTGTTCATATTTTCTATTTCTTCCTGGTTCAGTCTCGGCAGGTTGTGCTTTTCTAAGAATTTGTCCATTTCTTCCAGGTTGTCCATTTTATTGCCATATAGTTGCTTGTAGTAATCTCTCATGATCCTTTGTATTTCTGCAGTGTCAGTTGTTACTTCTTTTCCATTTTTAATTCTATTGATTTGAGTCTTCTCCCTTTTTTCCTTGATGAGTCTGGCTAATGCTTTATCAATTTTGTTTATCTTCTCAAATAACCAGCTTTTAGTTTTATTGATTTTTGCTATTGTTTCCTTCATTTCTTTTTCATTTATTTCTGATCTGATCTTTATGATTTCTTTCCTTCTGCTAACTTTGGGGTTTTTTTTTGTTCTTCTTTCTCTTATTGCTTTAGGTGTAAAGTTAGGTTGTTTATTTGACATGTTTCTTGTTTCTTGAGGTAGGATTGTATGAAGCTATAAACTTCCCTTTTAGAACTGCTTTTGCTGCATCCCATAGGTTTTGGGTTGTCGTGTTTTCATTGTCATTTGTTTCTAGGTGTCTTTTGATTTCCTCTTTGTTTTCTTCAGTGATCTCTTGGTTATTTAGTAGTGTATTGTTTAGCCTCCATGTGTTTGTAATTTTTACAGATTTTTTCCTGTAATTGATATCTAGTCTCATAGCATTGTGGTCAGAAAAAATACTTGATACGATTTCAGTTTCTTAAATACCAAGGCTTGATTTGTGACCCAAGATATGATCTATCCTGAAGAATGTTCCATGAGCACTTGAGAAGAAAGTGTATTCTGTTGTTTTTGGATGGAATGTCCTATAAATATCAATTAAGTCCATCTTGTTTAATGTGTCATTTAATGCTTGTGTTTCCTTATTTTATTTTCATTTTGGATGATCTGCCCATTGGTGAAAGTGGGGTGTTAAAGTCCCCTACTATGATTGTGTTACTGTTGATTTCCCCTTTTATGGCTGTTAGCATTTGCCTTATGTATTGAGGTTCTCCTATGTTGGGTGCATAAATATTTACAATTGTTATATCTTCTTCTTGGATTGATACCTTGACCATTATGTAGTGTCCTTCTTTGTCTCTAGTAACAGTCTTTATTTAAAAGTCTATTTTGTCTGATATGAGAATTGCTACTCCAGCTTTCTTTTGATTTCCATTTGCATGGAATATCTTTTTCCATCCCCTCACTTTCAGTCTGTATGTGTCCCTAGGTCTGAAGTGGGTCTTTTGTAGAGAGCATATATATGGGTCTTGTTTTTGTATCCATTCAGCCAGGGTGTGTCTTTTGGTTGGAGCATTTAATCCATTTACATTTAAGGTAGTTATTGATATGTATGTTCCTATTACCATTTTCTTAATTGTTTGGGGTTTGTTATTGTAGGTCTTTTCCTTCTCTTGTGTTTCCTGCCTAGAGAAGTTCCTTTAGCATTTGTTGTAATGCTGGTTTGGTGGTGCTGAATTCTCTTAGCTTTTGCTTTTCTGTAAAGATTTTAATTTCTCCATCAAATCTGAATGAGATCCTTGCTGGGTAGAGTAATCTGGGTTGTAGGTTTTTACCTTTCATCACTTTAAATATGTCCTGCCACTCCCTTCTGGCTTGCAGAGTTTCTGCTGAAAGATCAGCTGTTAACCTTAGGGGGATTCCCTTGTGTGCTATTTGTTGTTTTTCCCTTGCTGCTTTTAATATTTTTTCTTTATATTTAATTTTTGATAGTTTGATTAATATGTGCCTTGGCATGTTTCTCGGATTTATCCTGTATGGGACCCTCTGTGCTTCCTGGATTTGACTATTTCTTTTCCCATATTAGGGAAGTTTTCAACTGTAATCTCTTCAAATATTTTCTCAGTCCCTTTCTTTTTCTTGTCTTCTTCCGGGACCCATATAATTCGAATGTTGGTGTATTTAATGTTGTCCCAGACGTCTCTGAGACTGTCCTCAATTTTTTTCACTCTTTTTTTTTTTTTAACATCTTTATTGAAGTATTCTTTTTTCTTTATTCTGCTCTGTGGTAGTTATTTCCATTATTTTATCATCCAGGTCACTTATCCTTTCTTCTGCCTCAGTTATTCTGCTATTGATTCCTTCTAGAGAATTTTTAATTTCATTTATTGTGTTGTTCATCATTGTTTGTTTACTCTTTAGTTCTTCTAGGTCCTTGTTAAACGTTTCTTGTATTTTTTCCATTCTATTTCCAAGATTTTGGATCATCTTTACTATCATTACTCTGAATTCTTTTTCAGGTAGACTACCTATTTCCTCTTCATTTGTTTGGTCTGGTGGGGTTTTGACTTGCTCCTTCATCTACTGTGTGTTTCTCTGTCTTCTCATTTTGTTTAACTTACTGTGTTTGGGGTCTCATTTTCGCAGGCTGCAGGTTCGTAGTTCCCGTTGTTTTTGGTGTCTTCCCCCAGTGGCTAAGATTGGTTCAGTGGGTTGTGTAGGCTTCCTGGTGGAGGGGACTGATGCCTTTTTTCTGGTGGATGAGGCTGGATCTTGTCTTTCTGGTGGACAGGACCATGTCCGGTGGTGTGTTTTGGGGTGTCTATGACCTTATTATGATTTTAGGCAGCCTCTCTGCTAAAGGGTGGGGTTGTGTTCCTGTCCTGCTAGTTGTTTGGCATAGGGTGTCCAGCACTGTAGCTTACTGGTCGTTGAGTGGAACTAGGTCTTAGCATTGAGATGGAGATCTCTGGGAGATCTTTTGCTGTTTGATATTACTTGGAGCCGGGATGTCTCTGGTGGACCAATGTCCTGAACTTGGCTCTCCCACCTCAGAGGCACAGCCCTGTCGCCTGGCTGGAGCACCAAGAGCCTGTCAGCCACATGGCTCAGAAGAAAAAGGAGAAAAAAAGAAAGGAAGAAAGAAAAAAATTAAATTAAATTAAATTAGTTATTAAAATAAAAAATAAAGTTATTAAAAATAAAAAAATTAAAAAGTAATTAGAAAAGAAAGAAAGAGAGAGCAACTAAACCAAATAACAAATCCACCAATGATAACAAGTGCTAAAAACTATACCAAAAAAACCAAAAAACAAAAAAAAGACGGACAGACAGTACCCTAGGACAAATGGTGGAAGCAAAGTTATACAGACAAAATCACACAAAGAAGCATACACATACACACTGACAAAAAGAGAAAAAGGAAAAAAAAAATCTATATATAAAAAAAAAAGTAAGAGAGCAATCAAATCAATAAAAAAATCTACCAATGATAATAAACTCTAAATAGTAAACTAAGATAAACATAAAACCAGAAACAAATTACATGCAGAAAGAAAACCCCAAGTCCACAGTTGCTCCCAAAGTCCACCGCCTCAATTTTGGGGTAATTCATTGTCTACTTAGGTATTCCAAAGATGCAGGGTACATCAAGCTGATTTTGGAGATTTAATCTGCTGCTCCTGAGGCTGCTGGGAGATATTTCCCTTTATCTTCTTTGTTCGCTCAGCTCCTGGGGTTCAGCTTTGGATTTGGCCGTGCCTCTGTGTGTACGTTGCCTGAGGGCATCTGTTCTTCGCTCAGACAGGATGAGGTTAAAGGAGCAGCTGATTAGGGGGCTCTGGCTCAGTCAGGCCGGGGGAGGGAGGGATACAGAATGCGGGAAGAGCCTGCGGCGGCAGAGGCCAGTGTGATGTTGCACCAGCCTGAGGTGCGCTGTGTGTTCTCCAGGGGAAGTTGCCCCTGGATCACAGGACCCTGGCAGTGGCAGGCTGCACCGGCTCCCGGGAGGGGCGGTGTGGAGAGTGACCTGTGCTTGCACACAGGCTTCTTGGTGGCTGCAACAGCAGCCTTAGCATCTCATGCCCGTCTCTGGGGTCTGCGCTGATAGCCGCAGCTCGCGCCCGTCTCTGATTTTGTCTGTATAACTTTGCTTTTACCATTTGTCCTAGGAGCTCGTTTAGGTGGTGCTCTGAATCCCCTCTCCGCGCGCACCCCAAAACAATGGTCTCTTGCCTCTTAGGCAGTTCCAGACTTTTTCCTGGACTCCCTCCCGGCTAGCTGTGGTGCACTAGCCCCCTTCAGGCTGTGTTCATGCAGCCAACCCCAGTCCTCTCCCTGGGATCCGACCTCCGAAGCCCGAGCCTCAGCTCCCAGGCCCTGCCCGCCCCGGCGGGTGAGCAGACAAGCCTCTCGGGCTGGTGAGTGCTGCTCGGCGCCGAGCCTCTGTGCGGGAATCTCTCCGCTTTGCCCTCCGCACCCCTGTTGCTGCGCTCTCCTCCGTGGCTCCGAAGCTTCCCCCCTCCGCCACCCGCAGTCTCCGCCCGCGAAGGGGTTTCCTAGTGTGTGGAAACCTTTCCTCCTTCACAGCTCCCTCCCACTGGTGCAGGTCCCGTCCCTATTCTTTTTTCTCTGTTTTTCCTTTTTTCTTTTGCCCTACCCAGGTACGTGGGGAGTTTCTTGCCTTTTGGGAAGTCTGAGTTCTTCTGCCAGCGTTCAGTAGGTGTTCTGTAGGAGTTGTTCCACATGTAGGTGTATTTCTGATGTATTTGTGGAGAGGAAGGTGATCTCCACCTCTCACTCCTCCGCCATCTTGATGGTCTCTGTAATCATGCATTTTAAACAATGTTTATTAAGAAAAAATTATCCCATATGGATTTGTTTTGATTATATGCAGATCTGAAAGAGAATTTTTTTTCCTCCTACTTATTGCAGAAGACTATAAAATCTGAAAAATAGGTCTAGTGTGTTGGTCAAATAGGGTGTCTCCTGGGGTTGAAAAGTATATTCCACTGGGGCTTGTGGGTTCTGGACTTCAGCCATTTGTGCCCTTGTATAGAGTTTATCCAAAACATAGAGATATAGTGGAGCAACTTTCTTCCAAACATTAATTATTGGGCTCAAACAGAAAAATTGAGCTGAGTGAGTTTATTCAGAATTAATAGGCCTTCAGAATGTTAAAGAAATATAAACAAAGAACAATAATTAATTAACAATGATAGTGGTCCAGTAATATAGCCTCTGCATAGAATTTCCTCACTACCAGCAAGTATTTTTAGTGTTGTTAGGTTTCAGGCAAGGCTCTGGTTGTGTATGTTACGGTCACACAAAATGACCTGTTCTTTTATGCTTCTGTCCTTTGCACATTTTTTTTTTCTTTGCCTGGAGTGTTCTTTCTTTTCTGGACCACCTGCGATATTTGGGCTACCTGATGATTTCCTTAAAGATGACATCCAGACGTCATCTCCTGACAATAAGAAGCTTTTACTGACCAGTGTAGGCCAGTTTATTGAATAGATCACCTTCCTCTGTAGTCTTGTGGAGGCAAGAAAAATATATTGAATCACACTGGGATCATTACTCCAGGAAGTAAGTCTTACTTACTTCCTACCCCTAGCATAT
Organism: Balaenoptera ricei; assembly: GCF_028023285.1. Taxonomy (NCBI): domain Eukaryota; kingdom Metazoa; phylum Chordata; class Mammalia; order Artiodactyla; family Balaenopteridae; genus Balaenoptera; species Balaenoptera ricei. Next base: position 42,258,188 of record NC_082650.1, on the reverse strand, counting down.
GGCACTGTGCCCAGCACATAGTAGGTCCTAAATAAATATTTATTGAATAAATGTGAGAAAGGCCAGCAACTTTAAGAATGAATAAACAAAAATCGTTCATGCTAATACTGATAGAAGCTTAGTTACTTGTTGATGTCACTTAGAAAGGGAATTCTGTCAAATAACAGTCTAAAAACATGTAAAAAGAGGTAGTTATTCACAAATATTAGATGTTCTATCTAAAACATACTTAGATATTAATATCTATTTCACATTACAGATTCTTTAACACAGAAACCCTATGTATAGGAATTTATCCTAAGGAAATTAAGGATGTGCACAAAGATCTAACTGCAAACGTGCTCATTTTATTCTGTTTATAATAACAGAAGTTTGTAGATGAGCTGGATGACCTACAATTGTGAATTAGTTAAATAAATTGTGCTATAAAATTAAAAGCTATGATGGAAAATGTATTTATTAATTTAGAGAGATATTCATGTTATTTCAAATATAAAAAGCAGGTTACAAAATGGCATGTTCATTGAGTTGGCATTTTATGAAAAAGAAAAATTTAGATGCTAAGAAGGGGAAGTCTGGGAAGAAATATTCACTAAAATATTGATAGAGATTTCTCTGGTTGGTGAAATTCTCGGTCATTTTGACTTTTGTTCTCTTTGCTTATAATTGTTCAACATTCTCACACTAAAATATACTAATTAATCATTTTTTAAATTATAAAAGGAACCATAAATGTTTTTGGAACAAATTATCCCCCTTAAGCCTTCTAGAAGGCCTCATATCTTTCAGTGTTTCCCACATTCTATTCTTGCACAAGTCTTCCTCCTCCTCCAGTGCATTCCTCAGAATATTATAGGGTGGTGAAAAGAGGATGGAATCAAGGAACAGGAGGTATAGGAGACTAATTCACTGTATGCATATTGCCCAAATTTATCTGCTTAATTTAACCACAAGAAGTCAGTTTTCGGGTTGGCTGGGTTCTCTTGTGTCACTGATAGCAGGACTTGGAGTGGAGAGGAAGATGTGAACCAGGTGCTACAGATGTTGACAAATTAGGGGATGTGCAATGCAATTCTAGATATGAAGAGAAAAGGGAGAGGGTGGAACAGCAGAAGCTCATGTTCTTTAAAAGAACATGGCTTTTTTCAAGAGAGTGAGGCAGTATGATTCTGGAAGCTGCAATGAGGAATAAAACAGACAATAACCGCATTCATTGATCTTCAGGTACATGAGGTGTGAGAGAATAAATAGGTACCCCTTGAAAGGGTCAGAGAGGATATGGAGTCCTTGGAAAGCTAGGTTTCATTAAGGCAGGGGATGCTGTTGGTGTCAGATTCAACAGTCTTGCACTTCAAACTCAAGGGCAGTGGGTATCTCAGGGGTTGCCCAAGAAGGATAAGACATAGTTCCTGGCTTTAGGTAACTTGCTCCAGTTAGGAAGCCATATGTAACATACACAAAACACCTGGAAAACATTTTGATGCTGAACTGTAGCAATTGGCTGTCAGCCATGGTCCTTAAAACCAGTCTAGCTTGATCTAAGATTTTGAACTCATCACCCTTTGAACACAATCCCTGCCCTTAAGTCCTTCATCCTCTCTTGGCTGGTATCTGACCCAGCAAGGTCAAGTTCCATGTCATGAAGAAAGAGTAAGACTGCAACTCTGAGTGGAACAAGAATTTAGAAAAGACAGAGTGACAGGGAAGTGCTGGCATGAGGATGATGCATGAGATTGATTTAGCCAGTTCTTAAAAGGTGAATAACATTGAATTTCTAGGAACTGGGAAGAACGTGAACAAAGATCCAACAGTGGGGGTGAGCATAACATGAATATTATAATACTTTTTGTATGATAAAATTGTTTCTATTTTTCCTAGACCATATTTTAAAATTAAGTTTATTTAGTTATAATTTACACACAATGAAATTCAGCCTTTTTATTGTGCAGAGTTTTGTCAATGTATACAGTCATGTAGCCAATATCACAGTCAAGGTACAGAACAGCATTGTCTTGTAGAAATATAATACAAGCCACGTATGTAACTTTAAATTTCTAGTAGCCACATTAAAAAGTAAGAAGAAAGGTGAAATTTATTTTAATAATACATTTAATTTAAATAAATATATAAAAGCATATCATTCAATATGTAATCAATATAAAAGTTACTGACATATTTTACATTATCTTTTTCATACAGAGTCTTTGGAATCTGATTTTTTTTACATTTACAGCACATCTTAATTCAGACTAGTCACATTTCAAGTGCTTAATAGCCACATGTGTCTAGTGACTACTGTATTCAACAGTGCAGGTATAAAATATTCCCTTCATATCAAAAGTTTTCTTGAGCCCCTTTGCAGTCAATCTGTTTTTCCCCAATTCTGACCCCTGGCAACTACTGAACTGTTTCTTGTCCCTTCCTGTATAAGTTAAGGATCTCCAGAGAAACAGAACCAAAAGTATGTACCTGTCTCTCTCTTTCTTTCCCCTCTCTCTATTTAGAGAGATTTAATTGGCTCATGTGATTGTGGGGCTGGTGAGTCTGAAATCTACAGGGCAAACCTATAGTCTGGAGACCCAGAGAAGAGCTGCTGTTGCAGCTTAAATCTAAAGGCAGTCTGGAAGCAGAATTCCTTCTCTCCTTCTTTAGTCTTTTCTTTTAAAGTCTTTAACTGATTGGACAAGGCCCACCAAGATTATGGAGGGTAATCTGCTTTACTTAAAGTCTACTGATTTGAATGTTAATCACATCTTAAAAAACCTCACACCACATGATTCAGCAATTCTGCTTCTGAGTATATACACAAATAATTGAAAGCAGGATTTTGAAAAGATACTTGTACACCCGTGTTAATAACACCTTTATTCACAATAGCCAAAAGGTGGAAGCAACCCCAGGGTCCAATGACAGATGAATGGATAAACAAAATGTGGTATATACATACAATGGAATATTATTCAGCCTTAAAAAGGATTCTGACACATGCTACAACATGGATGAATCTTGATGATATTATGCTAAGTGAAATAAGTCAGTCACAAAAAGATAAATACTGTATGATTCCACTTATTTGAGGTACAAAGGGTGGTCAGATTCATAGAAATGTGGTTTCCAGGGGCTGGGGAGAGGGTGGAATGGAGAGTTATTGTTTAATAGGTATAGGGTTTCAGTTTTTCAAGGTGAAAAGAATTCTGGAGTTGGTTGCACAGTAATGTGAATGTTCATAACACTACTAAACCGTGCACTTAAAAATGCTTAAAATGGTAAATTTTATGTTACGTGTATTTTATTACAACTTAAAAAAAAATACCTTCACAGCAACATCTAGAGTGATGTTTACCAAAAACATGGTACCACGGCCTAGCCAAGCTGATACATATAGTTTTTCCTTTTCTAGAATATCAGATAAATGGAATCATATAGTATGTAGCCTTCTGTGGCTGGCTTCTTTCACTTAGCATAATGCTTTTGAGATTTATCCATGTTGTTGGATGTATCAGGAGTTTATTCCTTTCTATTACTGAGTAGTATTCCATTGTATTAGTATATACTGTAATTGTCTTAACCATACACCAGTTGATGGACATTTGGATTATTTCCAGGCTTTTGCTATTATTATTAAGGCTGCTATAAACATTAACTTACAGGTCTTTGTTCCTAGTTCATTTTGAGAAAACATTTAAACCATTGCATCATGAAGAATGCTCATGGCACAAGTTACAGAAAATTGCCTCAAATCAACTTAAAATATAGAAATCAAAAAAAGAAATATAGAAATCTTTCCATTTGTGACAACATGGATGGACCTAGAGGGCATTACGCTAAGTGAAATAAGTTAGACAGAGAAAGACACATACTGTGTGATTTCACTTACATGTGGAATCTAAAAAAGAAAACAAATGAACAAACATAACAAAACAAAAAGAATCATAGATACTGAAAACAAACAAGTGGTTGTCAGAGGGGTGGGGGATGGGTAAACTAGATGAAAGGGACTGAGGTACAAACTTTCAGTTATAAAATAAGTCATAGGAATGTGATTGATGTATAGCATAAGGAATATAGTCATAACATTATAATAACTTTGTATGGTGACAGATGGCAGCTAGACTTATAGTGGTGATCATTTCATAATATTTAAAAATATTGAATCAAGATGTTGTGCACCTGAAACTACTATAATATTGTCAGTCAACTGTACTTCAATAAAAAAATTTATATAGAGAGAAATTTATGATCTTATTAACAAAAGTCCGAAAGAAGGATGGCTCTTAGGGTGGTTAATTCAGCCGATAAACAACATTATCAAAGACCCAGGCTTTCCCTGGGTCTTTCCCAGCCTTCTCTTTCCAAGCCTCTATTCTTCTGTGTATTGGTTTTGTCCTCAAGCTAGCCTCACTCCTGGTCACAGGATAGTTGTGACAGCACCAACCATTATACCCAGATAGAACAATGTTTGTAGGTAGTAGATGGAGCTGTCTTTTCCTCATGTTTTTTTCTGAAGATCAAAGAGTCTTGCCCAGAAGTCCCTCAATAGACTTTGCCTTAGTTTTTATTGGTTAGAATTGCATCAAATGCCCAGAATTGCATCAAATGACTAAAGCAACTAATGGCAAGGACAGTAGGACTCCCTTAGTTAGCTTAGAGCATTCGGAATTCAGTCCCTGGGGATGAGGCTTGTATCATTTCCCCTCAAGCACATGACTGTGCAGAAAAGAATGGACACCTGAACAAAGCCAGGGTTTGCCAGGAGGGAGAGTAAACGGATGTTGGGGAGACAGGGACCACTGCAGTCCTTAATTCTGTTCCATGCCACTTTCATACTGGTTCTTCTGTTCCTAACTTATGACACACTGTCTGAAATACTTTTGCTTCTGTTATTCTATTTTTACTAAAAGGTTAACAACAACAAAAGAAGCTTCCACCCTTTAGAATAGATAACTGATAATTGTACTTGTTCCTCCTTCCAGGCTCAGTTCTAAATTATTTCAATCATTTATTCAAGAATAATCTGCTGAACTCCTATTCTGTTGGAAGGCTTTGAAGGGCAAATAAGGAAGAATAAAATTAAGATTCCTGCTCTTATCGCTTTACAATCTAGTTTAGAAGACAAATTAAAAGTGATAAGTTAAATAACTGCAGAAGTTACAAACAGTGGTTCTACATAACTGTGCAGAGCTGGCACAGGCAAGATGATGATTAAGGTTAAATGACAGTAAGTACCATGGCAGTTCAGGGGAGGACAAGATACCTGCAGGCTGGAATGGGCTGAGGAAGCTTTCCAGAAGAGGAGGGATTATAGATGGGTCTTGGCAGATAGGGTTTGCAGAGGCAGACGGGATCGAGGGAGGGCCCTCAGCTGCAGCATCAGGAACTATTTGAACAGAATGGCGGAACAGTGTGATATTTCTTTGTATTCAGGATGTAGAGCAGACTGTCCAAACTGATTTTTTCCACTCGTTCATTAGATAAATATTTTTTGTGTGCCTTTTATGTCCCAGGCTCTGTTTTCAGCAGAGGGGATACTGCAGAAAACCAAACAGACGAAAATTCCTGTCCTCATAGATGCTGTGTTCAAGTGGAGGAAGATAGCCATATAATAAGAAAAATATATCTTTTGTCGAATATAATAGAGGAAAATCAGGAAAGGGGGGGCAGTATGATGAGGGAGGATATTGTGATTTTAGGCATGAGTCTAGATCTGGAGGCCTGAAATGCCTTCTCTGACATGTGTGCATAGGGATACAGGGCAAGGAGACTGGCCTCAAAGGATTCAAGGCAGATGATGGTGGGAAGACTGTGAATGTGGCAGGGGAGGAAAGGGTGGAGGTCTTGCCAGGAACACGCAGGAATCAAGGCGCCCCTCTTTATTCCTGCCGATGGCAAGAGGGAGGATGGGCAAGGCTTAGCTACCCAGAGCTCATGGAACTCTTGGCTTCTTCTTTACGTCTGCCATGGGGAGATAGCTTTATTCTTTACAAATAGTAGGAGTTAAGGTTGGAAAAATAGGTTGGAGCCATGTTGTGGAAGGCCTGAAAAACCAGGGTAGGGAGATTAGATATGGTCTTAGTGAGCTAGGAGAGGGTTAAAATGTTGTTTGCTCGGATGCTTGTCAGTGTGATAAAAGCGATGTATGGGCCCTCTCAAGTATCCTCTAAGTCAAGTATCTCTTAATTTTGAAGCTCCCGGTATGCTGCAGAACAGAAGAAAATCCAAAATAGTTTTGCAAAAATTGTTGTCTGTTTAAAGTATTTAAATTTAATAAATTAATGTTTTATCAGACAATAACACAATGCTTCTTATAAGATATTACAAGATTTACTAAAAAATAGTTCAGTTCCAAGTGCACTAGTAGGTCTGGTCTTGGCACTGTTATTTAAATTTCTATGACAAGTGCCCTCTCTCAATCCTGACAGTGTGTCTCTTGCATCTGTGTGTGTGTAACCTCATTCGGGCATCATAACCCTCTACTTTGAACTGACCTTCAACTTTTGCTGATTCCTCATTTGCTCATTGTTGGGCCTTTTTTATCTCTCTCTGTCCTCTGCTGTCAGTGTCCTTTGGACATTTATTTGTTTAATGACTTTTGACCAACCCTGTTACTGTTGTGACCCTCATGTTTTGTTTGTATCCTGGTTTCCTGGTTCTGGCTCCTTGCCTGGATCCCTCGACCTGCTGCCATTCACAGCCTGGCATGACAGATGGCCGTAGGCTCTGTGGCACTCCATCAGTGCCTTGGCACTGCAGTCATTTAAGACGCGTGACAGGCAGCAGAGAGGAAAATGTGAATAGGTAGTAGGATGCTTTTCATAGCTACTGAATGGTGCCAATTCTTGGCTGGACCGCTTGTTGTATGCCTAAATGAATCACTGCAAATGAGACCTTGTGTAAACAGACTCTCCCTGTGGGTCATATTGCATATTGTTTTGGTTCAGTGCACGCTTGTTAGAGGTCAGTCCTACATAAAGCTGTGCTGGGTACTGAGGGGGGATACAAAGATGACATGACTGTTACTGCCCTCGAGGAGCTTACAGTCCAAGGAGAGAGATACCCATGTGAACAGAAATTTATAATATAAATTAAGATGGGAAAGTCTTATGGCAGAGATCCAAACCTAGCTGCAGGAAGCACACAAAGCCATGACTGACCTGGTGAAGGATTGCCTTGTTGATGGATTTAGGTTGTAGTTCTAATTGTGATATGTGTGCTTCTGGGTCTTGAGAACAACACACACAGCAATCAGTTCTACTGTTTTGAATAATTTATCAGATTCGTGATTTCAGGAGAGAAAGGAGCGTTTATATACAATCGCCACAATAAGGAATTTATCTATTCCATAGATGAGATTCAAAAGTGGGTCCTATTTATAGAAGAGGAAGTGACAATGAAAAAAAGGGCAAAGAAAAAATGGCTCATTATGATAAAACGAAGCTATATATTAATCAATAAATTATAATGTTCAAGATCAAACAATATGCAGAATATTTTGATCATTCCATTACCACAGATCCACTATTTCAACTTCAATGTCATTTAACCATTTTAGGGTACAACTTTTTCATCTGAAAACAAAAATGTCTGTCCTCTGTTTATTGTATGTGGTCAAGATTGAGAAAAATCTCTTAAAAATGCTTTGAAGTTGTAGTAAAAGATTTTTCTCCTTGGAGAAATACACCATATCAATTAAATGTTCCAACTAATATTCCTACTATTTATTTAAAAATAACTGTATTACATGAAATGAACCACTTTACCTTTTTTGGTAAAAACAAACAAAAATGACAGTTTTAATTTCACAGGAAAATGTACAGGAATTTCTTTTTTTGGTAAAATATAGGTTTTAAACACCAGCTGGTTTCTATATTCCCTACCAATATTTGCTCAGAGGAATGCTGTACATACTTGAATTTGAGCAGATGGGCATATGCATGTATATATAGAAAACATCATTCTAGTTCATATTACGAGCCTCAGTATGTACACAAATTAAGTTGTACAGGACACAGAACATTATTTTTCTAAAACTGTAATTTCTATTTCAACCTCTTATTTTTATGGGATGGTGGGGATTTAATCTTATCAATCTGGGAGGTTCTTCCCATATCCCCCAGTGTCATAAGGTCTGGGGGATCTCCACTCTGCCAAGATGTGGGAAGGTAGCTTGTCTAGTACTCAATGCTATCTGTCCATCCATACAGATATCAGAAAAAAATATCCCTTATTCCTGTCCTGAATTATCCTAAGGGAAAAACCCAATTTACATTTAAAATTATCCCAATGCATTAAAGAATTGTTTTTACTGCAGTTCATTCTTTTAGCTATCTCATTAAGTATTCATCCAAATGGTCTGTGCATATGCAATATCTCCATGGAACCAAATGAAACAAAATGAAACTAAGGTAAATACAATCTGAGTTTCAATTTATCTTTAGATTATACCTGATGGAGACATTTAAAATGCTTTTTGGAAGTAGGTATGGATGTAAATAAATAAAAATAACCATATGAGGACTTCCCTGGTGGCTCAGTGGTTAAGAATCCGCCTGCCAATGCAGGGGACACGGGTTCAAGCCCTGGTCCGGGAAGATCCCACATGCCGCGGAGCAACTAAGCCCGTGTGCCATAACTACAGAGCCTGTGCTCTAGAGCTGGCAAACCACAACAACTGAGCTCGCGCCTAGAGCCCATGTTCCGCAACAAGAGAAGCCACTGCAATGAGAAGCCTGTGCATGGCAATGAAGAGTAAACCCCGTTTGCTGCAACTAGAGAAAACCCGTGCGCAGCAGCAAAGACCTAACGCAACCAAAAATAAAAGTAAATAAATAAATTTATAAAAAAAAAAAGGACTAAGTAGGCTTTAAAAAAAAATTAACCATATGATTGATGAATTTGTAAATTTAATTATTTATAATCTTATTTTCTCCAGAAAGGATTTCAGGAAGCTAAAAGAAATGAATGCAGTAATATATCATGATAAAATAAATAGATAAAAATAAATCATACAATAAGTTTATGGAAAATTGCTGAAACTGGGTTGCAAATTTCATTCTGAGTTTTTTACTGGCCCAAGCCAAAAGGAGATCACAGTCTGCTGAAGGATTCATGTGTCATCACAACACTGTTCAGAGGTAGCATAGCTTCCCCAGCACTGGGGCCTTAGAGAGGGGTCTCCAGTAGATCTTCATACATGGGACCCCGTGATGTGGGCGATGTCCTCAATGCTATCCCTAAAACCAGTCGAATACTATCAAGTACAGTTCATGAAAAGTGATGTCATGAGGTGTCAAAGCAACGTTTCTCAAGTCTGGAGTACTCTCCTGGTATGGCTTCAACCAGGAACCATAGGGAAGTTGGCATTTAGCTCAACCCAACATTTCCATCTGTAATTGAATGAAGGTTGGGATATACATCCAACAAAAGCACACCCAGTCATAATTTTGGTGTTTAGAGGTTCCTCTCCCTCATTAGCTGGAACCCAGTTGTTGACACAATTATTTTAGAGTGAAAAACATTTGCTATGTGACCTAAGAGTTCAGAGCAGAGCAGTTCTGGAGCCCAGGAGAAGCAGAATGAAAAACAAATTTGTTACCTCTGTTCTTTGTGATGTGACTTTCAAACAGTGCTATTATCAGCAGATGCCATCTGGTCGCTGCCTATTTTTACTAGTTTTCTTTTTGTTTGTTTGTTTTTTAAAGGTTTTTTTTTTCCCTTTCACCTGAATCAAAGCCAATTGGAAAGGTTTTTTGGTTTTTTTTTTCCCCTTTCACCTGAATTCCTCTCCCCCTATTGATTTTTTTAGTTTATTTTTTTAATTTTATGGCTGTGTTGGGTCTTCGTTTCTGTGCAAGAGCTTTCTCTAGTTGTGGCAAGCGGGGGCCACTCTTCATCGCGGTGCGCGGGCCTCTCACTATTGTGACCTCTCTTGCTGCGGAGCACAGGCTCCAGACGCGCAGGCTCAGTAATTGTGGCTCACGGCCCCAGTTGCTCCGCGGCATGTGGGATCTTCCCAGACCAGGGCTCGAACCCGTGTCCCCTGCATTGGCAGGCAGATTCTCAACCACTGCGCCACCAGGGAAGCCCTTTACTAGTTATTTTTGCAACTAGGTATTGAACTCACTTGTTTCTGAATTACTGAAAGGGGGCGTATACTGTAAACATGTAAAAGCCACATATTTTCAAAGAAATAAATTTAGAAATATTTATTATTATTATTATTTGCTTCCTATAAATTTTAGTGGCTCAAGACAAAGGTCCAGGTGCTCTAATTCACTGTAGTCACATTAGAGCAGAAAGTTCATTAGGGCTTTGGGAATGTCTCCCATTTCAGATCCAATCTCTTGTGTCCCAGACACACTGTACCTCAGGAACAGGAGAAATAAAGTCTTTGCTGCCATAATGACCCTTATGAATTGCAAAAGTTTATTCACTTGTCTGACTCTGCATTATTTTGGAAGCTCCCCAAGAGCAAAAAGTATTTACTTGACTTAGATTTTTTTAAAATGTAACTTTAAAATATTTTAAAGATTTTTGTAAACACAAGAAAATGCAGAGACTAATTCTTTACCATACATCCACTAACCAACATTAACAAAGGGTGACATTCTGTCATATTTTCTTACAGTCTTTTTGTTGGCGTGGCAAAGTGTTAAGGTATAATTTATATACAGTAAGATGCATACCTCTTAAGTGTGAGAAATTTTGACAATTGTATACGCCCATTTTACAACCACCTAAAACAAGATATACCTCTCAAGAGTCTAAAAAGTCTAAAAAGTTCCCTCAAGCCATTTTCCTGTCCATCTCTCATGGCTCAAGGGGCAATCTTTCTGATCTTCTTTCTGATTTTCTATCACCACAGATCAGTTTTGCTTGTTTTCGGACTTCACATAAATTAAATCACACAGTATACATTCCTTTGTGTCTGGCTTCCTTCACTCAGGAAAATGTTTTCTAAATTCATCTGTGTTGGTACCTATTACAGTAATTCGTTCCTTCTCATTGACAAATACTATTTCATTGCATTTGTTCATTCTCCCTGTTGATGTGTGACATTTAGATTGTTTCCAGTTAAGGCTGTTGTGAAGATTCTGTACAAATCTTCTTATGGACATATGTTTTCATCTTTCTTTTTGGAGGGGGTAATTATTTAGGAGTGGGATTGCTGAGTCAGAGGGTAGGTGTATGTTTAACTTGACAGGAAAATGCCAAATTGCTTTCCAAAGTGGCTGTAGCATTTTACACTCCCACCAGCAATGTGCAGGAGTTGATTCACAGCCTCCACAACATTAGGTATTGTCAGTCTTTTCAATTTTAGCCATTCTAGTGGTTTTATTTTGCATTTTCCTGATGACTAAAGATGTTGAATACTTTTTCATGTACTTATTGAATGCGTGTATATCTTCTCTTGCCTGTTCAAGTCCGTTGTTTCTTTCTGTTTTTTTTTTCCCCCTTCTGTTTGTTTATTTTTGTTTGGTGACTGTGTTTTTACCTGAGTTGCAGGAGTTCTTTATATTCTGGGCACAAATCCTCTGTCAGATATATATTGAAAATATGTTTTCCCAGTCTGCGACTTCCCTTTTCATTTTTTGCCTATCTTGATTTGTAAGGATACTCTTTGATGTTTTCATTTAGAAACTTTTAGTTTTTGCTTTTAGGTCTATAATTCACCTTGAATTAGTTTTTGTGTATGGTTTCAGAGAGGAAGTCAGGGTTCCTTTCTTTCTCTCTCTCTCACTCTCTCTCTCATATGAGTATCTAGTTACCACAGAACCACTTATTGAGAAGATTTTTTTATCCCATTAAGTTGTCTTCGTTCCTTTGTTGAAAGTCAATCAACTGTTTAAGCATGTTCTGTTTCTGAATTCTCTGTTCTGTTACATTGATCTACTTGTCTGTCCTTATGCCAATACCACCTTGTCTTGATTACTGTAGCTTTTGATTGTCTTGAGGTTACCTAGTCTAAGTCCTCCAGCTTTATTTTTCTTTATCAAGATTGTTTTGGCTACTGAGGAACATTGTATTTCCAAGTAAATTTTAGAATTTGCTTGTAAAGTTCTGTAAGATAGTCTTTCAAATCTGTGAGTTAATTTAGAGAGAAATGACATTTTAACAATAATGATTCTTCTAATCTACTATCACAGTATATCTCTTCATTTATTTAGATCTTTAAACATTTTTCTCAGCAATTTTTTTCATTGTTGTCAGTATATAGGTTGTTTCTGATAGTATTGTAAATGGAATTGTTACTTAAATTTCTCTGACCAATTGTTTGCTGCCAATGTATAGAAATACCACTGAATTTTTCACATTGACCTTGTATCTTATGACTTTCCTAAATTCACTTACTTGTTCTAGTTGCTTTGTACATTCTTTAGGATTTTCTGTAAGACAGTCTTTTTATCTGCTAGTGACAGTTTACAGAACCCCTTTCGATCTTTATGCCTTTTGTTTCTTTTATTTGCTTTACTGCACAAAGGGTAATATTTTGTTATATGTTCTTCAGGTCTTTTTTTCTGTTCTCTTTTTACTCAGCCCCTCCTTTCGCCTTTCTTGTTCCCATATCCATGTTACCTTATCCAAGTTCTTGTTATAGCTCTAAAACTTTCTTCATTTTTAAAATGTCCACATCCCCATTTCTTTTTGTAGGTTGGTCAGATTCTCATTTACAATCAATTAGCATTTTCAAGTATTCATGTTGTTGAAGCTCAATGAGGTGCCCTTTCTTCTATGACTAATAGGAGAAATTAAAGTACACATTTTTTGGAAGGGCTATATCTCATAGTCAGGAAATAACAAAATTCTAATTAGGTAGTGAATTCTTAATACAGGGAATTTAGTGAAAAATTACCTGAATAAGTGAATTGCAAGTAAATTCAGAGTGACTATTTATTACTCAGAAGTGCCAGGCTATTTCTAAGGGCACCTTGACATTGCCTAATTGTGGAGATTTAAAAGTCCTGTAAATTACAAGTCATTGAGATAATAGTTTTATTTGCTTCATTTAGAACCATAAATCGATACAAAAATTTTGTTCATTGCAGATGCTCCCTTATATCACAATCATAAGGAAAACCCCTCCATTCCCACTAAAAAGTACAAAATATAATCTTTGCATGCAACTTGTAATCATAATTTTCATGAAAAAAAATTTATAATTGATTTAATCAATCAATTCATGTATGAAGTGATATTTTCTCCAAATTAATTTAGATTTGTTATAGAAATAAGTTCATCAAATGATGAATTGCTTTACCAATATACTATTCATGAAACAGATAGAAATCTCTTTGATGAGAAGGAAATACTGATAAAATGCTGAAAGCTCCTTAATTTTATGAATCTATATGTCTATCTAGTTACCTATCACAGTTCATATTTAAAATCAAATTAATTAAAGCTGGCATAAATGTACCAAGACTCAACCTTTTGATACAATTAATTTTATTTCTTAAAAAGAAATGGGTTCCAATGAAAAATTCATGACAAGGGAAAAGTACATTCTAGATCTTAATATCTAGTATTAATGTTCAATTTTTAATGTATATTGATGATCCTAACTGTGTGAGGATCTGTAGCATCTGTGTATAAAACACATAACCTCTAGGACAAAGGTTTTTAACATTGATGTTACATTGGAATCATTGTGGTACTTCTAAATATCTTGATGTCCTTCCCTTCCCTGTGAGACTCATGCCACTTGTCGATAGCAGCCTTTTCCCATCCTTGTCATTGTCACCCACTGTATTAGTGTGCTATTGCTGCATAACAAATAACCACCAACTTGGTGCTTAAAATAATACCCATTCATTAACTCACAGTTCTGTAGATCACAGTCTGGGTAAACTTGATTGGGTACTCTGCGCAGGGTATCACAAGGCCAGAATCGAAGTGTTGACTGAGCTGGGTTCTTTTCAGGAGGCTCTGGGGAAACTGTATTCTTCCAAGCTCATTCTTATTGTTAGTAGGATTCAGTTTTTTGTGGTTGTAAGACTGAGGCTATTTCCTTGCTGGCTGTTGGAAGGGGGTCGATCTCATCTCCTAGAGGCTGCTTTTAGGTCCTTTCATGTCATTCCCTCGTTCTTCAAGCCAGCGACAGAGAACTTCTCATGTACTGTGTCCCCCTTGTACTTCTACTCTATGACTTCCTCTTCTGCAACTAGCTGGAGAAAGCTCTTTGCTTTAAAGAGTTCATGTGATTAGGTTTGGCCTATCTGGATAACCTTCCTATTTTAAGGTCAATTGGTTAGTGCACTTAAATACATCTTCAAATCTCTTACGCTATATAATGTAACACAATTATTGGAATAACACCAGGGATTGGAGATCATGAGGCTATCTGAGAATTCTCCTTACCCCACCCACCAATCTCTAGGCCATGTTTCTCTACCCACTGACCACTTGAGCATCAGAATCATTATCTTCCTCCCTGTCATGTCCCAAGTGTCACACAGGGGCTTAGTATTTGTGTAGAGACCTTTGTCACACATTTACCTTCAAATTCCTTGACTCTGCTCAAATGATACTCAGCTTCAGACCTTGTTATTATCATTCAGAAATACTATACATATGAAGTCTGAGACCTGTTTGCCACCCTGGACAACAACGTTCTCTTAATGTTTTTGTTATAACCCATGTTGACTTCACTAGGAGACATACTGTGAGGGAAAGGGGAGGAAGCTAGCAATGGGCAGAGCCAGGGATGTAAGGACTGACTTTGCAGGAGGGTTGGAGGGCTTAGGCCAATAGGTCATTCACAGTGTTCAAGGAGGCAAGGCCTGGTGCTGATACCTAAGAATTCCTACTCGTGGTTGAGGCTGGAGTTTTGGCTTCCATGATACTGGAATCAGCGAGGTGGCTGTGTTTTGGCACCAAGGGTCAGTCTGGATTGAGGCTGGATCCCAAGCCAGCAGGTGACAGCAATTATGTTGGGTGACAGAGGGCTGCCAGGAATTAGGTATGTTGTTAGTGCTACAGGCAGTCATTTGGCATCAAGGTAGAACTCCAGTTCCATTAGAAACCTGCTAGGAATCAGGAATTGGAGCACAGAACAAGGCAATTGTAGAGGGAGTTGGGAGAAGGCTGTGACTGAGGTGAATATGGAGGCTAAGCTTTAGGTAGCAAGATTATTTTAGATCCCAGGTGCTGGACAGATGATACTTTCAATAATCTTTTGGGCTTGTAGGCTGGACCCAGGGACTGCATCAGGCTAGGTGTAGTATAGTCTAAACTTCTGATTCACGCAGCTGGATGGGGCTAGGAAAGGCAGGAGAAACACCTTCTGGCTTTGTCGGTCTCACTGAGCTTCTCACTCTGTAGTCTCCTGCCCAGTCCTTTCCCCATGTGGGAGCTGGGAGAAGAGTCTCCTCTTCTAGTAGGTCCCACAGGGATGCAGTGGGGTAAGGTCTTGGGAGCCTCTATCCTCATGTCACAAGTAGGAGGTCAGTGAGCAGTGACAAGTCAGGTCCTGGATGAATAGTGCTGAAGTCAAAGCACAGAGAGTAAATCCAAACCTAGGTGCCTATCAAGGGGGGCCATCAGAGCAACAGTAGCAGGGGCACAGGGTGAAAGAAAGGGTTTTAAGACCCAGGAAAATTAGGGCAGCAGGGACATGGGAGACAGGCTGGGTGAAATGCAGACCTGCAGTTCAGTTCCTTCTTTTCTCCCTCCCTCCCTCCCTTTCTTCTTCTCTTTTTAATATTCTCAGCACATTTTAAAAGGAGCTAGCCAGAGTGGGTAGGCAAATCGTTCCATTTTACTCTAGTCTAAAACACTCTGTATATGTATGTGTAACTTTTACAGCACTATGTATTCTCTAGTGCTTAGAACAGTTTTGGGGGTGGTATTTAATGGTAAGGTTAATTTAAATTTAAAAAAAAATAGTGAAAGGGAGAAAAAAAGATCTTGTTCACAACTAAGGCAGAAACATTATCCTAGCCTTGTGTGGCTAGGATTTTACCAGCATCTTATTGAAAAATGATCGGCAGCTAAACAGTAGGCCCAAAGTGTAACTACTGTGGGTGTTACTTGTATTGTGCTGTGTGAAGTTATAGTTAAGTTATCCATTGTAAATGTATAGGTTTATTGCGTTACAAGGGTGAAATTCCTTTCAGCCCATCCTGTTCTTGGGCTTACAGAGCTTCAAAGTAAAGGCCCTTCAGTCTTGTTACAGAGAAGTGCTTCAACAGCGTGCACTCCATTGATTGTTTTAGTGGCTCTGCTGATGTCCAGACCATTAGGGATGAGACTCCTTTAGGGATGAGACTCCGGGGGTGCCCATGAAGGGTCACAAGAGTGCCCTATGCCCTTCAGAACACAACGAAGTACTGTTGCATCCCGGTAATGTCCTGTCACGCCATGTCCCATGGGACACATGATGTTCCACTAAGGGTATTAGAGGGCTTGTAGAACTGCCTAAGTTGGGCTGGTCAATAAATATCTATTGAGACCTTTACTGTTTTCTCTGAGCAAGAATATTGGAAGATGAAGAGACCAATGTGTGGCTTGGGGCCTGCAGCATCAGTGTCCTGCTCCTGCCAAAAGCTTGCTTCAATGGTTGCTTCCTCTCTCGCTTGGCCCCAGCAGGTGGGCTAGTGTGAGCGCAGGTCCCCTTCCTGCCTGGAGCTCAGCAACACTGTTAGAAACATGTGTGTATCATCAATCCCCGATCATTCCTGAGAGACTGATGCATTCCCGTAAAAAACCTGATTTACAGGGTGTGACTACAGATTAAAAAGATGGATTTTGTTCTAGCTTGTTGAAATCATTCTTTAGAGACAATATTTGAAACAAAAGTTGTCAGATGGTCTGTGGTCTACTTACTCTCAGATATTAATCTCTGCCTACAGTGCCAGGATGCTCTTTTCCTCATGAAAAGAATTTCATTCTTGTGAATTTAGTCCATTCATGTGGAGTCGACCTTGTAGGACTGTTATTGCCTTGTGTTTTTTGAGGGAATAGAATAAAAAAGAAAAGGCACTGGCAACCGATTGTGTGGCCCGGTTCATAGAACAGGAGACAAATGATCTTTTCTTATTCTTTAAAAATATACAAAGCTCTACTAAAATAGAACTTCATATTATAGGTTGCAGTTATTAACTTAGGAGGTAATGGGGTTTCTAATTTCCCATGATAAAAGCTTCCCCTATTGACACCTCCTACTGCATAATGTCTTGGCAAGATGTGCAGAATTTTCTTTGTTTTGTAGTTAGTGAATGGCAGATTTTCCCTTGTGCATTCCAATTTTTAGGCAGAGATAACTCCACAAGTTCTAAGAATGCGAGCCTGTGTTCTCCTTAGAAATAGTGAGCAAGGCAGTAAAACAGATACTATTTTTAGATTGCTTGTTAATCTCCTGTTTTACTATATGCCATACACATATTATTCTGAAAGCCATCCTAAAACATGAACATGAATAAATACTGTAATTCTTTACCACCAACCTTAATATTTCTAGAAAAATGTATGGTAAAAAAAAAAAGAAAAAGAGGTTTAGCCAAAAGTTCTTTTGCCTTTCTTCTTAATCTTCTTGGCTCCTCACCCAGCTTTTTCAAATCTATAATGTCATCTAAAGCCTGTTGCCTGTGGAAGCAGGAAGATGAAGAAATGGATATGACTGGGAAGTCTCATGTTTTTGGAGGTTCCTAAAGCTTCCTGGACTCGGGGAGGGAGGAGGGCTGAAGACAGAAAGTGTGTCTCTAATACAGGACTTGATTTGAATTATGGATGTGGGACAAAGGGACTTGTTAAATCCTTCCCTGGAATTTTGGTCTCTCCTCTGTACTACTTAGAGACTGTTTATTGACCTGTAGGACCTAGGGATAGGGGCAAATTATTTCCAAAAAAGTGCTCCAGATTCCCACTTTGGTTTGTGATTAGAGGGTGAATTGAGGAGCTATTAGATTTCCATAACAATTTGAGTGTTCTAAGTAGTGAAGGAAGTGCTTTTTAATTTTTAAAACATTCAGATTTATATTGTACATTAGGTTAGACTCAGGGAAATATTTAGTGTGCTAAAAAGTAGTTCTGAATGCTTTTTGTGTAGAACATTAAATTCATGAGATCCAGAAATCATAGAATAATAAAACCCTATTTTCACTTTTAAAATACAGGAGGCATATTTCACGTGCTTGTTATACAGAGTAAATGCAAGAACACACTGAGAATAATATGAAGTCTCGTGTTTCTGACAGGCTACTGTTTAGAATGCTGATTGTCATTCACATTTTATGTGTGTGAAACAATGTGAGTTTTATAAAATTACTAAGTTTATGAGAGGATTAAGCAGGTTTTACTTTTATAGTAATAATGTGTTCAAATGCATTCCCATCAAATGGGAGATTTGTAATTGAAATTTAAATCCCAGCATAAATACAGCACTTAGAAAACTATTTTATAGGCCTGTCTTTTATAAGGATCCTGCAAAGAAGGTTACACAGCTGGAGATTGTTCAGAGACAATTAAGACTTATTGGCTTTTCAGCTGGTGATAAAAGCAGGGCTCTGAGACTCTTGGCATCTTGAAATTGTTACCCAGGTGAATTTCCTTTACAACACTAAGCTCTTTAGTATTCTTAAAAAAAATTATTTAGCATCTGAGACTTAAGGGGATGATCTATTGGAGTTTAAGCCCATGATGAATGTAAAGTATACATTTGTCTTTAACATGATTCATACACGGTGAGCCTGAGACCCTAGCCATCTTTTCAAGACTATTACTTCTTCTTCTGAGGAAAATATTGAAGTATGCTGTTAGTTTTTAGCATTCTCTGCCTCCTATTTCTAGTCCCTCCGAAATGGTACCCCATTCCCTTTAGATTTTAACCTTTACCTCCCTCCCTTATCTACTCCAGACTAGGAAAGAGGCTGCCTGATAAACCCACTCTGATAAAGTGATGTAGTTTGATACCCAAAATACTGCTAATAGGGTTAAGGTTTTTATGGATGACTTTTATTAATGAGGAACTTTCAGAATCCATTGGTAAAATATTTCTCACTGAAGGGACCTTTCTGGTAGCTTGCAAATCAGATCACAGAGGGGATACTTACTTTATGAATAAATTGGTTTGTATTTTCACAAAACCCTGAAGGATATAATTTTTTACAGTTAAACACCTTAAGTTGGTGACTGGCTTGATTCACCTTTCAGCCAAACCATACGTGGCCACAAGACTGTGGTGTGGATAATCTGAAGTGATCAATGTTTTGAGTTCCTTTATTAGTGTAACTAGTAGGAAATTTGACTTGACTTATTTTTATTAGTGTGAGTTTGGATATTATACAGATAAGAATGTACCTATGTTACAGAAGTTTGATTTCCGACCTGAGATTTTTTGATTTAAATCTCTCTATATTTTAATGTGACAGAATTTATTTCTTGATACATAAAGGCAGGCTGAATACTAAATTAATTTAATTTGTCCTATTACACTAGTACTATGTGGCTATTAACTTTTGGGCAAACATATTGATCTTGCCTTTGATTTGCTGTTTCACACAGGGATGAGAGCTGGTGTCACAAATCCTTCCATCTTTGTACTTTGTTTCTGCTTGACAGGGTTTTGTTCTCTTTGACAGACATTCAGTGATAAAAAGTCATGTAATTATTAATTTCCTATTTGACATTGTGAACATTTCTATGCTAAGTTGGTAGGTAAAAATGTCACAATCCGTTTCTATTATATCTACCCACAGAACTTCAAAGGGCTCCTAGCAATCGGTTCTTGAGTCAGAAAGAAGACTGTGACATGCAGATACTGAGTACAATTAACTTTGGTAACAGTATTTGACCTTTCTATAAAACAGTCAATTTTTTCAGATATTTTCCTTCCTGATGGTAGTTTGAAAAAAATTTAACATTCATCTTCTTATTATTGCTTGCGTTAACTGGAAAGAAAGTATTTTAGCAATAGACTTGCTTTGGTCTCTCACATATTGAGCAAATGCTACTCCCTGGGGCTAGAATAACCACCAAGCTGTAGTAGGTACCAACCTGCTTTACTGAAGTGGTATATGGACAGAGGCAATTGCTTCTTATGAAGACACTATACTGATTACTGGGTCTCAGAGAGTTAAGTCTCCTTATATCAGCACGAGGGCGGTGAAGAGCGCTGGGCACAAAGGTGCGGAGAGGGACCGTGGCTTTCAGATTATGATGACCCTTTGAGCCCAACCCAAGAGGAACAACACTTGGCACATTTAAAAAACTTCTAGGGAATTCCCTAGCTGTCCAGTGGTTAGGACTTGGCGCTTTCACTGCTGCGGGCCCGGGTCAGAGAACTAAGATCCTGCAAACTGCACAGTGTGGCAAAAACAAACAAACAAACAATTTCTAATGGGCACATGAAAATTAGAAATGGGAAATTCATTTTAATAATATATTTTATATGACCCAAAATATTATCATTTCAACGTGAGGTGCTGGACACATTTCCAGGGCTCAATAGCCACCTGAGGCCAGTAGTTACCATACTGGCCAGCACAGCTCTGCCCAATCTCTCAATCTTCAAGTTATTTCAGTTCCTGACAGGGCAAAGCCTCCTTTCTAACCCAAATCTTATGTCCATGGAGGAAATATTGAAATATCAGTCAGGCATTACAAATTTTTTGTTTATAATTTAGTGTTCCATGCAGATATTTTTAGTTTTCTCATTTTTTCCCCAAGTCTGTTGCATAGGCTTTAACAAATCAACTAGAGAAGGTGTGGTTTGTTTTTTGTTTTGTTTTGGTTTTTGGCCCTGCCACACAGCATGCCGGATCTTAGTTCCCTGACCAGGGATCGAACCCGCACCCCCTGCACTGGAAGCACAGAGGCTTAACTTAACCACTGGACTGCCAGGGAAGTTCTCATATTTTACCTTTGATGGACAGTTTTAGCTCTTAATTTTTTGTAATATGTATGATCCAAATGGAAAGAAAGTGATTTGTCTGAATCAGATTGATGTGGTAGAAAGAATCCTAGGACAAGTGTTCAGACAACTCTGGTTTCAGAGGGTCACTAGCAAATTAGTGACAGGGACAATTCAGGCTAACTTTGCTGAGATTTAATTTCCTTATCCAGAAAGGAGAAATAGTAAAGTCTGTCTGCCATAGTACCGTGTGTAGGTAGGCATATAAAAACACTTAAAAAAAAAACTGGAAAGAGCTAAGTAATAAAAGGTACTTTTTTGGGGCTAAACTTATTTGAGACAAAAGGTAATTCTTTGGGGAAACTTGACCCGTGGCTCCATGCTTGATCCCATATCATTCTTCGGTATGAGGGTACTTTCTACCTCTGCTTCCTGGCTCAACTTCTCCTTTAAACTTTTGGATCAATTTCCATTCCCCTTCCAAACACTTAGTTTATTTAAAAAATGTATTGTCTCCTTGGTACAGGTGTTGGGCTAAGTGTTTTGTATACATCATCTCATTTAATTCCCAAGACAGCTCTACAGGTTTTGCTTCATTTTACGGACGAGGATGATTTACAGAGAGACTAAGTAGCTTGCCCAGCGCCCCACAGACAGGACACTGCCATTTAAGTTAGGCCATGTGAATTCAGAGTCCAGTCAATTCTGCGCTAGGCAGCACTGCTGCCCAACTCAGTGCTCCTGAAAGTACCGTATATAGTTTTTACATTCTGTATATTATGATTTTTTGACATCTCAAAAAAATCTTTCTGGCTGGGGAGAGAGTGCCCCTCTTGGGGCTAGCCAGTTCTTTGAGATAGCAAAGAACTCAGCTGAGAATGCCTTTGATATGCAATGGACCAATCTAGAGCCATACCTCCTCTATCTGGCCCATACACCCAGGAAGCACTATTCTTTTGCCTTAATCATCCCAGGGCCAGACACTAGGAACTAGAGACCACACCTATGGCTCTGAGCCCACTGAAATCATTCAAACCAGCCAAACGTAAGCTGTTCACCCTGGCCTGCCTTGCATCTCCTGCAGAAACACCCATAAAGGCCGTGGCCTAAGCACTCCACTTGTTCCTATCTTCTGCCACCTGACCAAAACCTGGTGCTACCCCTGTGACCCTGTGTGACATGTAGTGACCCCCCTCTCTAGGACCTGTGAGTGTAATAAAATTTGTTTTCTTGTGCCTCTCCTGTGTCCCCTCTTGTGGCTGTACTTGACCACAGCAGGCTGGGCATCATAGCATTAAATTGATGATACACTTTGAGTAATATTTCATTTTACCATACTTTAGTAGTTTTCCAACTTGTAGGATAACTAGAGAGGGACAATGGATAACCCAGAATGACCAAAATCCCATAAGAAGGACTGGAGATTTTCACAAGTTTAGTGAAGACAACCCCTTGGGGAAAGAAAGAAAATACTTGTGACGTGAATGGAGAGGGCTTTTCTAAGTTTTTCTTGGGGACTGGTAAACTTACAGTAGTCAAACATCAGTTTTTAGAGCTGTGGTGAAATTGGGTAGGTTCTTGAAATGTCCATGGGGAAAAAATCTCATTTGGAAAAACAATATGGATGTGGATGATAGATGTGAGTTGAAGATAGAGTTGGGAGGAAAAGTACAAAGCTTCATGTTCTATTTTTGTGTAAATGGTTTCTGTAAAATGAGGAGAATTAACAAATTCACAAGACTTTATTGAGCATGCACTCTTTTTAGGGGACTCATCAGTATACAAATACGACAGAGATCTCACAGGCACATGCCATCTTATTGGGGAGCTAAAACCACACTACATAAAAAGGCAGGTAATGTGAAGAGGACTAAGAGAGGTGGATATGATTACTGATTAAATAGGGGTCGGGCAGTACTTCCTACTATGGTCAGGATAAGCTGAGAGCCCTGGTCTGGGAGTGTGATGACAGGACCTCCAGTCAGAGCTGGGGCAGATGAGGGCCAGAGAGATGGTGTAGAGTTTGGAAAGTTGACAAGGAAAAGAGAAAATAGTTCAGATACTTAAGAAGGTATGCAGTTGACTTTTATATGTCATGATTAGAGCGTGGTAGAGCTTTCATAATTAAGGTAACTCTCAGATGCCTCCTAAATGTAGCAGAGTGAGACCACTGGTCAGATGACAGGACTCATTTAGATGAAACTTTGATTTATGCTTGTTCAGTAATTTCTCCATAAGAAAGTATATTTTAGTTACGTTCTAGTGTAATTATAAGGAAGATGAAGCTAAATGACCAGGAGTAAGGTCAAGATACATCTCAATTTTTTAAAAATATGCCTTCTGTAGGGTTGAGAAAGGAAGACACAGGTCTCCTGGGGCCATGCTGGGGCAGGGTGAAGTCCCCTGCCTTACTAGTCTTCAAAGCCTCACTGCTTAGTGATTACACTTGCTGACAGGATGTGATCTCCATTGCTGTCCTCACCAGGCACCCTTCCAATCATTGTTTTCTGATTTCTTCCTCATGGATCTGCTAGTTTTAGTGCATATACTTGTTGCAAATTAAAGGCTCAGTAAAATATAAGAAATGATTGAGATTGCAGATTGTAGACAGGCAAACTTTATTTCACAAGCCCAAGGGGATAATTTACTTTTCATCTCCTCCCTCTCTCTTAAAATAGAGAACCTCCAACAAATGGTATATAAAGGAAAACAGAGCAAACGGAAGAGGGAAACTTTGCAATTTATTAACTCATGCATGAAAGTACAGAAAATAAGCAGGGTTCAACTTATTTGGAAAAATAAGTCTGAACCTCTTGCATTAAAACATGGTGTTGCACTAATCTAATGAGTTTTCAGGCAAATGAGGCATGAAGCATTGCCAAAATATAAAGTCAGTAAAATATCCAAATTACTTTTTAATGGCATTATATGTTTTATCTTATTGGGAGCTGGTAAAGAATAGATTATTCCTACATCTGCATTACTAGCAAAGAAAGTGAAATTATTTTACAAAGAATTTATTATTCTGATAATCTGTGAATAATGGCAGATCAAAAACAACTGAAATTCTAAGAAGAGATACATACACATATATCTAATTCATAGGAAAGCATTAATAAAACAGAATACATTTTTACTTCAGTCATTCATTCCCTAGGAATTCAAGATAATGCTGAGGAGATGAAACATGATAGTATATAAGCAGTTTTGAGGATAGCATGAAATAAGCAAGGACTGCGATATATTTCTTTTTAAGAAGAGAGAATTATTTGCCAGACATATTCATAAGATTTATTTAGAAAAGAACAAAGAAAACATTTTTAGAGTTTATCCTAGAATTATTTTATTATATTCTGGATATGGTTGAATACAGCATTTCCTTTTGAATATAGTCGAGTGGGTTTCATGAAAAGTTTTGGGTTATGTTTTCAATAGTGAAAAACAGAAATGATTTATTCTAGAAACCCTGATTGTATTATAGTACTGTCAAGTTATTAAAATATTGCAAAATTATATACAGTTTAGTAAAGGATGGCACCTCATGAATTTTTTAAATCCTTATTTAATACGGTTGTTTGAATCTATTTATGTACCATTTGTAATTATTTCTAATGCTTTAGTACTACTGGCTATTATGTGACAAACTCTTTTTCAGAAGAAAATTAATCCTTCATCCTTCACATCATTAAAGCAAGGCTTGTCATTTTGAGGCATCTTAAGTGTCTTCTAGTGGATTTCACTTTGTATTTATTCTGCCCAGGTGAGGCAGGACTAACTTTACAATTTTTATCTCTACTAGCTATCATCCAGTGTGTATTGACAGTTCATTTGGTTTCAAATGGTTCTAAATGATTCTCAGCACTTGGGTAGGTGTGCTTATCTGTGAACGAGCAGGTTTCTTTTGTGCTCTTGTTTCTGTCACCTTATGCTGATTTAAATGCCCTTGGTGTTCTAGAATCATATGACAGTGAGAGGACATCAGAAAAAGGAGCTGGCCCAGCAAGAAGGAGAGAATTTCTCCTTTCCCTGACTCTTTACTGGGCCTGCATTTCTGGTTCTGACAGGAATGAGAAATTGCTTGTTTGGTTTTCAGTCCACCACACAGCCAGTGGCCCAGCCAGAAACTCCATCAAACCCATGACTCCTTCACCCCCTCCTACACTGGCCAGTCAGCATTTACGTAATCTTTTGTATCCATGCTCTTGTCTTCATCTTAACTACCACATCTGGGACCCACGTCTTCCCTAACCTGCCTTACCTGGCTTTGCACCTACTCTCTTGTCAAATACAGTTACCTGCGACTTCCCTGAATAATTCATATTGTTCCCTACTTCTCTTCCAGGGCCAAAGCTAACACCACTGTAGCTCAGGCATTCCATCTGCCCATCTGGGCTTTAAAGGGTCTGGTAAGAATTGGAGATAAAATTCCCAATTGATCACTACCAGTAAGCTATAATACCATTAGCATGTCAATGAAAAAAATGTACTTGAATAGAAAGGAAATTTACCTGAACCTCTTTAAAATCTGCCTGTGATTTTATGGTACTGGAACACATAATTTAACTTTTTTTTAAACATCTTTATTGGTGTATAATTGCTTTCATAATTTAATTTTCCATTGAGTCTTTAAGACAAGAGAGGAGGTGAAACTCCTTAAAATATTAGTACATATCTATATTGTATGCTTCTCTTACTGGTATTACATGCAAACTGCTATTAAGGGTAAACTGCTTTGGGGTTTGTTAAGTGTGAGAAAAATAAAACAAATCTTTCCTTGTAACAAATAAGTTTGTTTAACCGTTATACAAAATTAAGCAGATTTATTTACTGATACTATTCTTACGTGTTAATATGCATTGTGAATCTCCAAGAGGATGGCTTCATCAGGCAGTGTTTCCTGGGCCTGTGTGAGCAGGCCTATTTCTTCTCAGAACACAGTCCGTGAAATCAGCTCTACCAAGTGGCCCGTGGGTAGTTCATAATTCTGTCTACTGCACAGTACAATTTAAGCCCCACCCTCCTGAACTGTTGAATAGCCAAATTCCAAATTCCAGATCAAATATCCATGAGAGTATAATCAATACCAAATACATTACTGTACTCATCAATGTTTTTCTGCCATAATTCAGACTTTTCTATTCTGCTCATATAAAGGCCTTTCCCAAATTAATGATGCCACAAATCCTTAGAGAAGAGCACGCTCTGCTTGGATTATGATAATGTGGCATATTTTCCCAGTATTTTGGAGAGATGCAGAGATTGGGGGCCCTGATTAGACATTTTAGCAGTTATGCCACTGCTCCTAGCCTTTGCAAATACCCTCAGTCTTTAATGTTACAATTCAAGGTTCTTGGCAGAGACTCAAGAAAGGGATGGGAATTATTGGTTCACATAAATTGAGCAAAGCAGGGAAGGGCAGCAATACAAGTGGAACCCAGCCTTGAACAGAGTGAGGACTCTCTCCAGCCGCCTGGGATCTCTGCTTCTGTCTGCTTGTTGGCTCCGTTCCTTTTTCTGCAGCTCCGCATCTTACATGTGGCCTTAACAGCTTGTTGCCTGACATTTTCCTTGCTTCACCATCAGAGAGCTGAAGACTCTATTCTTTTCCTTCTAATTTAGAAAATCATGAAGAAAGATGATGATTGGCCCATCTTACATCACTTCCCACCTGGACAAATCACGACAGCCCCAAGGGCAGGACCATTTAAGAAGATGGCATTTCCCCGTTAGAGCACCCACGGGAGAGTGGGGGAGAAGGGCCATGCTCTATAAGAGGGGGAGTGCAGTGCTTATCCGAAGCAAAGGAGGTGAACAATCTCTCAAATAATAAACATCTCCCTCAGATGGCCTCCTTCTTTACTAGCTAACTCCATCTCCTTCCCAGGTCTCAGCTCAGGGGCCCTAGAAGCTTTCCCCAGATTGTCCCTATCATCAGCCCAAATATTCTGAGAGGTTGTGGGGACTCAGTGAGTGAGGGCCAGAGAAAGGACATGAGAAGGATGAGCAGAGCAAACTATGTTTACTTCACTCATGCACTTAAGGCCAGTTACATTTCGGGGAGCCTCCTCTGTGGTATTAGTGTGTGCAAAACAGGAACATCTGTCCTTTAACTTTGCTACTTGCAAGGGAATCAGTTTCCCAGGGGTGATTTGTGCCTGTCTGGGATGATTTCCTAAATCTCTTCCAGTCCAGTGATTCTGGTAATTGTTCTTGTTCCTGATGTTCCAGCACTTGTGACAGTCAACCTCAGATCTAAATTAGTCTCTTCTCTCTTCTCTCCCCTTCTGGAGGATGGAAGAGGAGAAGGGGGAGGAGAGATGTTCTTCTATGTGAACATTGCCAATGTGGACCTCCTGTAATTTTGTTGAAATCTCAAGCATTATGATCTGCCACCACTAAAACTTTGGTAGCATTACTTGCTGCCTATGGGTGGACTACACTTGTATAATTATAACAGACTGAAGAAGGGAGTTATGAACTTCACTGGATAAGGTTTCATTTGATAAATTAATACACAAATAAGACATTTTTTACATTTCATTTCTACTAATGCCTATAGCATGACGATATTGGTGAATGGTTCATAAAATTTCAGTGTTGGAGCTATGCGGAAATTTAGAAATCACCTGAATCTACTGTCTTTTTTTTCTTTTTAAATCTATTTATTTATTTATTTATGGCTGTGTTGGGTCTTTGTTTCTCTGCGAGGGCCTTCTCTAGTTGCGGCAAGCGGGGGCCACTCTTCATCGCGGTGCACGGGCCTCTCACTGTCGCGGCCCCTCTTGTTGCGGAGCACAGGCTCCAGACGCGCAGGCTCAGCAATTGTGGCCCACGGGCCCAGTTGCTCCGCGGCATGTGGGATCCCCCCAGACCAGGGCTCGAACCCGTGTCCCCTGCATTGGCAGGCAGACTCTCAACCACTACACCACCAGGGAAGCCCTACTGTTTTTTTTTAAAGATGAGAAAACAAATGCCTGGACTGGTGAGACATAAGAGTTAGTTGAAGAAGTAGGCCTCTTAGTTCTCTCCAGGCCAGAGATTTTTCTGGTTTATATTTAAGCTTCTTACATTTTAAATCAAGTGGGTAATTAGAAAACTTATGTTTCACTAATGTATTGAAGTTAATCAATATGGAAAAGAGTAGATCAGTGGGTTCTAAGTTTATGGTAGTAAATGTAGAAATAGTGTTAAAAGAAGAGTTAGCCCCAGGGTTTCCTCTCTTGAAATTACCTGATACAAGCACAGTTCTACTTTTCTCTCCTTCTCTTCTTTCCTCCCTCCCTCTCTTCTCTTGTCCCCACTCTTCCTCTATGTAATGATCATTTTAGGTGGTCAGGATGCAGCCTGGTATCTGGTTGCCTGGAATTAAACATATTTCTCCAAGAAATGTACTTTCGTTTTCAAGAAGAATATTGTTTAATTTGGGAAGAACAAATAAATTCACATAGCAAGATTTGTCAATTATGGAAGAAAATCACAGAAGCTTGACGTGGAAACGTCTCTCATTATTCATTTCAAAGCCGTAATGGATTTTGAGAGGAACAGAGCTTATATTTGCTTACATTCTTATAGAAACTTTTATAGACTGTACAGCTTTCATCTATATATAATCTTATTTGATTAAGGTTGCCAGATTTAACAACAACAACAACAAAAGAACATCCAGTTAAATTTGAATTCCAGATACACAACAAACACGTTTTTAGTATAAGTGTGTTTCAAATATTGCATGAGACATACTTATACTGAAAATTATTCCTTGTGTGCCTGAAATTCAAATTTAACCAGCTGTCCTGTATTTTATTTGGCAACTCTATATTTGGACTTCTGATAACTCTGTAAAGTTGGGAGGACAGTGTCCCCCATTATACAGATGAAGACCTTAAATCTGAGTGGCCTTCTGTGTGTCAGATCCCAAACTATTCTTGAGCATGACATGATGCATAATTCATAGATCCTGCCTTAAGGATACTAGAGTCAAGTCACCAGGCAACAACTCATCAGTGTGATGTATGTAATAATAGGGGAAAGAATATAGTACTATGGAGTCTTATAAAAGGGCACCTACCCCAATATTGGCAAATTGGAAGGTTTCCTAAGTTGGTGACATCCATTTTGAATCCTGAATGCTGAGTAAGAATTAGGTCCACGTGACGTTGGGGAAGGAAGAAAGAAAGAGGAGAAACATTATTCTGGTATCACTTAAGGAGCTGCATATGTTCAGTGTGACTTGCTGGAGGATATGCTTTTGAGTTGGGAAGTGGTGACAGGTGAGGCTAGAGAGGTGTGTAAGAGTCAACTCATTAATTGATGTGCCTAATGCAATTTTTCTTTTTCTTTGGGGCAGCATTTACCCTTCAAGGTGAGACGAAATAATCCAATTTGAGTTTTAGTATGATCACCATGTCGCAATTGAGAGAGTGGATCGGAAGGGCAAGACTTAAGGAAAATTATTCATTTATTCAACATATTTTTATGGAGTGTTAACACTGAACTAGGTACAGATTGGGAGACCAGTAATTTAAGTGCAAACGAAGGTGTTGAGAACTAAGATAATGACCATAGGGATGGGGAGAAGTAGATCTTTGGGGAGGTATTAAGGAGGTGAATTAACAGTAATTGATCATTAACAGGGCTTGGTATGTGAGGGAGAGAGGTAAGTGAAGCTGCTGGAAGCTGGATGGGTGAATGACATCATTTGCTGATGTAGGAAGCAATTTCACGTGGTGAGGGAAAAAAAAGTCCTTTTCAGTTTTGGATGTATTCACTTTGATGTGCCTGTAGGACTTCCAAGGAGAGGTGTTAAGGAGGGCAGTTTTGTAAACTAAAAAGAGAGGTTCGGCTGAGCATTATGACCTGTGGATCATGAACTTATTAGAGCTGCTTGTTAAAATAATAGGTGAAAATGAGATCACCCAGGGAGTGTTTGGACTCAAAAGCTTATTTGCCAGACAGAATCTCCAGGGAAAAATCAATATTTAAAAAGCAAAATGGGCAAAGGAAGCTAACAATGCAACAACAGCTGCAAAGGAAACTAAATGAGAATGCCTAAGACAATAGAAAAAAACTCAGGAAGAAGACTCCTTCAAAGATGTAGAAGTCCCCTTTGTCAGAAGTTGAAGACAGGTGTAGTAAAATGAGGACTGGAAAAAGGGGTTCCATTTCTTGCTTTATAACAATGGTCTTTGATGATCTTGGTTTAATGAGGACTGGCTGAGAAAATGAGGTGAACTATGTCTCTAGGAGGGGAACTGTACCACAGGTGGGACCCACTTGTAAATAGAATTGTGAGGAGTTTAGGAAGATCCGAATAGGCCACAATACTTGCTTAACTCTGTTCCTTGGGGCATTAATACAGTGAGACACTTCCTTAAAATAAAACCTGGAGCAAAATAAATTTGGGAAATATTACATATTATGTTAGCATATTTAATATTCTGAAAAGTTTAATATTTAATATTCTGAAAAGTTCTGAAGCAACGAAACCTGCCTAATTTTGCTTACCTAGTGTTTCCCAAATATATATATACACATATATGTATATTAAATATGTATCTATATATATGTATATATATTCATGTAATAACAACAAATGTCATGGAAATTTAGGAAATTCTGGGCTAGCAGAATGAAGCAACGGATGCAAAAAGGTGATCAGAATTGTCTTAAGGAATATATGAAATAATGATAAAGGCTTTTAGCTATAGTTTTTTTGACAAGGGTACATTTTAACAAGATCTACAAATTAACCAGTAAAGTGATTCCCCCACCTCCAATGAAAAAAAAAAAAAATTTAAAAAGAATGGTGTTATTTGTAACCATAAAAGATTCAAACAAAATTACGAGTTATATAAAGAGAAAATGAAAATCAAGTGTAATCTCACCACTCAGCTGTGATCATTGTTAACACATTTCACGTATGTACACTTAAAAAAACAAAAATGAGAACACATCATTTATATGGCTTGGTAATCTAGATCCTCCCCAGCCCCTATGCCCTATGTGCCAAGAGACCCTTAGTATTGCCTGTTGGGAGCTTCCTGGTCATAAGTCATATGAAGATTTTCTCTTTTTCTGGAAAGATTTGATTGATAAACTCATTTATTGTTTCTAGAGCTTGGGCGTTACTATTTTATCTCATGAGATAATTTATATGCTTCGCAGCTAGGATGGATTCAGTTGCATAAAATATTCTGCAAAATTCAACGTCTCTTGTCCTCTGGCCAGGAAAATTGTGCATGCTTGCCATTTTGTAACATTTTGTTTAGAGAATAGCAGTGACCTGGATGTCCATGGAGTTTGGCCATGCAGGAAACTGCTGGTGGTGAGAAATGTGCTCTCCTGGCTAAGAATTTTAATAAAAAATAATCGCCCCAAAGGAGGGGTGAGAAACATGCATGGAAATTTGTGGTCTGAATCTTTTTTTTTTAAAATAAATTTATTTATTTATTTATTTTTATTTTTGGCTGCGTTGGGTCTTCGTTGCTGCACACGGGCTTTTTCTAGTTGCAGCAAGCAGGGGCTACTCTTCTTTGCGGTGCGCAGGCTTCTCATTGCGGTGGCTTCTCTTGTTGCAGAGCACGGGCTGTAGGTGCGTGAGCTTCGGTAGTTGTGGCTCGCGGGCTCTAGAGCACAGGCTCAGTAGTTCTGGCGCACGGGCTTAGTTGCTCTCCGGCATGTGGGGTCTTCCTGGACCAGGGCTCAAACCTGTGTCCCCTGCACTGGCAGGCGATTCTTAACCACTGCGCCACCAGGGAAGCTCCTGTGGTCTGAGTCTTGATCTTATATGCATACTTAAAAAATAGTTGAGGTTGGCAAAGAAAAGCCTAATGTTATCTAAAACAGAGAAGTATCATTTTAAGTCTCCACATAGAGATCAACAACATCAATTAAAATTTTTAGGGGATCCATCTTAGAGACTAATTTCAGCTTATTTAATTCATTCCTTGTTATTGGGCATTTAGGGAATTATGATTGTTTGTTATTATGTATATTACAACCCCCAAATCCTTTAACACACATACATTCAAACAAATACACTCAAATGCACACATACACACACTAATGATATTTTCACATGGTTCTGTAGTTTTCCCCCTTGGTATAAGTTTCAGAAGCCGGAATGCTGGGTCAAGGGGAATATACAGTTAAAATTTAAAATGATATGTAATGCTAAATGGCTTTCCTGAAAGGCTATACCAATCTCAACTTCTAACAGCAGTGGGTGTTATTAAGTGCTTTAATATTTGCCATTATGAGTAAAATCATATTTGTTTAATTTTTATTTCTTTGAGTAACAATGAATCAATAATGAAGCTGAACATCACTTCACATGTCAATGAACTATATTTTTTCATTTACTTCTTTTGGAATTACTTGTACATATTTCTCAACCATTTTTCTATTGCTGCATTTGCCTTTTATTGATTTTTAAAATACTTTAGTACTTTAACATAATAAAATTTTTGTTATATTAAAAATATGAATCCTCTGTCCATCATATATGTTCCAAATATTTTTACTTATTTTCCATTTCCTTGTAATTTTGTTAATGATTATGTTCACTGTTGTGGTTGAATATATCCATCTTTATTTTATGATTTTTGGCCTTGATATTTTGCTTTAGAAATATTTTGACATCCCAAGTTTATAGTTATAAAAATGTTTACCTAGATTTCCTTCTAGATTTTTTGTTTCTGGTGTTTTTGACCATCAGTGTTGTAGAACAGATACTGTCAGCCCATCCTTCAGCTTCACCCAACTCCTAGGTTCATCAGATGTAGCAAAGTTAGCAGATGGGATAAGGCTTAGAGGCATCAGTTTGACTTAACACATCATTAAAACAAAAACAAATAACAATATTTTTACATATCTTGGTTATCATTTTGGTGCAGCCAAGTCAAAATATCCATGTTTAAATGGGTAGGTCAATTCAATTGCTAAAATGTATTCAGGATGGATACAGGAATAACTTTTTCCTATGGGGATTTTTATAATTTTTATTATCAAGTTTATGAAGCAATGAAGGTAATGTTTTCCCCCTACATTTAAATCTCTCAAATGACTTTCAAGTTTTTTGAAGGCTCACTACGGTAATGGTTTGCAGTGCCATACTGAAGAAAACCAGAAATACACATTCTGTTTTCCAGAAAACCTCTGCTGAGTACATGGAAAGAATTAGCTAGTTAAGTGTGATGACAACAGTAGACATCTGTTGTTTTGGCTTGCTCACCATTTCTTTTTCCTTCAGTACCAGCACACCAATTTTCCTTTGGGAAATATCCTCTCCTCAACTCCATATAGTCCTATGGGAGTGCTCTCTTCTATGCATTAGGAATGGGTTTATGACCAGAAAAGCCAATTAGACTACATGTTCCTTCCTCTTGGTCTTCATGGTTTGTTCAATGATAGTCGTGATCCAAAACTAGGATAAGTTTTTCTTAAGATCTGATATGTCAGCCTTTGGGGAGGGTGGGGAGGGGAGGGTTACATTTTCTTTTGAATGATAAACTGTATTGAAAATATCAGTTAGAGTTTATTAAAGTCATGTTCTTTGCTTCTTCTGTAAAAGAAATTAAGGTCAACATGCAAAGAAGCAGAGAAAGATGAGGTGGTGGAGTGGGGACCTGGATCTAGCTAAGTCTGTAATCAGTACCAAACCCTCAACTCTTAGCTATTTATCTAATAAATTAGCTCCTCCGCTTTTTAAAAAATGAGGTTGAATTCTTACTGCTTTTTTTGTTTTGTCACTTGCAGCTGAAAGATTGTTGATTAATACCTCAATAAAGTCACAGCCTTTCAAATGCTCAAGATTATTATTGTTGAGTAGACACTGATGGCTAGATTTTATACTTTGATATCTAAAAATAGGTATAGGATGAGAAAAAACATGGCTTTGAAACTATGAGACAGTACTCTGGTTTTCTAATAAAAGGGCCTGAGAATTATTTTCAGGTTTGCTACTGATTGATTGCATAAGTCTCTTCTGAAAATGGCTGCATTATTAAAGAATGATATCGAAGTGATGCTAAGAAGAGTTTGGTGGGTCACTAAACAGCGGGTCTCCATAGTCTTCTCCAATGAACAGTAGCTCTTTGAGATGCATAGTCTCAAGCACAGGTGTTGTGATGGGGATTGATTAAATGGTTTCAAATGGCTGGAATTCCCTGGAGTATGTGGTCATGCAGTAGATGGTGTCATTGCCCTGTGGTTAAGCAGTGTAGTTAGAGGTGGGTTTGTGGTGCTGATTTACCATGATTGACTTAACTATTGAAGCACACTATCGAGGGCACAGAAACCACAGGGGTGTTACTCCTCATTACACTGCTGATTTTTGAATACCAGATACTTAGTAATATTCAAACACTAGTCTTTTAAAATCTAAGTAGAATGTGTGTTACCACTTTAAGATGTTAAATGTGGCTTTCAAAAGGAAAAACCCTTCAATTTTGTTATCTTTTTACATGGTACATTTCACATGTTAAAAAAAGGCATCTGGGGCATCCCTCGTTGTGCAGTGGTTAAGAATCCGCCTGCCAAAGCAGGGGACACAGGTTTGAGCCCTGGTCCGGGAAGATCCCACATGCCGCGGAGCAGCTAAGCCCGTGCGCCACAACTACTGAGCCTGCGCTCTAGAGCTCGCGAGCCCCAACTACTGAAGCCCACACGCCTAGAGCCCATGCTCTGCTACAAGAGAAGCCACTGCAATGAGAAGCCCGCGCACCGCAACAGAGTAGCCCTCGCCGCAACTAGAGAAAGCCGGCGCGCAGACCCAATGCAGCCAAAAATAAATAAATAAGTAAATAAATTTATGTAAAAAAAAGAGTATTTAAAAAAGAAGGCATGTAAAAATTTAAGTAATCGAAAAGCTTTGGATGGCAAGTCTTTTATTCCTTCCTCCTTTGCTTCCTTTTTTTTTTTTTAAGAAAGCCATAACAATTTGGCTGTGGTGCTGGTTGTATTATTTTCAGCTGAAATGAGTGTGTTATTCTATTTTCACTGTTGCTTTATTATCCTTGTAAACTCATTTCCTCTTCTCATCAGATATCCATTATCATAGCACATCACTTCAGAAATGTAGACTAGTGGAGAAGAGAGAAGATGAGTTTATGACATTTGCTTTGTCTTCTCTCAGGTCCTTTAAATAAACAACTGAATGGTTTTAGTAACATTTCTCAGAAAATCCACCTTTGAACTTGGCAATGACATGTTAGAAACATAAGTGAAAGGAGGGGGAAAATGATGAGATAGATAAGTGAGGGTTTAAGAAAGAAGAATTGGTATGGGTGTGGCATTATTTTATTTCCTTAAAATTTTTTATTAGGACATAAAATAAAAATGAAATGATTTTAAATTTTAAATGAAATGATTCTTAATTTTCACATCTGTATATACTCATGTACCCACCTCCCAGATCAGCGAGCAGAATATTTCCAGCACTTCAGAAGCCTCCCTGCTTTCCATCCCAAGTCAATACCCGTCTTAATGATAACCATTATTCTGACCTTTGTCATCACAGAACTGTGTTTGCTGTTCTTGAATTTCTATAAATGGAAACCGTATAGCATAAACTATTTGTTTTGTGTGGCGACTTGTATTTAAGGTTTTTCTGTTGAGTGTAGCTATATTTTTTCTTTATAAGAATATGCCACAATTTGCTTTAGCTGTAAAGAATTACCACAATTAAGCAAATCTATAGAGAAAGAAAGTATTGGATTAGCGGTTGCTTCCTCCTGAGGTTGAGAACAGGGATTAGCTGTAAAGGAAAATGAGGGATCTTATTGGGGTAGTGAAAATGTTCTAAAACTAGACTATGGTGATAGTTGTGCAACTTTGTAAATTTACTCAAAATCACTGAATTGCACATTTTAAGTTGGGTGAATGTTCCGGTATTTAAATAATATCTTACTTAAGTTAAAAATTTATTTATCTATTCTACAGTTAATGAACACATGCATTGGTTCCAGTTTTGCACTATTATGAGTAAAGTTGCAATAAACTTCTTAAATGTGTCTTTTGGTGAACATATGGACTCATTTAAGTTGGAGTGGAATTGTTCAGTCATAGAACACATAATTTTTATGTTCATTTCTTTTTATAATACTTATTGTAGTATAGTATTTGTTTTATTTATTGCTAAATATTTTACATTTTATTGTACTATTAATCTTTAAAAAATAAAGGAACCCAGAATGATCATACTTACTACCCATAACTGAAAAATGATAGCACCTATCATTTGTTTTAGATATTTTCCTTTCTTTTTAAAAGAAATAAAATTTTATGGACACAATTTACATTTCTTTCTAATCTTCCTCAGCCCTACTGCCTTCTCTTCCTTTCCAGAAGCTTCTACTTTCATGAAATTGTATTCTTCTTGTTTATTTTTTTTGGTACTTATAAAATATATAAATATATTTATATATACATTCATAATCTGTATATAGTATTGTTTTGTAATGAAAAGTAAGCCTTGTTCATTGGTATTTGGCATAGAGTAGGTATTTATCAAGTATTAGTGAAATAAATCTATTTAAAATAACATTTAGTTTTTGTTTTTTTTTTTTTTTAAATGAAAGCTTCTTTATTTATTTATTTAATTTCTTTTTGGCTGCGTTGGGTCTTCGTTTCTGTGCGAGGGCTTTCTTTAGTTGCGGTGAGCGGGGGCCACTCTTCATCGCGGTGCGCGGGCCTCTCACTTTCGCGGCCTCTCTTGTTGTGGAGCACAAGCTCCAGACGCGCAGGCTCAGTAGTTGTGGCTCACGGGCCTAGTTGCTCCGCGGCATGTGGGATCTTCCCAGACCAGGGCCCGAACCTGTGTCGCCTGCATTGGCAGGCAGACTCTCAACCACTGCGCCACCAGGGAAGCCCAACATTTAGTTTTTAGATTGCAAGAGGAAGGCATACTTAATGCAAAATATTTGAAAATATAGAAAAACAAGAAGGGAAAGAAAAACTATAATCTCTTCTAATCTCACCACTTAAAAACAACTTTTATTAATATTTTGGCATATTTGTATAATTGTTCATACATATAAATATATACATATATGTTATTTTTAAATAAATGGTATACTGAATATGCTTATTTATTGCCAAATTTAAAAACAATAATAATATACAAATTAATATTTTTTTTGTTTCCTCTGTGTCAGAGTTTTACTAAGCACTTTATATATACATTATTTAATTAAAACATATTGTGACTATATTTATCTACAATATGATTTGTGGTGACTGCATGGCGTTCTCTTACATGGATTAATCATAGTTTAATAATTCTCCATTCTTGAACACTAGTTTGTTTCCAAATTTTCACTTTTCTAAGTAACAACTTAATTTCTATATATGTAAATTCCTTATTAGAAATTTCATATATGTCTATATGAAATTTATGTATGGAATATATATATTCCTTATATATAACCGATTATTGCCTTAGGCTAAAGCCCTAGAACTAGAACTACAGGGTCAAGGTATAGACACATTTTAGAGTTTTGTGATTTGTTTTGCCAGAATAAACGTCAGAAAAATTGTACACTTTTAGACTCTCACCTGTAGTATAGGAGACCAGCTTAAGAAAAAGAAGTAGATTTTGTCTCAGTGTAAGATATAACATCTTAACAAAATAGCTGTCCTGGAGATACTCAAGTAGATCTTGAATAAGCATCTGTTGGGGATGCTAGAAAGGGGATTTATGTAGAATGGCAGTTTTAATAAATTTTAATGACCTTTTCAACTCTTAAATTTGTAAAGGTACTATTTCCTGTTGCTCATTCCTCACTGCTTAATTCTCTCAAAGCAACATTTTAATAAAGACTTGTTGATCTTGATGCCAAGATTACCTTCTGGTTTCTATTTACAATTCTTGTTCGGTTTTATGTTTGCATTTCCAAGTAAATAGAATAACATCTCTTCATTATTAACTTATTTCTAAAAAGAGCATCAGCATTATATCCATAAGAATGGTCCCATCAGAGGGATTCTGTTTAAAATTATATTTTGGCACTTTGATAAAATTACTCCTAATTTTTTTGTGTGCTGGGAAGAGGACTACATGGAGTTAATACTTGATCCCTGTGAGATTAGAATCTCTATGAGAAAATTCTTTCTAATGTTCATAATAAGAATAAAAATCTTAGTAATAAAAATTAGGAAAATAATGTACTTGAACTTGGTAAGTATATTTTCATTGTGCTTTTGTACTAAACTCTTCCAAGCCCAGCATGGTTACTTATATTTTAGGTTTATGTGAGATAAAGTGTTTAATCAAAAGATTGACTATTTCATAATTAAATCGCCATTGAGCACAGTGGTTGTGGGTTCATTCTGTGAAAATTATCCAACCCGTGGATATTGGGCTGCAATATCATGCATGTATAAAAAGTACAACAACATAAGTTCTTCATCTTTGAACACTGTACAATCAATATTCTATTACCACAATGCTGGTTTTGCTGCATTGTAGCTAAATTAGTGTGTCAGGTGTAGAAATGCTTAAACCAGACATTCAAGTAACAAGGATGATACAAGAATTCTAATTATTTTCACGCCTATTATGCATTTATCTCTTGTCCAGAGGCTTTTGGAAATACCTCTCAATTTGAAAATCATTAAGATATTTATAATAAAGGAATGTGTTAATTTGTATTATTGTAAATAAAATTGTGGGACAGGAACCACATTTTAGTAACAATAATGATGACATTTGTACAGAGCTTTATAGTTAATATCCAGTGGATGTTAATTCTCAGCTTGGTATACAAGTAAAACCTTAAAAGTAAGGAAGAGTAGGATATTTTAAAATATATAAAGGGAGTGTAGAAATGTTACTGAAATATTAATAAAGTTACATAATTAGTCTAAGGTATCCAAAGAATAGGTTTTATATATATACACATACATATGATTTTTTAATTGGAAATACGCTAGAAGAAAATCTGGTAGCGCATATATATATATATATTACTGTTATATGTAACATGCCATTTTCAAAAATGCATAGAAAAAACTAATGAAAACACTTTGAACTTATCCTAAGCAGTGTTGTAACATGTTAACAATTTTTATTAAAATAAAATCCAAATTACTTTGGCATATGCCATATTTTATTGAGATCTTTATTGTACTCATTTTTATTTGTTAACAGGAATTAATAAGTTTAAGTATATATTTTTCTGATAGTTTTTTCAACATTTTCAAACATGTTTTGCAATTTTGCCTAAGTTTTGCAGGACTTAAAATTTTTATCTTGTTTCTTGATTGTAGAATAACCTTAGGAATTAAGATTTGTATGTGTGTGTTTCCGAAAAACAGGATTGAGATGGACTGAAAATAACGAATATGAATAGTTAGTTGCCCAATTGCATGTTTTTTTTTTCTTTTCATTATCAAACACTTTGATGGCTTTAGTGAGGCTGAATAATGGCAAATTGGCTTTAAAAATACCCCAAAAGATACATTATTAGGGGAATTTTGTCTGAATTGGGTAAAAGGTGTTTTATGGATAGGACAACTATTTGAAATTTCTCTAATATGTAGCGTAGGCTATACAATACACGCACACCTTTGTCTTGGTGAACTTACAGACTATTCTATGAGGACAATTTTGGGTGGTTACATGGAAGAAATGGCTTGCTGTTTTTCAGAAGCTGTTTTTCTTTCAAGGTAGATATCCTAACTGTTTTGTGTCTCTTTTTTCTTTTTGGTTTTATGGTTGCAAACAATAGAGATTCAAATTGTCCCCAATAATAATAGTTGAGAGTTAAGTAGTGTGGGCACCGATGGAAGGGAAAATCCAACAGTCTGGCCTCAGGAGGCACAAAAGGTCAGGTCCTGGAGGAGGCCCTGGAGGCTTCAGCCACAGGGTTTCAGGAATAATTGCTCTAGTCTCTGCCCTTTAACCTGACTCAGCCACTCTCTAAACACCTGCTTTTCTTTTTACTACTTGATTGCCTAAC
This sequence comes from Balaenoptera ricei, assembly GCF_028023285.1. Taxonomy (NCBI): domain Eukaryota; kingdom Metazoa; phylum Chordata; class Mammalia; order Artiodactyla; family Balaenopteridae; genus Balaenoptera; species Balaenoptera ricei. The sequence continues at coordinate 42,218,384 of NC_082650.1, read as the reverse complement.
CCCATGTTCTTTTGTTTTCTCTCCCTCTTATTTTTGTATCTGCACGTCAACTGAAAAAAAAAAGCACAACCTAAAAGTTGAGAGTTACGTTTTATTTGGTGGACATACTGAGGACTTAAGCCAGGAGACAGCCTCTCAGATAGCTCTGAGGGATTGTTCTGAGGAGGGAAGGGAGGAGCGGGGATACATAGGAGTTTTTGCAACAAAGACCAGGTAGTCAGAACATCAAACAATTACTGTTAGTTGAAGAAAAGACAGACATCTCAAGTCAATGAATTAAGCGCTTTTCTATGTATGGGAAGATGCAAGAGTTTGGATTCATTGAAATCATTCCTTTGATATGCACCTTAGCTATCAAGGACCAGTATCCTGTTTTCTCAATCCTTAATTCCCTCAAGGTGCACTGGGGTGGGGGGTTTGCAGTGGCTCATGACTTGATGGCTGCAACATCCTTTGTTTACTGATATGGCAGGAAACATTTTTTGTCCACATTCATAATATTGGTTTGTACCTGCGAATGTGAGTGTGAGTGAGAGGGCTGGTGGATGGAAGGAGGACACACAATTGGGAGGAGGAGAGAAATGACAGAGATGATGACTTCACAAGATTTAGCAAAAATAGGGACTGTGAGTTAAAGAAAAGTTTAACTGTAAAGATGTAAAGAAATCAGCTCTTCATGCACACCTGAGTTATGTGACTGAGTAAAATTCAAACCTGCTACATAGGCAAATTGCATAAAATTGGACTTCTGTGTCTGCGGAACTTACTCATCTCAGAAAGGATGACTTAACCATGCTAAGCAAGGTATTAACTAGTCACTTAATCTCTGAGAATTCATGTGAATCTTGAATATTTTGCAAATAATATTGTTTCATTTACTTTCAATTAATAATTTGATTTGCCTGCTTGATAACGGTTCTTTGTTTTTTATTTGAAAATCTAGAGCATGGACAGCTTTTTTTTTTTTCTTTTGGCAGACTTGCAAAATATATTCTCTTATTCTCCATTCCAAAGTGCCCAGGAAATCTCAATGAACTCTCTAACAGTCCTCTCACGATTTGGTAAAGTATATGCTTTTTCTTTATGATTGTTTGGGGGATAGACAACCAGCAAACTTCAGGGGCTAAACTGCTTCTCAAAGATTAAAATTAAAGCAACTTTTGGTTTCTTCTAAGAATGAAATAAATATAAGAATTTTTACAAATGTAAACAATGAACACATGGATCAGCTAGAAGGTGAAAACGCCCCATAATCAGGGGAAGGGTTAAATATTGAGTGAGAGTCAGAGAGATGGGTCACAGGAATTACTTGGCAATACAAAACAGTGAATGTACATTTTGACATGCTGTGTCAATGAGGCCACATGGACATGACGGTATCAAAATAGAAATGTCAAAGTTCTCACTTCAGGAGCTTGCTGTGGGAATGTGGGAGCAGTAGCCTGGCCTATGAGAGTGTGAGTCTACTGTTCAATTGTGATTCTCCTTTAACAACCAGGTATCAGATGAATAAATAAACCTTTGAAACAGATGGCATATAGTTGCGAATATGCAGTTCTGCTTTGTGGCAAAAGGCATCAAAATGCCTGGCACCATGTATCAGTAACTTTTCAAACATTTTTTTCCCACAGTGATGTCAATACAATCTCTCAAATTAACATTTTCATATGTCATCTCTTTTGGGTGAACATGGTTACCATGTCAGTGTGACTAGAGGAGAGAGAAAGAAGTGGAAGAAGTGGGAAGGATAAAGCATTTGCAGTTTATAAATACTTGAGTTTGAAAAGTACCAAATGCCAGCCATTTGTGACTGCCTTATGACACCTAACATTTCATTTTACCCTGAAAAATTACCCCAACTTTCATTTCCCGTGAAGGGAGAAAGAGGACTAAAACTAATTAGTATTCGCAAGACAGACTCTTCCATTCTAAGTGGCCTAAGCTTTATAATTTGAAACATTTAAAACCAGACTCCACAAAGTGCAAAATAATTCTTATTATGAAACAAACCTGTATCAATAGGGGGTGAGTAAGAGGATCAACTAGGTGGGCCCTCTTCTCCCTCCTGACCCTGCTCTTAAGATCCCTAAAGCTGTTCTGTTGTAAAATTAAATTAGTACTTTTGTTACTGGAAGGGGGATCCCTTCTAGGGCCCGAGAGTCGGCTCTTGTCTAACACTCGGAAATGAACTGTCCAAGGAGACACATGTACTGACAAAGCAAAAGACTGTATTGGGAAGGGGCGCTCGTGTGGAGAGCAGCAGCATGAGCGAACCCAGGAGGACTGCTCTGCCACGGGCTCGCAGTCTCAGGTTTTATGCTAATGGTGTTAGTTTTCCGGGTTGTCTCTGGCCAATCATCTTGCTTGTGCCCATATCTGGTCTGAGTTTCCTGGTGGCGCGCGCGTCTCTCGGCCAAGATGGATTCCAGGATGAGGGTTTCTGGGAGGCTGGCCTATATCCTGGGCTGGCGTCTCCTCCCTCCCTGGGCCCCTCCCGAATTCTCCCTGTTAGTTTTCAGTGGCAGCACCATGTTCCTAATCCGGGCCTCCTGTGGTGAGACAGCTCGCGCAAACGGTTATTATCATCGTGCCTGGCCAAGGCAGGCCGTTTCGGTCGACGGTTCCCGAACACTCTCAGGTAGGAAGAACATTGGGTTAGAGTTTTTCTTTATGATACATTACTTTGTGGGATTTGCTCTGCGAGAAAGCTTAATTATTTTTTCCATAACAGTTTTTCTCTAGCATTCTAGCTCCAGGGAGGGAACTTAAAATAGGAGGGAGACTTTGTGGGAGATTATATAGACGCTCCCCCAAATATACATAATGAATATGGAGTAGCTGAGCTAAGAACACTCTTTTCCCTTCCAGTTAAAGAGTAAAGATTTTCTTTTTATTCAAATGACAGCTAATGTTTTGTCAGGGTTAAAATTCTTCAATATGTTAGTGTTACAGCTCTTTTAGAATTTGTCTAGCAGGTTTTCCGGTCCGAATTGGAAAACCCCCCATGAAGAAAAAAATCTTTCAGTATGTTAACTCACCATTATATCCTCTCCTTCAGTACACAGTTCAACAGTTTGGCATTTTTTTCTCATTCTTTATGGACTTCAGGTGACAGTAGCAAAGCAAGATGGTGCTGAGGAAAGGCGTGGGTGGGGGTCTAGGTGTTACCATTGTGGAAGGAAAATAAAAAAGGAGTCAGTATTGCTAAGAGAGCTCTCTAAAATGGAGCCAGGAGGCCGCTGAGGAAGTGTGACCTATGCATGGCTCAGCCTGGAAGGAATCTGACCTTTTGACCACTGATTGTCCTAACGAAGTCATCCAGAAGGTCTGCCAGAAACTCAAGGTATGGATTGGACCCTTACCCTAAAATAACTCAAGATAGCCTATCTGCTTATGGTATCCCTCCCCCAAATAACTCACCATTCCTTAAGGATAAATATTTCCTGACTTGTGTCAGAGTCAATCACCATTCTCACTGGGCAACTCTAATAACCTTGGGACTTTTTGCCTTTATAAGCCCCTGACTCTTCCTCTTCCCCAGAACACTTTCAGTCTTACTGAAATCTGTGTCTTGCTGGAATCTGTCTCTTGAATTGCAGTTCTTAAGACCACAAATAAAACTCTTTGTTATTTGCGGCCTTGGTACTGATTATTGTTTGACACCATTTATTGGCTGGTGAAGGAAGGAAGGAAGTGAGCCTGCTGGTTCTCTGTTTCTACATGTCTAAAAATGGAGATTTACTTCAGAGGTCGTATTGTGAGGAATAAATGAGAAACATATGTAAGAGAGGTTAGTAAATTGTAACAGAACATTAACTGTTATTGCAGGACTGCTATTGAAATAATGATATGGACTTAGAGCTCTTTTTAGGTGGGCAGAGTTAGAAAGAGTTTACCCAATAAGTCCTTGAACGGCTTGGATTCCAGGTTTAAAGAAAAAAAACAAAAACACCATCTAAGGCTGATTAAATGTAATTTCAAATATTGTGAAATCTTCCATAAGTATCTACTCTGCTATTAGAATAAAAGTTAAGAGCATTTAAAAAAAATAAAAACTAAACTTTAGGTAGAGACTAAATGGTCTCATGATTTCAAACCCAATTCTTTTTACTAGGAAAAAATACAGTTTATTCCTAACATTCTTCCACTGCATCCATCCATCCTTCATTCATCAAATGTTGTCATCAGATCCCTGCCACATACTATGTTTAGAAAAGACTATAGAAGAAACTACATCGGATTGGCATCAAATTTACTTTAGTTTGAGTTGTGACCCCTTTAGCCTCCCTGCACCCTGGCTTACACATTCTCTACTCATCCTATCTCTTTATTGAACCAATTTTACTCAATCTTCAAGTACCATCTCCAGTTCTTTCTCCTCCTATGAAGAAATCAGTGGTGACTCCAGCCCTTAGCAGTCTCTCTTTATTGCACTTACTTCTAAAACCACTCATTTTGCACTTATCATGTGCTCCTCTGGATAGTTAGCAACGATTTATTGTATACTTGAGTTTGCCCATCCATCCATCAGAATATTCCACGGATACGTATTAAGTACAGTTATGTACTAGATATCAGACTAGATGATAGTTGTGCAGTGTTGTCATAGCACCTACCCTTTTTCTTACATTCTCATTCATACTCTTCTGATTTCCAATATTGCTGTAGGAAGGGAAGGACTATGTCTCAGCCTGGAGTCATGGAATTTGGAACTGAGATATACAAGAAATGTATACAGTTGACCCTCTGTATCCCCAGGTTCTGCATCAGTGGATTCAACCAACTATGGATCAAAAATATTAAAAAAAAATAATTCTAAAAAGTTCCAAAAGCAAAACTTGAATTGGGTGATCACAGGCAACTATTTACATAGCATTTACATTGTATTAGATATTATGTAAGTAATCTAGCAACGATTTAAGTGTTGGGAAGGATGTGCTAGGTTATATGCAAATACTACACTATTTGTATAAGGGATTTGAATATCCACAGATTTTGGTGTCCTCAGGGGGCTTTTGAACCAATCCCTCTCGGAGACTGAGGGACAACAGTATCTATTCATCTATAACTACCCAATTTCTATTTTAAGCCTTTTTCTGCCAGAGTGGCAGAAACTAAATGTCAGTGAATTCAGAGATTTCTCCTTCTCCTGAGAGAAGGACCCCAGGGTTGTGTCAGAGTTCCAGAGAGTTTAACCTGAGCCAAGACTAGAGAGCTAGAGAGTAGGGTTGGGAGGGGGTGTGCAGCGGGTCCCTGCTGTTATCTGGCCACACAGGCATCTGCTGAAATGGCCTTTGCTCCATTAGTTGCTTGGTCGGTGGTCCACATGCTGGCCTGGAAATGTCTTTTGTCCTTACCCACATGACTCTAGGCAGCTCTCTTTGCTGCTTCTCTGCCACTTCTGGGTACAGAGTGTTCATTTTCTGTCTGCCTTACCACCCAGAGAGACTGGAAACTGACAGGCTGCTTAAGATCCTATTCGTCTAGACATACCACCAGGCAGCCATTTATTCTCTGGGTTCTGTATCCTCCCTGAGGATCTATTTGGAATTGATGCACAGGTCTCTTTCTCTCTCTCTCTGTCTCTCATCAATGTTATTAAAGTATAACTGACAAACAGTAAATTACATATGTTTAAAGTGTACAGTTTGATATTTTCTGCTCTATGTATACACTTACAAAACCATTGCCACAATCCAGATGATAAACATATCCATCTTTCCCAAAATTCCTTTATGCCCCTTTGTATTCCCTCAGTTTGTTCTCTTTTCTCTCTCTCCTCTTGGACCTCAAAAGCCTTTATTAGAACCTGCCTAGAAAGCAGGTCTGGTGCCCTCTCTCTGGAAAACACCATTCCTACACTCTCCCTGTTTTCCCTCTGACTGTATTCCCTTGCTGAAGACCAGGAAACATTTTCTCTAGCTGAAGGAGACATGGGAGGAGGAAGCCTTGCCTTTATTCATCATATTTTCTCTCAAATCTCTGGTATATGCTGTGAGGGTCTCAGTTATGGAAACACAGAAGCCAGCAAAGGACTACTTTTTTCTTTCTGCTCTTAGATCATTTCTCTGAGGCAATGATACACAGGTTGCAACTGCTTGCATGGCTGATTGAAGGGTGGGTGAGAAGGGAAGAGTAAGGTATTGGGGAGAGGGGATATCAGCTAATAAGCACCTACCTGCTGTATAAAAAATAAATAAATACAATTCAAAAATTCAAAATAAAAAGAATGGTAAAATGTATTACTTTTCTAACGCTATACTGAGGGAATAATCAGAAATTTTAACAAATTTGAATACATAAAATATTTGTATAAAAAGTAAACTATTGCAAGTAGCCTAACTGGTCATGGTTAAATGAATTATGTACATAGATATAATATTATGGAATTATTAAGACTATGTTTACAAAGAGTTTTTAATGATATGGAGAGTGTTTGTTTTATAATGATACATAAGTAGAAAAACAAGATATAAAAGTTAATTGTTACATCATTAAGAATATTTTCAAAAGTGAGCAGAGAAAAAGAATGGGAGAAATCACATCAACATGTTAATAAAAATGAAAAATTTTTGGATGGTTTGATAATAGACAATTTAAATTTTCTTCTGATTTCTCCATGTCATTAGAAAATTTGACTTCAAAATGTGAAGGTCAATGTTGAGTTTGCTTTTTTCTCTTTACTTCAGTATAAATTTTTCACAAACTGCAGTTAGTTCTTTACAACAAGTTTTAAAATATTTACTATCAAAATACTCTTCCTAAGTACACTGAAATATAAAGAGTCATTTAAATTTGCTTGTTACAGTATTTTTAGTAGTTAAGTACAGTTCTTTGTGTGTGGATCTTCTTGTGGAAGCAAATTAAATTTGGTATGTGACCCCTGCACCTTAATAACATTTAATCTACAGCTGACCAAATAGAAAGTGTAGCCTCTTTTGTTTAGAGACAAAATAAGTTGAATTCTACCGTGTATCAATTCTACATCTAAATTTGCTTCACCTTAAAGATGATGAGTCTTGCTTCAAACCCTAGTGATGGATAAAAGCAGGCAAGCAACTTGCAGATTCCTGAGTGAGTTAAGAGACATTGCCAACCCCTTGTCCTACACCCTCAGTCTGAATCACAGACCTAAATTATAGGGAAACATCCCCAATTTCAAAACTGATTGAAATGACAATTTCTGGTTACACGCTTATTTTTGTTTTAGATTTTGAGCAGGTCACTTGCATTTAAGAATTTAGGACAAATGAGATTTGTTTAGAGAATAATACTGTAGAAAACAATGTGTTAAGAGCATTGGGCACTTTGAGGTTGGAATAGGGAAGAAAAGCTTTTATACGTACTTTCATTACACAAAGGCTTAGAAGATGTAATTCCTGTCCTGAATTAACCTGGGGAGGAATATTGCTGGAGGAGTGCTGTGTGAGAGAGCAGATGAAATGACGGAGAAAAGGCAGGATTGAGAGGGGCAGGGCTGAGCAAGGTTCAATGGCACCTCTACTACCTGTATAATTATGGCATTAAATTTCAGTAAATACATAGCATATCACCTAAAGTTAAAAAAAAATTATTTTTGATTATTTGTAGACTGTTTCCAGAAACAAATCACATAGCATCTGGGAAAGTGCCTCTAGGGTTTTTTTTTTTTTTTTTTTTTTTTTTTATTTTATTTTTTTTAAGCTAGTCAAATTTAGCAGTGGGGGGTTGTATACCAACTTTAGTGACACTAACGTTAATAAGTTCTGGTAACCCACTACCATCGGACCAGCCTACCTCTAGGGGTTTTAAACAAATCCTCTATTAGTCATGAGCAATAGACTGAGTTATAAAATCACATCTGGAGAATTACATTTCAAAAGACTCATTTTTCCCTTTAATTTCACCAGGCGCTGAGCCAGGTGTTTTACATGTTATCTCATTTGTTTCCTCTGACAACATACAGCACTAAGGTAGGTATTATATCAATCCTACTTTATAGATGAGGAACGAAGGCTTAAACAGTTAAATAAGTTGCCCAGTGTCACTCAACTCAAATGGGGAGTTGACACTAGATCTGCTCAACTCCAGTGTCCGTGACCTCATCCCCATAGACTCACAGAAAAACAGGGCATACTATTTAAAGGTGAGTGTACAGGAAAGGAGTGTGGTGAAGAACTCACAGAAGGTAGCTATTGTGTGGCCAGAAGATAGAAGATGTGAAGTAGACTTACGTAGTAAGCTCTATTTATAGTGACTGTTATCCAACAAAGAGGTGAAAACATGTGATGAGTGTGTTTGAGAGTGAATCAGTCTGGAAAGAATAAAATGAAAGAGTCTAGTAGGTTGGAAAGAAGTCCAGATGCTACCAGGTGAATAGGCAGATCTAGGAAAATTATAGACATGTCTTAAGGACCTGATTGCTGACCTAATATCCTCTGATGGATGTAGGTTCAAGCACATGCAGCTTTAAAATAATTTCGCCTTGATTGTCTGTGGTTGGAAGTGAGTCTTTGGGAAGTAAAATGTATTTTCCTTCCTCTTGGGAGCCTTGTGCACTGCCTCAAATAGCCTAAATTAAAGGAATTGCTTTGGCTTGTGTGTGTTGATAAAATTACCATTTAAAGCAAACAGAGGACTTCAGTTTTTCAGAAGGGGAGGAAATTAGAGAAAGAAAATTGGTAAGCTGTGACACCTGCACGGAACTCTTGTCTGAAGTTCAGAAAGGGAATAAGCTATGTAAAAACTTTTCTTTTCTTGAGAGATACGAGATAGTGCTTTAATCTAAATGAACAAAACAGGAATGTGATGAATTAATTAAATAGTCTGGTAATTTCCATATAGTCCAGTTTCCAGGAAGGAAAGAGACATTTCACTGGGATGTTCATAGTAAGGTGATTCAGACAAATGATGTAGAAATGTAAGACGACAGAGACCAAAGGTGACTCCTGTCTGGAGGCTTAAAACTAGCTAGGCAGATATAAGACCATTAGGGAGCTCTGATTAAGCACCAGTTATAAATGGGAAAGGCAGTTACCTTGCTACCCTTGAGAAGAGAGAGCTGAGCTCCTGGGACTGTTGATGAGAAGGATTGAGCTGAATATGCAGATTTCAGATGCAGCCTAATTTTAATCAGTCCCCAAGAGAATGCCCTACAGAATGAAATCTGGAAGGTAATTTGTGAATGGCAGCTTGTTACTGTTGGGCCAGGCCCAACAGAGGCATATCAGTCAGAAGCTACTCCAGCTCCAGCTCTTTTGAGACAAACGATTAACTATAGTAATTACAATTTCTAAGTTGATTATAGAATAGGTAGAAAATAGAAGAAACAGAAAGTTACGCTCTCAGGGACAACTTTGGGCTCGTGACACAGAGGTGAGCTTTTGTCTCTCTTATGGTCAGTAAAGTTGCCATGACCAGTGTCAGGATCTGGAAGAGAGTGCAATTTGGAACATACTACACAAAAACCATGACAGTGCTTGCCAGTAGAAACAAGAGAGCCACAGAGGTACAGCCTCATTCTCAATTCCCCCTTTTAATTATTATAGAAGTGTTGGTGGAACTTAAACATGTCTGGAGCTCTAGCTGCAATGGAGTCCAAGAAATGCGTTCTGACTTCAGAGAAGTGTAGCAGAAGCATCGTGTGTTTGGAGAGGCAACTTCTGTTGTGGGCCAGATAGCTACCCGAGACAATGTTCCTTATCTATCAATTTTTTTTTTTTTCTTAATGGAAAACTTTTCATGTACACATTATCAAACAACAAAAAAGAACTAAATTTTCTTTTACAATTTATGTAGCCAAATGATCATTTTTCCTCCTTTCTTGGAAGGAGAGAGTGTGATATTTGTTATTTTGGGGGAGAGTTGTAGAAAGTGGATGGCAAAGTTTATATTTTTCCTTTAAAAAGATTAGCCCTCTGTCCCAAATGCTGTATTCCTCCTGGCTATATTGGAGCTAACTGCCCAGAGGAAGTGTGTTCTGACCCAGGTCATGGAATCCAGAGTCACTAAGGGAGGGGTGCTTTTGATGCAGGTAGTCAGTTTCTCATTTTATATAATTTCCATGTGCTTTTTTTCCCCTGCAAAGTTCTTAGATACTAGGGTTGCAGCTGAGAAAAGAGTAGGTTCTTATTCTGTCTTCCAAACCCCTATCATGAGGAGAAATCTATGTAAGTTAATGCCTAAAATTTTTAAATCATAATTTTATACTGTTGCAAAGGATGTACTTTCTGGCAGGTTATTATTATTGATATTTTAAAAGGAAACTGTCACCACTCTTTTCAATGTATCTAACAGAATCTAAATTAAAAGATCTACCTAAATTAGAATAATTCTCTGGAATTATTGAAATCGTTCCAGATAATAATCCTATTATTATATTATTATCCTAATCCTATATGATACTATTATTAATATATATTATTATATTATTTAAGCATATATTTTTATGTATAATTTTTTCATTTCTAATCATATATATTAATTGAAATGTATTTTATTTCCTATGGTTCTAAGTCTCTAAATGTTAAAACATTTTTTCTGGTTTGAGTTATCGTTATGAGGGTTATTAGTACACAACTGATTGAAACAACATAAAGATTATAAACTAATTAAAATACATAAGAGAAAATTTGTTTTTGCAAGTCCATGAATGGGATTTTGCCCCTCAGTGTTCAAAATTTTAGGATAAATATGAAATTCAAGCACACATGCTATTCTAATTTTTTATTTTTATAGAGATGGTGAAAGAACTTGTTCACATACACAGGTAGATAGAAATAGGAGTTTTATTTATAGCAAAGTCACTCAAGCACTTGAACTCCTGAGGAGCTATATGCTGAAAATCTCATAGTGAAAAGATAGGCTGCTGCCCATGCCTTGTCTTACTTGTTAACTCTTTTGAATGTCACACTTGGGCCATATTTTTACTTTGATGGAAGTAAAAAATTGGAAATTATCTACTTAAAAATATATTTGGTGCTCAGCTACTAGAATCATTCAATTTCTCAATTTCTGGAAGCTTTACCAGAAGGTAGACTTGTCAGTTGACCATTATTCATACCATTTCTCTTATGAAAGCTTGTAAAACTGCATATATTGAAAATGAGGAGAGGAAACTGAAATAATGTTAATTTTAATACACTAAAAAAAATTTTTTTTCTAAAGTATTTCTATTATGAGCTTTAAATATATTTTCAACAAAACCTAGAAGATACAAATTTAGTTCATCCATTTTATGGAAAATGCCTACCATATAACTTGGAAAAACTAGCTCTCATTGTGAAAAGAATCAACATAATCAGACTTACTTTGAGACAGATAACTTGTAATTACATGACATAATTATTAGACCTCACGTCTAAATGCGAATTCTGAGATAGAAATATTTGTTAAATGTTCCTTAGAAATTTGCTCTTTTATCATTAGGAAATGTACCTTTTAATGCACGGTAATACACTTGGTCTTGGAGTCTCTTTTATCTGATATTAAAATACCCACTCCAGCTCACTGCATGGTAGTTCTTTTTCCATTCACTTGCTTGCACCTTATCTGTGCCTTTCTATTTAAAGTATGTCTCCTTTAGGCAACATATAGTAGAGTCATGCTTTTATATTCACTCTCATTCTCTGTCTTTAGAGAGACTGACAAAGATGAAATGTTTAGATCATTAACTTTAAAAAAAAAAACCGCTTTATTGATCTATAATTCATATAATTTAAAATTTACCATTTAAAAGAGTGTAATTCTGTGGTTTTTAGAATGTTTACAAAGTTGTACATCCATCACCACTATCTTATTTTGGAACATTTTCATTACCCACAAAGGAAACCCTGTAACCATTAGTTATCACTCCCCATTCCCTCTCTCTCCAACCCCTCACAACCACTAACATACTTTCTGTTTCTATAGATTTGCCTCTGCTAGACATTTCATATGAATGGGATCATCCAATATGTGGCCTTTGGTGACTGGCTTCTTTCACACAACGTAATGTTTTTAATATTCATCCATGCTGTAGCATGCATCAATACTCCATTCCTTTTTATGGCCAAATAATATTCCATTGTATGGATAACGACATTGTATTTATCCATTTATCAGTTCGTAGATGTTTGGGTAATTTCCATTTCTGTTATTATGAATAATGCTGCTACATTTGTGTATGGGTCTTTTTTGTAGACACAAGTTTTCAGCTCTCTTGGTTATACATATGGAGGTTGAATATGTATATTCAGGCTGGGTCTGGGTCACATGGTAACACTATGTTTAACATTTTGAGGAACTCCGAATTGTTTTTCAAAGTGACTGCACAATTTTACAATTCCTCCATATTTGAGGATTTAAATATCTCCACATCCTCATCAACACTTGTTTATTGTTCATCATTTTTGTTATATCCATCCTAGTGAGTGTGAAGTGGTATCTCATTGCTGTTTCTGACTTGCTTTTCCCTGATGATTAATGACATTGAGCATCTTTTCATATGCTTATTGGACATTTTTATATTTTCTTTGGAGAAATGTCTATTCAGATCTCTTTTCCATTTTTCAACTGTGTTGTTTGTCCTCTTATTCTTGAGTTGTAAATGTTCTTTATATATTCTGGATACCAGTTCCTTATCAGATATATGATTTGCTAATATTTTAGCCCATTCTGTGAGTTGTCTTTACACTTTCTTGATGGTGTCCTTTGAAGAACAAGTTTTTAATTTTGTTGAAGTCCAATTTACAAATTTTTTCTTTTTTTGTATGTGCTTTTGGTGTCTTATCTAAGAAATTATTTCCTAATTCATGAACTAAGCTTTTATATTATGTTTTTCTCTAAGATTTTTATAGTTTTAACCCTTACATTTAAGCCTATGATCCATTTTGAGTTAATTTTTGCATACTGTGTGAGATAAGGGTCCAACTTCATTCTTTTACCTGTGGCTAACCAGGTGCTCTAGTACCATTCTTTCCTTAGTGGATTGTTTGGCACCCTTGTCAAAAATCAGTTGAGCATAAATGTGAGGGTTTATTTTCAGACTCAACTCTATTCCACTGATCTATATGTGTATCCTTATGCCAGCTTCATGTCATCTTCATTAGTGTAGATTTGTGGTAAGATTTGAATTTAGGAAGTGTGAGTCCTCCAACTTTGTTTTTCTTTTTCAAGATTGTTTTAGCTATTTTGGGTCCCTTTCATTTCCATATGAATTTTAGAATCAGCTTGTAAATTTATGCATAAACTCAGCTGGAATTTTTACAGGTATAACACTGAATCTGTAGAATAGTTTGGGAATATTGCCATCTTAACAAAATTAAGTCTTCTGATCCATAAACATGGATATATTTTCTTTCAACAATTTTTGTAGTTTTCAGTGTATAAGTCTTACTTTCCTTTTGTTAACTTTATTCTGAGGTATTTTATTCTTTTTGATGCTATTGTAACTGGAATTTTTTCTTAATTCCATTTTTGGATTGTTCACTCTAGTGTATAGAAATACAATTGGTTTATACATATTGATCTTGTATCCTGAAACCATGCTGACTTCATTTATTAGTTCTAATTTTTTTTAGTGGCTCTCGTAGAATTTTGTATATACAAGACCATGTAACCTGAGAAGTGAGATAGTTTTATTTCTTCCTTTACAATCTTGATGCTGCTTATTCTTTTCTTTTTCGTGCCTGTCTCACTTGCTATAACCTTCAGTAAAGTGTTGATTAAGAGTGGTGAAAGCAGCCATTCTTGTCTCGTTCCTGATCTTAGTGGGGAAGCTTTCAATCTTTCATCATTAATTATGATGTTAGTTATGGATTTTCATAGATACCCTTTATCCATTTGGGGAAATTCCTTTCTATTCCTAGTTTGTGTGAAAGGGTGCTGGATTGAATCACATTCTTTTTATGTATCTATTGAGATGAGCATGTATTTTCTTTCCTTTATTCTATTAATATTCCTTTAATATAGTATTACACTGATTGATTTTCATATGTTGAAGCAACCATTGGTCATGGTGTATAATCCTTTTTTATATATTTCTGGAATTAGTTTGCTAACATTATGTGGAGGATTTTTTCAACTATATTTACAAAGGGTACTGGTTTATAGTTTTCTTTTTTTATCTTGTGGATATCTTTGGTTTTGGTATCAGTGTAATACTGCCCTCATAGAATGAGTTGAGAAGTATTCCCTCCTTTTCCTTTTTTTTTGGAAATAGACCATTAACTTTTTTTTTTTTAATTATTAGCACCTTTAATTATTTATTTATTTATTTATGGCTGTGTTGGGTCTTCGTTTCTGTGTGAGGGCTTCCTCCAGTTGCGGCAAGTGGGGGCCACTCTTCATCGCAGTGCGCGGGCCTCTCACTATCGCGGCCTCTCTTGTTGTGGAGCACAGGCTCCAGATGCGCAGGCTCAGTAGGTGTGGCTCACGGGCCCAGCTGCTCTGCGGCATGTGGGATCTTCCCAGACCAGGGCTCGAACCCGTGTCCCCTGCATTAGCAGGCAGATTCTCAACCACTGCACCACCAGGGAAGCCCAGAAATAGACCATTAACTTTTAATATAAGTATTGAAATGGTTAGATTTAAGTCTACTATTTTATTATTTTTTTCCTCTATCCTCTCTGTTTTCTAACTCAGCTATTACCACCTCTCCCCCACCTCCTTTCCTGCCTTCTCTTAGTTTACTTGAACATTATTTCAGTATTCAGTTTACATATGTCTATTAAATTTTTGACTATATATCTTTGTATTATTTTTCAATGGTTGTTTTAGTGATTACAATATACATACCTAACCTTTCATCATCTACTACAATTAATTTTGTACCACTTCATATCAAATGTAGAAAACTTGCATCCATATAACTCTCTTATGGTCCTTTATATTATACATATCATATGTATAACTTGTACTTACATTGAAAATCCCAACACAGAGTGTTATAATTTTTACTTTCAGCAGAACTTACCAGAAAAAAATAATCTTTATTTATCCAGATATTTATCATTTCTGTTCTCCCTTTATTTCTGAAGATTTACATTTTCCTGTGGTGTTATTTCCTCTCAATTTGAAGAATCTACTTTACCACAGCTTGTAGAACATGTCTGCTGCTGATGAGTTTTATTAGTTTTCGTTCATCTGGGAATATCTTCACTTTTTCTTTATTTTTGAAGGAAAATGATACATTTCTGTTGGATGTAGAATTCTGAGTTGACAGTTTTTTCAATAGTTTAAACATGTTGCTCCACTGTCTTCTGTCCTCTATTACTTCTGGTGAGAAATCCATGATTATTCAAATCACTGTTCCACTGTATGTCAGAGTTTTTTCTCTAGCCACTTTCACGATTTTTCTTTATGTTTGGTGTTTAGAAGTTAGGTTATGATTTTCTTTTTGAAGTTGTCTTGTTTGGATAGTCAAAACTGTGAAGGGCCTGAGATTTTACCCTACTTGTAAGCTAACAAGTTAACCTGATATAGTTTTGTGGATGCTGGTAGAAGACATGATACTCCTGGGTAAGAGACGGAAGATTTTATTACATGCGGCACTGCAGATAGCATGAACTTCACGTTCATGATGATATTCCTTGCCTCCCAGGTCCTACGGTATGATACAGAGCAGCCAAGGAGGATGCTGTGCATGCAGTGGGTTTGAATCACAACTGAGGAAACTCCAATCTTTCAAAGGACACTGAAAACAAACCAGCCAACCTTTTGCCTGACAAGTGACATTATCATTATTATAATGGTCATGAAACAAATTTTCCCTCTGTCTCAGAGGGAGACACTATCTCTGTCATCCAAGATTATTTGCTATACAAGCATGCTTGAAAAAGATAGTCTGAAACAAAAGCTGATACAAAATGTGCAGAACTGCCATAGAGAATTGTCTTCCAACAGGAGCATGCTGAAATTCTTGGATCTGTTAATGTATGTTTTTAATCAAACTTTACCATGTTTTTGGCTATAACTTCTTCCAATATTCAGTCCTAATCTTTTTCTCCTCTCCTTTTAGGACTCCCATGTCATGTATGTTAGACCTTTTGATAATGTCCCACAGGTCTCTGATGTTCCGTTAATTTTTTTTTTCTTCTAGAAGATACCTTATAAATGGAAGTTTGACCAGCTTTACCCATTTCACCACCAACCTACCAGCAACCACCAATCTACTTCCTGTTTCTGTGAGTTTGATTTTTTTAGATTCAACATATAAGTAAGATCATACAGTGTTTGTCTTTCTCTATCTGACTTACTTAACTTAGCAAAATGTCCTCAAGATTCATCCATGTTGTTACAAATGATAGAATTTCCTTCCTTTTTATGACTGAATAATATTCCGGTGTGTGTGTGTGTGTGTGTGTGTGTGTGTGTGTGTGTATATGTATTTATATATATATCTCACAGTTTCTTTATCCATTCATCTGTTGACAGACACTTAGGTTGTTTCCATGTCTTCGCTATTGTAAATAAAGCTGCAGTGAACATGGGGGTGCAGATTTCTCTTTGAGCCAGTGATTTCATTTCCTTTAGATATGTACTCATAAGTGGGATTGTTGGATCATGTGGTAGTTCTATTTTTAATTTTTTGAGGAACCTCCATACTGTTTTCCATAGTGGCTTCACCAATTTACATTACCATCAACAATGTACCAGGATTCCCTATTCTCCATGTCCTCACCAGCACTTCTTATTTCTTGTCTCTTTGATAACAGCTGTTCTAGCAGGTGTGAAGTGGTATCTCATTGTGGGTTTTTAAAAAAATTTTTTTATTGAAGTATAGTTGATGTACAATATTATATGTTACAAGTATACAATAGTGAGTCACAATTTTTAAAGGTTATACTGCATGTATAGTTATTATAAAATATTGGCTACATTACCCATATTGTACAATATATCCTTGTAGCTTACTTTATGCCTAATTGTTTGTATCTCTTAATCCTCTCTCCCTATATTGTCCCTCCCCGCTTCCCTATCCCCACTGGTAACCACTTGTTTGTTCTATATACTTGTGAGTCTGCTTCTTTTTTGTTATATTCACTAATTTTCATTTTTAAATTATTATTTATTATTGTTTTTTAAATACATTTATTTATTTATTCATTTATTTTTGGCTGCACTAGGTCTTCGTTGCTGCGCGCGGGCTTTCTCTAGTTGTGGTGAGCGACGGCTACTCTTCATTGCAGTGCACGGGCTTCTTATTGCTGTGGCTTCTCTTGTGGAGCATGGGCTCTATGCGCATGGGCTTCAGTAGTTGTGGCACGCAGGCTCAGTAGTTGTGGCTCGTGGGCTCTAGAGCGCAGGCTCAGTAGTTGTGGCGCACAAGCTTAGTTGCTCCCCTGCATGTGGGATCTTCCTGGACTGGGGCTCGAACCTGTGTCCCCTGCATTGGCAGGTGGATTCTTAACCACTGCACCACCAGGGAAGTCCTATTTTTAATTTTTTAAAAATTTTATTTATTTGTTTTTAAAAATTTGGTTGCACTGCCTGGCTTGCAGGATCTTACTTTCCTGACCAGGGATTGAACCTAGACCCTGGCAGTGAAAGCGCTGAGTCCTAACCACTGGGCTGCCAGGGAATTTCCTTTGTTATCTTTTTTAGATTCCACATGTAAGTGATATCATACAGTATTTGTCTTCCTCTGTCTGACTTATTTCTCTTAGCATAATGCTCTCCAAGTCCACGTTGCTGCAGGTGGCAAATTTTGTTCTTTTTTATAGCTAAGTAGTATTCCATTGTATATATACCACTTTTTCTTTATCCATTCACCTGTTGATGGACATTTAGGTTGCTTCCATATCTTGGCAATTGTAAATAGTGCTGCTATGAACACTGGGTTGTATATACCTTTTCCAATCGGTGATTTTGTTTTTTTTGGATGTATACCCTGGAGTGGAATTGCTGGGTCATATGGTATTTCTATTTTTAGCTTTTTGAGAAACTTCCATACTGTTTTCCACAGTGGCTGTACCAATTTACATTTCCACCAACAGTGTAGGAGAGTTCCCTTTTCTCCACATCCTTGCCAACACTTGTTATTTGTATTCTTTTGATGACAGGTGTAAGGTGATAGCTCGTTGTGGTTTTGATTTGCATTTCCCTGATGATTATTGATGTTGAGCACCTTTTCATATACTTGTTGGCCATTTGTATATCTTCTTTGGAAAAATATCCACTCAGGTCCTTTACCCATTTTTAAATTGGATTTTTTTTTTTTTGCTAGTGAGTTATATCAGTTCCTTATATCTTTTGCATATTAACCTATTATCAGATAGATGGTTTGAAAATATTTTCTCCTATTCCATAGGTTGATTTTTTTTGTTGTTGATAATTTCTTCTGCTATGCAGAAGATTTTTAGTTTGTTGTTGTCCCATTCATTTATTTTTGCTTTTGTTGCTTATGTCATTTGGTATCATTTCCAAAAAATCATTGTTAAGACCAATATCAGGTTGCTTTTTTCCCTGGTTTTCTTCTTTTAGTTTCAATTGTTTTCCCTTTTGATTTCTTCTTTGATCCATTTGATTTCTTCTTTGATCCATTTGTTGTTCAGGAGTATGTTGTTTGATTTCCATGTAATTGTGAACTTTCCAATTTTCCTCTTGTTATTGGTTTCTAATTTCATACTATCGTTGTTGGAAAAGATACTTGATATAATTTCTATCTTCTTGAATTTGTTGAGACTTGTTTTGTGACCTAACATGTGATCTATCCTAGAAAATGTTCTGAGTCCTATTGAGAAGAACATGTATTCTGATGGTGTTGGAGGGAATGTTTTGTGTACATATGTTGGGTCTATTTCAACTATAGTGTTCAAATCTGCTGTTTCCTTATTGATGCTCTGTCTAGATGATCTATCCGTTGTTGAGGGTGGGGTGTTAAAAGTCCCCAACTGTTATTGTATTGCAGCTTATTTCTCCTTTTAGTTATGTTAGTATTTGCTTTATGTTTTTAGGTGCTCTGATGTTGAGTGCATATTTATTTACATTTGTTATATCTTGATGAATTGACTTTTTATCATTATATGATGACCTTCTCATGTGACCATTGTGAACTTAAAATCTATTCACTCTGGTATAAGTGCAACTATGCTTGCTTTCTTTTGATTACCATTTGCTTAAAATATTTTTTCTATCCCTTTACTCCCAGCCTATATATGTCCTTAAAGCTAAAATGAATCTCTTATTGGCAGCATATGATTGGATCTTGTTTTTATTTTTATTTTATTTTCTATCTATTCAGCCACTTTACAATATGTCTTCTGACTGGAGAATTTAGCCCATTTACATTTACATTAAATTATTGATAAGAAAGAACTTACCATTCTCATTTAAAAAATTGTTTTTTGATTCTTCTGATCTGTTAATTTTTAAAAATACTCTTTTCTCTTTTCTTCAGGTTGGATAATTTCTGTTGATTATCTTCAAATTCACTGTTTTTTTTCCTGTGTCATCTCCAGTCTTCTATTGGACCCATCTAGTGAATTTTTTATTTCACATGTTGACCTTATTTTTTTATATTGATAGTATGTATTCCTCTAAAAACCCTTATCCTTTAGTCATTTCAGCTGTGTAATTCTTTAATTCACAGAGCATAGCTTAAATAGCTGCTTTAAAGTCTTTGCCTTGTAATTCCAAGACTTGGATCATCTTGAGAATGGCATCTGCACATTGTGTCTTCACTTGAGAATTGGTGAAATTTTCCTGGTTCTCAGCAAGTTGTGTAATTTTGGATTTTCATCCTGGACAAGGGGATTGTTATGTTGTGTAGACACTGGGTCTGGTTATAATCCTCTGGGAAGTGTTGGAGAACTTGAGTAGATTAAGACTATGTGTTCCGTTTTGTCTTCTTTGCCTCTGGTTTATATCTCAGTTCAGTTTTCAAAGCACTTTATAAGCTACTTTGAGTCTGTTACACACACAAGTATCTCAGAGGTTAGTATGAGACATGGGCAGTGGTTCAAATCTCCCTTTACTTCTCTATGCCTTTATTATGTTGGTCTGGGTCTGTCCCACACATGCATAGATGATAGATAAGCCTGAGACTTGTGTAAGGTCATAGATTTAGGGAATCCCCCTGTCTAGCCGTCAGTGCACTGAAATTTCCTTATACCCTCCAGCCTGTAGAATCTACTCTTCCTTATTTCTCTGACCAGAAAAAAGGGAGTTCTCCTGAAAGTTCTGTGGCTGCTGCCACTGGTAAGTGACTCTATGACTGGGCCTCACCCTTGGGGGCAAGTCTGTGAGGAAAAAAAGGGAAACATCTCTCACTTTCTTTTCTATATTTTGGCTCCTCTCTGCAATCTACCTGCTTTGGTTTACTTTTCAGAAGTAAACCAGGAGTTGACTCTAGAGCCCTCAGGTATTTGACAACAAATTTTTTTGCTTTAATGAACTAGAGAAATGAGCTGTGGAGTGTTTATATCCAGTGCTGATTCCAGAACCACTGCTGCCCCTTAATTTTTTTAATGAGGATAATATTATTTTAAGGCATGTTCCGAGAAGGAAATTTTGGGTTCAGCCATAGAAAAAATTGTGAATATATGTTCTTTGCATTTCTTTTCTGATTTCTTCTCCTACCTTATACTGGGCCTTCTTTCCTAAGACACAAAGTATTCTCATGTTTACTCCTGGCTTTCTGGTGCCTGCTATTTAAAACGTTATCCAGGCCAGTTCTCATCTCTTTCTTAGTGTTTTTTCAACCATGTTAAGAATACCATTTTCTCAGTAACTTACTTGAACTTAGTTATCAGGTGAAGCACACTTGATAAACTAATTCTCTTTAAGGTGCTATTGTCTGATAAAGGTTATCTCTCCAGTCAGTATTCCACAACCCCCTTATAAGTGTCTTTTTGGAAGGAGACTTTATGTTAAATCTAAAGTCTCATCTCTAATAGGAGAATTTTAAGCTTTGATATCAGTTTCTTATAGAGATACTTTTATAAGGAAGAGAAACAGGAATTCTCAAATCAGCAGGAAAAATTTTACCTACATATAAGAGTAATCATGCTTAATTATTTATATGTATAATTTTATTATTCATTTTATAAGAAAGACCTGTGTGATAATTTAAAAAATCTTATTAGCAATAAAAATAAACGTATTTTTTAGTAACAGTTTAGACATTTTACTCTAATTTTTGTATTCAGCAATAAAAAATAGAAAAATCTCTCAGGAACAGCCAGGATTATTTTTTGTTATTACTTTCATTGTGACCTTTAAGATATCATTAAATACTTTTACTAAATGAAAGGAAAATAGTAAATATAATGAACTGTGAATAATAAAGGCTTAAATATAAGTAAAATCTTCTAAAAGTTACACAGGTATATTTTTCTACAGTTACCTCCCAGGTCACCCACATCTACCTGAGTGAAATTTAGAGAATATAAATCTAAATTTATAGGTCTTCTTCTTCATATTACCTAGAAACAATGTATAAAAACATCGGCCAGTAGCAAGGAGAAATAGCTATTGGCATCCCTTTTCTGGCATTTTTTTAAAAAAACTATCATTGAGATTTCATTTTTACTCTTAGTCTTGGGCTATATTTTGAAGACTCTCTAGGGACACACAACTACTTAAAACTGCAGAACATTATTAAGTGCTTAGTGTATGCAGACAGCTATGTGATATGCTCTGTGCTGTGTGTGCTAAGGGAAATTCAACAAAGAATCTGTTTTAGGCAAAAACAATATGACCCATGCGTGTGTGTGTGTGTGTGTGTGTGTGTGTGTGTGTGTGACTTCATCTGGGCTGAAGTAATCTGTTTCAAGCTTGGCCTGGCAGGAATCCATGTTGTGAAAAAGTCAAATAATACTGGGGGAGAATTCAGCAAACACTTGAAGATCAATTAAGCTTTAGAGGTTAGGGTAGGTGAAGCATTTTCCCCTTGTGCTTTACACTTTTCTCTTTTATCTATCAAGATACTGGGCTAGATTGTACCACATGATGAATAAAAATTAGTTAACTCCATTTGAGGAACTAGTCATTCAATTAATTAAGTCGAATGGGTATTTTTAAATACCTTCTATGTGTCCAGCATTGTGCCAAATGTTGTGCAAGATAAAAGATTATTCTTGGCATTATCTTGCCTTTGAAAGTATATTTGGGGAGATGAAAATGAAGCAGTATGAAAAGATAATGAGAAGGCTTAACAGCAAATATCTTAAATGAATTGAACAAAAAGCCATCAATAGCATTGACTCCTTGCTTTCTCAGATTGTACCAATCATGAGGATAAATAAGCAAGGATGTGGATGACCATTGGATTGGCTTTTGAATATACATCTCTGCTTGATTTTGTTCCTGTTCTTGAGATTCTTTTCTTTCTCTTGGGTGCCAGGGCACTTCTGGGGAATTGGTATCATTGTCATGGCTCTTATGCTGGTGCTCAGGCTCTGGCTACCCAAGTCCTGGGACTCTGGGAAGTGCTAGAAAAGGCTGGGCTTCGTACCCTCTTTTCGGTAATAGGAGAGGAACAGAGCAGTCTGTAAGCAGGAGGTGGGTGCATTTAGAACAGTTGAAATGCACACAGGAAGGAGGTAAAGATTTTCAGCTTGTACAGGACTGTATAATTGACTCTGTTTTTCTTGAGGTTGAGAGAAGAAAATTTTTCCAATCTATTGAGAGCTCTTATGGCCAACCCTAGATGGTCGTGTTTTTTTGGTGACTCCAGCTGTTTGGTGTTTCAATTTCACAGTAAGTGCTGTCAAATAACTTAGAATACATTCTTCAGGGATGCTGTACTACACATTTGATTGCAAGGAACAAAACCCACTCAAGCTAGCTTAGTGAAAGGATTTTTATATAATATAAGAAACATGAAAACAAGCGGGGGCTTGTGAGAATGGAGTTGGAAACTGGAAAGCTGTTAGGAACGGAGACATCTACTTTCTCTGTTTCTCTCTGGGTTTCTGGCTTTTGCTTTCTCGGTGTGTTTGCTCTATTCTCTTATTTATCTGTGCAATTTAGCTTTCTATGACTTAAAAATTAGTGCACACTTGGTCAGAAATGGTCACTCTGGTCCCACCTCTGCATGACGTTTCAGGGTAAGCTCCCACTATCTAGCTCTATAGGTCTTAGATCAAAGTCTCAGGGAAGGAGTTGCCCTCGAGACTAGTGCCCATGTGTTGCTCAGTCACCTGTGGCCATAGGAGCAGGGTGTTATGATAAAAATGTAGCCACTTAGGCCTGTCCCTAAAGTAGATGCTGTGCTGTAACATATAAGATGACATGGATTGGGGAGGAATCCCAAAGCTGCCTACAGAAGTGCATATGAATGACATTTACCCATGTAGCACTCCTTCTTGCCAAAATCAAATCACTTTCCTAGCTCTTGCTGAAACAGAATGACTCACTGCTTTCCTGGAGTCAAGGGTGTGCAAGCTCAAGGGCCTCAGAGAACTAACCACCAAATTACAGAGTTACCATTTGTGTTTCTTTAAAGAAGTCTACAGAAATGGATCCTCATGTAAAAGAAGTCCTGGTGGGCTGCCTGAATATCTCAGGGTTCTGCTGTGCTTTTGCTAATTAGGACACCTGGCCACACACAGTACAGATGAATAAGCTTTGCATATCTGTTGCTAAAAAAGAAAAGAGAATAATAATAATATGGATAAGTTGACATGGGAAAGGGTTATCAGTGGGGAAGTTTCCGTTCTCTGATTTTTTTCACTATAAAACGATTTAAAGAAACTCAACTGTTTGGATTAAAATCTGTCTTGGAAACTAGTGAATACATTTGATTTAATTCATTCAATGAACATTTCCTGTTTGTATACTATACACTAGGTACATGTTACATCATGTGGCAATTGGGATGATGTTTCTTGATTTGTAGTTGACCTCTTTGTAGGCAGAATTGGCTACATATTTGTGGGGCCCAGTGCAAAATGAAATTGCAGGAGCCCCTGTTCAAAAAATAAGAATTTCAAGATGGTGACAGCAGAGCATTAGATCAAGTACAGAAACCTTGAAGTCTGGTACCCTGGGTGACTGAACAACTTGCGTATCCATGAAGCCTGCCCTGGCTGTGCGAGTATGGGCAGTTCACTTTTCACTTTCTCCCTCATAATTTCATGAGGGAAATGGAGGGTACTATATTTTCTTCCCATAGAGTAGATACATGAGGTAGATCAGATGGGTCTGGTCCTTCCTCAGACTGTTATTTTGCCAAAAGAAAAAGCTCACAGTGTGCAATTTTTTTTTAAAGAATAAAACTCATTACTTCTAATTATGATATCTCATACTTTAGTTACAATGTTGGATAATCTGTAGTCACTAGTTAATTATAAAAAGGTATTCCCTATAATGGTTTTCATGTTAAACCTCCCCTTTTCTTGCATTTTCTTTTTATTGTTTAAAACTTTCAGGTGATAAATTTATAAACTCCTTTGAAATAGATTTTATGTACAGTTAATTTTGGTTTAGTTTGTATCTTGGATTATAATAGCCTACAAAATAGCAACCCAGTGCAGTTTAGTTGAGGAAGACAATTGACTGGTTGTGTTTCAAGGGGATACAGTGATTTATAATGCCAGACTTTATGAATTGCAAGTCTTTATTATGCAAAACCAGAAGGAAATGGTTTATCTTGAGAGGAAAGTGGCAGTTTCCTACAAGCTGTATAATGTACCTTAAAATAATTTAAGTAATAAGTTTCATCTCAGGATTTTCATTAACTCAAACAGCATGTATTATAAAATATATCAGGCTGATGTATTATAAAAATGTTGAATTTTTTTAAGAAAAAAGAGCTTATAAAAAATATTTAGATGGAAAAGTTTCTAAAGAGAAAATAAAGGTTCCTGATTTATTCATTAAAAAATTATGATAAAATTATCCTTTGTAGCATCAATATAGCCTGAAATTCAGTATGATTATGCTGGGAAGGTCATTCCCTTTTTTAAGACTGAGCTCCTGAACTGATCAATCTCCTTTACGTGTTCTTCTTCCCACTGTGGTGCTCCCTATGACTCTGGCTGGTCTCTCTGTAGGGCTGTCTCACACTCTCCCTGGGCAGATGCCTCTGTGTCAGGGACAGGGAAGGCACAATATCAGATGCTGGCAGGAACTGCAACTCTGGGTATTCAGACCTGCCAGCCACAGGCTTGTTCCTTGCTTGGCTCCTGAACCAGAAGAAGCCTGACTGGCAATACACTGAAGGTCTTCTTCCCACCAGGGAGAATGATCTGTAAATAGTCTGTCACTTTGCACTCATTGTCTGATATGTGACAGTGATTCAGTGTCTGGCAAAGCAGAGATCAGCATCTTCACCTCTGTTTACCTTGCTATCCCATTGTAAGTATGGCCAGTCTGTTGTACAGATCTTCTGTCGATGGGCTCTTGGCTTTTGGTTCTCATTCTATTTTTTTCCTGGGACTGAATTCTGGATCATGGAATTGGCTGGGACTGAACCTTATTTCTAAGCTCCTGCCAGGCTTTTCTCTCTGGGCCTGGATCCTGCTTCCAGCATCCTTTAAAGAGACTTAAGTAGATTTTCCTAATCTTATTCTGCCTCCTACTAGGCTGGACAACTCTTTCATTGATTAGACATTGTTCTGTGTGCCCTCCCCTGCTTCTTGAAATGAGATGTGGGGAATGTGGCAACATGCCTAGACTACTTTTAAGTTTACTGTGCCCCAATGGGACCACTGATCTCTTCCCAGAGTGGCCTTGCCTTACTGTTAGATTTTTCTCAGCTCACGATCTTGAAGATCCTGAGTGTCACCAAGGCTTGGCCAACTATAATTAGAACCAGGAAATCGGTTGAGATCAATCATTAATTGCAGTGGCTTAGCAAGGTGTTTTGGATGTGGTCTGAGTTGAGTGGTTATAATTGAGTTGATCTCCTCTATTAAACAATGTGAAATACATTTTATCTATTGGCAAGAAAATTCTTTTGAGATAATAAAGAGTGGAAAGTACCATTCGGTGAGGAATTTTCTATCTAACTCTACCCCACTGTGGAGTAAAACTCAGTGTGACTGCTTTTCTTTTAGCCACAGAGGCTGATCCATTATCCTTTCCACTGTTGTAGCTCCAAGAGACAAAGAAGTTCTAGAGCCAGTGCAGGGCTTCTGTTCTTTCTTCAGCGGCTCTTGAGTTAGAATTTGCTCCAGAACCTGCTCTAGAACAATTAGGGGCAATTGAATTTTCAGCTCCCATTTGGCAATTGCCTGACTACTAAGGACCTACTCTCCTTTAGCTTCTTCTCTACCCACCTGAGCCTCCTCAGAACCAGAGTTCTTCCCTGGACAAAGTTGACTGGTGATTACCATGACAAAGAAGAGTGCTTTCAGCACCTGCTACCTCCATCTAGGTGCTGGCTCTTTCATTTCCTGAACCTCAAATCCCTTCTTCCATATCAGAGCCCACTCTCAGATTTCACTTGAGAAAGAGCAGAGTACTTTCAGTACAAAGTGTAAGTCAATAATAGCGATTATCCTATTTTTATTATATATACATATAAGTGTACTTATATTATCTCATATATCTCATATTATCTATCTCTCTCTCATTATATAGACTATACTTACAAACACAAAAGATACGAAGTTTTTAAAAATAGGAGGCACATTAGCAAAACAATCAGTAGAATTAGGTTAATAAACCAAGATCTAAATAATGAGGATGGGGAAATTTGAGGGAGAGAAAATTTGATTAAAAACATAGGTTAAGAACACTAGATGTAATTGAGAATTAATTTTTTCTCTAAGTTATCTGATATGCAAGGCCAAAACTACAACATGATCAGGTTTATAACCTTATTTTGTCCTAGATCAAAAGAAACATACCCTTTTAAAATGAGGGATAAAATGTTAAAAAATAAATATATGTATACACACACATTGTATATATACATACATTATATGTATACACACACTATATATATATTTCTAGATGTTTGTGGAATATATTTATAGAATATATATATGTATTTAGTGTGTGTGTACATATGCATATATATGTGTATATATAGCACATTCCCATGATGCCATTCTCTAGTCAGAGTTTTTAGGCGTTTTAGGACATACCTATTCCTGAAACTGTACCAAAAATGCAGGTCATAAGATTATCCTTTGGTGAAGTCACCTTGGCTTTGAGAGTTAGGTAGGAATAGACCATTGTTAGTAGTTGTCATGGTTTTGATATTATTTATTCAGTGTTGACTTTGTACTTCAGCCTGGCCCTGGCAGCCATATTGGCTGCTGCAATGCAGTTGTGTGGATATATTTTCTGCTCAGGTTTGGTGACCTAACCAAACAGGTTTTCTTTGGGTTGAGGGTAACAAGTTAATTTCAGCAACTTTAAAAGTATTTTCTGCTTGTTTTTTTAGAAGATGTAAATACCTCATTGGGGATTTCTTTGTTTATAGTTCTTTTATTCTTCCAATACTAAGTCAGATGTCATTAGTGGGATTGATTTTCTGTTAGAACACATTTTAATCTGTACACACATATATTCCTCTTAGAAAAAGAAAAAAAGTATCCATTTATTAATTCATTTATTAGAGTCCAGGGGTACATGAAAAAGAAGAAAACGGGGGAAAGACCCATTCACTTTTTTTTTTAATTGCCTTTTTATTGTTGTCAATGCATCCCAGTTCAGGGAGAAAAAAAAAACAAGCTTACCTAAACAAATAAAATTGTTAAATAAGCTGATTAAAAAATAGGATCAGTAGCATAGGTTTGGGGGATTAAATGTTTATTAAATCAAACTTTTAAATCATATCTACCTACAATCTGTAAACAAATATAGTACATGTGTAGGTAAAAGTCTCTTAGATTAGAACTAGTGGAAAAACTGAAGATTCCTTTGTACAGTGGCACCTCACTGCTCCTTGGGCCAATGCCATGGGGCCATGCTATAGCTAAGGGTTAAATGAAAAACCAGAAGGAGTTTAGCTCAATTCTACCTGCTATGATGGATTCCAAGGCAGATATTTGTTCCACATTATAGTAGGTTGGATTATGGCAAGGCAACAGTGTAGTTTTTACATTCACAGATTGGCTGAAAAAGTATAAATTAAGCTTCTTTTCTAGATGTCTCTCTCTTCCCTATTACCATAATTAGTAAGAAAGATGAATTAAAATAAATGGTGGACCACAGGTGGTTATAAAAATAGATAACTTGTAGAGTAATAAACATCTACAGTTAGCAAAGCACAAACATAAAATTTACCTTTTTCCATATGTGCAGAATATTATAAGTATGTTCAAGTGGTACAGCCAGAGACTTCAGAGCGGTAATAAGGCATTTATAAAGAAAAAATGCTCAAGTACAAAACCCAGAATAGGAAGCTGAATGCAGATGAGAATATACAAAAGACAAAATCCTAATTCCTCATATCTGATTATCCTACTTAATAGACTCCACAATTAATTTACAGCCTGTTATGTATCTTAAAAAGTAACACTTTGTTACCTATGTACAAACTTTTAAAAAGATTAATTATGAGACAAGCAAAAATTGACTTAACAGTGGCACTAAAATCAATGAAACTTGTATGATTTTGTGTGCTTTCACATACTTCTGTATATGGGAGTTTAAAAAAATTCCTGCAAAGTCTATTCAAAAAATCATTTCAAGTACAGAAGACAATAAGTCCCAAGCTGGAAAATAAAAAAGGATCAAAATCTCAAAGTGACTGAAAATCCATGAATATATAAGTGATATTCATAGGTTCCCTTAATATTTATCAAGTGCTATGTAAGGTAACTGTAATGTTATCCTGAAGCCAATCTCATTTAAGAGATACAGTAATTCCCATTCTAATTCTAGAATTAAAAGCACTTAGTCCACACAACGTGTGTTTTGGTGAAGTTGACATCCACTTACTCGTACCTGAGAGTGTCATCTCAAAGCTTTATCAGGGGTCTATGGCAGACCTGAACTGTAAAGGTTCAGAACGAATAATACCACAGGTAGTCATTCATCCTCATTTCTTGCAGAGAGTGAAGGGTATACTTGAGCTGTCCTAAGGTCACCTCAGCCAGGAACAGTGTTCCTTGGAAACTTTGGTAAGTTTTCTTGCCAAAAGAAATCTCCATAATCTTATATGTCTGGGACTTGCTGGGTTAAATAAACAGTTTCCACTAACAAACTAACATACATTCTACCCCTTCAAGAGGGGTGTACAGATGCAGCTTTTCCCAAACTCAGTGGACCTTTGGAGGGAACACCGGAACCACCGCTGGGTCCCGGGACACATATTTCCTGTGGAACATGGTTTGAGAAATGCCAATGTCAATCTAAAGTAAATTTTCTAAAGTAGTGGTTCTCAAATTGTAATGAACATTGAAACACACAGAAGACATGTCAAAGCATAGGTACAAGATCCCACTTCAGAGGTCTGGATTGGGACCTGGGAACCCGCATTTCTAAGAGACTCCAGGTGAAGCTGATGGAGAGAGGTCCACACTTTGAACGGTATCCTTCTAGATAAGGACCCACACAAACCTCAGCTGCAGGAAGCCCGACTATGGCCTCAGTAAAGGCTGTGTATCCTACCGCCAATTAGCAGGAGGTCAAACCAGCCCAGTGATGTCTGAGCAGGTCCTGGCACCTTGGTAGGGGGAGGACCACTGGGCTTTACTCTGGCTCTGCCGCTACTCACCAGGCAACCAGGCACAGTGACTGCATCTTAAATGATGAATAATAGCAGCCCCCTTTCAGGGGCTCTGTGAGGCTCAAAGGAAATGTTTGCATAAAAGTACTACCTGACAAAAAGCGTCATACATGTGTCATTAATCAGAAGAATGTGTCAGTCACAGCAGGAAAATCCCAGATGAGTTTTCTGTCTTCTGCTACTGCTGAGCCTTTATGAAAGCACATTCTGGTAGCTAATGAAGAGAAAAAAGGCTAAAAATGCAGAAAACTGTAGTGAGAGGAATATATATAAGTGGATTACCTAATTAAAAATATGTAATTGTTTAAAATAATAAATCAACCCACAATCGAAGTAGTTAATTATGCTGGCTCTGAGATAGTATTTAGAAGTTACAGTATGTTGATCTTTGAACCCACTCACTCTGCCACTCTACCATGTTAATGCTGGTTAAATTTTAACCTCAAGAGAATGAGAAAAAAAATCCCTTCACTGAGATCCATATGAATTAGATCCAAAACTTTTAGCTGCTATAGTTCCAATCTTATAAGCTACCACAGTGGGAAAATTTCAAAAGTAATTTTTAAAAAGGGCCTTTAATTTTGGTTGATAGAAACATCCACAAAATGAGAAAGGAACACACACTCACACGTTCACATATGTGCATCTAGTTGTTGCCCAGTAACATCTTAGCCAATGAACTTCATCTCACAATTCAAAAATGAACTTGTAAAAATTCATAGTATCCATGATGGAGTTACGATGCTGCAAACATCTTGTTGGCAAGTCCCAGTTTCCACTGAATCCAAATGATTGATGCCTTTCCCTGACATGTTGCATAATTCACTTTATATATGCTCTGGATGGCTCTGGAGACAAGACAACATCTCTTGAACGGGCCTACCTTCGTAACAGATCTGGTACACCGCAGTGAACAGTGGAAACTTGTCCAGCAGCTCCTTCTGTTTGAGGATGCGGTACTCCTCAGCGGAAGTCTGAGGTCCTTGTAGCTTCTGCCCATTCAGCATCTCCCTCTCCAATTCTTCAATGGTCCTTCCGGCCCCGGCAAAGGCCTCTGCTACCTTGTGGTTCCGGCCCCCATAGCAGGTGGTGATCAGGTCAGCTACGCCGCAGCTCTCCAGAAAGGTGGCCGTGGACACTTGGCCCTTGCAGAAGATCCTGGTGAAGGCGATCATTTCCATGAGCCCCAGGCGGATGACGGCGGCTTTGGTGTTGTCGCCACAGCGGAGGCCGTCGCAGAACCCAGCTCCCACGGCCACAATGTTCTTCAGGGCACCACAAAGTTCAACAGTGTCTGCATCATCAACCACCGTAATTCGAAAATTTGGAGTCTGCAGAAGTTCTTTGAAGAGAAGGCCATTCTCCGTTACCTTGCAGCCGATAGTGGTCTCACAGAACTTCCCAGCAGCCACCTCATTGGCAGTGTTGGCTCCCATGAGCACACTGATGTCAATGCCCACCTTCTCTCGGATGATGTCGGAAATGAGCTTCAGCCCCTCGGGACCCTCGTCTATGCCCTTGATGAGGCTGATGCCCAGCGCGCCCTTGGGCACTTTCCCAGAGATCTCGTCACAGATCCTGTGAATGAACTGGTGGGGGATGACAAACACCAGCAGGTCTGCATCCCACACAGTCTCACTGAGGCTCGGGATAGCAACCACATTTTCTGGCAGCTTGTGTCCAGGGAGATATTTTACATTTTCATGGTCATTATTTATGATGTCTGTCAGTTTTCTCCCATTAACTGTTTCTTCAAAGACCCACATCTTGACCACGGAGGCAAACTTCTCAAGTTTCTTGACATTATTACCAATTATTTTTGCAACAGCTGAACCCCAGTTCCCCGAGCCCACGATGCACACTTTCAGGGGTGAAGCTGCCGTGGCCAGGCAGGAACGCTGCAGCCTGGCTTGCACCTCCCCAGCCAGCAGGCCGCCTGTCTCCGCCTGCTCGGCCCAGGCCCATTCACTTTCACCTGAAAGGTAACAGGGTAGTAATATTGAAAGGAGTATCAACTAATAGGTACAGATAAAAATTAATAGTATTCTGTGGGGAGGGATAAGTTAGGAAGTTGGGATTAACATAAACACACTACTATATATAAAATAGATGAAAAACAAGGACCTACTGTATAGCACAGGGTACTATGCTCAATATTTTATAATAACCTATAAGGGAAAAGAAACTAAAAAAGAATATATATATATATATATATCTGAATCACTGTGATGTATACCTGAAACTAACACAACATTGTAAATCGACTGTACTTCAATAAAACAAAAAATTAATAGTATTCTACCTATAGTTCTTTCATTTTTTTATTATATTTATGAATAATTTGATGAAAAATCAGCCATAAAGTTAGAATTCAAAGAACTTACTCTTTTAGAAGCATTTAACTTAAGGTAAATATGATTTAGCAATGGGTATTGATCTTCCCTTGGCCCTGGGGCTTTTAAGACGCTGTGCCCACATATATGAACATGAAGTTCTGAAAAACTAACCACAGCTGTGGTGTTAGTGGCTTCTCCTCTTAGAAATTCTTTCTGATATTTCTGCACTCTTTCCAGATCTATTGCTCCCTGGAGTCATGTTCCTGGATCCCTGGTAGCTCCTGGCTTTACTGGTCTGTTCCACGTACTTGCCTTAGGGACATTTGTTCTGATGATCAGTCTGGACAATTAACCTTCATCCCAACACCTCAGACAATATTTTGTTATTTATGCATTACATTCATCATAGCAGTAACTAAAAGATAACTATTCTTTACCCAGTAGACTGCTTTATTTTTAAACCTTTTTCTGGATGTTGCCTTCTTTCTTGGGAAAGTAGAGGGCATTTAAGAAGCATCCCTGGTATATACTGTGTTGGATCACTCTTATTTTTATATCATGTCTTACCTGTAGGTGAAATCTGTAGGTGTCTAAACATACCAGTGCTTTTTAAGAGGAGAATTAAATAGACATTCCCTTAAGGGGAATATTCAGCACATAATTAGAGACAAGGTGTAAAGGGCAAATATTGCAGGGAGATATTATATGTGGGGTTCAATTCATCCTAAGATGTAAATGACTGATACCTGATCCTTTCCATAGTCACATGGGTGGTGATGAGTGGGGGCAGAAAGAGACAGAGAGAAACACACACACACACACCAGAAAACGAGGATACTACATGTCTTTAGAAGAAATCTGGGGCAATATGGAGAAGGAAATTTGGGGTGGGGTGTGGAAGAGATGAACTCAAAGGCTGGGAAACTTCATAAACTTTGCCTACTTCAAAATGGTGTCTGAAATCAGCTCTGCATAAAATGTAAATAAGTTTTCCATTGTCCTTCTTGTTACTTGCCTCCCTTGACCAAAATAGTTGGAAGTTGATTGTACATGAAGATTTGGGAAGAAAACTCTGAAGATTCAAGTGTATAAAGAGCCAGTAATCACCCCGTAATGTGGAATAGGCAGTCATCGATTCTTGATTTCCTTCCCCACCTCAGGCCCTACCTGCTTTTCCCCGTAGCAGTAAATGGCACGTCTAGACTTTGCAGTCATTGTGATTCCTGTGTCTCCCTCAGACTCGGGGGGATGTGGGGTGGGCACTGCCTTCTCATCACACTTACAGCATAAAACGCAAATTTGTTCCGAAAGCCTACAGGCCCTTCAGGATTTGGCTTCTGGCCAGTCTCTTGACTTCATGTCCTTCCCCTTGCTCTTCATACTCCAGTTCCATTGACTCTCTGCTGTTCTTGGATCACACGTTCATGCTCCACCTCACGGCCCTTGCGCATGGAGTTCTCTCTGCCTGTAGTGCTCTTTCCCTGGATATTCATCCTGTTCACTTCATTCAGGTTTCTGCCCACATATCACCACGTTAGAGAGGCCTTCCTTGGTCACGCTATCTAAAATAACACTTCCCATTACTCTCTGTCTGTCTATCCTGCTTATTTTTCCATTGTTGCATTTGCCGCCTAACATGATATAGTATTACGTATCATTATATTATGTATTTATATATGTATTGATATTGCATGTTTCCCCCACTAAATGGTGTTATATCTATTTTCTTTATATCTGTTTCTTTTTTGTGATCTTAAGATTTGTTAAGTGAATAAATAA
The DNA here is from genome assembly GCF_028023285.1 of Balaenoptera ricei. Classification (NCBI taxonomy): domain Eukaryota; kingdom Metazoa; phylum Chordata; class Mammalia; order Artiodactyla; family Balaenopteridae; genus Balaenoptera; species Balaenoptera ricei. Next base: position 42,184,679 of record NC_082650.1, on the reverse strand, counting down.
ATGGACAAGCAAGACAGTGACTTTCTTGGAAAGTAGCCATAAGCTAGAACCATGTACAGTTGAAACAGCTTTACGGTAAAGGCAAAAAGCTTTACGATAAATAGCAAGTAATTGCATTGTTTTCAGAGTGCCGGATGTGGAAACTACTTATTGCCTAATCCTAGGTACTTCCTGCTCTTCCTGGCCTCCAAGCAGAGGTGTTACTATCTGGTGGGCCAGAGGCCAGAAACGGTAACTTGGTGCCTCCTGGGGGAAACCGACCCTCATGTAGAAGGGAGATGATAGTAATCCGGGGAAGGTCTTTGCAACTTCTTGAACCACAGGTTTCTGATGAATAGGTTATGGAGCAGATGCTTTCTTGAGCAAGGGCAAATCACAAGCACTTAAAATAACAAAACAAAACCTGAAAGAAACAATGAGTACCCGTTCTGAGGAATTGTGGGGAGGAAGGAGAAAAGTTTCAAGCCAGAAGTGCTATGGTGATTATCTTATAACTTGGCCTGATAACACAAACTGTGGTGGTGGCCTGTGGGGACATGCTCCAGTCTGGGCTATTTAGAACAATGGTAAGAATGCATTAAAAATAGAAGAGATGGACTAATTACCTACTTGTGCAAGGTAAAACCATATGACCTTTGTAGACAGAAGAGTCCCTCTGCCTTTGTCAAGTAGAGAATAGACTTGAAATATACTGATAAATATATTGTGTATTGAATTTGGGAGGCCATGAGTGGCCAGGCTCTTAGTATAGAGGGAAATGTGAATTTCAGCCTCGAGATGAATTTATGGAACATGAGAGAGCTCAGCCACAGCAGCAATTAGAAAGAATTAGAAAATAAAATCCAGGAAGAACAAAATTCAAATTTGAGTCAATAGTTGTCTTCCAATTACAAAGCTCTCTTTTGCAGACAATAATGAACTGCTGTTTATCCCCTTGTCTTTGAAATCCCTGTTCTCCTCTACCCTTGTGAAACTTACACCCTTATTTTAGAGCCCTTCCTCAACTATGTGATACTCTGCTTCCTGGAATGTCCTTCATTCCCCTTCATTAGCTGGTGAAACTTACTTCCATTTCAAGGCAGACCCCTCCCCAACCCTTGTAGAAGGACAAACCTTCCACATTCTTCTCTTTCATGGTACTGTAATTTGTTCACACCATCACTCTCCCATGTTGGTCTGCTGTAGTACTTTCAAGGCCTGTTCTCCTGATAGCCTGAGAACTTTCATAAATGCAGGCATTGTCTTATTTATTCCTGTCTTGTTTTGGCACAAACTAGATTTTTCAGCAGATTTCACCTTTTCTGAAAGATCTTTCCACTGCCCCAATTTTAAGGTGATATGTATCTCTAACCTTCTCTACTAATTACTAATATTTTGTTTATACTTCTCCTGATGCATTTGTCACAGTCTGCCCGGCTTTAGAACTGCTTGAATTTGTATCTCTCTCCTTCAGAAGATGGGGGTTCCCTTGAGGGCAGGGACCATGTCTGATCTTATATTCTCTGATGTGCCTAGCATAGTGGCTGGTCCTTAGTGAATGCTCACAATGTTTAAATTGTACTGAAGAGATGTAGACTTAGGCTTCCAAATGAAAACTTCTTATCCTTTAGATGAGAAATTGCCTGTCTATGATGGCTGTTAATCATTGGTTTAAATATCAAAATAGGATGTCTAGATTATTTCCTGAAGGTTGTGTAATTAAAAATGGGATAGTTTCATATCTTTGAAATGGGAGGGATAGATATCATGACCTTGCAAGTTAGCTTATTTTCTATTCAAAGTCTAAGGCCTTTCCCTGTACTTTCATAACTAATTTTCAAAATCATGTTTGCACTCTACCTTAATTGATCATTTAAGTGCTAATCCAAACACATGCAAAGTTCTATACAGAAGAGAAATTACAGAGAAATTCACAAACGCCAAAAGCAATTATACAGGTTAGGCCGCAAAAGACCGTGGTGCATTCAAAATCAAAATCCTACCAGATCCAAAGGACTGAACTGCTAATAGTGGAATTTCAGACACATGGGGGATGGGTGTGATGGTGAGATTTGATCAGTCCTTCAGAGTGTACCATGGAGGCTAAATGCCTGCTATTCACCGAACTGGTAGGAAGAAAATCAATCTTGATATTCTTTCCTTACATGAAACTAAAGTCCTTTCTTCAGAAGAAGGGACTCATACTTAAGCTATAAAAATGTAGAATAATCTATGGGGTCTTTTCTGCATCGCTGCTTGCTCTCTTTTTTACTCACGGTAAGTCACTTAGCCAATCTCACTTGATTGCATGACAGACTTTACTCCTCCATATAAATAAATTCAATTCTCTACTCTTTCATTCATTTTAATTTTAGACATAATATTATAGCAGAACAGTTTTTTCTAACTGGAAGAAGATGAAATACAGGTTCTGTGTCTTTTGGGCCAGCAAGGAATTCCCTCCTATTTCTAATGTGGTGAATGGTTCTCTTGAAGTACAAAACAAGTCAAGGAAACTCTCCTTTTTGTTATTGTTTTTGAAAATCTTAAACAATCAATGTGGTTAAAGTTTTTCACTTTATTTTGCAGATCACATAAATGAATTCCCCTCCCTCCTTCCAAGTCCCGTTTGGCACATACAGTTACTCTTTAAGATATTATATAGATTGTCAGTTAATTGAAGGGACTATCCAATATTTCTGGAGGGGAGAAAGAGCATTGACTTTTTCGTTTAGTTCTTTCAAATGCAAGTTTAAGAAATTTTAGTATTTGGGAAATGTATCAACTATAAACCAGAGATTCCCTGAGGCCTGATTTATTTTAAAGATAGTATTTTTGTTTTTGCAAATAGTATATTCTAAATTCGTTAGCTGGCAGAGCAGATATTGCAGAAATGGATTCATTTTGGAATTGCACTGTGAACTCATCATTCCATAGATGGCTCTGTATATTAATTGATCTAAGTTAGACATTTTTCCTAACAAAAGGATTGAGTTTCTTCAGGACTGTGCTAAATTGTAACTCAGATGCATTTCCGTGTTGCACCTTGCACCAAAGCTCATGCATGATGATGCTGATCCTTGGTTTATTCTGTAGCTTCCAGGAAAGTTTAAGAAGTATATATTTCTCAAATGCTTCATTACCCTTCGAGTATAGTCTGAATTCTTGTACTTCCCTTCTACTGAAGTTGTATTTGTTGGTCTTGGATTATCTGTCAAGAAGGATGGGAAAAAAAAATTGAATGTAAGCTTCATGAAGGCATAGGCCATCTTGCTTGTTGCCTTCCAAGTGTCTAGCGTAGATTAAAGGATAAATAAGAATGTAATAATTACTCATTAAATAAAAGAAAATCAGTGGTTTTCATGTTCAAAATCCCATTCCTTCTGTAGGAGATGTCCCTTGCTTCTTTAGATCACAGTGATTAAGAACAAAGAGTTTTGGCATCAAGCAGGCCTGGATTAACTCTTGACTTTGGTCAAGTTACTAAATATTTCTCTAAACCTGAATCTTCTCATTTGAAAAGGTGATAAATGGGATGCTCTTTATAAAGCACTTTGTAGAGTTTGGAACATGATAAACTCATGATAGATGAGCTTTATTATGAATAGTAAAGTTTACAGGACATTTGCCTGTACTGACACATAGAAAAACCTACTTCAACTAAATAGAAAGCAACTCAATGTCATAGTTGTTGGGTTTTTGTTGTTTTTTTGTTTTCACTTGCTTTGTAATGAAAATGGAGGAGACCCTACTAGAGCCCAAGCTATATTTTTTTTTTTTAGAAATTTTTTTTTTTAAGAGTAGTTATTTGTTATTTCATTTTTTTTTTTTTTTAAAGCTTGATGGTATTCACATTGCTTAATTTGTGTCATGCTTTATTTATTTATTTTATTTCTTTATTTATGGCTGTGTTGGGTCTTCGTTTCTGTGCTAGGGCTTTCTCTAGCTGTGGCAAGCGGGGGCCACTCTTCATCGCGGTGCGCAGGCCTCTCGCTGTCGTGGCCTCTCTTGTCGCGGAGCACAGGCTCCAGCCGCGCATGCTCAGTAATTGTGGCTCACGGGCCCAGCTGCTCCGCGGCATGTGGGATCTTCCCAGACCAGGGCTCGAACCCGTGTCCCCTGCATTGGCAGGCAGATTCTCAACCACTGCGCCACCAGGGAAGCCCCCCAAGCTATATTTTATTCTTGAATTATATAGCCTGCCTGTGTGTGCCTGGATAGTTGAGGGTCTTATCAGGGGATTATGTATATGAGGAATTATGTTGCTTCCTGGAAGGGCATCATAACAGAAGAGATTTGAGGCACATTGCCTTAGTTAAAGTCAAATAAAAAATGTTATTCTGGGTGTGGTGCCTCCAGTTGAGCAGTCAGCTCCCAGACTGGGCTCTAGGGTGGAACCCTAAAATAAGAGTGAGCAAATAATAAAAGCTAAAAGTAAAAACTAAAAATACCATTTAATGAAAATCTCTTTTGATCTTTGAAAACATATCATCACTGTCATTGGTTCCAGCAGCAGTGATGGAGACGAGGGAGAAATGGCACCATCAGGAGGACATAGGATGCTGAGATAGCCCAAACTAGCAACGACAATGAAGACATCTTCAATCTCCCTGACTCTTTCTGGCTGCACTGTCAGTATATCTGCTTCTGCTTGTATGTTGCTAATGGGCATCTGTGGCCTAAGTACCGGTATAGCAGTGAGATAGCACAACTAAAGATGGAAATGTTGATTGCCAGCCACATAATAACAGAGAACACTAGGTCAGATGTACAGAGATAGTACCTAAGGGACTCCTAGATAGATTAGTATGAAATCTGGGGAAAAAGAAGAGTTCCTACACTATTGTAAGTAAATACATATAAAACAGAGTTTTGAGATTGGTAGGGTGACCTTATTTTTGCCTGTAAACTGTGAAGCATGACCTACCTGAAGAGGAAATAAGTAAATGTAAATTGTAACTTAAAAAAAACTCAGAAGATGATCTTGATTTGTTAGTAATCCAGAGTTCTATGATTCCTACATGTCCTAAGAAAATTACTGATTATCTATCCTAAACTAAATTGTTTTAGAAAAAAACAAAGACTAATATTTCAGGGATTTTCTCTGAATTTCTGATTTTGTTCCCTGGAATCAGTTAGAAAATTCCTACTGAGAATTGTTCAATGAAAATCTGATCTCCCACAATTAGTGTTCCTCTATATCTTCTTTGGGATCATCTGATTTATAAGATGATGCTCATGAAGAATGAGTGGATTAAAAAATGTTGGTCCTACAGGAAGTGAAAAAAGGATCACATTATGCTGTGCTTTGTTTCTCCTCCCCAAGGTTTGGAAAATATGAGGGCATATGTCCTTTAGTTTTATTAGAGTTTTTCCATCAGTGAATATTTTTGATATGATTAATCCTGAGTTTCATAGAGTTATAGGTTTTATTATGTTGATTTAATTCGATAGATCAATCAGTGTATTTGGTCAAAGAGAAAGTTTGAAAATCTTTGTCTTACCCGAACTGATTGATCTTTGAATAGACTGACTGGAGTCACTTGTTTGTTTAACATATTGTAAGCACAGTAACCACAAATCCTGATACACACACACATAGCTCTCAGATCTCTCTATCAATATATATGGAATGACAGATATCATTTTAGAAAGATAGAACTGGTTATGCATATGATTTTAAAATTAAAAGTTGAAGATATAATTTTGAAAATTGAATTTTACTGAAGAAAAACTAAGTGATGGAATTATTAAATTACACATAAATCTTTTTTTAGAAGACATACCACCTCCCCAAAAATCCTTCCAAACATTTCTTTCTCTCTCTTTTTATGTATATATAATGTTAATGTCATAATTTTTAAAGTATATGTTTCAACTTTATAAAATATTAATTGTCTATAATCTATGAATATTAGTTTATAAATTAGAGGTTTAGATGCAAACAACAGAAACTATGGATAATAGAAAAGTAATTTTTTTAGAAAGATATAAGGTATGTCTCAGAATTGATAGAAAAATATTGACAATATTTTCCTTATGATCCTCCTGGTGGAGCATCATGCTGTATCAGTTAACTGTTGCTGTGCAACAATCCATCTGAAACTTAATGATTTAAACAGTGGGCATTTTGTTATTGGTCATGAAGTTTGTAAGTTGGTTGGATGATTTTTCCGAGCTGGGCCAGACTTGGCTGATCTTAGCTAAGCTCACTCATGAATTTGCTGTCAGTTGGTGCATCTGTTCCTCCCTGAAATGTTTGGGAGCTAGTTGGCTGCTGTCTACAGTGAGAACGATAACTAGGCCACCTGTCCCTCCAGTGGACTAGCCTAGGTTGTTATAGTAGCTAGGGAGGGACAGAGGGAAAGAGAGAGACAGAGATTTGTATGATGTCTTGAGGTCTGGGTTCAAGATTGGCATGCCATCACTTCTGCCACAATTCTTTGGCAGGATCAACTCAACAGGGAAAATAGAATCCACTTCTTGATGGGAGGAGCTGCAAAGTCACATTGCAAAGGGTGTGGATAAAAGAGGTTGGGGAGAGAATTGGGGCCATTCTAGTAAAACACCCTTCTGCCTCCTCATCCCCGGGTCCCCAAAAGCTTTAATCAATCATGCCATCAAGCTTGAATTCCACAGTTTAAAGATCTAAATCAGATTCAAATATGGTTCATTAGATGTAGCTCCTTTTGATACAGAAACCTATGAACTGAAATGACAAGTTAACTACCTCCTTCATACCCAACACAGAGATAGCAACAAGATAACTGCAGACAACACTCCTGTTAAATAAGAGAAGAATGGGAAGTACATAGCTGTCAGTGGTTTGCAGAAGTTCTGAATTCCAGCTGGAAACATACTGCCAGGTCTTCCTCTCCTGGAGGCTGGGGATGTTCCTTGATTAGACCTGGGTTCTTCTCCCTGGGAGTGTCTTCTCAGCCCCTTTGTCTCTGCTGCTTCTTATGAGTAGCACTGCAGTCTACCCTTTTCCATCATTTTTTGCTCTACTTGCTCATCCTTCCTTGCCCATCACCCCCTTGATTACCTCTGAAGAAACAGCTCATTTTGACTAGCAGATTCACTTTTGTAGCCTGCTTCCTTCTACAGCAAGCTGAAGGCCAAGACCTCTTTACAGTTTGAACAGTCTATTCCTTTTAATCCAGGCTAGTGGTGTTTTCACAACTTTCTGATATGTCTATGAATTGAATAAAATTTCACTACATTGGACAAAACCCAAACATTCCTCTTTCTCTAGACTTGCTGCTACTTTGGGATGACTTCTGTAGAACCAACTCTGAAGATTCCGATCAGTTCTTTTTTTTTAAGTTAGAGGATCTATTAGGAACCACCTAATTCTTTCACAGACTTTAACACTTGATTTCACTTTTGTCCTCAGGCTAAGGAAACAGGTGATGAGAAACAGTTTTACTTTCCAACTCACTATGTTATGGTTCATGATATTTCCTCCAAATTCTGCTTTCAAACTGGTTAGTTATTTCTTTATCTTGTCTTTTGTTCCCTGCCAGTGTCATATCACATGCAGATAAAACACTTTAAACATTTTGCCTGGAGACTTCCTCAGTCAAATCCAAATGTTCATTAGATATGTTTTACATCTTCCATTAAGCCAGACAACTGTTTTGTCAACTGTCTTGCTACTCTGTAACATAGGTCACCATAGTTTCATCCGCCAGTATAATTTCATCACCATTTTTCCAAATTTGCCAATAGTTTGCTCTTTGTTTTTCAGGCTCTGCTTCTTACCAAGTCCCAAAGCCAATGATATATGTCTTATGTTTTATTAAGGCAGCATCTCCTCCTAGGTATTAACTTCTATAGGGATGCTGAATAATAAACCACCCCTAAAGGTAGCACTAAAAGCTATAAGCACTTCATTATTGTTCCTGAGCCTATGGGTCAGCTTGGCAGATTTGATCTTGGCTGGGTTTGCTCAAGGGTGTGAGTCGCTCAGAACGGCTGGGGTTGCCTGAAATAGGATGTTTGGTTGCTTTTGGTTGATGGGGGCAACTCATTATCTGGCAGACTAGCATGGGATTGTTCTCATGGTACTGGACAGAGTTCTAAAAGAGAGAAGGTAGAAATATGCAAGAGCTTTGGAAGTCTGGGCTCAGAAGTGATCCACTGACACTTCTGCCCGTTCTATTGCCACATCAAATCATAAGGCCAATCTAGATACCAGGAGTGGGGAAACAGATTTCATTTCTTGTAAGAAAATTCAAAGTCATGTAGCAAAGGTATGGATAAAGAAAAGAGTGGAGAACTGAAGCTGTTTTTGTCATCAATTCACTACAATCTCAAACTCTGAGAAGTTGGTTTTCCTAGTGCAGTAGAGATGGCTTAGGGGTTCTATGGAATCAATTCTGTGGGCTATAGGCTACAACCTGGATTTTCTGAGGAGCACAGTAGTTCTTAAGGCATGTACTGTAGAGTTGTTACATATAGTTCCATTGCCTGTCATGGGCAATAGTGGAAAAACTCCTAAAATACATTGGAGTTTATCTCAATTTTTACACCCAATAGCTCAGATCTTTGGAATTGGAGCACACCATTGAAGTAATGTCTAATGCTCTGCTAGCCCTACAACTTCCTTCGAAAAGTACCTGCCCAGCAAATTTAACCCAAGATATGGTTAAATTTTGCATACTCAGAAAGCAGAGGCTTAATTCCTTCAGGTGTTTTAGGAGGAATATGGCCAGGTATCACCAGAATCACTGTTGGTGGCATTGTATTTTGACATGTTCCCTAAGATTTCTTCTCCTCATTCCCACTGCTCAGCTCCCTTGCTCCTTTCTCCCTAGCTTTCCATATGAGCTGCCTTAAGGGAGAGGGATTAACCAGAACAAGAAAAAGTCAAATTCTTGCCATTTGAACTTCTAAGAAGACACCTGACACATGTCATCAAAAGCCATGATTCTGGCACAAATAATTGTTTAGTCTAAATACTTAGTCAGATTTTTCTGCCCTTGGGAGTAAAGATAAACTCAGTTGATTGAGGGAAGGAGTGAAGTTGAGAAAAGAGGAGAATAAAAGTAGTTGTTGTGAATCCCTGAGAAAGGGGTATATCCCTGGCTTATTCCCAGGTTGGAGTTCTCTGTGTTGGAGGGAATAATAGAATCTAAGAAAAGTTTGAGGCCTCTGTTAAGAAGAGGGATCTAAACCTTTTCCCCCAGGTTGTAATCAGGACAAACTACAAGTCTTCCCAAGAAGCTGTGAGTCCAGAATGGAGCCAGAGCAGAAACATGGCCCTAGTTGAGAGAGATGTATATGCAGCTGCGTCCTGCATCTCACTGTAGGGTGGGGACGTCAGCTGGCAGTGCCTGAGCTTCTCGAGTGATAACCAAAAAGGCTGGAGGACTTGGAGGCATCCTGCAGTTCAGTCATGCTGGGCAAAGAATGCATGGACCAGGAGAACAAAGGCCATGGAGGGGCCACTGATGTCCAAAACAGATTTTGCTACATCCCCGCTGAGGTTACTATGGCCTGAGGAAGACTGAGGATAAGATGGTATAATCCCTTGAAATTAAATAAGCAGGTCCTCCCCTCTGAACTATCTCCAGGAGAATTCTGAATTGACTGAATGTTTGCCCAAGTGAGATTGAGTAAAATCCAGAAAAGACAAGTTTACTTTGAACTGGAAAGATCAGTGTTCCTGTTATCAATAAAAATGGGGGTTGAGAGTTAAGTACAATTATAGAAATACCCTAGTTCACTGATTCCAAGACACACATTTTTTTTCACATTTTAACATATCTGAAATTGAGATGCAGCTCACAATCCATGGCATATCACAGTTTAGTTTGCAGTGATTTTTCTTTCCTGATGGTACGTAAAACAACAGTGCATCTTACAAATGATGGTGTCTTAAATTCAGTAAAACACAATATAATGGAAGTTATATCTTTGCATACTTGGGATTTGTAAATCTCACTTATTAAAACTGAAAATGCTGGTATTTCAAGACCTATAGCTCAGCCCTTCCTGGCATTTATAACTCTTCCTTTTTTCACAGTGACATCTTTACTAATAGTCCTGCTAGGCCAGGGAATGACAGCTTGAAGTTGTGTTGGTATCTAAGATGGGAGGGACTATAGCTGCTGCTCAGAGATGAACTGAATGCCACTTGGGGCCAAGCTGACAATGTCATGGGGCCATTCTGTGAAATGTATTATATACTTTCTATATAATTAATATTACATACACTGAAAACAGTTTGGAAATCCACTTGATAGTAATATATACCCAGACATAAGATTATGATTTTATTTTTATATACAAACTATATATATCTATTACTGTAAAAAAGTAGTTTTAATTTTCTTTTTTATAATCTGCTGCTATTTTAAAATTTCTATAATGGATTTTTTTTTTATAAATTGTAAAAAAAATGATTTTTATAAAAGAATGATGCCAGGGTCCTATGTACAATTTTTAGGCCACTGCTACTGCCCTCCGTTCCTTTGCTCCAAAGGTCACTGGCAAAAGAATATACATCCTCTGCCACATTTATACCTTTAGAATTTCATGAGCTGTTCCTTTCTAAGAAGCCCATATTCAAACTACTCATTTCCTACTTCTTATTCTTTTAACATCTCTAAAGTAGATAGTAAGTGCTAGTTAATTGGTCAGCCAAACAATGTGTGGGGAGAGTTTTAAGAAATTGAAAAATATATCTCTAGGGAATATACTGGGAGAATATTTTTACATAATTTGTTCTATAATATATAGTAGTAATTGCAATCCCAGAATACTAGGCACATTACATTTCAAATAAGATTTACATTCTTTGAACTCAGTTAATTAGTTTATTTTGTAGTTTATTTAATCCCTGATCAATAAATTACAAAACTCTAGGCAAGCCATTCTAAAATACTATGCTTGTAAAATCTCAGGGTGAGGGACTGCATGCACTTTCAAATCTATGTTTTACAATGTTCATGATTTTATTATTGTCTTCTCACATCCTATATATTCAATAAGCTATTACTGAACAAAGTGTAATGTCTAAACTAATACTCTACACTATAAAATAGTATTACACGTTATGCTATAATGTTGGAATTTTATGCCCCTATAAAATTGTTTTAGGAAATGATTTTTGGGTCCAAGCTTTAGGCTTTTTTCCCTTGAGTGCACCTCATTTTAAAGCAGTTTAGTTGGCATTTATTTTTCTTGAAAATCAAACACCATGAAACATAATAGAATATTGATCACCTTCTTTTACAGTTTTCAGAATCTATTATCTCTGTTGTTACACAGAGCTGTTAATACTGCATGGTTTGGTAGCTCTCCATGATTCATGGGAAGATTGTAGCAGAGGCCTCATGCCATGCACAAGGTGGCATCCAGGACACCTACAGAGAATTCCTTGGAGACCTCTCTGAACTCCAGATCTAGCTCAGCTAGAGTGTGACTTTCGTGTCAAGGTTTTGGTCCTTTCCTAAATACAAACAACTATGATGACTATACACAAGTTTTTTGTAATAGTGAATTTTTTGTGTCAACTTGATGGGGATGCCCAGATGGCTGGTAAACAATTATCTCTGCATGTGTCTGTGAGGGTGTCTCCGGAAGAGATTAGCATTTGAATCAGTAGACTGAGTAAAGAAGATAGCTCTCACCAATGTGTTGGGCATCGCATAAGTCCCCTGAGAGCCCGAATAGAACAGAAAGGCAGAGGAAGGGTATATTCACTGTCTTTGCTTGAGCTGAGACATCATCTTCTCCTCCCTTCAGACATCGGCACTCTCTTATATTTCAATATATATCCTGTTGGCTATGTTTCTCTGAAGAACCCTGATTAATACATTTCGCCACCTTTTTTCTCCTGTGCAACATATGACAGTTGAATTTTACATTCATGACACAGTTATACATGTAGACCAAAAATTTTGTAGATATTTGGGGATATTCCTAAAACTGTTAGGAGGAAAAGACAAAAGCAAAAAAATAATAAAATAAAAAGCCCACACAGACCATGTATTGATATAATAGTCATGCAAGCTTAATCCCCAATAGGTGCTCTTTAAAGAGCTTAAAAGATGGCCCAGAAAAATTGTAAAGGATGTCTTAAAGTTTTCTAGGTACCTACTCAATAAATAATACAAATAAAGATAGACCAGCGAATATATAGTGTATATACTACTGAAGGAAAAAATTCTACTTGATTTAATTATAATTCTACTTGATTTTTAAAAATTGAAGAAAGGTTGGACTTCATCAAAATTAAAAACCTTTGTGGTTCAAAGGATACTATTAAGAAAGTAAAAAGAGAACTCATAGAATCATGTTTCATATATATCAAGTCATATATCTGATAAAGAACTTGCCTGTAGAATATGTAGAGTCTTACAATTCAATTTATAAAAAGACAATTTAACACAATTTAAAAAAATGGACAAAATATCTGAACAGACATCTCTCCAAAGAAGATACATAAATTGCCAATAAGCACATAAAAATATTCTCAGTATTATTAGCTGTGAATAAAAAATGTTGCCTGCCATATCAGTAAACAAAGGATGTTGCAGCCATCAAGCCATCACATTATAGCCACCCAGATGGTGAGCCCTGAGGGAATTCAGGATGGAGACAAACCAACTGCCAGCTGCCAAGCCCTCGACCACTGCATCCACCCCCAGTGGTACACCCTGAGGGGACTCAGGATGGGAAAAGAACAAGATACTGGTCCTAGATAGCTAAGGTACATATCAAAGGAATGAGTTCAACTCTTACATCTTCCTATACATAGAAGAGTGCCAAATTCCTTGAGATATATGGTTTTCTTTAGTTAACAGTAATGTTTTGAAGTTCCGACTACCTGGTCTTTGTTGCAAAAACTCCTATATATCCTGGCTCCTCCCTTACCTCTTTGTAGCAATCTCTCAGAGCTGTCTGAGAGGCTGCATCCTGGGCTTAAGTCCTCAGTTTTGTTCACCAAATGAAGCATAATTCTCAAGTTTTAGGTTGTGTAATTTTTTTCAGTCGGCATAATCATTAGGGAGATGAATATCAAAACCATATATACTAGGAATGGCTATACTAAAAAAGACAGATAACAAATGTTAGAGAGAAAGTAGAGAAACTGGAACTTTCATATAACACTGGTGGGAATGTAAAATGGTGCAGTTACTCTGGAAAACAATTTGGCAGTTCCCCAAAAGAATAAACATAGAGTTATGATAAAGACCCTGCAAATCTACTTCAAGGTATACTCCCTAGAGAAATGAAAACCTATACACATATATTCATAGCAGCATTATTAATAATAACCCCCAAATGGAAACAACCCAAATGTCTTTCAACTGATGAATGGATAAACAAAATATAATATATCCAAACAATGGAATATTATTTAGACAAAAAGGGGAATGAAGTACTGATAACATGCTACACCATGGATGAACCTTGTAAACATTACGTGAAGTGAAAGAAATCAGTCACTAGAGACTGACTTTATGTTATTCCATTCATATAAAATGGAATAGACAAACATTTGTCCAAAAAGACAAATATTTAGAGAGAAAGTAGATTAGTGGTTCCCTGGGACTGGGGAGGTTGGGGAGAAATGAAGAGTGACTACTAGTGCCTATGGGATTTCTTTTTGGGGTGATGAAAATATTCTAAAATTGACTGTGGTGATAGTTGCCCATCTCAGTGAATATACTAAAAACCATTAATTATGTGCTTTAAATGAGTGAATTGTATGGTATATTAATTAATCCTCAATAAAAAATATATATAAATTGAAGGGCATGTTCCTGGTTCTGCCAAGAGGCAGTATTTCTGTTTCACCTGAAATGAAGTAGCCCCATCATTCCTCCCAGATTTTCCTTCTTACAACTAAAAATCTCTGGATATAATACAACAACAAGCATAGGAAAACTGAAAGGTGAAAATAAGGTCAGCAACCTAAGGACCTCAGAACTTTAGGAATGACACAGTGGTGACTTCTCTGGATTTCCTCATTGCTTCCCATATATCTCAGACAGAGTATTGCAGAGGCCTCCAACCTAGAACTGTCAAACACACGGACAAAAAAAAAAAAAAAAAAAGGCTCCAAGGAAGTTTTTCCCTTTAGGCAAAGTACTGAAAAAGTGTGTTTTAACAATAGAAAATCGTTTTGGCAATACCCACCTTACTCTGGCCAAACACCAGTAGAAAAATCACCTTCCTGCCTTTCATGCTTCCACTATCTCTTCCTACCCTCTGCCCTGAGGAAGTAGGCAGCATGCTGTGATTCCCCCACTGTGAGCTGTTGGTGGGACCCAGCTGGAAGCTGTTCTTCCATCTCTGCCTGGCAGAAGCAGGCAGCAGTTATCTGATTCCCCTGCTGGTGTATTATTGGCAAGATGGAGGGGTTAGTTGATCTTCCATTCCCCATCAGGCAGAAGTAGATAGTCCTTTGATTCTCCTGCCCGGGTAGTATGAGTGAGGCTGCCTGCAGGAAGTGGCTCTTACATTTCTTACCTGGTAGAAGTAGATGACACTCTGATCCCCCCTCTCAGGCTAGTGTTGGCAGGGTCTAGTGAGTGAGCTGAACCCTACTCAGCAGCAACAAGATTTAATGAGGTAGTGTGAGGTGCCATCTCATGTCAGCAGAACCTGGTGGGGAGCTGAGCCTCCACCCCCACAAGGCATTATGAGGTAAATGTGGTGGCAGGCAGTGCTAGTTGGCACTGTTCTCATCCTCTCCCTTAGTGTCAGTGGGGCCCTGTGTGGAGCTGAGTTTCTGACCCCACCATGTAGCAACAGAGAAGTATGAGTCAGCCCTCTGTATACTCTGTCTCTAGTGGCAGTGAAGTCCAGAGGGGAGGTGGTCTTAAAACCTCATTCAGAGCCAACAAGGCAGTGCAAGGCAGTGCTACACTTTTGCTGGCATGATGTTGGAAGAGCCCAGAGGGAAGTTGATCATATACACCCACCCGACCCTCACTCTATACCTAAAAAGGGGGACTGTCTACTGAAAAAAGATTCAGTAGGACCCAGATTCTCATAATATAATATGCAAAATGTCCAGGGTATAATAGAAAATTATTCATCATACCAAGAACCAAGAGAATAACAACATGAATGAGAAAAGAAAATCTGTGGACACCAACACTGAAATCGATCAGATGTTGGAATTATTTAACAAGGATTTTAAGCAGCCATAATAAAAATGCTTCAACAAGCAGTTATGAATTTTTAAAGAAAATGAAAAAAAAAATAGAAAGTCTAGATAAGAAATAGCAATTATTAGAAGGAACCAAATGGAAATTGTAGAACTGACAAATATAATAACCAAAATAAAAACTCACTGGGTCACCTTGATAGTAGAGTGGAGATGACAGAGGGTAGAATCAGGGGTCATAAGTGCAAATCAGTAGAAATCACCCAATCTGAATGATAGAGAGAAAATAGACTGACAACAAGAACAATAACAGCAGAATGTCAGGGAAAATAAATAAATAACAATAAAGCTAACATTTTATCATAAGATTCCCAGAAAGAGATTAGAGATTGAACCTGAAAAATTAGTTAAAGAAATAAAGGCTGAAATTTTCCAAATTTAGTAAAAGACATAAGCTTATGGATATAAGAAGCTGAGTGAAACCAGGATTGGATAAACCCAAAGAAATACATGCCAAGATGCACCATATTTGAACTTCTAAAAACTAAAGACATTAAAAAGTCTTGAAAGCAGCCTGAGAGAACAACATATTACTTATAGGGAAACACCAATTTGGATAACAGTGGATATCTCATCTGATACTATGGAGACCAAAAGGAAGTGGCATAACATTTTTCAAGTACTGAGAGAAAATAAATGTCATCCGTGAATTCTATATCCTGGAAAAATATCCTTCAAAAATGGAAGGAAATAAAGACATTTTCAGATGAAGGAAACCGAAGAGAATTTGTTGCTAGCAGACCTATATTCAAGAATGACTAAAAGAAATTCTTTAAATAGAAAGATGGTAAAAGAAGGTCTGAAACTTTCAAAATGAAAGAAGAATATCAGAATAAATAAAAATAGAGGTAAATTTAATAGACTTACTTCTCATGAGTTTTGTAAATCATATTTGATGGTTGAAGCAAAAGGTATAATGCCAAATGATCTGGTGCTTAATATATGTAGAGAGAAATACTTAAGACAGTTATGTTTGAACAGTAGTTAGGATAAAGAGGCATAAATAGAAGTCGGTTTCTACACTTGAAGTGGTAAATTGTTGATATCACTAAAGTGTGATCAGTTGTGTATGTATATTGTAGAACCTAGAGCAACCACTAGGAAAACTATACAAAATTATATACTGGAAAACTATAAATAAATCAAGATGGAATCCTAAAATACGTTCAGATAACCTACTAGAAGATAAGAAAACACAACAAATGAAACAAACAGAAAACAAATAATAAAATGGTAGACTTAAGCCCTAAGAAGTCAGTAATTACTGCTATGGACTGAATGTGTCTTCCCAAAATTCATATGTTGAAGCCCTTATGTAATGGTATTTGGAGCAGGAGACTTTGGGAAATAATAAGGTAAGGAGGGTGGAAGCCTCGTGATGGAATTAGCATCCTTTTAAAAAGAGGATGAACACCCTCTCTTTCTCTTTCTTTGCCATACGAGGATACAGTGAGAAGGTAGCCTTCTGCAGACCAGGAAGCAGATCCTCATCAGACACTGGATGTGCCACCAACTTGATCTTGGACTACTCATCCTCCAAAACTGTGAGAAATAAATGTTTGTTGTTTACGCCACTCAGTGTATGGTATTTTTGTTATAGCAGCCTGAACTAAGACAATGACCTTAAATGGTAGTCTAAATGCACCAATTTAAAAGCAGAAATTGGCATAGTGGATTAAAAACAAACACCACCCCCCTAAACATAATCCAACAATATGTCTCCTACAAGCTCATTTTAAATACAACCACATAGGTAGGTTGAAAGTAAAGGATGGAAAATATACCATGCAAATGTTAACCAAAAAAATAAAAAGCAATAGTGGCTATTTAAATATCACGTAAAAAAGTAGACTTTGGAGCACAGAAAATTTCTAGAGATTCAGAGGGAAAATATATAGTGACAAAAGGATCACTCCACCTAACACTAAATAATAGAGCCTTGAAAAACATGAAGGAAAGACTACAGAGCTTTAAGGAGAAATAGAGGAAGACACAGTTATAGTTGGGGACTTCAAGACAACTCTCAGCAATTGATAGAACTACTACACAGAAAGTAAGCAAGGATGTAGAAAAGCTGTACAATAGAATCAACCAAGAGGATTTATTTGACATATATAGAACATCCCACCCAACAGCACAATAAATATTTTTTTTCAAATGCCCTTGAAACATTCACCAAGATACACCATCTCCTCTGCCATAAAACAGACCTTAATAGATTTAAAAATAATTGAAATCATATAGAGTTTGTCCTTTGATTATGATGAAAGCAAACTAGGAATCAATAACAGAAAGATAAAGGAAGCTCTCCAAACATAAGGAAATTAAACAACACAACTCTAAATAATCCATAGGTCAAAGAGGAAATCTTAAAGGAAATAAAAATGACATAAAACTGAATAAAACTAAAACACAACATATCAAAATATTTGAGATACAATTAAAGCAGTGCTGAGGGGGAAATTTCTAGTACTAAATGCTCACATTAGAAAAGAAGAAAGATCTGAAATTAATAATCTAAATCTCTACCCCTGGAAACCAGAAAAAGAAGAGAAAAATAAACATAAAGCAAGCAGAAAGATGAAATTACAAAGATTAGAAATCAGTGAAATTGAAAACAGAAAAACAATAGAAAAAATTAATGAAATAAAAAGATGCTTCATTAAAAACAGCAAAATTGATAATTTTCTAGCAAGACTAACAAAACTCCATATCAGGAATAAAATATGTGATATAATGTCAGATTCTGCAGGCATTAAATGGATAACAAGGCATTACTATTAATAGCTTTATTTTCATAAATTCAAAAACTTAGAAGAAATAGACCAAAAAAACTCAAAAACCATAAATTACCAAGCTTCAACTAAGATGAAACGAGTAACCTAAATGGTCTTATCACCATCAAAGGAATTAAATTCGTTACTAAAATCTCTTGAAAAAGAAATTGGGCCCAATGTTTTCACTGGAGAATTCTACAAAAGTTTTAAATATTTGACACCAATTTTTACACTATTTATCCCAGAAAAAAGAAGAGGAGAGGAATCTTTTCACTCATTTCATGAGGCTAGTATTACCCTGACAACAAAATCAGACAAAGATGGTACCAAAAAAGAAAACTACAGACACAATATCTTCCATGAATTTAGACACAAGAATCCTTAGCAAAATATTAACAAGTGAAATCCAACAATACATCAAAAGAATCATATACCATGTACAAGTGAGATTTATTCCAGGAATACAAAGATAGTTCAACTTTTGAAAATCAACCAATTTAATCTACCCTATCAACAGGCTAAAAATGACAAATCATATGAATATGTCAATTGATACAGAAAAAGTATTGGACAATATCCAGCAAATATTTATGATAAAGACTCTCAGCAAACTAGGAATAGAGGAGAACTTCCTTAAGCTGATAGAGGTATCTACAAAAAACCTATAGCTAGCATCATATTTAGTGAAGAAACACTGAATGTTTTCCCTCTAAGATCAGGAGGAAGGCAAAGATGTCTGCCTTTATCACTTTTATTCAACATAGTATCAGTAATTCTAGCCAATGTGATAAGACAAGAAGAAATCAAAGGCATACAGATTAGAAAGAAGGAAATAAATTTGTCTATACTTGTAGATGACATGATTGCCTATGTAGAAAATCCCAATGAATCAACATAAAATCTTCTATAATTAATTAGCTCATCAATTTCACAGGATACAATAAATCAATCACATTTTTATGTACTATAATAATAATGGCTATGTGGAAACCAAA
This sequence comes from Balaenoptera ricei, assembly GCF_028023285.1. Classification (NCBI taxonomy): domain Eukaryota; kingdom Metazoa; phylum Chordata; class Mammalia; order Artiodactyla; family Balaenopteridae; genus Balaenoptera; species Balaenoptera ricei. Next base: position 42,165,738 of record NC_082650.1, on the reverse strand, counting down.
ATTTAAAATACAATACCATTTACAATCACCACAAAGAAAATGTAATATTAGATATAAACTTAATAAAATGTGTAGGATCTATATGCTAAAACTTACAAGATGCTCATGAAAAAAATTGAAGACAACCTAAATAAATGGAGAGTTGTATTATGTCCATGGATTGGAAGACTCAACATAGTAAAGGTGTTACTCTTCCCCAAATTGATCATTGGGTTAATGAGATTCCTATCAAAATCCAAGCAAAGTTTTTTGTAGACATAGACAAGATTTTCTAAAAGTTATATGGAAAGACACAGTCTCTAGTGTAGCTAAAACAATCTTGAAATAGAAGAACAAGGTGGAAGAAGTCATTCTCCCCATACTAAGGTCTACTGTATAGCTACCACAATCAAGACTATATAGTTTTGGTCAGGGGATAGACACATAGATCATTAGAACAGAATGAGAATCCAGAAATAGATCCACACAAATATGCCCAACCGATTTTTGATGAAGGTGCAAAAGGAATTCAATGGAGGAAAGACAGACTTTTCAGCAAATGGTGCTGCAGTAACTGGACATCCATAGTCACAAACAAAAAAAAACCCTTAAGCTAAATCTCACGCTTTTTTTTTTTGTAATTAAAAAATTTTTTTGGTATCAGGATTGTGCTAGTTTCATAAAATGATTTGGTAAGTCTTCCCTCCCCATTTATTTATTTATTTACTTATTTATAATTGAAGTAGGGTTGATTTACAGTATTATATTAGTTTTAGGTACACAACATAGTGATCCAGTATTTTTATAGATTATACTCCATTTAAAGTTATTATAAAATATTGGTCATATTCCCTGTGCTGTACAATATATCCTTGTAGCTTATTTATTTTATACATAGTAGTTTGTACCTCTTAATCACCTATCCTTATCTTGTGCCTTCCCCCTTCCCTCTCCCCACTGGTAACTACTAGTTTCTTCTCTGTTTGTCAGTCTGTTTCTGTTTTGTTATATTCATTCATTTGCTTTATTTTTTAGATTTCACATATAAGTGATAACATACAATATTTGTCTTTCTACGTCTGATTTATTTCACTAAGCATAATACCCTCCAGATCCATCCATGTTGTTGCAAATGGCAAAATTTCTTCCCTCCCCTTCTCTTTTCTGAAAATATGTAAGTTGTTATTGTTTCTTTCTTAAAAGTTCAATACAGTTCACCAAGAATGTTATCTGGAGTGGAATTTCTTTATGGGAAGATTTTGGAGTATGAATACAATTGCTTTAGTTTGCATAAGACTATATTTAGGTTTACTATTTCTTCTTGTTCTTAGTTTTGGTAATTTAAGTTTTCCAAGAAATTTGTCCATTTGACTAGGTTGTTGAATTTAATTTTCATAATTTTTCCTTACATGATCTTTTTATATCTCCAGGGTCTTCAATGATGTCTTCTCTTTCATTCTTGAAATTGATAATCTTTGTGTTTTGTTTTCTTTTTTTTTAGAAGATTAGCTAGGAATTTATGAATTAAATTAATTAATAATTTAACTTTATTATATATTTCGAAGAACTAATTATGGCCCTGTTGAATTTCTGTTTTCCTTTTCATTTTATTGATTTTGTCTCATTTTACCGATACCTTCATTCTTTTTTTTTCAAATGATATGTTGTAGACCTTAGACACCATTATTTTTCTCTGAACAAGGTTGAGTTTTGTTCTAGCAGGCAGCTAAAATACTGAGAAATTACTTTCGGATGGTGAAGGCTTGGCTTTCGGCTTTGTTAGGTAGGTCTTTAGTTTTATTTTGCTCTCGACTCTCAAGTCATGGCTCATTTTTGTTTCAATGGAAAGTCACTGTAACTTGGCAAGACCCGAACTCCATACCTCTTGCTATGGGAAGCTGAGGAAATTTTTGCTCAGCTTTTTTAGACTTTTGGCTGTTGATAACCCCCCTTGGGTCTTTGGAGTCTTGCTACATCATGAGCTGTTTTGCAGTCAACCAAGGATTTGAGGGGAGTTTCTACACAGATTCTGGTGTTCTCCACTGTGGGTCCCTCAATTTCCAGGGGCTCTAAATATGTCCTAAATGTGTCCTCTGACTTCTTAGGGAAATAAGAATGCAGCTTTCTCCTTGATCTCCATTTACATACTTACTTGGGTTGGGGAAAGCCTTAGGGAAAAGCCAAACAAATGTGATCTCACCTAGTTTGGTTCCTTTCTCTCAAGAGTTGAATCCCGAGATAGCCTCAACCACCAGAGGGCAGACAGCAGAAGCAAGAAAAACTACAATCCTGCAGCCCGTGGACCAAAAACCACAGTTACAGAAAGATAGACAAGATGAAAAGGCAGACGGCTATGTACCAGATGAAGGAACAAGAAAAAACCCCAGAAAAACAACTAAATGAAGTGGAGATAGGCAACCTTCCAGAAAAAGAATTCAGAATAATGATAGTGAAGATGATCCAGGACCTTGGAATAAGAATGGAGGCAAAGATTGAGAAGATGCAAGAAATGATTAACAAAGACCTAGAAGAATTAAAGAACAAACAAACAGATATGACCAATACAATAACTGAAATGAAAACTACACTAGAAGGAATCAGTAGCAGAATAACTGAGGCAGAAGAACGGATAAGTGACCTGGAAGACAGAATGGTGGAATTCACTGCTGCGGAACAGACTAAAGAAAAAAGAATGAAAAGAAATGAAGACAGCCTAAGAGACCTCTGGGACAACATTAAACGCAACAACATTCGCATTATAGGGGTCCCAGAAGGAGAAGAGAGAGAGAAAGGACCCGAGAAAATATTTGAAGAGATTATAGTCGAAAACTTCCCTAACATGGGAAAGGAAATAGCCACCCAAGTCCAGGAAGCGCAGAGAGTCCCATACAGGATAAACCCAAGGAGAAACACGCCGAGACACATAGTAATCAAAGTGGCAAAAATTAAAGACAAAGAAAAATTATTGAAAGCAGCAAGGGAAAAATGACAAATAACATACAAGGGAATTCCCATAAGGTTAACAACTGATTTCTCAGCAGAAACTCTGCAAGCCAGAAGGGAGTGGCATGATATACTTACAGTGATGAAAGGGAAGAACCTACAACCAAGATTACTCTACCCAGCAAGGATCTCATTCAGATTTGATGGAGAAATCAAAAGCTTTACAGACAAGCAAAAGCTAAGAGAATTCAGCACCACCAAACCAGCTCTACAACAAATGCTAAAGGAACTTCTCTAAGTGGGAAACACAAGAGAAGAAAAGGACCTACAAAAACAAACCCCAAACAATTAAGAAAATGGTCATAGGAACATACATATCCATAATTACCTTAAACGTGAATGGATTAAAGGCCCCAACCAAAAGACATAGACTGGCTGAATGGATACAAAAACAAGACCCATATATATGCTGTCTACAAGAGACCCACTTTAGACCTAGGGACACATACAGACTGAAAGTGAGGGGATGGAAAAAGATATTCCATGCAAATGGAAATCAAAAGAAAGCTGGAGTAGCTATACTCATATCAGATAAAATAGACTTTAAAATAAAGAATGTTACAAGAGACAAGGAAGGACACTACATAATGATCAAGGGATCAATCCAAGAAGAAGATATAACAATTATAAATATATATGCACCCAACATAGGAGCACCTCAATACATAAGGCAACTGCTAACAGCTATAAAAGAGGAAATTGACAGTAACACAGTCATAGTGGGGGACTTTAACACCTCACACCAATGGACAGATCTTCCAAAATGAAAATAAATAAGGAAACAGAAGCTTTAAATGACACAATAGACCAGATAGATTTAATTGATATATATAGGACATTCCATCCAAAAACAGCAGATTACACGTTCTTCTCAAGTGCGCACGGAACATTCTCCAGGATAGATCACATCTTGGGTCACAAATCAAGCCTCAGTAAATTTAAGAAAATTGAAATCATATCAAGCATCTTTTCTGACCACAACGCTATGAGATTAGAAATGAATTACAGGGAAAAAAACGTAAAAAAGACAAACACATGGAGGCTAAACAATAAGTTACTAAATAACCAAGAGATCACTGAAGAAATCAAAGAGGAAATAAAAAAATACCTAGAGACAAATGACAATGGAAACACGACGACCCAAAACCTATGGGATGCAGCAAAAGCAGTTCTAAGAGGGAAGTTTATAGCTATACAAGCCTACCTAAAGAAACAAGAAAAATCTCAAGTAAACAATCTAACCTTACACCTAAAGAAACTAGAGAAAGAAGAACAAACAAAACCCAAAGTTAGCAGAAGGAAAGAAATCATAAATATCAGAGCAGAAATAAATGAAATAGAAACAAAGAAAACAATAGCAAAGATCAATAAAACTAAAAGTTGGTTCTTTGAGAAGATAAACAAAATTGATAAGCCATTAGCCAGACTCATCAAGAAAAAGAGGGAGAGGACTCAAATCAATAAAATCAGAAATGAAAAAGGAGAAGTTACAACAGACACCGCAGAAATACAAAGCATCCTAAGAGACTACTACAAGCAACTTTATGCCGATAAAATGGACAACCTGGAAGAAATGGACAAATTTTTAGAAAGGTTTAACCTTCCAAGACTGAACCAGGAAGAAACAGAAAATATGAACAGACCAATCACAAGTAATGAAATTGAAACTGTGATTAAAAATCTTCCAACAAACAAAAGTCCAGGACCAGATGGCTTCACAGGTGAATTCTATCAAACATTTAGAGAAGAGCTAACACCTATCCTTCTCAAACTCTTCCAAAAAATTGCAGAGGAAGGAACACTCCCAAACTCATTCTATGAGGCCACCATCACCCTGATACCAAAACCAGACAAAGACACTACAAAAAAAGAAAATTACAGACCAATATAACTGATGAATATAGATGCAAAAATCCTCTACAAAATACTAGCAAACAGAATCCAACAACACATTAAAAGGATCATACACCACGATCAAGTGGGATTTATCCCAGGGACGCAAGGATTCTTCAATATACGCAAATCAATCAATGTGATACACCATATTAACAAACTGAAGAATAAAAACCATATGATCATCTCAATAGATGCAGAAAAAGCTTTTGACAAAATTCAACACCCATTTCTGATAAAAACTCTCCAGAAAGTGGGCATAGAGGGAACCTACCTCAACATAATAAAGGCCATATATGACAAACCCACAGCAAACATCATTCTCAATGGTGAAAAACTGAAAGCATTTCCTCTAAGATCAGGAACGAGACAAGGATGTCCACTCTCACCACTATTATTCAACATAGGTCTGGAAGTCCTAGCCACGGCAATCAGAGAAGAAAAAGAAATAAAAGGAATACAAATTGGAAAAGAAGAAGTAAAACTGTCACTGTTTGCGGATGACATGATACTATACATAGAGAATCCTAAAGATGCCACCAGAAAACTGCTAGAGCTAATTAATGAATATGGTAAAGTTGCAGGATACAAAATTAATGCACAGAAATCTCTTGCATTCCTATACACTAATGATGAAAAATCTGAAAGAGAAATTATGGAAACACTCCCATTTACCATTGCAACAAAAAGAATAAAATACCTAGGAATAAACCTACCTAGGGAGACAAAAGACCTGTATGCAGAAAACTATAAGACACTGATGAAAGAAATTAAAGATGATACCAACAGATGGAGAGATATACCATGTTCTTGGATTGGAAGAATCAACATTGTGAAAATGAGTATACTACCCAAAGCCATCTACAGATTCAATGCAATCCCTATCAAATTACCAGTGGCATTTTTTACGGAGCTAGAACAAATCATCTTAAAATTTGTATGGAGACACAAAAGACCCCGAATAGCCAAAGCAGTCTTGAGGCAAAAAAATGGAGCTGGAGGAATCAGACTCCCTGACTTCAGACTATACTACAAAGCTACAGTCATCAAGACAATATGGTACTGGCACAAAAACAGAAACATAGATCAATGGAACAAGATAGAAAGCCCAGAGATTAACCCACGCACCTATGGTCAACTAATCTATGACAAAGGAGGCAAAGATATACAATGGAGAAAAGACAGTCTCTTCAATAAGTGGTGCTGGGAAAACTGGACAGCTACATGTAAAAGAATGAAATTAGAATACTCCCTAACACCATACACAAAAATAAACTCAAAATGGATTAGAGACCTAAATATAAGACTGGACACTATAAAACTCTTAGAGGAAAACATAGGAAGAACACTCTTTGACATAAATCACAGTAAGATCTTTTTTGATCCACCTCCTAGAGAAATGGAAATAAAAACAAAAATATAGAAATGGGACCTAATGAAACCTCAAAGCTTTTGCATAGCAAAGGAAACCATAAACAAGTCGAAAAGACAACCCTCAGAATGGGAGAAAATATTTGCAAACGAATCAACGGACAAAGGATTAATCTCCAAAATATATAAACAGCTCATTCAGCTCAATACTAAAGAAACAAACACCCCAATCCAAAAATGGGCAGAAGACCTAAATAGACATTTCTCCAAAGAAGACATACAGACGGCCACGAAGCACATGAAAAGCTGCTCAACATCACTAATTATTAGAGAAATGCAAATCAAAACTACAATGAGGTATCACCTCACTCCTGTTAGAATGGGCATCATCAGAAAATCTACAAACAACAAATGCTGGAGAGGGTGTGGAGAAAAGGGAACCCTCTTGCACTGTTGGTGGGAATGTAAATTGATACAGCCACTATGGAGAACAATATGGAGGTTCCTTAAAAAACTAAAAATAGAATTGCCATATGACCCAGCAATCCCACTACTGGGCATATACCCAGAGAAAACCGTAATTCAAAAAGACACATGCACCCGAATGTTCATTGCAGCACTATTTACAATAGCCAGGTCATGGAAGCAACCTAAATGCCCATCAACAGACGAATGGATAAAGTTGTGGTACATATATACAATGGAATATTACTCAGCCATAAAAAGGAACGAAATTGAGTCATTTGTTGAGAAGTGGATGGATCTAGAGACTGTCATACAGAGTGAAGTAAGTCAGAAAGAGAAAAACAAATATCGTATATTAATGCATGTATGTGGAACCTAGAAAAATGGTACAGATGAGCCAGTTTGCAGGGCAGAAGTTGAGACACAGATGTAGAGAATGGACATATGGACACCAAGGGGGGAAAACTGCGGTGGGGTGGGGATGGTGGTGTGCTGAATTGGGCAATTGGGATTGACATGTATACACTGATGTGTATAAAACTGATGCCTAATAAGAACCTGCAGTATAAAAAAACAAACAAACAAAACAACTAATACTAAACTTTCATTGGGTTATTTGTATGGAAATATGTTAATATAAATGTTTCAGACATTACATGAAATTTCTAAAAATCTTATATTTGTATTTGTATGGAAATATGTATGGAAATATGTTAATATAAATGTTTCAGACATTATATGAAATTTCTAAAAATCTTAAAAAAAGAAAAAAAAAAGAATACTGCAAAAAAAAAAAAAAAAAAAGAGTTGAATCTCCTCGTTTCATTCTGCTTTTGGTGGCTCTCCAGTGCCTTTCCACAGTTGCATTTTATACTTCATTTACAGTTTGTAATTGTTTGGGCAGGAGAATGACACTGATAACAAGTTACTCCACCTTACCCTTGGAACACAATAAACCTCATTTTTACTAATATGAATGTTAATATTACACTATAGAGAATTTGCATGTTTTTCTCTTATTATTATTATGAACACTTATTATTAGCAATTTCACCTCTATTTCTCCTTCATTATCACTTTGGCTTTGATTTAGTAAATGTAATTGTGCTTTTATTACTAGAAGTGTTTTGGCATCATTCTTACTTGTGGGCAAAATGGGTGTAAATTTATTATGGATAGTTTATCCATCCATTTTTATATTACCAAAAGTTTATCCATGGGTGAGTTTAAAAAGAAACCATCAAAAATAAAAGTCTCAGAGCTCACAAGCATTTAATTCCTATGTCTATGAATGCATATCAGTAACTTGATGATTATCAGCAGCAGTACTTACATAACGTCTTACAGTTATCACTATGCATTCTTTGAGCACTGTGGTTAAGCAGCACTGGACTTGAAGATGTCAGCATGATAGCTGAAATGGGGTTTTCACTTTGTTTTCCTTCTTGCTTTGGCTTCATAATCCTATGACTACTCCTGGTTAGGATATTTTTGTCTTCAAGCTTCAGTGAACTGTGTTCATAAAGAAGCAGACCAGTGGTGGACGAATGAGGAGGTAAATGAAGAGGTCATGGAGGAGGAGAAAGTCTATACTTGAATAATTATAAACTGTTCACGGGGAATGGTTGAATATATATTAGTGATCTTGACTTTTGGCAACACATTTACTGAGAAAATAACTCCCATTACTCTACAATGAGAGTGTTCAGCAAATAACAGCTCAGGGCTCCACTTCATTTTCCTTTTGAATTAATCTCCTCAAAGTCTTTCTTTAAGAATCCATTAGTAAGTCAGAGGGCTTAGCATCAGTTTCATTCTCCTCTATTCTTTTTCCTCTCATGGCTTCCCCCCACCCCCTGCTTAGACTCTATTTTTCCTTCTCCTTTTAGAAGCTATAAAAATATGTAAGTAATAAATTTTTTTTTCTCCATTGATCATTACATGCATATGGTACTTAGTAAAGACATGGTTATTTAGTGGAATGGATATTTATAAAGTAAAAGGAACATTGTTAATAACTAACATATGGATTTTCTAAGTAATTTACTAGTATAATGTAAATGTAAATATTTGAGGTGGAAGAAATGCAAATTTTCAAGCAACTGCCCATCCATCAGGGTTGCTGTAATTTTCATTAGGCTTGTGAAAAGTTAAGGAATGTAAGACTGTGCATTGTAACTTATGAAGTTCAATACTCAAGGGCAGTGTTTTTATCCACTTGAAAACTGAAGAATATTGAAACGTTCCTAATTGCATTTAATTGTTTGTAAATGTTATAAAGCAAATCCTTTATCAGTCTCCATACTAAGTGTTCTAATATTTCCCATTTTCAACAAATGTACATAGGACTTTGAAAAGTTTGTCGGTCTAAAAGAAGGCTAGATGTTATTGTGCATACTGGTCACATGGACCTGGCTGAGAGCTTTAAGCTATGAGTTTTGAGAGTGTAAGCGGAAGGTAAAAGTCTTATCAACAACTAAAATTATAGACCCAATAAGTGGTATGAGCATCTATGCAACCAAATAAAAAGAGCACCACCAAAGAGGCTAGCTAGATCCTCCACCTGGCTCTCTGTATCTTATTCTCTAGTTGCCTGGCAATGGACAAGCTTAAGTTAGATTTTAATTGAAAGAGAAAGAGTTTCCTCAGATCATTTTATTCTTATGAGTATAATATTCTATTTCTTTCAATTTCTCCATTATGAGTTTGTATTACTCTTTTTTATTGATATATATATATATATATACATACATACATACATACATATGATTTATAAGCATTATTTTTAAATTATTGTAAGTGACGTAAAGACCAAGATACAAGGATGATACAGCCTCAGCGGTGGTAAACCCACAGACAATTTGATCGATTTACCTAAGTGGCTGCCTTCCTCCCTCACTAGTTCCCCTGGATTCCTTCCAAAGAAGTAAATTCAAATGAAGAGGACTACCCTTTCAGAGCTTTTCTTTCATCAGTGGTATGTGGGTAATTGCACTCTATTGCTAGAGGCTCAACGAGCACAAAATGTTTAGTTTTCTAGTTACTAAATTTGAAGCATATTTTTTTTAGGATCATAAGGTGAAATTTCTAGTTTTATATAACAGTTAAAATTTGAAATTGTGATGAGGTGAACCATTCACCAGAAAGTTCTTATAAGGAATATCTTATGAGAAAGACAGTCATATTGAAGGGAAGCAAGTAGTGAGGATGTACCAGGAGAGCCCAGCGTAAGGGGCAATTCTGACCACCCCTAAGCTGCTAGTGGGCAGGTATGGGTGGGAGCTGAAGTCCTTTTGGTCTCTTCCAGTTCTGGAAGTAATGTTAAGTGAGATAGGGGAAATCAGAAAGTGAAATAGAGAGGTAAAACAGAAAAGCAGAGTGCCTGGAGAATTTTAGTAATAGCATTAAAAGTTTTTCTGGATTGATGGGTGAGACAATAGAGAATAGTTGTAATGCCAAAGAATGGAAGGGAAGAAAAAAATGACTTTTATAATATTGCTGTTGTTTATAAATTAAATCACTAAAATTGTATTATATACAAGTAAAGACTGTAATTCCTTTTAAATTACTCTTAGTTGCTCGGTTGTGCTGCTTTGAATGTGACTTTGAGTTGAGCCTGAGCCACATGGGGTCCCAGATTTATTTTGTTCACAAAATTCCATGGTTTCTAAGTGTGAAAAGGTACTTTAAAAGCTGATTTATCTTTTAGAATAAGAGTCACAAAACCAGGCATAGAAAGAACAATAGAGTCCTTGAGTTCTTACTATGCTCTTCCACCAACTACCTGGAGGATTTGGGGGAATTTTTAACTGTTCTGGGCCACATTTTCTTAATTTGCAAAATAAAGGGCCAGGTGAGGTAATTGAAAGGTTAGCTTTTGCCTCTGAAAATCTGTGTTTTATTAGTTAAAATGTCAGCATGAGCAAATGGAGTTATTTTATTACTAATGACTATTAATACATTTATAAACAATAATGCCAGCAATAAGACTGGCTGTCCCTTAATGAATCTTTTTCTCTATGTCAGGAATTACCTGTATATTATCTAACTATGTCTCATTTAATTTTGACAATAATCCTTCAAGGTGGGTATTATTATCCCCATTTTATAGGTGAGGAAACTGAGACTCAGAAAGTTTAAATTAGCTGAGACCTCAAGCTTGCAGCTAATTGATGCTAGAAATGAGATCTGAACCCAGGTCTACCTGACTCTGAGGTCAGGATGGTGTCAGGAAATATGTCTACAAAAGAAGGCTTGAGCCCCCTGGCCTGAGTATCAGAACCAGCAACTCCCAGAATGTATCACAGCAATTTCCAGCATCCCCAGAGCAAGGCTTGACAGTGAGCTGTCATCATTCAGTCAACTAGCACCCCAGTGTGCCATCGCAGCTAATCTTTTTCACTAGCTTTGTAGCATTCACTAGGTGAAGAATTGCTGCTGTTTCCTTCGCTCCCTAGAAACACTGCTATCCATATTCAAGGTGAACCTACCGCTTGTTCTGCGCAGGGTGGAACCAACGGATGGGTTCTGTTGGGTTGGCCAAAAGGTTCGTTCTGTTTTATCCATAAGATGGCTCTAGTAGCACTTAGTTGTCTTTAACTTCATTCGAAACAATTTTGTTAGATTGTATGTGACAGTTGTCATATCTGAGTGCATTTAAAGACTTATCAAAACTGGTGAAATTTTTGTAGCCATTTTAATATTGAAAATGGAAGAAAAAAAGCAACATTTTCAGCATATTATGCTTTATTATTTCAAGAAAGATAAAAATGCAACTGAAACGCAAAAAAAGACTTGTGCAATGTATGGAGAAGGTGCTGTGACTCATCAAACGTGTCAAAAGTGGTTTTGGAAGTTTCGTGCTGGAAATTTCTCTCTGGACGATGCTCCATGGTTGGGTAGACCAGTTGAAGTTGATAGCGATCAAATCAAGACATTAATTGAGAATAATCAATGTTATACCACGTGGGAGATAACTGGCATACTCCAAATATCCCAATCAAGCGTTGAAAATCATTTGCACCAGCTTGGTTATGTGAATCACTTTGATGTTTGGGTTCCACATAAATTAAGCAAAAAAAACCTTCTTGACCGTATGTCCGCATGTGACATACTTAAGCGTAATGCAAACGTTCCATTTTTAAAACAAATTGTGACAGGCGATGAAAAATGGATACTGTACAATAATGTGGAATGGAAGAGATTGTGGGGCAAGTGAAATGAACCACCACCAACCACACCAAAGGCCGGTCTTCATCCAAAGGTGATGTTGTGTATATCGTGGGACTGGAAGAGAGTCCTCTATTATGAGCTCCTTCTGGAAAACCAAACGATTTATCCCAACAAGTACTGCTCCCAATTAGACCAACTGAATGCAGCACTCGACAAAAAGCATCCAGAATTAGTCAACAGAAAACGCATAGTCTTCCATGAGGATAACGCAAGACGGCATGTTTCTTTGATGACCAGGCAAAAACTATTACAGCGTGGATGGGAAGATCCGATTCATCTGCCGTATTCACCAGACATTGTACCTTTGGATTTCCATTTATTTAGGTCTTTACAAAATTCTCTTAATAGAAAAAATTTCAATTCCCTGGAAGACTGTAAAATGCATCTGGAACAGCTCTTTTCTCAAAAAGATTAAAAAGTTTTGGGAAGTTGGAATTATGAAGTTACCTGGAAAATGGCAGGAGGTAGTGGAACAAAAGGATTCATCATACATTGTTCAATAAAGTTCTTGGTGAAAATGAAAAATGTGTCTTTTATTTTTATGTAAAAACCGAAGGCACTTTGTGGCCAACCCAATATTTTGAGAGGTGCAGAATGGCATTCTTACAGACTCCACGCTACTTTTTTTTTTTTTCAAACTTCAGGCCTAAAGCATCTCTGCTTGTGCCATAGCTACTCTTGAAAGATTCTGTTGGGTTTTATGTAATAGTTGCTCAGAATCTCAGTAAGTGTCTTAGGGAAAACAATTCTGAGGGTTCTGACTCTTTTTGTTAAACATAATTTAAAATCAATCTTCAGGCCAGGCAGGCTGTACATACACTATGATTGTCATCTTCCTCTCCTCTGTCCCTCTCCCCTAAGACAAATACATTCCCTCTTTCTCTAGTTAGCAAACTCAAGCCCTCATGCCTATCTAAGTATACAGACCCAGATGGGGAATGGAGAATGACGTATGGAGCTGTCTGCATCCATTTCAGCCAGACAACATGCCATCTTACATCCAAACCAAATTTATGGAGGAAACATCTCAGTTGAGTCCTAGACAGAAAGAGCAACATAGGAGCTTGTTGTCCTGACCTCTAAATCAGGTTGTAAAATTTTAGGGAATGCATCACTGTCTTCTTCCACATAAATTTTAATGCATAATTGTGAGCTTTCCAGGTAGAATTAATTGTTCTCTCTTCTGTGGTCCTGGACCACATTTATTTATATCTCTATTATAATATGGATCCTACGTTTTTCTTGCATTACTGTGATTTATGTATGTGCCTTATCTCTCCTCCTAGACTGTAAACTTCTTAAGGCCATAGACCATATTTATAGACTCAAACTGAATATTTAAATGCTTAGAAATATAGCTTAAATCTTTCTGATATTCTCCTACCATGTATCTATGAAACATCTAAAGTTAAAATTTAAAGTTCACAATAATGACTTTAATTCAGAATTCAAAGTTGGTTAGAATGCTTAGGATTATTTCTTTGTAGAAAAGAAAATGTTAGGGAAGAGGATTATCAAGATATATAACATGTCCTTACCATTTGGCCAAGTCAGATCTTAACAGTAGGAGAAATTCTGTGAAATAGAAAGAAAAGGCGTAATCCTTTTTCTATTGACAGACAATTTCTCTTCATAAAGCAAGGCTAGTTTCTCAACAGACGACAGTGCTCCTAGGACCACTGTAGGTTTGTGAAAGATTCAGTTTTCATTTCTGTCCCAAATTCTGTCCCTAAGAGGATGAAGATATATAGGATAAATAATACATTTCAATCAAAGAGAGATAATGGCTTTATCAGAATGTATCTGTTGTTAAAATTCTAAATGTTATTTACTTGATTCACTAGAGATGATCAGTTGTATTGCCATTCCAAAGCCCTTTGGAGCTACAAAGCCATTTTTCCTACTATTTGCCTTTTTGAATTATATCCTTTTTCTATCTCTCCATAAAGATCAAAGTATGATGTTTTAGAGATTTTCACTGATAAATTCTGAAAGGTCAGTAAAGTGACATTTGCTCAGAGATCCTGATAATCAAGATTGTATCAGGGCTTTTCACTTGCTTATTATCTATTTATTATCTTTTTTTCTCTCTATCTACCTATCATTTATTTTATCTATCATCTATCCATCCACCCATTTATCTACCTTCTTTCTTAGTCCAAGAATCTGCCTTTGATAAACAAACAGTCCTCTAATTTTACAAGCATATTTTTCCTCCTTCTCTCCCATGTTGCCTCTTTCCTTGTCTCTCTTCCCTCTTTCATTCCATCTTTCCTTCCTTGAGATCCTACTTTAGGCCAGGCATTGTATATAAGGGAAGTACATACAACCCATGATAACAAAGATTAGAGGACTTTACACTATGGTAGTGACACAGATCGGCAAAGAAGCCATTTTACAAAGCAAGAACAGCAGCTCTCATGAATATATTCAAAGCAAAATGAGAGTAGAAAGAAAAGAGCAGGTAAGAAAAAGGGATAACATTTGAGTCAAAATTTGAAGGATGAGTGAGTAGGAGTTTTTATACAGACATTTCAGGCAGAGGGAATTATATATGCCAAGACAGAAGAGAGGTGTGAGTCAACAGGACATGTTAAGAGCATTGGAGACATTCGATATTGCCTACAAGGCAAATCTGTAGGAAGAGTTGGGGATAGGATGATGGGAGACAATGATCTTGGCTGCCATACCAGGCAGTTTGTCCTTTATCCCAAAGGCTCTGAGAGCCATTGGAGGATTTTGAGCAGAGAATGACAAGCTCTAACTTGCATTTTAGATGGATGCAAGGCAAGAGTGGAGGAAGGGAAGCAGAAAGGAAAGGTGGCCTTCCTCCTTGTGTCCTTACATGTCTTTATATCTCACTCCAGGTGAGCGATGCTGAGAAACTGAAAAAGGGTAGTGGCAATGACAATGGAAAGCAAGGGAAAATTAAAGAATTACATAGGAGATAAAATTAACCTAACCTAGTGATTGGATAAGGGAGATGGTAAGAGAGACTCTATAGTCTTCTAGCTCTTACTGCACTCCTTGTATATTTCTCATTTGAATTATAACATTTTACACACTGAACTTTTATTATTATTATTTTTTTTATTGAAGAATAGATTTACAATGTTTCAGTTGTACAGCAAAGCAATTAAATTATACATATATATACATATATATATTCTTTTTCGGATTCTTTTTCATTATAGGTTATTTCAAGATATTAAATATAGTTCCCTGTGCTATGTAGTAGGTCCTTGTTTTTTACCTATTTTATATATAGTAGTGTGCATCTGTAAATCCCAAATTCCCAATTTATCCCCCCCCCACCACCACTTTCCCCTTTGGTAACCATAAGTTTGTTTTCTGTGTCTGTGATAGACATTGAACTTTGCTATTTCATATGCTCTCTGGTAATCTATTGGTCAGAAAAGTCTATCAGCATTAGTTGAAAAAGCTCCATTTTGGGGCCTACCATCAAATCATAGAGTTAGACCTCTGCTAAATTCCTGCCTGTCTGAGATTTTAATTTTTTAATGAGAGATTTTCTTGCAGAGAATCTCTGGGATACTTTGTAGGTATATATTCCTAGTAGACTTCTCTGAGATGACTTGTTTTTTTAAACAAGTTTTGACCCTCACACGGGTAGCTTCTACCTAGTGCTCTTAAGCTAGGTTGAGGTCGTCTTACTCATAAGAGTATAAGCTGCTTTTAAAAATGCCTGATTCATCAAAGCAATCACTATCACGAATCACCATGGTCTTTACAGTGTACTATAAAGATGTATGTTACCTCTGACAGGGTTGGAGATATATATTGGTTAATTTTTAGATATTCTGATCTGACATAATTAGATCTATGAGATTCCCATAATTATCAACATATGAAATTTTTGGCAGTTTTAAAAGTATTTTTTTTTTGGAGAAAATGTTGTAGTTGGCGTGACTCCTGTTTTTAACTTGTGTTTAACATTCTCCTTTTGTTCCATTCTGAATAGTTGGAGGAGTGCATGATTGAGCCTGTCAATTTGAAATATGGTTTTTAGATTTCAAGATATTGTAGAGATTTTTTTTTACTCTTCTTTTCGTATGACTGAAGGAATTAAGTAGCTATTTTGGAAGATATTTTTATTCCCATTTTTTGAGACATTCCACCCAGGACATTCAGTTCTTTTCTATTCCTTTAGTAATAATAGTAGTAGTAGTAATAATAATAATAATAATAATAATAACAGCAATTATAATAGCTAACAATTTTAATACCTAACAATTGTTGAAATACAGGTATGTGCTGATACTATATAAATTGCTTTATATGAATTATCTCATTTACACTTCACAATAAGTCTATGAATCAATGTTATTATATCCATTTTGCAAATGAGTAAACTGAGGCATTGAAAGTTTAAGAAACTTCTTTAATGCTAAGTAGCTTAAACAGAGCTGGGATTTGAAACCAGTCTGTCTGACGTAATCACTTTAGTATATCAGAAGACCCTTTATATTCTTCCTTAAATGTATATGTAATAATTATATATATGTAATATATCTATAAAACTTCAAAAGGAACATTGTCAAGACTGGAAATCAGAGAACTTCACGTTGGACTTTGTTTTTTGTGTTTCTTGCTAAGTGTGTAATTTCAAAGAATCATTGATTTGCTTAAGCAAAACCTCTGGTAGCTGAAAATAATAACAAATGAATATACACATGACAAACAGGTAGGGTCTGTCGTAAGGACATAGATTCAAGTTGTAACTTTTATAGAGTTTGGGCAGAAAAGAGTTCTAAAATGTGCATTCAACTAAGAGAGAACCTTTTAACAGTAACAGGTCTGAAGTTTTCAACTTATAACCACAGCTCTATTAAAAACCTCAGGCATTTTTCTCACTTCAGTTAGTACTGAATACATTTTTTTTTTTTAAAGTGGGTATCTCCTCATTGGGGGACTTGCAAATACCCATTTTTATTCAAAAACTTTAGTTACAGCTTTACAAATGAGAAATATATCTTAATTCAAGAAATTTCCAGAAATATTCAAACTCATATAGTGGAGAATATTACTAAAATGCAGTGAAATTGGAGATAGAAATTGACTGCAAGCAAAACTGTAAAGAAGACAGGTTGTGCTCTCGGTTACCAGCCTTCCCAATGATCATCTCTCCTTTTCGTCCTAGGATAGCAAGTGTACTAAGGTCCCATATCCACCAAGATTGCCTTCCTGATCTTTCATTAGATCTGACTTGCAAATGATTGAAATGGATACCCTTCCATAGATATTTTTATTTTAGAGGTATCAGAGATTTTACCTGAGGAGATAAATACATAACAAAATTTTAGGCAGGAACCAGGAAATAGAGGTAGTTATTTAAGCTCCTGGGAACTTTGTAAATTCTCTAGAAAGTACAGCAGTATTTGTCTATATGCAAAGCTGGTCCTGTCTCTTTAGCTAATGTTATCTTTTTTCAGATTGAGCTAAGTCTGAGATTCTCTCTTCCTTGATCAATCAGTCAGTCAACCACATTCAAATGTCCAGTGTATACAAAGGAGATTATGGCAATGACTCATGTCTTTTAATTTCAGCTAATGGGAGAGAAAGGAAGTACAGATAATAAAAACCACAATTAACTTTTGTTTACTGTGTCACAGTTTGCAAAACACTTTTACATGCATTATCTCATTTAATTTTCACCACATTTCTAAAAAGTAGGCATTTTCATTATATCTGTTTTACAGCTAAAGACACTAAGTTTTAGAGAGGATTGGAGCCAGTCTCAAGTCATCTGGCTAATAAACTGCAAAGCAAGGGCTTGAACCCATGTCACTGCTTCCTGCAATTCTTGGGACATGGTTAGCTAGATAAATATTGATTTTCTTTCTCATTTCTTCACTTGCTCTCTGCCCACCTGCCCTCACTCATTGTTCCCTTTCTTCTTTGAATCTGTCAGCTCACCAACTTCTCCTCATGGAAATAAATCACATAAATATGAAATATTAATATCATAAATAAATTTTAATAACAACTTGTTGAGTAAAGGTATGTGTGAAACAAATACGTATAACCCTTAAATAACAAATATTAGTTGAGGGAATGCATAGTGAATGAATGAGTAAATCAACGAATTAGAGCAGTAGAGAATCTGGGCAAGTTGAGGGTTTGCCAGCCGAAGAGAAGTAATTGTGTGAGTATCTGAAAGACTTTCTGGCCTTCCCTCTCTATTAATACAGGTCTAGTCACTGTCTAGCAAGGATCCCATTTACTTTGTCCTTAATGAGTTATTTACTCAAAGACAATTTTCGCAAACAAAGCCTCTAATTTAGAACTGAGGCTTTTTCATATTTTGGTTGTAAGGAGTCATGAAAATTAGAGCAAGATCCATACAATCAGAAAATGGTCATTTTTTATTTGAGCATTTGCTTCACTCTGCTATGTGCTTCACTGTGCTGTGGAGCCAGGAAGAGAGAGGCTTTCTGCTGCTGCTGCTTCTGCTGCTGTGTATGCATTGAAAAGAAGTCCAATCTCAGCTTAGGGCCTGGGAAAAGTGATGCAGCAGCTTGGTTCTTCATGTGGAGCAGGAGAGTGGGGAGAAAGAGATGAGTGTGCAGACTAAGAGGGCCAAGGCTACAGCTGGGAGTTGGGCAGGAGCAAGGTGAGAATTTTGTGTAGACACAGAGAGCATAAAGAGGTGTGTCAAAGGCAGGCAGGACAATCAGATGTGTCACAGTAGACCTAAGAGGACACAGCAACTAAGGCAGGTAAGAAGGAAAGGGTCAGATGACCTGAGTCCAAGGCTCAGCTCCACCATTCACTTTCCATGTGGAATCTAGTAAGTCACTTGTGTGTTATAAGACACAATTTCCTTGTCTGTCCAAAGAGGGTATTGGCATCTTTGCTTCTTAGTCATGGTGATGGTCTTAAAAGTGTGTAATGCAATACACACTTGTTCACCAGCACCATTTGAAATGCAAGAGAGGACAGTTCCCAAAGGAAAATTAAGGTGTCTTACCAGTAGAATTGTGGAAAGATACTGTGCAGACAAAACCAAGAGATGTCCATCAGGGAGTTGACAGTATGCATCTCTTTGATACATTTTCCTTATTTATAGCATAAGAGAGTTATGAAAGTGGAGTGCTGGCAAATGTTTAATAACTGGCTCCCCTTCCCCTCCTCCTAAATACACATACATACACACACACAAGTAACTATAATTTTATAATATAAAGAATATGTAGCACAAACTTATCTACTAATAGTGTAATTTATAATACTCTTTGTTGGGAATCTAATATAGCCAGTTGATCATCATAAAATGTTTTCATTGATTTTTGTCATACTTTTATATCTGTAGCCAACCTATGATTGCAATTGCTGGATAAGCATAGTTCCAACAGGAATGTTTATGTTAATAACTAGGATGAAAGAGAAACAATGAAAATATATGCTGGAACTTCACTTGTCCTTCAGTGACATGAATGAGTTCTTTGCTGAACTAGGTAATAGCTTTCAAATAGTGGAAGAATATTTTCTCACAACATACTGGCTACAGACATGACACACCTTTAAGTTTAATCTGCTTTAGTAATGTTTTCTCTATCATTTTTTGCTATGGACTGAATTGTGTCCCCGGAAAGTTGGTATGTTGAAGCCCTAGTCCCCAGTATGATTGTATTTGGAGATAGTACCTATAAGGAGGTAACTAAGGTTAAATGAGGTCATAAGGGTGGGGCCCCAACACTTATAGGACTAGAGTCTTATAATAAGAGACACTAGGGTGCTTGTTCTCTCACTCTTTCCACTGTGTGAGGACATGGAAAGAAGGTCATTATCTGCAAAGGAGGAAAGCTCCCACTGGAAACTAAACACTGACAGACTTGATATTGGACCTTCCAGCCTCCAGAATTGTGAGAAAATAGATTTCTGTTGTTTAAGTCACCCAGGCTATAGTACTTTGTTATGCCAGACAAATACACTTTAAGTCTAGTTCAAGGTTCAGCAAATTACGACCCTCACGCCAAACCTGGTTGGCCGTGGGTGAAATCTGGCCATGTCCATTCATTTACATGTTGTCTATGGCTACTTGCAGGCAACAATGGTAGAACTGAGTAGCTGTGACAGAGATTACATGACCTACAAAGCCTAAAATATTTCTTATGTGGTGCTTTACAGAAAACATTTGCCGACCCTGGTGTAGCCAGTCTACAAACAATAAGTCAAGACTTGTGACATTTGCTGATTTCCTTGGTGTAAATGTTCACACCATGGCTGATTTCAAGCTGCCGATGTGACATCACTGAACACAGAGCTGGGAAGAGATGTGCAATAATAGAGTTCCATCACAGACACAACAGATGTAATTTATAACCTTAAAAACACATGATGGTAAAGTGTTGTAGAATAACTGGGAATTGATGACTTTTGAATATTATTACCTTAGTTCTAATATAATTTATTTACTTGTAAGTTTATATAATATAATTTGTAATAATGGATATCTTAACACTCAGCTTGCAAAATTCCTAAATATTTAAGAATCAACTCTCATGAGCCAGTAGGAGTCAGTTCTAGCTCATCACAGTTCACCTTAAATTCCAGATAGTATTTAAGGTTCCTGTTAGTTGCTACACTGCAGTAACCTCAAATATTTATGTCTAGAAGTTTCCATAACCTGGGTTTTGCAAAAAAGAAGAAAAATAATAATTTAAAAATAAAATTCCATTTGGTCTCTTACAGATGCAAATAACTTTCACATGTTTCTTCTAATGATTTCCCAAACTTTCCTGATTGTAAGTATCATTTGCAATGTTTCTTAAGAGATATAGATGCCCAGACTGCTTTCCTGGAGACTCGAATTCTGCCAGTCTGGGTTGGGACCTGGACATCTTTATTTTTAACTAATCCCTCAGTTGACTCCTATGATTATGTTGGGAAACCTTGATTTTGGACTGTGGCTTTAATAAAGGACTGTTGGTAACTATTATCCATTTGTAAGACAATAAAGTTGTATCCTTCTAACACCAAAATAAATTTAAGTAGATTGAAGATTTAAATGTAAAATCTTTAAAAGAAAACATGACCACTCCAAATGTTGGAGAACATCCAGCTTTTCTAAGCAAGAAAAGAACAATGCATTTCATAGCATAAATATGTTAAATGTACCTACAATTTAAAAAATGATTAACTGGGAAAATATTGTATTTCATGTGATAAAGGGTTGATATTGCTGATTAAGAAAGAGCTCTTTGAAATCAATCAGAACGTGCCATCACCCCAAAAGAAAATGGATAGAAGACCTGAACAGGCAACTCAAAAAAGTAGAAATATGAATAACCAATGAATTTATGAAAAAAAGTTGAATTGCATGAAAAAATAGAAATAAAATTTCTTCTGTCAGATTAGTGAAGATAAAAATAATATCAAAACTTTAAGTCAATAAAGGTATGTGAAAAAACTTGAGATTTATGTACCATTAGTGGGAGAGTAAATTGGAAAAACTCTTCCAGAGGGTTTCAAACTGCAAAATGTTCATGATTTTAGATTAAACAATTGCATCTTATTAAAATTTTTTCACTTTAAAGAGATATTTATATACAAATGTGAACTCAGTGGAGTTGTGTTTTAATAGGACAAAAATTGGAATAAACTTAAATGCCAGTTCATAGGGCACATAGATACCAAAGAGCCATTACAACAGATAACTTACATTATAACAGATACCTTTATTGTAATGAAGTAGAGCTTGCTTCTGGTTATTAACAGCTGCAGGTAAAATCTAGTGCTGGTTGTAGAACTTTTGCATAGGAAAGGTGAGAACAGCAATAGTTGGAAGTTGAGTGGTAACGACTTGAGAGAACACTACAGTCTTTCCTAGATTGTTTGCTTATTTAGGGTGGTTTTGGGGAGGAAGAGCTTATGGAGATTAATAGTGTTATTGACTAATTTATCCGGCACTCTCTAGATCCAATTTTGCAAATGTAAAGTTTACCGTGTTTTGCCTTCTTTGTAGGCCAGGACTCCTTGAAAGTTAATCATATTTTACAGGCTTCAGTTAGGCTAGTACCTTTTTCTTATAAGTATTTTAGATTCTAAACTGAGGTTGCACTGTGTGTTGTATTTCTCTAAGACTGATCATATTTTATTTAGTTCCCATGCATCTCAGCCTGACACTCAAGGAAAAGTGCTCTCTAGATCACTTGAGCAGACTTTTTCTACATTATGTCAATTTTTTTCCCCCCAAAACATGCTATTAAGGAGAAAATGAAACCACTGATGTGTCACCTACCTCACACTTTTTCTTAAAGACCGAGTCCAGAGGTTTGGAACCCTGCTTCTCAGATTGGCAATGGGTTACCCTTAGTGCACACAGAATAAACATGCAAAGTTTATTCTGTGGAAAACAATTTTCGAATGACTTCATATCACAACCAATAAAGATTCATTCCAGGGTATGTTACTTATTTGTATTGATTTTTAAGTTAAACCAGGAGAGTTCAAAGATATTTTGAACTTGTTGCTAATAGATTTAGGGCTTTTTCATAACTCCCTGTCTCCATAGCCCCACCTAGACTATGGTCAGTTCACATTGTCATTCTTTTCTGCCACTTAGGGTTTTGTTTTATGGAAGTTTTAGAAAAGTACTAGGTTAGAGACTTGATTTCTGCTTTCTAGGATGATACGGTGCAATGTAGTTTGCAGTTGGATTCCTTTTTCTTATACTTGGCCTGCCCTCCCTAGATGACACT
This sequence comes from Balaenoptera ricei, assembly GCF_028023285.1. Taxonomy (NCBI): domain Eukaryota; kingdom Metazoa; phylum Chordata; class Mammalia; order Artiodactyla; family Balaenopteridae; genus Balaenoptera; species Balaenoptera ricei. Next base: position 42,143,071 of record NC_082650.1, on the reverse strand, counting down.
CAGGCATGTATAGACTTAATCCCTGACACCTCCCTGCAGCCACAGAGCGTCCGTAGAATTCACCTGTCAGACCTGTTCACAGTGGTGCTGATTCCCCACCTGAAGCTTGTCTGCATACCACTTGTGGCTCTACGAGGTCCTAAAGGCAGACATTTCCTGCATAGCTGGTGTCCTCTAGCCCTATTAAAGTAATTTCTGTAATTCAAATAAACTAATGTAAATGCAGGCCCCCAATTCACATTGTTTCCTAATCCTTGTTTCATGGACACTAAAGATCAACTTGGAAAGTTAGGGTCACAGCAGAGGAGAAACCAATAGAAGAAGCTGCAGTATTTCTCCAGATGTTTCCCTCTCTGTAGATTGCTCAGCTTAGAGAGGACTTGAAGGGCATTAGAACTCTTTCATGATTACAGATACCTGCAAGAGACTTAACCTGCCCATCTGTGACACCCACACAAGTGACAGTCTTATCCTTACTCTCATCATACCAGCAACAATTTTTTATTGATTTTTTTCATGGTTCAGAGAAGAGAGTTTAACTATTAGACTTATCTCTGTCCTAGTGTTGCTAGGCTATTTGGATTGGAATTCACAGGAAAAGAACTTGTTGGTAATGTTAAAGAAAATTTGGTTAGCTTTCAAGTATTTTACTCAGTAGGTGAATCAAAAAATCATTTTGAATCTGAAGGTTACTCATGTAATAATTAAGCTGACACATTTCGAGCTCACCCTTCCTGACAAATGTTTCTTTAAAGAGACACTGATACCTCATGGAAAACCTGCAAGATGTGACACATCAGCAGAAATTGTTTCTGCACAGAATGTTTTTCAAAGATTTTTCCTGAGTAATCACTGGCATTTCCCCCCCTTTTTCTATAGTCTTTACAAAACCATCTGTTGCTTCTTGTTTGTTATTTTTGTGCTGTTAGTAAAGGTTTCATTTTTGAAACAACTTCTAAAACCACAGTATATGTAAAATTGGGTTTAAAATAAGCCAAACACTCTGATTTGAATACTGATTAGGAAAAAGCGCACTCATCAATAAACATGGAGCCACAGTGACCTCAGGAGGGCGAGGACCTTGCGATGTGCATCAGTTGTGTTTGGGAAATAGCTTTTACTATGACTCCGAAGTCTGCTTAAATTCAGGCTCTCAGATGCAAAGGACATGAAGTGTCTACCTCACCTGCCAGCACTGCATTAGACATGGCTTCTATTTTAGTCAGGAAGTCAGGCATCATAATAACAACAGAGTCATTTCTCTAGGCTATCTTTTTCTTTTTCCTATCCCAAATTGCTTTTCGGGGTTTTGGGAGTGGCTTCGCATTCCGGACAGGCACTTGGGAAGGTTATGAATCATTATTCCTCAGGCTTGCTCTGATTCTATTGCACAGATTTAAAAACAGGGAAAAAAAATTAAAATGTACTGATTTCCTGTCAGAGGAATAGGATGGTTTCGTGCAGTATGACTAGATTCTGATCCTGTAACAGGCTGGTGGAGGGCAGCAGCTGGGAAGTCGAGGCTATGCACGTGATTGTTGCAGGAGGGGCCTGTCTGGGTGCCTGGAGAAGGAGTCAGGGAACATCTCGTCAGTATCCATTTCAGCCTCTGTTTGGGGAGCTGATGGGTACATTTGTGTAATGTGTCCCATTGGGCTTCATTGGCCAGTAGGGTGAGGTCAGCTGGAAGCTTTCTCCAGCCTGAAAGCCCAGTTCCAACAGCCTAGCACTGTATGTTCAAGGGTGGGGTGGATTCCAGCCCAGCATGAAGAGGGACGACCGTGACGGCTCCATTCTGCCCCATTGCTAACACTGTGTGGCCAACTGGATCCCAGGGGGAATGTATGGGTGCCAGGTGACACTAAATTAGTGCAGAGGGAAAACCTGTCTCAATATTTGTGCCTGCTGGGTGCTACTCTCCTGCTCGTGCCCCCGCTCTACTCTTCTCACCCAGGCTACTCCCCTCTTCTTCCCAACCCTCCAGGTTCTGAGCCTTACTTCTCGCAGGCGAGCTAAGACTCGGAGCACAGATTTTCCTTGTTTGTTTGCAGAGAAACCTTTCCACAATGCAGAGATTTCACACTAGTTTGAAACTGAAGAAAAATAAAATGATGGTGGGGGAGGGGGTAGAAAAGAGAATGGAAAGACAGAGAACAAGGGAGAGAAGCCACACGCTAAACCAGGAGAAATCCCTGGAAACAGCAACCCTGTGGGGACTTTACAACCTACTGATGGCTACTTAGTCACGAGTCTGAATGATCCCGGGGAGGTTAATAAGCTTTGACAACTGGTGGCTCCATCTCATTTTTTTCACAGCTTTATGAAATACACTACAGACCCCACCTTATTGCCATGGATGTGGTAACAGCTGCACGGGCTCACCTGGTGTGTTATCAAACGGTCTGCACTCAGCCCTGCCATGTGCTGTACGCGGGTCCGCCTTGCAGGAGCTGTCCTGAACCTTCTGTGGATGTCTGGGGGACAGAGCTTTCTGCACAGGTGCACTCTGTCACTTCCAAATGGGGATCCTGGTGAGATATTCAGATCTGACACAGTTTGGTAGATTTTAAGGTATAATATGTCCTGAATTACAGGTGCTAGGGAAAAGATGTGCTTTGTGTTTGTCCCAGACAGCTTTTTTGGCCTCAGTCTCACTAGGGAAACAACTCATGGGAAAATAATTCAGTGCGTCTGCCTCTTTCAGAAAGGGAGAGGTGAGTATCTTTTTTTAGCAAGTTCGATAGGCATGGTTGGGATGCATGAAGTGAGGTTTCACACTATAAGCACAGCCCTGAGAAGAACATTGGCTTACTTTTAAAATGTAAGCATTTTTCAATGGCTGAGTTTATCACCGAGGTCTTAAGAAATAGCAAATTATATTGGATTTACTAAAAATCACTTATTAAAGGAGTGACAGTGCAGAGGACATAGTATTCCTAGAGAATGATCTTAATATTGATTTCTGTTTGTTTCCTAATGGAAAATAGCTGCAGTAAAATGCAATAAATATTGATGGGGACAAAAAACTAGTATTGGAAAGGTCATTATAGCTTAAGGGTACTATAATAATAAATTAGTGATTATCCCCAAACATCAACAGCAGCCCATACAAAACAATCAGGTGAAGAGCTAATAGTGACCCCAGATGGGGCACTGGGGAGGTTTGGAATCATCTTGATCTTTTCTGTTGAACCTTCCTTATTGTATGACATTTTTTACACAAATGTGGTGCTTTCACACAGAGGTGTGAAGACATTTATTTACATCCTGTACAGGAATCTGCACTGCAGGTACTGTGAATAAAAGAGAATCTAGAAACTGAAGCATAGCTTGAGAAAGATGGCAAAATGATGACATACCACATATGCTGTTGGGAAGAGCAATGCCACAGGAGAATGTATCCTCCAAGAGGAGCATATCCATCTTTGTTCTTGCCCATGCACTGCAATTCACTCTCCCATGGTGGAACTTGGGGCAGGTCATTCCACCATTTGTGTTGATTTACCCATCTGTAGAATGGGAATAATCACATATACTCAACTTGTGTATGCAGTACAAATAAGATAACATGAGGAAAAGCTCTTGAAAAGTTTATAAAGCCTTTTATAAACAACAGGGACCCTTGAGTAAGACAGTAGCATGAAAGTTACCTTGCACGTGACACTCTAGGATGAGGTGGGGCAATAGGAGAACAGACATCTCTTTTAGGGTTAGAGCAAAGGCAAAGAGGCGCAAACAGCAACATGCTTTGAATGATTCACTGATCATGGAATAACAGGTGAATGGTTTGCTGAGGTCTGGGAATATTGGTCCTTGAAGAATAAATAGAATTTTATCAAGCAGCTAAAGGAGGAAAGAAGGGGCAGCATAGTGGAACAGTCACTATGTTTTTAAGCCTCCGGGATACCTCTGCTACAAAATCTTGCCCTACTTTTAGTAAAATTGACTCCTTCCACTTTTTTGCCCCATTTGTACCCTTTGTAAGATTTTATAACAGTACTTATACCATATTTTAGAACATACTATTTACATATGTCTGATCAGTTCTACTAAATTGAGCTCCTGAAAGTTGGGGGGTGTGATTTAATTTTAAATGGCAAATTCCTACTATCAATACAATGCCTGCCATGTGGTGAGTACCTAATATGTATTTCTTGGATAAATTAATAAATGAGGTCAAAGGAGTGGGGGTCTAAAAACCAGTATGTGAAATTGGCACATTTATGAAACTGTGCAGTGCAGCAAGTCTAATTTATAGGCTGCTTGGGTTGGGGAAAACAGAGAGTTATATACAGGAAGTCATGACAGTTAAGATTAAGGAAGGAGGACAGACACCTTGATCTTAGACTTCTATTTTCCCAAACTGAGACAAATTTCAGTTGTTTTAAGCCACCCAGTTTTTGGTACTTTGTTATGGCAGTCCTAGAATACTTTGAAGACTTTGGGAAAGAAGAAACTTAATTCCAACTCCTTGAAGTAATTGCTATTAACATTTTGGTACATTTTCTTCAAATCTTTTTAAAGCTTCTCCCAGGAGTAAATGACAGGGCCTGACTCACCACATTCTGTCTAGCATTGATCATCATTACTTTGCTAATTTTATAGGTAAAAATAATTTGTGTCCTTTTCCCATTGAGCCCCTTGTGTAGAAGATTTTGAAGTATTAACAGGAGATAAAGATCCCTTTTCCTATGCCAGTCACTCATAATCCCACACTTTTGTGTCACTCTCAATATTTTAAAAGATTTCCTTTCAGTTTCCTACAAATTTTTTCCAGTTGAGTTCATATTATATAAAAATTTTTGAGTTCTACTATTGAAAGGAAACATTACAATATATTTACTTTCTCATGTCATTGGAAACCTCAGAAACTTGATATTCCATAATACATTGTAGTATCCTATCAGCAGATATACCATGACATATTTAATCAGTTCCTTAATGGTGGACCTTCGTGTTGGTTTTTGTTGTTGTTATTATTAAAAACACACTGAAATAAATACTCTTTCGTTTTCAGAATGTGTCTACATTTCTGATTATCTCCTTGGGATATTTTCACAGAAGAACAATTACTGGGTAAAAAGGAAATGAGCAATTATAAGACTCTTGATACATATTGCTACTTATTGCTTTCTGGGATAGTTGCACCAATTTGTACTCCTACAAGCAGTATATGAAGGAGATTATCTCATCTAAGATCACTTGGAGGCTTTCATTTAAAAAGTCTTAGTAATTTGATAGGAAAAAAACCCATTATATCATTGCTGTTTTAAATTACAATTCTTTCATTGATAGTGAGTCTGAATATTTCCCCATATCTTATTTAGAATTCATATTTCATCTTTTTAAATAATTTGTTCACATTCTTTACCTATTTATGCATTGGGTTTTTAGTGTTTTTCTTATCAATTTGAATTTATTATAAATTTAAAATATTAATGCTCACATACATAATTTCCTTTAATTCTTTTTTTAAATGCAAAGGAGCTAATGATTTTCAGAATTTTTTTTCATTTTTCTATTTCTTCTTTTTAATGTAGCCATGTCTTAAGTAAATGTAGTAGGGTCTCCTAGGTAACCTAAGCTAAGATTCTGAGTTTGCCTGTTCTTGGTGCTTGTGCGTGGAGCCACCGCATTTACAGAGAATGTAATTATTAGAGATGATATTTATTATAATTTAAGGAAATGGCTAGACAAAAAATGAGAAGGTTGTTTTTGCCAGAGATGCTGGCTCACTGACTAGTCTGGCAGAGAGAACTGAACACCACAGGTTTCCTCCTTGACTCTTTGAACTGGGTGGTAGTTCTAGGAAATGAAGCATGAGAAAAATGATGGGGTGGTTTTCTGAGAGATGCTGTAAGAGCAGTAATTCTGCTCCCAGACCAGGAGACAATATGCAGCCTGAGTGGGGCGAAGGGCCATGTTTTCATTTGTACATAAAATATGACACTCCCTGATGTCCCAAAGGGAAACTTGTGGGAGAACCTTCTAGGCGGCATCATTTATTTTGTAACTTTGGGCACCATTAGTGGTAGTTATGAAGCACCTAAGGGTGGCGTTGTGGGCAGGCCTTGTACTTATTAAGGGAAGCTAATGCAGAGAGAACAAAAACTGCAGGTGGTTTGTGAGCACATGTAAGGCTCTCGCTTTGCAGACTGGGGATATCAGAGGCCCACATTTACAGGTTGTAAAGGGAAAAGGAACTTGGATTATTTAAGTAAGTGTGATCATACCTACAGGTGCTTGAGTCTTACAATATTAATTAACATTTAGAAAACCTTCCACTCTCCAGATATTTGAAAAATATTGAGAGATATTTTGAATGTAGAATTGACTAGATTTCGTGACTGACTAACTCTGACATGTAGGAAAAGAGGTGCTTCCCTGGGGCCTGACTGTGCTGGAATTCCCAACTTGGGTAGCTGGCTGGATTCTTGCCTAATCCTTTACTGTGGTCTCAAGATGTATCTAGGTAGAAAGTATTAGAAAGCACTTGGGAAAATAAGTGGTTGAGTTTAGGAGAGTGAGAGTTCAGGAGATACTTTTGGAAATTGTGAAATATGGGTAAAAGTTAAAGCCATGAAAGTAGATAAGATCAATTAGGGAGAATATTATCTATTCATGCATTCATCCTGTCTTTTATTCCATGATTCATTCCTTGGCTTTTTCAGAAAATATTTAAATCTGTGAAACTCAGAGCATTTAGGAATCTTGGTTTCATGTGTGAGAGATGTTTCAGTGAAGTGATGGGGGAGAAGCCAGATTGCAGTGGGCTGAGGAGTAAATGAGAGGAGAGGAACTGTGGGCACAGAATTCAGGGTCTGGAAGGAAGGGAAGGAAAGAAAAGATGTTGTAATTAAGACTGGGAAGCAGAGTCCTTAGAACTGATTCTGTTTTGGATGGGGAAGAAAAAAAGGAAAGGAAGTATATTTACTGAGTGAGCATATGTATCAAGCATTGGGCTGAGTGCTTTATGTGCAGTATCTCATTTAATCCTCCTCCAAGCTCTTTTGGGACATGGATTATTACTTCCATTTTGTAGATGAGAAAACTGAGGTTAGAGAGCTGGTCCTTGGTAACATAGCTTGAAACTGATGACACAGATCTGTTGTCTTCAAACCTCTCAGTTGAGACATAAAATGAAGGTACAAGAATGAGGTGCTTAACTGATGGAAAGAAACCCTGGAGCGTATTGAAAAGGAGAAAATCCATTCATAGATGGTTCACATTAAATGGAATATGACATTTTCCTCTGAGAAAGGAAGGCAGAAAAGAGAAAAGGATTAGTATAGAGTTAAAGAAGTAGCAAGGAGGTAAAGCAGAAAGAAATGGAAGAAATTTGTACATGATGGTCTCTATTTTTCAGTGGGGTATTATGACGTGTGATGGCAGTCAGATTTTGGAATTGGTTTTAGGGGGATTAGGAGAAGATTAAAAGATTAAAAATTTGAAATAGCTGCATAAGAGATGGAGATAGGCCAGGGAGTGGAAAAAGTGATAGAATTGCTGGGTATCACCATAAGCCCCTGAGGTTGAAAACTGTGTTTAGAATAGATCTAATTAGCATATGTGTATGATTATTCATCAGCCTTATCAAGTGACCTGGGAGCAAGAATAGATGTTTTAGCTCCTTCAGGTTAAGGATCCACAAGGAAATACCCCCAATCCATTCATTAGACATTTATTGAGTACCAGAACCTGTGCTAAATGCTGGGGCATATGCACGAATAAGTCAAGGGTCTGCCTTTTGTGAGTACACTGCCAATGGAGGCATCTAAAAGCAGAATTATATTATTGGGATTTAAGAAATATGATGAACAACACTGCAGTGGAGGAAGCTATCTGGGAAGTAGGGAAAGATCTCAAACAGGTGCTTATTTAAAGTAGGCCTTGAAAGCATTCTAAGACTCCATTATTTCTGGCTCTGCTGTAACTTTGTGTGTCTTATATATGACTTTTTCTTCTGTCCTGCAACAACAGAGGCATTCCAAGTGGGCTTCTAGTTTCTGGCTGTTCCTTAATCAGCCAAAACACACAAAGCTCTTCTAAGTACAGTTGGTCTTAAAAGGTGAAGACTCTTCCTTCATGTACTCATATCTTGTGACTTGCACTGATTATTCTCCAGAAAGCATGAAATAGAACAGGTAAGACCTGCCCTAGGATGTGGATGGTCTAAAACCAAATAAATTGCTCATTGTTTTTGAAAAACAGGGAGACTACCCAAGGGTTACCCTGGAAACTGGAATGGATTTTCCTCCACTCTCTTCCTGGCACTTTGCTTCTAGCTGGCTCCCCAGCTTCTTAAGGGGAGGGAGACCTCTGCTGCCTCAAGGAAATGCTGTGTGGGAGCACGCTGGGGGAGGAGATGTGTTTGCCTGCACGGTGGAGAGCTAACGTCCTTCAGCCATTTTGATAGCGTTCAGTCAGTGCATTTTAGGCAGAAGCTACAGAACTGTGGATTAACATGCTTCTCTAGGTCAGACAGGCAGAAAGCATTCATTCTGTTTCATAACAACAAAACCTCCTTAAAAGGTGGCCTTGGAATGATGGAGGGAGGCGTGGAGTTGAATAGCTATTTCTTGCTTCCCTTAAATGCAGTCCTAATATTCTTCTCAAAATTTTCTGTATAAAGGCTACAGTGTATTTTTTTTCTCTCCTCTTTTCTCTGAGAATGAGTATTTTCCAGAATAGCTTTAATGGGTGAAAGAGACTTCAAGCTTCTCATTTGCATTGCGGTATTATGTTCTTTCATAGTTTCATGAACAATAACCTCCCACTTCACCACAGGCTGATGGGATAATTTGCTCTGCTGAGGAGATGAAAACCAAAATGCAGAGGTTTTTTTAAAGCATGTGGTTCAATGGAAAAGCTTCCAGCAGTGCCAGCAGTGAAGTTTCAGGTCTTTTAGATTATAGGCTGGGATAAAAGATCTTCCGGTGAGGAAGACTATGTACAATCCATGCGATCAATACATTTAGACTTAAAATCCTTTAACAATATAGCGCTTTCTCCTGTGGTTTCCTGGTACTGATGCTGGGAGAGAGAAACATATCTAGCAGGCTTGGTTTCAACTTTGCCTGCCAAGGGTAGACCCCCTTTTTTCCTCATTTATAATCTGGGGTTTCCTTTATGAATTGCAGTCTTGGTGGTTGGGAAAAGGTAGATTGTGGAAGACTGCCCTTGAGAGATAAATTTAGCCCTGAGAGTCTTACTTAGGGTCCTGACTTTTCCTTTGGTGCCCCCTGTTGGTGGTACATTTGAGAGCTGCAGCATGCAGTTCCGTCCATTCATACTTTCCTATGAAAGGTACATTCTCAAGGAGAGCCGTGGGAGCAGAGAGAAAAATCTGTGGATTTTTCTGATTTCCTGCCTAGAGATACTCTTATTACACTACCAGCTAGTTAAAGGACTGTTCGGCTCAGCTTTTGCCTCTGAGACTATTTAAGAACAGCTGATGGGAGACTGTTTGTTCGCCCTGCACTTTGCTTAGTAACTGGGGGTTGGTCAGGAGAACCTTTCCTTCCTTTCTCTAACACTGTCATTTGAACTTCGCCCAGGGAAAGAAAAAGTTATGATGCCCACTAGGATACTTTTGTTAGTGCTCACAGGAGAGTCTAGGTAACCCTAGGAAAGCATAATGCCAAGAAGCAGTAATAAGTAATCTACTTTAGATTAATCTTGGGTGTTTGTTTGCTTCTGAGTGAGGGACTCATGGGGGATTATAATAGGAGCATTCCATAATCATTACTGTTGTGTTTGCTGTAGAAAATACCATTATCTTAACAGATGTTACTCATATTTGTGGAAATGTCTAATGCTTTTTTTGACTTTCACTAAAGCCTCATACTTCATAGCAATGAAATCTGCAGTAAGCATCGGGCACAGCTGACTTACTTCCATGCTCCTTCTCTTCATTCACAATCCACCCACAACCTGCATCCATAGGAGAAATGTTGCCATCAGTTTGACACCTCAAAACACCTCCTAGGAAGGCCAACAGAGTAGATGAGAGGTACATGTGGCTGGTGTGACAATATACTATATTTCTTTCTGGAAAAATCTTCTTTTATACTCAATACCTCATTTTCTCCAGAATTAAACAAGGCTTCTTGCTGAATGAAATCTGCTGTGCAGGGATTTCAGTTAGAGTAGGCTAGGCTGTGGTAACAAATAAACCCCCGTTTTCCATTTCTCCTGGTAGTTCTAATGATGCTTGTTTGTAAGTTTTGAGGCTGTATTATTAGGTATTTTACAATGGTAAGAGTGCAAGTCCAGGCTCCCCATTCTGATTTTGCTGCCATGGGTTGGGCCCCAGTTTTTTCCGTGGCATTTGTCTGAAAGTTTTCTTTCTTGCTAGATCTTATTTTTGGTCCTTTGGCTAGAAAGAGCAGGGTTTTTCTGGGGCTCTTTTGTTTTTCCCTGTTGGTGTTTCTAGGTTGCCAGCTTCTTCAGCAACAACTCTGAGGTCTGTAAAGCAAAAAGAAAACCTGGAGACACACCACTGTGTTGTTTCTTAGGTTTCAACGTTCCTAGCTGGTCTGCCTTCTTCCCTCTACTTTTCAGGGTCATCTTATATTTGTTTTATATATGAAGTTCCAATTATTAGTTGTTCTTAGAGGGAGGAGTAGGGAAAAGTTAATTTCCTCCATATTCCTGGAAGAGGAAGTCTCCAGTGTGTCCTTCTCCAATGTGTAATTTTTTTAAACACACTTAAATGTGTTTCTGAAAAGCATTTAGCTTTTGTTTTTCAAAAATCCATTCTAAAAATATCTGTCTTCTAAATGGAGCATTCAGTCCTTTTACATTTAATATAATTCTTTTTTTTTTAAATTTTTATTTATTTATTTATTTATTTATGACTGTGTTGGGTCTTCGTTTCTGTGCGAGGGCTTTCTCTAGTTGCAGCAAGTGGGGGCCACTCTTCATCGCGGTGCGTGGGCCTCTCACTATCGCGGCCTCTTGTTGCAGAGCACAGGCTCCAGATGTGCAGGCTCAGTAATTGTGGCTCACGGGCCCAGTTGCTTTGTGGCATGTGGGATCTTCCCAGACCAGGGCTCGAACCCGTGTCCCCTGCATTGGCAGGCAGATTCTCAACCACTGCGCCACCAGGGAAGTCCCTAATATAATTCTTGATACAACTATATGCACTGAACTGTCTTGTTATGGGCTTTCAGCTTGTTACTCCTTTTATGTTTCTCATTCTTTTTTTTTCTTAGATTAATTTTCTCATTTGTTTTTTCAGCTATCTTTTTAGAAATTATACTCCATTTCTGTTTTTTTTATAGTGACAATATGCATGTTTAACGTATCAAAGGCTACATTTAATAAATACCTTTTGCTCTCTCAGATAACATAAATGGTCTTAGACTCCTTAACTATATTCACCCTTTCTTTCAGTTAATTTATTTTTGGTGGTTGTATATTTTAATTGTCTTATTTGTTCTATAATACATTGTTGTTATAGGTTTGAATAGTTAATATTTATTTAACTGTGCTAATCAATTTATGTGCTATTCATTTCTTCTTAGAGCTCAGGCCGTCCTTCTGGGATCACTAGCCTTCTTCCTGAAATGCATCCTACCAACTTTCTTTTAGTGAAAAACAGCTGAGTATAAATACTCTTAGATCCCGTTTTTCTGAAAATGTCCTCTTTTGTCTTTGTTCTTGATAGATATTTTTGCTAGGTACATAATTGGATAATTTTATCTCAACATATTAAATAATCAGTCTAATTTCTTTGCTTATGTAACTTTTTTCACTTTGTTTATATCTCTTAACCTTCTTTCTTATTTTTTGTCTCTTTGTCTATGCTGTCTACAATCTGGATAATTTCTTCATTTTCCTATATCTATTTTCCAGTTCATAAATTCTCTCCTCATTTATTTGTTTTTAAACCTCCCCACTTTGTTTTAAAATTTCACATCTAGAAGTAATGTTTGTTTTAACTATGCTTTGTCTGTCTCGCATATATTTCCTAGCTTTACAAAGTTTCTTTAAAAACATTAAATAGGGGAGGTGGAGTCAAGATGGCGGTGTGGGAAGATGGTACCGTCTCCCCACAACTAGGGCACCTGCTTGCCGCTGGTGGGGGACTCTGACACACAAGGAGATGGGAAGAACCCCATAGTGAACCGGTAGGATGTAGGGGGACTGAGGGGGGAGGAGAAGTGGAAACCAGAAAGGATCTGTGCCCCTGAGGCTGGGGAGATCAGGAGAGGCAGGCGGGAGGGACTCTGGGAAGAGAGGGAGAGGAGCAGAGGGCAATCGCCTGGCCCACTCCGGCCGGGGAGCCTGCTGAACTCCCAAGCCGATGCACTGCCCTCCAAACACCCCACCAGGGTACTTGGGGGCATAGGAGAGAGGCAGGGGAGATCAGGAGAGGCAGGCGGGAGAGGCCCTCCCAGACTCCAGATGGGAGGAGCAGGAGAGGGGAGGAGGGTGTTTGTCCCCCGACTCGAGCCCAGGAAGCCTGCGGGGCTCCCAGGTGAGGTCCCCTGCCCTCTAAGACCAGGGGTGGGGGCACGCCTGGGCCCCTTCTGTTCCTTGAGCCTAAGCCCCACCCCCCCACAGCCCCCAGGACCTTTTCCAGCCCTGTGGGTCCTGAGCATTGGCCCCGCCCACCACCCAAACCTCACCCTTGCTTAGGCCCCACCCTCCACAGTCAAGACCTGCCCCCGCCCCTTCTTTTTTTTTCTTTTCTGGCCTCCTCTTTTTTACTACTGTGGTACTGATGTACCTTCCGGTTCTTGATTCATCTGTATTTTTATTTTTACATTCTTTCTAACATATCTGTTAGTTTCCTAGTCTAATTTTATTTTTTACTTTGTTATTGTTCTCTCTCCTTTTTTTTTTTGCCACCCCACACGGCTTGTGGGATCTTGGTTCACGATCCCGTGGTTGGGTGAAAGTTCCTGCAGTGGGAGCTCTGAGTCTGAACCACTGGACTAACAGAGAACCTCAGACCCCAGGGAATATTCATCGGAGTAAGGTCTCACAGATGTCCTCATCTCAGCACCAAGACCCAGCTCTACCCAATAGCCTACAAACTCCAGTGTTGGAAGCCTCACACCAAACAACCAGTAAAACAGAAACACAGTCCCACGCATAAAAAAAAAAAGTGAGACGGCAAAGATTATGTCACAGATGAAGGAGCAAGGTAAAAACCTACAAGACCAAATAAATGAAGAGGAAATAGGCAATTTACCTGAAAAAGAATTCAGAGTAATGTTAGTAAAGATGATCCAGAATCTCAGAAATAGAATGGAGGCATGGACTGAGAAAATACAAGAAATGTTTAACAAAGATCTAGAAGAACTAAAGAACAAACAAACAGTTGAAATACAATAACTGAAATGAAAAATACACTAGAAGGAATCAATAGCAGAATAACCAAGACAGAAGAACGAGTGAGTGATCTAGAAGACAAAATGGTAGAAATAAATGCTGAGGAGCAGAATAAAGAAAAAAGAATGAAAAACATTGAAGACAATATCAGAGACCTCTGGGACAACACTAAATGCAGCAACATTCGAATTATAGGGGTCCCAGAAGAAGAATAGAAAAAGAAAGGGTCTGAGAAAATATTTGAAGAGATTATAGTTGAAAACTTCCCTAGAATGGGAAAGGAAATAATCACCCAAGTCCAGGAAGCACAGAGAGTCCATACAGGATAAACCCTAGGAAAAACACACCAAAACGCATATTAATCAAACTATCAAAAATTAAATATAAAGAAAACATATTAAAAGAGGCAAGGGAAAAAAAAAATAACATACAAAGGAATCCCCATAAGGTTATCAGCTGATATTTCAGTGGAAACTCTGCAGGCCAGAAGGAAGTAGCAGGATATAATTAAAGTGATGAAAGAGAAAAACTACAACCAATAGTACTGTACCCAGCAAGGATCTCATTCAGATTCGATGGAGAAGTCAAAAGCTTTTCAGACAAGCAAAAGCTAAGAGAATTCAGCACCACCAAACCAGCTTTACAACAAATGCTAAAGGAACTTTTCTAGGTGGGAAACACAAGAGAAGAAAAAGACCCACAAAAACAAAGCCAAAACAATTAAGAAAACGGTAATAGGAACATACATATCGATAATAACCTTGAATGTAAATGGACTAAATGCCCCCACCAAAAGACACAGACTGGCTGAATGGATCAAAAAACAAGACCCATATATATGCTGTCTACAAGAGACCCTCTTCAGACCTCGGGATACATATAGACTGAAAATGAGGGGATGGAAAAAGATATTCCATGCAAATGGAAATCAAAAGAAAGCTGGAGTACCAATTCTCATATCAGACAAAATGGACTTTAAAATAAAGACTATTACAAGAGATAAAGAAGGACACTGCATGATGATCAAGGGATCAATCCAAGAAGATGATAAAACAATTGTAAATATTTATGCACCCAACATAGGAGCACCTCAATACATAAGGCAAATGCTAACAGCCATAAAAGGGGAAATTGACAGTAACACAATCATAGTAGGGGACTTTAACACCGCACTTACACCAATGGACAGATCATCCAAACAGAAAATAAATAAGGAAACACAAGCTTTAAATGACACAATAGACCAGATAGGTCTAATTGATATTTATAGAACATTCCACCCAAAATTGGCAGATTAAACTTTTTTCTCAAGGGCACACGGAACATTCTCCAGGATAGATCACTTCTGGGTCACAAATCAAGCCTCAGAAAATTTAAGAAAATTGAAATCATATCAAGCATCTTTTCTGACTAAAACACTATGAGACTGGAAATCACTTACAGGAAAGAAACTGTAAAAAACACAAATTCATGGAGGCTAAACAGTGCACTGTAAATAACCAAGAGATCACTGAAGAAATAAAGAATAGAACAATACATAGAAAAAAATGACAATGAAAACACGACAACCCAAAACCCACAGCAAAAGCCATTCTAAGAGGGAAGTTTATAGGAATTCAATCTCACCTCAAGAAACAAGAAAAATCTCAAATAAACAATCGAACCCTGCACTTAAAACAACTAGAGGAAGAAGAACAAAGGAAACCCAATGTCAGTAGAAGAAAGAAGTCATAAAGTTCAGAGCAGAAATAAATGAAATAAAAATGAAAAAAACAATAGCAATGATCAATAAAACTAAAAGCTGGTTCTCTGAGAAAATAAGCATAATTGATAAACCATTAGCCAGACTCATCAAGAAAAAAAGGGAGAGGACGCAAATCAATAAAATTAGAAATGAAAAAGGAGAAATCACAATCACAGCTGGTTCTCTGAGAAAATAAGCATAATTGATAAACCATTAGCCAGACTCATCAAGAAAAAAAGGGAGAGGACACAAATCAATAAAATTAGAAACGAAAAAAGAGAAATCACAATCCTTACAAAGGATTATAAGAGACTACTACAAACAGCTATATGCCAATAAAATGGACAACCACGAAGAAATGGACAAATTCTTGGAAAAGCACAATTTTCCAAGACTGAACCAGGAAGAATTAGAAAATATAAACAAAACTATCAGAAGTAATGAAATTGAAACCATAATTAAAAATCTTTTAACAGACAAAAGTCCAGGACCAGACGGCTTCACAGGTGAATTCTATCAAACATTTAGAGAAGAGCTAACACCCATCCTTCTCAAACGCTTCCAAAAAATTGCAGAGGGAGAAAAACTCCCAAATTCATTCTACAAAGCCACCATCACCCTGTTACCAAAACCAGATAAAGATATCACAAAAAAAGAAAATTATAGACCAATATCACTGATGAACATAGATGCAAAAATCCTCAACAAAATACTAGCAAACAGAATCCAACAGCACATTAAAAGGATCATACACCATGATCAAGTGGGATTTATCCCAGGGATGCAAGGATTCTTCAATATACACAAATCAATCAATGTGATACACCACATTAACAAATTAAGGAATAAAAACCATATGATCATCTCAGTAGATGCAGAAAAAGCTTTCGACAAAATTCAACACCCATTTATGATAAAAACTCTCCAGAAAATGGGCATAGAGGGAACCTACCTTGACATAATAAAGGGCATTATATGACAAACCCACAGCAAGCATCATACTCAATGGTGAAAAATTGAAAGCATTTCCACTAAGATCAGGAACAAGACAAGGATGTCCACTCTCACCACTCTTATTCAACGTAGTTTTGGAAGTCCTAGCCACAGCATTCAGAGAAGAAAAATAAATAAAAGGAATACAACTTGGAAAAGAAGAAGTAAAACTGTCACTGTTTACTAATGACATGATACTATACATAGAATATCCTAAAGATGCCACCAGAAAACTACCAGAACTAATCACTGAATTTGGTAAGGTTGCAGGATACAAAATTAATGCACAGAAATCTCTTGCATTCCTATACACTAATGATGAAAAACATTATAAAACTCTTAGAGGAAAACATAGGAAAAACACTCTTTGACATAAACCACAGCAAGATCTTTTTTGACCCACCTTCTAGAGTAAAAGAAATAAAAACAAAAATAAACAGATGGGACTTAATTAAACTTAAAAGGTTTTGTACAGCAAAGAAAACAATAAACAAGACAAAAAGACAACTCTCAGAATGGGAGAAAATATTTGCAAATGAAACAACAGACAAAGGATTAATCTTCAAAATATACAAGCAGCTCATGGAGCTCAATATCAAAAAAATAAACAATCCAGTTAAAAAATGGGTGGAAGCCCTAAATAGACATTTCACCAAGGAAGACATACAGATGGCCAAGAGGCACATGAAAAGTTGCTCAACATCACTAATTATTAGAGAAATGCAAATCAAAACTACAATGAGGTATCACCTCATGCTGGTCAGAATGGCCATTATCAAAAAAGCTAGAAACAATAAATGCTGAAAAGGGAACCCTCATACACTCTTGGTGGGAATGTAAATTGATACAACCACTATGGAAAACAGTATGGAGGTTCCTTAAAAACTAAAAATAGAACTACCATATGACCCAGCACTCCCACTACTGGGCATATACCCTGAGAAAACCATAATTCAAAAAGAGACATGTGCCACAATGTTCATTGCAACACTATTTACAATAGCCAGGACATGGAACCAACCTAAATGTCCATCAACAGATGAATGGATAAAGAAGATGTGGAACATATATACAATCGAATACTACTCAGCCATGAAAAGAAATGAAATTGAGTTATTTGTAGTGAGGTGGATGGACCTAGAGTCTGTCATGCAGAGTGAAGTAAGTCAGAAAGAGAAAAACAAATACCATATGCTAATGCATATATATGGAATCTAAAAAAAAAATGGTACTGATTGAGCTAGTTGCAGGGCAGGAATAAAGAGGTAGACATAGAAAATGTACTTGAGGACATGGGGTGGGAGGGCGAAGCTGGGGCAAAGTGAGAGTAGCATCAACATATATACACTACTGAATGTAAAATAGTTGGCTGGTGGGAAGCAGCAGCATAGCATAGGGAGATCGGCTTGGTGCTTTGCAATTACCTAGAGGGGTGGGATAGGAAGGATGGGAGGAAGGCTCAAGAGGGAGGGGATATGGAGACATGTGTATGCATATGGCTGAATTGCTTTGTTGTGCAACAGAAACTAACATGGTATTGTGAAGCAATTATACGCCGATAAAGATCTATTAAAAAAAAAAGAAAAAACAAAACAAAACATTAAACATAATTATTTCAGTGTTTTTGTCTGAAAATGCTCTTACTTATCTGAAGTCCTTTTAGATTCTGTTTTCTTTCTGCTGATTCTCAATCATGGTGCCTCTTTCTTTTTGTTTTTAGTTTCTGTTTGTGAACTGATGATGTTCTTTGAAATGAGAGGAGTTTCTTTTGTGAGGATTTTCATTTGCTTTTGTCTGGCAACCAGGGAAAATTCTATTTCAGAATATCTAATTTTCATCCTTAACTTAATGCTTTCCAAACACTGAGGCAATGTATATTGTCCTGTGGACACTGGTGAGGATTGGCTTGTGGTTCCAAATTCTCAGTGGTGATTTTTTCCCTTCGTTCAGCCTTAAATTTTGAGATACATAAATTTATTTTCAGGTCTCTATGGATGAAAAGCAGAGGGTTATATTTGTTTTTTTTTTTTTCTTTTTTTAAATTTAACTATAGTTGATTTACAATATTGTGTTAGTTTCAGGTGTACAGCATCAGATTCTTTTCCATTATAGGTTATTAAAAGATACTGAATATAGTTCTGTGTGCTGTACAGTAAATCCTTGGTGTTTTCCTATTTTATATATAGTGGTGTGTATCTATTAATCCCATACCACTAATTTATCTCTCCCCCCCTTCCCTGTCCCCTTTGGTAAACATACGTTTGTTTTTTATGTCTGTGAGTCTGTTTCTGTTTTGTAAATAATTTGTATTATTATTTTTAGTTTCCATATATAAGTGATATCATATAATATTTGTCTTTCTCTGCCTGACTTCACTTAGTATGATAATCTCTAGGTCTATCTATCCATGTTGCTGCAGATGGCATTATTTCATTCTTTTTTATGGCTGAGTAATATTCCATTGTACATATGTACCATATCTTCTTTATCCAGTCATCTGTTGATGGAAATTTATGTTGCTTCCATGTCTTGGCTATTGTAAATTGTGCTGCTATGAACACTGGTGGGCCTGTATCTTTTCAAATGAGAGATTTTGTCTTTTCCAGATATATGGCCAGGAGTGGGATTGCTGGATCATATGGTAGCTATATGTTTAGTTTTTTAGGAACCTGCAGACTTTTTTCCATAGTGGCTGCACCAATTTACATTCCCACCAACAGTGTAGGAGGGTTCCCTTTTCTCCAGTATATTTGGTTGACTGTTCACTGAGGGTTTATCTCTTTGGTGTTACAGGCTCCAAAATCTCATGAGTGTGTGAAAATTGAAGCTTAATTTTACTTAGTGAAGCAAGTGATCTCAGGGTGAAAGTTGGCTTCAGTGTTCTACTTACTTCTATGGATTCTAGTTCTCAGACTTTTTTCACTTGAGAATTTGTTTTATTCTTGCCAGCTTATTGTTTCTGTTAAGGATATTTAAACATATTTATTATATTCAAGATTATTAGTTATTTTCAGTAAAAAATTGTTCCAATTACTTAGGCTGCCATGTTACTAGAAACAGAAGTAAAACCATATTTGAATCTGAGCTATAGTGATTATATTGGCCCTATTTGGAGCACATGTATATTTTTCTTTTAATTGGTTAAGATTTTCTTTATTGTCTTGTGTCTTAGCTTACGGTGATCCGTTCCATTATTTTTCTTTTTATTCTCCTTTGTCTATTCAAAGACTGCAAATTCTAATGCATAAATGTTCTACATGTGTATTTCTGACCTCTGGGAATACATTGTAATACCTGAAGAGTCAAGGCAGTTAGTCTTTT
This sequence comes from Balaenoptera ricei, assembly GCF_028023285.1. Classification (NCBI taxonomy): domain Eukaryota; kingdom Metazoa; phylum Chordata; class Mammalia; order Artiodactyla; family Balaenopteridae; genus Balaenoptera; species Balaenoptera ricei. The sequence goes on along the minus strand of NC_082650.1, from coordinate 42,123,669 downwards.
TAATTCATTTTATTTAGTAAAAATAAAGTGTCCAATGAATCTTTGATTTAATATGTATTTGGCCAAGTAGTGTCTTCCATAAGGTTTTAATAGTATTGTTTTAGCAGTATTCCTAAGCAATGATAGCATTTACTCAAATAAGTTAGCGATACATATTTTTAAAGACCAAAGTAGAGTTGATTTAGTTTCCTCACTCAAGAAACTGAAAGTGTTGATTAAAATCTTAAATTGAAAATCTCTAAAATCTGTTCCTATATAAACACTGGAAAGAGTAAGTTTTACTTCAGTGTAAGATTTTATAGAGGCATTAAATTTGTTCGAAAACCTGAAGTATGAGCCACTTAGAACTTAAATGCTTATGTTACTAGAAACTTGATATAACTTCTGAAAGGATGGTTATTCAAAAACTCATTCATCACTTAATGCTCAAAGTTCATTCATCATGAGTACTTTATGTCATTCTTAAAAAAAAAAACTTTATCAGAGATTCAAATTTCTGCAAGGCGCATTGTGATATGTCCATATGGTACATTTTGCAACTAACAAAAGGAGAAGGAAATAACATCCTAATCTGTTTCATTCATTCATCTGCTCTCTTTATTTCATTTGGGAGGATTTTCAACAGAAAGAGCTTCAGTGATGGTGGAAGCTGCAGAAATAATGTCGGGAATGCATTATTGGATGCAAATTTTGGAGAAGAGTGAGGAGCCTGAGTAATTCTTCCTGTTTTGCTTTGCATAACTAAGCCTATGTTCCTATCAGAAAGAGAGAGAGGTTTTCCTATAGTATTTTCTATAGGGGGAAAAAGAACCCGGGAGTTTTATTTTTTGCAGTGGGAGATTCAGGTTAAAGTATTAACTTAGAGTGTTTGGGGTAAACTTTTACAGAGAATGATATAACTCAAAGTACACCAAGGCAATTTAATGAGCAGTTTGTGTAAGCCAGCACTGTCCAGTAGAAATACATTTCAAAACAGATATGTAATTTTAAATTGTCTAATAGTCACATTAAAAAGATAAAAACAAACAGGTGAAAGTAACTTTTATGCTGTGTTTTATTTTACCCAATATATCCAAAATATTATCACTTCAGGATATAAAGAACAAAAAATTATTGAAAGTTTTTACTTCTTTTTGATACTGAGTCTTCAAAATCCAGTATAAATTTTATACTTACAACACACCTTAATTGGCAAACTAATATGGAAATATTTTATCTGCATTTAGAATTCATAAAACATACAAGAGAAAAAGTAGATTCATATCTAAGTTGTTCCAAAATACTTAAAATTTTCTAATAACTGAAATGAATATGTTTTAAATTTTACATCTAAATAAATTAAAATTACAGAAAATCCAGATCACACTAGTTATATTTCAAGTGTTCAACAGCCTCATGTGGCTAGAGGCTGCTGTATTGGACAGCACAGCTCTAAGCCAGAGTTAGATTTGAAAAATGAAATCTTATTAAATACATACAGATGAGGTTAGCCTCATGTTACTGATGATGACTTGGCAAACTAATATAATTTATATAAAGTTGTATAAACAGAGCAATTTTTATAGTGATCTTGTCCTCAAGACTAAAAATTCTATGCTAATTTTGGCAGAAACATAGATGCAGTCACTTGTTCCAGATTTGCTATTTCTAGGCTAATCAGAGTCACAGCTCATAGTCAGCAACAACAAAGCAAAATTTAGGTTAGGTGCTGGGCTTGCATCAGAACCCCAGAGTTCAGAGTTAAGGGTCGGGCGAGGCAGTGGCAGCAATGTAACAGAGAAAAGGGGTTTGCCTCTCACCCCAGAAGGCTCAGAGGCTCAGTCTTGTTAACCCTTGCTGCCCAGTCAGCCTTCTGTCAGGTCCAGGGAAACATCTGCAGGTGGTAAGAAACCAAAATAACCAAATAATTGCACCATTCATCTATCTATCTATCTATCTATCTGTCTATCTAGTGAGTCATCTACCTACCTATCTAACGAAGAACGATACTATGCCTTCTAGCCTTTGTGTTAGAGGTGAGTTATCCAAGGTCACCAGAAGAGATATTTTGATATTGCAGCATTACAGGTAGGGTTTTTGAATGGGCAAGAAGAGATTCCACACACGCCTGGTAAAATCCCCCGTTTGTTTAGCCGTGCTGCAGTATGTAACAAGAGTGAGGTTCCTTTATGCAGCGGGAGCAGAAGCCAAGTATCTTTGCATAGCTTTTCCCTTCTTCTTGTTCCATGTGGGGCAAGCTGTAGCCTGTGACAGTTTCTTCTCAGCTAAGATCTTGCCAGAATAAGAATGAAGATGGGTTTTTTGTCAGGCACAGCTCTTTTTACTGGCGCTTATAGCAGTGTTTTAGAAGAATTACGTGAACAATGTTGGTACTTGCATTTAAAGGAATGTCTACAAACATTAGCGTTTCAAAGTTCATGAACCAATTGAGGCATCAGCAACTGGCCGTCCTTGTCAGTACCTAGGTAACCCTAGACACACCCCCGACTCTGGTTTCAGTGACCTGGAAAATCTATTTCTCCATTGATATTTGCCCAATTTTGTTGATGTTGTTTCTCCAAGTAATTTCTTTGTACCCTTTGACCAGAATGTGCAGTAGAATCTGGGGGAAAGAAGGTGGGAGAGGACCTGCATTGACTTAAGATTTTTTTTTTTAATCACCTAGCAAATCCAGCACTCAAAATGGAAATTAAATTCAACCATAAAATAGAAAATTACTTTTCTTAAACACCTGAGTTGGTTGACCTAAGATTATTTATACTTGTTCCGAGTTGGGACTGTCCAGAATTTTCAAGAATCCTCATGATCACCCATCTCTGCACCATATTGATTATAAACCCTGGTCCATAATCATCTAGAGGCAATGGGTGTTATCCTGTGAGGGATCTGGTGTGTAGAAGTGAGAGGGACTCAGAGGTTACTAAAGATTTCAGTGAAAGTTTTAGTGTGAAAGAGAACTATATGATGTCTTAAATTTCCCTGTTAATAGAAATCTTAGATAAACAAGAACTGGCAAAGGAAGAAAGGGAGAAAAATGGAAGGTGATTTTTGAAGCTATTAGGGACTCTGAATTTCTGAAATAGCTAAACTTCTTCCTGGCCAAGGAAGAGTCCTTTCAGCAACATCAACTAAACCAGCTTACCCTTCAATCTGCCTGCATATTTGGGAGATGCGTCTACTGTAATTTTGTTTTTATTGCCAGGAATTATTTTTCAACTTGTTGTTCTTCCTCCATTTAAGGTAGAATTTGTGAAGCATCCATTGTCACAGGTCAGAGTTATTGTAACACCAAAACAGAGAAAGGGATTTTGGGTTTTGAAAATCTAGGCTGTTGAATGTCAAAAGAAATGATCATAAGGGAACTGGCTAACAACAGATTTGGAAGAATATATATTTTATTAATAAGAATCTGTTTCCACTAACTCAAAGTGGACATATTTTTTCCCAAACCAGAGGCAAAGGAGGGAAAACTCTATACAACCACAAGACAATTTAGTTTCTGTTGAGTCTCTGTGAGGGGACATTGTGTCTCCCTGTGTTGAACAAAGACCTGAGAGATGAGATATAACAAGATGACAGTGGCTTGAACAGCATGAAAGCAATGGAGGTGGTGGGAAAGGATCAGGTACTGAATATATTTTTGAAGTAAGAGAAAACAGAGTTTGTAGAAAGATTGGATGAACGTTATAAAAATAAAATAAAAATAAAAGAGGAGTCAAAGTGGCCTCAAGTTTTTGACTTGAGCAATAGGGAAGAACTACTGTTATCTGCGATAAGAAACTGCAGGCAGAGCAGATATTTTGGGGAGCGGTGAGTGTGAAGATCAATGATTTAATTTTAGGCAAGGTAAATATGAGATGGCGATTAGGCATCCAAAGAGAGTAGTTAAATAGGCAGGTAGTGAGGTGGGGATTAGAGATGTGACTTTGGGAGTTATTGCTGTATAGATGATGGGACTGGATAAGATCACCAAGGAAGTGAGTATAGGTAGAGGAGAAAGGAGGTCCAAGGAACAAATGCTTTGGGAGTTTAAAGTTTTGATGTATGTTGAAGAAAAGGATAAGTAGAGAGGATTGGGGAGCAATCAGTGAGGTAAAAGGAAGACCAGGAGTCCTTCTAAATACACAGCGACTAAACAACCCCACACCCTAACACATTTGTGTTCTGGTGAAATCTACTTGAAAGGAGGCCATTCTTTAGAATGGGAGGAAGAAGAAAAATGGAAAAATATTGATAGGACCCTCCTTCTTCCTTCCCCCACTCTCCATGCCTCTTGGTTTCTCATGAAGATATGGGGCTTTGTGGGATGATTGTATTTTACAATACCCTCAGGTTTGGTTCAGTATCTGCTCTTGACAGATCCAACTTTTTGTTTCCTGCCTGACCTCTCCATGAGTCACGGGTACAATTTTATGTGGATTAGCAGAGGGTCTCTTGGAATTCAGGTCCAAAACATGAACACCTCAATCTTTCTGTTTTGTAATTGTCTCATTCCACCATTTCTGGAAATTTTTGCAGCTCTTGAACTGTTTCTTGTCATGAAGTTTTCTAAACGTATTTCAGAGAAGAATAACCCATTCTTGATGGATTTTCTGCTTCTGGAATGAACTTGGTTTAGTTAAGACAGATAATGTTTCTCATTCTTTTTTCCTTATTGTAACTTCCTATTTAGGAATGCTTGAATTCTATATATAAATTGCTCATGTTAAGAGATTATTATCAAATCTACTGATTTAGTATCTGAACTGAACAATCATTTAGATGAGATAGGTTATTTAAGAAGTAAATGAGGAGTAGAAGGCATGCCATTTTCTAGTGTATTAAGGAAGAGTACTTTATCTGAATAAAAGAGCTCTTGGGCCCAGTGACTCAAGTGGATGCATCATAAGCCTTAAATGTAATCATATGGATTCTGAGACTTGTGAGAAGTTGACTTCCAGAGAACAGACCATCCTTCACTGGCTGGCTGATAAGGCAAAACTGGTAAATGCCAAAGGCATTCCCTACCTTGCAGTCCTTTGGATTTCCTCTGTGCTTCATTTTGACCTTTTTGACATTGGAAAATAGTAAATTTAAGAGCTAACATTTTACATAAGAATAAATCCTTTTCTCCCCATCTTATGTACAAATATAGTGATAAATACATTCAGAACACAGGTAACTGGCTCTGAAAATAATATTTTATATCTTTCCTAGTGTCATTTATTTGTATATTATACATTTGTGTCTTCCAGTGCATATAACAGTGTTTTCCTTTGAGCTCTGGAAAGGAAAGGATTATGTCTTTTTCATGTGATTTGTACAATATCTAAGCCCAATATTCTACTTATACTTGGATTAAAATATAACTTAATGATGATATTATGCTTAGATAAATTAATGATATTTAATATTGCATAGAGTATAATACATATTTATTGGTCAAAAGCAGAGAAGTTTTCCTTTTTTGATCAATATTTCTATACAAGTATATAATTAGAATGATTTCTATATCTTTTCTTTGCAGAACTGCCTTCAAGTCTTAGTTATATCTTTAGCTGTATGTTGTGCACTGTGACATAGTCTATGGCACTGGAGTCTGACCATTATGGTATTTGCCAAGCAGGCACAAAGGTTAATTGAAAATCTGTAACAGCTACAATACTATACAGCAAAATCCTCATAGCTATTTTCTTCCTTTATAAAGGCTTGAGCCTGTCTTACCGTTAATGTCAGAAGCACAAATGATGCATTTGAATGGGATTTTAGAGCACGGAATCTGCAAAAGAGGAAAGAGTTGATGCATGTGGGTTGCTTCTCAGGCGGTATGCAATTCCTTTTATAGGCTTACTTTAAAATGCCTTCCTTACATCTGCCTAAAACATACAAGTATGTACTAGTGGTGGAGTAAGAAATCAATTGTAAAACTAACATGAAGAATAACTGAGTCATACAGTTTGGGTTTTATCCCCCTGAAATAACCAACTTTTAATTAGGACTTTCAGATGATATTGTAATACAAATATTCTAATTTTTGCATAGAAGAATAAAAATTTTTGTGACAAAAAAATGGATAGAACTAAACCCAGAGCCCACAGACCTTGAGCCTTGATGCTCTCAGGTGATTTTCTCACATAATACTCAGTGAATTGACCCTCTGGGCTGGGACTGTCAATCGAGACTTGAAAGACTCTGATTTTGAGATTGTTTGCTTTACTGACATTTGATCTTGGCTAAATCACAGAACCATCTCTGCTTCATTTTCTCATCGGTAAAAGAAAGATGATCCTTGACACCTACTCAGCTCGTAAGATGTTATTAAAGTACCTTTGGTTAACGTGGTATGAAAGAGAATTTTTGGTATCTTAAAAGCAGATTGTATCTAACTCATAGTCTCTATTACTGTTAGGTCATTGCCGTTGACTTTTTGTACATATGGGAAAAAATTCATGTTGCCTATACTTTCTCTTTAGTTCTTTGAAACACACATGAACAACAATATTCTCTTTGTTTTGTACAGAACAACTGATGTGGAATACATAAAGTCAGGCAGAATTGCTACTTGTTCCATTCCATTAATTAATTAAGGATTTTTCTTGCTCTTCTGCTGAAATTTGAAACATATTTGCTTCATTTAAGAGCTCTAGCTGGTTCCTGTCCTCAATTTGAATTTTGAAGTCTAACTTCACAGCAGAGAGCCTGCCATATAAATATGTTTTCATAAGTTCCCATCTTAAGCTAACAAGTGATTATCCTTCACAGTAGAACTACAAAAGGAGTCTAAATTAATGAACGTCTTAAGTGTCTTTTCCTATTGCTGTGATATAAAGGTAGAAGGCCTAAACAGGTGAGGTAATCACTCAGGTAAAAAGAAGGGAAAACAAATAAAACACACCTGAGGACTACTCTTGAGAGTTGTCAAGACAGTTTCTCCATTATTCAACTCACCTTGCAGTTTAAAACATTGTAATGCCTTTGTCCTATTTTGCCTATAATGCCTATTTTGAGTGTTTCCTAAGATTTTCAGTTCTTTGTTACTGCTTTACAGCTGAGAATTGCTTGCTTCTGGGATACTAAGATTATTTCTCATTGTGCTTTTCCTTACAACTTCATAACTTGAAGAACTTGTTCCTCTCAGCAGAAACTAGTTCCTTGTTATTTTGGCATCTTCATTTATTTCTAATACACGAGCCAGCCAGGAAACCAATGAAATGAAAGGCCTGTTGGCAACATCATGTGTGAGATTTTCTATGGGTAAAGATTTATTTTACTCACTTTTTTTTTTTAAGGTGTCTGAGAGGAGGACATGAGGCAAAAAGCTCGAATTGGATTTTTAAATGTAAAAATATAGGAAAAGGCACTAGCTCAAAAACAGGAGACTAAAACGCCATCTTAATTCTAAGAACTGAGTATAGCTTTCAGATTGAATTCTAGGGGTTCTTCATTTTGGGGTCAGCTTAGCTTAGAGAACAGAAGGCACCATATGGAATGGCCTCCAAAGTAATTATACCAATAAGAGTTTGTAATGCAATGATTTAGAAATAATAAAACCTAGATTAACTAGGACCTAGTTAACTGGAACTTTCAATTATACATATTTTAGTCCCTTTTTCTCTTTTAGAAGAATAGCTAAATGATGATAAAACTTTTGAGGTTAAACATCCCTTTTTTATTTTTAATTAATTAATTATTTTATTATCTATTTTATACACATCAGTATATACATGTCAATCCCAATCTCCCAATTCATCCCACCCCCACCCCAACCCCCCACCACCCCTTGGTGTCCATACATTTTTTTCTCTACATCTGTGTCTCTATTTCTGCCCTGCAAACTGGTTCATCTGTACCATTTTTCTAGATTCCACATATGTGTTAATATACGATATTTGTTTTTCTCTTTCTGACTTACTTCACTCTGTATGACAGTCTTTAGGTCCATCCACGTCTCTACAAATGACCCAATTTCATTCCTTTTTATGGCTGAGTAATATTCCATTATATATATGTACCACATCTTCTTTAACCATTCATCTGTCGATGGGCATCTAGGTTGCTTCCATGACCTGGCTATTGTAAATAGTGCTGCAGTGAACATTGGGGTGTATGTGTCTTTTTGAATTATGGTTTTCTCTGGGTATATGCCCAGTAGTGGGATTGCTGGGTCATATGGTAATTCTATTTTTAGTTTTTTAAGGAACCTCCATACTGTTCTCCATAGTGGCTGTATCAATTTGCATTCCCACCAACAGTGCAAGAGGGTTCCCTTTTCTCCACATCCTCTCCAGCATTTGTTGTTTGTAGATTTTCTAATGATGCCCATTCTAACTGGTGTGAGGTGATACCTCATTGTAGTTTTGATTTGCATTTCTCTAATAATTAGTGATGTTGAGCAGCTTTTCATGTGCCTCTTGGTCATCTGTATGTCTTCTTTGGAGAAATGTCTATTTAGGTCTTCTGCCCATTTTTGGATTGGGTTGTTTGTTTTTTTAATATTGAGCTGCATGAGCTGTTTATATATTTTGGAGATTAGTCCTTTGTCCGTTGATTCATTTGCAAATATTTTCTCCCATTCTGAGGGTTGTTTTTCGTCTTGCTTATAGTTTCCTTTGCTGTGCAAAAGCTTTTAAGTTTCATCAGGTTCCATTCGTTTATTTTTGTTTTTATTTCCATTACTCTAGGAGGTGGGTCAAAACCTTTTTTTATTATATTGAGGAAAATGCGGCCCATGGCCTAAAGATAAAGTGCCTATTTTTCTGCCTAAATTCGGAGCTCTAACAACCATCTTTTAAAAGAGATGTGTTAAGAATAGGAAACTCCCTAATTTGCAGCTATCAAAGATCATTACAAAGTCAGTCTACTTTTCTATAGTTTTCGTAGACATATCTACTGTACTGCAAAAAGGGGACTAGATTAGGTGTCAAGACCTGATCCAAGGTCTGCCACTATCTAAGTGTGTGGCCCTGGACAAGTACCTTCTGTCCTTTATATCTCAGTGTCTGCATGTGTGGAATGAGGAGGTTGGGTCTGTCCCCTTCAAGCACTAAAATGATTTTTAATCTGGTAATCACTGAATCGTTAGAATGATTGTCCTGAGGCACTGCCAGATCTTCAACTAAGATGAGCAATTTTGTTGTTGCTATTGTTGTTCACAATAGTTGTAATGTATTGTGAACTAGAGAAACTGCATACCTACCTTCAGAGAAAACAATGGCTTGGAGAAGTTAGGTAACTGGCCTGTGGTCACATTATCAGAGTTGCAGTATCAGATTGGGATAAGAACCCAGGACTCTCTGACTACAGAGTTTATGTGTTTCCACAACATCAGTGGGTATATCCCAAAGGCTCTGTTGAATTTGGGATTTTGAAATGGGAAATACTGATCCCACTCATTCTATAAACTGAAGGCAGACCAGAAATATCTAGAAATTCTCATGAATTTGCTCTGAAGACTAGGAATTGCAAAAAATAGGGAGATGGGTTCAATATGAATCAAAGACACAATATAATGAGATAAGTGTAAAATAAATGTTTATTTAATTTCAAATCAACATTTATGTAATTTGGGCATCCAAATAGATATTATTGCCTCTGTTGACTTAGGATTACTTGCTTCATTGTTGATTAGAATAATGTTAGAGAATTGTATCTAAAGCCAGCAACACATTTTTTTTCAAACGTGTCAGCCTTGATGACGAATTCTCATCTTTTGAAGATGGATATTTTGGAACTGGTAAAATGTCAATAAACCTCTTAAGAGAAAACTGTTTATCTTCCTTATTTTATATCTCACAGTGCCTATCCTAGTATCTTTTACTTAATGGACAGTCAATAAATATTTTTTTTAAATTTGATTTGTTATTTTTTACCATAATAAATGTAAGTGAGAACTTTGTGAAATTCTTACTTTTTATAGGTGTATTTGTTAGGGTTTTCTAGAGAATCAGAAGCAATAGGATATATAGAAATATTTATTTATTATAAGATATTGGCTCAGGTGATTATGGAGACTGAGTTGTCTGCAAGCTGGAGACCCAATCTGGTTCTGAAGGCTTGAGAACCAGGAGCACCAAAGACAGGTGAAGGTGGGTGTCTCAGCTCAGCAGTCAGATAGAGAATGAATTCAACTTCCTCCACCTTTTACTTTCATTCAGGTCCTCATTGGATGGGATGATGCCCAGCCACATTGAAAAGGGCCATCTGATTTACTTAGTCCACTAATTCAAATGCTAGTCTTATGTAGAAACACCCTCACGGACATACCAAGAAATAATGTGTAACCAGTTATTTGGGTATCCCTTAGTTCAGTCAAGCTGACACATAAAATTAACCATCATAATGGGTTTATACGGCGGAGGAAGAGGAGTCATTTAGGATAAGACTTTTTGCTTGTTGTTTTGATTGTATCCAGGAATACTCTTAAACCACTCTTAGAAACTACTAAAATTGAAGTATGTTGTAAAGTCTGATATTTCTATTGGGATCCATAGAGGCAGGTCTCAGAGGCAGGAGCAAAGGTTTGCCTCATAGGAAATCGCTCTTGTTTTTTTTTTGGAAACATTCAAATGATACATTTCACTATTTATAGTGTTTTAGGTCATAGGTACAGAGTAGCCCTTCACATTTTTCATGTGGTGGCTCAGATGAAAACTGTGCAATGTAAAATTAAAATTTAAGATGCCTGTTTATGCCAGTTCCACTTAAGGATGACTTGCCTTGGGAAAGCTGTACTGTGGGTTCTACACCTGACAGCAGACAGGCAGTGACTCTGTGTATCTGTGCTGGAAAGTATTTCTCAGAAAAAACCTCATGTCAGGCATAGAACACTCAAACAATTTAAACTTAGGCAAGTGGGAAAAGGCACTTTCCTTGACTTTATTTGATGCTAGTCACTCCCCTTTCATTTTCTCCTGTGAAAAACAAACCCAACCATATATTTTCCATGACGGTTTTAAGCATTTCAAATTATTTGTTTCAGGCCTGAGGGATTTTAAGCAAAGGTACAACCTACACAAATCTCCATGATCCTAGAAGGAAAAGAAGAGCTTTCAGGGATAGGGGACACTATGTTTTTTGCCACTAAATGAGAATCACACAGTTATCTTGCCAACTGAAACGCTATGCCTATTTTTCCTCTGGAAGAGTCCAAGCTTGTATGGAAAGGTTCCCATTAAGGCTGATCGTTCAGAAATGGAGTTGGAAGGGCGAGGATTGCTGTAGCAGATAGGCAGATTCTGGGTTTTATCCCTCCTGCCTGTGAATCAGCACATCCTATTATGTTTCAAGGAATCACATTTTGCTGCTCCTTGCAGTCTTGCAGCATTTCTAATTAAAAGTACCTGCTCTTCTGAACAGGTTTTGTAAGCTTTTAAAAGACACTTTTGTGTTTATTTCCCTTTATTTGTGTTTTTAGTGCCATTTTTTGATATCGCCTTTAGCAAAGGAGGAATATGGAATGCTTAGATATAGTGCTGTTAAAGTGCTTATAGCAGTAGTTTGTGATTACTTACATAAATAGATATGAAACATCTGTTGGGGTATAGGAAGTTTCAACTGGACCAATGGTTTCCCAAGAGCAGCCTTTGAAGTGAAAATATATAAGCTGGCTTGAAAGTTGATCTAAGATAAATTTTTTAAAGAATTGGAAATATTTGAGTTTAATTCTGGGGAGAATAAGAGCTGAAGTTGGAGAGATTGAAATAATAGGAAATAGAAGTAGAGAAAGGAGAGTTTGAAATGGCCAGACGGGAACTGAAAAGACCAAACTGTGGGGAGACTCAGGCATCCATCGGTGAATTGAGACATCTGGAGACTGTGGTCTGGTCCTCAGTCACTACACCCCTGTTCCCAGATGTCACAATGAAACACAAGGAGATTAAGCAAAATTCCTGAGATCATATGGCTAGAAGATGATGGATCTGGGATCGAAAAACAGGAGGTCTGAAACAATATTACTTTTACTATTGAAAATGCCTTTGTGATTTGTGTCCTGCATTATACGATCTCTATTTTTGATATCAGATTCCCCCTCTGATAACACTTTTGTTCATGCCCTTTACCACCACCAAAAAATCTTCATTAGCTCTTTGTGTTTGAAACCATCTCTTAATCTTGAACAGAGTGGACATTTTGTCACCATGTTTCTGTCTTTGACCCTACCTGTACCATGGGATGATGGCTCACTGATGATGGTTGTACATATGACTCAACGTTCTACAACTCCTTGCAATTGAGTAATTAACCTGAGACTTTGCTTTTAAATTTAAACCCATGTCTTTCTTTATTTCTCATGTCCCATTGCTGCCTCAGCCCCAGCTCTGACAAGAAGAAAATATTACCAAAGGTAGCAGTGGGAGCAAGAATTTGAATACTTTAAAGAGAAGGAAATAACCTTATTTTCAGGCAGAGGAGGCTAAACAGATGTTGGGGAACAGCACTATTTCCCTGAGAGATAATTTTCATTTGTTTAACAGTCTTCATGCATAGGACTGTTATTCAGTTTGCCTTAGGATACCCCCGAGTGCTCTTTCACCTTCTTAATCTATTTGTTTGATTATATTGACTTGGCAGGAAAAGGTATTTGAACATGTTAATGTTTAAATATTCTTGTTTGAAAAACAAGCCAGGAGAACAAGCTATACCCCACTTGTGTTACCACATCTGTATATCTCCTTATTTTGAAAGTCAAAATATGTTCTTCACTAGTACCTCTTGATCTCACTCCAAGCTTTTATGAGAATATAAAGGTTACTATATGTTAGATACAAGAGAATTCAATACTATTTATTTGTTTCATCAATTTGCTGTCATAAAATGAAAAATATTAAAAGAAAATTGATGGTCAACAGTGAAGGAGTAGGAGTAGATTGTTAGGATGACTGTCTTGCAGATAATAATTATAAGTTATGAACAAAATTAAACACACACACAAATATATGTGCACAATTATTTAAAGTCATGTAGAGCAATCATAAGCAGGCGTAAACGAGAGGTTTTGGCCAAAAAAGGTAGGTACTTTGAGTGAAGTCTATATTTATGGGGCTCCTTCTCCTGAGAGCATACTATTTAGTATGGCCTGCAGGAAGGCTAGAACTCAAGTAGAAAGTTACATCTGACTAAATTCAACATCCATTCGTGAACGAGGAGTAGAAGGAAGATTCCTTAATCTGGTAAAGGACATCTACAAAACATTACAGCTAACTACATACTTAATGGGAAAAACCTGAAATATTTATCCTTAAGAGTGGGAATAAATACAGTTTTTCTACTTTTACCACTTCTGTCCAACATTTTACTAGATAGATATAGCCAGTGCAATAAGTAAAGAAAAAAGAAAGAAATGGTATATAGATTTGAAAGGAAAATGTAAAACCAAATCTATTCACTGATTGTCCACAGAAAAATCCTATCAAGTCATCTACCAAAAACACCCAAACAAACAAAAACAACAAAAAACTAACTTTAAGTTATAAATGGATTTAGCGACTTCTCAGGATATTAGGTCAAGATAATGAGCTGCATTTCTACACACTAACTGCAAACAATTTTAAAATTAAATTTAAAAAGGTTTATTTAATATAGAATCAATAAATATAAAACATCTTAGGAAAATGTAACAAATACATGCAAGACCTCTCTACACTGAAAACCATGAAACTTTGCTGAGTGAAATTAAAGACATTCTAAATAAATGGAAAGACTTAACCATATTCATGGATTGGAACACTAGTAGATTCAATGTAATCCCTATCAAAATCTCATCCAATTTTTTATAGAAATGGACAAGCTGATTTAAAATTTATATGGAAATGAAAAACTGACAATAGCCAAAACAATAGTGAGAAAGAACAAAGTTGGAAAACTTAAGAATACCTGATATTAACTCTTGCTATAAACTATCGTATTTAAGACAATGTGGTACTGGAATAAAGATAGGCAAATAGATCAGTGTAATAGAACAGAGAGTCTAGAAAGAGATCCATAATTATGCAGTCAAGTGATTTTCAAAAAAATGTACCAATATAGTCGAATGAGGAAGGAAAAGTGTTTCTTCCAATAGAACTAGAGCAGCTGGGTGTATGTATGAAAACAAATGAACACTGATTTCTACCTCACATCCCACATAATAATTGATTCAAATTGGAGTGGGATTTAAATGTAAAACTAAAGGTATAATGATTCTAGAAAATACATTGGCAAATATCTTTATGACCTGGGGCTAAACAAAGGTTTTATAGACACAAAATAAAAAGTACTAACCATGAAATTAAAATTGATAAAGTTCATCAAATTTTAATATGTTTGCTCATCAAAATACACTAAGAAAGTGAAAAGTCAAGCCATCAATTTGGAGAAATATTCTCAACACATATCCACCAAAGGACTGTATCCAGAATATGTAAAGAACTCTCACAAATCAATAATATAGAGAGAAGAAAAATGGGTAAGAAAATTGGGCAATTAACAAAAGAAGATATACTAATAAAATGAATCTGTGTAAAGATACTCAACAATATTAGGTGACAGAGAGATGCAAATTAATCCAACATGAGGTATGATTTCATGCTCACTAGAATAGTTAAAATAAAAAGGAGTGATGATTGAAAATGTTGTTAAGGATATAAAACAACTTGAGCACTCATACTTTGCTGGTGGGAGTGTAAAATAGTACAGCCCCTTTGGGAAACTGTCATTAAATCATCTAATCCAGCAATTCCAATCCTAGGTATTTGCCCAAGATAAATAAAACCATACGTTCACAAAAAGAATTGTGCAAGAAAATTTAGAGCAGCTTTATTCATAATAGCCCACCAGAAACAACCCAAATGTCCATTTGAGTGTGAATAAACAAATTATCCTGTATAATGGAATACCACACAGCAATAAAAAATAATAAACAATTATACATGCAAACAGCATCTCAAAAAGCATTATGTTAAGTGAAAAAGTCAATATGATTGGAAAGGGTACATATGGTGTAATTTCATTTATATGCATTTCAAGAAGTAGCAAAACTTAGATGCAGTAATAGAAATTATGGAGGAGGGGATTGACTGGAAGGCACATGTGAATTTTATGTTGTGAAGGAAATGCTTTATATTCCTGATTTGGGTGGTGGTTAAATAGCTGTATACGTTTATCAAAACTAGTATTTTGTACACTGAAGATCCTGTGTATTTTACTATATATAAATTTTAAAAAATTGCTAGTTTCTTGTATGTGTCTAGAACAAGCTCTAGACCTACATTTGTTTCTTCGTCTATCCAGTCCTCATTTCCATCTGTAGTCCTGTCTCATGTTTAGAGATCATACTTAGTACTGTGCTAAGGGCTTTATATGTATTGTGTAGTTTAATCATCACAACGTTATGAGGCAGGCATTGTGGGAGCTTGTCCATCTGACTATCTGTCCACACCTGTCGCCTCACTTCAACCTCTATCATGTAATGGCATTTCTTTTTCCAGCTTTATTTCATTCACGGCCACTCTGAAATCTACTGAGAGCCAATCAGATAAAACTTGTTTTCATTATTGGTCCAATCCCAACTAATGCCATACTTCTTATTTTAAAGAGCTCTCTCAATCAAGTGCCGACTTACTCCTGTCCAAATCACTTCATCTTGCTGTTCCTTACCTATTCTGCTTTTAATGAGGAAGAATACATTCTTACATCACCTAATATGTGTTGAACAGAGAAGCAATGGCTTTCAATGGTGGGATGAAAATCATATGAATATCTATGGAAATATTGAATATGTATTTGTATTGTTTATTAATAATAATAATTTAGTTCATGCTCTTTAATGCCACTTAACACCAAATTCATATAATCTAAATATTTAGTAAAAAGGGAAGACTGTCCTTAGCACTATATTTGTAGGAAAATCCAAAAAGACTATATGTTTATGAAATGGACTGCAGCTTGATGGGCTGATTTCTCTGCAAGCCAAATCCTAGGAAATTGTTAAGGAAAATGGAGATACTCTTGATAAAGATTACAACCGAGCAGCAGGATAGAAGCAGGGCACCCATCTCCACACTAATGGTTCCTGATAACACAGAGGAAACTAGCAATTTTCCCTCTCATTGAGGGGAGGAACAGGCAAGTGGTATTACATTCTCCTGTGTCTAATCAGGAAACCAAAATAGTAAAACATATATTCTCATCAGGGACGCTGTTGGGTGGTGTGTTTGGTGAAGGACAGATTGTGACTTTCAAAAGAGGGAGATTTACAAATGTAGTAACACAGAGGTAATGACAGATGCAGAACTGAAGAACCACAGGGTAGAGGAAGGCTTTTTAGCTGTTGCTTATTAAAATACTGTGTGGGAAGTGAGAAACTTTTCATTCTGCACCAACACATTCATCTAACGGTATTTGTCTTTGTGATGTGAAGGAAACAAAATCCTATGATTCTTAAACTTTTCTACCAAAGTGCCTTAACAGTGGATGAAATCACAAGTTTACCTGGGAATCTGAGGTGAGAAAATAGAGGGAGAGAGGAGGCTTGGCAGAGGCAGAGGGTATAGACTATAATGGTCCTATGCAAGCGGGAAAGTTTCTTGAAATCTTCTGTTTTATCTTTTAAAAAATATGTAAGTAGCACCCACTTTTCATAATGCTTTTGATTTTTCTCAGAAGTTATTTACTTCACATGTATCATGTGAACTTTTTTTGTGACCTAGCTTGGGAAATTGGATGAGTACATTATCAATGGTCTTGATCTTTTTGTTAAGCTTTCCTTTTTCCTTTCAGAGGACCAGATATAAGTAGTCTACGTTGTTCCTCTTTCTACTATTCCCTGGTACACCCAACCCTCGACAGGTGATGGTGGTGGGTCATGGTAAGGGTGATAAGAGGGCAGGCAAGCAACAGAGAGTGAGCACGCACCTTCCTCCAGCCATGGGTCTGTGACTTCTGTGGTTTCCTTCCCAGCATCAGCCTTGGCAAGAGGGCCAGTTGAGAGAAAGCACGGAAATATATCTCTGGAATTTATTGCTTAATGCTGATGCCAGGAAGCCAACCAAAGTAATTGGAAGGAGCTAGAGCTGAGTAGTCTCAGGATGCTAGCAACAGGCTGAAGTTAACTAACCTTTTATAATATGTCATACTCTTCTTTTTCATGACACCATTCTTTGTCAGAGATACAAATTCTTTCAAGAGTTCTTCTCAGATGGTTTTTGAAGACACAACCCATGATTACACTTCCCATGCATTTATATTTTATTATTCTAGTGTGGGTATCATAGGTGTGGGTGCTATAGCAGGACCAGCAATGGCACATGCACAGAGCAGCTTGTCCTGAGCCTTTATCTGTGCTAGTTCCTATTCACATCATGATGTTTTCTTTCCTCAATCTGTGATTTAAAATATTTAAGTCATTTCACTGTTCTCTCCTTTTCCTCCCCTTGTTCAGTCTCAATACCTCCTCAAGGCCTGTCTGGAGATCTCTCTTTTCCTCTCCCAGTCCACCTCAAAGACTACATAATTTGCAAAATTTTCCCTGAATTTACTAATTTAACTTCTATTTCTATAATCTAACTTGATGCTTTCTCCTTCTTGTACTAATATATATTTCCTTCTCTGATTAATATTTCCACATAAGTTTCACATGGGTTGTGTTGGTAGCAATACTTTATTTGTAAGGCTTTTCAGGCACAGAGTACTTGCGTGGATAATGAAAATAGTCAATATATATTGAGTGTTTGCTATATGCCAGACACTCATTGCATGTACTTATTTAATGCCCATAATTTTTGAAATTGTGATAATTATTATGGCATTTTGCAGATGAGGAAACTGAAATACAAAGAGCTTAGCAATTTGTACAAGGTCCCAGTTCTCATAGCAGTAAATATAGAGCTGAGATTTGAACTCATCAATTTGATTCAATGTAGTGTGCTATGCTGCCATCAGCACTAATTCCAAGAGTATTATGATGGTGTCCACTTTGGGCAATCTCTTTTATAAGGCTTTGATAGAATAGTCAACATTAGATATTGATATTTAAGTACATTGTAATTTCCCTGTAGATTTCTCATTGTAGTGAACCAACAGTTTAAAAGTTAGAAATCATCCTCAGGAACCCTACTTATGTTAACAGGGAGACAGATAAATGATCAGTTCAGTGCTGAGTCTTGAAACAAGAGTATGTGTTCAGAGATTGATGGAGCTGTTGAATATGCTGTCATAGAATATTGATTTTTAAAACTAAAAGGGATCTTAGATAATAATAATATTAGTAATAAACTAACAACTACCAGGCACACCAAGCTTTCTATATCCTAGATCTTTTACTAAGATCATTATATATGTTATTTCATTAAGTCTCAGAATTACACTATGAGATAGGCTATCATTTTGTACTATGATATTTTACAAGTGAGAAAATAAACTTGTTATAGTTTGGTAACTTGCCCAGGTGGTAACTGGCAAAGTTGAGATTCAAATACTGTGTGCAGAATTCATGTTCTTAAACGTTCAGTTATTTAGTAATGTTTATTATATCCACAGATTTCTACAAATGATGAATTCTTGTTTAGAGAAACTACCTGGCTTTCCTAGACCCTACAACTAGTTAGTGATAGAGTTGAGGCTTTTTGTTGAGCCTTCTTCCCATTACTGGTTACATTTTCTTTCATGTCACTTTCCTTTTCATACAAGGTTTTAACTATTACCATTCTTTTCTTCATACATTATTTCATTCAATGCAAAACTGAAGATCGAGCTTAAGCAGAGCAAAAGTACAGTGAAGGATACAAAGATGAATATGTGTTCTAAGATCTTATAACCTCATGAGGGTAGAGAAGAAAAATATATGCATCTGATTATGTTTCAAAGCAGAAACAATTATATACTAAAAGTACAAGCAAAGTATATGATAGTGCAGGGTAAGATACAGTCTTAAGTTGGAGTTGGAAAGAATACTTAGAGAATGTGGAGTTTGAAATTAGCCTTGAAGGAAGGGTAGGGGATTTGAAGGCAGGGTATTCCATCGAGGTCAGTGTATATGAGAGCCAGCTAGGTGCTGTGAGAGATACAGAGGCAGTTCAGAGAATAGTCTCTCATCACAAGGAAGTGAAATGCTACCTGAAGATGCTAGACACATACATGTGAAGTGAAAGTGAACAGTGAAGTGTTTAAGAGTTGTAGGAGGTCGGAATTGGAGAAATATCTGAGAGCTACAATAATCAGGGAAGGTGCCTGGATGGAGCAGAGCCTGAATAGGACCTTGAACAATGGGCATGGCTTCTGGGGAGAGGAGAGGCAGTGCAGGTAAGGGGAGGGTCCCAGGCACAGCCACACGGGAATGCACAAGGGTGTTTATGGCTTAGTGAGGAGGTATACAATAGTACGTGTGTGTGTGTTCATGTGGTGGTTAAAGAATAATTGTGGCAGACAAGAGATGCCATAAGGCAGTGAGATGGCATGTACCAGTCAGAAGTGAGGGACCCAGTGCCGTCTCCTGTAGACTACTGAATAATGACAGACCCTGGAGAAGGTTGTTATATAGCCCTGAGTGATTGCAGCTCATGCATCAGTCATGTGAGTGCCCCTTGCTGAGAATAATCTTGTTAGCAGCTTCATCTTTAAATATGAAGAGCAAAAATAGTCCCCAGCAGACTATATAAATATACAAGTGGTGTATATTTAAAGTTTTTTTTTAACCTAAACAACAATATTCTGTTATGTGCAAAATTTTACAAATGCTGAAGATGTCTGCATCAACGTACATTGCTTTTCCGTAAGTATTCATTAGAGTGGTCTCTAATATACTTGTATGAAAGTCTAAATCAATTGCTGGTGATAAAGACATTTGAATTCTGGCATATGAAAGTAGTGGAGTAGGAGAGGGAGCAGAGAGATGAAACTGACTTGGGTGAGGGATCTGTTACGAGGAGAGTAGAGAGCTGATAGTCTCCATCGGCCACACTTTTGGGAAGCAACACATTGAGGCCATGAGATGCTTCCCGCTGATGCCCAAGCATTGGTGGGGAGGTGACAGGGACTGGAGACTTCTGCCCAATGCGGGACTCCTCTATGATTGATCTTTGCATTGAAGTGCCTGGTGGGCTGGCCAAGACTTTCTCAAGCTTGTGCTGTTGTCTGAGACTCTTCCTGATGAATCCTCCCTCCTTCTTCCTTTCCTTTTGTAAATGTCAGTCTTGTATCTTGGTCTGAAAGCTTTCCTTGCCTACTCTTGCTCCCTATCCATCCACCCACCCCCAATAAATCTCTTGCCCTTGAATTCTTTCTTGATATCCATTTCCTGGAAGTCCCAAACTTGCAAACATCTTTATGATGATTGAAGTCTAATAATAGAACTATAGTCCACAATAGAGGTCAGTAAACTTTCTGTAAAGGGTCAAATTGTAAATATTTTAGAGTCAGTGGGCTGCATATAGCCTCTGACACACAATTCTTTGCTTTTTCTTACAACCTTTAAAAAATGTAAAAACCATATTGAACTTGCAAATTGTAAAAAAAATTGGCCCTAGTTTGTCTATTCCTCCTGCTCTAGGATATAAAAGATCTAATTTCAGAGGTGTATTCTTATTTGCTACATGTTTCTATTTTATTATCTGTAAGAAAGTGGCTAATTTCTGCCCACCAAGCTCACAGGGATGTTTGTTAGCTTTAGCAGTGACATTAAATAATTTCAAAATGATTTGGGGGTCTAAGGGAGCAGTATTCTGAGATGTGGTAGAAATTTAAGAAGTGGAGGTGAATGCCAGTGAATATATATAGGTCTCAGGCAATTAGACTGATAAAGAGAAAAGTACAAGAACAATAAAAGTGGTAGCATCAGAAGCCCTTCCTTACATAACTTCTGTAAGCCAGCTGTGCACGAGAACCTTGAAGAAAAGGAATGAAAGAAGAAAGCTAGAGGATAAGAATAGATGGAGAAAGAAAGTAAAAAAGACAATGAGAAGAAGGGCAAGAACATGGAAAGAAAGCAGAAATTGTTACTTAATCTTTTTTATTCCACATGATAAAATGGTTAAGAAAAGATGGAATGGAAAAGGGAAAAAAAGGCAGCCTATGGGAGTGGAGCAGATAACCTAAAATTTGATTGAAAGAAGTAGTTGTCCAGAAATTATGTTTTACATTGCATAAAGGTAACTCTCCAGGAAGAGAACTGTGTAATGGAACCCTGATTAGAATCAGTTAAGATGAACCCAAGGAAAACATTCTTAATAATTTGGATTTCTGGAGTTTGATGAGAATGCAGAGAATTGCTGTTATTTCAATGACTGTATTAGAAGAAAATGTTTTAGACCACTTAACAGAACAGTTGTACAAGTTTTGTTCATTCCCTCTAGGAAAATATATGGTTTGGGACGTAGGACTCATTGCTCTGCATTAAATGTCATAGTAAAAGGAACATTCTGGTGTGGTTTTAGATTAGAAAATGTAAATATTGGATGGAACTAAAGTGAGGGTCTAGATGGGATTAACTATCTGGGGCCAATATGTGCTGTGTTTCATCACACCATTCCTTTTTTCTGGGCACACTTTGCAGTTAGGTTGGGGCAATACCTATGAGTTTCAGCCAGTGCAATGAAGGCAGAAGTCATACAAGCCACTTTCAGGCCTGGACCATAAAACATTTCTCTTGACCTTCCAGCTTTCTCTTTTGTGGCAGTGACCTTGGAGGCCAAATGCTGCAGTGGGAATAGCTACAAGTTGAAGGAGGGCAGCCCAATTTTTACCATGCTATGCCTGGTGAGAAGTAAACTGTAATTGAGCTAACCCGATGATATTTGATGGTTTATTTGTTATTTTACCAGAGTGTAGCCTATATTGATCAGTAGAGGTTCCACAAGTACCAAGCCACAATCAATGGCTTGCTGCGGGTAGGGCTCAGGAAAACATCTGAATGTTAAGTTTGGTTAGCCAATGTCATTAAAGAGTGGCATACAGAAATGCCGTCTGTTGAAAAGCAGATTAAAAGGACAGCAGATGTTGCTGGAATCACTTCAAGGTACAGAATTCTAAACAAGGAACAACAACAAAAAAAGCACTCAGTGAATGAACCTGCCCAGATGAATTCAAGCAAGCCTTTTAAGGCTAGAGGAAAAGAGGGAGAGTCAGATATGACATGTACCTTTTGGAGATGTCAACACTGAGGCAGAATACGATGGTAATTGCTGGCGCTGTTAGTGCTAGTTGAGTGTAGGATCAAATTCTCCTTCCTAATGTTTAAAAACTAGTGACAAGGGAAAGTTCTCCTGAAGAGAAATTATTGTTGTAAATAGGAGTTAATATATTAAAGGGTAGATATCTGTGCTGTGGAAGCCTGATGTGGTAATTTACCCGACATAAAGAGCTGATCTGCCCAGACCCCTGCCTAAAACTGCAGGGCTCCCTCTGTCTCCTCCCTTGAACACCATGCATGCTGAATTATTTATTGTCTCCCAAATTAATCTCCCATTCTCTCACTTTGATGCCTTTACTTGTCTCGCTCCCTCTGGTGAACGTGATCTTCTCGGCCACTTTTTTGCCTGCTGAATTCTAGCTCTTTTTGAAGGCCTACATCAAATGCCATCTTCACATAAAGGATTTCCAGATGACTCTTGTGTATCAGATTCTCTCTCAGTTCTTTCATAGACCCTAATAACTTTCTGATGCCACTTTCTTTCTACTTGTACTATAGTTGTTTGTGTTCCTGTCTGTTCTCTCCCACTATTTGTAAACTTCCTGAGATCTTGTCGAATTTATTTTTTGTACACCTCCTAGGACAAATCAAAATCTCTGGTCTTAGGATGGGATAAATGAATGAACAGATAAATAGATAAATAGATAGATAAATAAATAGATGTTCAATTAAATTGAAGAGAACTGAAGAATGAAAAGAATATGTCTTTTTGCTGTTATTAGATAGTAAAACATATTAAAAGTGATCATTAAATTAGCAGAGTATTATTATAAGGAATGGGAAAGTGGGAGGAAGGGAAATTTTGGTAGCCAAACAGTTCTTAGTAAACACAGGTGATATAAGTAACAAATTATCATAAATCAATGATGCTAGGACACTCAGTTTGCTATTTGTAAAAAAAAAAAAAAGTTGGTTTAGAGTGGTTTAGAGCTTACCTTATACTCTATCAAAATAAATGGCAGTTAGAGCTAAACATTAAAAAAAAAATCAAGCCATAAAACACTGGAAAAGATTAATATTTATCTTGTGTCTAGATTTGGAACAAGATAACCTTAAAAGCACTGGAAGAAATTTTTGACAAATGTAATTGACTTGAAAAACAAGTTCAAACAACTTTGATTCTTCAAAGCAGTATAAACATAAAGACAAGCATTAATTTGGGGGAAATATTTGCAAGAAATATGACAAAAACAGAATTTACATCCTCTAAATATAGAGCTTACATAACTTAGATGGACAATAGAACTACAATAGTACCTGAACTGAAAACTGATAAAAGAGAAAATAAAATGTTCAATATCATTAGCAGTTAAAGAAATGCAAGTTCAAAAAACAATGAGATACAATTTTTGACCTATCAGATAATATTAAAGATTTAACAATTGATAATACTGAGTGTAATGTAGGTCAGTGAGTCATGCATTTATACTTACGGGAGTGGAAACTTTCTAGAAGTCAATTTAATAATATGTATCAAAAGACTAAAATATTGGGGCTTCCCTGGTGGTGCAGTGGTTGAGAATCTGCCTGCCAATGCAGGGGACACGGGTTCGAGCCCTGGTCTGGGAAGATCCCACATGCCACGGAGCAACTGGGCCCGTGAGCCACAACTACTGAGCCTGCGCGTCTGGAGCCTGTGCTCCGCAACAAGAGAGTCCGCGACAGTGAGAGGCCCGTGCACCACGATGAAGAGTGGTCCCCGCTTGCCCCAGCTAGAGAAAAGCCCTTGCACAGAAACGAAGACCCAACACAACCAAAAAATGATAATAATAATAATAAATAAATAAATAAAATTTATAAAAAAAAAAAAAAGACTAAAATATTTATCACTCTTGGCTCATTAATTCCACTGCTAGAAATCAATCCAAAAGAAATAGTGTATAATATAGACAAAGTTTTAGGCACAATGATGTTTGTAGAAATGTCACTAAAAATGGTGAAAATTAGAAACAACTTAGATATCTAGCATGAGGGGAATAGTTCAGTAAAATATAATATATTTAGTGAAAAATATTATGCAGCTACTAAAAATTTTTATAGAGTTTTAAATGATGTGAGGAATTGCTTATGATATGATGTTGAACAAAAGCATATGATACATACCTGTGTAAAATTTTATATAGAGAATAATTTGTCAAAAGGTTTACTGTACTTACTCCTGGTGCTAGCATTATAAATGGGTTTTTTCTTTGTAATTTTCAGAATTTCTACAATAATCATGCACAGATTTCTAAACAAAGTCATAAGCAAAATCACAGATTTTAAAAAGACTGATAACTTGAATGAAAAACTGGAAAAGTAAGATGATAAAGCACATACACATACAAAATAAATTCATGAATTTCAACTTCAGAATATTTTTAAAGGTCTTTAAGAAGCTGTAGCATTTAGAAGCACATTCAGTTGGGTAGATTGAGGGAAGTCTGATAAAGGGATCACTTACTAGATTGTACCAGGTGCTAAATGAAACTAACAAGAGATAGTTCAGAATCCCAGGGTTAGCAAAATGAGGAGCTATTTCTACCTCTAGATCTGAAGTGGAAACAAGATGGTGGTTTCCAGCCCTGGGAAATGGTAGCCATATTGAAAAGGGTCTCTGGCAGAGGCCGCCAATACAGGGACATCAGGATATAGATCGGGGGGACAGTGACCTCAGCTTTACTACCCTCTTGTCCTCCAAGCTCCGGCCTGTGCTCCCCCTCGGGTAACCTCTCAACTAGAAACCAGAGAGCAAGGGAGCCTGTTGATGAAGAACAGCTTCTCACTGCACAGAGCAAGGTGTAAGGAGGAGAGTGGATCTGGAGGATAAATAGGAAATACAGCACAGATGCTATAGGAAAAAGTCCTCCAGAAAACAAAAAACAACCCAGAGCTTGTCAGATCTCATAAGAAATTCTTTACGTAATGAATTGTGGTTCAAGTCAATATGAATTGGAGGATTGTTTGATACAAAATCTTCCAAATGAAGGAGAAACCTGGTTGATCAAGGTTTGGGCATGTCACAAATAGCAAAAGGATTTTTGGACACAGCTAATACTATAGGAGAAAGAAAATAAGCTATAGAAACAAAAAAGCAGTATATGGAGTCTCATTAAAATAAAAGCTGAACAACAAAGAATCATCAATTTAGGGATAAAAATCCCCTGGAATAGGAAAATGCTGTAGTTCACAAGTATGTGAGTGGCGATCAGGGAAAGAGCTAAGAAGGCTGGGACAAATTAGAGTAAAGAGAATACAGAAACTAATGAGAAGAAAATGATGATAATTTAAAAAATTGGAATGTAGGAGAGGTTTATATACATTGCATACATTTTGGTATATTTCTTTATGGAAAAAAGTATAAAAGTGGAAGTTTGAAAATGGGATTTGAAGTTAAAAATTACAATTTTGTTATTAGTGATTATTTAAAGCTAAACTGAATAATTTTGCAATTTTCCTGTCTGCTTTATTGGGTGTTGCATTTTCAGTGATGTTTAATTTGTTTGAAACACATTTTTGTGAATTACTTAGGAGTGAGGTCATGTTATAAAATTCAGAATATGGTAGCCTGCCAAAGTTTTTGGATAGTTGTTTTAAGTGGTACTATTAACCTTGGAAAATAAAATATGGCTGTTTTGGAAAGACAGCATTTCCTTCAAAGGTTAAAAATATATTGACAGACTCTGAGACTCAATAGGAATTCATCTTTAAGATACAGCCCACATAAAAATTTTAGATATTGCCTGATGGCAGAGATAAATGGTTGTCAGAAGATGGGAAAGACTCATTTTCTAAGTCTGAGTGGCAATTTTCCTATAGCTCTGTCACATGGATAAAGTACTTGCCTTTCCGAAGCAGGTTGCCTGAAGGGAAGGAAGGAATGGCCAAGATGAATGAGATAAGCCAAAATAATATTTATTTTTTGAAGTACACTATTAACATTTCAGAGTGGGTCTGCCAGAACCTTTCTTCCAGTGTCATTATGTGGATGACATAATTAAGACATTTGTTAAGTTAACAGAGGTGGAGAAGGGAGACCCTCTGCAAAAGCATATTTGTCAAAAATGAAGGCATCTGTTGCAACCCTGCCTGGTGTCTGTTGCTCTTCTTTTGCCTGATCCTATCCCCTGTGTGCTTGAAATTTGTTCACTGTTCTTCCCTTCTATTTAGAGCTAGATGAAGAAAACTTGGAATGGATATTGTGTCATTTGTAACTTTTTTTTTTGAATTTTTAAATTTTATTTTATTTTTTTATACAGCAGGTCCTTATTAGTCGTCAATTTTATACACATCAGTGTATACATGTCAATCCCAAGCGCCCAATTCATCACACCACCACCCCCACCTCCCTGCCGCTTTCCCCGCTTGGTGTCCATACATTTGTTCTCTACATCTGTGTCTCTATTTCTGCCTTGCAAACCGGTTCATCTGTACCATTTTCTAGGTTCCACATACATGCGTTAATATACGATATTTGTTTTTCTCTTTCTGACTTACTTCACTCTGTATGACAGTCTCTAGATCCACCATGTCTCAACAAATGACCCAATTTCGTTCCTTTTTATGGCTGAGTAATATTCCATTGTATGTATGTACCACATCTTCTTTATCCATTCGTCTGTCGATGGGCATCTAGGTTACTTCCATGACCTGGCTATTGTAAATAGTGCTGCAATGAACATTGGGGTGCATGTGTCTTTTTGAATTATGGTTTTCTCTGGGTATATGCCCAGTAGTGGGATTGCTGGATCATATGGTAATTCTATTTTTAGTTTTTTAAGGAACCTGCATACTGTTCTCCATAGTGGCTGTATCAATTTACATTCCCACCAACAGTGTAAGAGGGTTCCCTTCTCTCCACACCCTCTCCAGCATTTGTAGTTTGTAGATCTTCTGATGGTGCCCATTCTAACTGGTGTGAGGTGATACCTCATTGTAGTTTTGATTTGCATTTCTCTAATAATTAGTGATGTTGAGCATCTTTTCCTGTGCTTCTTGGCCATCTGTATGTCTTCTTTGGAGAAATGTCTATTTAGGTCTTCTGCCCATTTTTGGATTGGGGTGTTTGTTTTTTTAATATTGAGCTGCATGAGCTGTTTATATATTTTGGAGATTAGTCCTTTGTCCGTTGATTCGTTTGCAAATATTTTCTCCCATTCTGAGGGTTGTCTTTCCGTCTTGTTTATGGTTTCCTTTGCTGTGCAAAAGCTTTGAAGTTTCATTAGGTTCCATTTGTTTATTTTTGTTTTTATTTCCATTACTCTAGAAGGTGGATCAAAAAAGATATTGCTGTGATTTATGTCAGAGAGTGTTCTTCCTATGTTTTCCTCTAAGAGTTTGATAGTGTCTGGTCTTACATTTAGGTCTCTAATCCATTTTGAGTTTATTTTTGTGTATGGTGTTAGGGAGTGTTCTAATTTCATTCTTTTACATGTAGCTGTCCAGTTTTCCCAACACCACTTATTGAAGAGACTGTCTTTTCTCCATTGTATATCTTTGCCTCCTTTGTCATAGATTAGTTGACCATAGGTGCGTGGGTTTACCTCTGGGCTTTCTATCTTATTCCATTGATCTATGTTTCTGTTTTTGTGCCAGTACCATATTGTCTTGATGACTGTAGCTTTGTAGTATAGTCTGAAGTCAGGGACCATGATTCCTCCAGCTCCGTTTTTCTTCCTCAAGACTGCTTTAGCTATTCGGGGTCTTTTGTGTCTCCATACAAATTTTAAGATTTTTTGTTCTAGTTCTGTAAAAAATGCCACTGGTAATTTGATAGGGATTGCACTGAATCTGTAGATTGCTTTGGGTAGTATAGTCATTTTCACAATATTGATTCTTCCAATCCAAGAATATGGTATATCTCTCCATCTGTTGGTATCATCTTTAATTTCTTTCATCAGTGTCTTCTAGTTTTCTGCATGCAGTTCTTTTGTCTCCCTAGGTAGGTTTATTCCTAGGTATTTTATTCTTTTTGTTGCAATGGTAAACGGGAGTGGCTCCTTAATTTCTCTTTCAGATTTTTCATCTTAGGTGTATAGGAATGCAAGAAATTTCTGTGCATTAATCTTGCATTATTATTATCCTGCATTAATCTTGTATCCTTCAACCAAATTCATTGATTAGCTCTCATAGTTTTCTGGTGGCATTTTTAGGATTCTCTATGTATAGTATCATGTCATCTGCAAACAGTGACAGTTTTACTTCTTCTTTTCCAATTTGTATTCCTTTTATTTCTTTTTCTTCTCTGATTGCCGTGGCTAGGACTTCCAAAACTATGTTGAATAACAGTGGTGAGAGTGGACATCCTTATCTTGTTCCTGATCTTAGTGGAAATGGTTTCAGTTTTTCACCATTGAGAATGATGTTTGCTGTGGGTTTGTCATATATGGCCTTTATTATGTTGAGGTAGGTTCCCTCTATACCCACTTACTGGAGAGTTTTTATCATAAATGGGTATTGAATTTTGTCATAAGCTTTTTCTGCATCTATTGAGATAATCATATGGTTTTTATTCTTCAGTTTGTTAATATGGTTTATCACATTGATTGATTTGCATATATTGAAGAATCCTTGCATCCCTGGGATAAATCCCACTTGATCATAGTGTATGATCCTTTTAATGTGTTGTTGGATTCTGTTTGCTAGTATTTTGTTGAGGATTTTTGCATCTATATTCATCAGTGATATTGGTCTGTAATTTTATTTTTTTGTAGTATCTTTGTCTGGTTTTGGTATCAGGGTGATGGTGGCCTCATAGAATGAGTTTGGGAATGTCCCTTCCTCCACAATTTTTTGGAAGAGTTTGAGAAGGATGGGTGTTAGCTCTTCTCTAAATGTTTGATAGAATTCACCTGTGAAGCCATCTGGTCCTGGACTTCTGTTTGTTGGAAGATTTTTAATCACAGTTTCAATTTCATTACTTATGATTGGTCTGTTCATATTTTCTGTTTCTACCTGGTTCAGTCTTGGAAGGTTATACCTTTCTAAAAATTTGTCCATTTCTTCCAGGTTGTCCATTTTATTGGCATAGAGTTGCTTGTAGTAGTCTCTTAGGATGCTTTGTATTTCTGCGGTGTCTGTTGTAACTTCTCCTTTTTCATTTCTCATTTTATTGATTTGAGTCCTCTCCTTCTTTTTCTTGATGAGTCTGGCTAATGGCTTATCAATTTTGTTTATCTTCTCAAAGAACCAGCTTTTAGTTTTATTGATCTTTGCTATTGTTTTCTTTGTTTCTATTTCATTTATTTCTGTTCTGATCTTTATGATTTCTTTCCTTCTGCTAACTTTGGGTTTTGTTTGTTCTGCTTTCTCTAGTTCCTTTAGGTGTAAGGTTAGATTGTTTATTTGAGATTTTTCTTATTTCTTGAGGTAGGCTTGTATAGCTATAAGCTTCCCTCTTAGAACTGCTTTTGCTGCATCCCATAGGTTTTGGATTGTCGTGTTTTCATTATCATTAGTCTCTAGGTATTTTTTGATTTCCTCTTTGATTTCTTCAGTGACCTCTTGGTTATTTAGTAACGTATTGTTTAGCCTCCTTTTTTTTTTTTTTTTTTACATTTTTTCCCCTGTAATTGATTTCTAATCTCATAGTGTTGTGGTCAGAAAAGATGCTTGATATGATTTCAATTTTCTTAAATTTACTGAGGCTTGATTTGTGACCCAAGATGTGATCTATCCTGGACAATGTTCTGTGGGCACATGAGAAGAAAGTGTAATCTGCTGTTTTTGGATGCAATGTCCTATAAATATCAATTAAATCTATCTGGTTTATTGTGTCATTTAAAGCTTCTGTTTCCTTATTTATTTTCATGTTGGATGATCTGTCCATTGGTGTAAGTGAGGTGTTAAAGTCCCCCACTATTATGTGTCACTGTCAATTTCTTCTTTTATAGCTGTTAGCAGTTGCCTTATGTATTGAGGTGCTCCTATGTTGGGTGCATATATATTTATAATTGTTATATCTTCTTCTTGGATTGATCCCTTGATCATTATGTAGTGTCCTTCCTTGTCTCTTGTAACATTCTTTATTTTAAAGTCTATTTTATCTGATATGAGTATTGCTACTCCAGCTTTCTTTTGATTTCCATCTGCATGGAATATCTTTTTCCATCCCCTCACTTTCAGTCTGTATGTGTCCCTAGGTCTGAAGTGGGTCTTTTGTAGAGGTATACATATGGGTATATATGGATCTTGTTTTTGTATCCATTCATCAAGCCTGTGTCTTTTGGTTGAAGCATTTAATCTATTCACGTTTAAGGTAATTATGGATATGTATGTTCCTATGACCATTTTCTTAATTGTTTTGGGTTTGTTTTTGTAGGTCCTTTTCTTCTCTTGTGTTTCCCACTTAGAGAAGTTCCTTTAGCATTTGTTGTAAAGCTGGTTTGGTGGTTGCTGAATTCTCTTAGCTTTTGCTTGTCTGTAAAGCTTTTGATTTCTCCATCGAATCTGAATGAGATCCTTGCTGGGTACAGTAATCTTGGTTGTAGGTTCTTCCCTTTCATCACTTTAAGTATATCATGCCATTCCCTTCTGGCTTGTAGAGTTTCTGCTGAGAAATCAGCTGTTAACCTTATGGGAGTTCCCTTGTATGTTATTTGTCATTTCTCCCTTGCTGCTTTCAGTAATTTTTCTTTGTCTTTAATTTTTGCCACTTTGATTACTATGTGTCTCGGTGTGTTTCTCCTTGGGTTTATCCTGTATGGGACTCTCTGCACTTCCTGGACTTGGGTGGCTATTTCCTTTCCCATGTTAGGGAAGTTTTTTACTATAATCTCTTCAAATATTTTCTCGGGTCCTTTCTCTCTCTCTTCTCCTTCTGGGGCCCCTATAATGCGAATGTTGTTGCATTTAATGTTGCCCCAGGGGTCTCTTAGGCTGTCTTCATTTCTTTTCATTCTTTTTTCTTTATTCTGTTCCTCAGCAGTGAATTCCACCATTCTGTCTTCCAGGTCACTTATCCGTTCTTCTGCCTCAGTTATTCTGCTATTGATTCCTTCTAGTGTAGTTTTCATTTCAGTTATTGTATTGTTCATCTCTGTTTGTTCTTTAATTCTTCTAGATCTTTGTTAAACATTTCTTGCATCTTCTCGATCTTTGCCTCCATTCTTTTTCCGAGGTCCTGGATCATGTTCACTATCATTATTCTGAATTCTTTTTCTGGAAGGTTGCCTATCTCCACTTCATTTAGTTGTGTTTCTGGGGTTTTATCTTGTTCCTTCATCTGGTATATAGCTCTCTGCCTTTTCATCTTGTCTATCTTTCTGTGAATGTGGTTTTTGTTCCACAGGCTGCAGGATTGTAGTTCTTCTTGCTTCTGCTGTCTGCTCTCTGGTGGATGAGGCTATCTAAGGGCTTGTGCAAGTTTCCTGGTGGGAGGGACTGGTGGTGGGTATAGCTGACTGTTGCTCTGGTGGACAGAGCTCAGTAGAACTTTAATCCGCTTGACTGCTGATGGGTGGGACTGGGTTCCCTCCCTGTTGGTTGTTTGGCCTGAGGCATCCTAACACTGGAGCCTACCTGGGCTCTTTTGTGGGGCTAATGGCGGTCTCTGGGAGGGCTCATGCCAAGGAGTACTTCCCAGAATTTCTGCTGCCAGTGTCCTTGTTCCCACGGTGAGCCACAGCCACTCCCCACCTCTGCATGAGACCCTTCAACACTAGCAGGTAGTTCTGGTTCAGTCTCCACTGGGGTCACTGCTCCTTCCCCTGGATCCCGGTGCACACACTACTTTGTGTGTGCCTTCCAAGAGTGGAGTCTCTGTTTCCCCCAGTCCTGTCTAAGTCCTGCAATCAAATCCCACTAGCCTTCAAAGTCTGATTCTCTAGGAATTCCTCCTCCCGTTGCCGGACCCCCAGGTTGGGAAGCCTGATGTGGGGCTCAGAACCTTCACTCCAGTGGGTGGACTTCTGTAGTATAAGTGTTCTCTGGTCTGTGAGTCACCCACCCACCAGTTATGGGATTTGATCTTACTGTGACTGCGCCCCTCCTACCATCTCATTGTGGCTTCTCCTTTGTCTTGGGATGTGAGGTATCTTTTTTGGTGAGTTCCAGTGTCTTCCTGTCGATGATTGTCCAGAAGCTAGTTGTGATTCTGGTGTTCTCACAAGAGGGAGTGAGAGCACATCCTTCTACTCTGCCATCTTGGTTCCTAATCCATTTTTAACTTTTAATAATAAAGATAACCTACAGTTTAGCTGAAGCACCAATTTCAGCAGTAAAATTATTGCTTATATCAGAGTGAGAGAGAGAAGGAGAGACAGAGAGACTTAGGGAGAAGATTTATTAGTATAAGTTGTGACCTAAAACTTCAAAAGCACTTTTAATTAGCCAGGTACAGTGTGTGTTTGCCTGTTTTACCCTTTTACTTTCTCGTGTATTAAAGAGTATTTCCAAGTCTGGCTGAGTGGCCTTCTCACATTCAGGAAAGTAATGCTTAGGGGAGATAGTGTTGCTAGATATCAAATTTATGAATGATAAATTTGTTAATATAGAGTATAACTCAAATTTGGGTAATTTCCCCCTTGTTTGCCCCAAATGCTAACCCTCTGGTGTTAGTATAAGATGTGAGGTAATCTTGAGCTTGTATGTTATTTCCCTGCAAACAAAGTTATTATATCATGAAAGTGCACAAAGCATCTAAAGATATCTTATGCAAAGTGCACTAATAAAATGACCAACATCATGTGTGTGCCCGCATGGGCATCTTTCCTTGTCCAGCATGTTCTTTTGGTTGTTTTTGGTCCAATCCTCAGATCTGCATAATTGTGAGAGATTCTCAGGGGCCCATTAATCCCACTCTCCAGAGAGAAACTCTGTTATTAGTAAAATGTTTATCTTTCCAGCCTTCTGCAGTGCACATTTAAATGTGTATATTTTCTATATTATGCATACTGAATTGTAATTTGCATTTAATGTATGGTAAGCCAATACCTAGCAACTACCTGATCCTTCCTAATGGCTGCATAGTATTCGGCTGTATGGATATACTCTATTTTAAAAACTTTATTAGACAACATTTACATTATTTCAAATTTTACTAATGAAACAAATGCTCCCAATCTCCCAGTGAACTTCACAGTAACATGTATCTTTGCATTTTTGCTTTTCTTTTTCCTGTAGGATAAATCCAAAATGTGGAATTGTTGTGACAATAAACAGTTAGATTGCTGGGGTGGGTGCATTGCAACATTGCCATCCAGAAGCTTGTGCAATTTATATTCCGGGTATAAAAAGTCTATTTCCTCACACATTCTGCATTGGAATCTATAGCTCTTTTTAATTTTTGCAGGAATGATAGGTAGAAAGTGATATTTTATTGTTTTAATTGTTGCATTTCTACTAGTTGAAAGGTTGAGTAAAATTTTTAAAAGTTTAATGCCATTTGTAACAACATGGATGAACGTTGAGGGTATTATACAAGTGAAAGAAGTCAGACAGAGAAAGACAAATTCTGTATGATTTCACTCATACGTGGAATCTAAAAAAACAAAACAAACAAGCAAAAAAACCAAAATAAATGAACAAATCAAGCCAAACAAAAACAAACACATAGAGGAAGGGGTGTGGGGAGACTGCAAAATAGGTAAAAGGGGTCAACTGTATGATGACAGACGGAAATTAAACCTTTGATGGTGAGCATTCTGTAGTGTATGCAGAAGTTGAAATATAATGTTGTACACAAAAATTATATCATGTTAAAAACCAAATTAAATAAATAAATATATAAATAAATAAGGCTTTGAGGTCATTGACCCTTTGCTTCAACCTTGTGCAGCAGCTCAAAAAAATAAAATAAAAGTTTAAAATCCAACTAACCAAAAAAAAACAAAAGGGAAATTTTTTTCCCCAGAATACACTCATTTTCCTCATTATGGAAGCTTTAGGAAGCCTTTGTGTTTGCCAGTGTTCTTCCTGTAATGTTGTGACTGGAGTTACTGATCCTTATTATAATTTGTGTGGACTCCTCTCTTTCTGGAAGAGTGCATTTCTCTCTGCAGTATTAACTGAGAGGGAAGGTTCTCTGTTCTTTGATGAGATTGATGCTGATTATGGCACGACTCACTAAGTGGATCCTATTTCTTTCTAACTTAATGGTGATTTTTGCAGCTTTGAAAATAGCTTCTATTTAAGATTTGCCTATTACTTAGGGGTTTATTTTTTCTTGAACAATTTCCTGTGTATAGCAGTGTATATGATTTCTGGTTGTATATATTACAGCAATGGATCAGAATTTTAGTATGGATCAAAGCATAAATGTCCAAACTCAATAGTCATTAGATATTGATAGCTATTAAAATTTCCACCAGACACATTATTTCTCTGTATATTCAAACTTGGATTTCACAGTAATTATAGAATACTTTTTTGCTTGTTTTATTTAAGAAATACATTGAACTTTATGTATCTTGTAAAAGAAATGTACTTGAGATTTAAAACCTTGTGTATTAACATTTCAATGATATAATAGTATGTATTGAGGTGGTAAAAAGAGGCACTTGCTCTGGCTTTGTGTGAGATTGTTACTACAATATATATGTGCATGGGAAGAATTGATGAGAAAAGGAACTGTGAGTAAAATTTTTCGTATCAGTTAAGCTTAAGACCATGAGAATATGATTACCTACAATAAGAATTTTTGAGTTATTGTCACACATTGGTTTCTAAGTCCAAGATCTTAACCTGTAAGCAATTTAACCTCTTGGAACAAAGGTTACTTAATCTGGAAAATTAGGATAATAATATTATTCCTGTCCCACATATAAAACAATGTATTTGTGATAAAACAAATCTGTATTTGAAATGAAATCAAATATGCATCTAGTGTTGTCTTTTTCTAATCTTTATTATTACCTAAATCCTATGTTTTTGCTGCTAGTGTAAAAGGTTAGGAATTTTAAATGGCTGTTTTTGATGCTTCATATTAATTGCATAAATTATTCAAGTGCATAGTTTATGGGCTCATCTTAAAAAAAAGGATCACTTTCTATAGAGAGAAATAGGGACATAATTGAGGGGAGAAAAGTCCAGGCAAATATGCCTCCATTGTACTTTCATTTCACTTTGCATTCTTCTTTTCCACATTCTGGATCTGATTTTTAATGCAGTGTCAAACATATGTATTAAACTAGTATCTGAGACTCTGTATTAGACACTTTTAAATAAAAACAATTTCCATTTTACAGTTGAGGAAACAGATTCACAGAGAAGTTAAGTGACTTGCTGAAGCTCATACAGTTAGTAAGTAAGTGAGCTGGGCCTGGAACCCAGAGTTCTTTGGTACCTAAACATTGTTCCTAACCTCAGTGCTCCTTGTCTCATGGGGCACTTGTCTTTGTACACCAATATTGTGTAAATTTGTATTTCATGAGTACCAGCTGAGAGTAGTAGAAAGAATGTTGCACTAAAAGTCTGGAATCTGGGGTTCTAGATCGACTTTTTCATCTTATTAGCTCTCTGGTTTTGAGTTATAATTTAAAAGTCCCCTGAACTTCCATTTCATACCCTGGAGAATGAGGCTAGTAATACCATCTGCTTCTTCCTCACCGTTTCACAAGAATGATGTACGTGCATAATGAAAAATTTATGTAGATACTGTAAAGCTTTGTGATAAACTCTATTACTGTTCAAATTTTTCACTGTCCCTCCCTGTGGAAGGATTTATACTTTCCTTTTCCTGCTGATATCAGATTGAGCATGTGTTTTGCTTTGGTCAATGAAATATGAGCAGAACTGATATGTTTTAAGTGGAAGTTTTTGATTTCTTTTCCCTGACTCTATTCTCTTTCATCTGTGCTTGCAAACAAGCCACCTTTTTTCAGAGTTCATCTCTTTTTTTATAATAAGTTGTTGAACATAACCAAGAGTAGCCCATACATAGTATTAAACAGGTTCCAACTGTTAGAAGATAAAACTGTGAATATCCGGTAGCAACTTAGGCTAATTAAAACTGAAAAAATGGCTTGAATAAAAGCAAGAGTGTGGCTATAAATCCCATTGCTTAAAATCTTCAAATTGACTAAGGTGATAGCCAGATTCCTTCAACTGGATAAAATTTCCCAGGGAGATGAGACCAAGATCATGGTTCTCTTATAGAAGCCTGACAAGCTTAAACTAGAGTGGAGGCATGTTCCAAAAAGAATTGCTATATTGTGGTTCTGGACACATGGTTCTGGTTTCAGTCAAACAGACGAGAAACTATGTTTTTATAGACTAGTGTGACCCCAAAATCCACTAGGCTCAATTTTCAAACTTAATATGACCCTTAGGCTTCCAATCTTTTATGGGTAGAAAACAGGATGTGAAATTTTCTCAGATTCCAAGAAGATCATTTGCTCTAACGTCTTCCTAAAGAAGTTGAGGGAGATGATGGAAAAAGACTTTCCAGAGGGTTGAGCCAAAGGCTATTGATAACAGTGGAATAGAAAGCTCTTCCTCCAGGCAGAAACATGGCTTAATCAAGAAACACGCTCTACTGTATTGGTCTGCAAGGGCTGCTGCAACAAAATACTGCAGACTGATGGCTTAAACAATAGAAATTTCTTTTCTCACAGTTCTGGAGGCTGGATGTCTGAGATCAGGGTGCCAGCATGGTCAGTTTTGGGTGAGGACTTGCGGACAGCTGCCTTTTTACCATGTAATCCCATGGTCTTTCTTTGGTTTGGAAAGAGACTAAGCCCACTGGTGTCTCTTCTTGTAAGGATGCTAATCATATCAGATCAGGGTCCTAACCTTATTGCATCATTTAGCCTTATTCACTTCCTTAGAGGTCCTATCTCCAAATACAGCCACACTGGAAGGTTAGAGCTTCAACATATGAATTTTGACGGTACACAAACATTAAGTCTGTAATACCTACCTTCACGGTGAGGTCCTTACAATGCCTGTTAGCAGGATTTTAGAATTACTATGGATCAGTGGCTACTTGTGTCTGTCATTCTTCCTGTTTCTGAATGGGTGTGATGATTATGAAGCAGGGTGGGGTAGGGAGGGCTGATAAATTGTTTTTTTGGTTCTGTCTGCATCTTTGGATCAAGAGGATCCACATATGAACCTAGTGTTGAAACCCTCATGTGAGTGTGAGCCTCATGCCTTGAAGAGATGATGGGACTTTCAGATTGCTTCCCTTTGGAGATAGTATGGGAATTATATTTTAAATATGGAAAAGAGGATATTAAATATTTGTGAATAAGAGAGCAGACTGTTATACTTTATACTATGGTTTAACTTTTTTTTTCTGCCCTCCTTGCAATGCCCCTTCTTGTCATGTATCTCCCTGTGGAAGGATTATATATTTGAATGCCAATGATGTTAGACTTGGCAATATGACTTGTTTTGTTTGGCCAAGAAAATGTGAACAAAAATAATGTTTGTCACTTTTAGTGGAAATGTTAGGACAGAGTGTGCTCTCTATGAGATGGCCAACATCTTAGATGAAGGCTACTCTATCAGCCTAAATGCTGTTGAGAAGATAACATTGAGCAAACCATGTGGTATGAATAAGAGGAAGAGTACAATAAAACAAAACTTTTGTTGCTATGAGCCATTGAGAGTTTGAGATTGTTTGTTATCACATATAAGCCAGCCTAAGCTAACTGATAGCATCCTATGTATATATGGGGAATTAATATTACACTTAGTATATAAGTTCCAAGTTTATCCAAATTGACTAAAGGATTAAACATGCTATTTTATTTAATTTGCTAGAATCTTGAGGTTAAGGCTGAACTATAGAAAGGCACATTTTCATATTGAAAAGCAGCCCAAAGAAGAATTGAATCATTTATTTTACTTCATTGTTAGTATTATAAGATCCACTAAACTGTTCTTAACACAAGTTTGGTGAGTCTCAAAATGAAGAGTAGAGATTCTGGAAAATCTCCTAGGGAGTGTTCCATGACTCTAGCTCCTTTTCCATATCATGATAGGGGTGTAGTGCACTATTTCTATTTCCAGGATGACAAACTTGCTGACTCATCCAGTCCCATTTCATTATAATAAATTTAGGATGATTTCAGCAACATTTTCTATGAACTGGCCAAACCTATTAAGAGGCCAGTTCTGCTTTTTCCTAATTTAAATTCAGTTGATGTTCCAGTGTGAGATCTCTAGCTTATCTGGTCTTCATTAAAGGCCTATTAAACTGTTTTAAAAAGTATTATATTTTTGGAAATTTACACCATTACATACAATATTAATTGCCAAAATGTACTAATAAGCTGATTAGAATAACTGTTCTTTGTATTTATATCATTTCACTTACTATAGAGTCCACATTCTGAGTAGCATTAGGAGTAAAGAGAGAATTTTTATGTTATAAGGGAAAGGGTCACCCAAGTATTCCATGATCATCAGTATTCTTTTCAAAGTTGTACCAACTAAAACTCCTTTAGTCACCACCTTGTTTTCAATCACTTGAAGGGACTGGGCCCTCATTAGTAAGCTTCTCCATCCAGTTTCTGGTGCTGAGCATAGTGTTGAAGGAGGGAGATAAAATAGGCTTAGTCAGCACTGAAGATAGAGTCAGTTGATCTTCCAGGCAGCAAATACTTGATCAGCTCTTCTCATACTTACCAGCATCTCTACATGGAGATGTCTGAAATCAGTGAACAGCAGCAGCTTAGCCAAGTGAGATACTAACATGATGTGCTGTAATTGTGAGGAGGTTCTGTCTGCCTACACTAAGACCCATAATAATTTGTGGGCATGAGAGCCCAGGCTAATTAACAAGACTTTTTCTTTTATCCTATAAACCCTCTGTTAAGTTTTTATTAAGTGAGTATAAAATACTGTCCTAATACAAAATCTTAATTTTATAGATGTGAAGTATGAATATTTCCTTAAGATCATATCATGTGAAAAAAAGAAAATCAAAACAGAATGATTCAG
Organism: Balaenoptera ricei; assembly: GCF_028023285.1. Taxonomy (NCBI): domain Eukaryota; kingdom Metazoa; phylum Chordata; class Mammalia; order Artiodactyla; family Balaenopteridae; genus Balaenoptera; species Balaenoptera ricei. The sequence continues at coordinate 42,084,665 of NC_082650.1, read as the reverse complement.
CAGGACTATTGAGTATAATGTGATCCCTGATAATAGCCCAAGTTGGAGAAATCTTGGTAGAGAGAAAGCTAAGTATTCTGGGGTCAGGCTACGAAGTCCTGCAATGAGAATATCTGAAAACAGGTGACTTCCTTTAGGAAAAGAGAAAAGCTAGTTCTAGCATCAGTAGTATGTTATTTGAGAAGTCCATGTCTATGTTTTCTGAATAATGGCAATAGAAATGCTAATAAAGCTCATGGAATTTTCCAAATGTTGTGGTTCCCAAACTTCTAATATTATGTATTTTATTGCTTACTTACTTTCTTGTTTTGCTGTTTATTTAGCATTCACTTTATTTTCATTTTAATCAGTTTATGCTTTCCAAATATTCGGAGAAGGTAAATCCTTATTGTCAAAGCTTCCTGCAATGTAACAACGATAATTTAATATTCTTGTTCATATTTATTCAGTACCTAGTTCTAAGTGCTTATTTAGTTTTAACAATCAGCTTTTGTGAGGGCAACAGATTTCTATTGATCACTCACTTGAGTACTTTCTTATACAATGGCACGACTGAGGCTTATATTTATTTTGATGCACATTTTCAGCATTGACATTCCCTGCTGTGTAAATAGGACCATTGTTAAGGAAGAGTATGGTTTTTCATAAGTATATGTTCAAGAAAGGTTAAGTACTCACCATTGGGAAACACCTGTTAAGAGACCATTACCCAAGAAATTGCTCATCTGTGTTGCTATTTGCCTACAGGATATAGTGTCTAGTGCTGGATATATATCTAGTATGGGATCTAGTGTAGGAGTCTGGGAAAATACTGAGAAATAGAGAAGTAAATATGAAGATATTTCTACATGGTTTCAACTTGGTTCAAATATTGAGAATATTTAATAACACTAGAAGTAATTTAATAACATTAGAAGTAGAGTATGAAACTTTAGAACTGAAAGAGCCCTCAGAAATTACTTTGTTCAGCTCCCATGCTTTAGAGACGAAAAAAATGATCCAGATATATCCAGTGCCATAGTGCAAGAGAGTGACAGTTTTGAGGCTTGAATAAAGGACTTTGTGACCAATCACTGCTCTTTCTCCTGCTCAAAGTTGACTCCTTATGGTCTTAAAAATCACAACTTGGTGAATTTATTAGGGAAAAGTCAGGGCACAGTTCTCCTATCAGTGTGTTGGTTTTTTGTGTTTTTTTTTTACCAGATCAGATGGGCATTGTTTGCTGTTATGACCCAAACCGTAAAATGATGATTCTCCTTGAACTGAATTCTAAAATTCATGGTTTCTGGAAGAATTAGTGATAATTAAGAAATTTAATTGTCCAAAGATAGATGTAATTTCCTAAAGTTTCTTTTAATCTGGCCTGTAACTCATCTTTTCTTTCTATGTGCAACTTCTTTTTCTCCCTTTACTGAACTAAGGGCCTGGATAAAGGACCTTATCAAAATTCTATTATTCTATTGTTTGTGATATGTGGGAATGTCTATTACAATAAAGTGAGGAGCAGTTATTTTTCAAACATGTTCTTGCAAACACTGTAAGGTGGGAATGTGACTTCTTTACACCATTATCTCTAATATAGGTCCATGGTAGGAGAGCTTGATTAGTATAATGCTCCCAGAATCTCTCCTTTTCTTTACTTGCTCCACTCCTGGCAAGTAAGGGTGACTTACCTGATTGAAGCATTTGGTAAACGTAAACCTATCATGTTTGTCTTAGTTCGCTTTTTTTTTTCTCTCCTGTTGGGGTCTAGCTGTCCCAGGAAGCAGGAGTTCTGCAACCTTACCACCCAGAATAAGGAGATCATCTGCTATTTAGTTTTTCCTGTAACAAGGTGGTAAAATCTACTGAATTATTGGGCTTAGTTATCAGGGTTGTCATGGTTCTCACAGTAAGTTATCTTCTCTAATGGTCTTTATGGCTAACAAATGTGATATTTTGATCTATAGCCCTTTCTTATCTAAGTTTTCAATTTGTTTGAAAAAACCAAGGACCCTACAGACCTCAACCGATGCTCCTGGCATAAAATAATTAAACACATAACCCATGAAAATATAATATTTAAAAATTAGCTTAAGAACATGGGAGGGAAAAGGAAAACTCCCATTTTTTTCCCCTTTCCCATCAACTCTATCAATGAACTCCTGAATGAGTGACCACTCCTAGGCCAGTTTTAAACAAGGGATTTCTCCTTCTTGGTTTTGTACAATGAGATCCTCCTCTTCCCACCTTCTGGGTGTTGGTACTGGGCTTTCTCTCTCTTGCTTTCTCTCTCTCAGCAATCCATCAACTTTGCACATCCAGTATTCCATGGAATCCTGGCTATCCCACACCTGTAAGCCTCCTTCTGAAAAGAAGCTCATGTTTCAATTTTTATTTATTTTTATGTCCATGTTTTCTCTTCTTCCCCTAAAATTCTGTTCTCCTTGGAGTCTCTCTTTTTCACATAATTCCTGCAATATTCCTTCCCCTCAGTCCCCCCCACCCCACACATGTAACTTACATATATATATTTCTGTATACTGTATGTAATCCTTACATTTTGTACTGTAGGAAAATGATGATTGATGTTTAGTGACTAATTCTCCTCTACTTTGCCACTTATGGTATCTATATATCTGATATTACTCTCCAAACTCACCAAAGAGGAGTTACTGGAACTGACAGTGTGAGAAAATCTACCTGACTTCACTTACAACCCTTGAAGAAGGGGGTTCCTTCTTCCTTGAAGAAGAAAGTCAATAATGTATATGGAGTGACCACTGCAATCTGCTGAGCTAGACACAGTGCTTGATGTTGAGGTGTATTTGCAAATTTGATTTTCTTGAGAAGGAAATATGTGCTACTAAGTATTAAGGGAGCTTCAGTGAAGAGTCATTTTTAAAAATCTATTGCACTTTCTTTGTTCTGATTACAACTTTCAATATTTCATATCCTACAAATCTTCACTTGGAACACAGTGAAAAGAAACAATTGAAATTTCCTTCTTTTGGAGCCATATTATTAGAAGAGGAGCGATTTTTAAAATATTAGAAAATGATCAGTGCCTCATTTGACAAAACGGTATAGAGTAATATGAACTTAGGAAATTTTTCCAAGATGCCAAGGCTAGGCCACATTTAACTAGTGTTGCAAGAATCTTATCCATAAGGGCTTGAAATTCAGGTCAGCTATTGAAGCCAAATTAAACTACTTAGCAAGTTTTATCAGTGACACTAGAATTACATGGATTCATGGATCAAGGCTAAAGTTACTTAAAGACTGAGGCAGGGGACTTCCCTTGTGCCGCAGTGGTTAAGAATCCGCCTGCCAATGCAGGGGACAGGGGTTCGAGCCCTGGTCTGGGAAGATCCCACATGCCGCAGAGCAACTAAGCCCATGCGCCACAACTACTGACCCTGCACTCTAGAGCCCTCGAGCCACAACTACTGAGCCCATGCGCCACAACTACTGAAGCCTGCGTGCCCTAGAGCCCAAGTGCTCTGCAACAAAAGGAGCCACCGCAATGAGGAGGCCATGAACCACAACGAAGAGTAGCTCCTGCTCACCGCAACTAGAGAAAGCTCATGTGCAAAACGAAGACTGAAAGCAGCCAAAAATAAATTGAATAATTAATTAATTAAAAAAAAAGACTGAGGCAGGGTTCACTGAAAATCAACTGTGTTGAGAGGATGTTGAGTAAATTGTTCTGTGATGGACTGAAGAGGGGGGACTCTGTGTAAGGGAGGACCTCTGCTAAGGAGAGCTCAATCCCAGCTTGCAGCATCTTTGAAGACTGAGAAACAACTCAGGTCACACTGATGTGAAGATGAGAGGGTGATCAGGAAAGACATCCAATTGATTGGGAGGTGCATGCAGAGCCCAAAGCAGTGTTAATCCTAATGGGGAACCGAGAGTTTTAAAAATAAATCTTTGGTTTCATTAAAAAAAATTAGTTCTGAAAGATCAACAGGAAATGAGGTATTGACTATGTGTTGACATTTCAGGCCATAAAGGGACTGGAAGGAATACAAACATACCCTTCAAATATGCTAATGCATTTGAGCGACATTTATACTGGAGAAAAATATTAAAATCATATTTCCCTCACTCTTAAGGCTATGCACCAAGGTTAGGGAATTAAACAACTGGCCTTTTCTAAGGAGTTTCTAATTTATAATGCCTGGTTTTGCTCCAGTGGCTTGTTGGGCATTGAGACCAATATCCAAGTTGACCCCAGGTCCTGATAACTTTCAGATCCTCTCTGATGACAAACAGTGTCCTCTTAGGGTGATTTTGTGTATCTTTTTTCCAACATTAACCAAAAGTATAAGGTAAATTGAATCATATCCCAGAGGTAATGATAAAAAATAGTTTCCAAAGTTTTGTTATATTTTTGTTAATATTAGCTGAATTACAGAGCAAACCTTTCCTTATATCATGTAGTTATTTCCTTCTAGAATAGAGGCCACATATAGCAGAATTTGAGTTCAAAATGACTTATACATAATTTTTGTTTGTTTTCAGTTTGATAAAAATTGAGAACATTAACACAAACATCCAGATCTTCAGAGTCTCTTGAAGAGAAATTAAAAGATCTGGGACCACTTTTTCCACTTCCCTCATGGCAATGCCTTAATAGAGTAGAATAGTACTGCATATCCAAGCAGAGCAGGTGTTTTCCGATATGGCACCACTCCCTATGATTTTATGTTAGACCAGCCTCATTACTTACTTTACCCAAGTGGCCTTGTAAGTATTTGAATTTGTAACTTGGATTTTGATAGTCTAGCCTGATCCTTCTTCAAACTGTCTCCTGCAGGCCTTTTAACTTACCTTGCCAATAACATTATTTTCCTAAATATTTAAAAACCAAAATATTAGAACAGCCTTGAAAAATCAATCCTTATCATCCTTACCAGCAATTTTGTTAGACTTTCCTATTTTGACCATCCTTTATTCTTAAAAATTTACTGCATCAGTCATATTGATGGGGTGGATGGTGGTGGAAAAAGATGAGATATTTAACAAATAAGTAGAAGTTGATAAATAGAAACATTTCTTTTGTGCAAAACAAAATTCCTATTGTCCTTTGGGTCCCTATCTTTTATTCTGACAGGACTTTGATATGTTGGGTTTTCTCCTGAGATCTAACTAACCTATGTCACTTTGCTACCTTTCATCTCTCTGGCAATGCGCTATATTAATGATTAAATTTCAGTGGATGAATGTGTGAACACGTTAGGCAAACTGCTCTGTGGGGAAGAAAACTCTCCTAGCAGTCTTTTATTTTTCTTTGACTTAACTGTGCAGCAAAACCCTAACTTGTGGCCCTGATTCAGTGAGTGGAATAAATTAGAGTTGGACAAATCTGTATCGTAATTCCAGTTATGGTGCTGACCCAGTGTTAAATGGATTTCAACTTATTGACTGTAGTAGTACATTATGCTTAGTTTTAAGGTTTTAGTTGAATCTTTAACTAAAGGTTGAAGCTAGACATTGACCACCATGACCCTTTTCCAATGGATGTAGAGAAAATCAGTTACCTTTTCTTTTTTTGTACAAACGCATAAACACACCAGGATTTGTATTCAGATTACTCTGTCTTCCATGGCTTCTTTAGTTAGTGTGACCTGCTCATTGATGAGAACACCTGTGGTAGGCAAGATCCTAAGATGGTCCCCAAGATTTCCTGCTCCTCTAGTGTTCAGGCCTTGCATAATCCTTGGGATGGTAAATATGATGGATTTTCTCCCATGGTTATGTTGTCATATGGCACAGTTGATCTTAAAATAAGATTTATCTAATGACCCGACCTAATCACATGAGCCATTTAAAAGCTGAGAGTTTTCCTGGCTATTGGCAGAAGGGGAAGTCTGAGATTCAAAGCATGAGAAGGATTTGATGCCCCATTACTGATTTGAAGATGGAAGAGGCTACATGACAAGAAATGTGGGCAGCCTCTAGCAGCTGAAGGTGGCCGCCACTAATAGCCAGCAAGGAAATGGGGATCTCAGTCACAAAAAAGACTAGGAATTACATTCTGCCAACGAGAAAGCAATAGATTTTCCCTCACAACCTCCAGACAAAAACTCAGCCCAACTGACACCTTGATTGCAATCTCGTGAGCCCAAAGCAGAGAACCTAGCATGCCATGCCAGACTTCTGACAAAAAGAACTGTGAGCTGATACAGTTGTGTTGTTTAATGCTGCGAGTTTGTGGTAATTAGTTATGCAGCAATAGAAAACTAATTGCATTGTAGATCCTTTCATCATCTTTTATGTCTTTTATCCCCTTTTTTGTATTTTTCTGTTTTTCTTCTTTGTGCACCATTTAGGATATATTATTTTTTTGGCTTATTTCAATATTTCAGTTCAATGATTCTTTCTTTAGCTGTGTTTAATCTGCTGGTACGATGATCCACTGAGTTCTTAATTTTGGCTAGTTTATTATATTACTTTATTGTCTAGAATTTCCACTTGGTTAATTTTTGTGGTTTCCAGTTCTCTGCTGAAATTTCCAGTCTTTTCTTTTATCTCTTTATGTAAAGTAAGAACACCCATTTTAAAGCCTATGGACGATAACCTTAATTTGTATACCCTAAAACTGTGTTTCTCTTGTCTTTTATTGCTGTTGCTTTTAAATCATATCCTCTTGTTCACATATGTACAAGATAACTTTTTATTTTGAGCCTGACATTATATTTTTAATATTGTGTGAAGAAATAATTCAATGCTTAGAGTGAAGTCATCTTCCTTTTGAGAGAACTTATATTTATTTCTCCCTGGAGATCTACCACTCTGGATGCTAGAGCCACTTGCTCTCAGATCACCTTAATACAATTTCAGGGATTGATAAAATTCAAAGTTGGGTTACAGTTTCTGTGAGATCCATTTCCATTTCCAGATCACCTTTATTTGTAGGTTCTAGCCCTTTTAAGTCCCGATCCATAGTGAGCTGGATTCACCAAGAACCTCCTACACGGTGAATCCGGGACTTCAGTCACTGTCCCCCTATCTTCATGAGACCACCCAAAGCTCTGCTCAATCTTTTAGTCTCTCAACCACTCCCTCCACAATCAGTCAATGCTCTGAGGGAAAAATTAGCCCTCAAAGTTAACTCATCTTCCTGGGTCTCTCTATTTCTTTCGATGGTGTTTTAGAAATTTGCTTTTAATTAAGCAGCTTTAAAAATGTATATTCTGTCCAGCTTTTTTAGCTGTCCTCAACTGGAGAGTTGGCTCAAATTACCTACCATTACCAGAAATAGATGTCTTCACAATCCTTACTTTACAGTTTCTATCTTATTAAAATGAGTGCTCATGACAAAAACTTTATATGAACAGAAGAGTGTATTTATGTTGATAGATCTTTTTGAATTGAATATCACATTAGTCCCCTCTTGAGTGAAAACTTTTGAATTGCTTTTCCCTAGAAGAACATTCTCCTTGTGGTGAGAATTGCTTTTGCTGCCCAAATCTGAAATAAACTTCCCTGTTTACTCTGATAATAGTACTTTTAAGCTACCTACAGCTGTAGTTTTGGCTTCCTTTTTTTAGGGTATTATATTAAAAACTTTAGACAGATTTGTTGATATCCTTTTAATGCCTACCCAGTGGCTCTGGAGAGACTTGTTGGTCCCTGAGCTTACATTTATTGTATTATTTTTGGAGAGCATCCTGTTTATACTATAACTTTGACATTTGCACATTAAAATTTTTGGTTTCATTTCTTCATAATTAAACTGAAGATCAATGACAGAAGCTAATTTGTGATTTTGCTGAGGCAAGATCTTGACTTATGAACTCTTCGAGGCTGGTGTGGTGATTGGGAAAATCAGCTGTTAGCCAGTGATTGAGCCCCACTGACAATCCAGCACTCAGTTATACTGCTTTCTATGCAGAGTTTTGATTCTCTATGGTGATATTTTAAAATTTCAGGATTGTGTAAGTTCCGGGAACTATCTGATATAAATGTCAAGGACCTAGTGTATTTCATTTTAATTAGTAAAGAGAATGTGTTTTCCTCACTTAAGTTTTGAAATGTTACCACAGCTTTCACAGAAAAATAGTTGGAATACGGGGTAGCAAAAACATCTTGAAGAAATGAGATTGTGAGCTAAAAATTGTATGAGGAGCTCTATCCTAATCAACTTTGGAAGCCAACCACGTTAGACTATTTGTAAACATGTGCAACTTTATCTAGAAATATCTCAGCATTCTCCCTTTAATATATCAAAGTAAAGCAGAAGTGGCTCAATGTTCTTCAGAATATGTAGATTGACTTTTGGAAGGTCAAAATCATTCTGATCTTGGGCACTGAAAGCTAAGTTCTTAAAATAGATTTTGATAATTTAGTTAAAAAACCTTTACTAGTACGGTATAGTTTAATTATTGCAAAGTTATTGAGCTATTTTAATTTTCTTTTTTGTGTTATTTCTGACTTTTTATAAAAGCTTAATAAAATTCTTAGAGGACAGGTGTTTGGGGTTCACTGAATTTTCTGATTAATTTCTGCTCAAGCTTATATTCTTTTTATGTTGATGGGAATAAAAAAAATTGTATCCACTTGACTGACTTAGTAGAATATACTGAACATAATTGAATTTCCTTTTTTTGATTATGACACTTAACAATAAATGATTCATGGTGGTCATTCAGAACATCAGAGTTTCCTGTGTTGTTTAGGAAACTGAACTAAATTTCTTCTGACTTTTGGACTCTGTGGAAATGATTTTCTCAAACTGCATGATATCAGCTTGGTTTCTTGCAATTTGACTTTGTTCCTTAGGGTTGTAGACCATGAGAATGTAATCGCATCCAAATAATGGTTAATGGAGATAGTACATGTATGTATTGGGAATGGATTTATTTATATTAATTTTAGAAGGTGGAATATTCTTTTTCTTGGACAAGGATTAGAGAATCAAGCTAAAATGTCTAAATATACCTAAATTAGAATTTACATCATTTGATATGATATTAGTATAAGTTTGGCATCATTTCTGGCTTGGTATGATTGATACTTAATCTGTAATTGGAGAAGCTATGGCAGCAATTTCCTGTAATGGCTTACAAGCTGTATCTGATTTCTCCTTGGGGGAGAATTTCAACTGTGTATTACTCCCCAAATATGGACAAATTTGACTGCCAGCTCTTTCTTGAATTTGGTATTAATCTTTCTGGTGAGCCTGCAGTTTTATGTTTATCACAATTAATTTTGATGTGAAGAAACAACAAAACCTTTGATATTTTCATGACCAGGAGTTAACATCTTGGTTCAAGAAAAATTCACAGCAAACATGAAAATGAATCTCTTTAGTGGAAGTCTCTGAGTTCAGCCTTCAATGTTAACAATCATAATCATAATCATAATCATTCAATAAAGAGTTATTGAGAGCCTCCTGTTCTGCTATATGTCAGACACTGTGATAAGCAGTCCTATAGATAAATTGTGGAGCATGGTTAAGTAGAGCTTTAGATCTCACCTAGATTGCATGTATTAGCAATGATACCATTTTATATATGCATGTGCACATACACACAGGTTTTCTATGTTTCAAAAAGCTTTTAGCATCTTGTTTGATGGTGAAGCTCTCACTCACTGAAAAGATGGAGACCCTGAAACAAAAGAAACCTGTAAAAGGTTATGAGATTTCTGAGGATGCCTATTTCTGTGTTGATAGTCATATGAGGAAATGTAAACATTTGGAAAAGTCATTGAGGCGGGAATCAATTTTTTTCTCCTTTTAAATTACCTCAGTGAAAGACAGAATAATAATATTGTTCTTGTGGTTATGGAAGTTGTGCTCATGGACTGAGGAGTCAAGGGTAAAATCCAGAGTTTAAATTCTGACTTCAACTTTATATTGGCCCAGGTTATCACATAAAATGTTTACACTAGGAAATTGTTGTCGGTACTTACCACCTACTTACTTTCCCATTTAGGTATGATTATGATTTCTGTTTCCCATTGCCACATTGCCCCTTGTTTGAATGTAGATTCAGGAGTTAATTAATGGTTTGTGAATTCACAAATATTCTATGTGTCATTTATTGCTCCACTTTGTGTCATCTCATGAGTCAAGCTTATATATTTTAATACGACATAAGAGGACAAGCAATTTAGGAGAAAATTTTGTTTTCTTTGACCTTCAGAGAAAAATTTAATATATTTGTAAGAGACAGAAGTGTAACCAAGGCTTTAATTCTGCTTCACTTGTAATAGTTATTTTACCACAAGCAGATATCATTGTATGCATGTTACTGTCTGACCCAAAGAGCTGCTTCCAGGACTATCATTTATTTGTTGGGTATTAAGTTCACAAGAAAGCAATATAAAGCTGCTCTCAACCATTAGCTGGGGAGAAAAAGCTCTGTGTTTTACATCAGTGAATTTCGAAAGGGTAACATATTTAGTTACCTGTGTGTGAGGTGATTATACAATAGCTCTGTGTCTTTTTATGTAGTGATCAGTTGAGAAGGCTTTAAAAACTTATTTGAATTTATGGCTGTTGCCTGGCCCTCTTCTGGCTTTATATCAAGCAAGGTAAACAGGGTGAATTCACCCATGCGGCCTCAGTGTTTGACAACTTCCTGGGGCGTGCAGTCACTGTTGCATGCTCTCCAGTCACTCCATACGAAAATCCTTATTAACAACATGGTGAAAGCTTCACTGTCCCCCAGGAGCTTCTTCCTAATCAATGCCTGTGGCCAATCTCTTTAGAACTCCACAGCCTGCAGCCTGGGACATGCTTGGCAGCCGAATTCTGACTCACAGGTACAGTAGTTTGCAATGAGATTGTGAACATGCCAGGTAAAGAGGTTGGCACCCCGCCCCCCAGGCTGTTTCTCTTAGACAGCTGAATGTTATTCTGCAAAGTAATCTGAAGCATTGATTTTCTTTTTTCCCCTATTCTAAAAAAGGTATTAGACACAAAAAAACAAATGTTTTTCATTTTACCCATGTGGGACAATATTGGTGTTTTATATAAAAATAATCATATAAATAAGGTTGTCATTTTTGTTGCCAGAAGCAAGAAGAACTAAGTGTGTTAGTATTCTTGGGACATTTTCTTTAGTTGTGAGACTGAGTCAACCAAGTAAATAGGATCTTACAACCTCTAACATCTATTATATAGATGTCTATATAGTTGTTCACAAAGAGGTCAAGTCTCTGATATAAAATAACTACAAGAATTGTGAAATGAGGCTATAGAACCTCCTTTGTGTCACTGTTCTAAGTAAGACACGTTCATGTAGGGTCTCTGCACTAGAAGGATGAGTAAACCTTGTTTTGGAAGCAAGTTTAAAAAAATCTTCTGACCAAAAGAATACATTTTTCTGGCCTATTAAATCTATGTGCATTCTAAAATCTAATCTCAAATCATTATATCTTGAATCACTCCAATTTTAAATCAACCATAAATAGTAAACAGTGCTATCCTACTTCACATTTGAGGAGACATAGGTTCAAGACCACATAGCTAGTGAGTAAGGAAGCCATTCTATCTATAATGAATGATTGTTTTTAAACATTTATTGAGTTCTCTCAGGGTGTTTTTCAAATACTAGACACAATTCCTTTCAGATTTTCTCTTCCTTGTTTTGGGTAAGTGACCTTCATGACTTTGTTCTAATTTGTCAGAGGATGTGAGATATTTCTCTTTGTTATGATTTTTGTTTTATGTTCAATTCTGACTTTTCTTCATAATGGTAATCTAGGCTGCTTTGAGGAAGAAAGAGAATACCTGGGATTTATATCAAAGACATTGTCAGATACTTTTTTTTTCTCTTTGCTTTCACTGCTTGCCCCATCCCAGAAAGATGTGTCATGAGAAACAAAGAATTAGAAGTTTTCAACTGGCCCAAGGGGAAGGAACAGCTCATGTACTGTGCTACATGGCATCATAAATCAGCAAGGATAATACCCGTGTGACTGTAATCTGGTATTAATTCTGGCACTAAAATTTTAATGCTTCCCTGGCCAACCCTCAGAAGTATTGGGGGTTAATAAGGGATCTTAACTGGGGGACACTGAGTTCCTCTGGAGGTGAGTATTTGGGAATTTGGAGAGTCCTTCTACAAGTGAGCTTTATGAGGTCTGTGTATTAATACAAATGGCATCAACAACAAGCAAGCCAGGGCCTGTGGTAATGGGGGGTTGAGTATCTTTAACAGTTCATTCTTTATTATTATCTAGATGCTGAGATCAACTCTGCTCCGTTGGGTATATAATAAACCTTAAAAACAAGAATGTCGAACTGTTTATAAAAATGTACTCTTCTTCATGGACTCATGGACAAATATTCATTGCCAAATGAAGCAAATCAATGTTTTTTTTCTGCAAGTTCATTAATTTAGACTTGTCATGTGGGTGACTATTCATAAGGCTGGACTACATATTCTGAACTGCATATATTAGACTTAATATATATTTATTCTTCTCACTGCCTAAGCTGATACTATAAACAGTGACATCCTATGTGGAAAATGTTTCATAGAAGAGGGGCTGACTAATAAAATCTGTATATTTTGATAAGAATACAAAAATATGTAAAATTACTTTTGGCTGAGCCCATGATAAGTTTCAAAGCGAGGTGCTAGACCCCCTAAGTAGGATTGTAAAGAAGGCAGTAAGAGCCATAACTACCCTCATCCAGTGTGAAAAGGAGAGAGAACACAGTGGTATAGAACTACTTAACACCTAAGATAGCCACCTGGAGCCTGACCCATCTACGGGGGTGTTAAGGGACGTCTGGGGGAATTGGGACACTCCAATAGCAAGAATCTGATTGGAGGCCTACTGCCTAGACTGGGGGCCAAGGGGGACTCCTTGGTGTTCAGAGGGAGGGTGAATATTTATGTCAGGGAACTGCCAGGGAGATGGTGGTTTTAAAGAATCCATAGGTGTGCCCAGGAAAGAAAGGAGAAGAGAGAACTTAAAATGACTGCCAGGACCAGAGGAAACCAAATCCCGACAATACTGGCACCGATCTTGGAAGGTTTTTCCTCATTTTTTTCTCTTCTCTCCTCCTGAACAATGGAAAGGGCTGCAAGCTGCAGCAAGGAGGAGAGAGTGGAATGGTCAGTGGAGGATGGGGAACTAATGAACATAGAAAGAACCTGCCCATGCCTTCCTTTCCTACCGTAGAATTCCTGCCTGCAGCAGGCCTAACTGGGCAGAGATATTCTAATGTCAGTTGAATTTCTGAGTTTTTATATTCTCTGGGACTGGATGTGTCCGTTACTGATTTGTGACTTTTGGGGGAATCAGGGTACAATTCTTCTCTGCAGCAGATTGTTTATATAATCCTATAGACTTTGTAGTTAAAGATTTTATTTCACATCAATATATTTCTGTGGCATCAATTTATGTAAACATCAATCAAATAATCAGATAAACAAGAAAAATAGACTAAGTGCTTTTCAGTGAATTAAAATACAATGACTTGGAAGCTTCTTTGGATTAGAAACAGTTGTCTGAGGGAAAGGAGCCACACAAATACTGTGTGGCATTTTTGCATTTCAAGCAAAAGAAATAGCTAGTGCAAAGACTTTCGGGATGGAATGAGCTGGTGTATTTGGGGAACAGAGAGAAGGCCAAAGTGGCAGAAGATAAATTCTTGAAGTCGAGAGTGGTGTGAAGTTGGAGGGGTTAGCTGGGGCACATCACATGGAGCTTCCTAAGCTAGAGTAAGGCAGGGGAACATTGGAGGGCTCCAAGCAAGGGAGTGATATAGTCTGAGTTATATTTATAAAATTCTCTCTCTAGCTGACATATGAAGAATGGGTTGCAGGAGGGCAAGAATTGAAGCAGGAAGACCAATTCAGAGATCGTTTCAAAGTTTAGACTAAATATGATTATGACTTGAATAAGAGTCATAGGGATACATATGGAAAGAAGTAGCTGGATTCTGGATATGTTTTGAAAGTAGTTAGTTACCTTAGTGATGTTCTGGATGTGGGATAAGGGAAAGCGTTCTCAAGGATGTGTCCTAGAATTTTTACTGGAGCAACTAGGTTGGTGTTTCAGCCATCTGTCAGTCTACCACTGAGGAGACTTGTCTTGGTTCTACCATAAGATGGATACAATAAAAGACTCATAGGAGCCATCACCAGAACCATGATAAAATCAACACTGGACCTCAGAAGAGTGGTTGTTGTAATCCCAGCATTGGCAGCAGTAATGGCTGCAATGCTTGCTGCCTTTACGGCAGTTCACGTGGGCATCTGTAGCACTGGGGGCAGTAGTGATTAGTATAGGGTTATAGCAATGGAGTTAGTGGATGGGGCTCTAATATTAGTCATCATACATGGCATGGACTTCAGCATCATTTCTGATGCTGAGAAGAGCAACCGAAAGAGCAATGCCTATGGCTGACATCCGCAGCTGTGGTGGTCATGTTCAACAATGATGGTGGTCATGCCTTTGAAAAGCTGAAGCCATGTAGCTACCACTTTTGATGTTGGCTATACAACGCATAAACAATAAAGACCTAAAGCAGGAGGACAGGAAAATGATGGTGGCCAAGAGAATTAATTAATTCTTTGTTTACATCAGAAAAAATCCTATGTTGATTCCTAGACATTTTCCCAGGAATTTGCATGATGCTTGAGGTCTCAAAGAACAAGTAGGAGAGGATTAGAAACATTTTTGTTTTGTGGTTATGTGCATGAATAGCCTGCAAAATATAGATCACACATAAGTATAGCAACTCTTGAGAGAGATAAAGTGTATAACTGTGATGCTGTGTAAAAGCACACAGGTAGAATATAAATGGCTTAAAAATGCAAGCTATTAGTTATACAAAAATTATGGAGTGGCATTCAGAGATGTCATATGAAGTTTTTTAGGTCGGCGTGAACAAGTTATTTTGGTTGCAGTGGAGATTTTAGTTCTGAGCTGTGATTTTGGTATCTTATCCCAGTGGAATTTGAACTTTTAAAATGCTCCGAGGGCTTTAGGACTTCCTGCTTCTGCAGAGGATTTTAGGGAGATAACTCACCATCAAAATGATGCTTGGAGCCAGGTTCAGATTCTGAGAAATGAGGAAATACAGCTTTAGAGTAAGTCAAGGTTTTCTTAGGGTATGATTTAGTGGACTGGCCATAACATTTGTTATTGCCTGGTTTTCTGGGGCAGAGTCTATTCCCAGCAGGGCTGTGACTCACCCTTTCAGCCAACCAAATGGAATACCAGAAGGATGAGACTGTAGAAAATGAGGCTTTACCTGGACCTTGTGGGGATTTAAGAGCTCATGGTCTTTTCTGTAATGTGTTTTGACCAAATGAAATTGGTCCAAAGTATTCCCTTTCCTTTTTCACCATTAGGCTCTTTGCTTTTTTTTTTTTTTTTTTTTTCCTTCTGATTTTCTTCTATTCCTGAAGGGTTTACATTTCTTTTGTGAAAATGCATGTGTGGGGTTTTGAGAAATGCTTCAGGATGAAGTGCTATCTATCAATCCAAAACTCTATCAAGAGATTTATTTGTTGATTGCTGTTCTTCCCCACAGGGCCACCTCTTTGCTTTCTAATACGTTTTCCTTCCATTTCTATTTTTCTTCCATCCACAGCAGAAGGGCTGCCTGAAGCTTTTCCCCAGAGCAATTCAGCAGAACAGTCTTAGAGAGGAGTTAAAGTCTTCAGTGTCTCCCCTGACAGGCACTAGAACATTTTTTCTTTGACTCTAGCATCACTGATTTTTGCCACCAAATAGCCACCACCCTGCTCCTCTGCCTCAAATAAGACATTCTTACTGATGGTGTGTGGATGGCAAAGAGCACTATTAGCCAGACAATTTTCATGTTTTTACAGAGGAGAAAGTTGCCTTGCTAGACATGTTTTTAGGAGGAATTAATAATACTATTCACATGATTTAAGTTGGCAAAATAACTCACCTGGCAAATTTTGGCTGGGTCAGAAAAGCTACTGAAGCCCAGCCAGCTTAATTATGACAAGGATGATTAGTGTATCTGTCTTCAGTGAAAGACCATTGCAATTATTAGAAAATCAATAACATATAGAATCACCGCCACTTTGCCCTACAAATATGCCCCTGCCCATGATGCTTTAGGATGTGAACATCCACGGTATGCTAGCCCTTCGTTGTCATATCGTTTACGCTCTACCAAGGAAACTATATTAAAAAGCTTTTGCTCAGCACAACTGCAGTTTTTAGGTGCTATCCTGTCCAGATTCTTAAAACAGTCAATAGTGTTAGGAGAGCTTCACTGATTGAAGCTCTGACCTGATTATAAGAATCAAAAAGCTTTGGTGATTATCTAAAGCCTATAGGAACTTAATCACATTGCTTTATTTATGGAAATAAGCCAGGATTCCACAATCAGCTTTACAAATAAGATATCTGTAGATCAAGGGTTGAAAGAGAATAATGCAATCCTTCTTTTTAAATCAGACCTTCCTTTTAGAGCAGGCGGTGATGAATTTATGTTGCACCAAGTTCAGGAAGGATGTGAGGGGGAGGTCCTTGCTGCTATCATTAATGCTATTTCACAATTTCTGAGAGATGATACTAGATGAATCATGGTTGAGAATGTAAAATATCCAAATTACTTCAATACAACTAAATATTTCTTTCGTTAGGGTCTTATAAAGAGCCATTTTAGAAACATCTGGGTTCACTTTTAAGAGATGTCTCTATATAATTTTAAAAATTGAATTTTTATTTTAACTAAGTGTTCAAGGTTTTAGTTAACGCTAATCTAGCCTCTACTGACAGGTGTATATCACTATGCCTTTTTCTTCTTCTTCTTTTTTTTTTTTTTGGCAGTGCCACGTTGCTTGTAGGATCTTAGTTCCCCGACCGGGGATTGAACCCAGGCCCTTGGCAGTGAGAGCACAGAGTCCTAACCACTGGACAGCCATGGAATTCCTGTCCTTTTTCTTCTTGTTTAAGGCCAAGATTTGCTATGGATCCCACCCCTTCTGTCTGCCTGAGGTCACTTAGGGACCAGCAAACTATGGCCAGAAGGCCTGCTTCCACTCTTTTTGGTAAATAAAGTTTTATAGAAACACAGCTATATCCATTAGCTTATGTACTGTTTCTGGCTGCTTTGTGCTCCCATAACAGAGTTGAATAGTTGCAACAGAGACCTTGTGACCTCTGAGCCGAAAATATTTGCTATCTGATCTTTTACGAAAAAAATTTCCAAGCTCTCTTTCAGCCAAGAACATGCAGATCTCTTTCTACCTCACTAGCCCTTTGACTCTATAGAGCTTCTAGACCTTTCTAGTCGATTTCAATTCCCTTCTATTCAAACTTCTTGGAAAATACTAGCCACTCACTGGACTAGCCAGTCACTCCCTGTTTCCCATTCACTCCTCAATTCTGCATTCTTGTTTCTGCTCCTACTCTATTGCAGTTGCTGCTGTTTAGGCTAAAAAATTTTCCTTAATTACTGAATCAAATGGCCACATTTTTGGTCCTTTTCTATGACATTTGATTCTGGGGTCAGTGGTCCTCATGCTGGACTCTCTACACTCTAGGTTTCTGTGATGATATAGTCTCCTTTTTTAACTCTGACCTCTGTGGTATTGCTCCTTGGGCCTCTTTGAGGCTACATGTTAAATGCTATGACTCTATTTCAGACACCCATTAGCTGTCACTTGGACAACCTCAGCAAACTTCTAACTGGTTCTACCCTTCTGCATCACTGTCCTCTTTAAATCTTTTCTCATATAGAGTGACCCATATTGAAACCCAGTATCACCACTCCCCTGTTTACAAAACCTTAGAAATTCCCATTGCCTACAGCTACAACGAACAAGTCAAATTGCTGCCTTACCCAATGTTTCCGTCTGAGAATTGCCCAAGACCACTGTTTTATAACCTGGGTTATATCCCAATAAGAGCAAAACACATTGTAAACATAGAGTGGTGATAGAGAATGTTGGGTGAAGTAGTTCAGTATTTCACAGGGTTCCTAAGGAAGATGGGTAGGAGATGAGGAGGGAAGCTGAGTAGGGAGAGGCAATGAGGAACCTGGTGTGCTATGTTAGAGAACTTATGTTTTATTCAGTAGGAGCCACTAATTTTAAGTCAAATAGTATTGTCAGTTTTATAGTAAAGAAAATCCATTCTTAAAATTGCATAATATATCTGGAAAACAATTTTTATAATATTTATTAAGATAATTAAGAAATTACAGGGCTGAGCCCTTGTTACTTTAAGTAGGAGAGATTTGAACATACTTATGTGAACTACTAAACATGAAAAGGCTGAATTACAGGAGAGAGATGGGATAATTGATGGAATGATTTACCAGGAGGATAGGATGCCAGTTAAAGGATTAGTATATATAGAACAAGGAGCACCTCAATACTAGGTAGGAAGAAAGGAAGGGAGAATAGTGGGAATGTCTGTGATATCAAGATGGGCAAAGGAAACTGAAGGAATTCTCATGGGCTTTACTTAACTTGTGAACTAGGAAGCAATATGGTCATCTGAGAATGATGAGGGAAGTAATGGCAGACGGTGCTTAAATGAGATTTTGGAGTAACAGTTGAGGAAAATAGGAGCTAGAGATAAATGTGGAAAGACAGAAACAGAAGGATTATTTGGCAGTGTTAAAGATCACCTGAGATGGGATGTCATCAATTTCTAGTGACTTCAATAGAAAACTCTTCTGCTGATGACACTCAGCCAATCATAGGAGACTAAGGAAAGTGGGAGACGGCCATTTGGTTGGCACAGGCCTGGAATTTCATCATGTGAAGAGGCCACAGGTAAAGGGTATTGACAAGTATCATTTTTTTTTTTAACATCTTTATTGTAGTATAATTGCTTTACAATGGTGTGCCAGTTTCCGCCTTACAACAAAGTGAATCAGCTATACATATACACATATCCCCATATCTCTTCCCTCTTGTGTCTCCCTCCCTTCCACCCTATCCCACCCCTCTAGGTGGTCACAAAGCACCAAGCTGATCTCCCTGTGCTATGTGGCTGCTTCCCACTAGCCATCGGTTTTACATTTGGTAGTGTATATATGTCCATGCCACTCTCTCACTTTGTCCCAGCTTCCCCTTCCCCCTCCCCATGTCCTCAAATCCATTCTCTAGTAGGTGTGCATGTCTATTCCGGTCCTGCCCCTAGGTTCTTCATGAACATTTTTTTTTTTGATTCCATATACATGTGTTAGCATACGATATTGGTCCCTCTCTTTCCTACTTACTTCACTCTGTATGACAGACTCCAGGTCCATCCACCTCACTACAAATAACTCAGTTTTGCTTCTTTTTATGGCTGAGTAATATTCCATTGTATATATGTGCCACATCTTCTCCATCCCTACATCTGTCAATGGACACCCAGGTTGCTTCCATGTCCTGGCCACTGCAAACAGAGCTGCAATGAACATTGTGGTACATGACTCCCTTTGAACTATGGTCTTCTCAGGGCATATGCCCAGTAGCAGGACCACTGGGTTGTATGGCAGTTCCATTTCCAGTCCCTTAAGGAACCTCCATACTGTTCTCCATAGTGGCTGCATCAATTTACATTCCCACCAACAGTGCAAGAGGGCCTCCCCCTCTCCACACCCTCTCCAGCATTCACTGTCAGTAGACTTTTTGATGATGGCCACCCTGACCGGTGTGAGACGACACCTCATCGCAGCTTTGATTTGCATTTCTCCAATAACTAATGATGCTGAGCACTCTTTCATGTGTTTGTTGACAATCCACATATCCTCCCTGGAGAAATGTCTATTTAGGTCCTCTGCCTATCCCTGGACAGGGTCGTCTGCTTTCTTGACATTGAACTGCATGAGCTGCCTGTAAACTCTGGAGATTAATCCTTCATCAGTTGCTTCACCCGCAAATATTCTCTCCCATTCTGAGGGTTGTCCTCCCACTCTGTCTATGGTTTCCCTTGCCGTGCAAAAGCTCCCAAGTTTCATCAGGTCCCGCTTGCCCATCCTTGTCCCTATTTCCATTTCTCCAGGAGGTGGGCCAAAAAGGATCTTGCTGTGATTTATGTCATAGAGTGTTCTGCCTATGTTTTCCTCCAAGAGTTCCACAGTATCTGGCCCTACATCTAGGCCCTCAATCCATCCCAAGTTCATTTTTGTGTATGGAACCAGGGAGTGCTCTAATTCCATTCTTCCACATGTAGCTGTCCAGTTTTCCCAGCACCACTCACCGAAGAGGCTGTCTTCTCCTCTGTACACTCCTGCCTCCCTTATCAAAAAAAAGGTGACCATACATGTGTGGGTTTATCTCTTGGCTTTCTGTCCTGTTGCATTGACCTATATTTCTGTTTTTGTGCCAGTACCATACTGTCTTGATTACTGTAGCTTTGTAGTATAGTCTGAATTCAGGGAGCCTGATTCCTCCAGCTCCGTTTTTCTTTCTCAGATTGCTTTGGCTATTTGGGGTCTTTTATGTTTCCATACACATTGTGAAATTTTTTGTTCTAGTTCTGTGAAGAATGCCAGTGGTAGTTTGATAGGGATTGCACTGAATCTGTAGATTGCTTTGGAGAGTATAGTCATTTTCACAATTTTGATTCTTCCAATCCAAAAACATGGTATATCTCTCCATCTACTTGTATCATCTTTAATTTCTTTCATCAGTGTCTTACAGTTTTCTGCATACAGGTCTTTTGTCTCCTTAGGTAGGTTTATTCCTAGGTATTTTATTCTTTTTGTTGCAATGGTAAGTGGGAGTGTTTCCTTAATTTCTCTTTCAGATTTTTCATCATTAGTGTATAGGAATGCAAGAGATTTCTGTGCATTAATTTTGTATCCTGCTACTTTACCAAATTCACTGATTAGCTCTAGTAGTTTTCTGGTAACATCTTTAGGATTCTCTATGTATAGTATCATGTCATCTGCAAACAGTGACAGCTTTACTTCTTCTTTTCCAATTTGGATTCCTTTTATTTCTTTTTCTTCTCTGATTGCTGTGGCTAAAACTTCCAAAACAATGTTGAATAATAGTGGTGAGAGTGGGCAACCTTGCCTTGTTCCTGATCTTAGTAGAAATGGTTTCAGTTTTTCACCATTGAGCACAGTGTTGGCTGTGGGTTTGTCATATATGGCCTTAATTATGTTGAGGTAGGTTCCCTCTATGTCTACTTTCTGTAGGGTTTTTATCATAATTGGGTGTTGAATTTTATTGAAAGCTTTTTCTGCATCTATTGAGATGATCATAAGGTTTTTATTCTTCAATTTGTTAATATGGTGTATCACATTGATTGATTTGCGAATACTGAAGAATCCTTGTATTCCTGGGATAAACCCCACTTGATCATGGTGTATGATCCTTTTAATGTGCTGTTGGATTCTGTTTGCTAGTATTTTGTTGAGGATTCTTGCATCTATTTTCATCAGTGCTATTGGCCTGTAGTTTTCTTTCTTTGTGACATCTTTGTCTGGTTTTGGTATCAGGGTGATGGTGGCCTTGAAGAATGAGTTTGGGAGTGTTCCTCCCTCTGCTATATTTTGGAAGAGTTTGAGAAAGATGGGTGTTAGCTCTTCTCTAAATGTTTGATAGAATTCACCTGTGAAGGCATCTGGTCCTGGGCTTTTGTTTGTTGGAAGATTTTTAATCAAAGTTTCAATTTCAGTGCTTGAGATTGGTCTGTTTATATTTTCTATTTCTTCCTGGTTCAGTCTCGGACGGTTGTGCTTTTCTAAGAATTTGTCCATTTCTTCCAGTTTGTCCATTTTATTGCCATATAGCTGCTTGTAGTAATCTCTCATGATCCTTTGTACTTCTGCAGTGTCAGTTGTTACCTCTCCTTTTTCATTTCTAATTCTATTGATTTGAGTCTTCCCCCTTTTTTTCTTGATGAGGCTGGCTAACGGTTTATCAATTTTGTTTATCTTCTCAAATAACCAGCTTTTAGTTTTTTTGATCTTTGCTATTGTTTGCTTCATTTCTTTTACGTTTATTTCTGATCTGATCTTTATGATTTCTTTCTTTCTGCTAACTTTGGGGTTTCTTAATTCTTCTTTCTCTAAAAGAAGAAATCGGAAAAGATACTTGATATGATTTCAATTTTCTTAAATTTACCAAGGCTTGATTTGTGACCCAAGATATGATCTATCCTGGAGAATGTTCCATGAGCACTTGAGAAGAAAGTGTATTCTGTTCTTTTTGGATGGAATGTCCTATAAATATCACTTAAGTCCATCTTGTTTAATGTATCATTTAAAGCTTGTGTTTCCTTATTTATTTTCATTTTGGATGATCTGTCCATTGGTGAAAGTGGGGTGTTAAAGATTACCATTATGATTGTGTTACTGTCAATTTCCCCTTTTATGGCTGTTAGTATTTGCCTTATGTATTGAGGTGCTCCTGTGTTGGGTGCATAGATATTTACAATTGTTATATCTTCTTCTTGGATTGATCCCTTGATCATATGTAGTGTCCTTCTTTGTCTCTTGTAATAGTCTTTATTTTAAAGTCTATTTTGTCTGATATGAGAATTGCTACTCCAGCTTTCTTTTGATTTCCATTTGCATGGAATATCTTTTTCCATCCCTTCACTTTCAGTCTGTATGTGTCCCTAAGTCTGGTGTGGGTCTCTTGTAGACAGCATATATATGGGTCTTGTTTCTGTATCCATTCAGCCAGTCTATGTCTTTTGGTTGGAGCATTTAATCCATTTACATTTAGGGTAATTATCAATATGTATGTTCCTGTTACCATTTTCTTAATTGTTTTGGGTTTCTTATTGTAGGTCTTTTCCTTCTCTTGTGTTTCCTGCCTGGAGAAGTTCCTTTAGCATTTGTTGTAAAGCTGGTTTGATGGTGCTGAATTCTCTTAGCTTTTGCTTGTCTGTAAAGGTTTTAATTTCTCCATTGAATCTGAATGAGATCCTTGCTGGGTAGAGTAATCTGGGTTGTAGGTTATTCCCTTTCATCACTTTATATATATCCGGCCACTCCCTTCTGGCTTGCAGAGTTTCTGCTGAAAGATCAGCTGTTAACCTTATTGGGATTCCCTTGTATGTTATTTGTTGTTTTTCCCTTGCTGCTTTTAATATTTTTTGTGTTTAATTTTTGATAGTTTGATTAATATGTGTCTTGGCATGTTTCTCTTTGGATTTATCCTGTATGGGACTCTCTGCGCTTCCTGAACTTGACTGACTCTTTCCTTTCCCATATCAGGGAAAGGAAAATAATCTCTTCAAATATTTTCTCAGTCCCTTTCTTTTTCTCTTCTTCTTCTGGGACCCCTATAATTCGAATGTTGGTGTGTTTAATGTTGTCCCAGAGGTCTCTTAGACTGTCCTCAATTCTTTTCATTCTTTTTTCTTTATTCTGCTCTGTGGTAGTTATTTACACTATTTTTTCTTCCAGGTCACGTATCCGTTCTGCCTCAGTTATTCTGCTATAGATTCCTTCTAGAGAATATTTAATTTCATATATTGTGTTGTTCATCATTGTTTGTTTGCTCTTTAGTTCTTCTAGGTCCTTGTTAAATATTTCTTGTATTTTTCCATTCTATTTCCAAGATTTTGGATCATCTTTACTATGATTACCCTGAATTCTTTTCCAGGTAGACTGCCTATTTCCTCTTCATTTCTTAGGTCTGGTGGGTTTTTGCCTTCCTCCTTCATCTGCTGTGTGTTTCTCTGTCCTCACATTTTGCTTGACTTACTGTGTTTGGGGTCTCCTTTTCACAGGCTCCAGGTTCGTAGTTCCAGTTGTTTTTGGTGTCTGCCCCCAGTGGCTAAGGTTGGTTCAGTGGGTTGTGTAGACTTCCTGGTGGAGGGGACTAGTGTCTGTGTTCTGGTGGATTAGGCTGGATCTTGTCTTTCTGGTGGGCAGGTCTGCGTCTGGTGGTGTGTTTTGGGGTGTCTGTGACCATATTATGATTTTAGGCAGCCTCTCTGCTAATGGGTGGGGTTGTGTTCCTGTCTTGCTAGTTGTTTGGCATAGGGTGTCCAGCACTGTAAATTGCTGGTCGTTGAGTGGAGCTGGGTCTTGGCGTTGAGATGAAGATCTCTGGGAGATTTTTGCTGTTTGATATTACGTGGAGCTGGGAGGTCCTTGGTGGACCAATGTCCTGAACTCGGCTCTCCCACCTCAGAGGCACAGGCCTGATGCCCGGCCGGAACACAAAGACCCTGTCATCCACATGGCTGAGAATAAAACGGAGGAAAAAAAAGAAAGAAAGGAAGAAAAAATAAAATAAAATAAAGTTATTAAAATAAAAAATAATTATTAAAAATAAAAAAAATTAAAGTAATAAAAAAGAAAGAACGAAGAGAGCAACCAAACCAAAAAACAAATACACCAATGATAACAAGCACTAAAAACTATACTAAAAATAAAAAACAAAACAAAACAAAGAAACAAAAACAAAAACGGACAGATAGAACCATAGGACAAATGGTAAAAGCAAAGTTATACAGACAGAATCACACATAGAAGCATACACATACACACTCACAAAAAGAGAAAAAGGAAAAAAAAAAACTATATATAAAAAAAAAGGAAGAGAGTAACCAAATCAATAAACAAATCGACCAATGATAATGAACTCTAAATACTAAACTAAGTTAAACATAAAACCAGAAACCAGTCAGTCGCATACAGCAAACCCCAAGTCTACATTTGCTCCCAAAGTCCACCGCCTCAATTTTGGGATGATTTGTTGTCTATTCAGGTATTCCACAGATGCAGGGTACATCAAGTTGAGTGTGAAGATTTAATCCGCTGCTCCTGAGGCTGCTGGGAGAGATTTCTCTTTCTCTTCTTTGTTCACACAGCTCCCGGGGTTCAGCTTTGGATTTGGCCCTGTGTCTGCATGTAGGTCACCTGAGGGCGTCTGTTCTTCACTCAGACAGGATGGGGTGAAAGGAGCAGCTGATTAGGGGGCTCTGGCTCACTCAGGCTGGGGGGGAGGGAGGGATACGAATGCAGGGTGAGCCTGCGGCTGCAGAGGCCTGTGTGACATTGCACCAGCCTGAGGCACGCCGTGCGTTCTCCCGGGAAAGTTGTCCCTGGATCACGGGACCCTGGCAGTGGCGGGCTGCACAGGCTCCCGGGTGGGGAGGTGTGGATAGTGACCTGTGCTTGCACACAGGCTTCTTGGTGGCTGCAGCAGCTGCCTTAGCATCTCATGCCCATCTCTCGTGTCCGTGCTGATAGCTGCAGCTCGCACCTGTCTCTGGAGCTCGTTTAGGCGGTGCTCTGAATCCCCTCTCCTCACGCACCCCGAAACAATTGTCTCTTGCCTCTTCGGCAGCTCCAGACTTTTTCCCGGACTCCCTCCCGGCTAGCTGTGGTGCACTAGCCCCCTTCAGGCTGTGTTCACACAGCCAACCCCAGTCCTCTCCCTGGGATCCGACCTCTGAAGTCTGAGCCTCAGCTCCCAGCCCCCGCCCACCCTGGTGGGTGAGCAGACAAGCCTCTCAGGCTGGTGAGCGCTGGTCGGCACCAATCCTCTGTGCAGGAATCTCTGCGCTTTGCCCTCCGCACCCCTGTTGCTGCGCTCTCCTCCATGGCTCTGAAGCTCCCCACCCACCACCCCCTGTCTCCGCCAGTGAAGGGCCTTCCTAGTGTGTGGAAACCTTTCCTCCTTCACAGCTCCCTCCCAGAGGTGCAGGTCCCATCCCTATTCTTTTGTCTCTGTGTTTTCTTTTTTCTTTTGCCCTACCCAGGTACATGGGGAGTTTCTTGCCTTTGAGAAGGTCTGAGTTCTTCTGCCAGCGTTCAGTAGGTGTTCTGTAGGAGTTGTTCCACATGTAGATGTATTTCTGATGTATTTGTGGGGAGGAGGGTGATCTCCACATCTTAGTCTTCCGCCATCTTGAAGTTCCTCTGACAAGTATCATATTTGAGGCCCTGAATCACAGTGCCTAAGGCTGGCTGTAGATGGAGTTAACTTTCACAGATTCAGAATTATGACTGGTACACAAAGCATCAGCCCATCATGTTAATACTCTTCAGTGGTTCCTAATTGCTTTGCATGTTAATACAATCTATTGATAATCAGCTTTAATGTCCTCCAACTGTTAGCTCTCTTTTGTCTAACAGTTGTGGATGTTTTGGAAGGGAGAGTCTCAGGCAGAATTGGAATGAACTGTGAGGAACACCCCAGTTTATGGAGGCAGCCAACCTGCCTAACTCTGTGTTCCTTCTTTTTTTCTTCTGAAAATGTTTCCTTGTTTTCCACAAACTTCCTTCATTCTCTTCTACCTCAGAACCTTTTGTTGTTCGTTTACTTAGTCAATGAATATTTGAGTGATGTGTTCCAGGCACGGTCATTAAAGTTCAATCACCTGAGCTGGAATGTTTAGTCTTAGTATTTTTGGACATGGAAGAATTTGAGAATTATTCTTGGTTCTAACACGTTGGGAGCAACCAGTTATACCTGGGGCTTTTTCAGAGCTAATGGGTCATGCAGTATAACAAGGTGCCAAACACTCACAAGGAGAAGTAAGATAACTATATGACACCACTAAGGGCACACATCTCCTACTTGGAGGGAAAAGACTCATTTGCACTTTTAATCTCTTCCTCTTTTACAATCTCTCTACTGTGTATTATGAGATTTGGTGGCTGTGGTGATGGGGGTTTTAATCTATATAAAACTTTCTTAATGTTTATTTATCTGAGCTAGACTTGGAGAGAGCCCCTTCCCGCCTCTTCTCCCTCCAGACTACAAGTCCAGGAGGACATGAGTGGCACAGGGTCCTGCTCAAAAATACTTGTTAAATGAATTGATGAATCATGCTAACAGGTATCATGAGTCTAGTAAAGTGATCTAAGGCTCTGCAAGCCAAGACTGGGTTCTGTTAAAATCCAGTGACCACCCCCCAGGGGAACCACGGCTCCTGGGGAGTGAGGTTCCTGAGATGATTAATGCAAATTACCAGAAACTCTCTGTGGTGTAAACTTCAAACAGGTCAGCCATTCTCACACTCTCTAATGTGATTGGCTCCCTGTTCTTTCTCCACTTTCCATCTCAAATGTCCTCTAGGTAAATTGCGCCTGAGAAACTCATCTGAAGAATCCATATCATTACAAATTATTTCCTGCCTACCATTACAATCACTGTTAAAGGCTTTGCCTGCTTCTTTTACTCTGTTTCCTCATTCCCCAGTGCTATCAAGTTCCGGGAGAAACAGAATTGTGTGATGATGTGTTAATTATATTTTTATGCCTTAAATATCTAGTGCTTAGGACACAGCTTGGTTTCCTGCATATGTTAAAAATAAGCAAATGAACAAAACAAAAAGCAAGTAAACAAATAAAAATTACCAAGCGTTACTATATTCAGATCTTTGGAATACAGAGAAGCCATTGTTCTGCTGCCTATGTCTATAGCTATATCATACCTTTCTTTTTTATTTTTCCTCTCAATAAATGTAAGTCAACAATTGTTACCTTCTGGGACTTTCCTGGCGGTCCAGTGGTTAAGACTCGTGCTCCCAGTGGAGGGGGCACGGGTTCAATCCCTGGTTGGGGAACTAAGATCCCCCATGCTGGGTGGTGCGGCCAAAAGAATAAAATAAAATATCAATAGAAAGGTGTTATTAAAGATAGGATACGAAAATGTTTGAGAACTACAAAATTAAAATCTACTGGTACCAATGTGAAAACTCTTAAAAAAAAAAAAAAGTTACCTTCTAACATTCTATAGTTTTTTACTCAGTGGGTTTTGATAAATGATATAGCTTGGGGAGGTAATTTTCTTAGAGACCTTATTTAATTTTCATCCTAAACCTATGAGAGTATTATTATCTACATTTTGCAAGTGGGAGAGCAGGTTCTGAGAGGTTAAGGAACCTGATAATAAAAACAAGTATTGTGACAAAAGAGTAGCATTCAAATATATGATAATGCAAACTCTAGGCCAGGTAGGTATTGTCCTCACCACTTTAAAGACAGTTTAAATTCAGGGAGAGAAAGTATTCTGCCTAAGGCCACTCAACTAGTACTAGTGTGTGACAGAAGCTAGTGTTTCAGCTCGGTCTGTCTGACTGCATAGCGTGTTTTCCTGGCTGACTGGCTTGTTTAACTCAGGGCTTTTCTCCCAACAGGGGACCATTCGTGAGCAGATACGGCTGTATCTGTATCTTCCCTGTAACAGGAAGTTACTGGATACGATTGTATGCTGTCTTGTCCAATTATAAGACAATCAGTGCTGGGAACACCTTACCGGCTAAAAGTGAGTGTTAATGCCTCTGTTCTTTTACTGTCATAGTTTAGTCTTGGTCTCAGGAAAGTAAAACATGATAAACAAAAACAAGTAAAAATTCTATTGCTGCTTACTGCCTTTGCCTTCTTCCTTCTTTTCTGCTTAGCTAGTGCCGAAGTAATCACCTAATACACAACCCCCAGAAGCATTATGTTGACAGATCCTGATGTTCCATTTCTGTGTTTTCATTTGAGCTGTTCAATTCTATCTTCAGTCAAATGGAGATATGTTGTGAGAAATGCTGAGTGGAATTTTTCTAAAGGCAGTGAGGATCACAGCAACTACTTCTTGCTGACTTTCGGTGGGGAAGGAATAGCAGGAAAATAAAATAAAAATGAAAAATCGTTGTTTCTTCCATATTGCCATGTAAAGTTACTTTTCTAGCTGTGTTCTGTATACATTTAATCACATCAATCTAGCTGATGAAATAAAAGCTCTCCTCCTTTGGCCCCATGCTAATTATTCTTGTTAATTATTTTTTAATTATCTTTCTATCACTGCTTCTACAACAACTGTCATAATTTCCACCTCAGAGGCTCCAGACATGACATACCTATAAACGTGGTATAAAAGATGGTGACTGGTGTGTGAATGCTTTCAAAGGAAACATAGAAGGGAAATCAAATCCAACTGCATCTCCTACTGCATTAGTGTGGGTGAGCCTCTCAGATTGCTTCTGTTAATTATTCTTTATAGGAACACATACACACTAAACCCCTTAATTATTTGAGGGTTCATGTTACCTAGTTCATATCTCTGTATTTGTCAGGTGTCTGACAGCATGTTGGACAAAGCAGAGCTCAAATAGCCTGCTACATTGTCTAACCTTACTTCCGGAAATAAAAAAAAAAAAAGACAGGTAAGGCACCAATTAATTATGCAGACCTTTGATGTCTGCCATGTACTAACTAGTTCTTCTGTGTTGGAGTGAAGCCATTAGCACTATGCTAGGCACTCTGGGAGGGTACAAAGTCATTTGATTTCTGTTCTCTATTCTTTTTTTTTTTTTTTAAAGTAGCCCTTGAGTTGAATCTTCATTTATTTATTTATTTATTTATGTCTGTGTTGGGTCTTTGTTGCTATGCGCAGGCTTTCTCTAGTTGCGGCGAGCAGGGGCTACTCTTCGTTGTGGTGCATGGGCTTCTCATTGTGGTGGCTTCTTCTCTTGTTGCGGAGCGCAGACTCTAGGTGCGTGGGTCTTAGTAGTTGTGGCATGTGGGCTCAGTAGTTGTGGCTTGCGGGCTCTAGAGCGCAGGCTCAGTAGTTGTGGCACATGAGCTTAGTTGCTCTGCGGCATGTGGGATCTTCCCGGACCAGGGTTTGAACCCATGTCCCCTGCGTTGGCAGGCGGATTCCCAACCACTGTGCCACCAGGGAATCCCCCCTGTTCTCTATTCTTAAGTAATTTAAAATGTCAATAGCAAGGCAAAATATACACATGTGACATTAAAAAAAATTAGAGACCAAAAGAGTGAGAAAGAAGTCCAGAGGAGACTATCAGGGCAAAGTTTTCCTAAAAGACGTTTGGGTGGGAGGACATCATGAAGCATGGATAAAAATTTAGAGGGTTTAGTGGTGGCAGTGAACATGGGGTCTTCGGTGGGTAGCTGGTCTGATTGAAGACTGTGTGTAAGAATCTTATAGGTAAAGTGAACATATAGCATATATATCATATAAAGTATTATCCATTTGCTCAGAATATCCTTGGTCAAATTCCGTTTCAGAGGCCTGAAGCCCTGCAGTACTCACAATATAGTTAATAAATTTTTCTTCTCTGGTATGAGATTAGCATGTTGTACCTCAAGTCAGTCCCATCTGTGTGCTTGTTTTTTAGAAAGATAAATTTTGTATCACTGTCACAACTAGGATATATAATATTTATAAAGTTTCCTGCAAACTCTTTGTCGAAAAATTGGACCAACCTACTTGTTTAATTAATGTGAAAGATCAGGGAGGGAACTGCTGCTTAAAAATATTCCATATGAGATCATCATGTTTGCTTGAATGTCATCTCTGCTTATCATTTCTAAGAGAGATTATAAGGAGTTTGTTTCCCCCACTCCAATAAAGCAGACAGTCAATTGAAGGCAAGACTAGTGCTTACTCTCAAAGAGTTGGAGTATATAGTTATTCTTCAATATTATGAGAAAATTGATCATCTTTAAAGCACAGAGTCCAATACAGTGCTGTAATCCCTAAATGTCTTGAAATGGTTGAACAGTGAAATAACACTGACTGGCCTCCAGGTTTGTTCATTTTCTAAAGATACATCTTCATTGCCTTTTTTTCCAACAAGAATTAGAAGCCAAGCTTAGAGAAGAGTTACTCCTGATATTGATAATGGTATATATCATAGTTCATATGCATTGTCATATTTAATTCCCACATAATTCTACGAGATAATTACAATTATCACAATCATTCCTGCCCTTAGACATGAGTAAGAGGTGTACCCAGTCAATGCTCTGAGCCTTGGCAAACACTGCAAATCACAGATATTGAAACACAAAGAAAGTTCTTCCGTTTCAAGCTAAGGTTTTCTTTTATTTTTTTTCTCTTTTATGTTTGAAATTAATTTGACTACGCAAGAATTATGGGAAATAAACACATTAGCCAAAATGGCTGTCCCAGGCCAGAGGATGCTAGGCTGAGTGTGTGTGTGTGTGTGTGTGTGTGTGTGTGTGTGTGTGTGTTATCACATTTCCTGCCCTGGGAAACTAGAGAAAGAATTGGTGCTCTTGCTTACATCCAGCTGTCCAGACACCAAAGTGGGTGTCTAGGCAGACTAAGATCCCCATATAGCTGCATTCTCTTCCTCCCTATTTCACCCCCTCTCCTTGGATGGTCTAGTTTTGGTAGATGCTTAGAGTCTTCCACAAATGCTGAGTCAGAAGGATATCCCTCTGGCACTCCAATCATCAGCCAGAAGGCCTGGGAAGTTTCTACCTTTCTGGCCCCAGCAGATCTGTACTCCCACCCAGGCTTTCAGGGAGGCAGGGGCAGGCTCAGGGAGAGCAAAGTGCCTCTCTGGCCTCTGGGTGGTGAGCACATTCTAGAGGAGTAGACTTGAGGAGTAGGGGGGAGGTGGAGGCTGAGTGGAAAACAGGCAGGTAGGGGGCATAGTCTATCTGATAACTTTTAGGTATTTAGACATATGCTGTGTTGGCCCTCATTTGTCCTTTTGCCTTAGGCTGTGCTAATATTAGGGAAGACCTGTTCTCACTTCTACAGAGGAGCAAATTGAGGCTAAAAGGGATTAAATTAATTGCCCAATGGCTGGTAAATAACAGAGCTGGGATTTGAACACTGATCTGCTGACTTTAGAATATCAAATTTTGGGTAGAGTGGAGGCAGTTTATGGAGGGAGCACCTTTAAAAATGTAGGTTTATGTAATAAATGAAACTTCTTGTAGAAGTCTGAGGAGAAAAGCAACATGAGAAAATCTTGTCCTGGAAAGATTTGTCCCCTGGTCTAAAGGCTATTAATCTTAGATGCATAAGAATTGGCCTTGGTTCTTAATCTAAAGATTTCCAGAGGATTGTCTCTTGAAGCCTGATTCACTAAACGTTAATAGTTTTTACACATGTACACAACACAAAAAATTATCTCAAATTAAGAAGAGTAGGAAATTCAAAGTTAAACCAAGGGGAATAACATTCTTTATTGCAGTACTTCTCAGAGTCTTAGATTCCCTTATTTGGATTTCTATGGAGTAAATAACATGCGTAACTTCCCCAGACTGCTTGCTGATTGACCTGTTTTTGTGGAGCCCTTTACTGCTGCAGAAGTACTAGTTCATAGCCCCTCTCCTGCTGACTCTTCCACCGGAGGCAGTAGAGGGGAGCAGCCCAGTAGCTGCTGTGTCTGACCCATCGTGGCCAAAATTAATGGTTCCCACATCTGACTAGCACTCAGCCCTCTGGCAAGTGACGGAAAGACTGATGAGCACAGTTCTGCCACAAAACTAGTTTTCAAGTTATAGTGATGGTGCTGATAGCCAAGAGAACGGATCTGAACAAAAACTTAAGAATGCTTGCTTTTGTGGGTTAAGCTTCTAGGCTTTCCACATAAATGGAAAGTAAACTGAAAATGCAGTACCTTTATTTACTTTTATATTTCTGTTTTGGGAAAAATAGGAGAAGAAATGATCATCCAGATAAATTTGGACAAAGTCAGACAAGAAAAGGAAATGAAAATTATTGAGTGTCTGTGCCTGTAGGCGAGTAGTATTAGAAAGAAAACATCAACAGCATGGGTGACAGAAGAAAATTATGAGATACAAAGATTTTATATTAAAAAAAAAAAGCAGTCTTACTGCTGCAGGATAGCAGAAAAGTCTAGAACATGTTATTATGCAATGTGCTTGCAAATGGAAAGGGTAATGATGGGGTATAAATGGGAGTATTATTGACTAATTTTCATAAAAGAAGAATGAGATTAAGAGAATAAGTTAGTGCTTCTCTAAAAGGTTTAAAAATAAATCTACTAGAAGTAGGTATACTACAGACCTCTAGGACAAGAGATAAGGCAAAGAAATATGTGAAATAAGAGCAAAGAAGATAACAAGATTAGGCTTATGGGAGATTTCAAACTCCTTGTTGTGATGTGTGATTTGTGAAACTTTGAGACAAGGTTAGAATGAGGGAAAAAGACATGATGGATTTTCTAAATGGAGATCATAGATTTTTTTTTTTTCAACTTGCCAAGCCCCAACTGATAAGGGCTGCCCGACAAAGTTTGGGTAGGGTAAAATTTTCAGTCCAGCTATAAATAGGTGTCTAGAATTCCCATATACATCAGTAGAAGTATAAATCAGGACAAACTTTTGTAGAGTAGCATCTGTCCCCCCAAAATATTCATTGTGTTATGCAAATGTACAGCAGTAATCTCTGCCACAACAATCCCCTGAAGATCCCCCTAACATTCAGTATTATTCTCCAAGTAGTATTAGCTGGCATGCACAAAGTTCCTCATGGCAGCTGTGAAGAAGATGAATTCATCCATTCTGGGGAAGTCCCTGCTTGGGCATCAAGGTTATGGTCAGTAGGCTTTTCACAAGCTCCTGGATATTAGGAAACAAAGGAATCAAATTAAAAGAACAATGTAAATAGTTTATAAAGTAACTAAGTAGTTAACCTTGGTATGTGTATATATGTGTAATTATGAATATACTGCTGATTTTTATGTACTTTTTATACAGGTAAGCTTGTTTATTAACAATTCTCTCAGTAGAGACTGGTCACATCTTTCAGAATCCTGGGTGGGTGGGAGCCAAATTGCAGCCATGGTTCACAAATTTATGTCTTCCTCAGCCTCCTTGCATTTTGTTTCTGCTCACTGAGTTGGCTTTTTTTCCCTAAAATATCTAGCTCTGAAAATATTTTGACTCTGTAGCCCTTCAGACTCCTTTTTCATTTTATTTAAGCCTTGATTTTATTGTGCAAGTGTTTCTACTTACCACCATTGCTGCTAGACTATTGCTACTGCTAGTCATTTTCATTGAGCTCTGTTTATGCCATTTACTCATGTTATACTGTGGAGTTAGAGATATCTCTGTTTAGTCAGAAAAAATGGGAACTTCTGTCTGTTCCACTAAAGTTTTTCTGGCATAAAATTATGAGCTATCAATGTAACACTTTTTTCACCAAACAGCAAATTCAAACATGTAATTGCAAACCACATATATTCATTGACTTCTTGCTATGGGCCTAACACTAAGTAAAATGCAAGAAGAAAATATGTCTGCCTTCAAAAAACTCATAATCTAGCAGAGAAGCTAGGAACGAATTAAATAGTGTGAGGGCTATCATAGAGGTGATTGAATGCTCTCCTTGTCCTCTTTGACGGAACACTCTCTTGGTTTTCTCCCTATTTCTCTGGCTTCTGTTTATTTTTATTTTTCCACTGCAAACTTGTACTCTATGACCAACAATTTGGAGTTCCTCTAAGGTTGGTCGTAGCCCTCTTCTCTTCTTACCCTATGTATTCTCTTCCCAAGTTGTTTCTCTGTATCCATGTCTATTATTTTAATTTATATGCAGAAGACTCATACTTTTTCCCTTTACTAAAAACTCTACTCTGAGTTTCAGACCGATATATCTTAATTTTTGTATTTGACATCTCTCCAGGGAACCTCAAACTCAATATAATAAAAGACTGAACTCAATATCCAGTCCTCTCCCCCTCAAAATCTGATCACCCTCCAGTACCACAATGTCAGTGAATGGTACCAACATCAATTTCCTTGTTCAAGCTAGAAAACTAGGGACTATGCTTTGGCATCTCTTTTTATTTGTCTCCAATACTAAATCTATAATTAAGGTCTATTGGTTTTCCTTTCTAAATTTCTCTCACTTGTATTATTATAATAGCCTCCTTTCTCTACTCCCAGATCTATTTTTTCACACTGAAGCCAGAGTGATCCTTTTAAAACTCTAATCTTATCAGAGAATTCCCTTTTAAAATCTTTAATACTTTTCCACTGTTATTTTTTTAATAATAACCTTATCAAGATATAATTTACATACCATAAAATTCACCCTTTTTAAAGTATGTAATTCGGTAGGTTTTAGTATATTCACAGAGTTGTGCAATTATCGTCACTATCTAATTTTAAAATATCTTTTTCTTCTCAAAAAGGAAACTTGTATCTATTGGCAGTCACACTCCATTCTCCCCTTCCCTCAGCCCCTGACAGCTACTAATCTACCTTCTGTCTCTACGGATTTGCCTACTTTGTATATTTCATTAAATTAAATTATACAATCCCATTGCTTTTTGGATAAAGACAAAACTCATAAACCTTGGCTTTAAAACCCTCCAGAGCCTGGTCTCCATTTCTTCTTATGTCTCATCTCAAACTGTGTTCTCCTCCATCTCTTGAATCCATCACACTGGGCTTCTTTCTTTACTCCCCACTTACCATGCTTGCTTCCTACTGCTAACGGTTTTTGCATGTGTTGTTTTCTCTTTCTCTTCTTATCTAGTAAATTCTGCCTCATTGTTCAACCAAAGCTCAAATGTTACTCTTTCAGGATGGACGTTCCTGACCCTTCTGACTATATCAGATCTCCTAAGTACAGGGTCTGATGACACAGGGTGCTTCTACTTTACAGCATTTGTCACAGTTGCAATATTAATCAAATATTGTCATTATTTGATTATTGCTTTTTCTTTTTATTGCTTTTTCTTCACTAGTCCAAGCTCTGCTTTAGTATCTAGCACAGTCTGACCCATGGTAGGAGCTGATTAATGTTTACTTAATGAATGAATGAATAAAAAGATTTGTAGAAAATAGGTACTGAAGTTGAGCGGAAATTAGAAAAAGATGAAAAATGGAATGCAAAATTTGGTAGTGGGAGTATGCAGCAAATATTATCAGAATTGGCTCCTGGAATCCTGGGAAATAATTGTAGTTCCTCCTTCTGCACCTTCTTGCCTCACCTTCTCAGTCTGTAAAGTGAGAATTATATTTGCCTTCTTATGTCCCAAATTCAAAGACTCAAATGAGGTAATGTATTTAAAGAAGGTTTGTAAACCATATATCAGAGTTATTAAATTAAAAAGTGTTCTTATTAAATAATCAGGAAATGTATACTCGATAATCTTGGTTACTTATAGGATATAAAACTAGATTGTGTGGAAAATAGGGAGAATGATAACTTTTCCCATTTGTGTATGTAACACACATATTTGTCAGTTATAAAGATTAAATCTGTTTTCTTGATTGATGAAAATGTGAAAGACATTTTGCAATTTTATGAAAAAGAGAAGTGATTGGATCTAAAGTAAGAAAGATGACCTATGTGACAACATGACTAAAAGTAGGCAAAACAATGAACACTGGCAGAGATCTCTAAGATCACAACTATACCTGAACCAATAAGACGTTCAAGGTGAGTTTGCTGAGTTGGATAATGTGAGATTTAGTTAGGAAGAAAAAACAAATGCTGTATATGAAAATGGATGTTTCAGTTGAAAACCCTATTTTTGTTTCATATTGTTGATTAAATATATTATACACTGTAATTCAAGTATTCCTCTGAGTTCTGTGTGATTAAAAACTCATCATGGGGGCTTCCTTGGTGGCACAGTGGCTGGGAGTCTGCCTGCCAGTGCAGGGGACACAGGTTCGTAGCCCTGGTCTGGGAAGATCCCACATGCCACGGAGCGACTAGGCCCGTGAGCCACAACTACTGAGCCTGCGCGTCTGGAGCCTGTGCTCCGCAACAAGAGAGGCCACGATAGTGAGAGGCCCGCGCACCGCGATGAAGAGTGGCCCCCGCTTGCCACAGCTAGAGAAAGCCCTCGCACAGAAACGAAGACCCAACACAGCCAAAAATAAATAAATAATTAATTAAAAACTTTAAAAAAAAACTCATCAGTAGGTTGTGTGGGATAAAAAAGTTTATGTGCAGACCAATCAGAGTATCCTGGAGAGGGGAAAAATTGGTGTTAGCACTAAATACAGTGCCTGTTTAATAAATGTATATATAGATATGTTATATATGTTGATATGTCATTTCTATGGTCTTAATGTTTGATTTGGTTATACATCCTAGGAGCAGAAAGACCATTTATGAACACTTAAATTCCTACTATTATAGAATTTTAGGATAGGTAGGGCCTCAAGCATTATCATGTTATAATCCAAGGAGTATATGACTCTCTTACAGGTTTATAGCTAGTTGTTAGTGGCAGAAGTAGGCCTAGAGCACAGGCATTGAGATTTCCAATCTAATGTTGTTACTTTACTACTGTCACTAAGACAGTAACTTAAATTATCTTCTTGGTTCCACCCTATATGTGGCTATCTTTATTTCTAGCTCTACATCCAGAGATTGGCTTGTTTACATTTCCACTTACAGGCCATTGTGTAAGGGCGTCTAATCTAGTTCCAGCATTATTACCCTTTGAATGTTAGGACTATCAAGATTAATGCCCATTGCATAATTATACAGGGTTTTCATGTCTAAGAATTTATAAGAAGCCAGTCTTTAAGTTCACAGAGAAGCCTCTTGGAATGGCAGAACTATGAAAAAGTCAGGGGAGCCAATGTTTAATGCCTGTAAGCATAATATTTGATTTATAAATACAAGTGGGAAATCAAGAATGTGCATATGTTTGAGTAAAATAAAAAGCATGAAAGAAAAAGACATGGATCAATACAGAGAAAAAACTAATGCTTAATCTTTTTCAAGTGAAAAAAAAGAGAACTTAAATAAGTTTTAATTTGTACATTTGGAGTATTCCATAAAATAGCCCCTTCATAGAATTAAAATTGGCTGGTATGTAAAATAATCAACCAGAGGACAAGTATTTATTCTAAATTAAAGGTATGATCAGTAAAATAAAAATCAAATAGAAGGGTTAAAGGATAAAGTTGGTAAATTGTTGATAAGGTAGAAGAATAAAGGCAAAGAGAAAAAGGGAGAGGTATAGAGGGCAATCTAGGTGGTCTAATATTTATCTAATAGGATTTACAATAAGAAGAGAACAGAAACAATGGGTAGGAGGGAATAATACAAAAAGACTGCAGGAAGAGTTGTCAGAGATGAAGAACTTTTAAAAGAGTTGATTAATGACCAAATGGAATGAATGAAGCTATATACATTCTAGACCTAACTTAATGAAGGCTTACAATTTAGAATATAAAGAAGACATTCAAAGCTTCCAGGGAATATGAAACAATTTACAAACAGAGGGATGTGAATCTGATTGTTGTCAGACTTCTCACCAGCAATATATATTAGAGGCCAAGAAGTAAAATTTTGAAATTCTGAACAAAATTATTTTGAACCTAGAAATCTTACCCCAGCTAGTCTATCAGTTGAGTGTGAGGACAAAAGGAAAACATATTAAAACATGAAAGAATATTACTTACCGTCAACTTTAAAAATAGAGTTAAGAACATATGCCAACAAAACATAAACAGAAATGAAGCAAGCAGACAGCATGGAAATAAAAAAAAAATAGGATTGAACTTGGAATACTAAAAAAAGAAATGTCAGAATGAAAAATGTGCATCAACTTTAGAAAATATAGCAACAGGCTTCTTTGTGTAATTAATTTCTAAGTTCATACCATTGTGGTTGGAAAAGATACTTGATATGATTTTAATCATCTTAAATTTATTAAGACTTGTTTTGTAACCTAACCTATGATCTCTCCTGGAAAATGTTCCACATGCACTTGAGAAGCATGTGTACTCTGCTGCTTTTGGATGGAATGTTCTGCATATATCTGTTAAGTTCATCTGGTCTAACATGTCATTTAAGACCAATATTTCCTTATTGATTTTCTGTCAGAATAATCTATCCATTGATGTAATTGGGGTACTAAATCCCCTGCTATTACTGTATTGTATTTATCATGTACTTAATTACACAAAGCAAATTGGAAAATTCATAAATACGTGGAGATTAAGCAGCATAATATTGAACAACCAATGGGTCAAAGAAGAAACCAAAAGAGAAGTTAAAAAATACCTTGAGACAAATGAAAATGGAAATACAGGTTTCCTCCACTTTTCAAAAGTTTACTTTATGCCACTTCATTTTTATGAAAGACCTACATTCGTTTTTGTTTCGCTAACAGAAAGAAATCTGAAGAGGATTTTTGCTCTTACAAAAAAAAAAAAGATAATTGTTTCTTTGCTTTATGCTGTTTTAGCATATGAAAGCTTTCATAGGAATGCTCTAGTTTTGAATAGCAGGAGAAATCTGTATAATATACCAAAATTTGTGGAATGCAGGAAAAGCTACATTTTAAGTTCCAAGAGGGAAGTTGATAGTGATAAATACCTACCTCAAGAAACAAGAAAAGCCTCAAATAAACAACCTAAACTTACAATTTACAAGGAACTAGAAAAAGAAGAACAAACGAAGCCCAAACTTAGAAGAAGGAAGGAAATAACAAAGGTTAGAGCAGAAATAAATGACATAGAGACTAAAAAGACTATAGAGAAGATCAAGAAAACTAAGAACTAGTTTATCAGAAAAGATAAACACAGTTGGCAAGCCTTTAGCTAGACTCACCAAGAAAAATAGAGAAAGGACTCAAATCAAATCAGAAATGGAAGAGGAGATATTACAGCTGATACCACAGAAATACAAAGAGTGATAAGAGACTGCTATGAACAATTATATGCCAACAAATTAGACAACCTAGAAGAAATGGATAAATTCCTGAAAACATAGAACCAACAAGACTGAATCTTGATGAAATAAAGAAGTCTTAAGAGACTAATTACTAGTAAGGAGACTGAACCAATAATCAGAAACCTCTGAACAAACAAAAGTCCAGGACCAGGCAGCTTCACTGATGAATTTTACCAATCATTAAAGAAAAATTAATACCAATCCTTCTTAAACATTTCCAAAAAATAAAAGAGGAAAAAATGCTTCTGAACTCATTTTATGAGGTCAGCGTTATCCTGATACCAAAACCAGTCAAGGACACCACCAGAAAACAAAATTACAGGCCAATATCACTGATGATTATAGATGAAAAAATCCTCAACAAGTTAAAAGCAAATTTTACTGAATTCAACAATACATCATGAAAAAGTGGGATTTATTCCAGGGATGCAAGAATGGTTCACCATCTGCAGATCAGTCAGTATGATACATCACATTAACAGAATGAAAGATAAAAATCTTATGATCATCTCAGTAGTTGCAGGAAAAGCACTTAACAAAATCCAATATCCATTTATAATAAAAACTCTCAACAAAGCAGGTATAGAGGGAACATATCTCAACATAATAAAGTCCATATATGACAAGCCCTCAGATAATATCACACTTAATGGCAAAAAGCTGAAAACTTTTCCTATAAGATCAGAAACAAGACAAGGATACCCACTCTTGTCACTTTCATTCAACAGAGTATTGGAAGTCTTAGCCACTACAATCAGACAAGAATAAGAAATAAAGGGAATCTAAATTGGAAAAGGAGAAGTAAAATGGTCACTGATGACTCAATCAAAAAGCTTTTGGAAATAATAAATGAATTCAGTAAGGTTGTAAGATACAAAATCTATACTTAAAAATTTGTTGCATTTTGATACACTAATAACAAACTATCAGAAAGAGAAATGAAGAAAACAATTTCATCAAAAAGAATAAAATACCTAGGAATAAATTTAGCTAAGGAGGTGAATGACCTGTACATTAAAACTATAAGACATTAATGAAAGAAATTGAAAAAGACACAAATAAATGGAAAGATATTTCATGTTCATGGGCTGGAAGAATCAATACTACTGTTAAAATGTCCATACTACCCAAACAATCTCAGAGTCAATGCAATCTGTATCAAAATTCCAATGGCATTTTTCACAGAGATAGAAAAAATAATCCTCAGATTTGTATGGAACCATGTAAGAACTTGAATAGCCAAAACAATCTTTAGAAAAAGAACAAAGCTGGAGGCATCACACTCCTTAATTATTTCAAACTATATTTTAAAGCTATAGTAATTAAAACACTATGGTGTTGCATAAAAACAGACACATAGGCCAATGGACCAGAATAGAGAGCCCAGAAATAAACCCATTCGTATATGGCCAATTAATTTACAACAAAGAAGCCAAGAATATATGATGGGGAAAGGACAGTCTCTTTAATAAATGGTGCTGGGAAAACTGGACAGCTGCAAGCAAAAGAATGAAACTTGACCATTATCTTACACCATACACAAAAATTAACTCAAAATGGATTAAAGACTTAAACCTGAAAATTTAAGACTCCTAGAAGAAAACATAAGTAGTAAGCTCCTTGACATAAGTCTTGGTGGTGAGTTTTTGAATCTGACGTCAAAAGAATAAGCAACAGAGTAAAAAGAAACAAGTGAGACTACATCATACTAAAAAGCTTCTGCACAGCAAAGGAAACCATCAACAAAATGAAAAGATGACCTACTGAATGAGAGAAAATATTTGCAAATCATGTATCTAAGTGGCTAATATCCAAAATATATTAAAAACTCATACAACTCATTAGCAAACAAACAATTCAATTAAAAATGGGCAGAAGATCTGAATAGATATTTTTCCATAGAATATACACAGATAGCCAACAGGTACATGAAAAGATGCTCAAAATTATTAATCATTGGGGAAATGCAAATCAAAACCACGATGATATCACCTCACACCTGTTAACATGGCTATTATCAAAAAGACAAGAAATAAGGATGCTGGCAAGGATGTGGAGAAAAGGGAATTCTTGTGCACTGTTGGTGGGAACGTTAATTGGTACCGTCACTGTGGAAAATAGTGTGAAGTTTCCTCAAAAATAGAACCACTATATGATCCAGCAATTCCACTGCTAAGTATTTATCTGAAGAAAACAAAAACACTAACTTGAAAAGATATATGCACCCCAATGTTCATTGCAGCATTATTTACAATAGCCAAGATATGGAAACAATTTAGAGTCCATCAATGGATGAATGGATAAGAAATTATATATGTATAGTATATATATTATATATATATTGCATACATATACAGTATATTATATTGTCTATGTAAAAAATGGAAAAAAATGAAATTTTCCACCTGCAATATATGAATGAACCTCAAGGGCATTCATTATGTTAAGCGAAATAAGTCAGACAGAAAAAGACAAGTACCATATGATCTCTCTTGCAAGCATGCGGAATCTAAAAACACACAAACAAATAAAACCCAAGCTTATAGATATGGAGAACAGATGGGCAGTTGCCAGAGGCAGGGGGTGAGGGGTGGGAAAAGTGGGTACAGGGGGTCTAAAAGTAAAAAAAGAAGACAGATGAGGTTCTGTCAGGATTAAAGTTTATCATATCTTTAATTTCCATGTATAAATACATAGGGAGAAACAGGCTTTATACCCAATGGGGAAAAGAAATAAAGAATTATCATTACTGTAAGCCTTCTGAAACATTATTAATCTGGTCTGTGTGTGAAGTGAGGCTGCAGTGATACCACACAGGGCAATACCATGTGGCCTCATCACATGAGTGAAAAAAGAAAAGATAGCAGTAGGATTTTAAGAATATTGTTTTCAAGAAAAAAAAATTTCATTCAACATATTTAATTGATTAAGAAGATGGATGACTTAGTTATTTGGCCAAGGAGGGAGACATTTCTTTTGGTAAAGAAGAAAATAAATGAGAGAGTGGGTGGGGGGAAACATTAGGCTTTCAAAGGAAATCAAGCAAAGGGCTAACAAAAAGTTCATCCTAGATATAGAAAGCAATTGAGTAACTAAGAGTTTAAAATAAATAACTCATTTGACCACGAGCCTTTAATATTTTCCTTCCAGAGGCAGTGGCTTTCTGAATAAAATTACTTGTCTTTTTGTAATTTGCCCAGTCACTATACTGGGTTCGGTAGTGAATAATATTCACATAATGATAATATTAATGGTTTTCAATTTTTAGAATTGAAACTTAATTTTAGTTTTAAAACCATGAGATTTAATTATAGTTGTATAAAAGAATATAAATGTTATAAACTTTGATAGTGGAAAAGCAATGGTATATGATGACAAAAGCTGGCCGGTTGAAGCATGGGAGGGACAACTAGAGAGTGATGTAGCAGTGATAATTTCTTCATTGTCCAGAGTAGAGAGCTAAATGAGTCTGTCTTAAGTTCTATCTCGGTTCAGGGGCTAGCTTGGTCATTAACTACTTCATAATTCAGACCAAGTAAAAATCACTCTGTGATAACATTTCAAGCATAAAATAAAGATTTTGGAGTATATAATACCCATGGTCATTGAAATAATATATCAATTCTAGACATATACTTTTAAATAGCAATCTGAGGTGTAAAAGAAAAATCTCTAAATAAAAATTTAAAACTAGCAAACTGACTAGTACTCCTAAAAATACTGGAAAAATACTTAAAATATTACATATATATATATAAAACAATGTGTATGAGACTGATAACAAAGTGTACTTGAAGTATTTATCAAAGAAGACAATATTATAATCATAGAAGCTAACATTGATTGAGCATCTGGGTGCTAGGTATGTTGTAAGTAAATAATATATATGGCACAGAATAAATGCACGTTCATAGTTATCACCAGAATTTGAAAGGATGGAAGTGAATACTAGTAAAGAAGTGGTGTATGGTTTATGCAAGGTGTTTATGATTCAAAAGAAAATGAATTTAAAAAATAAGTTGGAAAAATATTGACTTTGTGGAAAACCCTTTCCTTGACAGCATAAACACAATAGGAAATACTCAGGAGGAATGTAGGAGCAGAGAAGAGAAGTGACACTACAGAAGCACACCAGTGAGATGATAGATAAGGG
Organism: Balaenoptera ricei; assembly: GCF_028023285.1. Taxonomy (NCBI): domain Eukaryota; kingdom Metazoa; phylum Chordata; class Mammalia; order Artiodactyla; family Balaenopteridae; genus Balaenoptera; species Balaenoptera ricei. The sequence goes on along the minus strand of NC_082650.1, from coordinate 42,041,189 downwards.
ATGACGGTAGGATCAAATTACCATAGTGTTTACATTCAGATTCCCTCTGGCTATGTTTAAAAAAGTTAAGTAACTGTTTTTAAAAATTTTTTTAATGTAAATATTTATACTGTGACAGAAATTATATCTTTGGTAACCATTTAAAATTCAGATAGAAAAAATTAGAAGTCAGTTTTATGTTTGAGGGAATATGAAATTATTCGGTATTATGTGTTGTAACACAGGCAAATGTGTGAAGATCAGTTCAATAGCTAACCTTTAATTTCTCTTCCAATTTTTAAATTCTGTGATTCAAGGCACATTTATTTAATAATACATAAACAAACTCTTAACAGTTTAAAAATGTACATTTTTTTCTTTGATCTCATATTTCCATTATATTTCTTACTCTAATATAATGTACTTTTATACTTCTGAAAGTCTTTTATTTGTCACCTATCATATTTCTCTGCAACAAACAAATTTGTCTGTATAAATTAAAATTTAATTGTTTTTTATTTTTCTGACCATAAAGCTCTAAGTGTTAAAAAAATTCTTCTAGATTGAATTTCATGAAAATTATTATTACTACCCAATTGATCAAAAAAAATCATACTATAAATTTTAATACTTATTAAATGCAAAAAGCAAAATATTACTGAAAATTAATCTCTTAATAAGAATAGCTTATTTTTTCCTGGATGAATATTAGTTTTAATGTAATTGAGGCAAAGTTCAACATCAATTATATTTATATTTTTATATTTTATATATATATGTAAGCACTGAGAAAACATTATAAATAAGAAGATAAAAATGGAAGTTTTAGTATAGTAATGTCACTCAATTCTTTGAGTTCTTTCTGAGTTCTGTGCCAAAAATTCATATAGTGATCTATCATCAAAAATATTTTTATTAATCTACCAGCTGACAATTTAATTATGTCCTCTTCAGTTTTGATCCTGACTTTCAAAAGGATTTGTCACCCTGTCATTAGTCATTTTCTTTCTCAATTTATAGGCAGTACACCAAAAAGGCTTTACTGAGATGTATTCAATCACTATTATTGTTAATTCTGATGCACATTTACCAATAAACAGTTTTGATAAAACACTTTCATTTCATGCACTTTAAATATACTATTGTTAAAATCTCAGAACTACAGAATTAACTAATTTATGGGAAATATTTAAGTTGCTTATTTGGCAAAGCCAGTCCTGAAATCAAATCAATCAGCCAAATCAGATTTACTGTCAGAAAAAGTTTGACTTCACTTCTCAATTCAATTACAAGTGTTATTACGTGTCTTCATGAAATCCTCTCACATCTGAATTATAATTCTGAGAGAGATAGTCATAGCAGTGAGCCCTGCCAAGACTCTATTGCTTGGATGGAAAAAAATGCATAAAAAAGTAAAAAAACAAAATTACTAGTCCCAGACAAGCATACCTCTAGAATTTATGGAAGCCTGGCTCCAAGAGTTGGGAGAAAAAAAAGAGATAGGCACATCACAAAACCAGATACTCTTAAAGGGAGATGAGGTCCTCTAGAAAGGAACAATGTGAAAATCTGATAGTAAAATTGCTAATTATCCTTAGAAAAAAAATAAAGGGGAAACAACCAAAGAAATCAATGACACTTCACAGAAAATGCTGTGATGATTCAGGTTCTAAGGGACCCCGAAGATGGAATGCCACATGCATGTTAAAGAGTGGCAGAAGTCTGAAAGAATATGAAAGCAGGCAAAAGGCTAGAATAGTAGAGAATTATAAAAGACTGCTACAGAGGGCAGGGAGCAAGATGGACAAGGATGAGGCAGCCCACTGTTTCCCTAGGTGGTGTGTTACTCAAGATGGTAGATACTTCTCTACTCAACATATTCAAGATTGCTCTTGAAAATTAGTTTTCCAACTGGAGAAGTAGAATTAAAGTCTGAAATGTATGATGAAACAATAAATGACACTGGTCACCTTTATACAAAAATCATCTTAATTCCAATAAATGACCTTATAGTCTACTGAAAGGACTTGTAAACATAGTTGCAGAATATCTATCAGCAATATTGAATAGTCATGATTAATTGGGAGACAACACATGAAGAGACTGATACTTTTCTAAAAAAGTATATCAAAAAGTCTTAAAAATTGGGTGTTGATATACTTAATGTCAATGCTAAAAACTGTCTAGAACTAAAAACTATTATAAATAGTTTACTAAAGATCTCTTAGAAAAATGCTCTTCTCTCTCTCTCCCTCTCTCTTTCTCTCTCTCTCTAGGAATAGTCAGAATCTTCAGGTAAAAAACAAAGGGAAACAGATGTCAAGTCAAAGTAAGAAAAATTTCCCTAAGATTTACAGTGGTCCAAACCTGAACCAACATCACAATCATGCTCTCAATACCTGCAGTGGACAGACTGAAGCAAGGTCATCATCATAGTCAGAAGGGCAATTGAGGGGATTCTTTTGGGGTGGGATTGGATTTAGGTGATCTCAGGTTTTGGCTCCAATTGTTAGTTCCTTAGAATTCTATTCATATGTCTTGGGTGAATGGAATAGACCTGCTTAAAAAGCACACATTTCTTTGAATGCTTTCTAGGTTTCTCCATTAGCACTTAGCAAGAGATGGTGTGAGTTAGTAGTTCCAGAGGAGTGTGGAAGAACACATGTGCATCATTGGTGAGGGTAGGGATGGAGAAGGAACTGCTCTCTACTAAGCTGGGCTGTGTGGATCACCAGCGGGATCTACAGGGAAAACCAATGGGAGGCAGGGCCTAGATTCTCTGGGGTTAAGATTTATCTGCCTCACATATGGTCTCTGGCAGGACCCTGCTGTTTTTGTGGATTTGGAGGCCGAGGACAGTTTGGGAAATACCTGAATCACTGACAAAATCTCCCTCTTTTGTTTGCTGCTATTGTGTTTACCCCTCACTCCAACTGAAAAGAAAAAGTCAGTTATGTGTTTCATTGATCATTCCTCGTGCAGAGAGACCTATATTGGCCTCATCCCCACTGTTTTTATGGTCTTCAGTTTCAGCCTTTTGGGAAAAGGGGGACTATCCAACTTCCCTCCACATTTTGATTATATGCAGTTGTAGAAATTCATTAGTTTTCCATGGGAAAAATTATTTGAAAATTACAAGCCTTGTTAAAAGCAGATATGGAGTAGCTTATAAGAAAGCTCTAAGGTGTGTGTGTGTTCTGTGTGTCTGTGTGTGTCTGTGTGTCTGTGAATATTGAGATGAATAGTTTCAGGCATCCATTAAAGTGAAGCTGCATTTTTGTGTGTGCGACAGACCCTACTCAGCAATCTCTTAGCTTCCTTTTACTTACTTACAAACCAAAAGCTTCAGCTGTTTTATTAAAGACTGGGTGTAAAAGCTGAAGTGCTTTGCCAACACAGACATCAAAGGGTCCTAAGTGTACTTTTCCCCATATGTTTTAGATAGTTTTTCCCTTCATGCCTGATATCAGTAAGAGAGGGTGCTAGAATGTAATACCTCACACCCTGAAGATTAAACACCTTCTCAGCTGGTATTTCTTTTTCGACTTCATTTCCTGCCACTTTCTATCATAAGCACCTTGCACCATGTCATGGTTCTGTCTGAACAACGAGACTATGTTTTTCAGAAGCATTTTTCCGCAAATAAGTAGTCTCTGCCTTGCGTTTGACGTGAGCTTAGTTGCTGAATGAATTGCTTTGTTGGACAGCGAGATAAGATTATAATAGAGTCTGTAATAACGATGCCAATCACGAATGGCAGGAAGGCTGTTATTCTTGGACTGTTGTATTTGTAAATCATGCTAGCTGTCCCACGCCTTAATCTAAAAATGCCACCTTGTCAGTGGTAGAGGCTTACAGTTTTAGTTCCCAAGAAAAATATTTCATAAAGAACATCATTTTCTTCTTCATTGTGTAATAAAAAAGTTCCAGGGAAGATTCATATTATCTAAAGAATCACTCAGGTGGCATTTTCACTTCTGTACCTAACCCTGTATGAGTCAGGCAGTTATCACATTCTCTTATGTGTAGAATGATTCTTACTTGTATTGGAGGTTGTTGTTGTTTTGCTTTAGTTTTCTTTTTGCTTGAATTGGAAGCACATGTTCTAAGATGGGCTAAGGAGTGTGTTTGGGAGCTCTGTGGCCAGGGGACAGACCTCTAAGGAGGAAGAGGCAGGTTGGAGGACCAGTTCGGGGTGAGGAATCAGCCCTTCAAAATAGGAAGACTTGAAGTTAGGTATTAAAAAAGAAAAAAAAGGGAAGTGTTTCCAAACATTCTGTACATCTTCATGGAATTGATGTGTTCTTAAGGGTAAAACACCAAACAGAATAAATCAGATTTTGTGTTTCATTTGCCTTATATTTTCAGAGGTGTTTCATTTTTTTTTCCTGAGAAGGTAGCTTCTTATATTTTGGTTTTAAATTTTTCTGTCCCTTTGCTATACACCCCAGTGACTAAAAAGCAGAATAGTCACCATTTTGTAGCTATAAAGGGACTGTGGACTATTCCTCTATAAGAAAATGACCTATTTCAAAGTATGTTCCTATGTAAGGTCTAATTGTGAATTTAGGAATCTAAAAGCCAGAAATAGTAGCTAATATTTTGTAAATAACCACTTAAATGAATCAATATTTAAGGGGACACTTTAGGAAAATTATAAGGAAATTATAGGCAAATTTGGATTTAGAAAGAACATCAGATTATTTCACTCCATCATCGCAGTTGAAAGATAAACAAAATGAGGCTCAGAGAAATTAAAAATGTGTCGTAAATATTGTTGAATGAGCTAGCTGTGAAATCCTGGTCTCTTGAATGTCATTTCTGGAGCTCTCTTAAATATGCTTGGTATCTCCTGTAATATAAGTATTCATAACCAAATCTACCTATTTTGAAATACAAGATTTTTTTCCAAACCAGAAAAATGTCTTTAATCGTAAATTGTCAATTGTAATAAAGTAGCAAAAAAATCTAAAATATGACTAATTTCCTCAATCAAAAAAGAAGTTCTAAAAGGTTAAACTCATTTGAAAGAACAGCATGTCATAAAAGGATTTATTATATATCATAAATTTTAATTATAAAACACTTTCACAGATGTTTTATGTATTCTTTGTTAAAAAAAACCTGTGAGGTGATTGACTATTAACTGCATTTTGCAGATAAGAATCCTGAAGCTCAAAATTGAAGAGGTACATCTGAGACAGCAGGATTGGGTGGTAGGTCCAGGTCTTCTGACGGCAAATCCCAGCGCTCTTGTCACTACCTCCTAGTTTGTTCCTCAGTAGATAATAGACCCACTCTTCTTCACCTGCATTCATTATCTCTCAAATTTCATTCCAGTTCAGGAAATAATAATGAGAATTTTTTAAAACCAAAGAGGTTGTAGTAGGGAATTTCCGAAATAATGTTGCAGCTGAGGAAATCCACCTAGAAAGACTAGTTAGAAGGGCAGCATGCTGTTCTGCTGGACCTTGGGATGGGTAGCGGCAGCTGGCATGCTCCCGCCACCTCCTACTGGCTCTCAAGAGCCAATTGTTAAATTTACAGTGATTTTGCTGTTTGTTAAATAGCCATTATTAAAAATGAAATTGCATAAACTTATAACTGAGCATTATGTTAAAAACAGATATAGTAAATATGAAAGACTTGTCACTTCTTAGTTATTTTACTACATTTTACTATTATCTATGTTTTTGACGTTATTTACATGTCTGGTATCTGTATGGTGGAAATGCTCTGTAATGCTATCTGCTCTTCCCAGTCCTGCACTGGTAGTTTGGAATCAACTATGATGGAAATATTTATACCATGACAATCACAAATGCTAAAAAATTATTGATTTGTTCATTGTCTAGACTTAAAAATATTAATATTTTTAATATTAGCGATGCAGATTAAATTTTAAATCATTTTGTATCTGCAGCCGTTACATTGTAAATAGCACATAAAATTGAGAAAATATTCTTTTAGTGTTTGAAAACTGCTATCTGATTTAGCAAAGAAATTACTCATGTCATTGAAAACTAAATGAAGTCTGACAGACATCCTTCTTGTTTTACTTTAGACTCACCTTATAATATAAAAAATATATATATCAGCCAACATCTGTGTCAGAACTACACTCATTTGTCAATGAGTGGACATTGACATGAGGACTTCTTTTTTGAATAAGATTGTAATCAAACATTTATACATAGTCCAATTTTGTGGCATTATTTTTGGGAACAGAATGAAAATGAAACTGATGGTGGATTTTATAGGAAACAGCAAGCCGCAGTGAAGTCATTGGAATGGAATTTACGATGATTATTATTATTATATATTTTATCGTTATTTGTAAATCATGTTGCTATATGTTTTTAAAGCAGTGAAATTTATAATAATTTTTTTTCTTGGAGAGTCAGTTGTTGAACCCTTGTCAGCACACCATGGATAGAGGGCATGGTTTGTTGGAAAGATGAGTGCTCTTTGCAGACGAGAATGCAAGAGAAATCCATTCTTGTCCCTTTGTAGTTTTCCTTCAGCACGAGCTCTAAGTCTAAATAATGATCCCAGTTTTATGTAATAGACCTCTGTGACCTTTTTCTATATTGTATGGGGAGGGTCTCTTTTCTATTTGTAGCATCTCAACTTCAAATTCCAGAATGCATTTTACATTGTAAAAAGTAACCAACTTACACAGACAAATGGAGGACAAAAAGCTATCATTTGTTGTAGGGAAACTTCTGGTGTTGGCCCCAATATTCTATCTCAGTTCTGTCCTTTATTTCACTTTCATAGTACCCAGTACCTAGGACAATGATTCTACCTTCTGGAAATAAAGCCCAAAGCTCTGGTGCATTTTTGGTCCTTTACTCCATTGATGTGACTTCTCCAGAATCAGTCATAATTTATCTGTCTTTTATTCTATCCCCTTGGAGTTCTGCATTATATTATGCTACTGCAATAATAGTGGCCAAGGAGTTACTGCTATTCCATCTTTGAGTAATACATATTTACATTAACACATACTCATTCTCTGGGAATTCTTTAACCCCAATGGATAACTCAAGGGCTGGGATTCTAAGAATTGTGGCATAATGGTAGTTAGTGGTGGCGGATATTCAATAAGTAATTGTGGATTGATTGATAGGATTCCCTTCTAGACTCTTTCAATCATACCAATTCCAACTTCTCCTGCACTGACAGGCAAATTAGTCTTATGATCCCTTCTTCTCCTTTTTATTGACTTTTGATTTCAAATTAATTTATATAAAATCCAAAATTACAGATTGAACATCTACTAGTTTTCTGATAAAGCTATCTTTGGTTTTAGAACTGGCTTGCTTTGCCATTCATATATGGGGTTTAGCTTGTACTGCAGTTAATCATACTTAAGTTCCATTTGTAAAGGCCTTGATGACACAGCAGAAATGTCGAAAGAGAAGAAGAAATCATGAGATGCCCTGGTCTTTTGATTTCCAGTTGAAGAGTGGAAGTTAGTTATAGGTCAAAGTGAATGAAGGGTTATTTTGTGGTCTCAAGAAGCTTGCTAAGGTAAAATAGGGGAATCTTACTGAGAATACATTTTTACTTTTAAAACTTCCATGGCTCCTGTAAGATTTAAATAGGAAAATCAGGGTGTTACGTATTTTTAATATATGAAACAGGTAACTGAATATGAGCATTGCAGAGAGAGGTGGGTTAAGTAAAGTGCTTTGTAATCAGCAGCCTGATTTCCAATCCTAGCTCTGCCTCCGCAGTAAACTTGATTAGTTTCTCTTAACCTCAATTTTATTATTTGTAAAATTGGAGATTATTTACAATGTAACTACTTTATTGGATTGTTTTAATTATTAAATAAGATAATAAATACAGAGTGCTTAGCAAAATTTCCACTCACAGATATTGATGACAACATGTTGCCAAGAGGGTTTCCATGATGCAAAACCTTATCAAGGAGACAAGTTGGGGAACTGTTTCCCTTCAGAGAATCTTTTATTTCATGGGCCGTATAACGACCTTCTCTATTATACTAAAATGGTGTTATTCCATGAAAATATTTAAATTAACTGCAAATAGATTTAGCTACTTTAAAGGTTATTTGTTGAGTTTTGAAGAATTGCTCAAAAAATTTTATTGTGTGCAATTTGTGAAGGTGGAAATTATTGAATTTCGTTGAGAATTCTCTTTCTGTTACAGAGATCATGAAGATCTGAGGACAGTGCATCACATCTCAGGGGAAGGTTATGGTACAGAATGCTGTGGTCTGTCATGGTGCGTGGTTTAACTCCAAATTCAGCCAAAGAGTTTCCATTTTATATCCATGTGTTCTGGGAATTTAAACTTTTTAATCCGATTAAATGTTATTAATATTATGTTATGTTTTATCATGGTGAATTCTGTAACTATTCTTGAAAGAGTTATCTCTTCCTTTTACTAGAAGTAATTTTCTATATTATCAAGAGATAAAAGGTCACATAAATGTAAAGCTTTTCCAGAATTTATTGCTTAATCTTAGCTATATTAACAGATTGTAATTGGGAAGTGAATGCAAAGACTAAGATCATCAGACCTCACTTACCTGGTCTGGTGAACACTCTCCCCCACTTCCCACCCCACTGGGACATTATTTTCTGCAGTTTGCTCCTTGGAAGTCTGGGGGTATGCTATTACAGAGGGTCACCTCGGAGGTCCAAGTAGTTATGGAAATACTGCTTTCAGAGATTTATGAAGCATGTCAGCACATTAAAATCTCTGAGAAGTCCAGTAAATCAAGTTGTTTGAGCCAGTGTTTGCCTCTTTTATTGCATAATACATATACCTTGTATTATTTGTTTGATGAAACATGTTTTAGGAAGCTTTACTCTGGATTACAATTCCTCAGCCAGAAGCACGAAAAAACCTGAAATTGCTTTTAACAAAGTCCTTAGAGTTGATTTGGAATGAGAAGAATTGGGTTTGAGACTTTATGCTGTAATTTTACAGCTAGGTAACATTGGGTAAGTTATTTCATTTCTCCAAATCTCAGTTTCCTTTTCTTTAAAAGCATAAAATACCTAATACTTATGTACAGGTTTTTATAAATATTATGTAACAGTGTAAGTGAAAATAATATATAAAACCAATGGATGATATTTACTGACTCAAATACTTCCCTTAAAGATTTTTGGGGGCCTTATTTAGCACACATTGGGCCTTATGCACATGCTAATGAACTTAGGTCTCCAGTGTCTCAGCCCATGATAAACTAGAATTAGGAAAAATGACGAGAAAGCTACTGAGGCTGTTATGGATTAGTGGCAATAAGACCAGCAATCCCCAAACTGAAAAGCAGACTGACTATATCGATACCTGGCGTAATAGCCAGTTTTTACAGTTCATCAAGAAATGGTTAAATGATGATAGGAGTCCTCCAATTAAAAAAGGTAGGGTATAATATTTTAGGAAAAATACCATAATGTAGTTCCTTTAGATGAGGATCTCTGTTATCCATATTTGAACATCTGGTTCTTGTTCTGAGGTCAGGACATACTGAGATCTCTAAATTTCTGCTTAAAAATTTTTTTCAGTATTAGTTGACTGATAATTATTTGTTTGGAGCTACTCTGTCCCTGAAAATCCTAGATTGATGTTTTTTTAAAAAATTGTTGTCAAACATGTCTGATTGTTTATGTAGATTATATATATACATATATAGTACAATATATAATACAATATATAACATGTATACAATTAACAGTGAAAGTATAGGAATCATATTTATTCATATGAAATATATTTGTGATATTGAGTGTATAAAAATCAGGCTATCAAATAATGTAAAAATACATTTGTTTAAAAATATGTATGCAAGGAATATAAATCTGGTAGAAAAAAAATTGGCCAAAAAATTAGTGTCTGGGTAGTGAGTTCATGGTGAGTTTTTATTTTATTGTATTTGCTTATCTTTATGTTCCAATTTTTCTATAATTCATACCAATGTGGAATATTTCATACCAACATAACCAAAAATAAAATATTCACTCTGATATTTTATCTTAGTCCATTTGGATTGCTATAACAATATACCAGAGAATAGGTAGCATATAAACAAGAGAAATGTATTTCTCGCAGCTCTGGAGGCCAGGGAGACCAAGGTCAAGGTACTAGCAGATTTGGAATCTTTGAGGGCCCACTTTCTGGTTCTTAGACAGTGCCTTCTTGCTGTGTCCTCACAAGGTGGAAGGCGGGAAGGATCTCTGTGGGGTCTCTTTCGTAAGAACGCTAATCTCATTCAGGAGGGCTCCTCCCTCATGACCTGCTCACCTGCAAAAGGACCCCCCTCCTCATAGCATCACATTAGGCATTAGGATTTCAACACGCAAATTTGGGGGGGGGGGGGACACAAATATTCAGACCATAGTACTGACCAAAAGAATTGAGCAGAACAAATGGTAGCCTTTACATGACAGTCACTCAGGAGCATGAGGACATGTCCTTTAGTCACCTCTGTGTCTCTCTGGCCCTCTGCCTACCTGCCTCCCTGAGTGCCTACCTGCCTACAGTCTCAGAGGAGATGATAGGCTGTTACACCTCCAATCAATCAAGTTCTTACCCGAATGAATTTTCTAAGAGAAGAAAACATATACATCAACAGAACTCTGAAACCTCTTAATCTTAACATCCCCACAGGACTCTTCAAGAAGTTTCCAACTTCTATATTAAACAGTAGAGCAAAATGAATTAAAAAAAAGAGAGAGCGAGTAAGAAAGGACATTGTGAAAACTGTAAACAGTTTTGTAGATTGTCTTTCCACTGAGCTCTTCAAGCAAATGTGGCTCTAAACTTTTAATGATTATTCAGTAGGTATTGATGTGGTACTCTCAGTGACATAATAGAGATATAAAAATTTCTCAACATACCATCTCTTACAGATATATCTTGAAAGTTACCAAGAAGGACTCATCAAATATCACCTGAGTGAGACAGTCCTGAGAGCATAACCCATGAATATAATTCATCTGAGATAGCACTTAACTCCAGGTAAGAGATAAATGACATAACCAATAATGTATATAGTTCTTAAGAAACTTCGCTCATTCTCCTTTATTCAAACTCTCCTTTGTCAGAGAGAACAAAATCATAGGCTAAAAGTTACTTTCCTGTAACTCCTGCAGAGCACCCTGCTGTTGGTCATTGTGTTTATATTTAATGATGAGGAGGTAGAGGAAGGCTCTTGGGTTTATATCACTGTCAGATTGTTAATTCATTTAAGGTTTTTGTGATTTGTTGCGCTTAGGAAATTAATGAATTTTTTATGCTACACTGGTATGAAGTCTTAGGGCTAGTAGGCTAATTACTGGTCATAAGTGGAAGGACAGTCTATACACTTAAAGCCACATATTCCAAAAGGTAGGTAGTTTCCATATGCAAACAAATTATATGAATACATAATTTTAAAAACCAGATACTTTGATGTCTTTTTATTGATTATCAAAGGGGAACTAAAAATCCAATATTATTTAAAACCTTGTCTTAGGCTTGCCTTTATGCAGACATTTCTATCCCTCACATTCTCTTTTTATCTACTTATTTATTTTTTAATTCTTTTTTTAATTCTTTTTATTTTTGTTTGTTTTTTGCTGATTAGCCAGATGAAATGTGGATTTGCACCAGCAACCCTGGTCAGAGATGACCAAAAGGATGCACAGTCCATACAGATTCTCCTCTTGTTCTCTTCCTTAGCTCACTGGCTTTGCTTTTCTGTTGCTTTCCTTCTATCTCCTTTTTTCCCCCTGTCTTTGATTAATTTTTGTTCTCCTTGGACCCCTCCACTCCTTTTCTTTTTATTTTCTCAAGTGTTTCTCTTGTGTCCTTCTTACTTCCTCATTTCTCTTTTTCACCGTGATTCTTTTTTCCCTACATCACCCTCCAGGTCCTGTTTTCTCATCATCTCCTCACAGCAGTGCCTAGTAGTCCCCCACCCCACATTATTGTTTCTTTTCTGTTCCATCACCTCTCTTTCTTTTGATCCCCATGGAGCCAGTTTGACACTTTCATCCATGTGTACACTGAGACAAGGCTCATTTAGATTTGTCTGTTATTAGCAGCAGAAGAGAGTTCTATTTAGAGCAGGGGACATGAGGTACAGTGAGTGTCTCTAGTGTCTGGCTTAGCTGAGATCTGGCTTCTTGCCAGTATCAGGAATCAGTCAGTGTTCTGGAAAAGTGAATTTCGGTTGCAGGGGCCAGGGTGATGTGTGAGGCCAGCTGTGGTAGGTGAGGCGACAGGGATTGCACCCTACAGATCTGCAGGTCCTGGGCTGACTAGGTGTGTTTCAGTGCTGAAGGGCATCATGCTGATCATAACAGGCAAAGTAATAATCCCTGTCTGCTCCATCATTCAATTTATGCCACATATCATTGCCAAAAGAATTCACCAATTTTGCTGCTTTAATCTCCCCTCTCTTGAACCTGGTTCAGAAACTCCAGTTACTGCTTTGTGCAAGCCTCTACTCTTTAGCACCTTGCCTGCCACCACACCACATGGAAGCCCTGTCTTCCCTCTGCACTCCCCACACCAAATTTTCTTCCTTCTTTCACTTACACTCTTTGAATATATTTATTTGACCTTTTCTCTCAAAGTGTCCTTCTCATTTTTTGAGAGACTCAGCCCAACTTTTTTTTGGAGGATTTGTTGCATTTAAGCAGCACCATCCATAATCCCCAAATCTTCAGCACCCTTGTAAAATCTTATCATTATGCTTTTCCTACATATTAATTTTAATCCCATCTTCCCTTTTTTCTCAAATTGTAAGCTCTGTGCGTACACTTTGCACCTATCCTGCCTATATCTAATAAATATTAAAGGATATAATTTCACTTTTGATGAGGATATAATTTCACTTAAAAAAATTTTTGTGATTAAAGCAATCTTAGTGTTTCTACTGATGTGTATAAATAAAAGTATTTATAGAAGGCAGTGATCTTGGTAGGATCTTATGATATTATGTTTAATTTTTAAGGATTAAATATTCTTACCCATGCTCCTTTACCAGAAAAAGTGCTGGTAAAAAATACATTCTTTGCTGGCCAGGGTCTCCATCCAAAGTCTTGAAGTCAAGTCCTTTCACATGCTTCAAGTGAGTGCCTTCAAGAGCAGTCTGTTGGTGGAACAGTCCAATAGCCCTTGTGGTTTGGGCCATTCACCTCTTTCTAGGTGATGTCAGGGGCTCTTTTCATGTTTTTAAAAGGCTTTTGTTTCGTCCTCTGGTATAATTTCCTGGATTGGTTTTTGGACACTATCTTTAATGTCAGAATCAACTGGATATTTCAGGTACTTTAATGAATAGTTGCTAGGAGAAACTGATGTTTTGGGTCCTTAATAGACATGTAAATGGACATGTTTCCTATAATACCCATGTCCTTCTCAGAAAGTATGTCCTAACAGCCGCTGTTGAGTGGGCAGCCACCCATGTGACACTCACTCCAAACTAGCCACAGCTTAACATCGGTGGTCTGTTAAACTGCTCCCTCTCCTAGAAATATGGAGTTGGGACACAGGTCTTCTCCCTAATCAGCATTTAAATTTGTAAAGGATGTTAAGCCAGAACTGGGAGTAGTACTCTTTGACTCACATGTAAATGGGTAGATAAATCTGGACAACACAGAAGGAAGATAATAGAGACACGAAAGACAGAAGTAGAGATAAGACCTCATGGCGTGAGGGACAGACACACATATACAGAAATACAGAGATAGAGGGAGACCCGTCAGCCAGTAGGGGGAGAGAGAAAAAGGGAGGGAGGGAGGGAAAGAGAGAGAGAAGGAGGGTTAGAGGGAAGGAGAGACACACACATGGAATAGCCTCAGATCCCAACAACTCACCAGTTCCTGATTCCACAGCCTCCCCCCAACTCCCCCTCCCTGCTGAGGACAGAGGCAGAACGCTTGTGCTGAAGCCAGGTTGAATTGGTTCTATTCCATGTATCCAAAAGATTCTAACACAAGATAGAGCCTTCCTTTAATTTACACATCTGTAACTCAGAACAACTTGTGTCGTAACAGTTCCATGTTCCTGCTGTGAATTAAGGTTCATGAGTTCTGTCTTGGTATTTAATAAGTTGCTAAAGCTCATTAGCAGTCATTATCCTAGTAAATCCACAATGAGGAATTTTTTGCTGAATGATATTGAAACATTACTGCCAATTTTTATAATTTTGGGTTCTTTATTAAATTCATTGGTTGATCAAAATAATCAATCAGTGTTTAAGAAGAATTATCTAAAAATAAGTAACGTTAACAATGACAAAAACCCAAATGGTGGTCCATCGTGTTCTAAAGCATCTATGTAAAACATGTATTTTTTTCCATGAAACTAAGCAGTGATTTGTTTTAAATTTAATTAAACCAAATAAGCAAATAATTATTTGTCACATTGTCATACTAATTTAATGTTTTAAATTACAATTTCATTGGCTTTGTAATTTTGCTATCATTTAACATAAAATTGTTTATTTTAGCTCTGTAAGAGCATAAGCATAAGGACTTTATACCTACTTTTATGTTTGTACATATACATATAATATTAGGAAAATAATTTATGTAATAGTGGGTTGTCTAATATTTTTCCCTTCAAAGAAGTTCCATGCATTATTCAAATTTAAGAAATTTTGAATTAAGTAGTTGTTTTCTAAATGAAAGTTTTTCTTGATTCATTTTACTTTTTCAATTCTTTAAGGTAAAATTCCTAAATTTATCCATGTGCACTCAATATTTACGTACCCTGTAGTGGTCTTTCTTAAGGGTCATATAAGTTTGTTTTGAACAGTTATGTGGAATTTCTCACTCTCTCTCTGCATTTTCTTCAGTAATTTCAATCTTTTTTCTGAAAACCAAGAGGCAGTTGGTCAGTTCTTCTGGTTTGGACACTGTATCAGTGAGGCCAAGTTTATGGGGTGAAGATAGGAAGCTAAGTGGTTTCCACTTGTGGTTACTTGCTGCCCACGGCAGCTGGCCCCCCCCTCCTGGACATGTTGCACTATGATTCATAGGAGCACCAGGTACAAATAATCCATCTCAGCTACAGGTAAAACAACTCATATTATTGGACCCAAAGCTGCAGTTCAGCATGCCACTGTGACTTACAGAAAACTGATGCAAGTAGCACAAATAAAATGAGAGATCATCATACAGATATATATATATATATATATATATCTATAAAGATATATATCTAGATATCTATCTATCTATATATATATTTCAAGGAATTGGCTATGCGACTGTGGACCGTCAAGTCTAAACTTTGTACGGCAGGCCACAGCATCCGATGCTGCAGTCTTGAGGAAGAATTTCTCCTACAGGGAAATTTGTTTTGCTCTTAAGTCCTTTCCACGGATTGAATGAGATTCACCCACATAATCAGGGATAATCTTCTCTACTTAAAGTCAACTGATTGTAGATCTTAGCCAGATCTAAAAAGCGCCTCTACAGGAACACCTAAATTAGTGTTTGTTTGGGTACCCGAATCCCTTGGCATAGCCAAGTTGACACAAAAAACTAACCATCATAGTCTCCAAATCTGATCAGAATCTTACACATGCAGACTGATAGGATCTCAGCTTTTCTCCTGTAAAATGTCCTCAGAATCCCCATTCTGAGGGGGAAGATCTGATTCACATTTAGTTGAACTGCTGTACCAAGCTGTTCTTCTCATCTCGGTGACTCTCAGCCTCATACTGCAGCTGTCTTCAAGCATCTGGTGCTTTAATGAAATTCTAGATCTTCTGCTCAGGCTGCCCTTCCAGTGGTGCTGATGAATCCTCGATCTTTGAAAACTCCTTTCCCCACCACCCATTCTGAGCTCTCTTACCTCTGCCAGTGCTTTAGCTGATTGGGTTCTTTACCCAGTGCAGTGGCCCTAACCTCTATCACCAGAGGATTTGAACCCTTTGTGGCTTTACCTTTATTGCGTTTCTACAGATTCTCTTAAAAATTATTGTGAGAATAATGAGGCACTCCAGTGAATCTACCAGACTCCCCACATCTCCCTCCTTATTCCCTTTCTGTAGCAGCAGTAAAATCACCCCTTGACAATTGGAATGGATCACTCCAACAATGTTACACACTCTTTCTCTGCTTTCAGTTCAGTGGCTTAAGAGCCCTAAATTAACAGGAGGTAGAATTGGTCTCCAATATAATGAAATCATGACTTCATTCCCACTTGAAGGCGTTATTCTCTTAGGAACTCGTATTTCCAAATTTTTGGAACCCAAGGGTGCAGGAACAAGAAGCAAAATTTTTAACATAGAGATTTCAGGTTTAATATTGAGGGACCGCTACCAATTTGTTCTGGGACTTGGCTATGGGGCAAGTAGGGGGACATTACTGTACATTGGTCACTGGTTTAAAGTACCCTAACCCCACCCTCCTCAGCTGGTACCATAGCTGTCCACTTCTAGATGATGGGACATGTGGTAAAACCCATGAATTCCATAAGCGTGAGCCCATCACTGTCTGTTTCATTATAAAGTGAGTGACTTGATTGAGGTTGACGCTTCGTGATATAACTTTTAACTGAATAAGGTATGAATAAGGATGTGTAGTAGATACCTGGGACTACTGTGACAAAATACTACAAATGGGGTGGCCTAAAACAACAGAATTTTATTCTTGTACAGTTCTGGATGGAGGCTAGAAGTCTGAAATCCAGGTGTCAGTATAGCTGTGATCTCTCAAGGGACTAGGGGAGAATCAGTTCCAGAAGCTCAGCTATGAGCTTCTGGTGTTGCTGGCATTCCTCGACTTACAGTTCCATAACTATAATCCCTGCCTCCAACGTCATGTTACTCTTTTCCCCTGTGTCTTCACATCATCTTCTTATAAGGACATCAGTCATGTTGGAATAAGGGCCCACCTTGCTCCAGTATGACCTCATCTTAACTAATTACATCTTCAATGGCTCTATTTCCAAATAGGTTCACATTCTGAGGTACTGGGGGTTAGGACTTCAACTAGGGACACAATTCAGGGTGTTAGAAGAAACACTGTAGACTGGGATGCCAAATGCATATCTGGGACAGGTATTTGGGTTCCTGAGGACAAATATCTACCCCACTCACAAGTAGAAAGGATAATCAACTTTCCATCAGGAAGCTTGCTAGTCCTTTTGGAGAATGGTGTCATATCAGAGCAATCATTGGTCTCTATGATTGAAAGTCTGGGTACATAGACATTGTAATAGATTAGCCTTGGGAAGAGCAAGTCCATGTTGCTGAGTTCCATGTATATCCTTCCACCTTGCCACCATGGCCATTTTGAACACAAATGCTGGATTGGCTGGGTAAAGAGGCTGAATGGCATCTGTAATAGGAATCTTTCTGATCATTAAGAGATTCCTCAGCAATAGATACCCTCTGATGGACTTTTATATAGGACGTAAATAGCCTAACAGCCCATGACTATACCAAGACATCTATTCGCGTAACTTTTCCCCAGAACTCCTTGTCACCAATCCTCTAATCTTGTTTTTCAAATCCCTGATGGGAAAGGCATCCCATTAGCTCCTCCCAGGAGTCATTATGGATCCATACAGTGGACCATCTCTCCCTCCACACAAAGTGTACAGACGTACAACACAAAATTCTGCCAACTGGAAATATTTCCCTTTAGGAGTTTCAGACTGTCACAGGTGGGGCTGGAGTGTAGCAACTGTCCATTTCTGGATGTGGTCAACATCCATCAAAAAGACAGGTAATTTTTCCTTCTTGGCTAACAGTCATAGATAACTTCCCAGGAGGCCACAAGTGTGGTTTGAGGAACTGATGACAGCATTAGGAGTATGTACTTGTGTGTGTGTGACTTGATTTATTGCAATATTTGCTTTATTGCAGTGGTCTGGAACTAAATGCACAATATCTCCGAGGTCTGCCTGTACTTTGTTATGGCAGCCTGAGCAAACTTATACAGAGGGGAAATTAAGGATCTTATAGAAACTAAAGAGAAACGAGATGTGCCAACCCCTATTCCTTCTCCCACCCCACTACCAACATCCATTTTAAAACTGCACAATACTGACAGAAAGAGGTGTTTTTGAACTAAGAATCCTGTCCACATAATACCTAAGAATATGAAAAATTAATCTTGCTTTATGCAATTTTTTTTGTTATGGAATTGATTTTATTTGAGCTGAAAGAAATCTTTTGACTTCTTCTAAATTGATTTATTTTTAAAAATTTTTAAATTTTTGTTTTTTTAAAAATTTTACTGGATTGTAGTTAATTTACAGTGTTGTGTTAGTTTCAGGTGTACAGCAAAGTGAATCAGTTATACATATACATATATCCAATCTTTTTAAGATTCTTTTCCCATATAACTCATTACAGAGTATTGAGTAGAGTTTCCTATGCTATACAGTAGGTCCTTATTAAATCTATTTTATATATAGTAGTGTATATATGTCAATCCCAATCTCCCAGTTTATCCCTCCCCCCTTCTCGTCTGGTAACCATAAGTTTGTTTTCTACATCTGTGACTCTATTTCTATTTTGTAGATGAGTTCATTTGTACCATTGTTTTAGATTCCACATATAAGCGATATCATATGATATTTGTCTTTCTCTGTCTGACTTACTTCACTCAGTATGACAATCTCTAGGTCCTAGGAGTATGTACTTTGAAGTCTGATTCTGCTCAGCTGGGTTATTTGAGTTTTCTGGACTTCCTTGGGCATGTTAGATATATTCCATTCCAAATTTAATCATTCAATGCACACATCTACTTTTAGACCAAATAATACCCAATTCATGATGAGCAGCTCAGGTCATATGGTCTCCTGGTTGTTGTGCTCAGGTGTTGTGTTCTTGTACCAGGGCCAGTAGCAAACCAGAAATAGTTTTACAAATGGGATAGTTTTTTGCAGGAGGGAGTTTGGATTGCTCTATAATATTAGGGTCTATACTGTGTTTCTCCTATTGAGGCACAGTAGAGGCCTCAAAGGGAGCCTTTCAAGTTGTACCAGAGAGTTCAAGGACCATTTAAATATTCTAGCTTATGAAATCCAAAAGGTGGGGAAGCTTGCACCATAACCTGGTCCTATTGCTAAGCCTTTTTTGCTGTGGGCAACAATAAAATTGGTAACATTGTGGATTATTCAGGAAATGGGTTACAACAGTGTTGCCAAATGTAGTGTAGTCTTCCTCCAAAACCCAAAGACTTAAGCTAAATATGCTGCCTCTTTCTTCATAGTAGTAAATTCAAGATGCAATTAATTGTAGCTTGCTTTAGAGGGAATATCCACACATGCTCTACAGTAAAGGATTACTAGAAATTTTGCAGTTTGATAGTATCCCAAAGCTTTGTGTGGTTTGTCTTCTACTCACTAGCACACATGGTTTTGTTAAGGCATCTTGGAACTTGTGACCTCCTGGTCATCGGGTCCAGTTAGCATAATGTCTTCAATATACTAGATCGGGGTGATGCTTTCTGGGATTTCAACATGGTCAAGAGTTTTTCAGGAGAGTTGACATAGTCCTGAGTTGAGACATTGAAGGTATAATTATGTTCCTACTATTTAGATAAAGATGAACAGTTTCTGATTGTCTTTACTAATGCAAATAGGGGGGAAAAAACCCACAAGAAAACAAACCACTTCCTAGATCAATAACTACATTCCAGGAGCCAGCAGCTGTGTTGATTTGCTCCAGTTAGGGTACTACATCTGGATCAGCAGCTGTGACTGATCACAGTAACTCAGGGTCATTCTTAAGCATCCATTTGGCTTTTGTAACATCCAAACTGAAAAGGCCAGTATGAAATGAGGAAGGGACAGGAATTACCATCCATGCTGCTTTTAATCTTTGATAGTAGTACAAATTTCTGCAGTTTTTTCAGGGTATTGCTTTCTGTTTACTACTTGACAGGGAAAATTCCAGAAAGTCTACTTGGCTCTTCCCACCATAATAGCGTTTACTTCATAGGTCAGAGAACCAATGTAAGGATGTTTCCAGTTGTTAAGTATGATTATTCCAAGTATACAATAAGAAGCATGGGAAATAACAATCAGAAGGGATATAGCCCACTGACCACTCTAAGGTAGATATGGGCCAAGACTCCATTTATTTCCTGACTTTGTGCCTACACTGATTAGTGCTAAACTGAGGTAATAACTCCTGGGTAGTATGGTTATTTCTCTTTCCCAATTCACTGTCACTCTGTTAAATGGCCATGGATCTTGTGAGGGAAGGTTTGGAGGAAGATTTGCAGTGTATCTTTGTGTCTACCTTTCAGAATGATTCCTTTAAAAAAAAAAAAAAACTAGCCTCTATCTGAAAAGGTTCTGGGTTTGTAAACTGGGTAAGAGGCCATGAATTCCCACTATAGTATTTTTATTTGGGTATTGCCTACCAGGGGAAGAATTGGTGTGATAACGTAGACTAAATAGTATTTTGGAAAGTTGATAATCTATTTCATTCCTAAAATTCTCACACACACAAAATTAACCACAGTCATATATCCATGTAGGTCAACACACTTGTATTGCTGTTCTGTCTTTGTGGTCTATTGCAGTAGTTGTGCCACCCTCACCCCTGAAACAGGTCACTGCCGCCGCCTGGCCTCTACCACTCCAAGACCCCATCATTCTCATTGAGATTAGGGAGCCTGATTCTTCAGTAGCATCTCTAGCCTACAGAGGGCAGCCATGACAGAACTTTTGGGGGATACTGGTGCTCACAACCAAGGTATTCTTTTTGCTTTGGGGAAGGAAGTGTCCTTTGGTCCTTCCTAGAGGTATGGTAAGAGTGGCTGAGTAGGTTACAGATAATAGGTCCACTCCAGCATTCCCACCTCCCTATGCCTTTAATTTCTTTCCTCTTTGTTGCAGAGACGTTCCCAGCATCTCAACCTGATTACTGTAGGTCACCATTGAGTTCAGGCTTCAAGCAAACTAATTAGAGCTTCAGCTGACATAATATATCTAGAATCTTAGATAAGCTTTCCCATATTGATAAATTCTTCTTGAACCAACCTCATATTTTTAGCTCCTTGATTTAATTCTGTCAGAATCTATTGGTAAACATGCTTCCCCTACTCCCATTTCTTGACTATAAAAATTGGCAACTTCCTATCACCCCTTTGATATTGAACCTATCTTATATTTGAGAGTACTTTGCAATTCTCCTTGTGGCCATGGAAGCTATGGATGATGGTGTGGGTTAACCTTGAGAATAATGGGCATGTCCTGGCTAGGTAAGCTAGGTTCCAGATGAAGCCACTGAAAGTAATTTGTTTAGTCTGGAGAGACTGTATCAACTAGCAACGACGATGCAGGGGGATTTGAGAATTCAAGTTAAGGACCTCATCTCAGGTGTCAGGGTTCCCCTTTTTTCAACCAGTGCTTTATTACAACAAGTCTCTTAGATTACAGTTAGAACCCTGGTTACAAAGAAGTGGGATCCTGAGACTTGAGAAGGGCTGCTAACCTTAATTTTAACTTGGACTTTCAAAGCCCACTGAATGTGTATATTTAGTTGGTATTGCAGCTCTGCAGCTCATATCATCATGTCATGATTCTGATCATCAACTATGTCTGTTGTACAATACGCAAGATAAGAGATACACTTAAAGCTAACTAGAAACTTTCCGGTCCTCCACCATGCCTTGAGTTGAAAGTTCAGGCACTAAGCTTATATTTTTATTCTTATAATCTCTCCAGCACAGTGAGAGGCCACCTATAATCTTTATCACCACAAAGCTCAAATGAAACAGATACTTAATCTCCCAAAATCTTGCCCTCTGCTCTTTACCCTCCACTCCTCCTCCCACTTGAGTAGGGAAGTCACCTGTATGTTATAAAATAATATGTGTGGAATCAATACTGGAATTCCAACCTGAGGGTCTGTTCCTGGAACCAATCACTGCATCAGCCAGGGGCCCAGCGAGAGACAGACAGAATACACACTGATGGAATTGTGAGGAGAATTTAATGAAAGTACTTGTTAGAGAAGTGTGAGGTTGGGGACGATGACAAACAAGAGAAGTTGAGGCACCCCTGACTAGCAACATTTGGAAGGTGTTACCATCCCTAAACCCGAGGAGAGGAACACACGTTAAAGCCCTGTGAGAGACAGAGCCCTGAGGAGAGACCGCCTGTCCAGAGCTGTGGTCAGAGGGAGCCACATTCACTGTTAGAATCCTAGCATTGAATCCGGGCATGAGCAAGCCAAGAAGAACCCTGCCCTCTTTCTTTTCCCACTTTCTAATTTCCTGCTGGGCTGCCATTAGCCCAGGTGACGCAGTTTTGCAGGCGTCAGCCTTTTCGCCATACACAGAACATGACAGAACATAGATCTGGGTAGCAGGAGACTGGAGAATGGCTGAATGGAGAATAATCACTGCGTGGTGGTGGCAGTGGGAGCTGTCTGTGCAGTCGTGGTGAATTCAAGGAGCATTTCCTACTGTATTCAGAAATACTATTCCCTTTTAGTATTGCTCCTGGTAGAAGATGTATAATATTTTTTCAGGCTCATTGTGCCAACATAGCAATCACTTTTCATGCCACATCCCACCCCAGTATGTCAGAAATTCTTTCCTACAGGCCTCATGGTCCCCAGGAAAATCAGGAATATGGCTAGAAACTCTTTAAGTGTCCTTAAGAATTCCCATTTAAGGTGATTATATGCGATCGTGGCACGTGAAAGCCTCCAGAGAGATTGTTGCCTAGCTCATCTTAGCCTGAGCCACGATAACTTGTTAGAGTAGTGAAGTAAAAGAAAATTAAGGTGAGCATTACTTGGAAACAAAATTAATTTATAATGTGATGTGACAGCAGAAAAGCTGAATGTTTTTTGAAGAACTATATGAAGAATAATCACAATCCTGAGTGTTTCTTCCCGCACAATTCAGTTACAATGCTTCAGACATCACATCTGATTTGGAATGTCGGAGTTACAATCAGTTGCAGACATTTGGTGGAAGAAATGGTGGTAGAAAGGGAAAATGTACAATTAAATAAAGGAAAAAAGCCTTACTAGTCAAAAATATCCTCCTCCCCACCAAAAACCCAAAATGAAATAGATTAATTGCCTTGACTCTATAGCTGGAAAATGAAGTTTTACCTTAATAATCATAAAAAGTATAATATGTTGAAGGCATATTACATAGAGACTATAGGGAATATATACCTTGGGCATGAGAAACATGGCTAGAAATGATCACTCCTGTATCAGTAACATCATCTTTCCTTGAGAAAAAAAAAATCAGACATACATAGAAGTGTGTCAGGGGTGTTGATTGTCATTTCAAGTATAACTTGTTTATTCATAGCTATGCATCCCTTTCTATGATGCGTCTTTTAACTTGTGAAGGTGAAAATTCACACTGGGGATAGAAATCTTTACTCTCCTTCCATTCCCATAAGTAGAACAAATTTAGCTGTATTTTGCTAGAGGCAAGTTTGCTGAACTTCAATAACCTTTACACTGATTGCTATAGACATTCAGGTAAGATTGCGAAGCTTCTGTGGCGTTGCAGTTTTACATGGTGTAGGTTTTTGGTCATTGGGTCAATTTACATTGCTTGCCTCCTACCGTCTCTATTTGAGTAGAAAGTGGCCTTTACTCGAGATATTGGGTTTCTCATCGCTGTGCTGTAGGGGAGAGCATGCAAACTTTGAGGTCAGTCGGTCATGGTTTGAGTCTTGCTTCTTCTGCTTACTAGCTGTGTGACATTAGGCACATTTTTAGCTCCTATGAGCCTCAGTTTTCTTTTCTGCAATGTGGGATTAATGCTCATAATAATGTTTTGAAGCATCTAACATGGCTGGTATATAGTGGGGACTCAGTAAATAAAAGCTGCTGTAATTCTTCATTGTTGTCTTCTCATTTCTCAATTAAGCAATTAATATACCTTCCCTGTGGAGTAGAGTGGTGGTATTTCCAGGAGAGAGAATGTTGGCAGGGCTAGGACTTGTCTCTGTTACCAGAATTAGACACCATTTACCTGAAGTAGTTTCTCCATTTCTACCTCTCAGAATAGACTGATTGAGCACCCCCTGGAGATTTTAACTTCTTCCCTAATAAATAAAATGTTTGAATCTGAAGTCAGGTAACACTTTGCCTTAAAGCATTGTCTTAAGTGGATTTTTTTTTTCTACCTAAAAGAAACTCAGGAAAGATTTATTATGAACGCCCTCAGGAGACCTCTTCCAAAATGCTTCCCTTTAAAGAGGTAGTCACAAAAATGAGCACTGAACATTGTCATGGAGATTTGTAGAGTGACAGCAAAACCATTTTCTGCATGTCTATTAGTGGATTTGGGATGAGTTTGAATATGCTAAAAATTAATCTAAAATTTCACATTTGATTAAATTATGATCCACATATGAAGACATGGATAAGAATTCATTTTTTAAAAATGAACCAATTACTAAAAAGAGATATGTATTAGAAAGCTGATAAGCAAGCCAGATTATATTCAATAGCTTTATAGTTACATCTTTAAGGCCAGTATCTCTTTAAGAGATAACTTCACCAGTATTTAGTTAACTTACATTTATATATTACATTTCTCTCAAGTAGCATTTCTGAATTTAATTCAGGTAACATAAGTTTTTCTTTTACTCTTTGACTTTTTATAAATCTTTGCAAATAATCTTTTAATTTGGGGAGGGAATGGGGATAAATATCAAGAACGTGAATTTTGCCTGTTCAGCTGCCTTTTTCTGTCTTTAGGCTTTGAGTAATTTTTGAATGTTTGAAGGAAGACAAGAGCTTGAAGTTTACAAGTTTGCTTCATCTATACCCTAAACTCTGTCAACTGCTTAATATCCATTGAGAAGGAGTGCTGTATATCTAGAGATTTTTCTAAGTTGATCTCTTTGAAACATAATAATAGCCTGATAGATGAGCAAATACATGTCAGGAAATGGTAGGCCCTCTTACAGGTGTAATAAATTGTTTCTTCTTCTGGTTTAATAATCCCTCATAATCAATTAATACAGAATGGCAAATTGGAAAGTATTCTGGTCATGGCATAGAAATTCCTGGGTTTTATTTCTGGTAATTCAATTTATTTAACACTGAAGTCTTGTGCAAGTCACTTAAATTTTTTGAATCTCAGTTTCCTCATCTGTGAAATGGAAGTTCCAACAAGCTCCCTGTGGTGGTATGGCTGATTGGTCTGTTCTCAGCATCCATTTCTTTTTTTTAAATTTTTATTTATTTTTTGGCTGTGTCAGGTCTTTGTTGCTACACACGGGCTTTCTCTAGTTCTGGTGAGTGAGGGCTACTCTTTGTTGCAGTGCGTGGGCTTCTCATTGTGGTGGCTTCTTTTGTTGCGGAGCACAGGCTCCAGGCACGTGGGCTTCAGTAGTTGCAGCACACATGCTCAGTAGTTGTGGCTCGCGGGCTCTAGAATGCAAGCTCAGTAGTTGTGGCTCACGGGCTTAGTTGCTCCGCAACATGTGGGATCTTCCCGGACCAGGGCACAAACCCGTGTCCCCTGCATTGGCAGGCGGATTCGTAACCACTGCGCTACCAGGGAAGTCCCAGCATCCATTTCTAACTCCTTCTGCTTAGCCTTCTTGGCCTGTAGAAGCTGGAAAGCTAAAAATCCATATTTCCCAGGCTCCCTCGCTGCTAAGATTTGGAAGCAAATTTGATTCTATCATTTAGAAGTATTGATTCAAGATTTATAAGGTGGGAGTAATAAGGGAGCCATCTTCCTGCAGCTTTGTTTGATTTTTTCTTTCAGAAAACAGGTTGCAAATATGTGGGGCTTTTCTTCAGCAGTGTTCCAGTGTACAGCTTTACGTAGTAGCTAAGGTGACAACAGCAGTTGCTTTCTCATTTCCAGGTCACAGCCATAGCATAATGTCTTTTTTTATGTTTTGTTTTATTTTACTTAAAAATTAAAAAAATAAATTTGTATACAATTTTTTAAGGTTACTTTCCATTTACAGTTATTATAAAATGTTGGTTATATTCCCCGTGTGGTACAGTACATCCTTGAGCCTACTTTATACCCAGTAGTTTGTACCTCTCACTCCCCAACTCCTACATTGCCCGAACCCTGCTACCCCCGCCACTGGTAACCACTAGTTTGGCCTCTATTATCTGAGTCCATAACAGAATGTTCTTGACTTAATAGTTCCAGTAGTGGCCTCTTGAGTTTTACCTCTGACTGTGGCAGAATCAGTAGCCCTCCTGGTGTTTTGGTTATGCAGTGTTTGGGGGTTATTCCTGGAGGCCCAGTCTAGAGCCCATTCCTTCCAAACTTCTAGTTATTTTGTAAGCATCTTATTTCTTGAATTAAACCCATTTCTCTTAAAACATCTAAAGTGTTTCTATTTATTATATTGAGCTCTGATACTTGGCCTAAAGTCTTGTGAATATCATGTGGAATTAATCATGTATTTTAAGGTGCTTAGACGTAGAAATTATTACAATTAACACACACAGAAGATTTGCCATGTTATTTGACTAGTGGAATTTAACTAAAACATACCCTATGATATGCTCCCTGAGGCTTTAAGGAATTAGATCAAAGTGGGTAACTCTTCACATAGGGAAAGGAATAACTGTGTAATCAAGTTACATTAAGTTTTCTGATTACGCCTTGGTAATGGGGTCAGGGCTGAGTGAGTTGAGGGTGCAGGAGGATGGCCTAATATTTCTTGAGTAACTTGGGGTCTGGCAGTGCAGGAGCACTTGGTCCTGAGTGATTAACTTGCTTCCATGCTCTATTCCTGATCTCCACTGCCTTTGACTAGAATTTTCTGCAGCACTTGTGAATTTGAAGTTTCTGAAAGTCTGAGTACTGGACTATTTCTTGTTTTCCTCTTTTTTCTTGTAAGTAATGTTCCTTGGGACACTTAAGGGTAAAAGGTTTAAAATTGTAAAGGATTGAGCCAATTCCTAACATCACTGGTTATTCCAAGATGCAATCCTAGTATATTTCCTGCAAGAAATCAAATTATTCAGTTAGAAAATATGATGATTCTTGAAACATAACAGGAAAGGTACACCTGCTAAATCAGCACTCTGGGTCTCAAGATTTCTGAGTTATGATTAGCTGTCTCAGTGTTACTATTCACTTAATGTAGTTACCTTTAGCATTTGTGGCTTTGGATTTGTGGTTAGTATGATGAGTCAATCATAATCTTTTTCCTCATCCTTGGGGAAAATAAGATTTATAATCAGTGGACTGCTCTGATCAAACACAATCAATTTTAAAGGAAAGATATTCCTAATACTATTCTGAATCGATAAGGACTTATTAAAAAATGTTAGTTTAACACTGAATAATGTATAAATACTTTATGTTACCATATATCAAAATGATGCTGAAGAGGTTTTTGATTGCAGCACGTGGTAGGAATTAGAAAGATAATACCTGGTAACCCTGCTTAACTGCCCAGTGGCTTTAATATCTGAAAAGTAAAGCAGGATTTTACTTTATGGATTCTTCCTACTTTGCCTAATGAAATACATAATTGTACAAATTCTGATGTAGTCTGTTTTTCGTCTAGAAAGAGATTTTCAAGTCAAGGCTTAAGCCACACCCGTAAATGAGGCTGCATGATTCAGTGGCTTTCTCGACACTTTTGAAACATAATTGTTACCCAGGTAAATTAGAATATTGCCTGAACAGCTGTGAATTTAGAAAATCACATTTTTAAAATGTTTTTAGTATTTATCTATAAATATAATAAATGTTGGGCAAGTGTGAAACACTTCTAAACCTCTATGAATATTTAGATATGTATCATCTGCAGGCTAATTTCTATCAATCTCTTTCTCTCTGTATATCTATATCTACATCTATATCTCCACATCTACATCTATATCAACAATATTTATAAATACGTGTATATATACAGATATATATGTAAAAAATGGAACATGAAATAATAATAATGCCTTATAATTACTTGCAATATCAAAGAACATTTACTTCTCTCTTCTGATCCTCATGACCATCTCCAATTTAGATCACGAGTTCTTATAGAACAGGGAGGGCTGCGGAGACCAAACACATCTGCTGAGGTAAAGAGCTGAGGGACCTCAGCTCTTTTTACTCCCCTTTACATAATAAAGTACTTTGAACCACGTTGAGCGTAGAGAGGAATCGAGTTTTAGATGAAGAAGAGAGAGGAAAAACTGGCCTGGTGTTGTTTTATTCCTTAACTCCTTGTGCTGAATATCAAACGGAAAAGCAGGACACAAATATTAGAAGCCCCCAGGGAGTATGCAGAAACTTGAGAAAAGGAGATGCACACACTGTCTTCTGGCTGCAGATTAAATGTGGCAGCCAGGCAGATGTGCACCGCACCATCCTGCACTGGTAAAGCAAGGGAGATGGCCACATGGTTCATTTATATATGAGAGGGGCCTCCAACCACCCCCTGCCCTCCACTGAGTCTCCAGGGTATTACATGGTCCAAGAGTGACGTGTCAGGGAGTTGCTCATAACAGTGAGTTGAACATGGATGGACCTCACAACTTACCCGGGAGGGGCAGCTCATGTGCCGGCTGAGGAGAGAAGAGCAGAGCTGCTGCATCTCTGAGATGTCACCCTTCCAGTTTGCTGCCAGCAACCAAATGTGACCCCTTCCAGCACCCCTCCTGATGTGGTTCAGAGACAAGAGACTACACTGACAGAAGCAGTGGAATACCGCACAGGAGGTAGATTTTGTCACTCTTCTTCACGACCTCTCCCCACTACAGAGAGGCAGCCAGCTGCTGCCCGTGGAAGGCAGGTGCTTTATACCCTGGAACACTGACAGCTCGATGAGGTGAGAAAGAAATGTCTAGGAGGCACTAGAGAACCACCCTGTAACCGGTTTACACAGTCTAAGTGGACTATTAAATCACTGGATGGGGCAGAACTAGAATGCAAGAACTAAATTAAATTGCCTGATATAAGGCTGGTGAGTTGGCGATCCAGATTTAGAAAATAAATTCACTTCAAGACAAAAAAGCATTATGTTTTTAAACATCCAACTTTGTGAGTGTATTACATAGTCATGTTATTCAAACATATAATTACTGATTTTTTTCCAAAATGAGATCATGCTATAAATGCACATCATCCTTGCTTGCGTATATATTAACACTAATTTTCAATAGGTCTCTAAAACAAACGTTTTAAATTTATGTGAGGTCAAATATATTTATTTTTTATGATTATTAAATTTTATGTCATGTTTATATTGTTGCATTTATAATGTAATATAATATAAAATTATATAATGCATTATACCAGACATATAAATATCATCTCTATATGCTTATAGCACTTTATGATTTGCTTTTAAATTTAATCTTTATTTCCAGCCAATTTTAGGGTAAGGATGAAGCAGGAATCTACCTGATTTTTTTTTCCCATATTACTCAACCATTGTCCCAATTCCATTTATTAAATTATTTATCTTTCCTGTGTCAACTTGAAAAGCCATCTTTATCTACCAATTTTTATATATTTGTGTTATTGTTTATTTCAAAAATACCACACTCAATTATGACAAATTTAGGCTACATTTTAGGTTCTGAAAGGGCAAGTCCTCTCTCATTCTTCTTTTTCATAATGTTCCTGGCTATCCAGCGAACTTTAGGATAATTTTTATCAATTCACTGAAAGAATGTTCAGTATTCTGACTGAAACTGAAATAAATCTATAGCTTAATTTGGAGAAGAATTTCTATTTTTCTTTAGAAGTTCCTTTCTATCTCATAATCTGTATGTTTTCCACATATTCATTTTGCTCCTATGCTTCTGACTAAAATTTTATAATTTTATTCAAGTAAGTGATCTAACGTCTTGTGAAGTTAACTTCTTCTGTAGTTCTTTTTCATTTCTTGTTACTATTTTATGTGAAATGTTTTTTCTTTGCATTTTTAAATTTTGGAAACATTAATTTTTTAGCTTAGTTGTCCATTTTACTGAATTTACTTTCTATTTCTAATGGCTTCTTAGTTGATTCATTTATTTTTTTTTCTAGGTAGACAAATATATTTAAGTGTTTTCCTCTATTTCAGTACTTTTCACTTATATTTCATTTTCTTATTTAATTGCATTGACTGGCTGATTCAGAGTAATCATATGTGCATTATTTGTAGAGAGAATGATTATTATTTGGGGCATACTAATACTATTATCTGGCATTAATGGGCAAGCATGCAATGCTCAAGTATGAGGCTGGCTGGAAAAACTGTGATTGATTTTAATATACATCTTTCTATTCATGTTTTTAAGAGATCTTTCCTTTAAGAGTGGATGGTAAATTTTATCAAATGCCTTCTTTCAATGTACTATAAATTGAGTTGTTTTTTTCTTAGTTGATCTGTTTATGTTATGAACTTTATTAATACATACCTATATGTAACCTATATATTCCTGGAATAAACACAAAGAATATTAATTTTAAATATACAGCTGGATTTGATGGGTTAATACTATATTTTATTTAAGATTTTGATGCATTATATTCACCATTCACATTAAGGTAGGACCCAGTTTTTCATGGTTTCAGAGTTGGATATGGTTTCAAAGATATTGGGAGAACTTGACTGTGTACGCTGGAGGTTTTGGAGGCACAGAGGCAGGTACCAGACTTTAGCCTGAAAGAGTCTATAGAGTAGAAGCTGGTTAGAATTGCCTGCTGTGGTAGAGTCAAGGGCACGTGACTTTTGTGGGGCAAAAACAGAGCTGTTGCTAGCCCATTGTGTGAATAAGGAAAAAACACTCCTTGCTACAGGCACGCACAACCCCATTCCAGGATGCACCGTTTGAGGTCAAGAATGAGGGTTCCTCCTTTGTGTACATCACTGTGTGTGGAGCACAGTGCACAGTGTTCCGTGGCCACGTTGGGCAGACATGCCAAGGGTTTATCAGGGCTAAAGAGACATTGTAGAAGAGAACCAAGTTAGAGACATTTTGAAATCCATTAAATAGGACTATCTATAAAGGGTGAGACAATCCCAGCGGAAGAGGAATGCTGGTTTGATAGGGAAAGACTAAAAAAAAAAAAAAGGGATTCTTTGATTCTTACTGATTCTTACTGATTCAAAATATTGTTTGATTCTTACTGATACAAACAGTATTTCTCCATGGCCTACAGAGATGATTATGCAAGTTACATATGGAACGGCCAGTCAGTAGTTATAGAAAAGAAAACGAACTCTCCACTTGGAATAAAATGAAAGCAAATACATGGCGCAATTTGGGACGGGAGTCTTGTGGGAACAGATACGACATAGAATTGGCAGATCTTGCTAAATGGCCAGGGATTGAATGTGCTTCTGCTTGTCCTCTAAGGGTGCCCCACTTCCTGCCAATAGTAGTATTTTCTTGAATCAGCCATTAACTTAGTTTTTATTCCTGGGAGAAAAAAAAAATAGTCTCCTAGTTTTTAGGTTAGTGTATGATTTACAGCTGGCCTCCATGTGTTCAAATGAAAAAATAGCGCAGAATATTACGTGGAAACTTGGGAAGTCAACGCTCCGAATTTGTTCCAGAGTGTCTGATTTATGATAAAAGCCCGTGGCACACTGATGTTGCCTGACCCTATGTGAAGCTGCATTTGATATTTGGACTGTGAGTAGAATTTCCTTCATTTATAATAACATGAAACTCAGCAGTAAATCTTCACAAGATTATTGTAACTCAGACCAACTGGAAGCTATCCTTAGGGTTTACTGAGTGGCGTAATGGCAAAAATTTCAAATTTTAGTTGATAAATAACAAAAGAAAACTCCCCCTATTTCCCTTCCTCAAAAATTCTATACAAATGGAATGATGCTTCTTGCCCTAGTGTCTAGTCTTTGGATCTTTATAAAACCATCAAGAAATAACTCTTTATTACTTGTCTAGAGCCTTGAATTTAAGCAGCTAGAATATTAGTAAAAACAGATTAGTGCACATTCCTTAGGTGCAATACTTTACATCAGAGATAAAAGGGAAGCAGAAATCCCTAAACTGTTGTAACTTGAAAAATGAAACAAATTTAACCTACTGCAAATGGGCCATGTGGATGTAAGAAAGGACATATTAATCAAACCTTACCAATTAAGGAGCAGATACTTCACTATTAAACTCTAAGATGAATTTCAAGAACCTGGCTTGATGGAATGGATATTTATGTTATTAAGATATCATGGCAACCAATCTTTATCTATTCTGAGTGCTACATAGAGGTCAAGTTGAAAGTTCTCAGCTGATTACTATCGTGACAATGAATAAAGATGATGTAGCTTGTCTGTTCTAACTTCTTTGAAAACATGAGAATCTAGAGGTAGGAGAGTCTTTTATGCTAAACAGTAATGTCTTCTGCTAAATAAGTGAGAGATAAATGAATTGAATCATTGTTAATCATTCAACAAATAACTTTAAACCAATTTTAATTAATGTTAGAGCTCTTAGAATTTGTGAAATTTGAAGCTAAAGTCCTGCAGTAGTCTGAAATGATTTTCAATTATGCGTTCTAAAGATGATTTTTCTTGGGATGTTATTTTCTCCTTGTTCCTGCTCTGATTACTACTGCTACTTTTAAAAATGCTACAGATTTGGAATTTGAAGTTATGTACTTATTATCACTTACATAAACAGCTTGCAATGGTATTAATTTGTACTTTTTTGTTTTTTAATTACCGAATTAGCATTTGTGGAGCATCTGTTCTTGGGAGCCCTATTCTAGGCTTCTCCCCTAGTCTTCCACATCTCATAACTGCATCACTATTCACCTCTTTTCAGACTAATAACCTAGAAGGCATCCTCAATTCTTATTTCCTCACAATTAACATGAAAACCATTAGAAAGTCTTGTCTTCCATCTCTACTTTCAAAGTATGTTCAAAATGTGATCACTTCTTATTACCTCCAGGTAGTGCCAATCCAGGGCACTACCACGTCTTGCCTGGCCAATTGCAATACCTCCCAACTGGTCTAGCTCCCATTTTTGCAACCCTATAGCCTATTTGTCACAGAGCAGCTAGAGTAATATTAAAAGACAAATCAGATTATGTCACTCCTTTGCTCAAAACCTACCATAAGCCTCTCATTGCATAAATATAAAATCTAAACTGCTTACCATAGCCTATGCTGGCCTTGCATGATCTGGCTCATTCTACCCCCGTCTTATACCCCTCTGCCCCTCTCTCACTCAACTCCAGCCACACCATCTTTCTGATGTTCTTGGAACACACAGGGCTCATTACCACCTCAGAGCTTTTGTACTTTTTGTTCTCTCTGCCTAAAACATTCTTCTACCCAGATCTTTCAGTGCTTTCCTCAATACATTAAGGTTTTTGCTTAATTGTTCCTTGGCCATTTCATCTTAAATAACCCTCATACTTACCAGTTCCTAACCCTTTATCCTGTTATATAAGTTTTTATGGCACTTTTTCTAGCTAACGTATTTCATATTTGTTTGTTTACTTGTTTAATCTTTGCTCCACCCCACCTCCCACATACACATTCAATATAGCTTCACGGGAGTGGGGACTTTATCTTGTTCTCTATATCATGGGTCTAGCAGAGTAACTGACACATAGCAGACATTCAATAAATATTTGATGAGTGAATGTATGAGCTGATACAGTAAGAAAGAAGGACAAATGATGACAAAAAGGAGTTAACCAAAAGTCAAGGTGTTTGTAGCCAAGGAAATTCAGGTCTAATCAGAGGAAAAAACCCACACCTATGCAAAAGAATATAAAGCATTACAGATTGAATGCATAATATCTAAGTAAGGCAGAGCAAAGGAGGACATTTTATTATGTATATTACATGGAGCCATCTGTCTCCCTCCTGTTACTTTTGCATTTCTACATATTGCCTAATATGGTCTCTGCACATAAAGGTTGACTATGACTAATTGATTATTTTTTTAAATATGCAAATATGAATAGAAAGTAATACTGAAGGCAAAACTAAAGTGAAGGTTTGAATTACTCTGAATTACCCGTGATTTAATTTTTCCATGCTTGATAATAAACATAGATAAATATGTATTGACTTTTGTTTAGCTGCTGGACATACATCAAAGCAATTTTTTATGGCATGGTACAATATTTTCAAGGTACCACTAGTCAAAAATAAATTGTATTTAAAAATCTAAATTCTCAATGTTTTCTTCTACTCTTCCATGTCTCTGATCCTTATAAATTTTGGGAAATTAGGTTATACACTTTCCTTGAGAATCAAGTTTGTTATAACTTGACTATATTTGTAGAGTTATAAATGAATAACACACAATTTACTGAGTTCATCATTGAGTCAAAAAATTGCTGCTCACTGACTTGGATAGACTGGGCATAGTAATTTGAATAAGATATGGTTCCAACTTTCAAGAAGCTACTATGCATTTATTTATTCACGTGATGTTTTCAGACAGTTGAGAACTAACAGATTTCAGGCACTGTCCCAGGCATTAGGGATGCAATTGTGAACAGGATTGTTTAGGTCCCTACACTCACAGAATTTAAGGTTCCAGGAAATAGAAACAGTACAATGCTGACATGTGATTTTATATAAAGGAAGAGAACACAACAGAATGGGAGCGTATAACAGAGAAAACCAACTTTTAGCCTTCAGGGAAGGTCAGCCTGAGGAGTCACATTAATAGACCCCAAGAAGAAATCTAAGGGCGAAGGCAGGGCCAGACGTGCATATAGATTACCGTAGGGCAGTGTAATCAGTCAGGGCTTTAGCAGAAGTAAGGAAGTGAGTACAGAATCTGCTGGTTGCATTGAAAAAGGGAAGATAAACAGAGCCTTGTGGCATCAACAAAGGCTTGCCCTGGAGGATATGCTTGGGCTTCAGGAGTATGGATTTTCCAGATGGATAAGGGGGTAGGATTCAGCTTGTACAACATTTGAAGATTGTAACATCGTATGAGAAAGTAAGCAAGTGATGTAAGCCTCAAGCAAAGTGCACCAGTAGTGTGAACTGGTCTAGGGAGCTTGGCTGGTGGGGTCCTGCCTTTCTGTCCACATGTCAGGCACCGTGACCTTTAGAAAGGTGATTAATACTTGAGAAAGGGTACAAGGCAATGTTCTGGGCTGATCTGGCTCCAGAGCTGCCTGTGGCTAACTCCTGGCGTGACAAAGTGCCGTCGTTGCAGACCAGCCATTAGCACTTGCCTGTTTGCCTTGCTGGCTGAAAAATGGGCACAGTTACAGGAGAGAGAATGGACTTTGTTAGTCTAGACAGCACAGCACTTGGTCCTGGACATGAAAACAGAGAAGTAGAGCTAAAAACTTTTCACAATATTTGGGAAGTACCTAAATGAACAAATTGTGTTACATAAATGTAGATTATGCTGGTATTTTATAAGTGTAGATTAGGGTTTCTTTTATTTTAAACATGAGAAATAAACAGGGACCATTAATTTTCCCTTTAAGGAAGGTAGTTAAGAAAATGGTTAATAATCTGTCTACTAAAAATAGTAGACAATCCTCAAGAGATATTTTTTCACAAACAACAAAATATACATCTAGTATTGACATCCATTTTTATGAACAAATACAGAGTATATTAGGAGGAGAGAGATTCATGAAAACAACTTGAATTTTCTAAGGCAGATGTTTAAAAAGGATTTTATCTGCTTTAGAGAGAGTTGTTATTTCATAAGACTGATTTTCTCCATGGTGCCCCGTTTTGAGAACATGGATTTACTTGGCTGCTATATGCAATTGCTTGCCTTCTGTGGTTCTCTAGTACCGGCATTTTTCATATACGCAAAAAACGAGGCAAGTGGGTTTGTGAAATGGTGTCTTGTTTAGCTGTATGAGAGCTGCCTTGTCGCGAGAATTACTGTAATAATTATTTCACAGAACTTAGTGATATCTTTTAGGCAATGCTACTATTTAAGGCTTTGCTTGTGTCCTAGCCAAACAGATGTGTTTATTTACATGTCTGATCTAAACAGGAAGACAATGGGGACTCTGCCCGCAGCCTTGAACTTCCTCTAATACAGATAGAAGCGGAGGAGAGATGCAAGCAGTTGGGGCTCATGGAAATGAGAGCGGGAATGAAGAAAAGCCTGTAGGTGTGGGTCAAACGGAGGCAGCTGTGCTTTCCCTCTCAGCACTGTAACAGCTGTGTGCGGTCTGAAAAGAAGCAGAGGGAGGGCTAGCTGCTGGCTCTGGT
The DNA here is from genome assembly GCF_028023285.1 of Balaenoptera ricei. Lineage (NCBI taxonomy): Eukaryota > Metazoa > Chordata > Mammalia > Artiodactyla > Balaenopteridae > Balaenoptera > Balaenoptera ricei. The sequence goes on along the minus strand of NC_082650.1, from coordinate 42,005,102 downwards.
TTGGGGCGGGTGGTCTCCTCGCTTTGTGTGCCTGAGAGGGAATAGACGTATAATCGTCGTCTCTGTGCAACGATGCTACTGCCAGGGCACTTCTGAATCCATGTCAGTTCAGGTGCCGTCAGGCACATGGACATATGCTGTTGCAAACTGTAACTGCACACGGACTGAGGGACGTGAAGAGGCTGCTTCTCTCCAAACGTGGATTAAATGCTATCAACAGTGGGAAAAGCTTTGCAAGTAGAGGACCTGCAAATCTAGAGTAGGCAGAATAAAGAAGTCAGATTGCATAATGAAGTGGTCTCTTAGGGAATGAACTGAGGGTTGGGGGACAGGGATCAGGGGAAGGTCCTTGTCCTGGGGAGCAGCAGGCTGGGGACAGGGGGCTTGAGCCGTATGTGCCAGTGGAGAAATGAAGAGAGTGCTACTCTCATTTGAGGGATTGAGATTTTCATCTTCTGTCACTTCTTAATTCTTTTCTTCATACTTAATAACATTATACAATAATGGAAACCTTAACAGAAAGCAAAATCGAACAATTACAGTACCAACAATGGCTTTGGAATCGTGTCCCGTTTCTACTCAGTGAAGGAAATGGAGTTACCATTTGTAATTATTCCTTGAAAAGCATATTTAGTTACTGTTCTTTTAGTCATAGGTTAGAAAAACAGGTACAGAACTGCATGTATACACACACACACACACACATACAACCACAGAAAGATGTACCTGTAACTTTGTAGGTGAAACTTATCATTTGACTCTGACTAGTTTTGGGCTCTTTATCAAATTTTGTTCCCTAAAACTTTTCTCATAAGAAATAAGGAAATAGCTTTACTAAAGAGAATTAACAGCACTCATTTTAGTGTGATATTGCTCCCCTATGGGTTGAAAATGGCACCAGAAGTCATCTCTGAACTGTAGGATTAGAGTCAGCTGAGGTTTCTTGATTTTTGTTTTTAATTGGTTTGTTTGCTTGCTCACTTAGGGCTGGGGATTCTCTAGTTTCATTCTAAATATTTAGTACTCACTGTGGGCAGTAAGGAAGGGGGGAGTCCTCTGTGCCTCATCTGTCACGTTTGTGATGACACAGGGTCAAAAGCTCAAATGTAAATATAATCTTTGCTTATCATAACTGTTTCCAAATGTGAACATACCTTGACAGGCCAAATACATGGTTGTACGTGGATTTGAATTGATCCAAGTATGTGCTGTGGATATCTAAGGTTCCCTGAAAATTGTGTATACATTTTCGGTGTGTGTGTATGAGTGTGCGCGTGTGTGTTTAATTGTGGCCATGTTGAAAACTGAAATGGAGACTTGTTTTATTTATAAGAGGATCCCAAATACAGATTTGGGGAGCGTGGTGTGAAACGGTGTATTCATAAAACTCGATTTCCATCAGTAAAGAAAAATATTACTCTTATTTTGACTTTTCCTTACTTGGTCTTTAGAAAAGAAAGGAGCCAAAGAAGGACTAGGAGGAGGCAACAGGGTTGGGCTGTGTTAGCCTTTATATTTTTCTGATGGTGAGGCCACCAGTGCCTACCATTACAGTTCTGCCAAGTGCTTGCTTGCAGCAATATGAATCTGTTTGGATGCTTAGTGGAAATAGTGTTCTTCTTCAGAGGAACTGTAGTTAAAATATGCACTGCCTTCGGTTGCACTGTGTTTGTTTTTGTGTAAAGGTTCTTGCAAATATAGTAGGTGCCTTCTTGGTAAGCAAAGCATTCTAACACGTGAACTGCCTGATCTTTGGCTAGCTGTCCTGTTTACTAGCTGTGCAGGTGGTTAGTGTGCCAGGAGCTGCAAATAAATCAAAGCTGTGACTGGTCTCCAGTGATGGGAGCACCAGCGCTCTGCCTAAGTGTTCATTTTTACAGCACAACTCTTATCCCTTAGTTTAGTTATATCTACTGATTCTTAGGCATAAGGATAAGTCACCAGTCAATGCTCCAAACTGAAAACGGGAAGGGATGAAGCAGCAGAGGAAAGAAAGTAATTTTCCTGTTTTGAGAACCTCCTGCATACTGCCCCGTGGTCGTTTCAAATGTTTGCTTTTGTGCAGAGAGTAAAGTAGTCTTTCTCTCCTGAAATATAAAAACATGTTCAGGTAGAAGAATAAACAGTGGGTTGCACTAGGGTCTATTTTAATTTCCAAATTAAAACTAAATTGGTTTTATGACATATAAGAGCGCTTTGCATTTTACATTTTAAATCAAGTATTTTGACTGATCTAAGTACAAACCAGATAGCTTGTCAAGAGAGTAATAAGCTGATAAACATGGTTTAAACAAAATAGACTCCTGGGAATAGTCAGATATGAAGATAACATTGCCTCCGTATTTCTTACCTCACCTTAGATGATGTATTCAGTGTGTGTTCAGTAGAAAGGTTTAGAGTGTAGAATTTCCTGGGCTGTCTATGAACTCGTTGATGTGATGTACTGGAAATGATAATTTAGCTCTTCATCTCAGTTCTGAACTTTTTCTATTTAGCTCAGCAAGCTGGTTCCATTTCGTTTTCTTCCCCTACTCAGCTGAGAAAATAGATTTAGAAATTAACTAGGGGCTCTGGGCTATTTCAAAGACCAAGAAAGACAATTTTTGTTTTCATTTCTCATAAGTGATACATAAAGTCTGGAAAGTAAGAGAATGATACCTGAATATGGTCAGAACTAATTAAAATATTATATTCAGGACTGAGATTGAAAGGCAGCTAAGGAGAAAAATCCTACAGATGCTCAAAATCTGTGAGACTTCTGAATTAGCTGAATCCCCAGTGAATCTTCATTATTGACTAGAGGAAATTGTAGAGTATTTTCCTTCTTTGCAAGGCTTGACAATTTATTGAATTGCTACCAAAAGCTTGCAGAAGGTAAGGGGAACTTCCCAGAGGCAATTATGCTGCATTTTGCCAGTGAAATTTTCTAAGTTTCTCCCTTGTGTGACAGGGTTTTAAATGAAACTAAGGAAAACAAAAATGTTAAAATAGACCAGCATGGTCTTGCCTAGAATTAGTGTGTATTCACAGAGTTTGAGAATGGTGGTTCAATATAGATGTCTCAGAATATGGCTTATCTGCCAAATGACAGATGGTCCAAAGCCAGAAGAGAAAGGCTCAAGAAGATGTAGTCAAGGGTAAGGCTGATTCTGGGAAGGGCTGAGCAGCTGTTTAGTGGTTGTGTTAACACTGATCATTAGTACAGACTCTTTTTCATTCTGTCACATTAATTTGTTATTGTTTTCACTTTTGTGATGACTCAACTAGGCTCTTTATTAGATGGAGTGATATCTGCAAAAAGGTTCACTGAAAATATTCTGAAATAATTAGACTGAACTAAATATTTTTTTAGATAGGGCACTAATGCTCTGTATTACACATTAGTGAAAAAAATTTGAAAATTGATTTTTAGTCCTTCGTAATGCTGTTGAGACATGCCAATGTGTTTTGCTATTAGAATTCAATTAAAAGGGGCTCCAGAGAGGTAAATAAGCCAAAGAAACTTCATCATGTGTATGTAGCTCGTGCATTGTCGATTATGACATTTTAAAACACTAAGTACTTATCTACATATTTGTTTGCTTGTTTTAAGTCAATTTTATTGACTTAATAAAATGCACCCCTTTTAAGTGTACATTAATGGAATTTTGACACATTTAAACCCCTGCGTAAACACCATCACAGTCAGGATATAGAACATATCTATCACCTTCCAAAGGTCTCTTATGTTCCTTCCCACTCGATTCATTCCACCTTGGACCACGTAACCACTGATATGTTTTCCTACATATTAGATTTGCCATTTTTAGGATTTCATATTAAATGGACTCATACAGCATGTACGCTTTTGTTTGTAGCTCCCTTGGCTTAGCTAAGTGCTTTTCACATGCATTTAACTTATCTGTTTCAATAGTTCACTCCTTTCTATTGATGACTAGTCTTTCATTGCATGCATATGCCACAAATTACCTATTGTAGGACACTGAGTTGGTTTGGCAAGTTCTGAATAAAGCTGTTTGAACATTTGTTTACAGATCTTTGTGTGGGCATATGTTTTCATTTCTCTTGGGTTAACACCTAGAAGTGGAATATGATAACTGCATATTTAGCTTTATTAGAAAGTGCCAAACTATTTCCCAAAGAAACTGTACCATTTCTTATAGCAATATGTGAGATTTCCAGTTGTTCTTTACCCTCTCCAAGACTTGGCATTGTCAGTTTCTTTTAAAAATTTACCCTTGTAATGGGCATGTAGTGTTATCTTATTGTGGCACCATTCTTCTTGGAGGCCTTACTTCATTCCCAGGCTGAATTATGTTACTCTGACTGTGTTGTCCATTCAATGGGGACCATAAATGGACAGGTAATGATATTTCAAGAGTAGGATTAGTGCTATGGGAAGGACCTCATAAAAGGAGCACTTTCAGTTGAGGAGTATATTTTATACTTCAAATACATCCTTTACAATGTGAAACTTTATAATCATACTTGTGTACACTCCATACAATGCACTCCATGTACTAAAATCAGAACAGGTATTCTTAATGGTTTTGAATGGCTGTGAATCAAGGCCAGGGGGTAAAGTGAGCAGAGGCCCTTAGGGGGCAGCAGAGGACCACATACCAAGAGAGTCATGGGCTGGGGAATAGGGTGTCTGTCTAAGTAAAGGGGCCTCTGTCTGTCACTAGCTAATAGGTTAAACTGTTTGCCCTTCTATTCCTCAATAGTAAATAAGGATAAAAGATAAAGGAGTTGGGGCGTAAAAACTCACAAACTCAAAAGCATGCAGGGGTATGACAAGAAATATACTTCTGAGAATGTGACCAGTGTTAAGACAAGGGGTGTTTAAAGGTTTGTGGTCAAATTGAGCGTACAGTGCCTCACCAGGAGGCATGAAAATTCATCAAATAAACGAAGTGAGCTTTGCTAGCTAATCATCTTGCAGCACTTTTGCACACGTGCTGCAAATCTGTGACCCTAGGATGTCACCTGAAGAGGATTAAGAACGGTGGACCACACCGAGACACATAGGGAACTCCACTGAAGATGGGAAAGGAGGCAGGAAGTATCAGCAAGGGAGAGCTAGAACCAGGGCCAGAACAAAGATGGAAATGAGGACTGAGCCGAGGTGTGTTATAAGGGAGGGTGTGAGGATTGTGGCTGATGGTGACATGAACGAATTCATACTTACTGGGCACCTACTATGTGTATAAAGAAATGTATACACACTTTATGTTAGTTTTCAAAATAACCCTTGAAAGTAAGAGTTACTATCCTCATTTATACATGGACAAACTGAGTCACCTTGTGCAAGTTTATAGAGAACTCAGGCTTATGTAACTCTAACTTCAAATCTCTAAAGTAGATGAGAGAATTGGTAAACTGAGACTTGAGAATCGAAACAGATTGAAGATGAGGTGCTATCAGGGTTGCAGGCCAATGACTCTTAAGAATTAATATGCCTCTGAATCCCCTGAGTATCATGTTAAGACACAAATTCCGATGCAGAGGGCCTGGGTTGAAGCCCGAGACTCTGCATTTCTAACAAGCTCCCAGGTAACGTCCGTGTTGCTGCTCTGCAGACTATGTGTTCAGAAGTTTGCAGCCACGCTCACCTGAACCTTACATTGCAACAATAAGTTTTATTCTGCTCTCTCTAACTTGAAAAGCCAGCATGTATTGAGGAATACCACTTCTGTGGGGGTGGGGGAGGCTTAATTGCACACAGGCTAGTTTCTAAACTGTGAGATCTGCTTGTTTTCTGTCATAAGACTTGGATTTTAATCCGTACTCCACTAATTCCTGCCTGAGTGACCTCGCACAGTCCTCTTGAAGAATTAGTTTCCTCATCTACAAAATGGGAATAATAATAATCTACTACTGCATAAATCATAATGCCCTTTTTCATTGTTAATATTTCACACTGTAAAATAACTTGACAGATGAGGACCTTGACACGATGTCTGGCACATGGAAGATGATCATTAAATGTTTGCTGAAGACTGAATGAATATGTATATGTTGTATATGTTGATGAAAACTGACATAGCACCTAATATAAATATTAAATTAACACTTAATTTGGTCCATATTTTAAACTATGGAGTTATAGGTTGTAACCAGAGTGCAAAATACTGTAAAGTAAAAATTTTGTTTCATCTTTCTCTTTAAGCAAAGAAAATACATATAAAACTAATCTGTTCAGTGCATCTGAATTACAGTATTAGAATATTCACAACATTTTTAACTGGTTACTTACACTGGATCAGGCACTGCAATGGGTGCCTTATATATTTTTTTCAATTTAATTCTCAGAAAAAGCATAGTGATGATGTTCCCCATTTAGCCAACAGGGAAATGGAGGTTTAGAAAGGTGAAGTGATTTGCTCAAAGTCAGGGCTACCCTCACAGAGTGTATATGTGTGTGTGTTTGGGGGGGCAAACATTGTTTGCTGGGCCCCTGTCTATGCAAACAATTTGAGGTATCTCAAATTACTCGGAATCAACCCACTAGTCTTCTACAACCAGGCCGGCCATGCAGCCCCAGGAGGAAACAATAGGCATGAGTACTGGAGCTTCTTAGGGCATCTGGTTCACCCAGCATGTGGGAGATGGGATGGGGGTGTAGGTAGAGGATTGGAAAGCTCCTTGAAGGAGAAAAACAGGTTAGAGGTGCATGAGTGGGTGGGGAACTTTGAGGTAGGAGCTCCCAGTGAATAGGACCCATGTAGGCACCCTTTCTGGAAGGCTCTAGTTCCAGGCACTCTGCAGGGGTCTTAGACAATTTTAAGGGCAGTGCTGCAAAATGTAGGGCCTCCTATGCATGGGCCCAGGGCAGGTTCCCTGCTTCCTGGGTTCAAGGGCGACATTGCCCAAAGTTACCCAGTAAGGATTAGCATAATCCAAGTCTTTCTGCCTCCTGCACCCATGATCTTTACACAGAAGAACGTCATTCACAAGCTGGAGTTAGATCAAACTTCAGAGAAAGTACAAATCACATTTACTGTGCTTTTATTTTGTCTTCTACCCTGGTCAGGACATTAGTAGGATCTGTGTAGTCTAACCAAATTTTCATCATCATCATTATCATTATTACTTTAAAGTTACAATATGTTGAGGATGGACACTTTTGTGAAATACAATAAAAATGTCCCAGCAATATCAAATTTCTATAAAAAGTTATAGGCATTAACGCTCACTTTCTAAACTTTCTTTACATGGACCACACAGGTCCACAGCTCCCACTTTAAGTAGTTCTGGTCTAACCTAATGTCTGGAGCTCTCCCATTTACTCAGGACTCCTGACTGCCATGTTTCCATAATTTGCTATTGAAATAAATCAATATATAATGTGACTTGCAAAGAATTCACAATGACAACTCATTAATCCATATTCAAATAGGTAAAAACTAGAGAAGCCATGTCTTTGGCTGGAAATGTCTTCACTTTTTTCATCTCTTGTACCATTTAACTGAGACATTTTAGAGACAATGGCTCAATATTTATGGTCGAAGCTATTTCCATCTGAGGAGTAAAGTGTTGGAGATTGATGGGTCCCTGTGGTTGATATCTTTAAAGTCTGACTTCTTAACCTCCCACAAATCTCCAAATGCGGGTGGTTAACTTCATCACATACATATTAGGATATTTTTGTAATTTGCGTTTGAATGACTTCTCCTGGATGAACCTGGTTGGAGGGGTATGAAATACTGTTTATGGAAAAAGAAAATTAATGTTGTGGTGGCTATGTCTGCCAGACTTTTACATCTCCCCATCCATGTAATCATTTATATGAAACTTCCTTTAGTGGGCAACAACTCACAGTTGAGGGAATTTGTCTATAATAAACCACTTGGCTTATGTTGCATCAGATTAGATCAGATCAATTTCCTTCATTCTTAATTCCTTCCACATCATATCAGAATGCTTCTTAAACGAGATGCCTGTAACCAGATCTGGGTCCTTAAGGGAGATGAAAAGATATGAACATAAATGTCAAACTGCTTTTTGGGAAAGGAGACTTTTCCTTTTGTGAATGATCAGTTGAAGAGTGGTAGAATGAAGAGCTAGGTTTAAGGAGATATTTGAGGTGGAAAATAAAGATCCAAGATATAATATTTGTATTTTTTGCTAAGTAAATGTATATATATATATATATAGAGAGAGACAGAGAGAGAGAGAGTCAAAACCTAAGTCCTTAACTTTTAAGGAAAGGGTGTTGCTGCTTCATAGAAAGTATAGAAAAATCATGTTTTACTTACAAAAGAAATGAGCCTACATGAAGCATTACAATGTTGGAAGGCCTCCTGTGGGTATACCACTTTATAACACTGATTTCCTGTAAGCATACATCAGTTCACATTAATGCTCATATAGTTAGGTGTGCCATCTGTTGTAGCTTTAGATGCCAGATAACATTTCTATGGGTTTTCTTAAATCATACTAACTCATAGAGTGTCTATGATACTTGATTAAACTTGCTGACCAAACAAGCTAAGAAGAGATTGAGTTTGCCTCCTAGCAAACATAAGATTTTTTTCCTTTTCAAACATTACTTGAGATCTTGCTGTCCTTGAAATCTCTATAGGATTTATTGCCTTACTTCTCATTTGGAATTTCATTATATTTCCATTCATCCTAATGATCTTTCTTGTATATTTGTGTTCTTTCTCCATATGACTATCAGACAATAAAAACCAAGTGATGACTCTGGGGGTTGAACTGCTGGACCTATTTTTCTCTGGTCAGAGAAATGAATGTTATAATCTAGGTAATAAAGTCTGAGAGAGACCAGTTTATTTCAACTAATTTCCACCAACGTAAAATTGTATGATGAAACTTTATATTGTGGTTGGATGCGTAGAGTACCAAGTGACTGAGTAGTAATGATAACTTAAAATTATCAGATGTTGCCATATATTTGATATGGTAAAAGGAGAAAGACAATGAAACACTTGTAGCTCAGTAACCCATGAAATCCTTAGACTAGCGGACTTGTTAAGACATGTTAAATACTAAATATCTTCTAAATAATTTTTTCAGATAACTCAATGATCAACTCAGCAAGAGGAGCAAACATCAAAATTCTATGGCTGGGCTTCCCTAGTGGTGCAGTGGTTGAGAATCTGCCTGCCAATGCAGGGGACACGGGTTCGAGCCCTGGTCTGGGAAGATCCCACATGCCGCGGAGCAGCTGGGCCCGTGAGCCACCATTACTGAGCCTGTGCGTCTGGTGCCTGTGTTCCGCAGCAGGAGAGGCCGCGATAGTGAGAGGCCCGCGCCCCGTGATGAGGAGTGGCCCCCGCTTGCCACAACTGGAGAAAGCCCTTGCACAGAAACGAAGACCCAACACAGCCATAAAAAAAAAAAAAAAAAAAATTCTATGGCTTTGTATATGTACAACTGAATCACTTTGCTGTACACCTGAAACTAACACAACACTGTTAATCAACTGTACTCCAATATAAAATAAAAATTAAAAAAAAATTCTATGGCTTAGGACATATCTCACATCCTGGGAGCACTGTGTACAAGCTTTCAGTCACCAGAAAATCAGCAAGAAGGGAAATGAAGTCTTGTGGTATGTTTGAATCAACTGATGTCTTATTTTAAGCACAGTTTTCTTTTTCCTTTTTTAAAAAAACCAGGTGAATATATTAATGTTGATATTCATGCACAGAAATGGGTCAGCTGATATTTTTGGAACTCTGTTTTGTTCTGCTTTGTTTCTAAGGTCATTGAGGAGACACTGGACAGGTAGTGTACTAGACTCTAAATATCTCCAAGGGCAGTTTTTTATTTGTTCCATGTGGAAATGCATGAGAAGACCCTGAGCCTGATAGAGTGCTTAGCATATGATAGAAGTTGAGTTAATATTTGGTAATGATGATGGATTTTAGGCCAAGTATATTTTGAGAGCTGGAGTCTTTTTGTGAACAAGAGTAATAAAAACGATGAACCTTTATTAAGCACTTATTTCAGGCAAGATGCTAAGCATTCCACATAGATTTTTAAAAATTCATTGTTAGACCAACCTTAAGAGACAGATATTATTATCCCTCTTCCAGAGATTAAAGCAAAAAATAAAAATTAAAAAACAAAGAAGCGGGGGCTTCCCTGGTGGCGCAGTGGTTGAGAATCTGCCTGCCAATGCAGGGGACACGGGTTCGAGCCCTGGTCTGGGAAGATCCCACATGCCACGGAGCAACTGGGCCCATGAGCCACAATTACTGAGCCTGCGCGTCTGGAGCCTGTGCCCCGCAACAAGAGAGGCCGCGATGGTGAGAGGCCCGCGCACCGCGATGAAGAGTGGTCCCCACTTGCCGCAACTAGAGAAAGCCCTCGCACAGAAACGAAGACTCAACACAGTCATAAATAAATAAAAGAACGTGAATTTCTTTAAAAAAAAAAAAAAAGAAGCTGAGAGTTAGAGGTATTGAACAGTATTGCAGCTCTAAATTGGAATGCTTGAGCCCTGATTTGAACCGAGGCATTCTTAACTCCGGAGCTCACTCTTAACCAACAAGTGCGCTATTCTGCCTTGCCACACGATGTTCCAAAGTTGTGGTAATAGCCATCAAAAAGGTAATTTAAGGAAAGGCCTGACTTCAAGAAAGACAATCAAAGAAAATACACATTGGTGGGACATTTTGCCATGACAGCTGGATGTCTTCATTTTACAGAAGATGGCTTGTTAGATAACCAGTTTAATTAGCCAACTGCCTCTTGGGTCTCCATGTAGTTGCTAACTCCCTTGACCATGGAAATGACCCTGAAAATTGTGTCTGTGTCTGGTAGCTGGCAATGTGCCCTAACAAAATATCTATGTAGTAGGTAAGTTGCTTCCTAAATGTTTCATGCCATTTTCAAAAGCCATTTTCTGACCACAGAAATGAATGGAGTATGCTTAGAAGTGACAAGTGGTATGAGAGGGCAGATGATTCCACTTAGCCATAACCTAAGTGACATGCACAATATTAAAATGTATAAATTTATATGCTTAGACTCATTTTCTTTCACAGACTTTCTCTCCTCTTTATAAAACTGAGTGTGACTAGTTCTTAGCAGCCTATTAGAGAGCATGGAGATTCTAACCTAAAAATGGTTTATCATGGCGCTTATTTCAAGGTGCAGCAGAAGCTCACCCTGTTGTTTGCCTGGAGCAGGGAGTAGATTGTCCATTAGTGTGACTTACCTATCCTGCTGTTCTCTCATGTACTTTTCTTCAGCAGAGGGATTATAGGACTTCCAGAAGCTAAGGACCATGTTTGTCAGACAGGGTGTATATATCTTATATCATTTCTTATAGGTAAAACTATTTCTTGTAGGCTAAAATATTTAGAGCTGCTATGTAAATGAATATAGAATAATGTCATCTTCCTCACAGAAAAGTTTGGGAAAGTAAATATCAGAATTCTTTATTTTTAAAAAACAAAGTGCGCTATTTTATTTTTAATTTGTTTCTAGCCATTGTCAAGCAGGGATTTAGCTCTTTATTTTAGAATACCTCAATAAGTATCCCAAACTTATATGACATTTCTGATTTTACAATCTAGGAATACTCTAGCAGATTGGACATTCACGGAGATTCTTCTCTTCTTTTGGTTTTTTTCACCTGATTTATGTATTTTGCTATATTTTCACTCTGCACTATTACATCTCCCTAAATTGCATGCATCTTGCCTTCACTCTCTTATTTTTACTATTGTAGTTTACAAATTAGTTGTATGATGTGTTGACAGTTTAATTATGATTATTGTGCCTTAAAGTTTGGGTTAAACCCAAAAGGTCAGAATATTCACTATTATTATTATTATTATTATCATTCTGAGCTTCTTGTTATCTTGTTTGCTGTGTCAAATTGTGCATTGATGCAGAACTAGAGTAGGATCAAAATCAACCATGTCTTGCATAACAGTTTCAGCTTTTGTGCTGTTTTAAATTTACTATTTTTTATGCCATAATAACATCTAATGTTTTCTTTAGAAAACAAAAAAAAGGATATTTTTCTCTTTGACAGTAGCTGCCTTCCAGACCTCTTTTTTGATCAAGTTGGTAGCATAGGTGTCAATGTAAATTGTTTTTTTACCTCAAAACTCTAGTGCTCTGTATATTAGAGGTAACCTCCATGCCATATAAGCTATTTACTTCAGTGACTTCTTCTGACAAGCATCTACCTCTTTACCACTTAGTGCCCACTGGTGAATTTTACTTGGTTTTGGATGAAGAGCTGGGAAAACCAATTATCTCAGTCTTGCACATTTCCCTGATCAGGGATCAGTCATGTGCTTTAATCTTAGTGTCATGTAATGCCCAAACTGTTTCTTGCTTTGCAGTGAGTTGCTGCAACTGTCCATCTTACTTTGATTACTCTTGAAAACATATCCACATCTGTCTGTGCCTAATTCATGGGCATAAACTGCGTGTTGGTGACAGCGTAGTATGATGAAGGGAACATTAAAACTTTAGTGTCAGAAAGTCTGACTTCAGTGGTGGCTCTGCCAATTATTAGACATTTGATGTTGGGCATGTTGCTGATCCTCTCTGTGCTTCAGCAGCTTCAATGATAAAGTGCAGTTTATTAAAACAATAATTTTAAGGATGTTTATATCATATATGTTGTATGTAATATATAATATTATACAGTTATATACAGTTATATATAAATATAATTTTAATTACGTGTTATGAATTAGATATTACATATTACACAATACATATTAAGTGTTGTACATATTTTGTGTGTGATATATTATTTTGTTATATATATTTTGTTTCTCCTTTTAGTTTCATTTCAAAGTTGATGTGATTTATCCCACATGAGTCAGTGTATTCACCCCTTTGTCTTTTTTAGTCTTGGAAATCATTCTTTTTGTTTTTGCTATCAAAACACAGGCAAGGGGCTTCCCTGGTGGCGCGGTGGTTGAGAATCTGCCTGCCAATGCAGGGGACACGGGTTCGAGCCCTGGTCTGGGAAGATCCCACATGCCGCGGAGCAACTGGGCCCGTGAGCCACAACTACTGAGCCTCCGCGTCTGGAGCCTGTGCTCCGCAACAAGAGAGGCCGCGACAGTGAGAGGCCCGTGCACCGCGATGAAGAGTGGCCCCCGCTCGCCTCAACTAGAGAAAGCCGTCGCACAGAAACGAAGACCCAACACAGCCAAAAATAAAAATAATTAATTAATTAATTAATTAAAACAAACAAAAAAAAGAACATGGCTTTTACCAAAAAAAAAAAAAAAAAAAAAGGCAAGGACCTTAACCCTCCCTTGTTTGAATTGTCACTGACCCTGAGTTACCAGTTGGCCTTAGAGAACTTATCCATGCTATGTGTACCACTCCTCAGGAGCAGTAAGTTCCCCAGACCTAGGAGGTTTTCACTTCAAATTTAAAATATCCCAAGGATAGTCTCTGAACACGGGATTAATATCTTGTGTTCTAGGTCTAAATGTCATACTGGTGGGATGACTAAAATATCTTGGCATCCCCAGGAAGATAAAATTAATTATGTCTGGTCCATCAGCAAGGGCTCCAAATTATAGCTAGCTTTACTAGGTATGTAGGATTATGTCAGTCACAGCTGGAGTAAAAGTAAATTCTAAGAAGAGAGGATAGTATAAGAAAATATACAGAGATTAGAATTTTCTATGGAGTTTTTGATGTAGGAAATGGTGAAAAGTCCATTGCAATAAGCGCATAGCGTTCTTTCTGTATTGAGGAAAAACATAAATTATCTGGGAGATATCTGCTTGCTTTGATTTTGAAAGCTTAATATTATGATGATATTTAGTTTTGTTTATTAACTGTGCTAACCAACAAGGATGAGTTTTTGATATATAAACACAAATATTAGCAAAATTATGATGGAGTATTAAAATGGGAGAACTAGTCACTATACATTTGAACATAAAATTTCTTAAAAATACATTTATAAAAAGACTGGTAGTAGAGTTTACTGGTAGTGGGGAAATTTTAGACATATCAACAGCCTCATAAAATATTTATATTTAGTCCCTCTGTGCTTTCTGCCATACTTAAGATGAATATTTTTGATTTAGATGTAATGTGATGATTTCGATTCCTATTCCCCTCCTCCACAACAAACACACTGTCTTTGGTCCTTGGAACAGAATCTGTACTCATTTGTACTCAGCAATTGGACTGCTGGATTTTATAGTTTGAGAAGTCTGAGATGAAGTGAGTAGTTTTTAAATCTTATTGGTATCATGTAAAGGGAAGTCTTCTTTATACAGTCCATGATTAGAAAAAAATTCGAGGTACCAATGTAAATTGTTTGCAAAGAAGCAAGGAGAATTGATTGAGGAACAGAGACTTGAGTTAAGAGGACAAGTTAGATGTTCACTGAAGTAATTCAAGTAAAGGATGTTGAAGGACTGACCTAGGGCAATGAGAATTGAAGAAAAATTTTAGATTTAGAATGTATAAGACTTGAGAACAGATTGTTAGGGGTTGAGGAGTTGGAGATGATGAGGAAAACTCTGAAGTGCCTAGCTTGGGTGACTGGTTAATGGTAATACTGGTAACTTGGGTAGGGAAAAATGACTGAGCTGAAACCATCTGTTGGAAAATGAAGTGGGTTAGAGTGAATTAAGGGGTTGAGGAAAGTGGAAAAGGTTTGGAATAGTAAAAGAAATGGTAGCAAAAAGGATGAATAAAAATCATATTTAGCCTCCATGAGGTCACAGCTAAGGTTGGAAAACAGGAATTGATATTGACATTCAAGTTTTCAATGGCTCCTCACTGCTTGCCACAGCAGCCTTCAATATTTTCCTAATCTGAAATACAGGAGGGGCAATATCCACATCTTAAATATTATCTTATTAGGCTTTGGCATAGACAAAACTGGCTAGAATTGTAAAATTGCCTATTAGCTAGCTGTAAATCCACCCCTTTCTCCTAAGTATCTAAGTGAATGAGTGGGGTATTATAAAGGGATAACCTTACACGAGCTCTATTTTATTTTTGTAAAAAATGTATTTCAGTTTTGATAGTTTAAACTATTATTTGAATAAATTACTTATAACATACTTCTTAACTAGTCTGAACACTGAAATTTAGAACTTGTCTAAACAAAAAAGTTTTTGAACTTGTTGGCCCAGCAAATGGGCCACAGGTCTCCACAGTCAGACACTGTCTCAGATTTTATCTTCCAAAGGTGGTTGCAAGAGGTATCTATTACTCCATATGGATTTCTAGAACCTTTCCACTATAACTAGAGTCTAATTCTAAGACTGGAATCTGGAATCTAAGTGTATTTGCGATTTGCTTGCAACCGAAGGAATGCAGTAGAAATGACAACGCATGACTTCTGAGGCTACATCAAAAAAACACAATGCAAATGGCAAGATTTCATTCTTTCTTAGTGCTGGGTAATATCCCATTGTATATATATTTACCACTTTATGACGTAGCTAAGGGTGTTTCCAGGCATAGTTCTGAAAGTGCCACCTACCTTCTTCTAGCTACCAATAATAAAATGAGAGAGGTGAGAGATGTATTGAAGAAAAAATTATTCAGTTTTAAAGTGGAATTCAGAAGAAATGTAGATTCCAGAGGGTTTTTTTTCAGACAACCAAGTGTTTTCAAGGTAAGAAAGGACCTCGACATAAAGATCAAATCCAGGGTGGAATTATACAAACTTTTGTTAAGACCTTAGAATTGATTTAAGATAGAGCTACATTAGAAACCGTCAGACAGACACAATGACCTCTAAGTAGCTTAAGGGCATGCTGCACAGATCCTTCTAATTAAACAATAGGGCTTCTAAGATTCTTCAGAATACTGTCCAAGGGGACAGTAGAAAATGTATTGTCTTGAAGAGATTATTGATACAACTTGGATGCTAGTAGCTCTCTTTGCAGACTTGACCTCTTTTTCCCTCTAACACTGCCTCTACATTACTCTGAAAGTGTACTTGCTTTGACAACAAGGTGCCTTGGGAGTCAACCTGCTACATAGATTGAATCAATTATTCTCCAAGAAGACGTGGCTCCTTTTAGTGGAGAGAGCCATAGGATTGAATCTGGATGCGACTAATTGAATACTGGATGCATTTCTTTACAGGAGCATGTGAGATAGGACAGGATGACACAGAAGCAACTAGATTCATTTTTCTTTGGCCAGAATATAACCTTTTTTTAAAAAAATAAATGTAAGTTTGAATTGATATTTTGAATTAAACTCTTTATTTATTTTTTAAAGTGTTGATAGAATTGCCTTTATTGAGAATTTATTACTTGCCTGTTAAATGTTTTTTTTTTTTAACATCTTTATTGGAGTATAATTGCTTTACATTGTTGTGTTAGTTTCTGCTGTATAACAAAGTGAATCAGCTACACGTACACATATATCCCCATATCCCCTCCCGCTCACGTCTCCCTCCTACCCATACTGCTAAGATGACCTTTCTTTTTCCAAAGCTATATTACATTATCATATTAAGAAGGTGTCCAATTACAGTGTTATCCCTAAATTTAGAAGTCCACTCCCACCTTCCTGGCATTTTCATCTTTTACTCAAGGGTCTTGGAGTTGGCTTCAAAGAGGACATCCTTGTCAGGATGACCTGAGCACCAAATGAGCGATGAGACAAAGATATCTCCATTTCCAGCTAAAGGAACATTGGAAGTCATAGAAACTTAGTGTCACAGCATAGTATTAAGGAACAGCAGTAGAGACAAATAAAGACTTTAGATTTTGACTAAAATGCTCTTTAAAAAAAAAAGACTTTATTTTTTATAGCAGTTTTAGGTTCACAGCAAAATTGAGAGGAAGGTACACAGATTTCTCATTTAACCCCCTAAACCTACACATGCATAGCCTCCCCCTGTTATCAACATCACCCATCAGAGTGGTACCTTTGTTACAATTGATGAACCTACACTGACACGTTTTTTTCCTTTCTTAGGATATAAGTTATACTTCTCTTTTTACTTCTTTAAGTGGTTGCCCTAGAGTTTTCAATATACAGTTACAACTAATCCAAATTTACTTTTAAATAACAGTATAGCACTTCCTAGGTAGTGTAAGTACTTATAATAACAGAATCTTAATTCCTCCCTCCCATCCCTTATATTATTGTACCATTTATTTCACTTATATATAAGCATACATAAACATATGAATTTATGCTTATTATGTATGTTTATATACATCAAAAACATTGTTTCTATTATTATTTTGAACAAATTAGTGTCTGTTGGATCAGTTAAGAATAAGAAAATTAAAAATAAAAGTCTTTATTTTACTGCCAGTATTCCTTATTCCTTCCTCAGTGCTCTTCTTTTCTTTATGTAGATCCAAGTTTCTGATGTATGTTATTTTTCTTTTTTTCTAAAGAACTTCTTTTAACATTTCTTACAAGGCAAGTCTACTGGCAACAAGTTCTCTCAATTTTGTTAGTCTGAGAAAGTCTTTATTTCTCCTTCTCTTTTGAAGAATAATTTTGCAGGGTGCAGAATTCTAGCTTGCTGCTTTTCCCCCCAACACTTTAAATATGCACTCTACTCTCTTCTTGCCTGCATGGTTGTTGAAGAGAAATTGGATGTTATTCTTATCTTTGTTCCTCTGTAGGTAAGGTATTTATTTCCTCTGGCTTCTTTCAGGATTTTTTCTTTATCTTTGATTTTCTGTAGTTTGAAATGATATGCCATGGTTTAGTTTTTCTGGTATTTATCCTGCTTTTATGAGCTTTCTGGATCTATGGTTTGGTGTTTGACATTAACTGGGGGGAAATTCTCAGTCACTGTTGTTTCAAATATTTTTGTTCCTTTCTTTGTTCTCCTAGAATTCTCATAACATTTATGTTACACTTTCGTAGTTGTTCCATAGTCCTTGGATATTCTGTCTCTTTTTTTTAGCCTTTGTTCTCTTTGCTTTTCAGTTTTGGAGGGTTTTATTGATATATCCTTTAAGTCAGAGATTCTTTCCTCAGCTGTGTCCAGTCTAATAATAAGCCCATCAAAGGTATTCTTCATTTATGTTGCAATCTTTTTGATCTCTAGCATTTCTTTTTGGTCCTTTCTTATAATTTCCATCTCTCTGTTTACATCACCCGTCTGTTCTTGCATGCTGTCTACTTCATCCATTAGAGCCCTTAACATATTAATCATAGTTGTTTTAAATTCCTGGTCTGATAATTCCAACATCCCACATCCGGTTCTGATGCTTGCTCTGTCTCTTCAGATTGTGTTTTTGTTTTTTAGTATGCCTTGCAATTTTTCCTGATAGCTAGGCATGATGTACCAGGTAAAAGGAACTGCTATAAATAGCATTTGGTAATGTGATGGTAAGGTATGGGGGAAGAGGAAGAGCTCTGTTGTCCTGTGATTATGTCTCAGTCTTTTAATGAGCCTATGCCTCTGGACTGTGAACTTCACAAACGTTTCTCAGTGTTTTTCTCCCCCATTAGGTGAGACATCATAAGCAGAATAGGCTGGTGTTGGGTTTTCCCTTCTTCCATGTGTAAGGCTGGAGTGGAGTGGAGTTAGTTGGATATTTCCCTTCTCCCAGGTCAGTTAAACTCTGATAATACCCCAGCAGGTTAGGCTCTAGTTAACTAGTTTCTCCTGAAGGCAGTCCTTGCTATGAAGATCATAGCAATCTGGTTTATTTCAAAACGGTTCCTTTTCCTTCCTTCTGCTAGAAGTACAAGGAGATTTTTCTTGATATTTATTGTGAGAACCTCCTTGAGTCCCTGAAGGTAAATCTCACAAAATTGTAACCCTCTACTTCCCAATGACTGGGGTCCCATGGAGTTTCTGACTCTCAGAGTTGTCCACACTGAACCTCCAGCAACTCATCAATTACAATTTAGGATTTCCACTCTGGCACTTGTTCCTGCAATAGTTTCCACTCATGTGTCTTTGTTTTAGTAATCTCTGACTCCTTGTATTCACCTGTCTCTCTCCAAACTTGAGGGTAGTGATTTTTCCTGTGTCTTTTCCTTTCTTACGGATCCAAGAAGAGTTTGTTGGCTTTTCAGTCTATTCAGCTTTTCACTTGTTGTTAGGATGGAATGGCAACTTCCATGCTCCTTATATGTGGAACCAGAAACAGGAAAATAGGAATTTTCTCTTTCTTTCTTTCCCTTTCTTTCTCTCTCTCTCTCTCTCCCTCCCTCCCTTTCTTTGTTTTTCTTTCTTTCTTAGAAGTTTTGAATATTTTTAAATCTCATTTTCTTTAATCTATTCTATAATTTGATTTTCTTTCCTTATTGTAGTGACTTTTGGAGGATATCTATACTAGTCAAAAAACACCTTTCTGACCTTTGTTTGCCTCTTTTCTCTATGGAGCAACAGGCAATTGTGTTCATAAGCAAGCTGCTTGAGTATGTTGTGGATTTATAAGGACAAATAGAAAGATTAGCATTTAAAAGAAATATCTGTAAATTTTTAACCAATCTAGACAGTTGGTGAAGATTAATTTACCTCACTGCTACCTAGAAAAACATAAGACAGGGCTGTCTGCACTAAGACCTCTTAATGTATTTCAAATTTCTTTAGTAAATTAGCCTTCATTTTTAAAGACAGCATTGGACTTACATTCATTCAGTTAGAAATGTGTTACATGGGCAAACGCTGACCAGATTTTCCATTGACATCAATTATATTCAATCCAGGGTACATGTCTATTAATTAAGATCTCCCTTAAATAGTACTATGAGGATGTTACTAGAAAAATAAGTTCAGAGAGAGACCATCTTGAGGCAGATGGTTTCCTGCTTTACAGTCTTCAAAGATAAAGAGAATTGTACCTTTAGGGCCCTCTATCCATTATAAATATAGGAATAAAATTACTACTTTGTTTTAATTTGTGATTTTAAATATTATGTGTTTTGAGAGTGTGAAAGGTGAAGTGGGGAAATGAAAGATACCAAGCTATGAGTCCCCTTATTTCAGGGAGGATCACTACAGCTGTTACCACCCCTCCCTAGTCAGTGCCCAGCAAGGGTCCTTCTGCCCGGTGTCATTTGAGCCAATAGAACGAGACCGAGTTTGATTTAGAAGCAAAAGAAAGCTTTAGTCTTTGATCAGAGTTGAGAGGTGCAAACTGGCGCTTTAGAGTGCATGCTCCCCCCGCAGGGCTGTGGGCGGGGCTGCTTTATAAGGTTCTCATCAACACGGGGGCAGCAGCGGCGTTCTCACAAATCTGGTGCAGCTGTGCTGCTCACGCCTCTAGATCGCAGTCCCGGCGCAGCGTCTGCGCACAGCCCACCGCCGCCATCTTGAATAGTGGTGGTGTGCGCAGCGCTTCTGCGCACGGCTCGCCAAGCTGTGTCAGCGCAGCTTTTCCGCGCAAGGAGCTCAGGGTGGAAAGGCCAGGCCAAGGCCTCTGCGAAACTAGACTGGGCACGAAGGAAAAGAAAAAAAGGTTAGACTTTATTTTATTACCCAGATTCTGTTTTTATTTCCTGGGAATTTGTTAATGGATTTTGCCGGTGACGCAACTAGAGTGAAATCTTTGAAGATAGGAGAGTGTTTTGAAAACAGCTGTGTGTGTACGTGTGTGAAGGGCCGCATAGTATGCACTCACTAATTTTTTTCCCAATATATTATAATTTGTCAGACTGTTCATTTGCCCAAACATATTTTGTATTTCCCAGAAAAAAAAAGTTATGTTTTCTTTACATTTCAGAAATGTAGGCGTTATAAAGAGAAAGAATGTTTACGAGGTGCTCTTAGATATTTTGTGACAGCGAGGAGGAAAAAGCAGGCAGCAAAACAAGTAGCTTTGCTTGGGTGAGCAAGCACGCCATGACTATGTATGGCTTCCTTCTGTGCCTTTCCTGTGTGTTCTCGTTGATAAATTGCAAGCAATTGTTTGCCTGTGTTGATGAGGAAGAGATGGAAAAAAATAAAAACATGCTCCCTGATTCTGTTAAAAAAAAAAAAATCAATGATGAGTTTGTAAACATTTAAAGGTAACACTTGAGTTAATTTCATTTCAGTGAGTTTGACTACCATTTATCTCCCTGCTCTCAATGATAGGTTTTCTGTTGTCATTTTCCTGACGTTTGAAAGCGAGGTTTGCTGACTGCTGAGGACTGGTCTCCCATTAGCATTAGTCAGACATGGCTCCCGTGGTTCTGTCATGGCGCCCTGGAGTTTCCCTGACACTCCCTGTCCTTGATGTACGTTTCCCTTTTGGGTCTCAGGCTGTGCAGAGTGGGGCAGCACCTGTCAGAGATCTGATTGAGCTGCCTGGTGCTGTCTTATTTCCCGGCTGCCCTGGCCGGGGAGGCAGATGTAGAAGGAAGTGCACCCACTGGGACTTTGATGTGTTGTCAAGTTGGTTGGTAAACATGCATTATCAGAGGAGATTTAGAGTGCATGGTCTGCCCGCAGGGCTGTGAGCGGGGCTGCTTTATAAGGTTCTCATCAACACGGGGGCGGGAGCGGCGTTCTCACAAATCTGGTGCAGCTGTGCTGCTCACGCCTCTAGATCGCAGTCCCGGCGCAGCGTCTGCGCACAGCCCACCGCCGCCATCTTGAATAGTGGTGGTGTGCGCAGCGCTTCTGCGCACGGCTCGCCAAGCTGTGTCAGCGCAGCTTTTCCGCGCAAGGAGCTCAGGGTGGAAAGGCCAGGCCAAGGCCTCTGCGAAACTAGACTGGGCACGAAGGAAAAGAAAAAAAGGTTAGACTTTATTTTATTACCCAGATTCTGTTTTTATTTCCTGGGAATTTGTTAATGGATTTTGCCGGTGACGCAACTAGAGTGAAATCTTTGAAGATAGGAGAGTGTTTTGAAAACAGCTGTGTGTGTACGTGTGTGAAGGGCCGCATAGTATGCACTCACTAATTTTTTTCCCAATATATTATAATTTGTCAGACTGTTCATTTGCCCAAACATGTTTTGTATTTCCCAGAAAAAAAAATAGTTATGCTTTTTTTACATTTCAGAAATGTAGGCGTTATAAAGAGAAAGAATGTTTACGAGGTGCTCTTAGATATTTAAATCTTTTGTGACAGCGAAGAGGAAAAAGCAGGCAGCAAAACAAGTAGCTTTGCTTGGGTGAGCAAGCACGCCATGACTATGTATGGCTTCCTTCTGTGCCTTTCCTGTGTGTTCTCGTTGATAAATTGCAAGCAGTTTTTTGCCTGTGTTGATGAGGAAGGGATGGAAGAAAATAAAAACATGCCCCCTGATTCTGTTAAAATCAATGATGAGTTTGTAAACATTTAAAGGTAACACGAGTTAATTTCATTTCAGTGAGTTTGACTACCATTTATCTCCCTGCTCTCAATGATAGGTTTTCTGTTGTCATTTTCCTGATGTTTGAAAGCAAGTTTTGCTGACTGCTGAAGACTGGTCTCCCATTAGCATTAGTCAGACATGGCTCCCGTGGTTCTGTCATGGCGCCCTGGAGTTTCCCTGACACTCCCTGTCCTTGATGTACGTTTCCCTTTTGGGTCTCAGGCTGTGCAGAGTGGGGCAGTACCTGTCAGAGATCTGATTGAGCTGCCTGGTGCTGTCACATTTCCTGGCTGCCCTGGCCGGGGAGGCAGATGTAGAAGGAAGTGCACCCACTGGGACTTTGATGTGTTGTCAAGTTGGTTGGTAAACATGCATTATCAGAGGAGATTTAGGGCAATAGGGACAGAAAGAAACAGAAAATAAATACCTCTTTTATCCTATTAGCTAAAAAGCATTTATGGGGATGTATTAATTAGTAATTGGCAAATCATTTCTTGAACACCTGATATGCCCAAGATAAAGTTCTAGGTCTAACGAAAGGCATGAAAAGAATAAGGCAGGAAACCATCCTCTCAAGAAACTTATAATCTTATAGTGGAAATAAGAATTATGTAATTGACCATATTTTAAGGTGTCAGTTGCCACCAAGAAGCCTATGGGAGCTCAGAGAGAAAAACATCAGGGGCATTAAGAAAGTCGTTTTGGGGAAGGGGCGTTTAGGTGATTTATCAACCTTGGAAAAATATATTCCTTTTGAAACTAGGTTTGTAAAATTTTATTGCATGTTTCCATGATTACAGAATGCCTCAAGCCATCAGTGATATTACATGATAGCTTGTGTGACACTGGAGGGGTCTCTGTTAGCTGTACAAAAATCATTTGTCACAGGAGACAGACATTTGGGAAGATGAAGGAAAGAGGTACTGAAGAATAAAGAATGAAGAAAAAGGAACATAAAAAGGCTCCCATCACTCTGCCATATTTTATGCCTCAGAACTGAGTCATTAAATGCAGTACACACTTAAATGGAAGGGTTTACACAAAAGTATGAATACCAAGAGGCAGAATAATTGGAGGACATATTAGAGGCTCTTTGCTGCAATTCACCCTCTGACACCTAAAATTCATAACACTTTCATAGGCAAAGTACTCTCATCTCCTCCCAAGGTCCCTCAAATTCTCATCTCACTAAAGAAATAGCTCACAATTCCAGAATTTCATCCTCCAGATCAGGTCCAGGTAGATGAAGTTCTGGTGCAATTCCTTATGCAAATTATGGAATCGCTAGAATCATTCCATTTCAAAAAAAAAGAAAGAAAGAGAAAGGAATATAAAGGATTCACATTTCAGAAATGGTGTAAGGCTATAATGGTATAAAGGGAGCAGGTTGGTATAAGGAGGAAGGGTGAAGCCATTGCCATAAGGAGTTCAGGGTGTCAGGGAGATGGGTTTATAAAGGAACTGGAGTAGAGGTTCATGGATAGCCTCCCTTTAGCCTTAAGGCTCATTTCTCCTGCTGCATTGAATGAGGAATGGGTGTCGAAATCGAACTTGGTTAAGCAAGCTGCCCCTTTCCTCTAACACTAAAGCATCACTGCACAGGGTGGCCCAGGAACTTTATTTCTAGGCCTTGTGCATAGGACCCTGCACAACTCAAACAACTGCAGTGCTGAAAGGTCCCACTTCCTGTCATATCCGTCTGCATAGTGCATTTCACTCTGCCTATTAACATTTCTCCCTTGTTCAGAGCAATGATGCTGCATAACACTGAGTTATTATGTAAAAGCTGTATGCTGCTGTGCTGATTATTGGAAACTTCCAACTTTATGTGGCCCAGTGGAACAAAGGAAGCCTTCTGGCTTTAGTGGTGTAATGCGTTTGTTTTAGAAGAAAGGGACATTTAAATTGCGTTTGGGTGCTTGCTTACAGGTTTGACTGTTAAGGTTCTTACGTGATGTGTTAACTGTGTAGAGGCTAACTCCAACCTGGAAATTACAGGGCCAACTCTAGGAACTAAATAGTATAAGATAATGTAACACATGATTTTTAGAAATGAGCTTCTATATAAAGCATTATACAGAGTCTGTCAGAGAGTTTTAAAAATGTGTAAGACAATTCCTGCTTTTAAAGAGATTATATTTGTTAATGGGAATAACAGATAAGCAGATGCCCATATTACAAGGCAGACTATAATGAGTATAAAAAGAGAGATATAAGCAAATAAGAAAAATGTCATAGAACCTCTTAGAAAAGCAATGAATCAGGAAAAGCTTCATGTAGGAGGGTGTTATTTAAACTAGGCATTGAGAAGCAGTGATCTGAAAAGAAACTTACTGTTCTAGTCTGATAATAATAGAAGACCTGGGTGTAGGACATTGCAGAGTAGTCTTGGAGAATAAGAAATAGTTTACTTGTTCTAGAGTTGGGAATATCATACATATGATATGACATGTGTAATATATATATATATATATATATATATATATATATATATATATTATATATGTTTCTGAACTCTACCTACAACTTACTAATATAGAATGTCTGAAGATAAAACAAAACAATCTGTCTCACCTTCACCTCTTCTGGTTTGGAATCAACTTGAGTGTAGGTTACATATGAGAGAATATCAGGAGATAAGATTGGAATTTAAGTAGATGGGAGACCTATGGTATTGTCTCAATAAACTATTAATTTTTTTCAATAAACTTTTTTCAATAAACTATTAATAAGTAACTGCTGAAATTTCCTGATCTGGATTGTAATATACTTGCACATTATGATAATCTTGCACATAAGGGGATTCAAAGGTAAATAAGATAGAATTCGTATACTCTAAAGACTCATAATCTTGTAAGGGAAATAAAAACAGACAAAATGACAATTTAAGACAGTGTGATATATGGGAATATCAGAGAGAAATTCCCACTGTATTTCAGATATGAATCAAACATTTTCTTATTTTCACTCATTTGAGCCTATCCAGCCCCTGGGTAATTGAATGATCACATAAACTACTTTGACAGCTGAGGAGCACTATAAAAATTTGTCCCAAAATAAGAGAAACTGTAGGACTAGGACCAATTAAGAGGTTAGTTATTGCAAAAGTCTGGGTGAGATGCTTAAATTTTGTTTCAAGTAGTATCTCTCAATGAAAAATTCTAACAAAAAATCAGGAAAAGGTTATCTTTGCAGTGTAAATGGGATTGTATTGAATTGATGTCATTGATGATTTAATTGAATTTCTGATGAAGTATACAATCTGAGTCTCATGGATCCAGAGTAAATACTGGCTGACCTTGCTCAGGAAAAGGAAAAAGAGCAAAGTTTTTGGTCTGGGATCTGGGCATACTGAATTCAACAGACTGATTACATAGTAGCAACCTAGAGAAATGAGGTTTCAGCTTCAATCTCTTTACATGTTTTTTATCCTTGATTGGTTCCATGCATAAAGACTGATTCCTGGGGATAGGCACCTATCTTTAACGTGGATTGCAACAGTAATAAGAGAACATGAAAGGATCAGCACATATCTTTCTACACTCTGGGAAAAATAATTCCAAGTCCATGGACCAGTTATGCCAATTTCCAGAGGACAGCCCAGCCCAATGACCAGTACTCTCAGAATAAAAACTACATCTTCATCTCATATTGGAACTCAAGACACAGATGATGAGTATGAATTTTTATTGTGCTCATTAATTTTGAAAATACTTCCCTATATGTTGTCCTTCAGTTACCATGGACTAAGGAGCTGGGCAGACTTAAATGAATGAAGGCAAGAACAAATTTTTTCATACCTGAAGTAAAGTAGGAATTTCTCTGATATTTCATATATCACACTACTTTTATTATGATTATTTATGTGTTTATTTCTCTCAGCAGCCTGAGTCCTCAGAGTGCAGAGATTCTATCCTATTTAATTTTACATCCCCAGAAATATCTAGCATTGTATTTTTCAGAATGGTGATTTTTAATAAATGTTTGTCGACATAATTAGAATTAAATATACAAATTATTTAGTCATTGGTGAAATTTGGGGAAGATGCCCAGAGAATGGTTCTCCATATAGAATAGTTCTCCATATATGCCTAGAGAATGGTTCTCCATATAGTTCTTAATATGATCAGTATGTTCTAAGAAGTTTTAATGTGTTGTATCATTTAATAACAATGATTTTATTAGATAAGACATTATCATTATTCCCATTATACCAGTATAGAAAGTAAGGTCCAAAGAAACTAAGCAGCTTTCCTAAGGATACACAGGTAAGAAATAACATAGCCATAATGTATAATTAGCATATCACCAGGGTCTGAGCTCTTAACCACTTTGCTGTTGTTCATGTTAATTCTGTCAGCGTAATTTTTGTAACTGTAATTTACAAATTTTTGTACCCCCTATATTTGTGAGGTGGTTACTACAGCACAGGAGGCTCTGTATGTTACCTAACTGTCATCACAAAACAACTGTGGAAGGCCAGCAGGGCAAGTGTTACCTTTATATTACAGGTGAAGAAACTAAAGCTCTGAGAGGCTGTGATTTCCCCCAGAACCACAGAGCTCATAACTGGAAGAGCTTGCAGTAGATCATGCTCTTATGATTCCAGTTGAACTTGGTTTCCTCATTTGTGTTATGGAGTTCCTACACTGCAGTGTTTTGTGAGTAAAGTAAAGTACCTTACTACAAAATATGCATCCAATAAATGTTTTCTTCTCAACCATTATTATTATGCTAACTTTATATCACATGATGACTAATATTGATAACACCTCTCAAAACAAAAGCAGATTTCTCTTTCAAGATTGGGTTTAGAATTCTGTATTACTTCCATGTGGGTAAAGCTTTATTTTCTTGATCATTCACCTATTTTTTTCTTTCCCTATGGTCAAGCTTGACTATTAATGATTCTACTTGATCATTGTTTACATTGGGAATATACATATAAATTATGAAAATTATACTTCTGATTCCCTATTCATATCCTGTCTCTATGATGTTCTGAAATTAACATTTGTAGTATCTGGTGTACCTTCCATAATTAATTTTGTTGGCGTAGTTCTCAGACTCTTTGTTTCCATTTTTATGCTTTGTCATCAAGTTACCAAATTGTTGAAAACTTCACTTTATTCTAGCTTTTTCATGTTTATGTGTGAAATTTCACCAGCCTTAGGTAGAGTGTCATCTTTGAGTATTTGGCAAATACTGGAGTCAAATTCTTAAAGATTCGATTGACTATATGTACTGGCTGAATGTTTTTGAGATTGTTGACCATGTTACCAGCACCAGAAGTGAGTGAATTTTGTCCTAAAAGGGCAAAATAATATGGGCAAATATTGTGTTCTCTGAGCATCATTGTAAAGAGGAGATAGTGTCATTAATTTTGTTAATGTATAATTGTTCAAATTTTTCTTGGCCCTGATCGCTTGTAAAATAGAGTTGCATTCATTTATTCATTTTTTAATGGAGCAAAGATAGTCATTTAAGCAGATGATGCTGGAACAACTGGATACCTATATGTAAATAAATGAATCAAGACACAGACCTTAGACCTTTCAAAAAAATTAACTCAAAATGGTTTATAGACCTAAATGTAAAATGCAAAAATATGAAACTCCTACAAGATAAGATAGGAGAAAACCTAGATGACATTATGCTTAAACCTAAACATAACTATAAAACAAAACAACTTTGAAAACCAAATGCAAACAGTATCAATGCCAGTAACAAACCAATAAAAATTAACATAATTTTAATATGATGAAGCCTGAAATTATCACTCTGCTGAAACCACTGTTGTGGTTGTAGAAGAGACTGGCATGGTGCAGGTTTTGTTAAGCTCCGTGTAACCAGGCTCTCCCATTTTGTGCTGTGACATCTCATGGTTCAAATGCTTCCTTTTTTATTAAGTTCATCCTTTTCTCTTGTCCTTCAACCCAAATTGTGCTTTTTGTTGCCATTTGAATTGTAAATACAGGCACAAATGAGAGCACACATATTACCCAGCAGCAGAATCCAGATGACTTAAACATGTTTATTTTAATTATTTTAGGTTACCATAAATAAGAAACTCAAATTAGAAAAAAAGTCTCAGAGTACTCTCAGGATTTTGAAAATATATTTTTTTCTCCAGACAAATGATATAGTGATTGATAGGGAATTATTACATTTTTCTTAGGTTTCCATACATCAATTCATTTTTTATTATTTTGTTTGAATCTAAATTCCTTTAATTACTTTCCAAAAGCTGTTAGGGTAATTCAAATAGGAGCTTTGATTTTTTTCATGACTTCTAAGAAAAGTTTTTATAAGTTGTATATTGGATATTGGAAATTCATCATAAACTTATTCCTCCATCAATGTATCTATAGTATAGAAAATGTAGCCTAATCAAGTAATAATGTGGCAGAAGTAGTCATTAAATATTTTGAGGTCTAGTTTGCCTATGGTTTTAAATTGAAATAAAAATTGGCATATTACCTAATGTCCCTTTTTCTACCATTTTGTATAGTTGCAGATTAGTATCATAATGACACGAGCTAAATGTGATTATTTCTAACCTTGTCTATTACTCTGAATATAATAAGTTTGTATAATGAACAAAAAGCCATTTGAGTCATTGATTTATTATTTAAGTTTATTATTGCGGGTTTTGCCTTTGCTCATATCACCGTAGTAACCTCTTAATGTCAGCCTATTGATTATTTTGTATTATCTTACCATTTGAACTTCTAAGTAGTAAGAAATATACAAATATTCCTGATTATTTATGTTAAAGATAGTACGTATTCTCTATGATTTTGCACATAGCAATGGGAATTATTTCCTACTTTTGCTCTTATATTTTTGATAAATGGTAACATGCTTTTTATTTCACATTAAGCAATTTTACAACTAGACAGCTGTAGTCTATGGCATTATACATTTGCATTTATTTCTGTAGGGAGTTAACTTAGGTGGATAAGTTGGCAAATGTGAACAAAATAAATATTGTGAGTTTAATAAATGTACAGGTTTTGCCTCAAAATCTTGGCCAGGTCCAGTTTCATAGGTCATCCAGGACCTGACATGGATCAAACTGATTTGTTACCTCTGGAAAGTAAACTGAATCTTCGCGGTGAACCTGTTCTGTATAGATGAGGAGCAGATTCTGTATATGGGTATTCTTATAGATATTTCAGTCTGCAGATTTGTACATTTATAGAGAGTCATAGACATTATTTTCCCCCTTTAATGGGATTTCCTATGCTGACAATCAACAAACATACATAGTCATTACTAAAAAGAGAATCTTGATTTGTTTATAATAATACAAGTTCCTAGTAGGGGCCAAAATACTATTATTTTCCCACTTTTAATAGCAACTGCCATATCTAGAGATAGACTTTTTCCTCCCCCCCTCCTCACCATTTTTCTTTCCTGAATTCTGTTTTGAGGCTCTCAACAGCTTTTTTTTTTTTTTCAAGTGAGATGTTTTCACATGCAACAAGAAACAACCACCAAGTAAGAACATAATGTCCTTGTGGTTACATGATTCCACATACAGCATTTCTGGTCAACTGGAAAGTTATCTCTGGTAACTTTACATTTTGAAAAATGAACATTAGGATTATTTTGAGATATATTTTTATGTTTTATTAGCTATATTTTAATTTTCCTTTTTTTTGCCTTCTTTTTTTGGTCATGATGTCTCTCAAGGCTTCTTCCTGTGTTTATACAAGGTAGCTCTTGCTCTTTATAAAACAGCCCCAGTGTGTGTGTGTGTTTGCATTCCTATATGTCTGCATTTTTATAGATAGTGAGTTTTTGCTTGTCAAGGAATTCTGTGTTAACAGCTCCTTCCTGAGCCAAAAGGAAGTTAGAGTTGGATATAAGCCTTGTAATCAGAGCAAAGAGCCTACGAGCTCCCCCAGCTGACTTGGATTCTATTGTCTTAACCTTTGTAAGAATTCCTGGAGAAAGTGAGGAGATACTGCAGTGCCTTTCAGTCTCAAGGAATTGAAAGCCCCAAATG
Organism: Balaenoptera ricei; assembly: GCF_028023285.1. Classification (NCBI taxonomy): domain Eukaryota; kingdom Metazoa; phylum Chordata; class Mammalia; order Artiodactyla; family Balaenopteridae; genus Balaenoptera; species Balaenoptera ricei. Next base: position 41,974,874 of record NC_082650.1, on the reverse strand, counting down.
GGAATAAGGAACTGCAGAGATATAAGGCACACATTTCCTGGGCATCTAAGTGGACAGTTTTCATGTCATCGTAATATATCACTCAGTACACTGTGCTACCAAACTCCACATTTCTTGGTCTCTCTTCAGAGTCTTTTTGATTGGCCATCAATAAGCAAAGGGAATGAGAAAGGCTCCCTTGAATTTCCATAGGTAGGCCAACCCTCTTTAGAGTTCTGACATTGTCTTTGAAAACAAAATAATGAATTCAAACATTGCAACATCTTGAATCCCAAACATTCCTGTAAATTTCCTTCCTTGCTCTGTTCAAAGCGCCCATATTTTGTGTCTATTGTTGTGCTACATTAAGGAGTCTTGATTCATTTTCCCTCTGTATTTCCTTGTCTGCAGTAGCTCTTCTTATGTTTCATCTTCTTTTGTTAATGTTTGTTTTATTTCTGAGATTGAATTCTCAGCCTTATAAAGAGGAGGTGGCCTCACTTATTTTCCTTTATTCTCTTTCAAGAGTGGTCACAGCATGCATTTTAGCTGTGTTATTCTTGGCAACTGAGTTCTGAATGGCAGATGAGTTGTTGTTTTCTAATTGCATCCTATCATGTAGCTATGTAGTTTTGTCTTCAGTAAGAGACTTCAAAAACTATGCTTTTGCAAGTAAATTCAAGTCTCTTTATTTTGAGTTAGGTTGCCCTTTGCTGTAGTATTTACTGAAATGTAGATTAAGTTCACTTGGCATATTTTATTGTACCTTTAATTATACACATTTAGTATTAAAGAACTGAAGCATATGACCCGAATTCTTGCCTAAAAGGAATCTCTCCGTCTAGTTGGGTGAAAAAAGTAAGGACTTTGAAAAAACTAATAACACCAATGCAAGTATATTTTAAAAGAGTCATGACACAGGAGAGCTCTCACATGTACCAAATATAGTGTGTAAGAGTAGCTCTGCCCTTACAATCATGTGATAAGTGAGATTATAGTTAAGCTATTTTGAGCTTATAAAACTGTAATGATTATAAATTCCAGTTGACCTGTGGGAGGAGAAAGAGCAATAACTAAGAATTCAAAGTCAGAAAAAGCTTGGGACCAGAACTGACCCCAGAGACTAGAATGGCTGTAGAGCTGAAGAATACCAGAAGAGACAAAGGTAGAGATGGGGAGGGTGGAATGAGGGTGGAGATTCTACAAGAGAAGATTCGATAGTATATCCTGGATGGGTCTCATAACCCTGGGAATAGATCCAAACCAAATTCAAGGCCGGCTTGCTCAGTGTAATTTAAGTGCTGCATTGGAAAGAGAATATGCCTTGGCAATAGAGACCTGAGTTTTTGTCATGGCTCAGCCACTTCTCAGCTGTGTGACCCTGACCCGTTTTTCTCAGTTGTGAAACTGGGATGATAACTATGCAGTAATGCTATAAGGATTAGGTCTCCTGATAGGATTCCAGGCACATAGAAGATATTCACTGAATGGTGGCTATAGTTCTTGTTGTAGTTCAGGTAAAAGGAACAGGATCCTGTGTATTCTAGAGTTGTCATTGCAAGGCAGTCTTGAGTTAAACTTTCTGTGTTTTAATATTTTGCATTTTGACATTTTTAATTTTTAATATTTTGTCTTTTTTGCATTGCTCCCACTTTTCTAATAAGGGTACGATGAGAAAAAAAAATGAGTCCATTCTTAGTGGAAACTAAGGAGAAAAATAATTTGCTATCAGAACCAGAGTGAAGTGATTTTAGAGGACATTTTTCAGGCAGATCAGCTATCTGGCTGAAAAATGGGTAAATGGAGGGGACAAAAGACAACAATGGTACAGAGAGTGGTAAAGTCAGGTGAAGTGTGACTGCCAACCCTCTCCGATAGAGCTATTTATTTCCTTAGTTTTCGTTTTTGTTTTTTTTCTTTTCTCTCTCTTTTTTTTTTTTTTTAATTAATTAATTTATTTATTTATTTATGGCTGTGTTGGGTCTTCGTTTATGTGCGAGGGCTTTCTTTAGTTGCGGCGAGCGGGGGCCACTCTTCATCCCCGTGCGCGGGCCTCTCACTATCGCGGCCTCTCACTATCGCGGCCTCTCTTGTTGTGGAGCACAGGCTCCAGACGCGCAGGCTCAGTAGTTGTGGCTCACGGGCCTAGTTGCTCTGCGGCATGTGGGATCTTCCCAGACCAGGGCTCGAACCCGTGTCCCCTGCATTGGCAGGCAGATTCTCAACCACTGCGCCACCAGGGAAGCCCTCTTTTCTCTCTTTGATACTCTTTGTTATCTGGGAAGGTTAAAATGGGGCAAGTTGGTCTTGCTCTTTGAGGTTCTAGAAGAATTTACCCTTGCCCAGTGCATTGGATGTTAGACACACTCAAGGGAAATGTTAAGTATTGTGAGGGCAAACTAGGGTAGATTTGGGGACAAGTCATGTGTAGGGCATGATAGGGAGGAAAGAAAAGCCAGAAAAGCAGTGGTTCTTAAACCCTGCTTACAGTCATTTATAGTCCTTTGAAAAAACACTGAGGCTTGGGCCACATATTCAGAGATTTTGATATAATAGGACTGGATGGGACCTGGGCTTTGGTATTTCTTAAAAACCTCCCAGCTTGTTCTAAACCCCAGCAGGGACTAAGAACCATCAGTTTAAACTAAGGATGAAGGTTTAGGACAGATGCTTTTCGTATGTGATGCAAAACTCAGGTTAATAGAAGCAGGGAATAAGAGTAGGTACTGAATGCTAATATACAGGCATGTATGCACATGTATGCACACCTACACATGCAGACTGCAGGTAAAAATCTAATCCTGCTCTTGCTCCAGATCTTTGTAGCGTGATGGATTAGCGGGCAAGCTATGTTTAAAGAACATTCAACATTTCTCCTGTTACTTCTTCTTCCCTACCTAACCCCCCCACACCCTGACTCCAGTTTCCAGCGGTTTACTCATGGTCTGAATTATGCATTGTGCATTACCTTTCCCTTGTCTTAGTTTTCTGGAACTTGACATATCATCTCCTACTGGTCCCAGTTTAATGTCACACAACTACATGTTAGTGCGGGGAGTATTTGATGCTGCGTGTCTGACTGAAGCAGTATCTTTACTGTAAAGCTACTGATGGTAAAACTTCATAGATCTTTAAGTGAGGTCTTGCAAGTAACTTCAGTACAACTCGTGACACAAAAGGAATTGATATTGTGTGTGTGTTTTAGTGTCATTACCATAAAATATGTTTTAGCGGTAATACTACATGTTTTTATTTCCTTAAGTCTTGCCAGGAAATAATTCCAAACTCACAATATTTATCTGAGAAGAAATTACTTTTCTATACCCTGGGTTTCTTTGATGGGATAATGGGAAATAATAATAAACACAAATTATTATAACTAATATTTATTTAGAACTTACCACATGTCAGGCATGGTTCTAAGTGCCTGACAAGTTTTACCTGATTTAATTCACATGATGTGACATATGAAGCATATACTGTTTAAGATAAGTAATGTTCCTGAGGCTATATAGCTAGTAAGTAGAACAATGAGGTAGGATACCAAAGGCAGTGAAACACTGCCTCAGCATACATTCAAGATTTTACAAATTAAAAAAACCTCTTGATTTCCTGAGTGAATCTACGTTTAATTAAAATCTCTTTGGCTTGATACCTTCAAATTTGTCTCCATTTTTATTCTAAATTTAAAATAATTCTTAATTTAAAAACATTAAAAATTCAATATAATCTGTGTTGTATGCAAACGTTTATGGTATAAACTCTCTACTTACTACTTACGATATAGAGATTTGATTTAGAAATCTACACCAAAACATAAACTGTTGTTTTAGGAAAATATTTCTAATCTAGAATGTAATGTTGTATATATACTGTAAGTCCCCTACATATGAACGAGTTCCCTCCCACAGAGCACATTCGTTAAGTCCAATTTGTTCGTAAGTCCAACATAGTTAGCCTAGGTACCCAACTAACACAATCGGCCATATAGTACTGTACTGTAATAGGTTTATAATACTTTTCACACAAATAATACATAAAAAACAAACAAACAAAAAATACAGAAAACATTTTTAATCTTACAGTACAGTACCTTGAGAAGTGCAGTAGTACAGTACAACAGCTGGCCCTTCTTAACAGTAGCAGCTACATCACTGCTGCTTTTATATTTGCTTCCAGACATCCTGGGCTTGAAATAAAGATACTGTATTACTGTACTCTATACAGTACTGTACAGTAAAGTACAGAAAAGCACAACCACTTGTAGAGGATGCACACACGTGACAATGTATGTCAGACACAGGAACTAACTTTTTTTCTCATACATATTGAGAAATAGGTATTTTGCATGATTGCATACCCTGTATATGTACTCTCAATAGAGACACATATTTGAGAATTTTCAGTGTCTCAGGATTCCAGCAAGAGTGTCTGAGATTTATCCAAAGGCTATATAGTTTTTTTAAGGTGACTGTTCTTGAAAAGAGAGTCATATTTCCTTCAGTGTTTGAAAGTTGTTTTTGTTTTGTTTCAGGTTTTTTTAGCAATTAGGATTTTATTTAGAGTTTACAAGAGTCTTGTGAGCAGTAGTTTCTACATGATTATTAAAACACACAGGAACTTCCCGGGTGGTCCAGTGGTTAAGACTTCGCATTCCAATACAGGGGGTGAGGGTTTGATCCCTGGTCGGGGAGCTAAGATCCCATATGCCTCACGGCCAAAAACCCAAAACATAAAACAGAAGCAATATTGTAACAAATTCAATAAAGACTTTAAAAATGGTCCACATCAAAAAAAAATACATGAGAGATGTCTGAATACCACCATCTTACATGCTATCATCCCTCATTTATTAAAAAAAACAAAACACAATAATTCACAGTGGTCAAATGACAGAATGCAAAATCAAAGAATAAAAGGGATAGTAGCAATAAACAAATGATGTTTACAGATAGTATGGGCATTTTTGAGTGTCACTGAGAAATAAAAAGCTGTTGGATCCATATCAGTTAAATAACCAAAAATTTAGTAAGACTTGAAACAAGATGGTAGACTGAGTGCATTTATCTGCCTCTACTCTTGCCCCAGATTCCTTGAGCTGAAAATAAAATACTAATACTTCATTATGCTGCTAAAAAAAATTGATTCCTTTATTATAGCAGATATTCTTAGTAATTTTTGAAAGGCAGAAATTAGCCTGAATTAGAGCAAAGGAGAATAAAATGGCTAAAGGTACTTGTAGGAGGAAACTGCACCAAAGGAGGGATTGCCGTCAGGGGAACAACCTTCTCAGTGTAAGTATGAGGTGCAGAAGTGGATGTGCGAAGAATCTTTATGATGAATAACTGTGGAATTGCGTTTGGAGCAGTTGTGTTGATTCTTTCTTTCGATTGTGTATATGATCACCCTGGAAAAAGTATCAATAGAAAAAAAAAAAAAAGACACCAATTCTTAATGTGAATTTCTAGCAAAGTAGGACTAAACCTGATACGTCCTTAGTCTGATAAAAGATGGCCTTAGTGTAAGTATACCCATCAGAAACCTACAGAAAATATGATCGTGAGAGGTTGGAAACACTTCCTTTAAAGTCAAGAACAAGACAAAGATGCCATTTATTATAATTAGTATTCAACATACATTGGGCTTAGCTAATGGTATGACTACGAAATGAACTAAAAAATTTAGTTACCTAAAAAAAAAATTAGTTACCTTTCTGTACTTTCTGCTCATTTTTTTCTGTAAATGTAAAACTACTCTAAAAAAATAAGTGGTTTGGAGAGGACCTTCAAGATGGCAGAGGAGTAAGACATGGAGGTCACCTTCCTCCCCACAAATACATCAAGAATACATCTACACGTGGAATAATTCCTACAGAACACATACTGAATGCTGGCAGAAGACCTCAGACTTCCCAAAAGCTGACAGGGTCTTGGTGCTCTGGCCGGGTGTCAGGCCTGAGCCTCTGAGGTGGGAGAGCCGAGTTCAGGGTATTGGTCAAACAGAAACCTCCCGGCCCCTCATAATATCAATTGGTGAGAGCTCTCCTAGAGATCTCCATCTCAATGCAAAGATCCAGCTCCACTCAATGACCAGCAAGCTCCAGTGCTGGACATCCCATGCCAAAAAATTAGCAAGACAGGAACACAACCCCACCCATTAGCAGAGAGGCTGCCTAATATCATAATAACTTCACAGACACCCCAAAACACATCTCCGGACACGATCCTGCCCGCAAGAAAGACAATATCCCGGCTCATCCACCAGAACACAGGCACCAGTCCTCTCCACCAGAAAGCCTACATGACCCACTGAACCAACCTTACCCACTGAGGGCAGACACCAAAAACAACGGGAACTACAAACCTGCAGGCTGCGAAAAGGAGACCCCAAACACAGTAAGTCAAGCAAAATGTGAGGACAGAGAAACACACAGCAGATGAAGGAGCAAGGTAAAAACCCAGCAGACCAAACAAATGAAGAGGAAATAGGCAGTCTACCTGAAAAAGAATTCACAGTAATGATAGTAAAGATGATCCAAAATCTTGGAAATAAAATGGAGAAAATACAAGAAACGTTTAACAAGGACCTAGAAGAACTAAAGAACAAGCAAATGATGAACAACACAATAAATGAAGTTAAAAATTCTCTAGAAGGAATCAATAGCAGTATTACTGTGGCAGAAGAATGGAAAAGTGACCTGGAAGATAAAATAATGGAAATAACTACAGCAGAGCAAAATAAAGAAAAAAGAAAGAAGACAATTGAGGACAGTCTCAGAGACCTTGGGGACAACATTAAACACACCAACACTCAAATCATAGGGGTTCCAGAAGAAGAAGAGTAAAAGAAAGGGACTGCGAAAATATTTGAAGAGATTATAGTTGAAAACTTCCCTAATATTGGAAAGAAAAGAGTCAGTCAAGTCCAGGAAGCACAGAGAGTCCCGTACAGGATAAAATGAAGCAGAAACACGCCAAGACACATATTAATCAAGCTATCAAAAATTAAATACAAAGAAAAAATATTAAAAGCAGCAAGGGAAAAGCAACAAATAACATACAAGGGAATCCCCGTAAGTTTAACAGCTGATCTTTCAGCAGAAACTCTGCAAGCCAGAAGGGTGTGGCAGCACATATTTAAAGTGATGAAAGGGAAACACCTACAACCAAGATTACTCTACCCATCAAGGACCTCGTTCAGATTCCACGGAGAAATTAAAACGTTCACAGACAAGCAAAAGCTAAGAGAATTCAGCACCACAAAACCAGCTTTACAACAAATGCTAAGGAACTTCTCTAGGCAGGAAACTCAAGAGAAGGAAAAGACCTACAATAACAAAGCCAAAACAATTAAGAAAATGGTAATAGGAACATACATATCGATAACTACCTTAAATGTAAATGGATTAAATGCTCCAACTGAAAGACATAGACTGGCTGAATGGATCCAAAAACAAGACCTGTATATATGCTATCTACAAGAGACCCACTTCAGACCTAGGGACACATACAGACTGAAAGTGAGGGGATGGGAAAAGATATTCCATGCAAATGGAAATCAAAAGAAAGTTGGAGTAGCAATTCTCATATCAGACAAAGTAGACTTTAAAATAAAGACTAGTACAAGTGACAAGGACACTAGATAATGATCAAGGGATCAATCCAAGAAGAAGATATAACAATTGTAAATATTTATGCACCCAACATAGGAGCACCTCAATGCATAAGGCAAATGCTAACAGCCATTCAAGGGGAAATCGACAGCGACACAAAATAGTAGGGGACTTTAACACCCCACTTTCACCAATGAACAGATCAACAAAAATGAAAATAAATAAGGAAACGCAAGCTTTAAATGACACATTAAACAAGATGGACTTAATTGATATTTATAGGACATTCCATCCAAAAACAACGGAATACACTTTCTTCTCAACTGCTCATGGAACATTCTCCAGGATAGATCATATCTTGGGTCACAAATAAAGCCTTGGTAAATTTAAGAAAATGGAAATCATATCAAGTGTCTTTTCCAACCAGGGTCAAAAAGGATCTTGCTGTGATTTATGTCATAGAGTGTTCTGCCTATGTTTTCCTCTAACAGTTTTATAGTGTCTGGCCTTACATTTAGGTCTTTAATCCATTATGAGTTTACTTTTGTGTATGGTGTTAGGGAGTGTTCTAACTTCAGTCTTTTACATGTAGCTGTCCAGTTTTCCCAGCACCACTTACTGAAGAGGCTGTCTTTTCTCCATTGTATATTCTTGCACCCTTTATCAAAGATAAGGTGACCATATGTGTGTGGGTTTATCTCTGGGCTTTCTATCCTGTTCCATTGATCTATATTTCTGTTTTTGTGCCAGTACCATACTGTCTTGATTACTGTAGTTTTGTAGTATAGTCTGAAGTCTGGGAGCCTGATGCCTCCAGCTCCATTTCTCTTTCTCAGGATTGCTTTGGCTATTCGGGATCTTTTGTGTTTCCATATACACTGTGAAATTTTTTGCTCTACTTCTGTGAAAAATGCCATTGGTAGTTTGATAGGGATTGCCTTGAATCTGTAGATTGCTTTGGGTAGTATAGTCATTTTCACAATATTGATTCTTCCAATCTAAGAACATGGTATATCTCTCCATCTGTTTCTATCTTTAATTTCTTTTATCAGTGTCTTATAGTTTTCTGCATATAGGTCTTTTGTCTCCTTAGGTAAGTTTATTCCTAGGTATTTTATTCTTTTTGTTGCAATGGTAAATGGGAGTGTTTCCTTAATTTCTCTTTCAGATTTTTCATCATTAGTGTATAGAAATGCAAGAGATTTCTGTGCATTAATTTTGTATCCTGCTACTTTACCAAATTCATTGATTAGCTCTAGTAGTTTTCTGGTAACATCTTTAGGATTCTCTATGTATAGTATCATGTCATCTGCAGACAGGGACAGTTTTACTTCTTTTTTTCCGATTTGGATTCCTTTTATTTCCAATAAAGATGTTTTTAAAAAAAAGTGGTTTTCAAAGTGTTTTTTTAAATTTAAACTTCCATTATGGATTATTATTGTTTCCATTTCTTCAAACCATTAACAATATTTGGTATTGTCAATCTGTATAAATTTGGCCAGTTTGGTTTGTGTAGTGTTATCCCATTGTGGTTTTGATTTGCATTTCCCTGACCATCCATGAGTTATAGTGCCTTTCAGTATATCTATTCACAGTTTGAATGTCCTTTTCATGATATACTTATTCAAGTACTTTGCCTACCTTACAAATTTGCATTATCTTTATTTTCCTTATTAATTTATGTAAGTTCTTTATAATATTCTGGATATAAACTTTTTATTGATTATGGACGTTGCAGATATCTTGCCTACCCTAATGCTTGTCTTCTTACTCTCTTAATGTTATCATTTCAGGAAGAGGAGTTCATTTAAATTTTAATATAGACCAAAGTGCCAATCTTTCCTTTTATAATTAGTACATTTATGTCCTGTTTAAGAAATATTTATCTATTGCAAAGTCATAAAAATGTCCTCCAACTTTATCATTTAGAACTATCACTATATTACATGTCACATTTACACTTACAAGCCATCCAGAATTAATTTTTGTGTATGGTAGAAGGAAGTGTCAAATTTCTTTTTTATATATAAATCCAGCAAACCCAACACTGTTTACTGAAAAGACCAGTCTTAGCACACAGCACTGAGGGGTCATCTTTTCCATGAATGAGGGGTTTACATCTACATTGGAGAGGTTCCAGACTGGATAATGCCTATGCCTTCTTTTCTATTTAATCAGTCTGTTTATCTTTCTTTACTCCAACACCAAAGATATGAATTGCTGAAGATTTTAAATTTTCTTGATAACTACTAGGGTAAATTCATGTTGTATTTCCATATCCATTTTATAGTCCATTCATTTCCCATAGCAAAGCTCTTGATATTTTAATTGGATTATGTTAAATTTATAGATCCATTTGGGGAAATCTGACGTTTATGACATTGAGTTACCTAATAAAGAACATGTATGTTACTACTTTAGGTATTTCATTTCTACTGATAAACTTACATTTTGTGGATTTTTCGGTGTGTTTTATTACTTGTAATTTGATATTTTTTATGCAATGAAATGGTGTCTTTTTGACAAATTTAATTTTTCTATTTGCTGATGTGTGTGGAAAATATAAATGTAATGCATTATATGTAGTTATAAAATGTGTGTTTTGTAGCTCTTGATCCAATTATTAATAATTTTTGAAGAAATGCTGGCCATGGTATATATTAATTTGAGTGTTCAGATGATTTTAAAAACAGCATTTACAGAGCTTTGTTCTTATATTTAAAATTTATTTACTCATTTATTTTGCAATTATATCTATGCTTTTTATTTTTTATACAATTTTTAAAGGTTATACTCCATTTACAGTTGTTGCAAAATATTGGTTATATTCCCTGTGATGTACAATATATCCTTGTAGCCTATCTTACACCCAATAGCTTGTACTTCCCACTCCCCACCCCTATGTTGCCCCTTTCCTCCTCCCCACTGGTAACCACTAATTTGTTCTCTCTATGTGTGAGTCTCCTTCTTTTTCTGTTACATCCACTAGTTTGTTGTATTTTTTAGATTCCACATATAAGTGATATCCTATACTATTTGTCTTTCTCTGCCTGACTTATTTCATTTAGCATAATGCCCTCCAAGTCCATCCATGTTGCTGCAAATGGCAAAATTTGTTCTTTTTTATGACTGAGTAATATTCCAATGTGTGTGTGTTTGTGTGTGTGTGTTTGTGTGTGTGTGTGTATCACATCTTTTTTATCCATTCATCTGTTAATGGACACTTAGGTTGCTACTATATCTTGGCAATTGTAAATAATGCTGCTATGAACATTGGGGTGCCTGTATCTTTTCGAATTAGTGTTTTTGGTGTTTTTTTCTGGATATATACTGAGGAGTGGAATTGCTGGGTCATATGGTAGTTCTAGTTTTAGTTTTTTGAGAAACCGCCACACTGTTTTCCAAAGTGGCAGCACAAACTTACATTCCCACCAACAGTGTATGAGGGTTTCCTTTTCTCCACATCCTTTCCAACGTTTGCTATTTGTGGTCTTTTTGATGATAACCATTCTGACAGGTGTGAGGTGATATCTCATTGTGGTTTTGATTTGTATTTCCCCAAAACAGTATCGTACTGGCACAAAAAAGACACATAGATCAATGGAACAGGATAGAGAAACCAGAAATAAACCCATGCACTTAATGGTCAGTTAATCTATGACAAAGGAGACAAGAATGTACAATGGAGAAAAGACCGTCTCTTCAAGTAGTGCTGGCAAAACTGGATAGCTGCATGTAAAAGAATGAAATTGGAACATTCTCTAACACCATATACAAAAGTGAACTCAAAATGGGTTAAAGACCTAAACATAAGAGCAGCTTCTATAAAACTCGTAGAGGAAAACATAGGCAGCAATATTTTTTTTTGGATCTGTCTCCTAAAGTAAAGGAAATAAAAGCAAAAATAAACAAATGGGACCTAAATAAACTTAAAAGCTTTTTACAGCAAAGGAAACCATTGACAAAACAAAAACACAACCTACTGAATGGGAGAAAATATTTGCAAATGATATAACCGATCAGGGATTAATATCCAACATATGTAAAGAGCTCACACAATTATACATCAGATAAACAAACAACCTGATTAAAAAATGGGCAGAACTGAATAGACCTTTTTCAAAGAGGAAATGTAGATGGTCATCAGGAATATAAAAAGATATCTATTCTATTTCTTGCTTTGTAGAGCCTAAAATCATATTCTGTCCCTGCATGGGCATTGAAACTCAGCTCTAGTGAATTGTGCATGTATAAGTTTCCAGGCAGCCAGTGGATCACTGTGGGGCCTGTTCACACTTGTAGGCTCTTGGTTTAAATTTCCTTTTAATTTATGGCACATTTGTGTTGTCCTTTATTTCTTGTCTTGGCTATGTATTAACATTTTTTGTTATATTGTATCCAGCATACTTTTTAAGTAGGATATAGAATTGCATCCACTCAGTCTACCATATTGCCAACAAGCTTCTGCAGTCACATTTTTGACGTATGCTGTAACTTCCTCTTTCTCTTTTTAAAAGTCTAGGTAACACTATTTTCTCAGGAGCGAAAAAAAATCATAAAGATTATAATTTATTGCTTCTGATCTATGTCAAGTTCACTAAACTGCATTTTTTGTCAACAACTTTTATTAAAGATAAGTGTTATTTTCTTTTAGATATTCTAGGCATGTAATTTAAACTATCTCAGAAAATCAATGACAAAGTGGTGGCGTTTTCCATAGTATAAATAATATTCATGCTGCATAGTTTTCTTTTCATGTATTCATAAAATATTATCAGAAAAGAGGAAACTGAACAAATTCTTTAGGTCCATGGTTTATTTAGTCCACTACTTTTTATTTTATAGGTATAATAATTGGGGGGGGCAGAGATTGATTTTTTCCTCAATTTCAACTTCAGAAAAGTTAGGATTACATACCCAACGTTCTAGTTTCTTTAATAATCTATTATGAATTTATCATCTAAAAATTTATAGGAAGCTGTGTTTTTGGCTTATTCCACCTGTTGGGTGGGAATAAGTTTCATGAGTTTACTGCCTGCTGTATAAATTAGTACTTTACTTTTGTTGTTTTATAACTTCAGCTTTTAGGCTACCTAGGGTGCCTTTTAGTTCTGCTATTATGGAATTTGGTGAACGAGGTTGTAGTGGATGAACATGATTTTTTAGACTTTGACTGTGAGGAAACTGCCATATAACTGTTTCAAAAATATTACTATATTGCATTGAAGTCTGTATTTAAACTGTTGAAAAAAAGTATGACTACTTTGAAGTTTGTATTTTCTGCCAGAAAATATCCACTTTTCTAACCAAAAGCAAATTAGGCTGATGGCTATGGAAGAAGCAGAGCCGTTTCAACTGTGAAATGCATGTAACTGAACTCAATGCTTGAGAGAAGCAGGATCAAAGAGAGGAGAGCTGGAAGAGGTGACTATGACATACAGTTGGAAGAAAGAGACACTATCCTGTTCTCTATCAAGGAATTAAGTTATCAAAAATAGTAATGAGAGAAAGAATAGTGCTAATCATTTATATTTACTTAATGTTTGTTGTCTCATCACACCCGCACTACAAATCTTCAACATTTTATCAAATTGACCTATTTATTCCAATATCTCTAACGTTGAACACTTCTTGAGAAAATGCCCCATTTTGAGTATTTTTGCCACCTTAAACTGATGACCTCCAACCTTGGTTGGGCCCTCAGTGCTACCCGACTGCTTTTCTACCATCTACAATCAGCTCTGCTCCCATTTCTCTCTGCAATCTTGCTACCTCACTACCCCCATTCTCAGAAAATTGCTTTCTAAGTCAGGACCAGGAACTTCAGCTCTGCTGCTTAAGATTTTGTCTCCACTTTCCTTCTATTCTTTTCTCCTTCAGTCTGAACTTTGTGTAATCTACATTCCTTTTCCAATTCAAAATATCATCTCTTGAAATGATGCTGCATGCAAATTCTATTTACACGGAATCATCACCTCCCTCTTGCTCTCATTTCCTTCCATATTCAGTTTAGTTTCTGTATTTCATTTTTATGATTACCTCCTTATGGATACTCACAACAACTTTTCCCCTCTCTCTTCCTATCATATGCACTTGTAAAAATTCTAACTTTATTTGTTCCGATCATCTATCTTTTCCATGCCCATATGAGAACAACGGAAACTTCTGGGGAAAAAAATCACCCACCTTGAATAACTGGTTTTACTTTAGTTACTACAAACCTGAACTACACTTAGTAATGCCTAGTAATGCCTTTAGGTTTCCCTGGTAAATTTGCTTTACTCTTCTTTGAAAGAACTATTTTAAAATATTTCCTTTTCCCTTAACCTTCCTGCACATTATATACTCCCCACATTCTAAGCTGATAGCTTACCTTATACCTCATTAAACAAATAAAAGCAGACTGCAAATGCTTTGTTCTCCCATCACCAAGTCAACAAACTTATCTTCATCTTTACCCATCCTCTTTTGTTTTTTCTCCTTTTGTAATTGAAGAGATATCCTTGCCTCTGTTCGAGGTCCATTTCCTTCACTTGTATTTTCATGCCCTAATATTTCCCATTTTAATTTCAAAACCCCTCCTTTGATCTCACGTCCTTTCTTAGCTGACATTCTATTTCTCTGCTGTTTTTCAAGGCAAAACTGTATACCTGACTTGTGTTTACTCTTCATCCCACTCCAATTTGGCTTCTTTTCATACTGGCAACATTTTCCATCTCTTTAATTGTGTCCTCCTCCGCTTACCCCTACCACTAAATGTTTGAGCGCTCCACTTTTGGGCCCAATTTTCTTCCTGTGTTCTCCTTAAGTGAACTAAACCAGTTTCATAGTTTGAATACAAATCTCTAAACTGATAACTTTCACATTTGTATCTTAAACCTTGGTTTCTGACCTGACCTGCAGACTCAAATATTCAACCACCAACTTGACATTTTCCCTTGGATGTCTAATAGGCATCCCAAACTTATCAGAAATGTTACTTCATGTCTGCCCCACCCCTAAAATTATTTCTCTATGATGTTCACAGCAATAATTACAGGCAATACCTTTTGTACAGTATTTCAAACAGAAACATGTGATACTTCTTTGATCTCACTGCCTAGTGTATCCTCTTTATCCAGTTCGTCAGCAATTCTTATTGATGGAAAAATATAGCACTTTTGTATTTACAACATCAGTGGTGTCCTTTTAGATGTGGCACCCTTGTGTAGTTTACAACCTGCATAATCACGCACGCATGATGGTCCTTATTCTACTCACCAAATTATATCTAAAAATATATTTCTCTCTTACTTTTATTGCCACCATACCAGAGAAAACCACCATGATTTTACGCTTGGACTACTGCCTGCAGCTTCCCAGCTGGTCCTACTATGTTTTGCTTCACTTGATTTTATATGCAATTGTCAGTATAATATTTTTAAAATATCAATTTCATCATGTTGCTTCCTTGATTAAATGCTTTAATTTAATTTAAAAACTTCTTGCAAATTTCCATATGATTTGGCTCCTGTCTACCGATCAGACTTCATCTTGGCCACTGCCTCCTTGCTGGTCTCTTTCCAAGTTCCTTCCTACTTTTGACCTTCTGTACTCTTTGCTTAAAATATTATTTCCCTCTCAACATTCCTGGATACCTCTTCTCCTTCAGCTGTAAGCCTGAAAAACACTTCCCCCGAGAGGCATTTCCGTCCAACCAATCTAAAAGAGAACTCTTCCTCTCCACAGATTGCTATAGAACAGTGACTATTCCCTTCATGGCTTTTATCACAATCTCTTATTAATATAAACATCATGGATTTTTTGTTTGTTTACGTGTATGTCTTCTGTCACTAGGTAAGATCCATGAGGGTAGGGGCATTATCTTGTTTACATTATATTTTTAACTCCTAGGATAGCATCTAGGACAGCTCTTCACCGAATATTTAAATATTTGTTGAGTGCATAAGTGACACTGTTAAACAGTCACAAAAGTTTTATTTGTATCTATTTAAAAATTTAGGCTTAGTGAAATTAGATCACTTACCCAAGGATATATAACTGGGCCATGATTGACCCAGATTTCCAGGAGTCAAGGCTATTTCTATTGAACTGTGTTGGATGATACAATTCCCAGAATAGTTCAGGGAAATCGTGTTAAGACCTTGCAGGACCATCCAGTAGTTGTTTTGCACAGGAAGATGATTAGGGAAAAGATCAGAAAAATTGTTCCTTTGGACACATGGAATAATGAAGAAAAATATAATCCCTTTTTGGATGAGGCGTGGAGGGTTATGCTTGGTACTTAGAAACAGCTTGTTTATCTTCCAGCAATGGCACGCTCTGTAGGAAACAATAAGGGGATCGATAGGGGATAGATTGATAACTGCATCAAGATAAGTGACAATCAGGTATGTTATGAGGTTGTGAGAATAGAAATAGGAAAGACAAGGCCATTACTCTCATCCTTGGCCAGGACTGAGTAAAGTGAACTTAAGAGAACCTGTCAGGTACTCAAGAGCCAAAAATGATTATAAGCAGGGACAATCCAGAAACTTATAAATCCAAGCAGTAAATCAGAGTTTAGAATCAAGATGTTCCCGAAGCTCTGGAGAAAGAAAGCTCTGGTACCCCAATAGCTGAATTAGAAAATTAAGTGAACCAAATAATTTCAAATATGAATTTAGGTTATGTAAATTAAGTGAATATAATAAAGTTGGTAATAGAAAATAGAGCTGTCTTACCTACCATATTCCTCTGCCTCCCCTTGTAGATGGAGAGCATTTGGAGATGCAGTGGGAGAAGCTGGGATCCTGAGTGTGAGCAGAGGCATAGTGGAGGACAAACCTGGAGATATTTAAGGGCTAGTGATGAGGCCTTGAATCATTACCTGAGGCATACAAGAGTGAAACTGGCTTAATGTCAGGTACAAAGAAAGATTTTAGCCTTTACACCTCTTTGGGCATTATGGTATCTCCCATTCCAGACTCAGAAAACTGCCTATGTATCTGTCCTTGATCCCCATTCCACACTTGTCCCCATCCAGGAAGGAAAATCATGTCCTTCCCACCCACAGCAATCTAATCTTCACAACACCTCATGTTGAAGCCCCTCGGCCAAGGGCATCACCAAAAATCTTAGTGAGATTTCTGAACATCTCCATCCCTATTTCTATTCTTTCTTCCTCCAATAAATATATATTAGCAGGCCTGTCCTGTGTGATAGGCATAAGAAGATGAATAAGATCTGATCTCTGCCTCAGAGGTATACATAGTCTGGTAGAGGTACACACAGTTCTACTGTAGTATGACAGGAAAGTTTCTTTTTAACATAGGAAAATTTAAGCGTATTTGTAACAATAATTCCCAAAGCTTTAAGAGCTTTATGCTTTTACTGAATTCTCAAATATCTATGAGGATGACATTTGCCCCATTTTACAGATGAGTAAACAGATTCACAGAGATGAAGTCACTTGTCCAAGGTCATATAGCTAGTAACATTGAGGGGGGTTGGTTAGGGAGCTGGCACTGTGACCGATTCTTCCTGGATCCACAGGTCACACTTTTAACCTATAGGTAATGTTGGTTTGTATGTTGATAGGAAGGAAAGAAAGGAGAAAAAAATTGAGGTTGGCAGAGACATTTCCCCCACGTTTCCTGACCTTTTCAAGCACTATTTATAAAAGCTCTGGCTCAATGGTGCATATGGTGATCCCTGAATCTTTAGATGAGTCATGGTGATCCAACATGATTTCATAATGATTCATGTTGGTGGTCGATTGCAACCCATTATTGGTGGTTCTGTGGTGATCCATGGTTATCCTTGATCCTTTGGAATCTATGGTGTTTTATGCTGATCTGATTGAAGGTGCTCCATGACAGCAATGAAAACGCCATTTTATACCTTTGCATTTTATTCTGGGGCAGGTGCAATTTTCATGATGTCAGTCACATGATGTGACAGTAAAAAGATATAATGCACTGTGCCTACTTTCAATAAGATGAACATTTCTCATGCTTAAAAAAAAAAAAGAAAATAGAGCTGTGACCTCGTATCCTTTGGCAGAGGGATTTTGCCTGTTTTGAAAACCCTGGTTTGCCTGAGATGGCAGATAGAGTCCCAGGTATCAAAAGATCCTGATAGATTATAACGGATACAAAATTATTCCTTTCATCCACAGCTATTAGGAGAAAACAACACTGTGGTCTTGAGAATATCAATATATTCATTCTACTTTAAGTGAATACCATCTTTGCAGCAAATTTTCTTAAGAATGTTTCTTATTTATTCTGTTGTTTTAGTAGTTACTTTTGTGTAGCAAAAGCAAAACTGATTGGGAGTCATTGATTCTAATCTCATCATCAATCAGTGTTTTAGGGTATCTTTCCTAGCTGATACATTTCTCATATAGTAGCAAGTTCCTAAAATTACAGATGTAAAGTTCTGCAAAATCATAGGAACGAACACAAAACCACTTTACCTTTTCAAAGTTTCCCTTCCCCTTTTGTTTGTCTTCATAAAGTAGACCGTTAACTATTTTTGCTGCCTGTATTGGTTTTCTGTGTCAGCTTGGTGGAGCTATGGTGCCCAGTTGTTTAGTTAAATGCTAGTCTAGATGTTGCTGTGAAAGTAGTTTGGAGATGTGATTATCATTTACAGTTAGTTGACTTTAAAAATTGCCCTCCAAAATGTGAGCAGGCTTCATCCAATCAGTTGAAGGCCTCAAGAGCAAAAACAGGTTTCCCAGAGAAGAAGGAATTCTGCCTTAAGACTGTAACAGCTTGAGTTTCCAGCCTGCCAGACTGCCCTGCAGATTTCAGACTTGCTAGCCCCTACAATTGCATGAGTTGATTCCTTAAAATAAATGTGTGTGTGTGTGCATGTGTGTGTGTGTGTATATGTGTGTATCTTACTGCCTCTGTTTCCCTGGAGAACTCTGACATACTACCCTTGTGTGGATCTCACCAGGCATCTGTGTCAGCTTGGACTTTTGTTTTCAGGGATGGACACATGTAGATTTTTATAAGGGTGAATGTTTTCTCTGTTGGTTTTTAATAAATTTAGTGAGGATAACTTACATTTTTGGACCTTTTGGTGATAACACTACATTGAGTCATCCTCTTTGAGGAACAGTCTATAGTAAATTTTTAGTAACTTTCTAAGGGTATAATTGATGATAACATTGTCCAAGCTGTGCCTAGCAGTTGGTGCTTTTTTTTTTTTTTTTTTCTTACTGACTAATTATCCTCAGTGGCCCACATTGAAGTATTTTAAAGAACAATAAAGTTCTCCAACAGTCCTAAGATAGGTACAGTGCAACAAATCATGTGTTTAATGGACACTGGATCATAATGGATAACTCACAAATTTTCACTGTGTGTGGTTTATATGATTTTCACTTATATTGAAGCTCATCTGCCACTTTATTTATTTCACAGGCACAAAGCAGAATATTTTTGTACCTTTTCTGCATTGGGTTAGCATTTTACTATCCCCAAAAGCCCATCTTCTGCAAACTTTAGGAATTTACTGTATGTTGTTTCATCCTGGTTATTTATGAAATTCTGATCCCTATGGACCCAATGGTTTGTACTTTACTCTGAAGGAGCCACTGTTTTTCTCCACATTACTATCTCTTTACAACTCAGTACTTTGTCTATGACAAAAACAACCATATTTACATTTCTGATGTACATTTTTATTGGTGTGGTCATTCAATTTTACAGTCATCTTTTGAGCACCCAACCAATGCTGATTATTGAGGTACCCATTGAGTATACAGGGATAAATAGAAATAATAAAATCAAAGTCAAGTGTTAAAGAAGTTTTGGAACTAAATAAATCACATCTACTTGATTTCAACTTCCTTATTTTTATGTCTCAGAGTAGTCAGACCTGATTTCTGGCCAAGTTTCTTTTCCTGTAGAGATCATGCCTGCTTCAGCATACATTGAATTAACATGTATTTGAATCCAACCAGCTTTTCTAGTATGAAAGTGAGATTCATTGGTTTGTACTTCCTCAGAAGTTTCTGAAATTCTTATAGGTAGAGGTATCATTAGTGTTTCAACAAGCTTTTTGCATAACCATTTGGCTGATTTAGGAAGTGAGTAAACTGATGATTTTTCAAAGGCATAAAAAAAGACACCTTGTTTTCCAAATCTAGAAAAGTTATTAGTTCAGACAAATATTTTCTTCTAGTGTTACTATAAAAGTCATACAGAGCATATTTTGAGTGGCTTTTAAATATTAAAGGAAAAATTTTAAGGAAATATTAAGTAACACTAAGGCATATAATGCTATGTAATATTATATACTAAGTACAATAAATGCGTATGTGTAGAATTATACATATGTAATATGCATGTAATTTATTTATAAAGCAGAATTCACCAGTACTGGCTGGTGATTTTTACTTGAAAATTAGAATAATGAGGTAAGGTAGGAAAATGATCTATCTTGAACAGGTTTTTCTACACTAATAAAAAAAAAAAGGAACATAAGCAAGGAAGAGTAATGGAGAAAATACATTGTACTTTAATGCACATAACTGAAATGTAGTGGGATGATTCTTACAATAAATGTCAAAATTAATAGATGCGGTCTGTGTGGGAGAGAATAAAAGGAAAGAAGGGTGGCAGTTTGTGCCAGAAACATTTATGAAGCAGTTGAGAGTCTTTTTGAAATATGCAAAAGGAGAAAATAGATTGAATAAGCCCTGTAAGCAAAGAAAAGTAAGTTCTATTCAGGTATTCCTATATTGAGTTGAATTCTTGTATTGGTTTTGTGGACTGTTTTTCCCGACAGGTGTTTTTTTTGTTTGTTTTCCCCTGCTTTACTGCTACTTCTTGGAGCTTGGGAAAGGACTGGCTATAGCAGTAAGAGGCTGTCTATTATTTTCGCTATTTGAAGAAAAGAGAGGTCTGTGCAAAAATAGAAGGATTCTGAGCCTATTTTGCCATCCTATGTAGTTTCCAGTATGTGCCTACCTTTGGCTGTATTAATTAGGGTGGGAGTGAGCTGTTTCAGGCCTTTGTCACGTATCTCTCAAATACTTAAATATATCCCTCCAGTAGATTGGTCTCTTCAAATTCTCTGATTTACCTCATTGATCAGACTGTCTGCCTATGTTAGCTTGGCACTGTTGTATGTCTGAGGTATCTTTAGCTTTTAATTGCAGCTTTTAAAACCCTATTCACCCTGCAAACACCCACTATCTGTATCTATATCTTCCCTTGAGAACCTCCCTTTACCACTACCTCCATACTGACTTCCCTCTCTTTTCTCTGATCTCATAAAATTTAATGTCTGGATTACTCATCAGTTGTTAATCTGGGTCTTAAGAAGCATCAGGCTAAGGAAGAAGGTTGCAGACTAAGACCAGAAACTGAGTGTCCATAAAATATGGAGGGAAGACTGGATAAGCAAACAAATCCCTCCCTCCCTCCCTCTCTCTCTCTCTCTCTCACACACACACACACACGAAGAAAACCAAGGCAGTAATTTCAAAGTATATGTAAAGAACCATAAGATCAGTAGGATTTGAAGGAGGATGTCAGTGTAGCTGTCAAAAGTCCAAGGAGAGATTGTCTAAGACAGCCTCAGCTTTTAATATTTCTCTCTAAAGCTAATTTTTAGTGAATTTTAGGTCACAGTTTTGGCTGCCACGAACCACCCAGCACCCAGCAGTTTACTTAGTAGGCATTCAATAAATATTCTTTGAATAAATAAAGGAACAGATTAAGTGATTCTTTCTATATGTTTACAAAAGTGCTTATCATTCAGAATAACTAAGTGCAGGACCAATTCAGTTATCCTTGGGGCTCTCAGCTTTCTGATTGGCTCATTTGGGGGGACAATTTTCATAGACTCATGAATATTAGAGCTTGAATAAAATCTGATTTCTCATTCAACCTTTTCATTCTGCGAATAAAGAATCTTTTAGAGCTACTGATGATGGATACATAAAAGTATACATAACAAGCCCCAACCTTGAGTATGCTCTTAATGGAAAGATCTTTCAATAAAATTCTTTCTTTTTAATACAAATCAACAAATAGTACTTTTTTGTGTATATAAAAGGCACTCTGCTAGGTGCTGGGATATACATAAGACATACAAGAAAACTACTGCAAGAAATCAAATAGATTATATTCTAATTCCCAAAGAAAATGATGAGGCTTTATGTTTGTTTTCATAACATATTTTCATTGAATTTCTGTTGAGTTAATACTTTTTTTTTTTTAATCAGTCATCAATTTTATACACGTCACTTTATACATGTCAATCCCCATCGCCCAATTCAGCACACCACCATCCCCACCCCACCGCAGTTTTCCCCCCTTGGGGTCCATACATTTCTTCTCTACATCTGTGTCTCAACTTCTGCCCTGCAAACCGGTTCATCTGTACCATTTTTCTAGGTTCCACATACATGCATTAATATACGATATTTGTTTTTCTCTTTCTGACTTCACTCTGTATGACAGTTTCTAGATCCATCCACATCTCAACAAATGACTCAATTTCTTTCTTTTTTATGGCTGAGTAATATTCCATTGTATATATGTACCACAACTTCTTTATCCATTCGTCTGTTGATGGGCATTTAGGTTGCTTCCATGACCTGGCTATTGTAAATAGTGCTGCAATGAATATTCGGGTGCATGTGTCTTTTTGAATTACGGTTTTCTCTGGGTATATGCCCAGTAGTGGGATTGCTGGGTCATATGGTAATTCTATTTTTAGTTTTTTAAGGAACCTCCATATTGTTCTCCATAGTGGCTGTATCAATTTACATTCCCACCAATAGTGCAAGAGGGTTCCCTTTTCTCCACACCCTCTCCAGCATTTGTTGTTCGTAGATTTTCTGATGATGCCCATTCTTACTGGTGTGAGGTGATACCTCATTGTAGTTTTGATTTGCATTTCTCTAATAATTAGTGATGTTGAGCATCTTTTCATGTGCTTCGTGGCCGTCTGTATGTCTTCTTTGGAGAAATGTCTATTTAGGTCTTCTGCCCATTTTTGGATTGGGGTGTTTGTTTCTTCAATATTGAGCTGAATGAGCTGTTTATATATTTTAGAGATTAATCCTTTGTCCGTTGATTCATTTGCAAATATTTTCTCCCATTCTGAGGGTTGTCTTTTCATCTTGTTTATGGTTTCCTTTGCTATGCAAAAGCTTTGAAGTTTCATTAGGTCCCATTTGTTTATTTTTGTTTTTATTTCCCTTACTCTAGGAGGTGGATCAAAAAAGATCTTGCTGTGATTTATGTCAAAGAGTGTTCTTCCTATGTTTTCCTCTAAGAGTTTTATAGTGTCCAGTCTTACATTTAGGTCTCTAATCCATTTTGAGTTTATTTTTGTGTATGGTGTTAGGGAGTATTCTAATTTCATTCTTTTACATGTAGCTGTCCAGTTTTCCCAGCACCACTTATTGAAGAGACTGTCTTTTCTACATTGTATATCTTTGCCTCCTTTGTCATAGATTAGTTGACCATAGGTGCGTGGGTTAATCTCTGGGCTTTCCATCTTGTTCCATTGATCTATGTTTCTGCTTTTGTGCCAGTACCATATTGTCTTGATTACTGTAGCTTTGTAGTATAGTCTGAAGTCAGGGAGTCTGATTCCTCCAGCTCCATTTTTTTCCCTCAAGACTGCTTTGGCTATTCGGGGTCTTTTGTGTCTCCATACAAATTTTAAGATGATTTGTTCTAGTTCCGTAAAAAATGCCATTGGTAATTTGATAGGGATTGCGTTGAACCTGTAGATTGCTTTGGGTAGTATAGTCATTTTCACAATGTTGATTCTTCCAATCCAAGAACATGGTATATTTCTCCATCTGTTGGTATCATCTTTAATTTCTTTCATCAGTGTCTTATAGTTTTCTGCATACAGGTCTTTTGTCTCCCTAGGTAGGTTTATTCCTAGGTATTTTATTCTTTTTGTTGCAATGGTAAATGGGAGTGTTTCCATAATTTCTCTTTCAGATTTTTCATCATTAGTGTATAGGAATGCAAGAGATTTCTGTGCATTAATTTTGTATCCTGCAGCTTTACCAAATTCATTAATTAGCTCTAGCAGTTTTCTGGTGGCAGTTTTAGGATTCTCTATTATAGTATCATGTCATCTGCAAACAGTGACAGTTTTACTACTTCTTTTCCAATTTGTATTCCTTTTATTTCTTTTTCTTCTCTGATTGCCGTGGCTAGGACTTCCAGAACTATGTTGAATAATAGTGGTGAGAGTGGACATCCTTGTCTCGTTCCTGATCTTAGAGGAAATGCTTTCAGTTTTTCACCATTGAGAATGATGTTTGCTGTGGGTTTGTCATATATGGCCTTGATTATGTTGAGGTAGGTTCCCTCTATGCCCACTTTCTGGAGAGTTTTTATCAGAAATGGGTGTTGAATTTTGTCAAAAGCTTTTTCTGCATCTATTGAGATGATCATACGGTTTTTATTCTTCAATTTGTTAATATGGTGTATCACATTGATTGATTTGCATATATTGAAGAATCCTTGCGTCCCTGGGATAAATCCCACTTGATCATGGTGTATGATCCTTTTAATGTGTTGTTGGATTCTGTTTGCTAGTATTTTGTTGAGGATTTTTGCATCTGTATTCATCAGTGATATTGGTCTGTAATTTTCTTTTTTTGTAGTGTCTTTGTCTGGTTTTGGTATCAGGGTGATGGTGGCCTCATAGAATGAGTTTGGGAGTGTTCCTTCCTCTGCAATTTTTTGGAAGAGTTTGAGAAGGATAGGTGTTAGCTCTTCTCTAAATGTTTGATAGAATTCACCTGTGAAGCCATCTGGTCCTGGACTTTTGTTTGTTGGAAGATTTTTAATCACAGTTTCAATTTCAGTGCTTGTGATTGGTCTGTTCATATTTTCCATTTCTTCCTGGTTCAGTCTTGAAAGGTTATACGTTTCTAAGAATTTGCCCATTTCTTCCAGGTTGTCCATTTTATTGGCATAGAGTTGCTTGTAGTAGTCTCTTAGGATGCTTTGTCTTTCTGTGGTGTCTGTTGTAACTTTTTCATTTCTGATTTTCCTTTTTCATTTCTGATTTTATTGATTTGAGTCTTCTCCCTCTTTTTCTTGATGAGTCTGGCTAATGGCTTATCAATTTTGTTTATCTTCTCAAAGAACCAGCTTTAATTTTATTGATCTTTAATCCATTCAAGTTTAAGGTAATTATCGATATGTATGTTCCTAGGACCATTTTCTTAATTGTTCTGAGTTTGTTTTTGTAGGTCCTTTTCTCCTCTTGTGTTTCCCACTTAGAGAAGTTCCTTTAGCACTTGTTGTAGAGCTGGTTTGGTGGTGCTGAATTCTCTTAGCTTTTGCTTGTTTGTAAAGCTTTTGATTTCTCCATCAAATCTAAATGAGATCCTTGCTGGGTAGAGTAATCTTGGTTGTAGGTTCTTCCCTTTCATCACTTTAAGTATATCATGCCACTCCCTTCTGGCTTGTAGAGTTTCTGCTGAGAAATCAGCTGTTAACCTTATGGGAGTTCCCTTGTATGTTATTTGTCGTTTCTCCCTTGCTGCTTTCAGTAATTTTTCTTTGTCTTTCATTTTTGCCACTTTGATTACTATGTGTCTTGGCGTGTTTCTCCTTGGGTTTATCCTGTATGGGACTCTCTGCGCTTCCTGGACTTGGGTGGCTATTTCCTTTCCCATGTTAGGGAAGTTTTTGACTGTAATCTCTTCAGATATTTTCTCTGGTCCTTTCTCTCTCTCTTCTCCTTCTGGGACCCCTATAATGCGAATGTTGTTGCGTTTAATGTTGTCCCAGAGGTCTCTTAGGCTGTCTTCATTTCTTTTCATTCTTTTTTCTTTAGTCTGTTCCGCAGCAGTGAATTCCACCATTCTGTCTTCCAGGTCACTTATCCGTTCTTCTGCCTCAGTTATTCTGCTATTGATTCCTTCTAGTGTAGTTCTCATTTCAGTTATTGTATTGTTCATCTCTGTTTGTTTGTTCTTTAATTCTTCTAGGTCTTTGTTAATCATTTCTTGCATCTTCTCGATCTTTGCCTCCATTCTTATTCCGAGGTCCTGGATCATCTTCACTATCATTATTCTGAATTCTTTTTCTGGAAGGTTGCCTATCTCCACTTCATTTAGTTGTTTTTCTGGGGTTTTTTTCTTGTTCCTTCATCTGGTATATAGCTCTCTGCCTTTTCATCTTGTCTATCTTTCTGTAAATGTGGTTTTTGTTCCACAGGCTGCAGGATTGTAGTTTTTCTTGCTTCTGCTGTCTGCCCTCTGGTGGTTGAGGCTATCTAAGAGGCTTGATGGGAGGCTCTGGTGGTGGGTAGAGCTGACTGTTGCTGTGGTGGTCAGAGCTCCATAAAACTTTAATCCACTTGACTGTTGATGGGTGGGGCTGGGTTCCCTCCCTGTTGGTTGTTTTGCCTGAGGCAACCCAACACTGGAGCCTACCTGGGCTCTTTGGTGGGGCTAATGGCAGACTCTGGAAGGGCTCATGCCAAGGAGTACTTCCCAGAACCTCCGCTGCCAGTGTCCTTGT
Organism: Balaenoptera ricei; assembly: GCF_028023285.1. Lineage (NCBI taxonomy): Eukaryota > Metazoa > Chordata > Mammalia > Artiodactyla > Balaenopteridae > Balaenoptera > Balaenoptera ricei. The sequence continues at coordinate 41,948,765 of NC_082650.1, read as the reverse complement.
CCCCACGGTGAAACAGAGCCAGCCCCCACCTCTGCAGGAGACCCTCCAACACTAGCAGGTAGGTCTGGTTCAGTCTCCCCCAGTGTCACTGCTCCTTCCCCCGGGTCTCAATGCGCACACTATTCCGTGTGCGCCCTCCAAGAGTGGGGTCTCTGTTTCCCCCAGTCCTGTTGAAGTCCTGAATCAATTCCCACTAGGATTCAAAGTCTGATTCTCTATGAATTCTTTCTCCCGTTGCCGGACCCCCAGGTTGGGAAGCCTGACGTGGGGCTCAGAACCTTCCCTCCAGTGGGTGGACTTCTGTGGTATAAGTGTTCTCCAGTCTGTGAGTCGCCCACCCAGCAGTTATGGGATTTGATTTTACTCTGATTGTGCTCCTCCTACCATCTCACTGTGGTTTCTCCTCTGTCCTTGGACGTGAGGTATCCTCCTTGGTGAAGTCCAGTGTCTTCCTGTCGATGATTGTCCAGCAGCCGGTTGTGATTCTGGTGCTCTCGCAAGAGGGAGTGAGAGCACGTCCTTGTACTCCGCCATCTTGGTTGATCTCGAGTTAATACTTTTTATCAATCTTATTACCTTCAACAGGGGCAGTTAACTAAATTTTGGATGACCTAAAACATGGAGCCTTCTAATTTATATCACAGTGAAAGTGTATCAAGAAAGGATAAGGAGTTTAATTCTGCCTCTCTGGATATCATTTTGCATGATCCAGATATGTGCTTCTTATATTCTTTTCTTAAACAAAGTGCACCTGGGCTCCCATTTGTTTTATTTGATTGTTTGTGTTTCACACATGCCTGCAGATCTTCTGCTTGATTCCATGTACTGTGATAAGAGTGTCTACTCCTTGGGATTCTGTCCTTCATCATATCATTTTTTAAAAAAAATATGAAATATTTCAAACATACAAAATATTTTAAATTGATATAATCATCAACTGCCAACTTATGAATTAAAACATTAAAAATACATTAGAATCTTCCTACTTGTTTGCTACAGGAAACTAATTGACAAAACAGCAGGAGAACAAGCACTAAAAGTCAATCCATTCTTAAAAGCCATTGTAGTAAAAAGCATCAAATATTACTGAGACCTAAGTTTGTCTTCTGCACTGGGGATGTAAAAGAATTGGTATATGCTCTCTGGCCTCTTTTAATTTATTGGTGGGATATACCTGTAGAAGTTCTATTAAAAATTCAAGTATGTGAAATACGTTTCACGCCATGCTTCAACACTGATTGGTTGATCATAGTTGTCTGCAGAGCTGTGTTAAGAAGACTCCACCCAATGCCTTAGCCAGAAAGAGTACGAAGAATGACTAGTGAGATCTGTCATGAGCACAACAGAAAGGTATGAAGCACTAGTACTGTGTTTGGAGTGTCTGTCATTGTCTAAGAGCCTAGTAAGTGGTACAGGCACAGAAGTACAAAGTGACAAACTCAAATGAGTAGTCATCATAGAAGAGGTAATATTGAGCTGGCCCTTGGAAAAAGAAGCCCGAAAATTAACTGAAATTGCTTTTAGTGAGTACAAAATGGGTAAGCAAAGTTGAGAAGATGGCAATGAGCATGACATTTTGGGGGTTTTAAGCAGATTATTAGGCTAGGGTACAAAATATAATGTGATGAACTGTTTAAAATAGGTCAAATAGTCTTTCATCTAAATTTCTGCTTAGGCCCAGAGACTGAGAACAAAATATTACATGACAGGTATTCCCATATCCCAAATTAAGGTACCTGAGAACTAGTTTTGAGAACCTTAGCTCTCCTTTCACACACAGTCTTTAAAAGAGCTTAGAGAGGCTAAGAGTTGGAGAGAATTGTTGAGGTGCTCTTAATCTCACCCTTGCCCTCATGGGGATGAGGAAGCATGCTGCTTTCTCTTCTCTTCCCGTTACAGGGCTTCAGTCAACCAGAGAGCTGGATATGAGGTTAGGCCTACCTTAGATGCTATCATTCAAGCTGTGTAGCATTCAGACAAGATTCTTTATCCCTCTCAGAGATTCTGTGAGCTGATTGGGGGCCACAGAGGACAGGTGTTATAAACACTTGAGAAATAAAAGGTGAGAGGCGAATTCTGGAGTTTCTTTCTCTGACAATAGGACAAAATTTGGTGACTATATTTGTTTAACCTGAACTCCCACAATTTGATAGTTATGAAATTTATGTATTTACTAAGGACCAAAAATGAGCTAGATTTCCAACCTGGCATTCCCTTAGATCCTTTCCAAGAAGCCCACATGGGTAGGTGAAGAGACCTCAGCAGAAGCAGGTGGACTTTGTACTGACAAGTTCCCAGGAGCTAAGGGAAGACTGAAACAGTTATTCTGAGGAGCTGCATTCACTTCATAAACAGAAATTCAGTTGTGAAATTCCAGCGATGATGGAGAGGGAGGTCTCTGAAGAATACTCATAGCTCCATATATTTGTCAGAATTCTTCATTTCAGGAATAAGCAAACAAGAATTTATTACAGGTTATTTTCATAACCTACACAATCTTGGGAGTTCCAGGAAACCAGTTTTAAAAATATAAAACTAGGAATATCAGTAGCCGGAAGAAATAACCAACCTCATCACAGAACTGGCTTTTGAATCAGGAAAATTACAGCTGCTGCTTCACACAGACAGAAACTTAGAATATCAGACCAAATGCTAGAACCTCTGCTAGAGTTATCCTGAAGAATCAAAGGCCTCTGCTTACAAGAAGAGTCCATCTCCTCATCCATGGCTGCTGCCTCCTGTTACTCTCTTTCTCTGGCTGACATAGAAATTAGGGCCTGTCTAGGACCCTAACCATAAGTTAATGGTAATACAGCTGTTGGTGTTCTAACCTGGTAAGTATAGGAAGTATACTCAAAAAAGATGGTTGGTGCAAGTGCTAAACTAGTGGAACTCCAGTATCTACCACATACTTCAAGAAAGACAGCTTTAGATCCTTTAACAACCAGAGGAAGCCAATGACATATCACAATATGCATGTGTAGTAAGCCCAGCAAGACTTTTCTGTTACTGATTTCTAACTTAATTACATTTGGGCCACAGAATATACTCTGTGTGGTTTCAATCCATTTACATTTTTTCATCCTTGTTTTATGACTCTCTATTTTATTTGGAATGTTGAAATCTTTTATATTTAATGTAAGTGGTTGGGTTTAAATCTGCTGTGTTGCTATTTTTTTTTTTTAATTCTGTTTTTTTTCTCTTTTTCCTGTTGTCCTGAACTCTCTTCTGGATTAATTTAGTATTTTTTTTTTAGTATTCCATCTTATCTCTACTATTGGCTTATAGCTATTGCTTTTTGTTTTATTTATTTATATTGTTTTAGAAATTGCTCAGTGGTTTACAATATGCATTTTAATTTATCACAGTCTACTTTCAAATAATGTTACGTCATTTACATCTAATGTAAGAATCTTACAACAGCACAGATCCATTTCATGCTCCAATTCTTTATTTTATTGTTGTCAAATAATTTACTTCTACATGTTAAACCCCAAAATACATTGTCATTTTTTTTTTTTTTTTGGTCTCTTACGGATGGCTTTTTTTTTAAAAAAATTTTTGGCTGCATTGGGTCTTTGTTGCTGCGCGCAGGCTTTCTCTAGTTGCAGTGAGCAGGGGCTACTCTTCATTGTGGTGCATGGGCTTCTCATTGTGGTGGCTTCTCTTGTTGTGGAGCATGGGCTCTAGACATGTGGGTTTCAGTAGTTGTGTTGCGTGAGCTCAGTAGTTGTGGCTCGCAGGCTCTAGAGAGCAGGCTCAGTAGTTGTGGCACATGGGCTTAGTTGCTCCACGGCATGTGGGATCTTCCCGGCCCAGGGGTCGAACCTGTGTCCCCTGCATTGACAGGCGGATTCTTAACCACTGCACCACCAGTGAAGTCCCACATTGTCATTATTTTTGCTTTAAAGAGTAAACTTACGTTTTTGATTAATTTTTCATTTTGATCTAATTTTAGACTTATAGAAATGTTGCAAAAAATGGTACAGAGATTTTGTGTATTCCTCCCTCAGCCTCCCAAATGTTAACATCTTACACGACATAGCACATTTTTCAAGACTAGGAACTTAACATTGGCATGATACTATTAACTACAGATCTTATTAGAATTTTAACTGTTTTAGAAAAATTCAAAACAAGAAAAAAAAGACTTTTATGTTTGCCCACATATTGGCTGTTTTGGATGTTATTAATTCCTTTGTATAGGTACAGATTTCTACTTGATATCCTTTCTGCCTGAAAATCTTCCTTTACCATTTCTTATAGTACAGATCTGTTAGTGATAAATTCTCTCAGTTTTGTTCTTCTGAAGGATTTTTAAAGGATATTTTTTTATTTTATATTGAATTCTAGGTTGACAGATTTTTCTTTCAGTCCTTTAAAGATGTTTTCTGGCTTTCATGTTTCTTTTCAGCATGAAGTGTGTGATTACTATTTCCTTGTTCCTCTTATATAATGTGTCTTTTTCCTCAGGATGCTTTAAGAATTTCTCTTTATCACTGGTTCCTAGCAAAATAATTATGATGTTTCCTGTAGTTTTCTTTGTGTTCATCCTGCTTGGGGTTTGTTTAGTCTTTTAAATCTGAGAATATATAGTTTTTATGGAATTGGAAACATTTCAGTCATTATGTCTTCTAGTTTTTTTTCTGGTGTCCTCTCTTTAAATTTTGGGACTTACACATCAATTGATAATTTCCCCCATAGGTTGTTGAGGCTCTGTTTCATTTTCTGTTTCTGTATTTATTCCCTACTTTATTTTGGAAAATTTTCTTCACTAGATCTTCAAGTTCACTGTTATTTGTTTCTGTAATGCCTAATTGGCTATTAATCTCATTCAATGATTTTTTTGGTTTCAGATACTACATTTTTCATATCCAGAAATTCTGTGTGACTGTTTATATATCTTCCACTTTGCTCTTTATTTTATTCATGATTTCCTTTAAATTCCATCATTTCTTTTATTTCTGGGTCCGATTCTATTGACTTCTAATTATGAATCTCATTTTTCAATTTTCTTGCTTTTCTTCATACATAGCAGTTTTATTAGGTACTATACCTTGTGAATATTACATTGCTAATTGCTTGATTTTGTTGTTTTCTTTTAAAGATTGTTGTATCTTGTTCTGACAGACGGTTATATCGTGTGTATATGAGTTTCATTCACTGGGCTTATTTTAAAGAGTTTTAAGCTATATTTTGAATAGGCTTTGGTCTAGAGATAGTTCAGTCCTACTGTGAAGATGTGGACCTTCTGTCTCTCTACCTCAGGAGTTAATACAAGCTCTATCATGGCTAATGGAAACTCAAGTGTCTCCTGGCCCTATGTGAACTCTGGGATCTGTTCAGCCTGTGGCTTCAAGTTATTATTTGCTCAGTCTTTTTAAATTTTATCCTGTGCATGCATGAATTAATATTTAACACTAGACTTAAGATCAACCCTAAGCAGATTTCTGGAGCCCTTTTTCTGGGCATACCACACTGTTCTAGAAACTTGCTCTGCAGTGTGAGTCTCTATCTCCTCAAATTCTGATCTTTGTGTCTTCAACCCAATATGATTGCTTCCTCTGCTTGTTTAGAAAGTACCCTCTGATAGAAAAGACATTTGTATTATTCTCTTACAAATCTCAATTTTGTGTTCCCTGTACAAACAACATCCATTGTCTAAACATGGTTGTTTCACCTTTTTTTGAGCAGTTTTATATCTGTTTATGGTGGGAAGTTTAGCCTGGTCCCAGTTAGTCCATGATGGAAAGGAGCAGGAATCCACGGAATGCTTTTATACAGGGAAGTAACATGATGTGTTCTATATTTTTAAAGTGTCATTCTGGCTTCTTTGTGGAGAATGGACTTCTGAGGATCAGTGTGGATGCAGAGAGATCCTTTAGAAAGTTCATATAGTTGTGCAAGAGTGTAATGGGCTTCCGTGTTTTCAGTGTATTTTGTAAGAAGCGATTGGTCGGTTTTAGTATTTATTCATGAGAGGAGACGGATAGTTTGCTGATGGTTTGGATATGTTAGGGAGGAATAGGAGAGGAATCAAGAATGATGTTTAAGTTCTTGTCATGAGTAACTGGGAGAGTGGGGATGTGTGAGTAGGAGCAGGATTAAGGGACGGAGGAGAGTCAAGAGTTCTCTTTTTGGACAGATTAATCTCAGTGAGCCTACCAGAAATCCAAATTGGATATGCAAGTTAGAGATCTTATATAAAGATGGAACCTGACATCAAAATTTTTGGAAAGTAAGGAGTTAATATTTTTGGAGACTTTGTTATATTGATTTTCACTGTGACTTTTCAAGTAGAAGATAAGTGTGCCGTGTTTTCCAATATGTTCTCAGAACCTTGTTTCTCAGGAGCATCTTGTAGAGTGATTATTCCGTGGAATGTATTTTGGTAATTTCACTCTGGGTAGAGGGAAGCCAGTGAATGTTTTAAGTAGAGTTACATGGTATAAAATATTTGAGAAGAGTTATTTTGGCAGGAATTTGATTTGTTGAGAAGGAGGCTGGAGGCCTAAAGAACAGATGGGAGCCTGTTGATATCATCACTTAGACATTTGGGGATGAGGGTCCAGATGAAGGATGACAGTGGGAATCAAAATGAATATGTAGATGCAAGAGAGCACGTGAAGGACAAAAATCATCAGATGATGCTTTATTTTTAAAATGTTGGTGACCCAGATTATGCCGTAGAAAGTTTAAATGAGAAATTTAGTACAGATGGCATTTAATGAACATTTATTATAGGAGTGATTCTGTCTGTCTATCTACCTATCTATCTATCTTTATATTCCATAGCCTAAGAGAAATGGACTTATTTATCCAAGATCACATGGCTAAAATTGGAATAATAACCAAGTTGTGTTATAATTAAGATTTTTCTGGACTGTAGACATGAATTGAAAGAATATGAGCAATTAGAAATAGTTACTGTGAGATATGCATGTACTATCAAAGTCTTCCAGGATAAGAATTAAATAATTTAAACATGACACTTGAGCATTAAGAAGGAGTTTTGCTGGTAAAAATATACAATGGATAATGTGACATTATATGATATATAATTAGATATAATTTGATATAAATTGATACAATATAAATAAGAGGCTACAAGTACAACTAAAACTCTTTAACCTCCAGAGTTTTACTTCTAAAGTTGTGGCTCCTGATACTAGACAAACTTTTGAACCAAAGTAATAGAGCAAATGAAGACTATAGAATTAGCTATCCTAGAATCATCTTAGTAGACCATAGCAACAAAAGCAAATGATGATGATATGAGTGCCAATGCAGTAGATATTTTTTTGAATTAATCAAACATATAATACCTTGCTGATGTATGCTACACACTGTATAAATTGCTTTATCTGCATAATTTACTGTACCTCACAAAGTCATGTAAAGGTGGTCATATATCCATTTTATCCATGAGGAAACTAAAACTCAAAGGTTAGCTCATCAAAGATTCACATTCAGTTATCCACAGAATTGGAAGTTAAGTTGGGTTTCTGTGACTTTTATGTTGCTTTACTTCACCTAGCTTTAAGGAAACATTAGCATTCCTCTATATTGTTTTCTGATTATTTAAAAAATTGCTCTCCATTATCATATAAATATATCCCTTCTTGTTTGTTCAGACTGTTTACAATTCCACTTCTTTTGTGAAACGTTTCGTAAATAAAAGAGAGGTAAGAGATTGTTCTTCCTAAATAGTGATTACTTACCATCCAGGTAGGAAGCATTTTTGGAGGAGGTCATTGAGAAGGTGTAACCACTGGTTGACCTGCAAGCTGGACCTGGGCAATCGAAGACACCTCATCCGCTCTCCTGTCCTTGGACCTGCATTCTACATTCTACCCACCATTCCCACTGTGGGAGCTGTTCCAGGGATGTAGCCTTGAAAGAGTAAGGTGTTGTTGAGACCTCTGGATGGTATATGTGACTGAGCCCAGTTAAGGCCACTATAAACTTAAGATTCTGGCTGGTGGATATGGAGATCTACTCATCTTGCAGCTGCACAAGACAAGCTTCTTAAGTAAGTTCCCTTGCCTATTAAGCCTGCCACACACCAATCTGAAGTGATTTGCCTCTTTCTTTGGTCTCTCCCTCTCAGTTTGCAAACCAACAATTGGCAAGTCAGTCTGGACACTGAAGAAATGGGCCTTGGGAAAGAGGCGTTTGTGGGGAAATCCTGAGTTGGACATTGGCTTCTATGTACGGGGGATGGCCTATATGTTAGATGCTTGTGGACCACTGTGTGGGTATGGGGATGCCCCCAAAACATCAGCTTGGTCTAATGTGCTTGCTTGAGGAGCTGTGCACAGTACACTGTGACAAAGAAGGGAAATGGATGGCTGCTGCAACAGGGTGGCCTCTACTGTGAGCAGTTCATCTGGTTAGCGATGCCAAATTAGAGGCTAAAGCTCAAGTTAGAAAGTTGGAAGAAGAGTTGAGGTTAGAGACAGACATGCAGGTATCTACTGCTTTGCTGGCTTCGGGGCTGGAGGACAGGTGGGAGAGTAGGATAATAAGTCGGAGACTTTAGTGTGCTGTTTTGCAAAGCTAGGAGGGTGCAAGCTGCTGTGGATTAAGGTCTGAGTGCTTATGATGAAGCCTGATTGGGATGCTAAGAGGTGGAGTTGCTGGGAAAGTGAGGAGAATGAAGAGGAAGATGTTATGGTGATTGACAGTGAAATGGATGGAGTGTCCCATCTGTCTGACTCTTAATACAAAGGAAAGCAAAAGCACAGCAACAGCAACCTCAGCCAGCGGGTCAGCCCCCGATTCAGGAAACATTTCTGATGAGAGAATAAACTCCTGCTGAGCTTATTGTAGGAGCTGCCAAGTTCCAGCAAAAGGCCAGGGAAAATAATTCAGGCATGGTTAGTGCGCACCAAGGGAGGGGGCAGTGGGATTTCTGTCGCCAGGCAGGATTCGTGGAAAGTGAGCAGCATCACCACACACCTGCCTTCAGGCAGCCCCTGCGTGGCATGAAGGGGGTTCAAGGAACTTACTCCCTTATGCAATGGAGTTTTCCAGTCTGCAGGGAGGCTGGGCCCAATGAGGAGGATCTCCCTGGGTACAGGAACCCTGGAAATCTCTAAAGAGGTACAAGTTCTTAGAGAGTTGGGAATGACACAGGCAATCTACTCCCCTGTCTTTGAAAGCCCTGATCGGGCTACATTCACTGCAGGAATGAAAATCAAGATACTCTAGTTTGCTCCTGGCGCCTGGTATGAGATGCTGATATTCAGGCTGACCCCAGTCTTGGGACAAGACATTTATGATTTTGGGCAATCTAAATGATCCCTGATGATGTCCCTTCTGCTCTAGCAGAGGCCTCAAGGATATAGTCCTATTTAGGATGGGTGCCTTCCTTGTCCCATGTATGGAATGCAGGCCAAGACGGCCTCTAGGTGAGAGCCATTGGAGGTGATCAGAGACCACATGTTGAGCCCACTATTCACTGGTCCCTCAGAAATAAACAAAAGATGACTCTGGTTTACTTTGGAACTGAGTGTACTCTAATACACAGTCACCCCCTGAAGTTTCCTGACCCCTTCAGTGCCGTCAGTGGTTATGGAGGCAAACAGTTATGATCAGAAAAGTCCCTTTGACACTGTAAATTGGTTGTTCTCCCCCACGAGAATACAAAGTTTTATCTCTTCAAAACCAGAGAACATATTGGGCATTGATATCACACAGTGTCAAACTCTGCAAACCTGTATTGGGGAATTCCTCCTCAGAGTTAGAGTAATCAAATCGTTGCTGAAGGAAAAGGCCAAATGGGAACCAGTAAGCCTACTGCTCCATGAAGAGTGGTAACTGTCAAACAATATAAATTGCCTGGGGGGCATAAGGAAATAGGAAAAACTAAGCTGTGCCAAGTGGGTGTTGTATGCCCACTTTCTTTTCTTTTCTTTTTTTTTTTGATTTTATTTATTTTTTGGCTGTGTTGGGTCTTCATTGTTGCACACGGGCTTTCTCTAGTTGCGGCAAGCGGGGGCTACTCTTTGTCACGGTGCGCAGGCTTCTCATTGTGGTGGCTTCTCTTGTTGCAGAGCACGGGCTCTAGGTGCGCGGGCTTCAGTAGTTGCGGCGTGTGGGCTCAGTAGTTGCGGTACACGGGCTCTAGGGCACAGGCTCAGTAGTTGTGGTGCACGGGCTTAAGTTGCTCCATGGCATGTGGGGTCTTCCCGGACCAGGGCTCGAACCCGTGTCCCCTGCATTGGCAGGCGGATTCTTAACCACTGCACCACCAGGGAAGTCCTGTATGCCCACTTTCAACAGCCTAGTATGGCCAGTAAAACAGCCAGATGGCTCATGGCAGATGACCATGGATTGTTGAGAATTGAACAAGGCAGTGCTCCCCATCCATGTGTCTGTGCTCGACACTGCCACCATTTTATATAACTTGGCCACAGTCGTAGGAGTATGCCATGCTGTACTGGATTTCAACAAATGCTTTTCTCAGTATACCCCTGGCCACTGAGTCACAAGATCAATTTGCCTTCATGTGGAAGGGGCAATAATGGACTTTTCAAGTGCTTCCCTAAGGCTACCTGCACAGCCCCACAATGCATCATGGGATGGTAGCCTGAGATCTGTCCCTGTTCTCCTTTCCCACATCAGTAAAATGGGCCCATGACATTGATGCTCTAATGTTAACACGTGAAGTCTTGCCTCTGCTGCAGGACACTCTGCAGATTTTGCTGGACTACCTGTGAGGGAGAATGGGCAGTGAACTGGCAAGAAATTCAAGGTCCAGGCACTGCTGTAAAGTTTTGGGGAGTTGTTTGGTCAGGTAAAATGTATATTGTCCCAGAGCTGTGACTGATAAGGTGCAAGCCTATTCAACCCCTAAGAACGTGAAAGAGGTGCAGGCTTTTTAGGGGTTTGGGAGTTTTGGAGGACTTGTAGTCCTCACCTGGCACAGTGCTTCTGTTCCTTATACTGCCTTGTAAAGAAAAGGCAGATGTGGGACTGGGGATCAGAGCAACAAGACACCTTTGAGAAGGCAAATATGCTAGTGAAGCAGATTAAAGCTCTGGGCATCTGTCAAGCTGGAATACTATTTGAATTGTATTTATCTGTGACTCTAGAAGGTATGAGTTGGACACTGTGGCAGAGACAACAGAAGGAGAGAGTACCCTTAGGATTTTGGTCCCGGCTCTGGAAGGGGGCCGAAATCTGATATCCTCCAGCAGAGCAAGAGCTCCTAGTTGTGTACACAGCACTCCTCCAGGTAGAGCCTCTCATGATGGAACAGCATATCATAGTAAGAACTTCCCTTCAAATTAAGGGGTGGGTTGAAAATATGTTCCATTAACCCACTTCAAACTCCCACACTAAGTGGCATGCCTATTTGCAGCAGAGGATTACATTGTCCACCAGCCCGCTGTCTCTAGATATGAAGGTGCACCTAGGCCCTGTAGAGAATATAGAGCTCTAAATGCCCCCACCCCTATTCCTCCGGCAGCCCCTTCAGCCTGTAGAAAGGGAATGGAGGAAATTCCCCCTGAGGCCTGGTAGATAGATGGAGAGTTGGGGCAACAAATCCACAGACTACAGTTGCTATTCTGCCCAACACTGACACCATCTGGATGGAAACAGGAATGGACCACTGCAGCCAATGGACTGAACTTAGAGCCGATTGACTGGTGATCGATCACTCATGAGCCCTGGCTGTTAACCCTTTGCACTGAGAGTCAGGCTGTTCTAAAGAGATTCACCCTATAGCTTGGCAGTGGGAAGCTGAGGGGTGAATAATCATGAATAAGTCCTTGTGAGGTCAGGATTTGTAGACATTTGGGTTCACCTGTAAGAGCCTGAGGCAGTTCTCCTGTTTTCCCCCTCCCAGCTGGCACTGGCACCCCCTGGCAATCAGGAAGCTGATGCCCTAGCTCAGGTATGAGCCCTAACACATGACCTGTCAGTAGATGGTATAGCAGATTGGATACACAGGCAGAGCAGTCACCATACCACCCAGGTGGGAATGCATATTGTCCAGGATGCTGGATTGCCCTTGAAATACAGTGACTTAGTTAATGCAATAACAGCATGTCCTGTGTGTTCTAAAGAATGCCCAAGGAAGCTGCCAAAGGACTCTGGGGCCAACCACCAGAGTTCCCAACTAGTAAGGGGTTGGCAAATTGATTATATTGGCCCCCTCCCTCTGAGTGAGTGTTCTAAATATGTCCTGTTTGTGCGGACCCTGCATCTGGCTTAACCCAGCCTCTCCCCTGTTACCATGGAAACCAGGCCGGCCACCATTAGGGGATTAGAATAGCTAAGTACCATACCCTCATCTAAAAGATAGTGACTGGGGGGTCACATTTCAAAGGTCATGATATGCAAGACGGGGCAAAGCAAAACAAAAAACCCAAAAAACATGACCTTAATGGGGCTTCCAACTCCCCTCTAAACTTTAAGCACAAGCGTTGGTAGAAAAGAAGAATGAACTATTAAAGCAGCGATTAAATTACTAACAGGTAAAACAGTGTTGGCCAGGTATACTAAAGTACTGTCCCAGGCTTTAACACATTTGAATGATCAACCTGTAAGGCCTGTTACCCCGTATGCCAGGCTGGGAACCCCTGCCGAGACACCCAACACTGTAAAGATATGAAATTCACAGGAGATAGCCACTGCCCCAACTCTCATGGTAGATCAGTGTGCTGTGCTGCTGAGAACACTAAGTCATGCCTGGAAAGGCATTTTGTACTGAAATTTTTAATGGGACATCACACCAGGATGGGTGAGTTATTTTGCACCTCTGGGTGAGGGGGAACAACTCAGTCTCCACTGGGATACCATTGTCTTGCTGCAAGTCAGACCTGTTGAAACACTATACTTGGACTGGAACACGCACCCCTGAAAGGAGGGAAAGGTGGAAATCCTGGTCTGGCATATCCCGCCCCCTAGTGCATCACCTCATGCCTGACAGTGCTGCTTCCCCTGGACAATATGTGTAGTGTGTGCAACCCGCTCGAATTCCTAAAGCTGCCCACTTCAAGGTCAGGTAGGCATGTTCTGTTTTGCGCTTTCACAGTCATTTGGCTGTTGTCCTTTTTCCCTCCATTGGCCTGGAGGACATTGTAGCACACATAGAAGCCTTTACCAAATTCACCAGCAAGTTTAAATGATAGCTGGCAAAACCTATCTTTACTGAACACTGAAATGTCTCTAATGAGAAAAACTGTCTTTCAAAATAGGATAGCCTTTGACATTATTACTGCTTTAAAAGGAGGCACCTTTGTCATTATCCAAACAGAGTGTGTGTGTTCATAACTGATGTATTGTCTTTATTAAATCACATGAGGACACAAACGAATGCTGTGAGGGATCAGACCCCCAGTGTAAGGGACTTCATAAATCAGTGGTTCGGATCATGGGGCTCTGGGTGGAAAAAATTGTTACTTATTTTGGGAGTCATTATTTTGATCTGTGTTTTCTCTCGCGTGTGCCTCTATTGCTGCTGTGGCATCTGCCTCCAATGCAGCCAGATAGCCACTAAATGAGCCGCTTCCACGCTAGTGAAACCCCTTGCTGGCAACTCAGGGCACATTGCGGAAGTGGGGTGTGTGTGAGATTGTAAGAGCCAAGAGCTGGGTCTCGAGGGGCTGGAGTGTTGTAGGAGATCTTGGAGAGGACACGACTGCTGGTTGACCCACAAACTGGACCCAGGTATTAGAGGCTTCGCATTCGCTCCCCTGTCCTTAGGATGTACACCTTCTGCGCACTGTTCCCACAGTGGGAGCTGTTCAAGGATGCAGCCTTGACAGAACAATGTGTTGTTGAGACCATCTGGACGGTATACGTGACTGAACCCAGTTAAGATCTCTGTATAAAGTTTTAAGATTCTGGTTGGTGGGTTCGGAGAGCTGCTCATCTTGCTGCTCCCAAGACACAAGCATTGTATGTAAATTCCCTTACTTATTAAAACTGCCACCTACTAATCTGGAGTGTTCTGCCTCTTTCTTTGGTCTCTCCTTCCCCCTCTGTACATGAGCTCCAGTTTGCAAACCAATAAGCAATAAATGTTCATTCTTGAGCCTTGTATTTTGTAATATTTTGATTTGTTGTTTAACTCTATTTATTCATCTTAATAGTTTTTCTGGTTAAGGAAGAAACTTTCAAATGGAAATTAGGAAGGATTTGAAACCACTTAAAGCCTTTATAGTTATGTTTGATATTAAACAGAAGTGGTGAAATGGTATTATATCATTTAGGTACAGTCTTCAGGGGTGTGCAATGCTGGGTACAAAACAAATCTTGGTATTCTTATGAAAAAATAAATTTGGACAAAGAACGAGAAAATGAATCCTTTGTGGAAAGGAGGAGGCTCACATGTGTTGAAAACATAATTAAAAACAAGATCCTCAGAGGGAAAGACTACCCTGGAAATAGTATTGTCAGAAAGACCTATGGTAATGGAGAAAAGCAAATGGGAAATGAGGCTGAAATGTGATGGTACACAGGAACATTATTATGATTTTAGAGCTGTCTATGGATGCACCCCATTACGTAGCAGGAGGGAGCTGTACCTCTTTACGGGGCAGAGACACAATCGCAATTGGAATAATAAATGATACTTCTGTTTGGGGGATCTCATTACCAGAAAATTATAGTCAAAATGCAAGAAATACAGAGAAGAGTAATAATAGTGGTTAGGGAACTGCTAGGATTACTTCTAGAAGAGATGATTAGAAGAATTAAATAGCTTGGTGTAAGGGGTGACTAAGAGGGTGGGAGTGTTTCCAATCACATGGAGAATGTTAACCCTGAAGAGAAAGACATGTCAATTATTTGGCATGGTAGTAAGGGCTATAATTAGAAGAAATGTAGTGAGATTAGCAAAAGGGGGATTGGAGCAGCAGTCATAAGACCCATCTGAACACTGACAGGACTGTGCTTAGAAACACAGCCTAGATTTATAGTTTGCAGTTTTAGCTTCTATGATTCTGAACAGTTCTGTGGATCTCGTACGTTCTTTTTCCCTCTTTATTACCTTTCCTCCTTACAAATCTTACCCCTCTCATTTGAACCATAAGTTCTGTGTTCCTTTGTGTCAATACATTTTATGGATCATCTGTGGATTCCTGCCCGCTAAATACACTGTCTTTTAAAATTTATGTTTCAGCTTGAGCTAACAGTCATTTTACCAGCACTAGAAACAGCCTTTTCCTCACAAATTTGCCTTCCTTTAGTCCATGGGGATATTATATTTCCAAGTACTATAGCATGCATTTCTGTAACCAGAATTTCTCAGTATTCTAATAAAAGGTATAAAAAGGTATGGCTATTGGTAACTCATTTAAAATGTTATATCACAGCATTCAGTGCTTCCTAGCTACCAAGTTTTAATGGAACTTTAAACAGGCTTGGCTTTGAGTTATGAATGCAATGAAATTAGCAAAATATATAAGAAGTCCCAGGGAAATGTAAATTGGAGGACAGTATTCCTTTCCTATGGAATAGCTGCCTTCTCTTAAAAGAGTGACATCACTTCTGTAAAGTCTTATCTAAACTTAATCAAGAAGCAGCTGTAAGGAGAAGTGGAAAGATGCTTTGGAAAACCAAACACCATCATCCTCAGTGGTACATAGAAATAGGTCTCCAAAGAAGATGCAGATTAGAGCAGTGCAGGCATCAGTACTCAAGGAAGGCTGAAGTACCTTTTCTGATGCCTCTGTTCATAGCAATTCAGTGCCCTTAAGAGGAATGTTCTCTTAATCAAGAATTAAAATATTCCATGTTTTTTACAAAATCCAATGACATTTGTAGGATGTCTGAAGGGTAATGTGGGAGAACTCATGCCACAACTACAAACACTAAAGAAATATATTTTAATTGTTCTTATGCTTTGGAAAAATATTAAATTTACATTTAGAGAAATTCTTCGTTTCTTCTTCCTTCCTCTCCCTTTTTTCCCCCTTTTCTCTTTTCTGCTTCAATTAATGTTATTAGAAGCAAGACACTAAGTTGTTTTGACTGACTGAAATGTTGTAGCCTAGATGAGTCATAAGAAAAGTGAGGGACTGGCCTTTCTTTTGTTCAGATGATGTGCCTGACGCACAGACGTTGCCTGTGGCCTCTTCTGCGACTGGAGACGAGGAGCGTGTGTTCACAGTGATAGCCAGAGCTTCCTCCTGCTTGCTGTGGTGAGTACCACTTGATCTACGCTTGTACATGATATAAATCCTCCAGAGAGAGTACTGTGTGCCTCTAGGTCCTCTAGAGCCTGGTTATAGGATAATACCCTGAGAGATAATCAGTTGTTCCTCATTTTAGAAAAAAAATCATCTGTGACCTCGGCAGATACCTCCTATCTCTGGATTCTAGTCCAGTTCAAAAGAAGTAAGTAGGTTAAACGTGTGTCTTGAAACTTCTGCTTAGTACTGCTTGGTAAGGGAGCTCACCATGGTTACTCAGTCCTGACTTACCATTTTTAGTTTAGAATAACTCTTGACCTAACTGTCTTACTTTGCTGGTGCTGTGATGATGGGGCTACGAGGTGTGGAATTAAAAGGGGCCCATTTATATTACAATCACAACATGATCACATATCTTTCTTAGTAAATCTCTAAATGAAATGGAAACTTGGATCTAAGAACAGCAGTAGTAAAACAGGAAATGAAGAACAGTGCCTGAGAGTGTACTGTATCAAGGTGCTGACCCAGGAATTAAATGTCAAGGGGTGTCAGTTCTCAGTCCCTCTCTTTTGTAAAACCAAGTTTAATGTATACATTTGCTTATCATACATGCACATGCATGCACACAAGTGTGTGTATGCACACATAGTATGCACACACACATGCATACATATGTAGTTTATTTATAAAACTGACAACTGTAGAAAAAAAGTTGGAAGAATGAATAATATTTCTATAACCCAAAGGTAATTGGAAAGTTACTGCTAATATCCTTTTGTTTTTTCCCCCCAGGCCTTTATTTAATGTAGTTGTGATTATCCTGTATTTTGTATCTTGTTTTTCTCTGAAATTTAAGATGATAATGATCATTTCATGTACCTCTGTAAAGCCTTTATAGACATCATTTTAAATATATTTTAAGAGTCTACAGTATGGGTAATTCCATGGTTTATTTAACCATTTCCCATATTTGGGGCTTTTGATTTCTCTCTCTCTTTCTAGCTCTCTTACATTAAAAAAAATTTTTTTTCCCATTTCCCTCTTCTTTCTCTCTTTCTCTCTTATTTCTTCTCATTTTAATAGGGACTCTGACAGAACTTTGAGATATGGCTGGCATTTTTAAATGGATGACAGTCTTTGCTTCAGAGAAATATTTATATCCATTAACTTCGGATGTTGAGGAACCTCATAACTGGAAAAAAAATGTGATGGCAATGCAACTCTCCAAAAGAAAACCTTGAATAATGTTTGCATATGAGTGTATATGGGTGTGCATGTGAGTTTGTATGTATGTATGCATTTGTACCTGTGTGCATGTGTATGTGTGTGTAAGTATGTATGTATGTATCTGTCCACACCTGCATAATAGATTGAGGTATAGGTATGTCAGCCAGTCAATAAGTTAGGCTTCAGAGGGAGATGAGCAGCTCCATCAAACAGAATTCCTAAAATGCACTTGCAAATCAGCAGGTTTGGCAACATGGCCTCATAGTTTTGGGTTTAATGTGACAGTTGGTGTGGACACCTATTTTTTCTTAGCTTTATTGAAGTATAATTGACATATAACATTGTTTAAGGTGTACAATGTGATGATTTGATACACGTGTGTATTGCAAAATGATTATGGTGTGGATGCCTTTTTCAGTCTAGATGCTCTAATAATGATATCTGTGTGCCTTGAAGGAGAGGTGAGGAAGAGCCACGTGTTTAAACTGAAGTTTAACTATTGGTAGTTCTTTGATAGCCAGGTAATGCCCACAAAAACCTGCTGTGGAACCCCACATTGAGCGTAACTTCCTAGTTTCAAGAGGAAGGGGGTAGAACATTAACTTCTTAGTTTTAAGAGGCTATGGACTCACAGACTGCAAAAACAAACTATGGTTACCAAAGGGGAAAGGTGGAGGGAGGGATAAATTAGGAGTTTGGAATTAACTTGTACACACCATTATATATAAAATAGAGAATCAGCAAGGATCTACTGTATAGCACAGGGAACTCTACTCAATATTCTGTAATAACCTAAATGGGAAAAGAATCTGAAAAAGAATGGATATGTATATGTATAACTGAATCACTTTGCCGTACAACTGAAACTAAAACAACATTGTAAATCAACTATACTCTAAAGTAAAAATTAAAGTAAAATAAAATAAAATACAGGTAAACAAACAAACAAAAAGAGCCTATGGAGAAGAAACAGCATCATCATTATGAGCATTGGTGATGGGGCAAGTTCAGAGACTTCAGCTCAGGGCAGTAGAGGCCAGTGAAGTGGTAAAGGCAGAGGCTTCAGGTGGTGACCTCCCGGAGTGATTTGGAGGCAAACATAAGGTACCACTTGTGGACTTTCAAAAAGTATTTAGAAGAGCTAAGAGCCAGTTAGGTTTAAGTATTGGGATTCAAATACCAATGTTAATATAACCTTACTGATAGACTTGGGGAGATTTGGGTCACATGACTAAAACCACAGTATTCAATCTTTATTCATAAGGGTCTCCCTGTCCCATGTTCCCAATTGTTTTCTTAAAGATGGATTCCCAGATGATAACTTACCAGATTTTTCAGTTTGAGTTTGTCCCTGAACAAACCCTGACACAAGTATTTGTGTGCAAAGAGTTTATTTGGAAGATCCCAGAATGCCCAAGTGAGGAATAGGAAAAAATGAGGTGAGAAAAAAAGAAAAGCCAATAAAAGGTGCTGTAATGAGTGGATTATCCATGTGGGCAACTGGGGCTTGATCCCACTGGGGACCTTCTGAGAAACCAGCCTGCAGAAAGCAGCAAGCAGGCCATTTCCATACCTCCAGGAAATGCCTCCTTGCAGCAGAACAGGATGATAAGAAGAAAGATGTGGGTACTAGAGGCGTAACGTTGTCATCAGGCTGAAGATTGTATATTGCCACTGCCAAAGCTTTCAAGTGGACCACAGGGTAAAGGATGGGACACTGACAGCATCTGCCACACTGAGCTTACCAAGTCTCTTTCCATTTCAGTACACTGTTCTTGTGATTATGTGCTATTTACATATTTAGGATTGTCATTCCTTTGCTTTCTGCCATCTAGCAATCACAAGGTTTCTAGGTATCCGAGATAAAATATGCCTCCAAAGCTTTTCTCAATCTCTGTGCCAAAGTTCACTTAAGCAACCAAGCGACAGAGGCCCTTCTACATTGAAGGTTAATTGATGTCAATTTCTCCTTGGAAAGAAGAAATATTGAGGCAGAAACAGGCTTGAAATTTGGAAGAGAAATGTGCTACCATAAGCAGCCTCACTCTGAGGGTGGCCTAATAGACATAGAGTTTTGGCTCATACCTTTGAAAATTCTCTTTATTTCCACCCCAAATTCAAGTTGTCTGATGTCAGTGCCTATTTCTTTAAATAACGTTTCTTTCATTTTCCAGTTCTCCTTCATTCTGCTTGTAATAAATAAACCAAGAAACATTTTTGACCTTTCCTATGTCCTATCTTTCTTTATTCCTTCTTAGTTAAGAATTTTGAAAAAAAAAAAAAAGTAATTTACACTTCCTCACCGTGCAGTCACACCTCAACACACAAAAAATCTGGCTTCCACCTCCACCACTTCACTGAGAATGTTCTCGTCATATTCACCAAAAATATACTGGTAAATCCAGTCATCACTTTTTGTTTTTATTCTGTTTGCACTTACTGATTGCTCTGCTGATATCAAGACTGTTACATACTACATGATGAACATCTCCACTTGTACAATCTACAGAGGTCAAGTTAAAAGCTAAGTTCATCATCTCTCAAACCAGCCATACCCATTTATCCTGCCCCAAATTTGCTCCTTCTGTTGTCTTGGTGGCTAGCATTATCATCTGCCTATATAGCCTAAGCAAAAAGAGTTGGAGTCATTTTAGAAATTCTCTATCACTTATGCTCCATGTCCAATTAGTCTTACAGTTTTTACTTCCTAAATAAAATATATTTCTGAGGCTACACTGTAAGTCATAAAACAATGTTTCTTTGACTCTGGACCTCTCTAATCTTTGGAAATTCCAGTTTCCCTCAAGATCTTCCAAAACTTTTCCAGTGGGTATCTCATTTATTTCAAGAACGTGTCACTCCTCTGAGATCTGTTATTTAGTCTCTTTACCTTATATCTTCAATTGCTTCTGAGATCAGCAGTAATTTATGCCCCAGTATCATATTAACAGAAGTCCCCAGGG
The DNA here is from genome assembly GCF_028023285.1 of Balaenoptera ricei. NCBI lineage: Eukaryota > Metazoa > Chordata > Mammalia > Artiodactyla > Balaenopteridae > Balaenoptera > Balaenoptera ricei. The sequence goes on along the minus strand of NC_082650.1, from coordinate 41,928,424 downwards.
CCACTGCTGCTGCCTTACAAAAACGTTGCTCCTACTTCTGATGTTCATTTGCATTAAGGCTGTGGAAACTAAAAACTGAAAATGCTGATCTCCAGGACACTGGGGACACCATGATTCCTAGTCATTGTTGCTGTCTGTGACTGCTAATGCATGCCTGGAGATTGTTGAACCAGCAGTCTCCTAAATTATTTTTCTTCTTTATGATATTTCCTGATTATTTGTTTAATTAGACTCTTGGCCAACTATGGCAACCTGTCTTTTAGACAAACCCAGATACAACTGCATCCTAAGGCAAACAAGACTTAAGCTTAAGGTTGAACCTCTGCTATATTCTGTTTCCAGTAAAATATTTGAAATTTCTCTGTGTCTCATCAGAGAATCCAACTTGGAATGATAGAAGAGAAGGTTATTTGCCTGGGCCACTCCAAAATTTCTGCTGGGGACAGACTTTTTTTTTTTTTTTTTTAATTATTATTTATTTATTTATTCATTCTTGGCTGTGTTGGGTCTTCGTTTCTGTGCGAGGGCTTTCTCCAGTTGTGGCAAGAGGGGCCACTCTTCATCGCGGTGCGCGGGCCTCTCACTGTCGTGGCCTCTCTTGTTGCGGAGCACAGGCTCCAGACGCGCAGACTCAGTAGCTGTGGCTCACGGGCCTAGTTGCTCCGTGGCATGTGGGATCTTCCCAGACCAGGGCTCGAACCCTTGTCCCCTGCATCGGCAGGCAGGTTCTCAACCACTGCGCCACCAGGGAAGCCCTTTTTTTTTTTTTTTTTTTAATTTTATAAATTTATTTATTTTTATTTATATTTGACCGCGTTGGGTCTTTGTTGCTGCGTGCAGGCTTTCTTTAGTTGCGGCGAGCAGGGACTACTCTTCGTTGCAGTGCGCAGGCTTCTCACTGAAGTGGCTTCTCTTGTTGCGGAGCACGGGCTCGAGGTGTGCAGGCTTCAGTAGTTGTGGCACATGGGCTCAGTATTTGTGGCTCGCAGGCTCCAGAGCACAGGCTCAGTAGTTGTGGCACATGGGCTTAGTTGCTCCGCGGCATGTGGGATCTTCCCGAACCAGGGCTCGAACCTGTGTCCCCTGCATTGGCAGGTGGATTCTTAACCACTGTGCCACCAGGGAAGTCCCAGGGACAGATTCTTGAATACAAGGACAGGCTGTGGGTGTGACACCTTCTCCTGGCACACCAGGGCTTAGAAGAAAAACAGTGCCCTGGCAGTACCTCATATACCTCACATACTTTGGCAATGATGGATTTTTTTCTGGAGGTGAGAGTCTTCACTTATATCACCCTCTCACATCTGACTGTGACACCTCCACTTACCTCTGGGATCTTCCTTGGAGGAGCAGCATGTGTAAATGACACTGTACATGTCTTCTATCCTATGCATATGGGGTGACTGAACTGCTCAGGCTAGGGTATCATCATTCTTTTCCAATCCTTTATGTACCTTTGATGCTAGAGTTACCTGAGACATGACGTCCTCCAAAACCTACATGATTGAGCTCTTCTTTTCCTTGCCTTTTATTCACCACCTGGTCCAGGGGTGAGATTACATCCCTCAGGATTATTTTGGTGGGTTCATAATACTCAGGTAGAGCCCCACACGATCTTCCTCTAGCTGGGGAATTAGTGCATTGGTCACTACGACCCTTCTGCAGCCTCCTATGAGGCCATCACAGCCAGCACTGTTCTGTGGATCTGTGCCACTGCTTCTCTCACTGGCTCTGCTGCCTGCACAGCTGCTCTGGGACTAGCCGAGTTGACACCTGGACCCCTCATGTTATATGAAGAAGAGAAAGGTGGGTTGTTTTTATTTGTGTCCCTAAGGGCTGGGCCAGAGGAAAGTTTAAGTAATAAATACCTAGTGATTTTCCCAAATAACTAGTTCTTAGTATGTTAATTGAGCCTGTTAGCCTGAAGCCAAAGTTATACCTTGACTTTCTCTTCTCCCAGGTGAGCTCTTTTTCTTAAGTTCCTCAATTTTTCATGTAAATAGACCTCTGAGGAGTCTATTTCACTAGTTTTCTTGATTTGTCTAGTCATCCCAGATTCCTAATATATCAATACTTCTTTTATGTATATTTCTTTTATTACATCTCCCGTATTATTTATCAAGATCAGACACTAAAATTCCTAGAGCATGAGGATGAATTCCTAGGCTAGACAAACCTGAGTTCAGATCCCAACTCCCCTGCTTACTGATTATGTGGACCTTGGCATATTCCTTATCACCTTCTCTTATCCTAAGTTGATTTATCTTGAAATAAAAATAAGAACAGTACATGCCTCGTAGGGTGATAGTGGGACTGAATGAACTAATGTAAATGAAGCACTAGGAGCAGAAGTTAGCACATAAGCCATGCTCATAAATGTTAGCTGCTATTATTGTTATTACTTTTGCCTGGATTACTGCAGAATTGTCTTCACTGGTTTCCTAATCCTTATTTGGAGCTCCTCCAGTCTATTCTCCACATAGCTGTAAGAGTAATCTTTCTGAAACTTAAGTCTGATTGTGTCACTTCTCTTCTTCAAACCTTTCACTGATTTTCATAGCTTTTATCATGATGCTTAGACGCCTTAGCCTGGCACACAGGCCTCTTGTAAACTTGAGTTGTCTCTCTAGTCTTGTTCCCTACCAGTCTTTCCCAAACTTCCATTGCTCTTAATGTAAACAATACTTAGAGTTCTCTGAAAGCACATTCATTTGTGTCTCCTTGATGTTGTGCCTACGCCTATTCATGGAACGTCTTTGCCCCCATTTTCCTCTCTTTAATTTCTACTCATTCTACAAAACCCATCCAAAGCATCACAACACCCAGGAAACCCTCCAGTTCTTTGAGTTTGATTGAGAGGACCTCCTTCTCTGCCTGTTAGCACCTTCTAAACATGTCCATCCTAGCACTTGTCATGTGGTGCTAGAATTATCCCTTTCCTATCTGTTGACTCTTTTAATTGAAAGCTCTCTAAGGACAAAGAGTGTGTATTATCCTGTATCTATATTATCATGTATCTTCAATGTCTATAAGCCATCTAGGAAATAATACTCAATGTTTGTTGAATAAATACCTGACAGAGGAATTAAAAAGCAAGGTATGTGTGGGAGGAGAGGTACAGTGAAATGCAGAGGAAGGGCCAAAGACTTCCTCTCCCATACTTGAATTTCATTTTGCACTTTTAGGATGGTAAAGTGGATCTTGGAATTGTCAGGTTATTTCTAAGATCTTAACGAAGTATGTGAAAAAAAGGGTTTGGGATTCTCAGATGTTTCTGGCATGCGTTTATATTTGTATTGAGTTGTAGAAAGTATTTAATGGTCTGAAACTGCCCCTCCTGTAGGCTGTAGAAATAGCTGGTTTACTTATTTGTACTCAAAAATGTCCTAAGAATAGATCTCAAATATCTGAAATGCTGATATTTCAATAATCTTACTTCATTCTATAAGCTTCTCAGGATCCTACATTCTCTCCCTTTCTTATCCCCTGTAAGAAATAAATAAGATTGCCTAATACATATTTACATATGAAATGATAGCCACATTATATAATATAGTAGTAGTGAAGAAAAAAATGACTAAAGTCAACTGAACTTCTATGAAAAGAGGCTTTAAATTCGTATGTGTGTGAAGGTTGTTTAAATAATTCAATATTTTCTTCATAAAAATTTTTCCCATAGTGCTTAGTTTATTTGTGAAAATGCAAACAAGTGCTAGAGGCTGTGTTATTCAGTAGGTAAAGTCTTTATCTGTATTAAGTAAATGTGGTTTTAAAGCCTTTATTAGAAGCAGAATTTCCCATGGTCAAATTTGACCCAATGACCACAGTATTTGAAAAAACTTAAAAATTCTCCAATAATAAAAAAATAATTTTCTACATGGCAGTATTACCCAAAAAGGACTCAGACAACTTTATGCCCTTACCAGAAATGTAATATAGCATTTTACAATCTCTGATGCTGAAATTCAGTTATTGAGTTTTTAGTAAAGCACATCATCAGTAAATTGAATAAATGGTTTAAGGCCAAAAAAAAGTTGAAAGAACACCATAAATATTTGAAACCATAAAACTGTAAGCATTCAGAGCTTATAAGTAGGGATTTACAAGAAGTCAGTTTGGCTTCTTACACTTGTTAAAATAGGGGTATTTGGTGCTAATATTAATAATCATAAAAAAATATTTGAAATTACCTCTTATTTTAACATCTTTATCGGAGTATAATTGCTTTACAATGGTGTGTTAGTTTCTGCTGTATAACAAAGTAAATCAGCTATACATATACATATATCCCCATATCTCCTCCCTCTTGTGTCTCCCTCCCACCCTGCCTAATTAGATTAATTTATGTTGATGTTATCACATTAACTTAAAAATAAGGCATAATGATTTCGGAAGGCAATATATACACAGTTTTCAACTTACAGATGAGTTATTTTCCTCAGGTTCCTTTGCGTGTTCATTGAATGGGACTTTGAGAACACAACGATTATGGTTCCATTATGTAGTTGGATTCCCAGACCAGGAAATGGAAGTCACTTCTGGAGGAAGTAGAGTACTAAATATTATGACATTTTTTCACTGGAAGTGTGCGTTAAGCATTTTGGCATTTGAGGAGCACATCTTGCTTTATTGCAGTGAGAATGAGAATTACCAACTCTAAATCACAGACTTCTTAAAGCTACAGTGACCGTATGCCTTGATTTTTCTGAGTTGGTCCTGAAAGCATGTGATGTTGAGGAGCAAACACTCTGCAGTGTGAGATCCCTAAGCCAGTGAACTGTGCGCTCAAAATCCCAGCTTGATGCTCAGAATACAGCAAAGAATAAGATAAACTGCTGTCATAGGACTTTGTATATAATGGGGGAGACACACCATTAACATATGATACAAAAATTATTACCATTCAAACAAGTATTAACGAAGGGAAAGGACAGGACGCTAGGTAAGCAGGTAAGGAAGATCTTAATATTGCCACAGTTTGGACTGGTCAAGAGAGGTGTCCATGAAGACGTGGAACCCACAGGAAGAGTAGGAGTTATCTAGGCTAATAAATGGGGAAAGCAACATCATTGAAGACCCTGAAATAGAAGGTTCAGTATATCAGATGAATTGAGAAATTGCCAAGACTACTGGATTACAGCAAACTAACAGTGTGCCAGTGGGTGAGACTGCAGAGGGAATCAAGGGCCAGATGGTGCAGTGCCTTTCTTAGATGCCTTAGTAATGATCCTGAACTTTATACTAAGGCCAATGAGTAGTTATTGGAGGGATTTAGCAGGAGAATGCCTTCATTAAATTTATATTCAATGTCAATAAATGCTGACCTGAATTGAATAATTGAATTGTCTGGATAAAAGCAGAAGTGGATCTAAAGGCAATTACTGTCAGTGGGGGTGTACTCTGAATCCTTCAGTTCCAAGCTGTGCTACACAGCACAGATTTCTGGCAGTGGTGATCCTAGCAGGTACTTTGTTTAACAGCTCTTATGTGCTACCATGACCAGTTTCATTTGTGTGTGACCAAAACCTAGCTGTTGAGTCCAACCATACTTTTGAGTAAGGTGACTAACACTTCTAGTATTCTCAGTATTGAGGGTTTTCCAGGGAAGCAAAGCTTTTCAGGGCTAAAATGAGGACAGTGGTAGACAAACAAGGATGGTCAGTCACCTTATTGACAAACCAGAATCATTTCTTATAGAAACTTTGGCTTCAGATGGTTACACCTCAAAGCTGATACATCCAGTTCTGAAATTTGAGTCCATTTCATCCCACTGTTTATTTCCATCACTCAAAGTATAGGCTGTCTGTTTTTCTCTCTTACATGTACTGTTTCCTTTCCCACAATTTGCCTATTCATCCCTTCCTTTCATTAGAAACCGCTACAATATTCTCAGGCTGTTGGGAGAATCCTTATTCCTCCTCTTTGCTTCAAATGGAACCAGAGAACTACACCTTTGATAGTAATCCTAAACTGAGGCTGCTCAGGTAGTCCCCAACCTGCATACATAGGTCTTGGAGGTAAGAGTAGCATTCTCCTTGCTCCCCAGTGCTTTCGCCTTCTACATTCTACTGTAAGAGTTCTTTCTATTTTGACACTCAGGCCATCAGAGCATCTATCCTATACCTTGGCTTGTCAAAGTCACTTTTACACATTCACAGTGAACGCTGGCACCTGCTGGCACCTGGCTCGTAGCCTCTCTCCCTTACCTTAATTCTCACCACCAAACTCCTTTTATGAAGGTCAAGACTTACCAAATCCAACACAAACTTTTCAGTCTTCACTTATTTGACCTCCCTGAATCATGTACTCTCACCCAAAGACTAGGACCCCCATCTCCCCTTGGCCTCTCCCAGTGTGTGGGGCAGTGGGGTAGTAATGGATTCCATAGGCCCATTATGCCACCTCTCAGCCATAAGAAGAAAAGTCTATAAATTAAAAGAGATTTATTAATTTTTATGAGTTAATTCCATTTTATCCTCGCAAGTATCATGTGAGGTGTGCAGGAAAAGTAGTGTTGCAAACACATATTAAAGGAGAGAAAATGGGGCACGAAGAGAATAAGGAGTTTTCCTCCGAGTTGCACAAGATGGCAGAAGCCAAAACTAGCACGTAGATCCCCTTCTGATGCTCCTTCCACTGTGCCAAGACGTGTTAGTGGAAGAATAAGGGTATAGAAATTGCCCTCGTAAGTAAGTTTTTAATTCAAATTCTTAGTTGTGTTTATGATTCAGTAGCATGTGATGGAAGAAACTATTAAAGTACAAATTCTGAGGTAGGTATCCTAGGTGATCTTGGATTCAGAATATTGTTTCAGAGCTTATTGAAATGAATTAAGATTGGCTGACATGGCTTTCCATCTGCAATTTCTATGTATTTTGATGTGAAAGAACTACCCTGTGAAACTTGCGATTAAAAGAGAGCAGAATAATAATTTTTAGGTAACCTCTGTAGCAGAAGAATCTTAATGGTGGGTAATAAAATGGTGAAATGAGATATATTTTAATTAGGTAATAATACCAAGCTTTGTTTATTAACTACTCTGAAGGTTCTAATGAGCTGTGAATTTCTAAGGCTCTTTGGCAAGGAAATGAGAACATTTAACAATTTCCCAAACTAATCTCATTATGGAGAAGTCAGCCTTGCCCATGCTTATTTAAAAATGAAGGCGAAATGCAAAACTTCTCTGCTGGCTCCTCATGATACATGTTGAATACAACTTCCTTTGTTCTTTTATATTTCTGAAAAATATTATTTTATGCCTAAAAACTAATAGGCCAAATTTTCTGTCCCAGGATAAGCATAACCAAGCTGTATCATCTTTTTGCAGGGCAAGGTTTTAGAAAGACCTCCTAAATTTGAAGTCTTCTCAAATCTCTTTCTGTCCTCAGATTACTCAGGAGACGTGTGCTAAAGCTGAGATATCTTCTTTATATCACCAGGGAGATGTGACTGTACTCCATCACTCATAGATCCAAGAGGAAAAACTCAGGGGGCCTAAGCAGGAGGTGACCAGAGCAAATTGCAGAGCTAGTCAGAGCAGGAACATGATTTCAACCCAGATAGGTCAGAATCCGAAGTTCAGGCCTTTCAGGCATATAAATCAAAATTGACATCTGTTCATCCTAATTACCCTATATTGCCACTTTATTACTGAAATTAATTCTTTAAATGCAAGTTCATTGGTATGTCCTCAGAGTGTAATCCAATCTTTTCTAAGGTTAATTTTCCAAAATTCTGAAAGGCAAATAAATAGCTGTACATTCTCTTTCCATGTGAACTGTTGGAAGATCCCTCTGTGTAAAGATTTTCTCTCCTGGATTGTTAAAAGTTTGGCATAGCAATGAAAAAAATTGTATTTTTAAGTTCTTTTAGTTGAATGTTTATCTCTGAGAAAACTGCATTTTGAAAAATGCATTTTCTATTGTTCCCAAGTTTAAGCCTTTTCTTTACTGGCAATAGCAAGACATAATTTTGTTAGAAATAAAAGAGGTTTAACTGGTAATTTTAGAAGAATGTTTTCACAATTACAAGGCATATATAATAAAATAATACTTGTGGTATTCATGATTCAGACACTTTATACAGCCAAACTGGACTTCAACTTTCTATTTATCCTGTCAAAATGTTTTTAGATTCTTGTCTTCAACATGTCATAGCTATTTAATTTACTTTACAGGGGTTTCAACTGATACAATTTGCAATCTTCTACTGATATTTTATCATTAGGAAATCATTGGAAGACAGATTCCTCATGGAATATTTCTCTAGAAGTAGTTGGCAAGACCATAGCTAAATTTTACCCATAAGCACACTTCATATTGTTAGCTGACAACTTGTGGGACAGGTCTGGACTGAATTTAAATTTTGCCTTAAGCAGTGGTGGCAGTGTTATTAACTATTTACCTGTTAGTACACATTTTTGCTTATTTGAAATGTATGATGTGGATTATGTTGAAAGCTATCTCTTTTCTTTGGTATAGCTATTCAAAGTCTATTTGTACTGAATCAGAATTTTAAGAAGCTGAGATAATGAGATTTCTAACTTCATTAGAAAACTGAAGTTAATGATACACCAGTAGATTATTAACTCTTAAGGAGGCTCTACTCTCAAGGATACAGCAACCAAGTACTGCATCTACAGTATCTGCCCCAGATATTATGCACTGGTATTAACATCAGTCCATTCTGATCAGTCCAGATTGCTCAATTTCTTCATCAGCTTGACTCCAGATTATAATCCAACCTGGGTGATGTTTAATTCTGTTATAAATCATATACCAGAACACTGCATTTAAATGGAAGTTCTAAATTTCTTAGGCTAATATCTGATGTTTAAGCAACCATGTCGCTAAGAAAAACCTAGGACTCTGCAAAGTTCATTGAAGTATTATTAGCTTTTAATACTATTAGTATAATAGTAAATTAAATAAAAATTAGTATAAACCAATTTGTAAGATTAAGCATAGATTTCAGGATTTTTGCAAAGCCTAAAAAATAAACGTGGTAGTAGCAGTCTAAGTGTATAGTAGTATTTCCCTGATAAGCTGGCTTACATTTGAATCTGGTGTAAAATTGAAATGTTTCAATTCACCTTAATATGTTCAAATAATTATTGTGACTGTTTTTAGAAATTAAATCATGTCCATCTGCTATAAAAATGGCATGGACATCATATTTTTCACTGATGATATTGTTTTGTTGAACACTGGGAATGGGTGCAAAAAGAATCATAACTTATGTAGTTATCATTGGAAAATTGAATTCAGTATTAATAATGTCAAGTCAGAAATGTTTGCTTTTGGCAGACTTTTTCAATGTTTGAATCTTAAATATTAAAAATCCTGTCCGTCAGATGAATTTATTCAGTATCCTGTACATTTTGCTGCTGATTCGTCTTGGAGAGACCACTGGAGGGCATGCTGCTCAAAACTGCATAATATACATATGTTAATACTGAGTTTCTCTTATGGTTGATACAGATGACTAATAGCATCTTCTCTTTTGCTTCTGGAGATTTTACTTTGAAAAATCTTTACCTACATAAAAGTTGTAATAATAGTACAATGACAATTCATGTACACTTCACCTTGATTCACCAGTTGCTAACATTTTGCCATCTTTTCTTCATATCTCTCTCTAAACATTCCTCTCCCCCCTGTTGTTCATCTCTCTCTTATTCTTCCTTTCTTCATCTTTTTCTTTCTTCCTTCCTTTGTTCCATCTATAGTTCCTTCCTCCATCTCTCCCTCCATTCTCCTTTTCTTCCTTTCTTCTTTCCATTTTTTCCTCTTTTCTATTTTTTGCTTTTATCTTTTTTTTACAACCATTTAAAATTTTGTCTTAAAAGTCAGCTAACTTATTAACTAACATACTTCAATATATATGTTTCCTAAGAGCAGACATTCTCCTAAATAACTATGATTCAATTATCACCCTATGAAAATTTAGGAATTTTTCCTAATTGTTCCAGTAATGTCCTGTGTAGCTCCCTCTCCCCATATGTTACATTTATCCACATCTTTTTAGTCTCATTGAATCTAGAACAGTTCACCAGCCTTTGGTATCTTTCATGGCATTAACATTTTTACAGAGTTCAGGCCAGTTGTTTTGTAGAATATCCTTCACTTTGGATTTGTTTGTCACCATATCTATTCTTAATATGTGATAAGCTTATATAATCTCTGCTATGATATATGGTATCATTTCTACAGTCTTTCTAGAGCACTTATGGTAGGTATTGTTTCCATAAAAATAGGAGTGGTTTTAGAATAAGTGTTGTATGGTGTGCCAACTCATTATTTTTGTCTTTGGGTTTGAGGAAATTCTCAGATTTCAAATTTTTTCCAAAAATATTTAGTCCACTCTCTAACACTACTTTTGGATGATAGATGGTCCTAAGTATTGATAACATCTTGTTCCCTTGGTTACAAGAACTTGGATATAAAAATATGAAACCAGAACATTGGCCATTTCTTGTTTAAAAATAAAATGTGAATCAATTTACAGTCAAATGATAATTTATTATATCACTATAAGAGTGTCTGTAGACATTTATTAAATGCTAGATAGATGAGACAGAAATAATAATCAAAACACTCCTAACATTCTAGTAGTTTTAGAATAAGGTGCGAGAGAAGACAAGTACACACACACAAATACCCAAAGTACTCAAATATAGAATTGCAAGTGCTTAGACGTGTGAACAAAGTGTTAAAAAATACAGAGCAGTTAACTTCTCTTGCTGCCTGGCGAGGAATGGTTTGGGGGCTAGGGTGTCAGGACAGGCTTTACATTTGAGATGGCAGTTGAGGTATGGAAACCGTTCAGTGTGTTGGTAACATGCTCAGGTTTTAGTTACCCAGGCTTGGTTCTGAATTCAATTTTGTGATCTTTGGTAAAATGCAATAAATATCTGGTCCACAGTTTACTCTTCTGTAAATTGGGGTTAATAATACCTATCCTGTAATGCTGTGAGGATTGAATAACCTGAAGTAACCTGAAGTAAATGTTTAATAAATGGTAATAAATAAATAAATGTTTAATAAATGGTAGCTCTTACTAGTAGTGTTATTTAAATGTGACTGGTAGTTCCTTTCATAGAGAAGTAGAAAATGATACAAAATTGTGACATATATAGTGTGCTAGAGAAAAGGATGTTTTCTGTGTAGTCAGCAGGCTTGTCAGGAGATTAAGGCTGCAAAGTTTGTCCTCATATTCTGTGGAACTATATGCTAACCAAAGAAGAGAGGATGTAATCTTTAAACACAGATTTTTGGAAAGGGGAAGTGTTTAGGATAAGATCTGTGTTTTACTAAAATAAATCTGGGGTCAGTGTAAGTGATGTGTTTGCTGGATCTTAACCTAAGAGGTCATAGATGACTTGAAAGCTATATATGCACATATAAAATATAGGGATTTATAGACTTTTAAAAGTCATCTAATCACTACCCTGGGGCAGAAGGATATGATTCACTGGGCTTCAGGAGGACATTTATTTATACTTCACTTTAAAAAATTTTTTTTGTATATTTAAAAATGTACATTAAGCATTGGCAAAATAAAACAGGCACATAATTTATGAATAAATTAATGCACATATGCTGTGAGTGCACAGACAAAATTTTTTTACTGAGAGGTGAGTGATGCGAAATGTTTTGAGACCTCCACTTCAGAAGGACTAGTTCGGATTCGAGGACTTCTGAAATAGAAGAAAGCAAGCTAGTTAGTGTAGAGTTTCAGTGGTCCTGATGAGTTTTAATGAGAACTTGACCTAGGTTGGTAACACTGGAATTGAGAAAGGGGCTGTATCTGAAAGACTGAAAAATAAATTCATCATCAAGACTTGAAAGCCATACTATCACTGTGGATATCTTTGCTTATCAAGGATTTGAAGGAGATCAGCTGAGAGATTGTAGAAAATACATTCTACACTTGGATAATACTAGGGAATGGGGATTTATTTTAAAGGCAAATTTAAGTTATTTGATACCAGGTTGCCTAATTGAATTACAGAATTCAGCTGATAAATAAGAAGTAAAAGAAGGATAATAATGTGTATTCCGTTTTCAGTATAGATGTGGTTTTGTGAGGAAGAGTTGATTAGAGCAGAATTTTCTACCTCGTTACATGAATTGAGTGGTGATAACTCAATTAAAATGATTAAAGTATCAATTAACTACATGACTTTATGGAGAACAAAGTTGTGTGCTTTATTGATACAGAGTCAATAGGTTATGGTTAATTTTGAGAAGTGCACTTACATACTGTGTCTGAGGGAATGAAAGTTTGCTGAGTCACAAACTGCTAAAATGAGCAAAGAAGTAAAGTTTTTCATGAATCAGAATCAAATATGAATAAAGGACACATATTTGTTTTGTAAAATGACAGTAATATACGTTATCCTCAATCTTGTCAATATAGAGATATTCTTTGATTTTGTCATACTCCTCTGTCAAAACATGGAGGGTTGTTTATTACTTCTTATGAAATCAAGGGAGTATGAGTATTTTAAAACCATGCTTGAAAAAAAATATTTATATACTAATCTAATTAGAGAAAAACAAGGCTTGGGAAGTTATCCTGTATATAACAGAGCTACATTGTCTATAAAACCCTGATTCATTCATTCATTCTTCACTTATTCACTCTTTCAATCAGTCATTCATTCATGAAATATTTATTGAATATCTCCTGTGGAGTAAGACAGGTAGGTCTGTGGTAGGCTTGTTAATAGTGTGAACATGAGAGAAAAGGATCCTAACTTTATGAAACGTCAATCCTAATAGGAGAGACAGACATAAATTTTAAAAAATACATAAATAAGAGTAATTATAGAGTGTGATAACAAATGCTGTGCAGTTTAACAAATGATATGATGGAGAGTACCTGAAAGGTGGAGTGGTGTGTGTGGTGACTTTATACACAATGGACAAGGAAGGTCTCTGAAAACAGGTGACGTTTGGGACTTGAAAGATGAGAAGGAACCATATCTCACTCCCCAGATTTCTGCTCTTCATGGAAACCGAAAACAACTTCCTATCTTACCATAATTTTCCTTTTCTCTTCCAAGCAAAAATAAACACAAATATAAAATCATCCCTCCCTCATTCAACCCATGATGAAGCTTCTCAACATATAACTCTACCCCCTCTAGAAACATTCTTGAATTACTCTTTTCTGCCTATTTACAGGTGTATTCACCAATTACTGCCTTGTCCTTTCTAGTGTAGCTCACCTTAGTGTCTTCTGCTACTTCCCTGTCTTTATGTTTCCTACAGTTCAACCCAGCTTGGCAAAGGGCCTGCAGCTGAACAGCTCAGTAAGAAACTAAAGGGATATATTCAGATGTCAGGATGAGGGAAAGGATGTAAGATTTTAATAAAGTTGTCGACAGTGCTGTAATTTATCCTTTATGAAAAAGGCTATAATATGTACTTCGGCATCCAGTGTCCCTTTCCATCCAAATCTCAATCCTTTGGTCCCCTACTCCTTCCACTGGGTTGAGTGTCACGTCTTTCTGTTACTCTTACTTTTGTTCTTGTTCTTTCTGAATCAAGCTTACTGTGCTCACCAAAGTATTTTCTATTCAGTCAGAAAGGAGGGTTGGTGTTTTTATTGATTACTTTTCTTCTTAAGTATAATCTGCCAACAAATGCTTGACTTTACCGTAACTGAAATAAACACAGGGTGTTGCTCTGTCCCAAAGTCCTTAGCTGAGGACTGTTAAAATACCTGTTCCCCACATCTGGGTTCTGATACATTCCAGGAGATGAGTGCTAAGTGGCCAGAGAGTTGCTGTCAATGACCAACTCTTATGAACAAAAGGTAAATTTGAAGACATAATCCATAAAATTGTCCCCAGGCTAGTTCTGAGGGCCTTTTGATAGAAAGAGGAGAAATGTTTCTCTCCATGCACATGAAAATCTATATATTTAAAGATTCATTCCTTGTATACACTTTCTTACATTAACTTTTCTGGTCCCCATGACTATCCTGGAACCTCTAGACTGAAGTCCATTGTTTGACCCTATCCCTGAGGACTGGCACGGTAACCTCTTTCTTCTCATCTTTAATTAAATTTATTAACATTGATGATTCTGGAAAAAAGTCTGTTTGTTCAGCAACCTTTGGCTTTACATTCTTTTGCATTGACTTGCCCCAGCCATTTTACCTCTCCAAACTATGCTCTAGCACAACTGTGTGATCTATTATCAAAGACTCTTGAATCTCATCACTCTACAGAAAACTTCTCCCTTTCCTCTGATGCATTTTTATAAATTGATACCCTCAACTCCCTGACTTGCTCTGCATTCTTTCTAGGGCTACTAGGCATTCAGTCATGGAAATGGAAGTCTACGTCTCCAAGTCCTCAAACTATTCTTAATGCAAGACCCATAATATTCCTCTTAATTTCTGTTGATTCTCAGTCTCTGAGACCTGCCCCTACTGTAGTATTTCAGTAGAACATCTCTTTTTCAGACCTGGAATGTAGTTTCTGAAAACTTCCCTAGTTCCTTAAAGGAAGGATTTTTCAGTCCTCTGAGGTCTCCAAGCACCAGTGAATCAGGTCTTAGCCTGTGAGGCCAGACTAACATCCTGAGACTATTCAGTTGTACCTGTCACAGATCGCTTGTCTTTTTCTAAGAAGGACTCAGATGTTTCAATAAATTATGTGTCTATAGATGTGGCTTAAATACTCATTTTCTTCCTGCAGCCTCATGAGGGAGTTTCTTAGATTTTTACAGTCTAGCAATCTCACATAGTTCTAAGGCTCTCTATTCCATTTGGTATATCTAGTTACAGATCAGGCATTCTCCCTATCTTAGATAATTCTTACAATTTGCTTCTCACCTTAATATGGTACTATAAGGGCAGTCCAATCATGGATGGTGTCTATTCAGCTTGTCCCCCAAATTCAGCAACCTGACTCTCATGATGATAGGGCATTCTTGGCCCCCTGGAAGTACCGCTGGGCAGTCACCTTATGTCTAAAATTCCATGAGTCCCTGAAATGTTACTTGAATAAAATTAAGTCTTTTTTTCCTCTTGACTTTAAGAACAGTCACAACATATTGTAACATTAAAAAAACTGAAAAGAGATACTGTATTTTGGGGGATTTCAGAAGGTTTCAGATAAGGACGTTATATTGCATATTATGTGGCATAATTAAACATCTCTTTGTTATCAGTCCTGTTTCTCATGGCAGCTGGTCAAATCTCAACTTCCTTCTTTGTTTGTCTTCCTTTTCCTGATAAATGAACATTGCTGGTTCACTGGTCTTTTTCCTTACAACCACTTCCTTCCTTCCTTTAGCTCAGCTCCTCCAATATTGTGTCTCTCTAATTTCTCACCTCTTTTAGCTACCACTAAGAATCTCTTGTCCATATTTCCATGCACTTTCTTATTCCAGTCCACTTAACCATTTTCTCATTTTTCTATTCTCCTTTCTAAGACTATTATACCTCACTCAGCACAATGATGGCCTCCTGTCTGAAGTGTACACAAAGGATCAAAGAAAAGTAGTACCTTAGGATGAAGGTAAATACCTCTACATCCTTTCGATTGGATGGTTTTTGTCTTTATCACATTAATACAAATTTCATAACTCTCAAACAAATTATAAACGTGTAAAAAAATGATACCAAGATAGATTTGTTACTGATGAAAATTCTTAGCATTCAACCCTTAATAAGGTTTCTAATTTCCTTCTTAACATATGTAAAGCAGATCAAATTAAGCACTCTTGACATTTAGACTCTTAAAACAAGAAGCCAATTTACACTTCACTCAGAATAAGCAAAAAAAGAAAAAAAAGAAAAACCCACAGATGCATCCTGCCCTCCCGTCAACTCCTGCATCAGGGTCTTATGGATATACTGTTTCTCAAAAAAAAAAAAAAAAAAAAAAAAAAAAATCACAGCTTAGTGGATTCACTGGATGTAAGAGATGGTAGAGGCCAAGCAGAGAGTTTGTCCTACTCTAGTTTTAGATATGTGGCTTGAGGTTGGACCAGGGGCTGATTGGTAATTATTGCTGTGGATGAACAAGGTCAGATATCAGTATGATGAACAGAAGTCCTTCTATATATTGTTCCTAATTGCTTCACAGAGCACTGATACCTTATGATCTGGTGCCCATCTTTATAATGTCAGAGATTGGAAAAAGATCCCATACCAGACAATGTGTATAATACTTTGATTCTCTACCTGCAGGATATTTTTCGGCTTAAGATTGTTTTATGGATCCTCCCATTATACCTATACTGATATACTCCTCTCTCCCATTTTGTTTGGTTAGTATAGGACCATTGAACACATTGACACAGAGTAACCTAAAAAATGACTTCTCAGTGGTTGGTTGTTTTACCTACATTGTTATTTTAATGATGATATACCTACAAGAAAGGACATCTTAAGAATTATGATTTATAAAAAGACATCACACCCAAGACATAAAATAAAGCAGTCAAATATAGAAAGATGAATATTTTAAAGATAATTTAACAGGATAAACTATTTTAACCAAAATCAAGTTGTACCACAGATAATCATAATTAATATTTTGAAAGACTTCTTAGACTTGGTTTTGCCAAACAAAATTATAGAACCTCAGAAAAGCAAGGAGTTAGGTGGCTATGTGAACACCCATCAGTTAAGTTATAAATATTGGATAACATTTAAAATCAATGAATAACTGTATAACAAAAAACAAACAGAAACCAGGGATAGTTTAAACTCATAAAACCACAACTAGAATGCATAAGAACTTCAAGTTTGTTTATTCTTGACCTGAGTATGCCATTCTCCCCTAAGGCTACAGCTGTTTAAAATGGCAGCCAAGTGTGCTAGAGATCAGAGTTCAAGACTAGATGTTCAGAGGGAAAATACTAAGTAGTATGAGAAGCAAGGAGTCTCAAATTCTGAGTATAAACTGTCCAAATATTTGACTGACAGCTAAACTATTTGTGTACAGGGAAGACCTCAGGAGGCATGATAAAAAAGAAGCCAGAGACCAGGGGTGAAACATAGGATGTCCCAGATTCAGACCTCTGAGTTTGATGTTTTTAAAAATGAACTGCATTCCTCAATCATGCTCAGTTCAGTTAGCAAAAAGATGAAAGTGTCAGAGTACAGGGCCCAAAACCAGCAGAGCAACTGGAAATTAGGGGATTCCCTGGAAACAAGGTAAAGCAGAAAGCATGAGCCCCATAATCCACCTAAATTTACAGTTTTTTGACAAATTTGGCAGGTATGGGTGACCGATAGGAAACCTGGCTAAAAATGCAGCAGTAGGAAGGCATAAGAACAAAGCAGATATTTTAGCAGCTATATATTGCTGAACTTGGAGGGTAGGTGTATGTGAGAGCAGAAGACAGGCAGTTGGCAACAGAGTTTGCAGTTTGACTGCAGGCAAGGTAACTGCCTAAGAAAACAAAACCAGAATAATTCCCAGAACAGGATAGAATTTGGAGTCACTACAACATATTATTTGCAAAGTCTGCATTTTCAACCAAAAATCAGGCATCCAAAGAAACAGCTAGATTTGACAAATAATCAGGAAAATAAAGACAGTCAATGTAAATTGACTCACATGTTGGATTTGGCAGACATAGGTGTGCTCACCTCCTCTCACGAGCACACCAAAATCACAACAATCTGCAGAACAGCCATCATTGAAAAAGTCTGAAACCTACCAGAAAAGATCTTCTACAGCTAAAGACATAAAGAAGGAACCTAAACGAGACCAGTAGAAGGGGCGGACTCACAATATACTCAAATCCCATACCCCATGGGTGGGTGACACACAAACTGGAGAATAATTATATTACAGAGGTTCTCCCACAGGAATGAAAGTTCTGTCACCCACATCAGGTCCCCCACCTGGGGGGTCTGGCACCGCAAAGAGGAGCCCCCAGAGCATTTGGCTTTGAAGGCCAGTGGGGCTTGATCGCAGGAGCTCCACAGAATTGGGGGAAATAAAGATTTCGCTCTTAAAGGGCTCACACAAAATGTCATGTGCCCTCAGACCAAGGGCAAAAGGAGTAATTTTATAGAAGCCTGGGGCAGACCTACCTGCTAGTCTTAGAGGGTCTCCTGAGGAGGAGGGGTGACTGTGGCTCACCCTGGGAACATAGACACCAGTGGTGGACATATCGGGGAGTATTCATCTGCATGAACTGTCCTAGGGGCTGACATCTTGCTTGGATCACTCGCACCAAGACCTGGCTCCACCCAACAGCCTGTAGGTTCCAGTGTTGGGACGCCTCAGGCCAAAGAGCTAACTGGGTGGGGACACATCCCCACCCATCAGCACATAGGCTGCCTAAAGACTTCCTGAGCCCACAGCTGCCTCTGGATATGCTGCTAGACATGGATGGCCCTGACCACCAGAGGGCCAATCTCCCAAGACTGAAACAGGAAGAAATAGAAAATATGAACAGACCAATTGCCAGTACTGAAATTGAATCAGTAATTAAAAAACTATGCTATATATAGAAAATTCTAAAGATGCTACCAGAAAACTATTAGAGCTCATCAATGAGTTCGGTAAATTTAGTTGCTGGATACAAAATTACTCTACAGAAAATCGGTTACCTTTCTATACACTAACAATGAAATATTAGAAAGAAAAATTAAGGAAACAATCCCATTTATCACTGCATCAAAAAGAATAAAATACCTAGGAATAAACCTACCTAAGGAGGCAAAAGACCTGTACTCTGAAAACTATAAGATGTTGATAAAAGAAATTGAAGACAACACAAACAGATGGAAAGATATAATATGTTCTTGGATTGGAAGAATCAATATTGTTAAAATGACTATACTACCCAAGACAATCTACAGAGTCAATGCAATCCCTATGAAATTCCCAATGGCATTTTTCACAGAACTAGAACAAAAAATTTTAAATTTGTGTGTAAACACAAAAGACACCCAATAGCCATAACAATCATGAGAAAGAAGAATAGAGCTGGAGGAACCATGCTCCCTGGCTTCAGACTATACTACAAAGCTACAGTAATTAATACAGTATGGTACGGGCACGAAAGCAGACATATAGATCAAGGGAATGGGATAGAAAGCCCAGAAATAAATCCACGCACTTATGGTCAACTGATCTATGGCAAAGCAGGCAAGACTATATGACGGAGAAAAGACAGTCTCCTCAATAAGTGGTGCTGGGAAAACTGGACAGTTACATGTAAAAGAATGAAATTAGCACATTCTCTAACACCATATACAAAAATAAACTCAAAATGGATTAAGGACCTAAATGTAAGATAAGATACTATAAAACTCCTAGAGGAAAACATAGGCAGAACACTCTTTGACATAAACTGCAGCAATAGTTTTTTGAATTGGTCTCCTAGAGTAATGGAAATAAAAAAACAAAATAAACAAATGGGACCTTAAACTTAATTAAACTTAAAAAATCTACAGATAATAAATGCTGGGGAGGGTGTGGAGAAAAAGGAATCCTCCTATACTGTTGGTGGGAATGTAAGTTGGTACAGCCACTATGAAGAACAGTATGGAGGTTCCTTAAAAAACTAAGCATAGAGCTACCATATGATCCTGCAATCCCACTCCTGGGCAAATATCGGGAGAAAACCATAATTCAAAAAGATACATGCACCCGTGTTCACTGCAGCACTATTTACAATGGCCAAGACAGGGAAGCAACCTAAATGTCCATTGACAGATGAATGGATAAAGATGTGGTATATTTATATAATGGAATATTACTCAGCCATAAGAAATAATAAAATAATGCCATCTGCTGCAACATGGATGGACCTAGAGATTATCATATTAAGTGAAGTAAGCCAGACAGAGAAAGACAAATATCATATGATATTGCTTATGCATGGAATCTAAAAAAAAAAAAAAAGATACAAATGAACTTATTTACAAAACAGAAATAGACTCATAGACATAGAAAACAAACTTATGGTTATTAAAGGGGATAGTGGGGGTGGGGGGGAGATAAATTAGGAGTTTGGGATTAACATATATACACTACTATATATGAAATAAGCAAGGACCTATTGTATAGCACATGGAACTATATTCAATATCTTGTAATAACCTATCATGGAAAATAATCTGAGAAGATATATATATATATATCTGAATCACCTTGCTATATACCTGAAACTAACACAACAGTATAAATTAACTATACTTCAATTTTTAAAAAATGGTTAAGAAAATCAAAGAAAAATATTTTCAAAGTACTGAATAAAAATATGGCATCAATGCATAAACAGATGAGAAATCTGAACATAAAAATTGCAGTTAGTAAAAACTGTAAATTATAGAGTAGAAAAAGTAGAAGTAATAAAAGTAATCAGTAGATGGGCTCAACATCAGATTGCAGATGACAGAAGAAAGAATCAATAAATTTAAGATAGATTAATAGAAATTATCCAATTGAAGAAGAAATAGAAAAAGGCATAAGGAAAAATGAACTGAATCTTAAAGATCTGGAGGAAAATATGAAGTGGTCTAACGCATATGTAAATGAAATCCCCAAAAGAGAAAGGAGACAGGAAAAAGTAGAAAGAAGTTTAAGGAATAAAGGTCCAAAACATTCTAAATTTGATGGAAAACATTAATCTACTCAAGGAATTTCATACAAGTTAAACACAAAGAAATACACTCCTAGACACATCATGGTAAAACTGCTGAAAGCTAAAAAAAGAGACAATATAGAAAACACCCAGAGAAAAATGACACATTACATACTGGGGAACCATAATGAGATTAATGCCTGACTTTTTATCAGATTATGAAAGCCTGGAGACATATATTTAAAGTGTTGAAGGAAAATAAAATCAACCAATAATCTATATGTGGTGGCGCTATCCTTCAAAATGAAGATGAAATAATATATCTAGATTTTTTAAATCTTGAAGAATTCATTACCAGCAGGCCTCCCTTATATATATATATAAACATATATATAAAAACATATATATATAAATAATACTGGATGGCAACATGGATCTACAGGAATGACATAGTCACCAAAGCTATATACTATATGATTCATTTATATGAAATTCTTAAAAATATAAAATTATAGTAACTGAAAGCATGTCAGTATGCCAAAGTGGGGTGGGAAATAATGACAAAAAGACGAGGGAAATCTGAATGATGTAAAATTTGAATTAGCTGATAGTTTTATAAATGTATACATTTGTCACAATTCATTGAATTTTGCACTTAAACTTGGTGATTTTTATTTTGTACAATACATAGGGCCTTACTAAGTCACCAGCTAGAACCCAATAAGCAACACTCTGTTAAAATAAGTAAATTCAGATATTTAGCTATTATAAATAAATGTATTCTAGTACAATTGAAATTTACATTATTTATTTAATATAATTATATTTCCAGCCATTTTTTTTTTTTTTTTTTTTTTTTTTATTTATTTTCTCTCGCTTAGTCCCAGCTTACCCTTTCCAGCCATTTTTTAATGAGGTAATATGATTTGGGATATTACTCCTGCAAACTCCATTTAAACTAGAGCAAAATGATTTGCCAAAAAACTGTTTTGTTAATGCCAACTAATAAAACTTAGTAGGTTGTAGAATGTAATGAAAAGATGAACATTGGTGCCAGGTACTCCTGGGTGTGAATCCCAGCCCGCCTCCTTAGCAGTTTTGTAACCTTGGATAAGTTACTCAACTTCCCGAAGCTTGGTTTGCCTCATATGTTAAATGAAGGTATTATTACCTGTTCCATAGGGATGTTGTGAGGATAAGATGCAAAAAAGGTATGTACACTGCTTAGTGAAGTTCCTAACACAAAGTCAACATGAAATAAATGTTATCTATTTTGTTATTTGCAGTATCAGGATATTCTTTTTTAAAAAATATTTATTTATTTTATTTATCTTATTTTTGGGGGCGTTGGGTCTTCATTGCTGCACGCGGGCTTTTCTCTAGTTGCGGCGAGTGGGGGCTACTCTTCCTTGCGGTGTGCGGGCGTCTCATTGCAGTGGCTTCTCTTGTTGCGGAGCACGGGCTCTAGGTGTGCAGGCTCCAGTAGTTGCAGCACGCGTGCTTGGTAGTTGTGACTCACGGGCTCTAGAGCACAGGCTCAGTAGTTGTGGCGCACGGGCTTAGTTGCTCCACGGCTTGTGGGATCTTCCTGGACCAGGGCTCAAACCCATGTCCCCTGCATTGGCAGGCGGATTCTTAACCACTGCACCACCAGGGAAGCCCCATATCAGATTATTCTAATTAATGTATAAAATAGATCATCTGAAACAGTGAATTACCATAATGGCTACTGACCAATAATAAAATATTTGTATACCCTTCCTAAAATATTTATGAATAGGAGAGAATGTGATAAGGGAAGAAAATCAGAAATTATGTGAAAAGACAAATTATTGACTGGCACTGGAAGAATAAATTTGGCTCACATGAATCCTTTTATTGAGGGTCCTCAACAATAGCCTCTGTCCCTTTTCTAACAACCCACCTACCTAAAGTATATGTGATTTTGCATCTCTCTTTCCCTCCCTCTCCCTCTCCTCCCTCTTCCCTTTCCTCTCCCTCTTCCTCCCTCTCTCCTTCTTCCTCCCTCTCTCCTTCTTCCTCCCTCTCTCCTTCTTCCTCCCTCTCTCCCTCTTCCTCCCTCTCTCCCTCTTCCTCCCTCTCTCCCTTTTCCCCTCCCTTCTCTTTTTCTCTGTTCTCCCTGGCATATATTCAGTTCCTCTCTATCAATTTCTTAGTTTCTGTAACCTAGAGGTTTTTCCTGTTTTGTAGTCTGAATGTGTACCTAAGCTTTTTTCTTTGTTGGGTCCGTGATAATTTCCTAGTATTTTACTCCTCTTACAGCTCCCTTCTGTTGTTCCACAGTGCTCTCCCTTTGACTTATCCTAATGTGATGTTTAACCTGTGACAACTCCATCTTCCCATACTCCTTTTATCGCACCCAAAAGGTGAAGAGAGCATTTACTTGGGAGGAAGTGAAAGGTAATAAATGCTGGAAGGTAAAATGCTCTGGAATGAAGACTTGGTGAGGGACTCAGGTGAAAGGGGTTGAGGCATCCTTCTAAGGAAGGCCTCTTGTGAAGAAACAAGTGGTGTTTGGTGATCTTGGAAAAGATGGGAATATTTAGAGAAAGTGGTTTAAGGAAACCAGTATGAGTTCAGAAAGATAAAGAAGCAGCTTGAAGTAATATAATCACTCAAAAAGCATTATAAGCAAGGACAGAAAGGGGGAAAAGAATAAGAACTAGGATATACTGGTGGAACACTGCATGTTGGCTGAGTCCCTGGAATTGTGGTAAAGATTGATCAGTTTTTCATGCACCAATGACCTGGAAATATTTACCAGTGGAAAGCGTGAGTCGGATGACTTTGAGGAGCATGGTTTTTCTTGAGGCTGGAAAGCGATTTGGATCTAAAGTCTATGCAGGGGAAAAAAATACACTGGTTTCAGAAAGGTAATGAGAGAGGTCTAAAAATAAAAAGAAGGGGAGAGAAGAGAAAAAAGCCTACATTTTGAAGGATACAGATAGAAAGATAAAGAAAGTAACATATAAGAGAATTGGGCTAGAGAAATAATAAATGAAAACAAGGATGCATTTAGAAAATACTGTTTAATTTTTAAAGTATGTCATAGGCTAATGGAGTAATGTTGGGTTGTGAACGTGTGTTAAGTTTATGCAGCAAGATTTCCTCACTTTGGGACAATGTGCCCATAACGCTTGCTGACTGTATACCTTACATCTTATTACATACCTTATACCTTTTTCCTCCATATTTTATTTGTCTACTGCAATATAGTATCATCTAGAACAAAACATACATAAATTACCTTTTTCTTTTCCCATTAGAATCAACCCTGTTTGAAACAAATGAGATTTTTCCTAAGTTTTCCTTAAAGTGAGATAGGGCTGGCCCTTTAAGATAACAGCAGTTTCACCTCTGTCTGAATCTAATTGTTGCAAATGACACAGAGAAATGAGAAAAAACAATGGTGACCAACTAAACAAACAGAAAACCTGCAATTATGCAGAACAATCTCAATTAAAATTTTTTAATATTTTCTTGAAGGAAGAGGATCAAAGACATATTTAAAGGCTGCTCTATTCATATATCTTTTTCGACCCATCATCTTTCCTCAAGAACATCCCAAGTCTTTCTCTTACTTAACAAAACAGATCCACAAAGTTTCCTTTCTGTCTCATATATATTTGTGCCTTTTGTTGTCTATGTTTTCCTGCTTTCTGTCTCTGTACCAGTATCCACCAATTATATTAATCCACACCCTTGCTATAATAAGTATCATTTCTCATCCAAGAACAAACTACTGTGTTTACTGTCTTGCTTTTGATTCATACAACCCATCAGCTATTTCCCTTGTCTCCCATATGTTCCTTTTTTCTTCTTCCCCTCATCCTCCTTCAGTATTTGAGCCATTAGTCAACATTTTTCTTCATTCTATCAATTCTGAAAAAAGTATTATTTGAAAACTTCTTTATCCCCAATGAGTCTATTTTTTATCAATATTTGCACTTCATGGCAAGATTAAACAACTCTTTAAGCACTGACAAAATATCAGAGAACTGCAGTTAGAACCAACTTATGACCTTAAGAAGTACCTGTGATGATGGAAAAGAACAAGACAATTTAAAGGAAGGTCTTAATAATAAATACTGTGGAGCCCAGGGCTGTTAGAGAAAAAATTGCAAAGTGTATAAACCTTAACATTTCTCTGTGCCTCCACCATTTCTTGCCCCCAGAGTCAAAATCATGCCACAGGATTCTTATTTAATGAAGTCACCATACATGCCTGGTATGTGTCACTTGCTTATATATCTCACCTCTGGCTTCTTCCCTGAAACTCTGGCCCCTTGAGTTTAAATGGCATGGGCGAAGTGTTAGGAGGTAACAATCTAAATAGTTTAACAATTTTACATTGAAGTGTCAATGATGGATAGCCCAGCTTAAGGTCCTAGGAATGTTTTCATTTTAAAACACAGAAACATTAGAACCTAGATCACTCTCTAGATGGCTTATTTTCAGATGGAATTACAGGCTTAAGTTATAATTATTAAGAAAAATATTAGTTAATAGAAAACTAAAAGGACTTTCTGTTGCTCCTGAATCATTTTACCTACCACCTTTCTTTTGATGAATAAGACTGCGGATGTAGAAATCCCAGATAACAATAGCAGCAAAATATTGAATGCCAATGTAGAGCTACAAAGAGTTTGCAGCAGAAGTAAAAACAGATCTATAAACATGTTGCAATTTTGGGGGAAGACAAAAAAGGTTAGAATAGAAGCAAGATAAATATGTAAGATACATGTATACTGGGCCGCAGACACACATATCTAACGCCTGCCATCCCCCCAGGTCTCATTGACCATCCCACATTGTTTCCCACAGCTTTCTCCTTCTTCAGCAGCTCTGAATTATTTTCCTGTGAAATCTATGTCAAAGTCATCTGATGATTTCGAGCAGGCTACAAGAGTTTAGTTGTTGCTTCCTTTCTCTCACCCTCCCTCCCTCCCTCCCTCCCTCCCTTCCTTCCTTCCTTCCTCTGCTTTTATAAAGATAAAAGTGAAAAAAGAGAGGAGGATAATGTCAGGTTTTGATTCAGAAGTTGAATTAGTTTGAAAGAGGGTCATCAAAATCTTCCTGACTGAGATAGGGTGTGGGTAAAATAAGGATGTGTGTGCTGTGCTACTTTAATTGAACTCGTTTAATTTGGTGAAACTTTTTTTTTAAATTGTGTGTCTGCCATGTTCATCTATTTTTAGTTTGTCAAATTATAGAGGTGTAGGTATTGGATCTTCGTTGTGTCCTTAGGGAAGGAAGAAGACATGCTGTCTGTATGTTCAGCTCTCTTACCTGGATATGCTCCCGTATGTCGTGACCCTGTTCTAAAGACTAGGCCAATATTGTTTGCAAGGTTTTCTGGTCCCTGAAACCTACTCAGTTTCTCTAGGCTCCCTGCTAAAAGAGAGGAAACACTCAGAAATACATCATAGTGGAATGCTTATTAGAAAACACAAGTTTCATAGCAAGTGACTTTTCTATGAAGTACAATAAATCATAGATCGGTAATAAACAGTGTTAGCCAGCTGCTGGCACAATCCTTTCCTCTTGTCAAGATTAAGACAATTAGGTGATCTATATAGATTTCCAAATTAAATATCTGTTCTGAGTACACTACTTTAAAACATTCCATTTGAAATAATAGTATATTTGGTCATAAAGCTTGATATTTTCGTCTACAAAACTTCTTAGAAGAGCCAAATTTACTTCATTTATTTTTGTAATATGTAAATGAGTCAGAGTGGATTTAACTATTTTTCCTCTCAAATATCTACCCTCTTCTTATTATATCAAGATTATTTTACCTTTTTCCACTCTGTCTATAGGGTACTTTGGTTGCATCTGATTATTTTAGATGCATTATATATAACCAAGAAATTAAAAATAAAAAGCTTTCAGCTTAGGGTTCTGTAAACATTTTTACCCTGCTTTTTCTTTATGGAGTAACATCTGATACTGCTTTTAATACATCAACATAGTTGAAATTCAGCTACAGAAATACACATACTGCCAGATACAGACTTTTAGCCCAGTGGGGACTTCATTAGTAGATGTCTTCTTCAGTTCAAAGATGACACTTGAGAGTTTTAAGACTCTCTAGTTTACTAATTAGCTTACCTCCAAGGACTATGTTTAACATCGCTCAAACCTTTTTAACTTTTATTGATATGGACATTTGCACATAATTGTTTTCAGTTTAATGTATCCAAATCCCTAGTCACATTCAAGGACAAGTGCGTTAGAACACATTAGAAATCCTGTTTAATGATTTCCTTTCATATGTATGTATATTTGCTTATGAGCAAATAATTTGTTTTGTTTTACCTTTCTTCCAACTAAGCATATTCTCTTTGCCTAAATCTTCAGATTACAGTAACCATGTAAAAGTAAATTTGCTGTGAATTGGCAAATTCTGAACTTAATCCCGCCTAGTGGGATACTAATCACAATAGAAACCTTTGACATGAATCTGTATTCATCAGATGGTATTCTAGGGATTAGAGAGCTCTCCTGGTAGGTAAATATGTGATTAGTTTTATAAACTCAACTGCCCTATTCTGTTTTCTGTAAACTGTATCTATAAAGGCTTTCATTTAGAGTACTTTTTGTAAGGTTATTGACAAAGTTTTATCTTGAGTCAAGAAGAAGCACTTGGTGTTTATTTCCTGATATTAAATTTATACTGTAATATCACACAAGGTATATTTTAGAGCTGTCTGCTTCTTTCCATCTCCATTGTCACTCCCCGAATCCTATGTGCATTATGTCAGAGGTGCAGTAGCCTCATGACCGCTCTTCTTTCCCTATAATTTATCCCCACCACTCCCCATGCTGGAGTGAACCTTTTATGAATTAAGTTTGGCCATGTCCTTCCCTTGCTTAAGACTCTTTAATGGTTTTCCATTGCATTTAGGAAGAAAAGCCTACATCATTGCTATATCCAATTGAGCCCTGCATGACCTGGCCCATACTTATTTCTCCAGCCTCACCTTACTCTCCATCACTAATGAAGCTCTTACCTCACTGTCTACCTTCCAATCCCTTGAAAATACCAAGATCTTTCCCACATTGTAGACCTTTCTACACATTGCTTTCTCTGCTGAAGTGAACATCCACCTGGGAAATCCTAATATCCTTGCGGAAGTCAGATTAAATGTTTTTTTCTCAAACCTAAATTAGATCATCCTTTCTTCTCTATCAGAGTACTTTGCTTTTTCATCATAGACCTAATCAGAATATTTAATTGAACATTTATTTGTGTAACTTAAGGTTTGCCTTCAATATAAGAATGCAAATTCTATGAAGTCAGAGGCCATTTTCTCTTTTATTAACTTCTGTATGTCAGTGTTTAGAACACAGTCACATAATGAGTTATAAATACCTGCTTGTTTCTGAATAAATGAATAAAATATGGTGTTGGATTTTTCAAGTTATCTTCCAATTTTTTCAGTTCTGTCAACAATCTAGTCTCTAATGGTAAAATTAACTTTCTTATATAAACAAAATCTCTTGGTTATTTAATTAACGAATTAATATTTATTTATTTTATTTTCAACTGAGCATCCATGGAGAGAAAGTATTAGTGGGGATTTATATGGACAACATCAATCAGACAGTGGTAGGAGAAAACTGCAGTATATCTGGTGGGCAATATTTTTGTCATATACTATATATATGACATAATGCATAATGTGACTCAAAATAATCTAATCTTCAGCTAGAAGGGACATTTAGAACATCTGGTTTACTTCTGACCTTTTAGACAATTCCAAACTATCTAGATAAGGCAGTTCATTTTGGTCTTAAAGTCTTTTCATTAATTAAAAAAAATGGCTTCCTTCTACAAAATTTTTATTTGTATTTTTCCCTTATAAAATATTTTTATACCTAATCGAAATATTTCTATTTAGTAGAGCTAGAATGGAGCTAATCACAACCCTCTGGATCCATCTTCTCTGAATTATGATTATAAAGTGATGAGATTAATTTCCTTTAGGGCTCCTTAAGTGACTGAAAATAATTCCCTAAAGTGGAATTCTAAAATGGTGTCAAAATGGTACAAGTTGCAGTAAGTTGCTTTGAAAGGAAAAAACATTGTCATGTCATCAGTTAAACATGTATGCTTACATGGTAGTTCGAAAACACCGGAAATCCCATGGAATTCCTATACATTTAATGAGATACAATATGCTAGAAAAAAAGAAACTCTTGTGACCAAAAAAAAAATCTTTCAGACTTTTTAAGGCCTATGGTGTTGATCAAATTTCTTCTAAAGCAATATATCATATGATTGGTTACACTTATTGAAGATTTTGACTCTATGATGTTGCCAGGCGGCTTCCTTTTTCACATAGATTACTTTGATTCTACCAATCCCATTCCAAGAAAATCACCTACTGCATTTGGTACCCATTTACTGACCTTATGGATTGCATTTGTGGTTGATAGTCTATTAAATTACTGTGCAGATTGGATTCAGGCCAGTGGTTAAAATATTTCTATTAGATTCCAACAGCATACGTGTATTTCTTACAAATTCACATCACTCTCTTATCGTTCACAGTGTTTCATTCTGTCTACAGAGGTTGAATTGGGTGCACACTCAATTTCACAGGTGAACAGAAGCCTGCAGTTTCTCTGGGCTGAGTGTTTGGGAGCAGAGAGCAGTGCCCAGAGTCAGTGTTAAGGCTTGTGTGTCACCAGCACCCTTTCAAAAGGACCTTATGTCTCACTTAGGAGATATCAAAAGAGAAATTTCCTCCTATTTTGTTTTAATTATTAAAGACCCTAAAATATACATTTTTACAATTGCTGAGATTTTTTATGCATTTACTTAATCTGTGCCTTACATTGACATCTTTAAAAAGGCAACATGTATTTTGTTCTCTCTTATTAAAACTAAACATATCTCTCCTTGTTTCATGATAAATACAGATCATGTTGTTATTGTTCTGAGAATCAAGACATAGCTTTGGTTCAAGGATCAGTTTTTATTTAGAAGTTACATATCCAGCTCTGATTATGCTTCCTTTTATTTTTGATTGCTTAAAAAAACTGTTCTTTTCTATTTCAGGACATGTGTGATAGGAATAGTAAGATGACTACTTCCTTCTGTTATTTAATTGGGAAAAATCTTTGACCTTGAGACTCTTCATGCTCTGATACTGAGACATTCTCTTTCATTTGATCTGTGATTCCCTGGGGATTATAGAGACATGATCAATAAGTTTTACAGAAGTTTCTGGGTTAGTACTATAACTCGTTAAATTGTTGTTATTAAACCTCAATGAGTCCATGAAGAGAGTGGGAGCCTGATACTCAGAGTGACTGATGTATCACAGCTGGCTCCTTCTTCATTTGGCTGGTTTGGGCCCCATCTTGGCATTTTAGCCTTCCCTTAGAAGGCTATCTGGCAATTCTTGATTAGCCTAAAATAAACCTATATTTTCCAAGGAATGAGTGTAACAGCAGTTTCTCACACCTGTATTCCTTTATTATTTGAATTCTGTGGACATCTGTTTTGAGCATATGTTATGATCAAGTGTCTGTGCACCATTCAAAATGAAGAAGGACCCTCAGGGCTGGAGGGTGCAATAATATAAGATCTAATATTTTGACTCTACAGTGTATGTGCAACTATATATCATATCATCCCTAATCCTTACAGCAGCCCAGGAAGGTGGATATTCTCTCTAGTCAAGTGAGTTACCAAAGCCCCCCACATTTTAAACAAATGTCAGAGGTAGGATTCTAATCAAGATGAGTCAATCTCTAACATTCTTCCCTTTTAACCACCCTACACTACCTAGCGAAGAAGATTATATTATGCTGTGAGATAATATAGATTCAGACTGGGGATATCCAGGAAGGTTTACAAATAAGATAACATTTTATCTTGACTTGAAGGATGAGTAAACTTTTGGAGGGTAGAAAAAGGTTGAAGAAACATTGCGCTCAAAGATTTGGAAGCAAGAGGCCTGTGGTGTGTTTGAGAAATGGCAAACAACTTCATGTGGCCAGGCTGTGAAATATGCAGAGGAATGCAGTGAGATATCTTAGCTTAATGAAAGCCTTAAGTGTCATGATAAGGAGTTGCAACATTATTCTGTAGGTGATGCTACCAAACAAGGGAAAAATCATAAAGATGGGTTGGTTTTGTGTAGGATGAGTTTTTCAGCTCATCAACCCTGATTCTTCTCTTTCCTGGCCTCAAGGGTTTTGAAATCAAGGAGGAAAGAGCACACAGAGAGATTGTCTTTGTGGTAATTGTCTTCAGGCAGCTATCCTAAGATAAATGGAAAGTGAAGACACTGATCCTGGTTTATCAGAGAAAGCATTTTTATGGCAGTAGATTTTATGTATTTAAATGATTCAAGAGACTTATTTTGTCAGTTTAAGTTGGTGAAAATTCTATAATTTTTCTTTCATGGAAAGTCTAAAATTTATTTTCCTATATCCCAGGGGGGAAAAAGAATTCAGTATTACTTCATAGACATTTTTTTTTAAAAATTATTTATTTATTTATTTATTTAATTTATTTATGGCTGTGTTGGGTCTTCGTTTCTGCGCGAGGGCCTTCTCCAGTTGCGGCAAGTGGGGGCCACTCTTCATCGCGGTGCGCGGGCCTCTCACTATGGCAGCCTCTCTTGTTGCGGAGCACAGGCTCCAGACGCGCAGGCTCAGCAATTGTGGCTCACGGGCCCAGTTGCTCCGCGGCATGTGGGATCTTCCCGGACCGGGGCTCGAACCCGTGTGCCCTGCATTGGCAGGCAGACTCTCAACCACTGCGCCACCAGGGAAGCCCCATAGACATTTTTTAAAGTAAGTTTCATTTAACCTACTGTATAGGTCTATTTTTTAAAATAGTTTTCTTCCACTTTTAACACCTAAAATGTATTTGTAAATTAATTTTTTTATCTATCTGTAATCAAACCTAATTTATATCCCTCCTAAATCAAATTTAATTCATATTTATGTTAATTATATTTGCTCTAAAAATTTTCCAGTATTCACTATTTTTTTTTTTATGTTTTTGTCTGACAGTTTAATTTAGACAACACTTATCTGACACAATCAACTAATTCCAGTTTTTAGCAAAGAAGTACAGAGTTGGCTATTAAATGAGTATATAAAATTAAAAATGGTGGATGATGTATATTCTGTTACCACATGCTTTTTGATGTAATTTTAGTCATGATCTTGGCCTGTTGACTTCGGGCTAACTTTTGAAAATATGCTTTATCAGGAGAAAAAGTGTACTGTGTTTGAGAAATGCATTATTTTTCCAGTGTTCTGGAATCTGTTGTTAGTATAATTTGAAGTGAACTTTCTTTAGCATGGCCTCCAGGGTAATCAGCTACAGGCATGTGGATGATGAATAGCTAATAACTGTTCCCTTAGAGGTGACAGAGAGTTGTATACACATTGTAAGTCTTGGCAAGGAGACAAGACTTATCCATCCAGATTTTGCCAATGAAGACACATAAGGAAAAGAGAGGAAAAAAAAAAAAAAGCACCTATACTGAAGAAATGTTACAGCTGCAAATATTTGACAACTTAAATTTTCCATGACACTTTGGTTTATTTTATCTATTAATTCAACAATATTTACTGAGGTCTATTTATACTTAGTTCCGTTTATATTTATATTTAGTTCAGCTCTAGGCTAGGCCCTGAAGTTGATGGAAAATGCAAAAAAAGCTCTGTCCTAATTCTTTCTGTTGTTTTTCTTATAACAGACTAAGAAGTTATATGCAATCATTTAAAGCAAGTGAAATCATATTTCTGCAGATACCTAGAAACATCCTATATTAAATTTATTATTTAAATTATTTATTTATTTATTTATTTGGCTGTGTTAGGTCTTCGTTTCTGTGCGAGGGCTTTCTCTAGTTGTGGCAAGCAGGGGCCACTCTTCATCGCGGTGCACGGACCTCTCACTGTCGTGGCCTCTCTTGTTGTGGAGCACAGGCTCCAGACGCGCAGGCTCAGTAGTTGTGGCTCACCGGCCTAGTTGCTCCGCGGCATGTGGGATCTTCCCAGACCAGGGCTCGAACCCATGTCCCCTGCATTAGCAGGCAGATTCTCAACCACTGCTCCACCAGGGAAGCCCTAAATTTATTTTTGATTTTATTCACATCTCTAAAAAACTCTTTTTCTTTTGTTCATTTTGATTTCCAAGTGAAGGGGAGCTTAGCAGATTTGGAAAGCTACTAAGAGAAGAGTAAGAGGACTTTCAAAGAACATTATGAGTCCATTGAAGCAAGTGTGAATATTTATTAACTGTCATTTTCTTTTGAAGCTTTGAAGTACAATAGCAAGAACCATAGAGGCTGACTGAGGTGAAAGCATTTTCTGTCACCATTTAAGATGATAGAGGGATTTGAGATAGGAAAGCCACCTTCATGAAGTATAAGGAGGGGAGAGGATAGAATCTAATATTGCTATATATGAGTATTATCTGTTTTTGACAATATATAGTAGTGGTAATGATGATAATAATAGTATGTAGCAATTGTTACATTTTTATTTTATTCTATCATTCTAAATCCTTTACATATTCTATCATCTAAATCCTTTATCTCAACTAATCCCGATACAAACTATATAACTACTACCAGTATCATAATATGAATAGAGGTGCAAACTTAGGCACAAATCAATTAAGTACCCTCCAAAGATTATCCAGTAAGTGTGCTGAGGCTAAACCACTCTGCCCTTGAGGGAGAAGGATGTGGTTGAATGTTTCCATGCAACCAGCAAATCCTCAAAGAGCAAAACTTGTTTTGAAGAATAGTTTTCCTGTCTCTTTCAAGAGAACCATTTACCATTGCCTTGAAAAGACTAACATGCTTTTTGATCATACCAGTAATTTTGTAAGACCCAAGTATAGATGCTGTGCCAAGGGGCTAAAGAAAGGTGATGTTAAATTTATTATTTTCTTTAAAAATTTTGATTGAGTGAGGTGCTGTTTTTCTCTCATCTTGAGTTGTATTAATCCTAGAGGTCTTTTGCTCCGTAAGAACTCGCCACAGAGTTCCGTTTTAGAGCATCACAGCATACCACCACATCTTAGGTTTGATTTATGCAGTATAATGTAAAATAAAGAAAACTGCATTGAGATTTCTGTGATTTCTAATCTTGGCTCTGCTGTTATGATCATGCACAAGTCACTTTGCCTCCCTGGGTCTTAGTTTAGTCATCTGTAAAATGAAGGGGTTGATTAGAAAGCCCTATGGTCCATCTCCAGCTCTAAAATGCTGTGACTCCATGATTCCTCTTCTGATGCAAAAGAGAAGGCAGTGAAAAATTAAAAGAGGCTTATCTTCCATGACTTTCCACCCGTTTACAATAAGACTGAAATTGCTTTGAAAGTATCAGAACAACCAGTAATGTTTTATTTGGAATGTTTCAGTTCTGTCAGTTTTTTTGTGAATGAACCAGGTTAAGACTTTTATTTTTACTTTATGGATTCACCTATTAAATGCTTTCAATATAAAGCACTTATTATTGTTGATTAACAAGAACTCACTAAAAATCACTGATTTAATCTTTCATTTATTGAGTAGGTAAGACACAGTAATAGGTGCTGAGTGGTAACAAAATGAATCAGGAATCTTATAAATAAATGAATAATAACTATCAATTATTGGGCAACACTGACATGCCAGTTATTTTGCCTGCATCACATCACTGATTCTCAGCAGCATCTCTGCACAATTTATATTGGCCTTAGAGAATAAGTAAACAGATTATAGAGTTTGTAAGTGATAAAATCGAGAATGGAACTCATGTCTATCTCTGAATATTGCACTGTGTTTATTTATTTATTTATTTTTCAATTTTAAATTTTATTTTATTATTATAATTTTTTTTAACATCTTTATTGGAGTATAATTGTGTTACATTGTTGTGTTAGTTGCTGCTGTATAACAAAGTGAATCAGCTAAACATATACATATATATCCCCATGTCCCCTTCCTCTTGTGCTTCCCTCCCACCCTCCCTATCCCACCCCTCTAGGTGGTCACAAAGCACCAGACTGATCTCCCTGTGCTATGTGGCTGCTTCCCATTAGCTATCTATTTTACATTTGGTAGTGCAGATATCTCAATGCCACAGTCTCATTACATTCCAGCTTACCCTTCCCCTTCCCTGTGTCCTTAAGTCCACTCTCTACATCTGCATCTTTATTCTCTACATCTGCATCTTTATTCCTGTTCTACACCTAGGTTCTTCAGAACCTTTTTATTTTTTTTTAGATTCCATATATATGTGTTAGCATATGGTATGTGTTTTTCTAACTTACTTCACCCTGTATGACAGATTGTAGGTCCATCCACCTCACTACAAATAACTCAATTTCGTTTCTTTTCATGGCTGAGTAATATTCCATTGTATATATGTGCCACATCTTCTTTATCCATTTCCCTGTTGATGGACACTTAGGTTGCTTCCATGTCCTCGCTATTGTAAATAGTGCTGCAGTGAACATTGTGGTACATGACTCTTTTTGTGTTATGGTTTTCTTAGGATATATGCTCAGTAGTGGGATTGCTGGGTCATGTGGTAGTTCTATTTTTAGTTTTTTAAGGAACCTCCATACTGTTCTCCATAGTGGCTGTATCAATTTACATTCCCACCAACAGTGCAAGAGGGTTCCCTTTTCTCCACACCCTCTCCAGCATTTATTGTTTGTAGATTTTTTAATGACGGCCATTCTGACTGGTGTGAGATGATACCTCATTGTAGTTTTGATTTGCATTTCTCTAATGATTAGTGATGTTGAGCAGCTTTTCATGTGCTTCTTGGCCATCTGTATGTCTTCGTTGGAGAAATGTCTATTTAGGTCTTCTGCCCATTTTTGGACTGGGTTCTTTGTTTATTTAATACTGAGCTGCATGAGCTGTTTATATATTTTGGAGATTAATCCTTTGTCCGTTGATTAGTTTGCAAATATTTTCTCCCATTCTGAGGGTTGTCTTTTCGTCTTGTTTATGGTTTCCTTTGCTGTGCAAAAGCTTTTAAGTTTCATTAGGTCCCATTTGTTTATTTTTGTTTTTATTTCCCTTTCTCTAGGAGGTGGGTCAAAAAGGATCTTCCTTTGATTTATGTCATAGAGTGTTCTGCCTATGTTTTCTTCTAAGAGTTTGATAGTGTCTGGCCTTACATTTAGGTCTTTAATCCATGTTGAGTTTATTTTTGTGTATGGTGTTAGGGAGTGTTCTAATTTCAGTCTTTTACATGTAGCTGTTCAGTTTTCCCAGCACCACTTATTGAAGAGGCTGTCTTTTCTCCATTGTATATTCTTGCCTCCTTTATCAAAGATAAGGTGAGCATATGTGTGTGGGTTTACCTCTGAGCTTTGTATCCTGTTCCATTGATCTATATTTCTGTTTTTGTGCCAGTACCATTCTGTCTTGATTACTGTAGCTTTGTAGTATAGTCTGAAGTCTGGGAGCCTGATTCCTCCAGCTCCATTTCTCTTTCTCAGGATTGCTTTGGCTGTTCGGGATC
The DNA here is from genome assembly GCF_028023285.1 of Balaenoptera ricei. NCBI lineage: Eukaryota > Metazoa > Chordata > Mammalia > Artiodactyla > Balaenopteridae > Balaenoptera > Balaenoptera ricei. Next base: position 41,892,314 of record NC_082650.1, on the reverse strand, counting down.
TTTTGTGTTTCCATACACACTGTGAATTTTTTTGTTCTAGTTCTGTGAAAAATGCCATTGGTAGTTTGATAGGGATTGCGTTGAATCTGTAGATTGCTTTGGGTGGTATAGTCATTTTCACAATGTTGATTCTTCCAATCCAAGAACATGGTATATCTCTCCATCTGTTTGTATCATCTTTAATTTCTTTTATCAGTATCTTATAGTTTTCTGCATACAGGTCTTTTGTCTCCATAGGTAGGTTTATTCTTAGGTATTTTATTCTTTTTGTTGCAATGGTAAATGGGAGTGTTTCCTTAATTTTTCTTTCAGATATTTCATCATTAGTGTATAGGAATGCAAGAGATTTCTGTGCATTAATTTTGTATCCTGCTACTTTACTAAATTCATTGATTAGCTCTAGTAGTTTTCTGGTAACATCTTTAGGATTCTCTATGTATAGTATCATGTCATCTGCAAACAGTGACAGTTTTACTTCTTCTTTTCCGATTTGGGTTCCTTTTATTTCTTTTTTTTCTCTGATTGCTGTGGCTAAAATTTCCCAAACTATGTTGAATAATAGCAGTGAGAGTGGACAACCTTGTCTTGTTCCTGATCTTAGTGGGAGTGTTCCTCCCTCTGCTATATTTTGCAAGAGTTTGAGAAGGATAGTGTTAGCTCTTCTCTAAATGTTTGATAGAATTCGCCTGTGAAGCCATCTGTTCCTGGGCTTTTGTTTGTTGGAAGATTTTTAATCACAGTTTCAATTTCAGTGCTTGTGATTGATCTGTTTATATTTTCTATTTCTTCCTGGTTCATTCTTGGAAGGTTGTGCTTTTCTAAGAATTTGACCATTTCTTCCAGGTTGTCCGTTTTATTGCCATATAGTTGCTTGTAGTAGTCTCTCATGATCCTTTGTACTTCTGCGGTGTCAGTTGTTACTTCTCCTTTTTCATTTCTAATTCTATTGATTTGAGTCTTCTCCCTTTTTTTCTTGTTGAGTCTGGCTAATGGTTTATCAGTTATGTTTACCTTCTCACAGAACCAGCTTTTAGTTTTATTGATCTTTGCTATTGTTCCCTTTATTTCTTTTTCATTTATTTCTGATCTTTATGATTTCTTTCCTTTTGCTCACTTTGGGTTTTTTTTTGTTCTTCTTTCTCTAATTGCTTTCAGTGTAAGGTTAGGTTGTTTATTTGAGATTTTTCTTGTTTCTTGAGGTAGGATTGTATTGCTATAAACTTCCCTCTTAGAAATGCTTTTGCTGTATTCCATAGGTTTTGGGTCGTCGTGTTTTCATTGTCTTTTGTTTCTAGGTATTTTTTGATTTCCTCTTTGATTTTTTCAGTGATCCTTTGGTTATTTAGTAGCGTATTGTTCAACCTTCATGTGTTTGTACTTTTTTACAGTTTTTTTCCAGTAAGTAATATGTAGTCTCATAGTGTTGTGGTCAGAAAAGATACTTGATGTGATTTCAGTTTTCTTAAATTTACCAAGGCTTGATTTGTGACCGAAGATATGATCTATCCTGGACAGTGTTCCACGAGCACTTGAGAAAAAAGTGTATTCTGTTGTTTTTGGATGGAATGTCATATAAATGTCAGTTAAATCCATCTTGTTTAATGTGTCATTTAAAGCTTATGTTTCCTTATTTATTTTCATTTTGGATGATCTGTCCATTTGTGAAAGTGGAGTGTTAAAATCCCCTACTATTTTTGTGTTACTGTCGATTTCCCCTTTTATGACTGTTAGCATTTGCCTTATGTATTGAGGTGCTCCTATGTTGGGTGCATAAATATTTAAAATTGTTATATCTTCTTCTTGGATTGATCCCTTGATCATTATGTAGTGTCCTTCTTTGTCTCTTGTAATAGTCTTTATTTTAAAGTCCATTTTTTCTGATAGGAGAATTGGTACTCCAGCTTTCTTTTGATTTCCATTTGCATAGAATATCTTTTTCTATCCCCTCACTTTCAGTCTGTAGGTGTCCCTAGGTCTGAAGTGGGTCTCTTGTAGACAGCATATATACAGGTCTTGTTTTTGTATCCATTCAGCCAGTCTATGTCTTTTGGTTGGAGCATTTAGTTCATTTACATTTAAGGTATTTATCGATATGTGTGCTCCTCTTACCATTTTCTTAATGTTTTGGGTTTGTTATTGTAGGTCTTTTCCTTCTCTTGTATTTCCTGTCTAGAGAAGTTCCTTTATCATTTGTTGTAAAGCTGGTTTTGTGGTGCTGAATTCTCTTAGCTTTTGCTTGTCTGTAAAGGTTTTAATTTCTCCATGGAATCTGAATGAGATCCTTGCTGGGTAGAGTAATCTTGGTTGTAGGTGTTTCCCTTTCATCACTTTAAATATGTCCTGCCATTCCCTTCTGGCTTGCAGAGTTTCTTTTGAAAGATCAACTGTTAACCTTATGGGGATTCCCTGGTATGTTATTTGTTGCTTTTCCCTTGCTACTTTCAATATCTTTTCTTTGTGTTTTATTTTTGATAGTTTGATTGTATGTGTCTTGGTGTGTTTCTTCTTGGATTTATCCTGTATGGGACTCTCTGCGCTTCTTGGACTTGATTGACTATTTCTTTTCCCATGTTAGGGAAGTTTTCAACTATAATCTCTTCAAATATTTTCTCAGTCCTTTTCTTTTTCTCTTCTTCTTCTGGGACCCGTATAATTTGAATGTTGGTACGTTTAATGTTGTCCCAGAGGTCTCCGAAACTGTCCTCAATTTTCTTCATTCTTTTTTCTTTGGTCTGCTCTGCAGTAGTTATTTTCACTATTTTATCTTCCAGGTCACTTATCCGTTCTTCTGCCTCAGTTATTCTATTGATTCCTTCCAGAGAATTTTTAATTTCATTTATTGTGTTGTTCTTCATTGTTTGTTTGCTCTTTAGTTCTTCTGGGTCCTTATGAAATGGTTTTTTTATTTTTTCCTTTCTATTTACAAGATTTTGGATCATCTTTACTGTCATTGCTCTGAATTCTTTTTCTGGTAGATTGCCTATTTCCTCTTCATTTATTTGGTCTGGTGGGTTTTTACCTTGCTCCTTCATCTGCTGCATATTTCTCTGTCTTTTCATTTTGCTTAACTTACTGTGTTTGGGGTCTCCTTTTCGGAAGCTGCAGGTTTGTAGTTCCTGTTGTTTTTGGTGTCTGCCCCCAGTGGGTAAGGTTGGTTCAGTGGGTTGTGTAGGCCTCCTGGTGGAGGGGACTGGTGCCTGTGTTCTGTTGGATGAAGCGGGATCTTGCCTTTCTGGTGTGCAGGACTGTGTCCGGAGGTGTGTTTTGGGGTGTCTGTGAACTTATTACCATTTTAGGCAGCCTCTCTGCTAATCGGTGGGGTTGTGTTCCTGTCTTGCTAATTTTTTGTCAGGCGGTGTCCAGCACTGGAGCTTGCTGGTCGTTGAGTGGAGCTGGGTCTTGGCGTTGGGATGGAGACCTCTGGGAGCACTCTCGCCGATTAATATTATGTGGGGCCGGAAGGGCTCTGGTGGTCCAATGTCCTGAACTCGGCTCTCCCACCTTGGAGGCTCAGGCCTGACACCAGGCCAGAGAACCAAGACCCTGTCAGCCACATGGCTTTTGGGAAGTTTTTTCTGCTTGCTTTCAGTAGGTGTTATGTAGGAGTTGTTGCATATGTAGATGTATTTTTGATGTATTTGTGGCGAGGAAGGTGATCTCGACGTCTTACTCCTCCGCCATCTTGAAGGTCCTCTCTCTTCACACTATTCAGTTTTGAAGTGTTCCATACTCACAGATCAATCGAGGAAAAGCTTGAGGGCAGATTTAGGGAAATCTTCCATACTCTTGTTGCTAGAGGATCCACATTTCGTCTGGAAAGGACAGAAATCTGGCCATCTCACTTCAGGCCTACCCCATCCACCTTTTTTCCCTTTGTGCTTAGTCTGTTTCACTTGCTCATAGCAAGCTCTGTGCAGAGGCCTTGCTCCCGGCCCTTCAGACCAGAGTTGCTCGTGAAAGGGCTGAGCCGACACCTCAGCTCGGATGTGCACTGAAGCTCCTCACAGGACACTCAACTCAAGATATGTGTATTCACTTTTTTTTATCTTTTAAAATTAATCAATAGACAGCACACGTGCCTGGCACTTTTTTCCTTTGTGCTTAGTCTCGTTTCACTTGCTTATAGGGTACTGCGTGCAATGGCACTCTTCCCGGCAATTCAGACAAGAGTTCGTAGCCTGAAATGGCTGCACCTGATACTTGAGCCTGGTGGCCTGCGTGCAGAAGTTCTGCGCATGACAGTTTGGCTCAGCGGGGCTGTGTGCAGAGACACTGCGCCTGGCAATGTGATCTGGAGCCTTGAGCAGCGCTAGCAGCACGCAGCTACGTGGACCCACTGCACTGTGTTTATTAAAACATATTACCTCTGCTTAATTTCTGAAGATCATTTCCCCACCGCCCCCTCCCCCCATGACAGTCAGAGGCCCTGAGAAATCATTGAAGAATTCAGCCTAATTATTATAATGCACAAGTATAGATTTTCATGATATCATTTAAAAGCAAGCTTATCAAAACAGCTAAATAAGGGTTATCTTGTGAGGAGAATTATTTTAGGTTGAAGGAGAGATCAGTCAAGGAAAGTCTGTCATTCATTTCTTATCAGCTGGCTTCATGCATTCCTCCCACTCCCCTTGGTGTGAGTCCAGCTGTGTCTTTTGAGATGACTGTTCTAAATCTCTCATCTTCCAGGTCAGCAGTTATATCACAATCCAGAGGAAGTTGTCTGGCTCCATAATGTGACTTAGTAGAAAGCAGCATGCAATATTCTGTGAGTCACATATGGTCTGAGGGTTGTAGGATGACTATCACTATGAGAATCTGGATCCAATGATAGTGAAAAAGTATGTTTTTCTCAATTCCGTGTGTTTTCAAAAATTGGAACAAGAATGTTTGGTTTCCAAGCTGGCTATACAGAAGTGATTGCCTGATATCCTCCAGTTCAACCAAATCATGCAACGAAAATGAAAAAGCCCACAAATTAAACAATTTCATAAATTGCCTTTATGGAGAAATTTGTACCTGAAGGAAAGGATTCAATTTCCATTACTTAAATTAGCTCTTAATGTAGCTTTAATACATCTCTTTTCCAGTGAAATGATTGAGTAGGTGTGCTTGAATACACATCAGAAACAAACCACTCCTTCCTTATTCCCATTACATAATTCTCATAACAATAATGAAATTAAATGTACTCACCAGTTTTTTGTTTTTGTTTTCTTTTAGGAAAACACATTGCTTGAATGAAGGAAATAATGTAGCTTAGTTTCAGAAAGGAAAATCATTTTGTTTAAAATTGTCATAAATCTATGCTATTTGCATATGATAGTCTGAATTTTGTTCAAATGGAATACTTAAACCATCTAATTGATACTGTAGACTTTTACAGGATGGGACCTACTTGTGTGGAAGACCCAGTGGATTAGAGCCTCTTTGGAGGTGAGAGACATACAGAGAAGGGCTAAAAGCTGAGGCTGCCCAGCTACATTTTTGATAAGAGTCTTGGAAAAATCTCATTTCCACTGTTGACATTCTGACTTTCTCTTTAAGAAGAGTTCTGAACTTTGAATCCTAATTAAACTAGTGAAGCTGTCAATAAAAAATTTACCTAATATACAGCTTCCTGATAAATTTGTTACCAAAAAAAAAAAAATGCTATGCTTTGAAAGCAGAATTTGTCACCAGCTAGAAAAGCACAGAAGTAGTCTATACACAGTTACCAAAGTTTTCTCCCTTAGCTTTTTCAGGAGTAATTTTCCATACCTCCTACACTTCCTCACATTGCTGGGCTAAGAGAACAAAATGCATATCATCATCATGTCCACTTAAAGATTAATCACATAAAATGGAGCAGTTTGCTGAGTGGGTCCAGGATATGATGCATTTCTTTCAGGCCTATTGCTTTATTTCCTTCAGATTCTGTATATTCGAGCAAATTGCTATTCTGTAAGAGTTAAGGAATTAAGATGATTGAGACTGCATAATTAGACTAAGGACAGATTTAAGGAAATTATCTTTTCTCCTAGCTGAAGTCTAGATTAGTGGGTAAAGCCACCGCGTTGTCATTACACAGTTAGTATGCCTAGTCAGATCCTTATCTTGGTCCTGGTATTCCAATTTCAAGCTTGTACTACATTTTAAACCCTAGTTAGCTATTTTAAGCCCTTCATATTCAAAAGATAACCCCAAATCTTACTTCACAAGAAAAACAGAGACATTCAGGTAGAGGATCCTCAGCTATCTAGCTCCCCACATCCTAAAGTCACTTTCATTTGGTCCTGGGAGTGGAGTGTACGTCTGACCAGATCATATTTTCCCATCTCCTCCAGGACTGTGCTCTGGCGGCTTCCCCCTTTCTTAGATCTTTCTCTGCTCTAGTTCCAGACTCTCTCTCTCTCCCTGGGCCATCTTTTCCCTTTCACATGCTCAGATAATTCATATGATACAGTCACATGTTACAAAGGCACATCTAGAGATAAAACAAAAGAAAAATAAACAAAAGGAAAGTTATTTTTTTAACCTCTAGATCCCCCTCTAGCTAGGCCTTATTTCTCTTCTCTTTTTCCAAACCAGGCAGTTTGAATGAATTGTTTGAACTCACTGACCCTGTTTTTTCTATGTTTATTACTTCATTAAGGTATAATGCAGCAAGGTGCACAGTTCTTAAATATACAGTCTGATAAGTTTTGATTAATATAGACACTGAAGTAACCACCACTCCATTCAAGTTATAGAAATTTTCACCACTCCTGAAAGTTTCCTCATGCCCTTTCTCAGTAAATCCCTGCCCTGCCCTTTCCTACAACCACTTGTCTGGTTTCTTTAAATGTAGATTATATATCTCCTGTCTCTTTTCCTTCAGTTTTTAAAACAGCCTCAAAACTTACAAAAATTTTGTAAATACAGTACAAAAACATTTTTTTTCCTGAACCATTTGAAATTAAATTGCCAACTTGTTTCCCCATCAAGTCTGAATATTTTAGTGTGTTTTTTTCTCCAACAAAGACGTTTTCCTTCAGGACCACAATGCAACCATTAGAATTAGGAATTAGTGTTGAAGTATCACTAACGTCTAATCCTCAGGATCCATTCAAGTTTCACCTATAAAAGTGCACTGCAGAAAAAGAATCCAGTTCAGAATCATGCATTGCATTTAGTTTTATATCTCTTTAGTAACCTTTAATCTGGAACTGTTCTTCAGTCTTCCCTTGACGTTCATTGCTTTGGCAAATTTAAAAAGTACAGGCCAATTGTTTTATAAAATGTTTCTCAGTTTTGTTTGTCATGATTCTGTGTTCTTCTCATTGCATCATATCAGTGGCTTATGGCTTTAATTTGTCCCATAATTGATGATCACTTTGGTCCCTTGATTAAGGTGCTAATTTCCAGGCTTCTCTACCATAAATTACTCTTGTTCCCTTTGTAATTAATGAACATTTCATGAGGAGGTAATTTGTGTACATGCACACACACATTCATTTATATTTATTTGTATTTCTCCTATATATAGAAAACCATGAGTTCACACTGAAACTTCCATTTACAGTCCAACACCACAAGGTTCATTCTAGTTTTTTCCTTTTCCGTATTTGTAACTCCTTTCTCTGATAGAAATAGGATCTCATTATTCTTAACATTTTTACTTATTTGATGAATTCTCCTCTATGTAACCCATCTCATTCTTGATGCTGCCTTCTCCCCATGTGGAAATTCTCCTTAATGCCACTCATACTCAGACAATGTGTGCTATGCTGCCACTACCATACCCTCCTCTACCTGTAGAGCTCTGAGACCCCATTCAAGCACCCCCTCCCCTTGCATGTTTCTCCCTCTCACACCACTTGGGCTCCAATATTCTGTGCTGGCTGCTGCCACCCCTCCCGCATGGATGCTGTCCTCATCCTGCCTGTTGTCTGACACTTACACCAAGCCTCTTTGCTGGGCGGAGCACTGCCTCACTTTGCATGGGCACCAGAAACCCATGATGGGCCGTCTTCCCCAACTCCGCCAGTGGGGATGTCTTTTTCCCCCTTGTTTGGTCTTTGACACCTGCACCTCTCTGCTACTCACACCCCACACTTGTGGTTGCCTTTCTATCACTCTCCTCACCCCACATGGGCTCTGACACACTGCATATTGCCACTGTAATCTGTCCTCATCCAAACCTTAGTCTGACGCCTATCTGGCTTGGCCCCAACAGAAGCCTTTTGGATTGAATTGTTCAAGAGAGAAAGGGAATTGTTCAGGAGAAGAAGGGAATAAAAAGGAAGTATTATGAACTCAATCGTCCTCCCCAACCCACTGGCAAATCTATAGTTTGCATCCCTAACCTCCAATGTGACTGTATGTGGAGATTGGGCCCTTAAGTAATTAAGGTTACATAAGGTCATAAGGATGGGGCCCTAATCCAATAGGACTGGTGTCTTTGTAAGATAAAGAGACATCAGGGATGTTCATGCACAGAGAAGAGGCCATGTGAGGACACAGCAAGAAGGTAGCCTTCTACAAGCCCAGGAGAGAGGCCTCAGGAAAAACCAGATCTGACAACACCATGTTCTTGAACTTCTAGCCTCTCAGAACTATGAGAAATAGACTTCCATTGTTTAAACCACCCAGTCTGTGGTATTTCATAGTGGCAGCCCTAGAAGACTAATACAGGAAGATAAAAGGAAGAGGAAATAAAAATGGAAGTGCTTCCTCTATATTTTACTTTATTTTGTAAGCTGCTTCAGTCCTCATGGTGGTTCTGGGCCTGCTTTTATCAAAACCATTATGAATTTTAATGGACATCACTATAACACAATACCCTCAACTGCTCCCTCTTCTTTAAAATTTAGTTAATGTATTTATTCTTCTTCCTCTTTTTCTTTTTTTGAAAATTAAAAAAATTCCAGCTTTATTGAGATAAAATTGACATACAACATTGTGTAAGTTTAAGATGTACAATATGCTGATTTTATATACTTATATATTGCAAAACCATTACCACCATAGTTCAGTTAACACCTCCATCACATAACTACTGTTTCATTTTCTGTGGTGAGAACATTGAAGATCTATTCTCTTAGCAGCTTTCAAGTACATACTACAGTATTATTAACTGTAATCATTATGCTGTACTTTACTAGATCCCTAGAACTATTCATCGTATAACTGGAAATTTGTACCCTTTGACTAACATCTCCACATTTCCCCCACCCTGGTAACCCCTGTTAATCAACATTTCTATTTTACACCACTCACAGAAATTAACTTGAAATGGATTAAAGTTTTAAACATAGACCTGAATCCATGAGTTTTATAAGAATGCATAGGGGAAGAGCTCCTTGGCATTGGTATTGGCAATGACTTTTGTTTCGTTTTGTTTGGATATGACACCAAAAGCACAAGCAACAAAAGCAAAAGTGGGACTACATCAAACCAAAAAGCTTCTGCGCAGCAAAAGGAATAATCAACAGAATGAAATGGCAACCTTTATAAAGGGTGAAAACATTAGCAAATCATATATCTGATAAGGGGTTAATATCCACAATATACAAGGAAATCCTACAACTCAATAGCAAAAAAATAAATAATACAATTACAAAATGGTCAGAAAAACTGAATAGACATTTTTCTAAAAAAAACATACAAATAGCCCACAGGTACGTAAAAAAGTGCTCAACAGCACTAACCATCAGGGAAATGTGAATCAAAGCCATAATGGGATCACCTCACACCTGTTAGAATGACTATCATCAAAAAGACAAGTAGCAAGTCTTGGTAAGTATGTAGAGAAAAGGAAACACTTGTGCATTTTTGGTGGGAATGTAAATTGTTGTAGGCACTTAGGAAAACAGTATGGAGGTTCTTCAAAGAATTAAAAATAGAGCTACCATGTTATCCAGCAATTCCACTTCTGGATATGTATCCAAAGGAAATGAAAACAGGGTATCAAAGATATCTGCATTCCCATGTTCATTGCAGCATTATTCACAATAGCCAAGGTATGGTAACAACCTAAGTGTCTGTCAGTAGATGAATAAAGAATATGTGTATGTGTGTACTGTGTGTATAATATGTTGAAATATTGTATAATATAAAAATATTATTCAGCCATAAGAAGGAAATCCTGTCCTTTGAGACAATATGATAGATCTTGAGGGCATTATTCTAAGTGAAATAAGTCAGAGAAAGAGAAATACTGTATGATACCACTTATATGTGGGATCTAAAAACACACCCTCCTTTTTAAATCGACAGGCTGAATGACCAAATGAGCTTGTCATTTTGGCATCAGACACACTAGTCCTTCAAGGAGCACCTGCTACTTTCCTTACCTCTGTCTCACATAAACCAACACTTAACCTTTAACTTCCCAGAGTAAGAAGATTATTTTTAATGGGTTAAATCAATTCTGGTTATTAGCATTAAAAATAGGCATTGAGGCATTTAAATAGAGATCCTGGATCCCATAAGGAAAGTTTTGCCACTCAGACCACTTTATTCATATTGCCCTGTAATCTAGCCCCACAAATCTACAGAATCATTCTTTTGCACCTGGCACATCTTCTCATCAACTAGGGCCATATTTTTGGTTTCCAAAATTCATCTCCATGGTCTCTGACTGACAGTGCACGTAGTATTTGTGCAAACAATGGGAAATGCTGTCGTATCTGTGGTACTCTTTGTAGTGACCACTGGCAGAGAAGGCAGGAAGTAACTGCTGCAAACAGAAGTAGACTCTATATTACCATGCAACTTAAACAAGTGAGATTTTGAAGCATCTCCTTTTATAAAACTGCCTAATTAGAAGTAGTGATCTGTCCGCTGACAAGTTAAGAGGCCCATGTACTTCTGCTAGTCTACATTTTTAAAGACTTCTGGGACCCAGGCCAGTATCTGTCAGGAGAAGGGTTTTGTCTCTCTCAGAACAAAAGAGTATCTCAAAGAGCATCACTCAGTCCAAGTCACTGGTCTAGGCAGTGAACAGTTTCATGTGAATGTTTCAAAGTATCTTGAATTTAAGAAGGTCATATGAAACTTTATATATATATATATATATATAAATTCTTATACCTGTTTCTCCTTTTGAAACCTCCATTTTAATTAATGACACAAACATTTCTCTAGTTTCCCAAATTTAGGAATCCTTTTCTCTTTCTTTCTTGCATATCCGTTTAGTAACTATATCTTAATTGATTTTACCTCCATAATATATCTCCAGTCAGTCAACTGCTTCCTATCCCCGTGTTCACAGCCTTAGTTCAAATCCCCATCCTTTCTTAGTTGGATTACTCAAATGCCTTATTAGTTGTTTTCTCTCTTCTCTGAGCTTATGGTCTGTTTGAAAAGAGCCATTTTTAGGATATTTGATGGGTTGGGTATATGTATATTGTTGGAGGTGGAAGATTAGCCTTGTAAGCCCCATAATCCAACATCTCCCACCATTCCCAGAAACATCATCACATAACTTCTAGACATTCCAGAATAAAATAAGAGTGTAGGAAATGTGGCTATTATGGTTAATTTCATGTGTCAACTTGACTGGCCAGGAGGTGCCCATATGAAACATTATTTCTGGGTTTGTCTGTGAGGGTCTTTCTGGATGAGACTCAATAAAGTAGATCACCATCCCCCAAATGGGTGGTCATTATCCAATCCACTGAGGGCTTGAATAGAGCAAAAAGCAGAGAAAGGAGGAATTCTCCCCTTTTTGCTTCCTGCCTGCATGCTTGAGTTGGGACGTCTCACCTTATTTTCTACAGCCTTTGGACTGGGATTTAAGCCATTGAGTCATCTTTAGGCATTCAGACTTGAACTGAATTACATCACAGGCTTTTGTGGGTCTCCAGCTTGCAGACACCAAATCGTGGACTTCTCAGATTCTATAATTGTGTAAGCCAAATACTTCATGACTCCTCTCTCTCTCTCTCTCTCTCTCTCTCTCTCTCTCTCTCTCTCTCTCTCTCTCTCTCTCTCTCTCTCTCTCTCTCTCTCTCTCTCTCTACCTCCCTCTACTTCTCCCCCCACCCCGTGTGTGTGTGTGTGTATCTCCCACTGGTTCTGTTTCTCTGGAGAACCCTGACTTAATACAGTGGTAGAAGTGTACCATTATACATGAATTGTTACTTGAATTGTTTAATTTGTCTTGTGACAATGTAAGCACTAATTTTTTTCATCAAGATAGAATTTAAAAATACAAAAATACCATATTGTAGACAGTCCTGTTATACTAAGTTCAGATCTTTATTCCCCCACCTTATGCCAACTCTCTTGCGTACCTCCCCAGCACTGTGGTGGCTCATCTGAATTGTGCATAGACTGTACGAAATAATAAAAAAATAATTGTATATATTTAAAAGGGATTTTGATAGAGCAAGACCCTCTGCATTTTGGTGCCTTCCAGCACTGGCTCTGAGTAACTTTACATCTTGGTGAGTCACTTCTATGCTTAGGTCTCTGCCTGCTATTCTGCTGGAGGAATATCAGTACAGATGTGGAATCCAGAGGGGACTAAGGCATGCATCAAAATGAATATAGCCATGAGTTCTGAGTAGACAGACATAATCAAGCAAAATAGCACTATGAAGATTAAATGAAGTTATACATATATGGAAAGAGCTCCTTGTTTAGTACTTGACTCATGGTAGAAAGTCAGTTAATGTTAAAAGAATTGGTGAGTAGATATTAGAAGTGTTGTGAGGATGGGTCACCAGCTTAAATGATGGGGTGTGAGGCTGACAGGGTTTGCAGGGCATGGTGCCTAGGTGGGCTAGCTTAAAGGTCTGTCTTTGCACAGCCATGTATCTTTTATATCTAGCACAGTGTCTAATTCATATTATATTCTGGTTGAATGTGTTTGCATATATAAATTTTTCATTGACTGTATGGGAAATATACAAAATCTTTGGCATTATTTTCCCAATGACTAGGGGGTTGGGTACACTTTCTCAATGACTTAAGAAGTCAGTGTGCCATTGTCTCTTTACTATCAATTTCTTATGGCGATTTTCTGTCATGGGTGGAGAACTATACATGCATTTCTAGTCTCACATCAGAGAGATGCCCTTTTAGTATTACAATATTCTTAGTGGATCTTTGGCTTGAATTCTCTTCTCCGCATCAGGTGTTTATTTTCACCTGGACTTAGCTTCAGGATTTACTAAGTTTCCAAGGCCCCTGTAACACTGTTGTTCCTGGCAGCTAAAAACACTCAATTTTGCTCCCCTTTCCAGTATATTTTAGCAAGGGTTGAAGAGCAACAAAGCAGCATGTAAAGAGGAGTTTGAGGCCCTATTTTGGTTCAGGTGAAACAGGGGCACTGGCAAAGGTCCTACAGCTTGTTCATATATACCCATCACTTTATGACACTTAAACCCTAAGGCACAGAAGCAACCAACTTCCCTGCAGATTTCTCATCATCAGAGCAGATGGGTGTGATCTTAAGCAGCCAACAGCGCACATATGTTCCTAAAGTTGAAAGGAGGATTCTGAGCCAAGAATGACTGCAAAAGCCTGTCTCTTCATACCTTCTCTCTCAGGTGGCAGCACTAAATATGACCCTCTGTAAGATTAATTAAGTAAAATGAAAAGCACAGTGGAATATTAAGAGATGAAATAGAAGATACCATGCAGAAGAAAGTCTGATGGTGATTTGATCTCAGTGGGAAATGAAGAAAATTCCTGACAAAATTTTCATTAGGACATCATAAAATTGGTCAGCATGTGTTTCCAACTATGGGTTAGCTACTCCAGAAACTGTAAACCATAAAAAATACACATGATCAAGCTTCAGGCCTATGGAAGCAAATATTAAATATAATGATTTTTAAATGTCAGCTTTTTATCTTGCATGTTATGCACAGGACTCAAACTACTAAAAAGCCTCCTGTAATTGAGGATTTTTCCCCCAGCATGTTTCAACTAGTAATTTCTTGCTTTAGCTTTCAATGACCGTATTTACTTATCAAAACTTATCATAGACTAGAACATAATCTCTCCTTTTAAAACTTATGGTTTTTGATGACACAGTTTTGTATATTACAATACCATTGATGTTTGTGGGGGTAGAACACCCCTTTAGGCTTTTTATAACGGTAATGTTTCTACACATTCGTTGGCTAAGAATGAAATACTTTTTCACTGGGACAAAAAATAAAGCATTTGTTAATGATAATAATACTCCCACGGGTGACACAATGCAGAGATTCTTATTTCAGTTTAAATATATAATTTAGAAACATAAATCATTACAAAGTAAAATCCATTGCCTATCACTTAGCCAGGTGTATCATGTAAATGTGTAATTTAAATAAGTTTTTACTATTCTAAATATGGATACTTTCAATTACGTTAGTACTCTGTCCTAATTACTCTTAAAATAAAGATAGACTGTTCCTCCTATTACATAGGGGAAAAAAGATTTAATTATGGATCCTAGTCTTTCACAATCAGGTTTACTCTATGAAAAATAAATGTCAATTAAAATAATATGAACATTAATATCCATAGACTGTGCGTACAGTAAGGCAAAATATCACAGCTGTATATAACACTGAACCATAGCCATTGCTGTCAACTTGATCCTCCACATTGCAAAGGTGCTGGCCAACAGTCTGGGACTTATTAATTTCAGCACAAATATTTACTGAGGGCTTTCACATCATTGGATAAAAAACTACTTTCTGTCTATCACAGAGCATCTCAGATGATCTATACAAAGACTGTTAGAAGCATAATGTAATGCATTTTAATGTGAAGTTTTGTTCATATGTAGATCAAAGCTTGGAGAACATCAAAAGACACTGAACCAGGAGTCAGACAACTAAACTCAGCATCTTTCTCTGATGCTTGCTGGGTGTATGCCAGTCATTCAACGCCTCAATTTCCATTCCTAATGTTTAAAATGAGAGACAGTAATACCTTCTCGGCTGCATGAGAAATTATTGAGAGAATATGTGTTTGAAAATTCTTTGTAAATTCTGAAGTGTAGCCTCATTATCATACATATTGTTAGAGACTGAATGTTTGGGTCCTTCCAAAACTGATAAGTTGAAATCCTAATGCCCAATGTGGTAGTATTAGAAGGTGGGGCTTTTAGGTGGTAATTAGGTCGTAAGAATGTGACCCTTCATAAATAGAATTAGTGTCCTTGTAAGAAAAGGCATGAGAGAGCTTGCTTTTCTATCTTTGCCATGTGAGGAAACCAGAAAGAGGGCTCTCACCAGAATCCAACCATGCTACCATCCTGATCTTGGAATTTCCAGCCTCCAGAACTGTGAGAAATAAATGTTTGTTGTTTAAGCCGCTTAATCTGTGGTATTCTTGTTATAGCAGCCTGAACTGACTGAGACACATTTTTTTATTATGAAACATATTATCACTCAGGTATGACTTTTAAGCTTCTATCTGGAGTAGCATCTTTCATCCCCTGCATTATTTGCCTAAAACTACATGACATTAGCCTGATAATATCATATGAATGGCTATGATGAATATTACACTGAACTATGCCTATAAAACCAACTTAGATACTAACATGCCACTTTAGTTCAGTTTACACTGATATTTCTGTTAATCTTTATGGTATATTAACTCTTCCAAAACTCTTCTGTCAATGTGGTTAACCATCTCAACCTTAAGTAGTTGAATAAGCATATATCATGGGCAGAAGGATTTAAAAGTTAGAGTGGTCCTTAAAGGCCACTTCTAGGCCAGATCCAAGGGCTGCAGAAATGACTGTTTTTGGTGGGTAAAGTAAAACCTCAATAGCAAGGTATGACGGACAGAAGTTTCACAAATATTTAGTACCTTGTGTTCAGAACTGTGTTTTGTGTAATACCATTGCACAAAAGGGCAAAAATAATTAACAAATCAATTGTAGGATTCATCTTTCTTCATCCAGGCCACTTGGTTTGATAACTGGAGAGTAGTCAGGTTAGATGTGGTGATATCACATCCGTCACGTTGCATCTGCATGGCCAATGTGCATGATTTCAGCAAAATGACTTGGGATCTGCTGCCCTACAGGGATGCTAGATGCTAGGTAGTGTTGAAAGGCCTCAAGCCAAAAATGTGCTTCACATCTGAACATGTTATGCAAGGCAAACACCTTGATAATTTCTCAGTTTTATGAAAATTGGAAACGGAAACCTTATTGTCTCACAATATGGGGCATTTTCAAGATATAAACTCTACATTTGGGTTCTCAAATATTTTAGCTATGCATAGGAATCTGATTTGACTCACTAGATTATTTGCCTAAGTATTCATATGATTGTATAGCTGCAATAGTTTCTGTGTCATCAGTGCTTAGGTAAGAGGAATATGTACTTTGGTTGTGCCATCTATGTGCAAATTTTTATTATTTCCATTCCTACATAAACCTGGAGTAAACAAAACAATTTGATACACACACTTGCACTTCCATATAGTATATTCTAATGCAGTTTAACTACAGTAAGGTCTTTGGATATATATGCTGGGAAATTCATTTTGCTTGATTTAAATGGGTTAATTAGGGTTGATTGTGTCAGTGTTAACAAATGACCAAACTAACTTTTCCTATCTCCATCTTTTACTCTGTAAATCATCTACAACTTACATCCAAAGTGTTACATTTGGCCTGGACATTTCATTTCTATTTTTTTGTTTTTTGTTTTTTGGCCTTGCCTTGTAGCTTGTGGGATCTTAGTTCCCCGACCAAGGATTGAACCGGGCCCTCAGCAGTGAAAGCACAGAGTCCTAACCACTGGACCGCCAGGGAATTCCCATGGACATTTCATTTCTATAAGCCCAGTGTCACTACATGATTGTTCAATCAAAATAATATAAAATGTCTACTTTATGCAGGCATATATAAATAAGTGGAAGGAATCATAAAAACAGCAATGGAAGTAGAGGTCAAAAAGAAGGGGGAAAGGGGGAAAAAATAAAGATTGAAGGGGTATATAGAGAGAATGAAGGGTTGCTGAGCAGGAAGATGATTTTAATTAGAGAAGTAAGAGATGACGAGGAAGAGGAAGAGCCTTTCTCCCTTCATTCTAGTTTGAAATAGTAGTGACCCTGAACTGTTCCAGCTTCCATGGTAACATTCCTTTTTAGTACCATTCCCTGCTCGGGTCCTCAGAAGTTCCACCACTTAACCTTAGCCTTCTTCACTTTTCCCTCATTCCATGTGGCTTGGGAATTCCTCTACCTTGCTATCACTGTCTGTCATCCTACTGGGAAAGAAGCTGGTACTATTCTGTTTGTGCTGCCATAATAAAATATCATAGATTGGGTGGCTTAAACAACAGAAATGTGTTTTTTCACACTTCTGGAGTCTAGAAGTTCCAGATCAAGGTCCTGGCCAATTTGGGTTCCGGTGAGATCTCTTTTCCTGGCTTGCAGATGGCTATCTTCTTGTTGCATCCTTACATAGATTTTTTTTCTGTACATGCTGGGGAAGGAGGAAGGGTGGTGATCTCTCTTTCTTTTCTTATAAGACCACTAGTCCAGTCTGATTCAGGCACCACCCTTTTGAGCTTATTTAACCTTCACGATCTCATTTCCAAACATAGTCACATTGGGGGTTAGGGCTTCATCATATGAATTGGAGGTGGTGTATAATTCAGTCCATAACGAAGTCTCTTTCCATGTTGCCATAGAAAAAGGGGAAAATCAACACCATCACAAAAATAAGTCAGAAAAATACTCTGCTGTCTTTGTACGTTTCCATTTCCTACTCATATGGTTGTTTGACATATGGCTCTCCAAACCTTCAAAAAAGACATACACTTACATGTGTGTTTCCAAGATATATAGATTTATATGAAAATAGCTCAGACTGTCAAATTAAACTGTCTTGAAATTCAGGACCTTCCTTTGTAGCTGATACTCTGTTTTTTCTGTTGTTAGAACTACCTTGATTGCTGACCACTTATCCTTGTCTATACCTATATGTTACCTGTGACTAAGAATTTGTTTGAGTTTTGCATATTACATCAAGAAAGCCACTCTGGTGTTTGTGTCAATTGCTTACCTATCAAGATTCTTCCTTTCCTAGAAGTTTTAGATTTTTTAGGTGTCCTGCTTTCCTGCCCAGAAATCCTTCTTGGTTTCTTATCTGGGCCTTTGGCCCGTTGGTTTCCAAATGTCGGTAGGCTGTCTACTTTTTAAAGGCCGTTCATAAAAATTTTGAAGTTCGACGATTATGTTTTTAAAAATGACTGAGAGTTAATATATCATGTTGAATATATTTTTCTATATTGCCAATAATACCATTTATGGATTGACCAAATTTAGGCATAGATCCTCTATTTTTCTGATATGTAGTTTTCGTAGAAGTTTCATGTACTTACTTATTTTTATAAATAAAATATGACAAATTCGCATATAGTTCATAAGTTTGTTTACAATTCTTGGATCCCTTAAATGGCAATATAGTTTCTGATATTCCTTTCCAGAAGTAACCATACTACTGATGAAAGAGAATGTGTGCTTGTGTGTATGTTTGCATGTATGCCTCCTAGCCAGGAAATCTCCTGTGTTGCCATTATATGTTATTTCAGTCAGTATATAAGGATGTCAAGGATAGCCACAGGCATTCTGGTGAAGGTCCTGTTTCTGATACGTTTGTTGTCTTTTGACTTAGCCAGGCAGACAGCCTCCACTGGAGACACCTGGGTCTACAATTGTCACTTCTCAGACTCCATGAAGAAGCTGCAGAAAGTCATAAAAATTCCCAGGCCCAGGGCTGAGATTTCCTATAAGTAGGTATATCAAGAATCCAGGCTGGTGCTTTGCAACCTACACAAAAATGCCTGAATTTCTTTCAGCCTGTTAATGACATATGAAAATTTTGCTCCTTACACCGTGACCATTGGACAGTCTCTCTGCTGACACTGGCAGAGTGACAACTGAGAGGCTTTACCCCCTTGATATAAGACCCCATGAAGAAATGCAGAGCAGTCAGTTAACATTCCATTTAATAAGCAATCACTTTTTATGGATCATCTTTGTAGAAGTTTCTTATATCTGTCTAGAAGGCTCAAGTTTAAAATTGAAATCACTAAGAAGGTCAATAAAGCAATTAGTACATGTTGATTTTTTATTGTTTGGCATGTGAAGTATACAGTAGACTTTCCATAGGAAGATAATGACACCCATACACAACTGGGCTTTAAAGTCCATTTTTCCTCTGCTAACGTAAATATGATTTAAAAAACATTTTCCTCCTTGTGAAAAAGGGCATAAAAATGAAAAAGGAAAAGAGGTCAGTCTAAAGCAAGGAACAGACATTTACAACTTACTTGAGAACTGAACTAATAGCTACAGCATTCAAAGACTGATGATCCACCTTTTCAGATACATCAAATTAAGGAAAGAAATCCTGTTGTGATTCTGTTCTTCATTTGACTGTTTCTTGTCAAAGTGGTGTAAGATTTCATTTTATCCTCCCCTACGGCCTTAGCCAGAACACAGTACTGATATGAGGCATTTGTTTTAATAACTTGGTAAAAGTTAATGTGGTGTATAATGGACTCTAGCTGGTTTGGCTTGAACAGTTCTGATTCACTTGTAGATAGGACTACATTTGATTTGGAGAGAAAGTTGGTACCAAAAAGGAACTGTGCTGAGTTGAGACCCAAAAACCTCCCTTCAGCCACATCCTCAGCAATGTTTCCTGTTCCAGTTTTTGGTTCACGTGGCAGTAGCCCCTGAAAGCATCAGAGAGAGAGAGATGTGGTGACAATTCAAATTTCTGTTTGTCGTGTTTTACCGTTTGTGGACTTCACTTTTTTGCAGAAAGTAGCCATAGCATCTTCCCTAAGGGTTAGTCACAGTGGCTCTAAATCATTTTAACTCTCGACTTACATCTCTCAGGTACAATCTAATTTATACTTGACCTGGCAACATACCTTATTTTGGCCTCTTTGGCAGGGCAGTCTGAGGAAAGTCATTGAGTAAGGCCTATTGTTCTTTTTATCATTCTTCCTTGTCACTGTTCATTTCATCTCCCCCCCCCCCGCCCCCACTCCCTGCCACCTGAGTCCTCCCTGCACACGCTGGTGTCTCAACGAAGACCATTCTCTGGATCTTCTGGATTCTCCTTGTTTCCATGCTCTGTCCACGGCTTCGTGGCAGCAATTGGTTTAATCAGATAGAGCAACTTCAGCCGATGTGGAAGCAAACTGAATTTTTCCCTCTCCCCGATAATCTAGTGTATTTAATGCCTTAACTCAGTAAAAAGCACATATCTCAGCAGGCCTCTGTGGAATGTGTGCAGCCTGAGAAATCAGTGCTGGTGGGAAAGGTACTTTTCCATCCCACAGGCTTAATTAGTTTCTACAAATACTACTCGATAGACAGAGGTCAGAAGCATGCAAGCCAGGCCCCACAGTGAGTGCCGAGGTGTTTTGTACTGTTGGATGCGGGGGATAAAGCTAAAGATTGTTTGATTGCCAATATGGTTGCACCATTTTTGCTCACTTTTTTCCTTCAAAAACGTTTACACATTTAAAAAAATATGGAAACAGTTGAGAATATTTGTTTTATTATTGTTTTGTTGGAGTAAAGAAAAAGATAAGTGCAGGGGTTTTATTGAACTGCATAATTTACAATCATTTTTTCTCTTTATAAGAATAATAATGGACTTAATTTATATAAAACCTATAATGAAATCTGCTAAATTTTACTGTTAAATTTTTACTTTCAGTTCCCACCTCTCTCATGCACATACATGCATATACACCCACATAAAAATATTTCATAGAACAAAGGACTCAGGGTGCAATCAGAAAATTACTCCCCAATAGCCCTCCCTGACTTCCCTTCACCCAGTTTATTTAAAACCCTCTGTAGTGCTAGGTAAAATCTTTACCAGGCTTTCTGCTAATCCATTGATAATATGAAGTACTCACAAGAAAATTCATCTCAAGGCAGTTGTTTCCATAATTAAAACGTTGGGTCCCATGTCTTTTCTTAAGTGTTGCCTCTTCCCTTCCCCAGCTCAGACCTGTTCCACATGGGAAGCCTTCTGTGGCAAAGGTGGGGAAAGCAAGGTTGCTTCTCTTTCTTTACTCACTTTGTTCTTCAGTGTTTTCACTCTCCTCTGGGATTAACAGGATAGCCCATGTGATGTGTTTCTCACGGCGACCGCAGAGGAGCTAGTGTAAGTACAGGCACTTTCCAATCTCTGGTGCTTCACACCTGGTAACATCCCATTGACCGAAGGAAGTCTTGTGGAAAAACTCAAAGTCAGTGGGGTGGAGGATCTTCCCATGGAAGTGAGTGGGAGGGAGTGAACATTTCTGAACAACAATTCCTTCTACTAACACTAGGTAGCTCCTGTCCCTTCAACCTGGGCTTCAGAATAAAAATGTGTGGAGCAGAACTGAGTTACAAGCCAGGCCACCTGACCCACAGCTAAAAACTAAACTGTCCAGCTGACCCCCCAGCTGACTTCCAGCCAGCCTGCAAATCTGTGAGAATAAATGCTTATTTTGTATGCTACTGATTTTATAGTTGCTTATTATGTAGCAATAGGTGTCAGATAATAGCAAGCTCAATGTAAACCCTAGGCCAACTCATTCTCATGTCACCTACACTGGTCTACAGAGAACATATACCTTAGCCCTGGTCTGTGGCACTACAGCTGCATACCAAACACAGCCCTCTATTCTGTGGTTATAAACTGCTTCAGTCGGTCTTAGACTCTTTAGAATTATTCACATACAAGTCTGTCATTTGCAATCTTGGGTCACATATCCAGCTCTCTGAGTTGTCTTCCTGAAGCCATCCGTGTGCTCTGCTTGAGGAGAAGGGAGAGAACCTCTCATCATTCCCCATTTGGGATGCCGGTAGTTCTCAGGACTCAGATGAAGTGGGTACTAAGGGTCACAACTCGGATGCTTATCACACCCTTTGTATCTCTGTGACTGCCTTTGGAATGTGGGATTATTTGCTGCTTATGGTCTTGAACCCTCATTAGAACTGATACAGAAAGATGTCCACTTTTCTATCCTGTTACACACAGGAAAAGAAACACATGCCCATGTACATATATAATGGGATCATGGTTTACATATTGCTTTATAGCTGGCTTTTCACTAAATATATTATGAACATTTTTATCATTAAAAAATCTACTATGATATAATTTTAAATTTAGAATATAATATTTAATAATTTATGAAATAGTACTATTGTAAACTTGGGTTATTTCTTTTTTATTATTTTTTCTCTTATATTCTACACTGTAATGAACATGTCATACTGTACCTTCACAGAATTTCTTGGTGCCATAGTCTAGTGGACAGAAGCCTTAGTTTTTACAATCTCATACATCCATTGCCATTTACTTTATTCATTACAGCTTTGGTGTTTAAGTTTTCCTACCTCCATCTTTTTATATGTAAGGTAGATATTATGAACTTTTTCACATATATTGTATCAGTGATGTTAGGGCTTGTTCTATATTCTTACCAAGAGTCTTATTTTTCTTCAGTTGAAAGTAAAGTGAAAACAATAAGAGTTTTCACAATGCACTGTATTTTATTGAAACAATCACTTTTCTAGATATATCCATTAATCAGGTGTCCAGTGGGTACTCAGTATTGTTCTTGGTGCAGAGGAGAATAAAGAAAAATTGTGTGATATGTTCTACAGCCCCAAAGAACTAAATTCGTGGCCAAGAAAATGGACACATACAAAAATAAGTAAATAATAAGGCAACTCTACAGGGAGTATATGATTAGATGCTACACTGTGAGGTATTGGCCTGTGTTGATTTAGATTACTGCTATAGCTGAGGTACCATGCATATAGGGAAGAGCATGCCCTCTAGGAGGAGATTCAGATTAGGGATTTGAATCATTGCTTTGCCACTTATAAAATGAGTGATCTTGGGAGAAGACCTTAACATTTTTTTAGATTCAAGATTTTTGTCATTTAAAAGGGGCTAATAATGCCATCCTAAAAGACTATAATAAGAATTTGAGACATCGTGCCTGAAAGTATCAAGATAAGATCAGAATAAATTGGGGCAGTTAATTATTTTTGAGCAGAGTCAAAAAAACAAATTAGGCCTTGAAGAAAGCGCCAAATTGCTCTTCAATAATATTGAAGTGGTTCAATTTCCTCAAAGCGATGTGTGAATTATAGCCTTGAAAATATTAAAAAATTCTTTACTCACTAGAACTGATTTGTGATTAGTATACACAAGTCATATGTTATTGAGATCATTTTTTCAAGGTGAGCATATATAAACAAGGACCAAGGTTTACTCTTTGCAGAAATAATTTTCACAGTCTTTTATGAATATAAATAAAATTTGTCATAATATTCTGAGGTTCATTACCTAAAAATAAATCACTCCATTTTAATGGGTACCAGTTTGTACCTCTGCCATCTGGTTTCAATCTGTTTATGAGTTAGATATATAGAAAGAGTGGTAACCATAACACCTCTCTAAAACCCTGCAGATATATTGATATATTACCTGAAGTGTCAGACAATACACATGAAATTGTTTTCAGTATCCATTGTATTGGCCCAAATAATTTCACATAACTTCTATAATAAATACATTGCAAACTTTTATATTTTAGCACTTTAAAAAGTTTTACATAATTATAGACTTGTGTTTCACTAGACCATCATATTGTAGAACCCTTTCTCCTTTCAATTGCTGAGACTGATGGCAAAAAATTGGGTTAGAAAACCTGTTTTCATGAAGCTAAAAATTTCAGACTCATTAATCATGTGGTGGTGTTTTGCATTTTTTTCAAGATGACCAGCATTAAATAGGGTTATTATTATAAAGACCCTTAATCATGTAGGATTTTTTGTTTATTTCTAATACGTTTGTTATGCTGTTTAGCATGGATTTTAACCACTAGAGGGGACGGTAGCCATTTTGTTTATTTTCAGACTGTTCTCTGGACAATTGAGCATAATGAAAGTTTACTTTAATACAAGTCATGACGCTTCATCACCCATTGAATTTCATAGTTTCGAATTATGAGACTTAGAATGCCCACTTACATTCAGCCTGAGGCCAACACACTGGGGCTTCTGAGAATTTCTGTAACCTTTTAATCTCCCTGTCTCTATGTACTGACCTTTTACAAGAAACTGATAGGATAAAAAATGCAGTTGGCTGTAATCCACCAATTACCTCCTTCTACACTAAGTTGACCTGTTGTGTTCATGATTTGTTAACCTGGAAGTTTAAGAAATGATGTGCACTGCTGCTCCTTTGGGTTAATTCTGTGTGTAAATTGTTGTGTAAGTGGAGAAATCAGTTAAGCACTATTGGAGTATATGCTAGGTATGGTGAGGTGTGGAAATGTGTTAGTCTGATTTAGAAGATATTTCTCCAAGTTGAGAGAAAAGATGGAATTGATTTTAGATTTCAAAAGGAAAAAAGACTGAATAGGGATTTTCTATATTTGGATATGTAAGAAAAGGAAGACAGGCCTAGGGTGGTGTTTGGAGCTAGATACAAAAAATGTAAGAAAAGTGAACTGTAGAACATAACTCATTTGCTTGCTTGCATCTTTTCTCTGTTGGAGAGAATAAGCTTCACATTCAAAAGACTAGAACGTTTATTGGTAGTACAGAAATGAAGCCAAGCTATTGAAGAGAAGGTAAATGTGCCCATAATTCTCTCAATGTGTTCTACTCTTCAGGACTAGGTTAATTGTATTCTAGTTTACTGAAAAAAAAATTTATAGATGAAAATTCTGAATTGATGAATTTATAGATAAAAATCACTGAAAGATTTAAAAAATTATAGGGCACAATATAAGTAATGGAAGATTGGACACCAACGACTGCTATCCTTATTTTAAGGAATGTAAGAAAATGCTTCCTATAAACTTTAAATTAGGGAGAATTACAATAATCATAGAAAACTTTCCAGAATGAATAATTAAAAGGATGGATTATGAATATTTAGTACAAGTAGCTGTGTTCAGTGGGAGCCAGCATAAGCTCATATGTTGTATATTGTGGCAAATATTATAGGTTCGCTTATGACCAATCTTTCTTACTACCTAATTTCCTATTGTTTTATACCATAGAGGTTTAGAAGCAAAATATTCGATTTATAGCCTTTTTTTCAGCTGTGGAGGGACATTTGCCATATTTCTGGCCAATGAAATAGAAGTAAAATTTGTTACCACTGTCCTTTTGCCCTTCATCTTTCTTACTTCTTACTCCTGGGAATAAGATGTGATTCTTGGAGGTATGACATCTATCTTTGACCATGAGATTATAAATCAACAAGCTAAGGATGCAAGTAATATAACAGGTCAATACTGATAGTAATAAAACTGTGGGATTTAGTTCCAGGTACCATAGCTGAATACAATAGGACAGAGAGATATGACTTATGAGCAATACATTTGAAAAATACATAATTTTTAGTTGATAGTAAGCTTAATTCAAAGCAACACATTGTGTGATATCACTTCCAGAATTGTAGACCATGCTTTAGCTACACTGAATATAGTTGTTTTATATTCTGCAATTAATCTAACCACGTCTAGGTCAAGTTAAAGGGCACCGAAAGATGTCATGATGGCCTGAAACGAGGACTAAAGACAAATGACTATTTAGCTTGTAGAAGAGGAGACTTAGGTAGAAAGTGACTGCTAACTTTAAAATATTAAAAGGTTATAATTCAGAAAAGGAAGCAGATGACTTTTATGGCTCCAAAGTACGGAACTAGGACTGGGGGCTAGAATTTAGGAGATATTTTACTGAAGTAAAAAGTGGAATAGACTAAGGAGGCAGTCAGGTAGTTTCTGATTTCTTAAAATATTCAAGCAGAAGTTGGATGTCCACTGGAAAAGAACATTATAAGACGATGCATCTGATAGGATTTGAAATATATAACTTCTAATATTCTTATCAATTATTGTTATATACCTTGATGCTTTCATAACATTAATCTCAACATCCCAAAGAGTAATATTTGGTCTTGCATATGTTTGAAGTTAATCATTTGTTGATGTGATAAAAATTCTATCAGGCAATAATTCGACTTCAATAAACATATATTTATTTTAGCTTAAAATTCAGGATGGCATGACAAGTTTCTCATTTATTAACACCCACTTTTATGCTTTACCATCTTCCAAAATAAAAGGTCATATGTTTAGAGCTATTTGGGGAAAAGTTAATTGTCTGGATTGTTAAATTCAGTTTGTTCCATGATTGTGCCTTAAAGGTCACAATTACGGGTTTATCCTTGTGCATGAACTTGATGCAGTTTATACTGAATATAAAAGCAAGAAACACGTTTGGCAACAATTTGCACCTTTAATAGCTTAATTAGTGGTCTTACCAGTGCATTCAGTTCGGAAAGGAGACTGATTCGGAGAGGGTCAGAACAATTTTACTGGATACCCTGGATTGATTCCATGGTAGGTTTCTGGTGGAAAAGACTGAAAACTTAACAGCTGCATTTCTTAGACTCCATTGTGTCTGAGATTCTGGAAGCAAAATATTCTTACCAATTAGATGCATTTGTGTGAAGATTAGAAGGTAAAAATGAGGCAGATGCCATCTTTTGATCTGCACTTAGCAGTTGTTACTGGCAGGTATGGTTATGGGATCAGTGGGTTCCCTACAGCAATATTCCAGGCCTTATCCTTCAGACTCCTGGGTGTCCTGTGGTTGGGGCATGGCAAGAGCTGGTGATTTAGCAAAGCTCCAGAGGCATCCTAGGGGTAGTAACTCTATACAATTTTTTGAGTTTTTTCCTGGAGGTCCAGGATTTGATTTGTTGCTTCAACCTTTCTAATTTGTTGAAAACTTTAAAATTTTCTTTATAGTCCCTTCTTGCCTAAAATATTTGGAATGCTGTCTATAGTGAACCGTCCCTGATAGTTATTCACAACCAAGTTAAAAATGACTAGCCAGTACCTGAAGTGCTCCCTGGCACATAATAAGTGCTTCAGCTGCACTGAGATTCCCGCGGTTATGTCCTGAGTATATCATGCCACATCATCAGTGCCTTAGTACATGCTCCTCCTAGACCTAGAATGTGCTATTCTGAGTTCTTCACCTGACTAACTCCATGTTATCTTTTAAGTCTCAGCTAAGGTGCTCCTCAATATTAACTCAGTTTTGATCCTGTCTCCTACCCCTTACTCTTGATTTCTGGGAACCTCCTAGAATCCATACTACCCTCTTCTTGCCTCTACCATAGCCCAACACAAAGGCCTATTTTTGCTACTACAGTGTGAGGTTTTTGATTGCCAGTGCCAAGTCTTTTTATCTCTGGGTGTAGCACAATGTCAGACAAATTGAAAACAGTTGATAATGTTTATTACATGAGTTAATGTATAATTAATGCACAACTGAGTGGAACATGAAGGAACTTCTTTGCCCAATTAATGCTCAGATTGTAAAAAACCTGAAGGAAATGCATATTGAAATATTTAGGAATGAAGGGTCATAATGTTTGCAACTCCTCTCAAATGATTCAGAAAAAGCCTCAGAAAAAGCCCCAAACATCTTTTTTGGGGAGAAAAGAGTTACAGACTATCTTTTATCTATTCATCTATCTACCTTAAACATCTTACCGTATTTGCTTCATATATATATATATATATATATATATATATATATATATATATATATAAACATCTACTTCCACGTTATACCTTTGATAGATAATGGAACCTATTTAGTTCAGAAATTCTTTGCAATTTAAATGAGGTAGTATATAAGAAAAGTATTTTGTGAATGCTGATGATTATACAAATGATAATTATTACTTTCACAAGTATTTGTAAGATTATACCCATCCACAAATATGGACACTTCACACAAAAAAAGACTTCCTCAAGATATCTTGTATTCCAGTACTTTTGTTTATTAAATCATAAACTATTTATTTGTATATTGTTATACATTTATTTTTAATATCCATGTGCTTACTGTAGTAAATTTGAAATGAAAACCTATAAAACAGTTTGTTTAAACATTAAAAAACCTTTTTTCATACACACATATATGAAGCAAATATGGTTAACATATACATATATGAAGCAAACATGGTAACATATATATACAGTTGACACTTGATCAGCGCAAGGGTTAGAGGTGCCGACCCCCACGCAGTCAAAACTCCATGTATTACTTTATAGTTGGCCCTCCATGTCTGTGGTTCCATATCCTCGGATTCAACCAACCACAAGTGATATAGTACCATAGTATGTACTTAGTGAAAAAAAATTGCTTATAAGTAGATCCATGCAGTTCAAGGGTCTATCATATATGAAGGAAATATGGTAAAATAACTAAATCTAGGTGGAGGTTGCATGGTATTCATGGTGTTCTTTCAACTGTTCTGGATCTTTGGAAAATTTTATAGTAAAAGTTGGGACAATATAAAGATATACCAAGGAAAACTATAAATATATATGTGTATTTATACACCACACACATGCAACAAACTTTCTCTAATATATTTAATGAAATATACATGCAGTGTTCATAAGAAGGGGTGTGTGTGTGTGTGTGTGTGTGTGTGTCTGTATGTATATGTGGTAGAAGGGGATGTTAAATAAAACTCAGACTAACTAAATTGAAGGCCATAAAAATAAAGTAGTTCTATAAGGAAGGGAGGATTTTTAAAATGAAAATACATGTAAGTACAATTCTTAAAATTATGATAATTATGTTATTTTTATCATAGATGGTTATCACAATGCAGAGGGAAAATTGTGCTTTGGCCACTGTCAAGCCAAATGTTGCCTTCAAGACTATTTTGAATGTTGCAAATATTTAGATATAAGCATGCCTCATTTATTGCACTTCCCTTTAGTGTGCTTCACAGATACTACATTTTTTACAAACTGAAGGTTTGGGGCAAACCTGTGTCGAACAGATCTACTGGCACCATTTTTTCAGCAACATTTGCTCACTTAGTGTCTCTGTGTCACATTTTGGTAATTCTCACAACATTTCAAACTTTTATTATTATTATATTTGTGATGGTGATCTGTGGTCAGTGATCTTTGATGTTAATGTTGTGATTGTTTGGGGGCGCCCATATAAGACAGCAAACATAATCGATAAATGTTGTATGTGTTCTGACTGTTCCACAGATTGACCATTCCCCAGTTTCTCTACCTCTCCTCAGGCTTCCCTATTCCTTGAGAAACAACAGTATTGAAATTAGGCCAATTAATAACCCTACAGTGGCCTCTAAGTTTCCAAATGAAAGAAAGAGTCACATATCTCTCACTTTAAATCAAAAGCTAGAAATGATTAAGCTTAGTGAGGAAGGCATGTTAAAAGCTGAGATGGGCCAGAAGCTAGGTCTCTTGCACCAAACAGTAAGCCAAGTTGTGAATGCAAAGAAAAAGTTCTTGAAGGAAATGAAAAGTGCTACTTTAGTGAACACACAAATAAGAGAGTGAAACTGCCTTGTTGCTGATAATGGAGAAAGTTTTAAAAATCTGGATAGAAGATCAAACCAGCCTTAACATTCCCTTAAGCTAAAGCCTAATGCAGAGAAAAGCCTTAACTATCTTCAATTTTATGAAGGCTGAGAGAGATGAAGAAGCTGCAGAAGAAAAGTGTGAAGCTAGCAGAGATTGGTTCATGAGGTTTAAGGAAAGAAGTCATCTTTATAACATCTTAGTGCAAAGTGAAGCAGCAAGTGTTGATATAGAAGCTGCAGCAACTTGTCCAGAAGATCCAGCTAAGATAATTAATGAAGGCAGCTACACTAAACCACAGATTTTCAATGTAAACAAAAAAGCCTATTGGAAGAAGATTCCATCTGGGACTTTCATAGCTAGAGAGTAGAAGTCAATGCCTATCTTCAAATCTTCAAATGACAGGCTGATTGTCTTGTTAGGTGCTAATGCAGCTGGTGGTTTTAAGTTGAAGCCAATGCTCTTTTACCATTCTGAAAATCCTAGGGCCCTAAGAATTATACTAAATGTACTCTTCCTGTGCTCTCTAAACAGAACAACAAAGCCTGGGTGACAGCGCGTCTGTTTACAACATGGTTTACTGAATACTTTAAGTCCACTGTTGAGATCTACTGATTAAAAAAAAAAAAAATATTCCTTTCAGAATATTACTGCTCATTGATAATGTACCTGGTCATCCAAGAGCTCTGATGGAGATGTACAATGAAATTAATGTTGTTTTCATGCCTGTTAACACAACATCCATTCTGCAGCCCATGGATCAAGAAGTAATTTGGACTTTCAAGCTTTATTATTTAAGAAATACATTTTGTAAGGCTATAGCTGTCATAGATAGTGATTCTTTTGATGGATCTGGGCAAAGTAAATTGAAAACCTGGAAAATATTCACCATTCTAGATGCCATCAAGAACACTGATGATTCAGGGGAAAAGGTCAAAATATCAGTATTAACAGATGTCTGAAAGAAGTTGATTTCAACCCTCATAGATGACTTGGAGAGGTTCAAGACTTCAGTGAAGGAAGGAACTGTGAAGTTGGTGGAAATAGCAAGAGGACTGGAATTAGAAGCGGAGCCTGAAGATGGGACTGAATTGCTGCAATCTCAGGATAAAACTTTCACCTTTGAGGAGCTGTTCTTGCAGGAGGAAAGACAGTGGTTTCTTGAGATGAAAACTTCTCCTGGCGAAGATGCTGTGAAGAGTGCTGAAATGACAAAAAGCGCTTAGAATATGACATAAGCTTAGTTGATAAAGCAGCAGCAGGTTTGAGAGGATTGACTCCAATTTTGAAAGAAGTGCCACTGTAGGTGAAATGATACCAAACAGCTTTGCATGCTACAGTGAAATTATTCGTGAAAGGAGCAGTCAATCTACGTGGCAGACTTCACTGTCATACTTTAAGAAATAGCCACAGCCATCTCAGCCTTCAGCAACCACCACCCTGATCAGTTGGCAGCCATCAGCATCAAGGCAAGACCTTTTACCAGCAAAAGATTAAAACTCGCTGAGGGCTCAGATGAGGATTAGCATTTCTTAGCAAGAAAGTTTTTTTAATTAAGGTGGGTAGACAGGTTTTTTTAGACACAATACTTTTATACACTTAATAGACTATAGTGCAAACATAACTTTTATATGCCCTGGGAGACCAAAAAATTTGTGTGGCTCGCTTCATTGCAATATTTGCTTTATTTCGGTGGTGTGGAGCTGAACCCACAATATCTCCAAGGTATGCTTGTATAAAAAAATACACTTAAAGTTCCGATTTTTGGCCTACTCTGGAACCTCCGATGCTCTGGAACCTCATATTCCTGCGAGGCATCGATCCCTAGAGGGGATTAGTTGTTTCCCCTTTTAGAGAGTGACATGTATCTTCAGCTTACCTTAGTCCCTTCCTCTCACTCCAGCCTCTGTCAAACTCACGCCTAATGTCAGTTGCTTTACCATCATAGCATGTGTATTGATGATTATTTTACAATAAAGTGAAAGCGAATATTTCTTGTATGCTATAAAATATGAGAGAGAGGAAGTAGGTAGCTGGAAAGAGCCACATATAATAAAAATGAGAAAATATCATATTTCCTTGTGGAAATGAACACTATCTTATGCATTGAATATGCAAAAGTGACTTTCAAAGAAAATACAACCTGACACAAGGTGTTTGCCTGACCTCTGTAGGAATTTGAGCCATGTACCTTAGAATAAAAGAGACAGAGTAAACAAAAAGCCTAGTCAACAAATATTACATGTTGTTATATTTCACGTTGTATTTTAATGGCTAAGATAGTAAGAGGAGCATATTATGTGCCAGTCACTATTCCAAATGCTTAGATGATTTCATTCAGTCCTCATGGCAACCTAATGAGGAACGAATTGTTACTAGCTGCATTTTAAAGTGAAAAAAAATAAGCCACAGAGTACAATATTCTGGTGATTGGGTAATCACCCAAGACTCAGCACTAAGTGAAAAGGAAGGCTCAGTTTCTCTGAATGTAGAGCCTGTGCTCTAAACCTCTATACTATAGCATGCTGACAACTGGCTTTCTCTTTACTACATATTTTAAGGGAGAAAAATTTTTCACATCTAGTGCACTGACAGTTGCTGGATTGAGATTCTGAAGATACAGAGACATTTGTCTGGATAGTGGGCCTTGCAGCCAGATGAACGAATTATTCTAGGATTAAATTTACTGATCTAAAGTTAGTATTCATTTTTATCTGCTTAAAGAGTAATATCACTGAGTAATATGTACTCCGGGGGAAAAAGCTCTACTCCAAAGGAAAAAAAAAGTTCTCCAAACATCTTATTGGTACTTCTATAAAGCCTTTTCCCCACAAACATTGAACAAAATATTTGTGCATTCTCACCTCTCCTTCCCCATCCATCAAAATGTGTTTTATTGGAAAGTGAGCATCAGAAATTTTTGAGTGGGGGTATTTTAAAGTGCTAAATTCTAGGGCAGTCTACTTTCTGCTCTCTCACTTCTCTTTCAGAAATATAATACTTTGGAGAAGAACAAAATATATCCTTATATTGCCTGATCAGCTCTTTTAATTGTACCCATGAAGTAAATTCTTATGACAACTCTCATCTTTTAAGAGTAAAACATAGCCTCTTCAGCCTTTGCCATTTTAGAAAATGCTATTACTACCATATTTCTAGAAATATTTTCTTTTCCACCATACAGGAAATTGAATGTCCATTTTAAAATATCATTGTACATATTTTTAGTCAAACCTAGCTCTACATGACACATCATTGAAGTGAGAAATGTAAGGCAAAAAGAGGCTTATATCCTGTTTTGCATAGCAAGTATGAAATTATTACCTGAATTATTTAAGATGAAAATCACCCCATTGGCAGGCACAATTAAAAGAGTAGCACTTCATTCAGGAGTTTCACACCATTTATTTGAGAGAAGAGATAGTGGAAAGAGAGAGTCAGACACTAGGCCCTTTAATAGCATTTATCATCAAAGGGCCGAAATATCATAAGCAGTGGATATTATACTTTTGAGGAATTATACTTTTGAGCCTATAAAGTCTATAATATCTATGATATTACCAAGTAAGTAGTAGCTAGATTATGCTGAATTTTAAAACCAGTGGACTATCTTGAATTTTCCTAAAATTGCTTTTCATTATAATATCGCTGCATTCATGGGATGCATAGAATTTTATATATCACAAATGAAGTATCATATCCGTGGTTAGACGTTGGATTTTCAAGTCTTGTAAGCATTTCAGTGTAGTCACTGTATGTACTACAGTTTTTCATGAGATGTTCTTGAAGTGTCCTCAGCCTGCTGCTACAGAGAAGTTAAAATTCAGGAACTTTCTTAGTAGAACTGGAGTTATTACCTCCTTGTTGTGATTAGCTATGTTTTCTCTCACAGGGAGTATTCAGTACTCAGTATGAGATTTTTCTGGTAGTGGGAGGCACATCTTCAATGCCACGGTGAATTTATTAACTTAGTATCTGCTGTGAACTATTTTTATATTTAATACATGTAACCGCAGTATGGCACATATTACTGTTTATAAAGAACAAATTTAAAATGTCAAATATTTGCCTGAATTAAACATCTTATTGGTCCACAAAAATAATTCACGGTTGTTTCATTATGCTCTAAAGAACAATTGAAAGGAAAGTCCATCTTGGACCATATCCAGGTAGATTTAATTATTGGCATAGCAAAATATCTTAATATTAAGTGCTCATGTCCAGCACTGAAAGTATTATCTTTTTCCCTGAGCCTACTCCTTCTTCTTTGTTTCTATTATTTTTTCATTATCAAGGATTTCCATCTCCTGACCCACACATGCCAGTTAATTGCTAAATCTTGCCTATTCTCTCCCCTAGTATATTATTTTCTTAGTTTAGGACTGAGGCATCTCTCACCTAGACCATTCCTACAATGGATATTTCTCTCTTCTTTGATTATAGGGGGATGAGGGGAAATGATGAATTTTACAGATTTATAGGAATAAAGAAACAAATGTTCACAGTTAGAATAAATCACACGTAATTCTACGACTAGGAACAGCTTTGAGGATCATATCAAAAAATAAAATACAGGGGGAATAGTGTAAGCTTTTGAGACATGTAGCCAGATTGTCTCCCTGCTCTGCTATATCCTAGCTGTGTGGCTTTGAGCCATTACCTTAAATGTTGCTAGTCTCAGTTTCCTTGTCTATAAGGTATTAATAATAAAACCCATAAATAGTAAGATATACTCCAGAGGGTAATCGTGTCATTTAAACAATATAACATAGATAAGACATCCAGCAGATCCCCAGGAAGAGGTAGGTCTAACCATTCTTGATTAAAAGAAACATGCCACCCTTCCTCCCATTTTATGTCCTAAAATATATATAAACCCCTCAAAAAAAACAAAAAAAAGAAAATCTCTTAGGAATATATGCATAGTTTTTTTTTTAAACAGTTATTCTAAGAAGCAGACTGCACTTTGCCATTCTTGTGTTAAAATATGATTGTTACGTATAAACAAACAGTATCATTCCTTAGGAACCCAGCTTCAATCTTAGAATTTGGTAACCACTTTCTTGATTTACACTGCTTTATCATTTGAGAATTTTTCCTGATGTCTAAGCTAAATCCCTTGTTTCAGTATCAACCCTATTCCTTTTACTTCATATTTCTTAAGAATGAAACAAGTGCTAAAGTACAGATTTTCCTGAACTAGAATTAATTTATCTTCCTTATTTGCTTTCTCCTTCAGGAGTTATCTTGTGATGTCTTAGCAAAGCATTATTTTGTGGTCTTGCAACATTTGCATTCGTTAGCATTCCATTACAGATAAATATAGTCTTCGCCTCTGGAGTGAAGTGAATGAAAAATAGTGTAAGCTCCCATGATGGATCAGGTCAAGGCCTCAATCTAAGTTTCCTCCAACACCTTGCCTTCTATACTGTAAAATTCCTTGGGGATTTTATGATTTTTGTTATCTCTCAAATCCCTTATATTCTGTGTGTTCAGTCATTAAGACTTGCAGTTGCTTATTGTTTAGGTAGATTTTTCTTTTTATGTGTTGCATGAATTAAAGAAGAGCATGACCAACTACACACTTGGCTTTCAATCAGATTAATCCTCTTAATAGATTTCTTACATCTTTTGATTCCTCAGAGGTCTGGTTAGTGCTTTTGGATTTTATGGTCTGTGGCTTTATTTCTTTCGTCACATTCTTTTGGTATTCTTTCCTAAGAAGTCACAGACCCCTCTTGGACTCCTTTGCTTTTGCCGTTTGGACAAGACCTCTGCAAAAATCTAAGTCCCTAGAGATAAGATTGGTGAAAAAGGGCACAGCCACAGTAGTGTAGTTTCAGCTGGTTGAGGAGGGAAAAGATTTTTTTTTCTCTTTTCTTTGTATTGGTCAATAACTAACCCGTATGCAAATTGGTGTTGAAAAGACAGTATACTGCCCAAATGATTTTTAAAATAAAAATCTGCATTTGTCTAATTCTTTGTCTTCTCTCTGTGTTCATCTTTTTGCTTTTGTTTACTTTAACCTTGGTCCTTTATTAAGAAAATAATCATCACTGGGGAAAAGCATGCATGCTCATTTCATATCTTTTAGTGCTGGGAATACATTAATGTATCCATTTCTCTTCTAAATAGAACCTTCTGAAGTAATGTAGGCAGGATTTATGTGAAAGGAAACTCATTTGTTTTAGTTACACAACCAGTGAGAAAGACGTTCTAACATGTTCTCCTGTATTACTTTGAATTCTAAATGAGCACACACATCCTATACAGACACTCTCATATTTCAATTACAAGGTGATAATAGTTCTGTTTTCAAATTTGGTTGGTTTTCTGTTTCCTTACTTACCCATAGATTTCTTTTAGCTTATGTTGACAAAATATTTATTAATCCTCACTTCTTTATTGATACCATTCATGATCCTTCTACTGGCCACTGTCATTTAAAAGCCTGTGATGTTTCTAATCCTAATCAGATTGAGCTAAGCCAAGAAAGCTACAGAATAATTCAGTTTCACAAACATTTTCTTATAGTCACATACCATTCTAGGTTCTGGGAAGCCATGATGAACAAGCACAGACTGGGCCCTGAAGGGGCTCAGAATCCAGTGGGGTAGATGGACAAGTAAGCTGGCAATTAAAATGTGTGCTGGTATTGTTGGTATTGTAAGAAGTGCTAGAGCAGGCCTATCTTTTTTTTTTTAATAATTATACCCATGTTGAGATCCATCATCAAACCCTGCTAGGCCTCATTTTCAGGACAACTCATTTCCTTTGATCTATTGCCTCATTCATACCCTCCTAAAGTTCATGGAGGCTGAGGCAGATGGTATTGATATCTGGTGACTTCTTGGGGAACAAGGGGTATGTCATTTTCTTAGAAACTAGTATAGTGCCTGGGACAGAGTAAGCTTTCAGTATAAATTTATTTGTTGAATCGCTGAATCTTGACAGCATTAGCAATGAATAGCTGCATTCAGATAACCTTAGGCTAATCTTTCTCTAGGACAGTGGTTGTCTTCTTTGTTCCTCCTTCTATCATCACACACTCTTACCTTTCACTTAACCAGTGATAGCATGATGGTGTTGACCTAAAACAGACAGACTGCCAGTTATTTCTCCAGCAAAAATTGGTTTATTTGGGATCAACAAAGAATTGCAGTTTAGGGTCTACAAGCGCGGTGAGCCACATGCAAGTCCCCCCACAGAAAGGAGAGGAGAACTCTTTCAAAAAGGGGGAAAGGAAGCTGGGACGGCTATGGTAAACAAAAAGTCCAATGGAGAAATTGAGAATTCATAGTATAGTGGCTTGTCATTAACTGAGCTGTGACAGTCTCTCATTGACTGAGCTCTTGCCAGGCAAGTGGAGGAAGTCTTTCCTTCTTGTTGGGCTCTGCTATCATGGTAGGGCATGAGAGCTTCCCCTCTGTCCTCCCAACTCTATTTTAATTGAGGTTTCTGTTTATTAATTTTTACAATGGACTCTAGTCATTTGGGACCTCCAAACTCCTTCTTGCCCTGCTGGCCAGCACCCTTTTTAATATGACTTAATTCCCCTTGAGTCCCTGAGAATCCTTCAGAGATATTCTGGCAAAGACATATTTTGATCACTGACTTTAGTGTTTAACCCATTAATCTGGGAATTTCAGACAATATTTTTTTTTTCCAGGGCTAATAGAGGATATTTTAAGCATTTAATCTGGAAAAGACACCACTACCACCACCAGCATTAACATGAACATAATAACTAACAATTTTTGAATGTATTCTATATGGCAGCACCATATTGAATGTTTTACATTCATTATCTTTTTTCCTCTTCACAATTATCAGATGAGGAAAGTGAAATTCAGAGAAATTATGACACTTGTTTAAGGTGACACAGCCAGCAAGTGTTGGTATCTTATCAGTTCCCATTCATCACCTTGCTTGCTTCTCTGGGTTTATTATTATAGAAATCTCCCAAATTCATGATAATTTTCAAACAATTATCTATGTTTCCAATTGACTGGCTTGGTTCTCACTTGACCTCCAGCAATAGCTCTGACTGCAAATGTATGTGCCACTGAGGTATTTCATGACGTTCATGGCATTTTTGTACGTAGGCATTTCCATGCCATTTGGTAGAATACAATTCCTTCATAGAAAACTTTGTCTTAGGATGATAGACAGAGAAAAAAAAATGATTGCATTCATCTTGGCAATGATTCACCTTGAGGAAAGACTAAGCGTTCTATACACAAAATGCAAGTTGTAGCAGAGTAACCTATTGGGTCTCAGGATGCTTCATGAAATTTAAAAAAAAAAAAAAAAGCCCTCATTGATTTTCTTACTCTAAGATATCAGGTTTGAGTATAAAGCTTTTCCTTTTTTGTGACAGTGGCAAGAACTATTTGTATAGTACCTTATTCTGCATAGTTTCATAAAACTGGACATTAGAGTCTATATTTATGGGGGAAAAACAAGGAAAGAACAAAACAAGAACTCATAGATAAATATTGCTCTAACCTTCCAACAGAGCAGCAAGGGTGTATAAATTGAAACTGAAACATATCTGAATCCATTAGGGGTCTGTGCTTTAAGACTTAAGAGACACTAAAGAATTTCTGAAGCAGAGCAATGACTTTGTAAATCTGATGTTTCTATTAGTTGTAATTTTCATTAAATAGCCTCCCATTTAATTTTCTCTCTTCTGCATGAGCAGTAATTCAGTGACAACTTTTTCAATCCACACAGGTATATTTAGGCACGCTGAGGAATAAAGTTGCTTTTGGCTTATAGTGTAGGCTTCTATCCAGTGCCGAGAACTGATTTTAGAATTTACTTTTCCATTAATAAGTCTGTTCACACCAGGAAAATTATGCAGGGGTTTGTACAGAAGTATTTTTTTCTTGCAGAAAAGTCTAAGTCGAGCACAGCTATATAGGACTAGATAAATGGAGTGAATCCAGTAGCTACATGAGACATTTGGTAAAGTAAATCAACACAGTGGCAGTTCCCTCTTTTCCAGGGATTCCGAACTTATTTGAACATTTTTTTTCTTCCATACATCAACATTTTATCAAATATATTTTTCAGTGTTACTGTCTGTTCATAGTACAAAGCCCATCTACTAAATGTGTTTATTTTTACTGTTTGTGTTATGCACACTGACTCAAGAGAAGTTTGGAGAGAATGAAGGCAGAGGTATATTGAGAAAGAGTCTTTGGGTCAGCGTTGGGTACAGAGTAAGGATAAAATGAGAAAGTCTCGGCTGAGAATCAAGAAACCCGTGTTTTCCCCTGGTTTGTATCATTCATTTATTCGTTCTTTCATTTTGTCAGTCATTGAGTCAGTCAACTCACTCAATGTGTTTATTTGGTTGGGGCCTATGATGTGTCGGGAACTGTTAAAGGCATAAAAGATGCAGAGATGAAAAAGGCAGAACTGGTCACTGCCCCTGAGAAGCTTGAAGTTTGCCTTTGGTGCTAACTGGTTAGATGCCTTTGAAAGAAAAAATTAGTTAATCTCTCTGGGCTTCAGTTTCTTCACATATACATGGAAAGGTTATTAAATGATCTGCTTTCTGTGATTACAAGTCTTGATTAGATATTACACCCTGGTATGACCAACTCAAACCTAAAATTTGATTTTTTTTTTTTTAATAAACTTCTGTTCCTACAGCAACCTCTCACTTCCAGTCCCTGCATTTCCAAAGAGAGTTTAAGACTTATGTTAATGATATATTCAGGCTTTACAATAGGGATATTGTTCACATATTTAAATTCCATACTTTTTATATTTTATTTACTTTGATTTCTTCAGTGGTTGGTTATCATTATTTGTTTAAGGCTTAGGAGTAGGAGCAGCCTTAACTTTCTTAAGAAAAAGAAGTTATGTCACTGAAACACATAATAAAAATAGCTAACATTTCTTGAGCACCTACTCTGTGCCATGCCTGGGGCCCGGCATTTATAACCAGTTTTTCATTTAATCCTAGGGATAAAGTAATTTGCCCAAGTCATTTAATAAACAAAGGATGAAGTCAATATTCAAACCCAGGTCCTATGCTTTTAACCATTGTTGTATAATCAGGTGGAAAAGACACCCAGAGGAGGTGATATTTTGGGAATGAATGACCAACCATTCTCATTTGCCCAGGACTGCCCCTGTATTGGCACTGGCAGTCTTACATCCTGGGATACCACTCAATTCTGGGCAAACTGGGGAGAAAGAACCCTTTAGTTATTTAGAGTGATAATAACTGAATACATTGAAGGGGATCTATCCTTTGAGGCTGAGAAAATATTTAATGACCGCTTTACAAAAATGTATTCTGCATTGTGCTATCTTGACATAAAATGGTTTGTTTTAGAAGTAAAGAGATATAAATCGCTCTCATATTTTAATTAAAAGAAATACATTTTGGAACGGCAAAATTTTAGGAGTTAATAAAATTATAAAATAAATAAAACTCTCCTATACTGACCCTACATTTCAGTCTTTAAAAAGCAGTATTACATTTTTAAAGAAAAATTTTTACAGAATATAATGATAAAGGAACTCTGAAGGATCCTAACTAAAAAATATTTTAAAATGCAAATTTATTCAAAGAAAATAGAATAAGAAATAGTACCTTAAGAAAGAGACAAAATAAATTTCAAAGGGAGATTTTTGAATTATGGCTTATTTGTGATGCTGAACATCTGGATAGTATTTGAGAAATTCTGTCAAATATTTTAGTGAATAATTAGCATCATAAAGTTATGCCTATGACAGTTGCTTTGAAGTTATCAGTTTTATAGTAATGTTTGGTATTTTTAAGTTTTAGCCTTTGGTTTAGAAAATTGTTTTTTAATAATTGCTTGCTGAGGACATTATTGATCTCCTGGTGACTAAATTGGTGCTTGTCTTACTAGACTTAGAGCAGCATTTTTCACAGTTGATCACTCCTTCCACATTGAAACATGGCCTTCTCAGAGATCCCAGGACACCTACATTTCCTGGTTACCCTCTTACCTCAAAGCTACACTTTCTTTCCCTTTTGCTTCCTCTTTCCTCATCTAAACACTAAATGCCCCAGGGCTTGGCCATCTGGATTTCTTACCTTTTCTATTTACACTGACTCTCTTAATCTCCTCTAGTTTCTTGGCTTTAAAAAACATCTTTATATTGAAGATACCTACATTTCTTCTTCCAGTCTAAACTTCTTCCCTGACCCCAGTTTTGTGTATCCAACTGCTTAGTCAGCACCTCCACTTGGATGTCCAAAAACGTCCTTAAATCTAAATGTCCCAAACTAAGCCCAGATTTCCACCCTTAATCTTGCTCTTCCAGCAGTGTTGTCCCTTGCAACCCTGGGAATGGCAACTCTATCCTTTTAGTTCCTTGGGCCAAATTCCTTGAAGTTAGCCTTGACTCCTTTCTGTTCCATGCATTCACATCACCTGTCAACAAATCTTGTCGCCTCATCTTTGCCACCTAACTATTTATGTCAACCTCTTCCACTATCACTCTACTCCAAACTACCAATATTTCTCACTTGAATTATCATAATAACCTCCTAACTAGCCTCCCTGCTTCCTCCTGAGGACAGCAGCCAGAGTGATTCTTTATAGAAATGCGAGATCATGTCACTCACATGCTCAAAATCCTCATCATACTCACAGTAAAAACCAAGGGTATCATATTGGCCTCTAACTACACACAGTCTGAATTTCAACACTCTCCTCTTCTCCATATTCGCTCCTACAACTCTTCCCCTAGCTCTCTGCCCTTGAACCACCTAGGTCAAGTTCTTGCTTCAGGGATTTTGCACTGTATTGTTTGCACTTGCAGTGGTCTTCTCCCAGACAGCTTCACAACTCCCTCTCCTACTTTCTTCAGTTTTCCACTTTAAAGTCACATTCTCAGTGAGGCCTTTCTTTTTTTTTTTTTAATTTATTTATTTCTTTATGTTTGGCTGCGTTGGGTCTTCGTTGCTGCGCATGGGCTTTCTCTAGTTGCGGCGAGCGGGGGCTACTCTTCATTGCAGTGCGTGGGCTTCTCATTGCGGTGGCTTCTCGTTGCGGAGCACGAGCTCTAGGCGCATGGGCTTCAGTAGTTGTGGTGCACGGGCTTAGTTGCTCCATGGCATGTGGGATCCTCCCGGACCAGAGTTCGAACCCGTGCCCCGTGCATTGGCAGGCGTATTCTTAACCGCTGAGCCACCAGGAAAGTCCTAGTGAGGCCTTTCTTGAACTCTATTTAAAATTATACTCACATACTTCGTCACCACCAGCACTGCCTATCTATTTTCCCTGATTTATTTTTCTCATAGCATTGTAACCATATTTAGTCCAAACTTAACCATGAATATCAATACTATAATTTTACCAGCAATGCCAGAATTCTACCACAATGCAGTATGGTAGATGTAATCTGAAAAACAAGGGTCGAAAGATATTGGCACATTACCAAAGTCCTTTCTGTCACTAGCAATTAGTCCACTCCATCATCATGTCCTATGACCAAACTATCTCCCAGTGTGAGGCCACTAAGGTTTCAGGTTTCCATTTGATCTTGTCAGGTGCCAAAAGCAAGACTGGCCTCAGGAATATTTCTGGTATCTGGCAGAATTGACCTAAGAGACCATATTGTCTCTTGCTGTAAGACTCTTTTGTTACATTGGATTACCCTGACTGCATAATTCATTTATTCATTCCTTTACCTTCAGGTACTATCCCTCTTTCTTTCAACTTAAAGTCAAACGTTTCCTCTTTGGAAGGAATGTTAGGCTTGGCCATCCTGGTGTAGATTGGAGGCAGCAATGATAGTCTAGCAAGTGCTTCTCCCTTTATTCATTTCCATCCATATCAGGTAGGATTACTCAGGTAGAGAAGTTGTGGGCTATCTCAACCCCTAGGCTTACAGCTGTATTCACTGGCAACCCTAATTTTGCCATAGGGGGAAAAGGCATCATTTAGTCAATCAGGACCTTAGGAATTTGATACAAATCTTTAAAAGTATAGTCACAGTTTCTGCTTTTATCAAGAACCATTCTTGCTTCTGATACCTTCAGTGGAAGTCCTAGTCCTGTCACCACTGCATCAGATTTGTGTGTAGGCAAGGGAGTTGAGGTGACATGAAGAAAAATAAAATAGTTGAGGTTATTTGGGAAGAATTGTATAGTCATACCAGCATCCTCCCTAACCCCTTCTTCCCCCAATTCACCGGAAAACAAAGTTCTCTTTTCTGAAAAAGTAAAAGTCAAGGAATCTATCTAATGGGGACGCTCCCTTGCCCCCTGCCCATGCTGAGTGTAAGCACACACTTGTTATGGTGTGCAAGCTAGCCCTTCATGCTGATATATTGCCCCATTTTAGACAACCCATGTTTCAATTGCGCATTTCAATTCTCTATCAAACCATTACTCTGAGTATGTTGTATCTCTGCCCATTGTTGGACATTATGGACTGTAGAGTATTTCTTGGTCTGAAGAAATGTGACTCAGTTTTTTAAATTGGTGCAATATCTTCTGTTCTGTTTCTTTTATAATACTTTGAGTATTTACATCTACCACTGGATTCAGTCTAGAGTAAGTACCTGTTCCTGTTAGTGCTCATTTGTAGCCTCCTGGGGCTAATGGCATCAGTTCAACTTGCCAGTTATTTGCAAGTTTGCCTTACCCCCAGGGAATCATCCCCACAGCCATCTGCAGCCTCTTTGTCTGTTTTTGGCAAACAGACAGTTTTGGTAAACAATTTATGCCTCAGAGGGTATAAGAGGAATATGTCTAGATACAGTCCATCTCTGCATAGCTGTAGTATTCCCATGACCACTTATTTCATGAATCCAGGTGGCCACCTCAGTTGAGTACACCACAATATCTGCTCATCAATTCTGATCAGCTTCCAGTCCTGCAA
This sequence comes from Balaenoptera ricei, assembly GCF_028023285.1. Taxonomy (NCBI): domain Eukaryota; kingdom Metazoa; phylum Chordata; class Mammalia; order Artiodactyla; family Balaenopteridae; genus Balaenoptera; species Balaenoptera ricei. Next base: position 41,849,008 of record NC_082650.1, on the reverse strand, counting down.
GGGGATTATTCTGATGAGCATCAACATATCCTACTTTTTAATGCATTCCTCAGATTCTCATAAATGATTTCCATAGGGCCATGCAGCAAGTTGGCATCCCCTAACAGGCTAGTTTTCCATTTTCCTTTTGCCTGAACATATGGCCAGGATATTGGCTTCTGCCCATGAGTGGTAAAATCCCAAATGTAGGGATAAAAATTGTGCAATTCAGCCCAGCAACCTGATTTAATCTACCTTCTTCAGAGTGGTGGCCTTCCAAAACTTATTGTATTTTAAAGTCCTTTCCTTGTTGTTAAATAGTCTTCCTTTTCTACTGATATGAAATCTGTTTATTTCTTACATTCTGATTTAAGGTTCTATTCTGCTCTATCATTTTTTTTAATTCAAAACTATTATCCTTTAAGTTGGGAGAAATTTTGTATTTTATTTTTCATCACTTGTTTGAATAATTTTTCAATATTTAATGCACATGCTAAATTTTACATTTGTACCAATATTATGGAAAACTTGACTATATTCTTTTCCAAACATGTGAAGAACTGTTTGCTTTCTTAGTTTCTGTCAATCTCAGGCTTTAATGAATTTAAGTACTAGATTGTGATTAAAATCATTTTCTTTTTTACATCAATTCTTACACATCAGATTATTGGTTAAGAATCTTTACCAAATTCTCTTATTATCCTTCTATGACTCACTTCTTTGTCTTCTTGAAAAACGTCCACTAGCTTTGCATTTTAGAAGTAGTAAATTTGTGCAAAATTTTCTATGTCCTCTTGTCTAAAAATAATGGTTTTTCTGGATATACAATTCTAATTTTTTTTTTTTTTTTTTTTTTTTACAATTCTAATTTTAAAAGCCGTTTTCTCCTAGAATTTTAAGCTTTGGCTCCTTGTCTTCCTGTTTCCAGTGCTGTCAATAGCAACTTTGTGGTCCATATAATTGTGCTTTTTTAAATGTAATCTTTTATTCCCCCATTCTCTCTGGAAGCTTTTTAGTATTCTGTCTTCATACTTGTTCTATTTTTAGGTGTGAGTTTTGTTTTTGCTATTATTTTTCTTTTTGCTCCTAAAATGCAGGCTCTTTTAGTTTTAAGAGTTATATCTTTCTTCACTACTAAGAAATTTTCTCCTGGGTTTTTTTTTTTTTTTTTGAAGCTTGTCTCTCCCATCTTCTCTCTACTTTCTTGTCCTGTAAATCTTATCAAATGGATATTGGAACTTTGATTTTAAGGCAGACATAACAAAGTAGTGACTAAGAAGATAAACACAGCTTGCAGACTTAGTTTGTCTAATCTGCACAATGTTTTGAAAATAATTGATTCAGATATTTTAAAATTAGTAGATTTCACCTAAGTGTATAAATTTCTGACATTTTTTGGCAAATTGGAAGATCTGACAAACTGAACTTTCATTCCTAAATGGAAGTAATTGGCAAGACATACGGGCCTCCACTCTTAGATGGGATGCACACATTCCAGGTTGTCCATGTCATTTCTGCTGCTGTTTGTCCTCCTGATTTTAAGCTCAAGTATCAGCTGCTATGCATCATCATCCTTGTGCCATTTTTTTTTAACTGGAGAGAGAGATTCTCAATTTGTACATTTTTCAAAGTAGACATAAGAAAGAAAGTACAATTAGTTTCAAGAATAATGAAAGATTATTCCTTAGTGGAAGTAAACAGTTTTCCTATATGTTGATAGTGTTAACTAAATGTCTGTTGAACAAATACAATGGAAAGTGCCATTATATATATCTCTAAAAACTAAGGATTATGATAGACTTATGGAAAGATTCATGATGAAAAACTTAATGAACTGAAACATGGACTAAACTTTCCACAGGCTTATTTTTTGAATACAAATGCATAGATATAAAGTGAGTTATTTTGCTATGATATGTTGCTATGAATTAGGTTAAATATCGCCCAGATGGCATTTTTATTACAATTGGTAGTTTTATAAAAGAGTATCTGTTGAAGGCAATAGAAATTATATGTCCTGAACAGAAACCATCATTGAAAACATAAGACAAACTGGAGATAGGGCTAAAAATTTACAGTCTGTGTTGGAAGAAAAAAAGTTAAGTCATTTATGGCTTTGTTTCTTCTAGCTGATGATAACACAACTATATATAATGCCATCTATTTAGGTGTATATATTCATCATCAGGAAAAACTTTTCATATGACTGAATAACATTTGGAGATGATGACTTTGAGAGTCACAGAATTACTGTGTTGAGAAAAGTTTAATGTAAATTGGCCAAATAAGTAAGTGTATATATAGATGGTGCTTAAGTGGTGATCTATGTTAGATTTTTAACTAAACTTAATTAAAAGCACTAACATTTTGCAGAGACATAGAGCTTATGTCTTTGGATTCCATTATTATTCAGAAATAGTTTTGTCAAAAAAAAAGAACAGAGCATATAATATATGTAAATTCCTTTTCTTAAAAATTTAAAAAATCTTCTCATTTCAGAATAAAAGCCAAGACCTCACCATGGCCTACAGGCTTCACAATTGTGTGTACCGTTCTGTGTACCGTTCTCACACACACCAACCTCTCAGACCCCATATCCCAGTGCTTCTTCCCTTGCTTAATCCACTTCAGGCATCTTAAGGGCCAGGTATACCTCTGCCTCAGAGCCTTTGTACCTGCTCTTCCCTCTGCCTGCAAAATTCCCCCATAAATAGCTATAGGCTTGTTCCACTACCTTATCTGGCTATTCCCCAAAGTGTCGCCTTCTCTGTAATGTCTTGCCTGGTCAGAGAATTTAACACTGAACCTCCTACCTTCTGCCACCTGCCAACACACACATGTCATATCGCTCTTCTGCTTTTTCTCCATAGCCATACATTCTTATGGCCTGTATATTTTATTTTCTGTCCCCCTGCCTCCAACACACTTACACCCACATGCATGCTTAGAGAGTAAACTCCAGAAGGACAGGGTATATTGTTTTTAAGTTTTGGTCTCATTTGTTTGTTTGTTTTGATTTTTTGTTTTTCATTCCCAAAGGTTAGAAAAGTGGCTGGAACATAAAAGGTGCTCAGTAACTATTTGTTGGGTTACTAAATGAACCAAGTAAATTGGATATTTTTGACCTTAAACCTCAGTCAACACTAGATCTTGCTTAATTGATTGGATGTACAATATAGTCTGGAAGTTATTTGACTGGGCAAGGATATGGAGGCCTAGAAATGTTTGAACTATTGGAAGAAATTAACATATTTATGTCACCCAGAGCAAAATCCCCACCTCAGTTCACCAGCAAATGTTGAATTATGTAACTGATTTTTTTGGTTGACATTAACACACATAGTTAAATATTCTTCCAAATGTGATTTCTCTGCAAATGTATGCACATGTATTTACCTAAGTGTATATACATTGATTTGTTTGTGCCAAATGTATATTTGAGAAACTCATTTGGTCCTTTTTTCTTTGTTGATGTTTATTTTCTCAGGACATGACTTTCTGAAATATTTTTCCAAAATTGGACTATTTGTGAATTCTGAATTCCAAAATGAATCTCTGATTTAAGCCATTATGAATAGAACTATCATTGTTGGGTTTGCCTTTCTTAATTATAACTGGCAGTTTCAATAAAGACAAGAATAGAAGTTATTGAATTGTGGTGCCATATAGTAGTATAAACCAAATGTGATAGCATCAGAATATCATAATTATGCAAGTATTTGAGAATTAGTGACTGTAAGATTATTGCAAAAATTCTATTCATGTTTTTGATAATTAGTGACATGAAAATATTGCTCCTAGGTGAGGATTCAAGCCCCAATTCACTATTACATACTTACTCTCCAAAAACAAACCTCGTTATTGACATTTTTGGGCAGAGAAAATAATTCCAGCTCTTCTGTTTATATAGAAGGAACAACACATTACAAAAATATAATATTTAAATACTTTATTTTTAATCTCTATGTTTGAAGTTACAAATTTAAATAATACCCAATCTCATACATGCTTATATTTTGAAACATGCCCAATTTGTCTTATTTTTTTTATTCCTGCCTTAGGGCTGTGGGCAGCAGAGCTTGGTTTTCCTAAGTGAGGTATGGGAAAGGCACATGGAACGTCCTACATTATATAAAGTGGAGGACTTTGCCCTGGAGAGACAGTGCCTCTTTTAGCCTTTCTAGTTCTTTCCAAAAAGATCCTATGATTTCATAGGAGAAAAATTCTCTAGGTTTTCTTTTTCTTCTTTTTTTCTCTTTTCTCTGCATGGTTAAAAGACTGTGTGTGCATAGATTTGAAGGTGGGATTGTGAATCAAGTTTTCTATATATGGACTTTAAATGAGTTACCTTTTTCTCAGCCCTTCCTTTTACTTGGTGTTTTGAAGGGAAAATCATACCTTCCCTTAGCTGGCCTTATTCAGCCTGAAATATGATAGCCTATACTTTTAATCCATTTACATTTATTATAACTCTTGTACTTTATCTCACTTTTGCCTTTTTAGTTTATGCTTTTTATTTTTGCAAATATTTTCTTACTCTTTATACTTTGTTTTATAGTTTCATGACACTGTTTTTTGCTTTTTTCCCTTTTTTGCTAATTGCTTTGAAGTTGTGTGGTCTTGTTTTAAATCTAGTTATTTCATTTCCATCTAGTTTTTACATGCTCTTAACTCAATTTTTTTAATCAATTGATTTTGGGATATTTTGTAAGATGAGATTAAACTTGATATATTTGTTTACATTAACTAATTTTTAAATAACATTTAACAAGTAAATGTTACTTAAAACAAGTAATTTTTAAGTAGCATTTAACATAAACTCGTGATTCCTTTACACACCCTATGTTAAACTTTGGCATATACCATTGTATTTGTTTCCCATTATCTTTGATTTTATCATTGGTCTGAATGTTTATTCCTATATAAAATATCATTACATTTTCAAAATATATTGAATATCTGTCAAGAGTATCCTTATTATTTTACTCTTTAAATAATCTCATAGCCATTCTCGTGTATTTATACTTTCTTATGGAAATTCAAATTGATCAATTTCAGAACATCCCATTTAAGATATTGTTTGTAATTTTATTAAATTCACATAGTAACTTAGGGAAAATAGTGTTACTTATCTTCCATTTGAGACATATTGCCTTTTCCTTTTTTCTTTCATCTCACAGTTAAAATATTATAGCTCTCTTTAAGCAACTCCTAAACATTTGTGATTAAGCCACTCTTATTTTTGTTCCATATACATTAATTACATATACACACATTTTTCTTGAAATTCAAAAATTGTACCAAGATATATCTATGTTTTAGTTTTCACCTATTTTGTATATTATGAACTATTTCGAGCTGTATGTTTAGCTCCTTTTGTTTTTTTAACTATGGAAAGTTTTCTTTTCATAATTTTACTTATTGGTTTAGCTATATTTATTGGGATTGTATTTTCAACTTCAATCTCTATATTTGAAGAAAAATTTCTCCTTTCTCCATATTTATTATATTTTCTTATTATAGGTATTTCTGTGTTCCTTTATTTTCTTCCTCTGAAATCTGGAATAACTTTTGAAGTTGGTCTTTGTATCACATATTAAAAAGTTAATTTTCTGAGTCATTTCTGCTCTTTAAATTCTTTTTACAGGAGGTTAAGTTAATCTCTTACATTTTTGTGTCCTTAAAATTATTTTCTTTTTTTTTTTTTTAAACATCTTTATTGAAGTATAATTGCCTTACAATGGTGTGTTAGCTTCTGCTTTATAACAAAGTGAATCAGTTATACATATACAATATGTTCCCATTTCTCTTCCCTCTTGCATCTCCCTCCCTCCCACCCTCCCCATCCCACCCTTCTAGGTGGTCACAAAGCACCGAGCTGATCTCCCTGTGCTATGCGGCTGCTTCCCACTAGTTATCTATTTTACATTTGGTAGTGTATATATGTCCATGACACTCTCTTACCCTGTCACATCTCACCCCACCCCCTCCCCATATCCTCAAGTCCATTCTCTAGTAGGTCTGTGTCTTTATTCCTGTCTTGCCACTAGGTTCTTCATGGCCATTTTTTTTTTTTTCCCCTTAGATTCCATATATATGTGTTAGCATACTGTATTTGTTTTTCTCTTTCTGACTTACTTCACTCTGTATGACAGACTCTAACTCCATCCACCTCATTACAAATACCTCCATTTCATTTCTTTTTATGGCTGAGTAATATTCCATAAAATTATTTTCTTAACTTGCTCCTTCATCTCAGCCTTCATCTTAGCTAATTGCCTTAATCTGAGCTACTTCTCTTTATGATATTTTAATATTTGTTCATATAGGCATTTATATCTGAATTTTTTAAGACATGGAGCTGTTACTTTTAAAGTCCTTATATATTTCCTGTGTTAAATTATTTTCAAGATATTAATTCTCTTCTGAAATAATAATGTTACTCTTTTCTTTTGCACTGGACTCTTAATAGTTTCCACCCTAGTTTAATCATTCACGTATGAAAGAGGATACATTTTTTCATGTCAAGCACTTGCTAAAAATAGGGTGCTTTGATTGTTTTTAGAGCCCTCTTCATGTGTTTGGGTGCTAAACACTCTCAGATCTAAACCTGAGTTGATGAATATAGTGTGTAGTCCAATTTCTGGTAACTACAGGCTTGATCTTCTATTGTTCCATGCTGAAGTTGTGATTTTTTTTTCTCTCTGCCTCTTACTTCTTATTTTTTTTTTTAAATGTTTAAGGAATTGATTCTCAAAAAAGAGAGTGCTTTTAGATTCTCTCCAGGTTTGGGACTAGGTTCAAGTAAGTGAGGCACTTTGTCTTGGGTGCAAAATGTAAAGGGATGCCAAGAAAATCTCAGTAATCAAGACAATTAATACTTGTGCATAAACATGTCATATTTAAGTAATGCAGTATTTTTAAATATTTTATAAGATCAAATTGGGAAGCAGTGCCCCATGGGTGGCCTCTGTTTTTATAGATAAAGTTTTATTAGAACAAATGTTGGATTAGGATGAGGTGAGTGAGGCAGGGTCACAATCCTGGCTTTAAGTTTTGATTTTTTTTTCAACATTGATTTTTTGCATTTAAAAATATTTCAATAAAACATTATATATCTTGATTACTGAACTTTTTGGTGCCTCCTTAAATGTGCTTGAAGAGAGTACCTCACACACCTTACCCTAGTTCTAGCCCTGAGCTGAAGAACTTTATTCAAAATATACATGTCTGGGTTCTACTTTGAACCTACTCATTTTGAATAAAGGACTACAGGGAATGCTATCACTTCCTTCCACTCCTATCTCCAGCCCTGCTGCCCATCCCATCCCCATTAAGAACTGCTGAATGAGATAATTTTCATCCTAGAGGATCAAAAAGTATGTCGTTCTTTAACTGAAAATCAATCTAGAGTTTTAACAGTTTCTTCTCAACAAGCTCCAGATCCTTTCTGTAAGTACCACCATATGCTATCCTAATTTCTATTTCTGCCTGATATACCAGAAAGTATCTAAATGGATTATAGAAATGAGAAACTGGTAGAGTAGGTATGTGTATTAATCTGCTCTGGCTGTTGTAGCAAAATAGCACAGACTTGGCTGGCTTAAATAACAGACATTTCTTTCTCACAGTTTTGGAGGCTGAGAAATCCAAGAAAAGTGTAGGTGTTATGGTTCCAGTGGAGCCCTCTTTTTGGCTTCCAGATGTCCACCTACTCACTATGTCCTCACATGGTAGAGAGTGAGAGCTCTGGTGGCTCTTTCTCTTCCTATAAGGGCACTAATCTCATCATGAGGGCTCCATCCTCATGACCTTATCTAAAACTAATTATCTCTCAAAGCCCCATCTCCAAACACCATCAAATTTAAAGTTAGGGCTTCAACATATGAACTTTTGGAATTCACAATTCAGTCTGTAGTAGTATGTGACTCTGATAGCTTCAGAATGTTACTCTCTTTAATTGGGGAGCCGAGTGTAGCATGGTGATGAGTATGGAAGAAACTGTTTCTTTTTTGATATAGACCAGAGACCTTTAAGATATATATAGATAGTCCTCATTTTTTGATACCGCCTGATTGGATATTTCCCTGTTTTGTATTAGTAGAAAACTCTGCAACCTGGCTCTCTTCCTTAATCTATCTTTATCAGTGCTACAGTTACTTAAGTTTACTTCTTTGGCAAAAAGGTGGCTGGTGTTCTTACTCAAAGATGCTGGTATAAAGTGTTTAACTTTTCTTTTAATCTGAAGAGAAAATATATCAGACTGTAAACTTGTTGCCACTCTAACCTGGAAAGATAATTTTAATTTAATTGCACTACTTCCTGGAACTACTCATTTGCATACTCCCTATCCCTTTTAATGGCAAGTGTGGGATAATTTGCTTCTTATATTTTGACTGTATATCTCAAATTTCAGCCTCAGTTACATAATGGATTTTTGTCAATTTCTTTACAGTGAAGAACTAGAGAATCTTACAGTGTCACTTAATTCTGATAATCCCTTACTGCTGTCCTCTTGCTGTTATGATATTACTGTTGTTACTAACAATCTTCATTGTATCATATTTTTATCACTTGTAAAATTAGAAAACAATTGTAATGAAAACTAAATATCTGATCTGTAATCACACCTCCACCTGTTTCCAGTTGTTTCATCTGGCACAACCCACTGAACCACTTTGGCCCTCAGTTTTCACACCTGTGTACTAAGGGTGTATCACTGCTCCATGTACCAAATAAGTTTTGATAGCTTCATAGCAAAGCAACAGGACTTCCAATTGAAAATAATTTTTAGACTACAGCTTATACTATGAAGGCCTTCCCAATAAAAGTTTCTTGAAGATGCATTAAAAGAGAAAATTTCAAAATGACATAATCAAGATAAAAGGGAATATAATTGCTAAAAGAAAGAGAAAAAAAGTATGGAATAGATTTTTGGACTGAGAAAATCATTACCAGACTTTAGTTTGACCTTACTTTCAACAACAGAAAAATTAGAGTAAAGCTTCATACTTGGTATTGAGTCAGCACTCTGATTCAAAGATGCAGGACTCTACCAAACTGAAAAAAAAATATCATCATTGTGTACCTCTTTGGATATTAATCTGTATGGTGTAATGCTGTTACTACCTCTCTCCTGCATCATGTTTTAATCCTAGACAAAAATTACAATTCCCAGGAAACCATGGGCTGAAGGAAATAGCAGATTTACAGAGGTGCAGTAGATTCAGGGAGTCATGATTTCGTAAGTCAAGTGCTGTGGGCAGATGGCTAACACTTTCATAGCAATGCTTATTTAGAATTATAGCTTAAGCATGCTTATCTAATTATAATGGGATCCACTGATTGGCTGGTTAAGAATTTTATTTGTTTTATTTTAAATTTTTAAAAATTTACTTATTTTTAAAATAAAAATTGTGTATAATTAAGAGGTACAACACAATGGTTTGATATACATATACATAGTGAAATGATTACTATAGTCAAGTTAATTTTCTCCTCACGTATTTACCTTTTTTTGTGTGTGTGATGAGAGCACCTGAAATCTACTCTCATGGCAAATGTCCAGTATTCATAGTCATAAACAAATTTAAATATTTTGTTCTGATTAACTATAATAAAATATATACTTGAATATATGTTTAATGAAATCAGTAACATTCCTCTGTTTAAAAGAAGACACATAGTTTTTTACATTAAAGCCCTTCTACTTATTTATCATAAAGTCAGTGACTACTGATTTAATCTTTTCAAAATAACAATAAAATATGTGAAACGTCTTTCTACATATACATTTCTACAAACATGTCCAGTTTTTCTATATACCTAATTTTGGCCTCTACATATTCAATTTTTTTACTCTGAATTTGTGTCTTTTTTTTTTTTAATTTTATTTATTTTTTGGCTGCCTTGGGTCTTTGTTGCTGGGTGGGCTTTCTCTAGTTGCGGTGAGCGGGGGTACTCTTCCTTGCTGTGTGCGGGCTTCTCGTTGCGGTGGCTTCTCTTTATGTGGAGCACGGGCTCTAGGAGCGTGGACTTCAATAGTTGAGCACATGGGCTCAGTAGTTGTGGCTCGTGAGCTCTAGAGCACAGGCTCAGTAGTTGTGGTGCATGGGCTTAGTTGCTCCATGGCATGTGGGATCTTCCCAGACCAGGGATCAAACCCATGTCCCCTGCATTGACAGGCAGATCCTTAACCATGGTGCCACTAGGGAAGTCCCTGATTGTGTCTTCTTGATGATAATCAATACACCAAGTTTTTCTTGGAAAAGTGATTTTATACTAATACTGAACTGTAAACAATGTTTTTGTTGGAGAGGAGTTCTCATGATTCTTTAGGATCCAGACTTTTAAGTTTGTCTTTCCCAAAACACAAGGCAAACCTTTGCCTAAGTCATTTCTTTATTCCAAACTTTTTTCAATTAGGCTACATCAGGGCTTATAAACATATCCTTTATGATCCTCAAAATAGGTTTAGGGAGCCATATTACTAGAAGCCTTTTCAGTTAAAATATTCTTTAAGTGTTTCTATTCATAATGTTTTTTTTTTTTTTTTAAAAAAAAAAAAGCTTTGACTAAATCAGAATCCATTCATGTTAATTTTTATGGTCATTAGTATGTTGGTGATGAATAATATCTATTTTATAACATTTTAGAATTTCTTAGCTGGCCAGTCAAAAAAGCAACAATTTTTGAATTTTTGTTGTATTGTCCCAGGCAGCTTGTGTGTTTCTTTCATTAATTTTTTTCTTATCTTGTTATGCATACTCTACTTTCTGTATCACTTAAGTAGGTAGAAATAATATGATTCAGAGCTATTTCATCTATATCATAGAATTACTCTGCATTCACAATTTCTTTTTTGGTAAAATACTTTAATCATATCATAAATTTTGAGTAATAGGGTGACCAGTGGGTAATTTTGCCAAAACATGCTCAGTACCTAAGATCATGGGTTTTTTTTCTCCTAAAGTCAAACCATCTGTTATTTGCTGTAAAACTTCCTGTGTTTCAAATCTTTTCATTTAGGGAAGAGTCCTTTTTACTTATGGATCCACAGACTAGAAAATCCTAAAAAAGAAAAATAGGTCAGAGAAAAGGAAAAGCAGTGCTATATAAGCTCAATAAAAGGATAAAATAAGTGAAAGGAAACAAACAATTTTTTTTAAAAAACAGTCATAGAGGCAGTCAATATAAAACCTAAAGCTGTCAAAAAATTGAAACATGAATATGAAAGATGCACTTCATCATTTTAGTGAAATAATCCTGAAAAAGAATGTGGAAAAAAGATTAGCTATGTGAGGAACAGAGAAAAGATATGCTATATATATATATAACTTTTTTTCAAAAGTGGAGATCAACACAAATGAAAGTGATAGGATAATCTATAATGTAATGGGTGGAAATGCTCTATATAAAGAATAAATACTGTATATGAAAATTGAAAAATTAAAACTATACACTAGTAAAAATCTGAAGTGCCAATATTGAATACATATGGACAAAAATGTTGTATTGCAAAGGACCAAGCAAATATTTCGTGCTACCCATGAAGGCAGGGGAAAAATATCTGTCTTTAAACTTCTCCATTATTAGTTGTTTGTAAAATAAGATTAATGAGAGGGATCATAACTGACTAGCTAAGAAAAGTTGTCTCAATTTCAAAATATTATGATAGAAAATCAGCCACTAAGTCTATGAATCCATTCAAATAAATATAGACACTTAGTATATCATGAAGATGACTTTTAAATCACTGAGGAAAGGTGCTATAATAACTGATTTACCAAAATGAATTCTATTATAGAAGAAAATACAATTAAAAATTTTACACATTTGGCTTGTGGAAAGATTTGAAGTTACAAATAGATCTACAAGAAACCATAAAAGAAAAACTGTAATATGTAAAATGCAGTAGAACTTAACTATAAGCAAAATAAAAATATTAAAAGCTAAATGTAAAAATGTACTACATATGACCAGCAGTACATATAAAATGTACATATAAAAAATCATATAAATCAATATGTAAAAGACAAATACTCTAATAAAGACCAAAAGATATGAATAGTCAATATATGCATATGTTTAGTCAAAATATGTGAATATATTTAAGTACATTACCAAATAAATAGAATAAGAAACAACAGTTACCACTTTCTGCCTGTTAAACAACAAAACTGAACATAGGTTTTAAAGATCTTATTGACTTTATTCATGAATCGGGCAGCACCCAATCCAGCAGATAGAAAGAAGCTCTGAGGAGATGTACAATATGAGATGTGTAAACAGAGGGGAGCAGGAACAAGGAAGTTATAATAGTCTAAAAAGCAGATTGGTTATTCCAAGGTTACTTCTCTTTAGGGAATGGCAGGGTCTATGAGGCAAATTACCTAACTAATGCTGATCAGGTGATTCTTAGTTTAAGATTCCATTTCTGAGAGAGCCGAAACTGTAATTAAGTCTTGTTTTGGTGATGTGGGGCTTAGCATAAGCAACTTCATTTTGGGCCTGTTGTCTTGTTTTTAACGTGTCTATATTGAGAGTTCCTAGAGGCTTTTGGTCTCAATTAAAAAATTTTTTTTGATTTGCAATATTATATTAGTTTCAGGTGTATATAACATAGTGATTCAATATTTTTAGATTATACTCCAATTAAAGTTATTACAAAATAATGGCTATATTTCTCTGTGGTATACAATATATGTTCTTGTTGCTTATTTGTTTTATACATAGTATCAATAGTTTGTATCTCTTAATCTTATACCCCTGTTTTGTTCCTCCCTCCTACCCTCTCCCCACTGGTAACCACTAGTTTGTTCTCTTCATCTGTGAATCTGTTTCCTTTTTGTTACATACATTTTTTTGTTTTATTTTTTAGGTTCCACATATAAGTGATAACATACAGTATTTGTCTTTCTCTGACTTATTCCACTAAGCATAGTACCCTCTAAGACCATTGACATTGTTGCAAATGGCAGAATTTCATTCTTTTTTATGGCTAATATTCCATTGTGTGTGTATGTGTGTGTGTGTTTATATGTATGTGTGTGTGTGTGTGTGTGTGTGTGTGTATATATATATATATATATATATATATATATAAGCCACATTTTCATTATTCATTTATCTATTGATGGACACTTAGGTTGCTTGCATACCTTGGCTATTGCAAATAATGCTTTTATGAACATTGGGGTGCATACATCTTTTTGAATGAATGTTTTCACTGTCTTTAGATATATACCCATTAGTGGAAGTGGTGGATCATATGTTTTTGGGGTTTTGTGGCAGTTAGGACTCTTACAACCTCTTTGGATCTTTGAATGAAGAATATACAGATGATTGGTAACATGTCATTAGACTTACAAATACACTTTGGCCTGATGGATCTACTTCTAGGAATTTAAGCAAACATTTTTAACAGTAATACAAAGTTATAGGTTAAGAATACTTACTGCAGCATTATTAGAAATAGCAAAACAAAACAAGCCAAAAAACAACCCACAATGTTGTCCTGGTTAATATGTAATAACCTTAAAGTGAAACAGCAATCAACTATTTTAAATGTTAATTTGAAGATAGATGGATAGATAGAGAAAATTGTCACAATGCAACTTTCAATTTAACATGAAAATTTGCAAATCTCCATATAGTTGAACTTAATTTTTGTACGCTCTCTAATATACTTATCTAGATACATAGTAAAAAAAACTTATAAAGCAAAATATAAACAATAGCATGCTCAATACTATTTTACTTTTAATTTTTACTTTTATATTTTTTCACATTGCTTCCTATTTTTCTATGATGAACATGTATTGTCTGTACAAAATCGTACAAAAAATTGTTTCAAAAAATTGAAAGCATTTTCCAAATGGTAAATTACAAGACAAATGTGAAAGATTGTAATATTCACATGAGAAGGGTTTTTCCCAAATTTAGGATGTAAATCTAGAATTGAGCAGCAATAAACTGTGACATTTTCAAAAGCTCAGAAATATGAGCTGGCCCCCAATAAAGGACACCATCTGGCTACAGCTTTGTTAGAGGTTTTCTTTTCGATTACATTTTCTGTCATTTTTGCATAAAAATGCTTCTCTCGGTGCATTTCACGCACATGTTTGGAAGGTTCTATGCTGGGTTGCATTCAGCCCATTTAGCTGTATTGTGCAGACATTTAGCTCTAAGCTTTAGGCATTTAGGCAGGTGTGTTTTCAACTTAAATACTAACAGGGAAGAGGTAATATGGAGTAGGAGGTCAGGGACTACACAGGCAGCATGATTATCACGACCTAAGACCTGGAACACATCCCTGGAAACAGACAGAGAATGCTGTTGGACTTTAGGAAATGTCTTTTTTACTGTCTTTCTTTGGCTAGCTGATTGCTTGCGTGAATGTGCAATCAGATATTTCAGTTCCTTTTCTGAAAAATCTAGTTTGGCTTTTGTAAGATGGATTTAAGTTGTAATATTTTTGCCACATGGGTCTGAATTCATTGCCAGGCTAACAATACATAAATGTGTTTCTTTACCTTTCAGCGTTTGACGTGTTGCACTACTCATTAAGAGAACTGATACAATGCAGAAGTTGTTCATAAAGGTAGGAGAAAATAATTCCTGCTGAAATTCTAGCAAGACTGTCACTCATTTTGAGTCAGGAAAGCACTTATTTTACAGCATCTAAGTATATGATGAATATATACAGGACTTTTCCACAGCAAAGTGCCTTATGTGGAAGTTGTTATTTTGAAGCTATGAAACTTTCCTCCTTTTTTTGGGTTGAGCAAATATGACATGCTCCATGAGTTTCACTCTGGGATTGTTCATGGCTTTTCTAAGTGACCATTATGTGGTTTCTAATGCTTTTCTATAATATAATCAGGAATCCTCTTTACTTCCCTTTCTCACATAGTCTTGTCATAAGTGCAACAATCCATTGATCAAAAATTGCAGAAATAACTTCTTACTTTAGTATCCAATTAAGCTTTTATGTAGGTTTCCATAATTACAACAGCTAAGGCCAAATATTTGCTGACAGGCACTATTGATAATTAACTAGAATTGACTAGGTTCACAGGGCATTTAAAAATGTCAGTAATCTGTTGGCAGATTAGGGGGGATGAGAAAAAATTGATTTGTAAGAGAAAAGTAAGGGGTGGATTAAGGGTAGTCTGGCAGAAAATTAAAGAATTACATTCTGTAAAGGAATTTTAAGGCAACACATTTTGCTCAGATTCATCATTGTCAAAGAGGTTCTGTCAACTACCTTCAAGTGGAGTCTGGCATTTGGGTAGGAATGTATTATATCTTATATTTGGTGTTGTAGCCTTTGCCAACCCATTACTGGCATCAAATGGCAGGACGTCTATTTTACATTGTCTAAGAAGACATTTATTAGAGATAACAATATTTTAACATATTTTCAGGGTGTATTTGGAAGAGAAACGTAAATAATCTTAATAAAATACTACCTGTAAATCTGCCTTGGAATCAATCACACCCTATGTGTAGGCACTGACAGAGAAAAACTTAAATTGCAGTCAGTGTCAACCTTCCGGCCTATTTTGTTTCACCTAGATGCAAACTCACGACACTCTAGGAGGCCTGCCAAGTTCTATGACACCCATTGGACATAAACTGTGACTTCTACAGTTAGTCACCCTTCAAGTTTCAAATTCTATTTTCATTATCTTTGTTACTGAATAGTTGTTGGCAGGAAGTAGAAATAAAAAAATGATAGAAAAATATACTGCCTTTGCCACCCCTGCAATGTTTTCTTTTCTTTTTCCTGTAAGCCCAGTAAACTGCCATGCCAATGTTTCCCTCTTCCTCTGCTCAATAAAGTACAGCTAAAAGTATCTACCTCAAAAACTGTCTCTCCCTCATTATCTCTCTTTCCATTTGTTTAACATAATTTATTCATTTCACACCTCCCAAAAACTGTTGTATTTTGCAACTGCAATTTTATATTCTGTATTTCAAAATGTAGGACTTTATTTGAAGAATAAGTACAATAGCCAGCTTTTTCTTTTGAAACACAGCATGAGAAATTTACTACATGCTATCTTGTATTAACATGGAAGACAAACATTTTCACTACAGTGTTGGAAAGATTAGATATGCATACCCTGAAATGATGTTGTTCTATTTACAATTTAAATTATTTATCTATACAGAGAAGATGGGGACAGGGGCGGGGGCGAGGGTGGAAGAAGGAATTGTCAAATTTAATACATATCTAATTTTTTTTTCTTGGTGAATACAGAACAAGTTGGCATTCTCCTCATAATTATACTTTCTATATTCAACAGTAAGTCACCTTGCAGTCCATTATTCTCTAGTTTAAATAATTCCAGTTCAATTAGGTTTCCCTTTAAAGCCTATTGTTTAACTATTTAATGGCCTTCCTTTTTTCCTCTTTAAATTTATATTTTTCTCTGTGACTTTAAAGTATAGGCATTATGGTATATACTATTAGGCATATGGAAGTTTTGTAAAACATTTATAATTATGGTTTGTAGTTTATTTATGCACTTTTATTGTGAATCTAAAAATGACAAGGTAGGCCATGGATAAGACCATGACTATTTAATTTCACTTTTTCATTTTTGAATTTCCACTAGAAATACCTAGAGGTATATAATTGAATGTAAGTCTACTAAGAAGGTCATTTCACATCCTTCACAGTGGAAGACATAGCTGAACAATTACCTTGGAATTATTCACTGAATTAATCAAATGCTCTCAATGTTTAAGTAGACTTCTGAGATCTCTTCGAGATACTGTAGTATTCTTTATTTTACTGATTACTGCTGGATCACTTAATAAGTATCATTGCTTCTATTCACTAAATGCCTTATGGAATATGTTAATACAGGTTCCAAAATTGAGAGATGTAATCCAAGAGAGCAGTTTATGCATTGGGAGAATCTGGTGCCACTATATCAAACCATTCACAAATTCAGCTTTTTTTTTTTTTTAAAGCCTATGTCACACGGTTTTGACATTGCAAAAAAAGCCTGTATTGCATGTTTTGACATGAGCTTTATGTATATTTTCATGATAGATATTAGGCTCAATTAAGATACATACACTTTTTACATTCAGATGAAAAAGTAGCAGAGGCCAAACTTTGTGTTTCAAATCAAGAACAAGGCATTCTGAAATAAAATTATGTATAAATTATACCACAAGAAGAGAATAACCACTGGCTTAAATGCTCAGAGGAAAGTAGATCTGAAAAATAACTCTTTTTTTTTGGCAAAATAAGCAGTATCCCAATCTCAGTAAGAAGGGAAATCCAAATGTGTCTAATTATACTTTGTGTAAACCGAGATGGACAGACTAGCTTCACCTGGATTCTGAAATGTGATCAATAAAATACTTTCATGAAAGGCTTGGTCAAGCACTAGTGAAGAAGCCCTGTTGCAGAATTTGAGTTTTAAAGAACAAATACATGAATGAGTACATGAATGAAAGTATTTTAATCTGGCGAGATTGGAATTTAAGAGATTGTCTTTTTAATGAAAGAACCAAATTACATTGAAAATTCCTCAGTAAACCATCTTTGTTGGCAGGGTAAAAACCCTTATAGTTTATCCTTATGAAATAGTTTTGAATGTGATGCCTGGGTTTAGGGATGAAAAGTATTTGAGTGAAAGGTGAAGGGGAAAGGAGTAGACCCCAAGAGTTTTACTTCTCCTAAATGGGAGGAAAATATTTGTGATTGTTCTGCAAATAGGCGCAAGAGTTGCATTTCCTTATGTCATAATGCTAATCTGAGAAATATAAAACACCTTATTCAGTTTCCTGGCCTACATATTTTATAACTTTTATATTGATGAGCATTAAACTCTTTCCAGGAGTAATCACGGATATATTTTATTTAGTCTCAATACTTTCTGGTTGCCCCAGAATGATAGAAACTGTAACAGGCCATTTACTAATGATAAATTTCAGGTACTTAGCTTTAATTTGACATATTTACTTAGATTCTTTTACTGGCTTTGTTGACAGAAGAGCTCAAAGAATGACATGTCTTACTCAGTAATGACCAAGATGCTGATGAGACTACTAGAAAATAAAATCTGAAAGTCAAATATATTTGGGCAGTGTAGTGAGTGTTTGAGGGACTGCAGTTATGGGATATTACATGGACAACTTTTCTCTAGAAATATTCACTTTGAAATGCATTGTTTTCATGTTTAATCTTTCAACTTGTACATCATGAGTTTCTGTTGGTAGAACATAGTATGGAATTTTAAATTTCAAAAATGATACACATTATGTCATAATGTGTTATGTAAATGATCCTATAAACCTATAAATTTATTTAAAATATACTTCTGAAAAGCTATAACAATAGTATGTGTAAAGAATTTGCTTTATTAATAAAATTAATGGGTAGAGCCATAAACTTTAATAAATAGGGAATGGGAAGTATTTAGTAACAATTTAGGTGTTTGGCATCCTGAATTACCTGAATTTTCACAGGTAGTCTTCATTTTATAAATGAAGTCTTAACTGCCTTTAGTTCATCAAGGCACTAGTACATAAATATGAACTTTGAAAGAAGAATTTTGGAAAGTTATGTTAGAAATACTTTTTAATTTATTATGCTTAAAATTAGATAATAAAAAGTGATACTGTATAGTTTATATACATTTTTATTGGTTTTTATGGAAAAGATCAAGGTCCACCCAGCTCTATAGATAAATGAATGCTACATTTAAATACAAGCATAAGGCTCTTTGGAGAAATGACTAATCTAGGACTGGGGCAGGAAATATACAATGAGCTTAGAGGATTTTATAGTGTCAAAAGGTAAGAAAGTGATAAAAACAAAAATTCAGCAATTATGTGGTTATAATAAATGGATACTCAGACCAACCAAAAAGCAATTCCAATGGCCAGAGCTGGAACAATGAGAGCAATGAATAAATAAAATAAGATTATAATCCAAAATATAAAATAAATATCCATGAGTTCATATTGATACAAATAAATGACTGAACAAGTTAAGTAAATAAATGTCATATCTCCCTTGTAGAAGAATTCAAAATAATTTATGTAGTTACTTCACCTCAAGAAGATGGAACATAACTCCTCATTTCTTTTTTTTTTTTTTAAATTTATTTATTTATTTATATTTTTGGCTGTGTTGGGTCTTTGCTTCTGTGCGAGGGCTTTCTCTAGTTGTGGCAAGCGGGGGCCACTCTTCATCGCGGTGCGCGGGCCTCTCACTATTGCGGCCTCTCTTGTTGCGGAGCACAGGCTCCAGACACGCAGGCTCAGTAGTTGTGGCTCCCGGGCCTACTTGCTCCGCAGCATGTGGGATCTTCCCAGACCAGGGCTCGAACCCGTGTCCCCTGCATTGGCAAGCAGATTCTCAACCACTGCACCACCAGGGAAGCCCACTCCTCATTTCTTAAGTGTTGGCTGCACAAAGTGAATTCCTTCCAAAGAGTTCAGTATGGAAAGGGAGAAGAAAAAAAAAAAAAAAGGAATAACTTTACAGTGGAGAAATCTGACAAACCCTGCATCAGCCAAGTGATTAAGGTCAATACTAGCAAGGATAAGTCATGTTGATAGTGTGTACCCTTGATATGGGAGAAAAATGATACTTTACTTCTGTGGTCTTTCTCACAAAAACCCATAAATAACCCCAGGTGAATCGTGTAAAATATCAGAAAAATACCTATTGAGGGAGTTTTTTTTTTTTTTTTTTTTTTTTTTACAAAATACCTGACTGGTAATCCTCAAAACTATCAAGGTCATCAAAAATAAAGTAAAATCAGAGAAACTGTCACAGTCAAGAAGGCATGATGACTAAATGTAATGTGGTATTTTGGATGAGATCCTGGGGGAAGAAAAGGGTATGATATTTATCTACCTGGTGCATTTTGAGTATGATTGCATGATAGATATTAGGCTCAATTAAGATACAGTACTCTATATTTGGGTAACAAAGTAGCAAGGAGCAAAAATTAACCAAAAGCAGACAAAGATATTACAAGCTAAGAATGCTATTGATATAACAGATTTCCATCATAAACAGAGATGCAATAATCCTTATTAAAATACTGGCATGTCAAATCCAAAAATGTACAAAAAAAGATAATGCATCATGACCAAGTAAAGCTTATCCCCAAAATGTAATGTTGGTTTAACATTCAAAATTTTAATTAATGTAATTCACCTCATCAACAGATTAAAATAGAAAATGACATGATCATTTCAATAGATGTAGAAAAGGCACTGGACAGATTTTAAAAAGCACTCATAATAAAATCTCTTGGTAAAAAATGAATAACAGGGCATTTTCTCAACCTGACACATTTCATCTAATAAAAATCTGCAGCCAGCATCATACTAAACACTGAAAGCTGAATGCTTTTCCTCTAAGATCAGAACCTAGGCAATCATATTGATCTTACTAGTCATAGCCAACATTTTACTGTAAGTTCCAGCCAGGGCAATAAGGTAATGCAAGAAAAATAAATAGTAAAAAACAGATTAGTGATAACATGCTAATCTATATAGACTATGTGAAAGAATCTATTTAAAACTACTCAGACTAGTAAGTAAGTTTAGTAACATTGTGTAATACTTGTTCAATATACAAAAATTTATTGTAATATTATATACTGTGTATAAATAGTTGGAAATTGAAATTAAGTATCATTTATAAAAGTATCAATAAGCAAGAGATATTTAGGGATAAGTATAAACAAATATGCAATACCAGTACAGTAAAAACTATAAAAAGTTGCTTATAAAAATTAAAGAAAATTTAAATAGAGGGAGAAATATTCCATGTTTATGGATTGGAACACTCAATATTGATCCAAACTGATGTACAGATTTAATGCATTTCTAATAAATATTTCAGCTGACTGTTTTGTAGCCAAACATCAATGAAACAGAATAAAGTTGATAAAAAAAGCCAACATAAAAATGGTAATTGATTTTGAATAGTGCCATGGAGGTATCATAGGGAAAAGATAGTCTTTCCAACAAATGATGCTATAATATTTGGAACTCTGTTTACTGATAAAGACAGTTTTTCAACTTTCATCTCATACCATACACAAAAGTCACCTTGCAACTAATCAGAGATATAAATATAAGAGCTAAAACTACAAATATTTTTTAAAAAGGAGAAAATCATTGTGATTTTATTTTAAAAAAATATTTTTATACAGAGCACAGAAACTTAAACCATAAAAGAAAATAGATTAATTGCAATTAATCAAAAAAATTTTAAAAACTGCTCTTCTAAAGTCATCATTAGAAAAATGAAAATGTAATATACAGGTTGGAAGAATGTATTTAAAAGCCTTTGCACAGCAAAGGAAACCATAAACAAGACGAAAAGACAACCCTCAGAATGGGAGAAAATATTTGCAAACTGACAAGCAACTGACAAAGGCTTAATCTCCAAAATTTACAAGCATCTCATGCAGCTCAATATCAAAAAAACAAACAACCCAATCCAAAAATGGGCAGAAGACCTAAATAGACATTTCTCCAAAGAAGATATACAGATTGCCAACAAACACAAGAAAGGATGCTCAACATCACTAATCATTAGAGAAATGCAAATCAAAACTACAATGAGATATTATCTCACACCAGTCAGAATGGCCATCATCAAAAAATCTAGAAACAGTAAATGCTGGAGAGGGTGTGGAGAAAAGGGAAGCCTCTTGCACTGTTGGTGGGAATGTAAATTGATACAGCCACTATGGAGAACAGTATGGAGGTTCCTTCAAAAACTAAAAATAGAACTACCATACAACCCAGCAGTCCCACTACTGGGCATATACCCTGAGAAAACCATAATTCAAAAGGAGTCATTTACTACAATGTTCACTGCAGCTCTATTTACAATAGCCAGGACATGGAAGCAACCTGAGTGTCCATCATTGGATGAATGGATAAAGAAGATGTGGCACATATATACAATGGAATATTACTCAGCCATAAAAAGAAATGAAATGGAGGTATTTGTAGTGAGGTGGATGGAGTTAGAGTCTGTCATACAGAGTGAAGTAAGTCAGAAAGAGAAAAACAAATACCGTATGCTAACACATATGTATGGAATTAAAAAAAAAAAAAGTCATGAAGAACCTAGTGGCAAGACGGGAATAAAGACACAGACCTACTAGAGAATGGACTTGAAGATATGGAGAGGGGGAGGGGTGAGATGTGACAGGGTGAGGGAGTGTCATGGACATATATACACTACCAAATGTAAAATAGATAGCTAGTGGGAAGCAGCCGCATAGCACAGGGAGATCAGCTCGGTGCTTTGTGACCACCTAGAGGGGTGGGATAGGGAGGGTGGGAGGGAGAGAGACACAGGAGGGAAGAGATATGGGGACATATGTATATGTATAACTGATTCACTTTGTTATAAAGCAGAAACTGACACACCATTGTAAAGCAATTATACTCCAATAAAGATGTTAAAAAAGAAAAAAAAAAAAAGAACTACCATATGATCCAGCAATTCCACTTCTGGGTATTTATCTGAAGGAAAAATAATAATAATAATAATAATAATAATAATGTATTTGCGTCACACTGACAAATAAAAATATGCTTAGCTCCATTGTTTACTGAGGATGTAAATTAAACCACAATGAAATACTGTACATAATCACTAGACTAGCCACAGTTTAAAGGATGGCTATGAACAGGTATTATTGAGCTGGTAGAGCAAGTGGAAATCTCATTATATATTTCTGGTGGAAATGTGGAAATGGTGTAACCACTTCGGAAAATAAATCAGCAGTTTCCTATAAAATTAACCATGTACTCATTATATGATATGGTTATTACATTCTTGCTTATTTATCCAAGGAAAAGGAAAACATATCCACACAAAGACTAGTACATAATTTTGTATAGCAGATTGATCCATAATATAAAAATCTGAAAACAGCTGAAATATTTGTCAACTGGGAAATTAAAAAAATATTTACCATGTAATAGATTATTACTCAATAATCAGAAGGAATAAATTATTGATACATGTAGCAACATAGATGAATCTCAAAAACTTCATGCTAAGTAAGAGAAGCCATTCAGCATAGATTCTATGCTGCATTATTCCATTTACATGAAATTCTAAAATAGCAAGACTGTCATTACAGAAAGCGGATCAGTTTTTGCCGGGGTCCAGAGTTAAGGGGAAGGGATTCCTGCAGATAGACACAGAAATTTGGGGGTGTGTTAGAGCATTTAAGAAACCATTTATATTTGTTAAGAGTCATTAAAATGATATATTGAATCATTGGTTTTTATTATATGTAAATTATACCTCAATAAAGCTGACTAAAAATATAATTCATGTATCTGCATGCAAAAAAAAAAAAAAAAAACAACAACAGATGGATCTAGATACAGTGCTTACACCCTTAACAGAAATTAACTCAAAATGGATCACAGTCCTAGATATAAAATGCAAAACTATAAAACTCCTAGAAAATAACATATAGAAGACAATCTAGATGACCTGGGGTTTGACTATGACTTTTTAGATATGACATTGAAGGCATGATCTATGAAAGAAATAAGTGAGTATCTGGAATTCACTAAAATTAAAAACTTCTTCTCTGTGAAAGATGCTGTCAAGGGAATGAGAAGACAAGCCACAAACTAGGAGAAAATATTTGTAAAACACATATCTGACAAAGGACTGTTGTTCAAAATATACAAAGAACTCTTAAAGTTGAACAATAGGCAGATGAACAACCCAATTAAAAAACAGGCCAAAGACCTTAATAGACACCTTACTAAAGAAGATATATAGATGACAAATAAGCATATGAAAATATGCTGAACTCATATGTTAAAACAACAATGTGATGCCATTGCACATCTATTGGAATGGCAAAAATCCAAAACACTGACAATACCAAATGCTGGAAAGGATGTGAAGCAACAGGAACTCTCATTCATTGCTGGTAGGAATGCAAGATGGTACAACCACTTTGGAGAACAGTTTAACTCTTTCTTATAAAACTAAAAATACTCTTGCCACATGATCCAGCAATCATACTCCTTGATATTTTCCCCAATTAGCTGAAATCTTATGTCCAAACAGAAACCTGCACATGGATGTTTATATCAGCTTTGTTCATAATTGCCTAAATTCTGAAGCAACCAAGATTCATAATTGTCAACACTTGGAAGTAACTTCATTGGTGAATGGATAAATACTGGTAAATCTGGACAATAGAATATTATTCAATACTGAGAAGAAATAAGCTAACAAGCCATGAAAAGACATGGAGGAAACTTAAATGCATATTTACTAAGTAAAAGAAGCCAATCTGAAAAAACTACGTACTGTGTGATTCCAACTGTATGGCATTCTGGGATAGGTGAAACTATGGAGACAGTAAAAAGGTTACTGGTTGTTAGCAGTTTGGAGTGATGGAGGGATGAATAGGTAGAGCACAGAGAATTTGGGGGTCAGTGCAATTATTCTCTATGATACTACAATGGTGGATACATGTCATTATACATTTTTCAAATCCATGATTGTAGAAAACCAGGAGTGAACCGTAATGTAAACTGTGGACATTGGGTGATAATAATGTGTCAGTGTAGATACATCATTTGTAACAAATGTGCCACTCTAGTGCAGGATGTTGATGTGTGGAGGTTGTGTGTGTCAGGAGACAGAGGATATGTGAGAATTCTCTGTACTTTCTGCTCAGTTTTGCTGTGACCTAAAACTTCTGTAAAAAAAAAAAAAAAAAGTCTGTTAGAGAATAACAGATATATAATTGACTGTTTAAAAAAATGAATAAAGTAATTTGGACTTATAATATATATGGAAGCTAAATATATGTCAACACTATCAAAAAGGATGCAATAGCACAGGGAGATCAGCTCGGTGCTTTGTGACCACCTAGAGGGGTGGGATAGGGAGGGTGGGAGGGAGGGAGATGCAAGAAGGAAGAGATATGGGAACATATGTATATATATAACTGATTCACTTTGTTATAAAACAGAAACTAACACACCATTGTAAAGCAATTATACTCCAATAAAGATGTTAAAAAAAAAAAAAAGAAAAAAAAAAAAGGATGCAAGAGGAGAAATGGAAATTTATTCTTGAAAGGGTCTCATAGTCTCTGTGAATTAACATATTATTTTAAAGTAGACTGTGATGGTTAAAGAGGCAAATTGTAAACCCTAGAGCAACCATTTAAAAAATAAAAGATGTATAGCTAACAAGCCAATAGTAGAGAAAAATGGAATCTTAAGGTAGATAACCTACAAAAAAGTTGTAAAATAAGAGAAAAGAACAAAAAGAACAGCAGAAAACAGATGGGACAAATAGAAAACAATTGGCAAGACAGTAGACAATGCAAACATATTTATAAAAACATTAAACATTAATGGCTATGAAAAATGTCTTAGACAGACATAAAAACACTAACTGTAAAAGAAAAAAAATGATAAATCAGATTTCATAAAAATGAAAAACTTCTTCAAAAGCTAACTTCAGCTACAATCTGTCAGAAAATATTTGCAATACATTTTTTGGACAAAGGAACATATAAAGAACTCTTAGAAATCAACCTTTGCTAATTGGTATTGCTGTTATAACAAACGACACCCATATTTCAATGGATTAATACATTTAAAGTTACTTTTTAGCTCATTTCACATATCAGATACATGGTATATTAGAGTTCTCCAGTGAAACAGAACCAATATGAAGATTTATTATAAGGAATTGGCTTGTGTGATCATGGAGGGTGACATACAAGATCTACAGTCAGCAAGCTGGAAACTCAGGAGAGCTGAAGGCCTGCAGGCTCAAGGCAAGCAAGAGCTGATGTTTCAGTTCAAGTCCAAATGCAGTCAGGCAGGAGGAAATTCGTTTTTACTTGGGGGACGTGGAGTCTCTTCGTTCTATTCAGATCTTCAGCAGATTGTATGGGGCCATACACGTTAGGAAGGGCAATGCACTTTAGTCAGCCTACTGATACAAATGTTAGTCTTGTCTCCAAACACCATCACACTCACACCTAGAATAATGTTTCACCAAATATCTCAGCACTCCATGGCTTATTAAACCAATGTAAATCAGTGGGAAAGTATACTTAAACCACAGGAATATACCATAAGTCGCATGAAAATGAATGCTGAGAAATAATCTTCTTATGGGGGGCAGGGAAACTGGGGACTATAATCCATTCCATCAAGTTATCCTCAAGGATTCAGTGAGATCAAGCTGTTGTATAATTTTCAAATCTAAAATAGAGAAATACTTCAGCATTAAGCGATCTTTATTAACTTTGTGACTTTGACAAAGAGCTGAAATAATAAATGACACAATAAGTTGACCAAAAAATAATTTATTGGCAAAAAATCATAGCATCATTTAGAGCATGAAATAAAATCATAAGAGGTACAAAAATATGGTTCTTGATTTATTTTTACTGCCATTTTATATGATTAATATATTAATAAATACTGTACTACTTAGTTTTCTTATCTCAACTGGCACAGGGAAATTTTCTGTGAAACTGACTCTTTTGCCTCATTCTGGTGAAAAGATAGAGACTTTATTAACTGTAGTACCACAGCCAGTTAATAATGGAAACAAAGTGTCACCACATCTGGTTTATCTGGGTTAAGTCTACCTTTCTAGCTTTATAAACCTAGAATATATACAGACTGGAATCTGTTGGAAAATTTTATATGTGGTCTTCTTCTAAGACATGACTAAATTAGCTTCAAATTTTAACATTCCACTTCCATTTTAACATTCCACTTCCATAGTCAGAAAATAATATGTGACAGAGACAGCTCATTATTTTCCTCTGCTACTTCCTCCTTTTTCCCTTTAGAGCAACAGAATTCTTCAAACACTCAGATATACACATACACACAAATACACATATACACACAGGCAGTTTTAGAGTTCCGTATCTTGACATTTAATTTTCCAGCTTCCTTTGCAGCTAGGTATGGCCCTTTGACTATGGAATGCTAGTAGAAGTGATATGTACTATTGTCAGGCCAATGAATGCTGGTCTTCCTTCAGTTCCCTCTTTTGGCCTTCTCATTGTGCAGAAAATGACAAAGATTGGATCAGTCAGTGACATTAGGCCTAGAGAGAAAAACAGAAAGGCACCTAATAAGGATGACAGGGGCTTTATGCTAACCCGAGTCCCTGGGTGTTCTTGTGGAGCAGACTTGCCTACCTGCCCTGGAATCCTCACTTCCTCTGGTTATTTTGTGTGATTGAAAAAAAAAACCCAAAAACCTGTCTTGGTTAAGCTGCCATGTTTTGGGGTCTCTTTTATAGTAGCTTAGTTTATACATAACTAATTCATAGACAGATGTGGGATCTGATAATATACATGAGACTTAAAATTGGTTAATTGGATAGAATCTACCAAATGGTCAAGAGCTGGTAGCAGTGGATCTTGGCAACTGACTCCTATTTGACCTTTCCTAGCAGTTTCATTGGGTCTATATGCTTTTTTGATGATCTCATGGCAGTTTAACCCAGGTCAAAAGAATCATACACAGATTTAATCAAATTTTCTCAAAATGAAATAATTTCCCAAGTCAAAGATTACATTTCTTTAATTATAAAATGGAAACTTGAATTAATTTCTTCAACTTTTAGCCAAATCCTTGGTGGTTCAGATTGATCACTTTTGCCTCTAAAAAAGGCTCTTGACCTCAGATCTAATTTTCTCGACTTTCTCATTATTGGGCATGTGGTTTATGAGTTGTTGTTCATAATACAGGACTCATAAAAGTGGCAAACAAATGGGGATTCCTTAAAATAAGAAACATGCACTAGTTTGACAAAGCCAGAGACATCTGATTTTATGCATTAGCTAGGGAAGGTCATCCATGGTTTCTAAACAAAGTCAGTGTCCCAGCATTCCATTTTCTACCTTCCATGGGGTCTAAGAGTGAGAATTCTGCCTTTGAATTACTACAGAATTTATTTCTCATGATAATGCCTCAATTTCTATGAACCCATTTATTCATATATTGATGCTTCTTTCCCTTTCCTAACAACAATAAAATTATTTTTAAGAATAGTGGGTCATATACGAATATTGAATCATTGTGTTATACACCTGAAACTAATATAATGTATGTCATTTATACCTCAATTAAAGAAAAAAAAGAATAGTGGGTCTTATCATCAGCTTAGGAGAAAATATATTCACTTTCCTTTTCAAACTAGAGGCTGCTATTTCAGCTTTCAAGTCAGATCTCAGGTAAGACTTTTACAGAAAAAATTAAAAATAGAAGGAAATGAAACTGGTGTTTCATCATTCATGAAGTTTTTTTGACCTTTAAGGGAAATGAATGGCATTGAGAGAAGTTGTAATGAACACTGGCTCCAGTGTTGTGACATTTCTATTAACTCATTGTTTGATAATTTCTGTCTACCTTGCTCATATGATGTCTATAGTGTGCTTTTTCCATTTTTCACCTTGTGATTTATCCTGTGTTACTGAGGACTCGGTCTGTTTACAGTAACTGTGTTTTTATTATTCTTGTCTAAGGATGACTTTATGATTATGAGTTCCCTCTGAGTCTGCTCTAAATTCTTTGTTGCTAGCATTCTACAACATTACTTTAACTCATAATGTCTTACAGTACACTACTGTCGAACAAATGCTGCGCAAATTTATTTCTTTACCTCCTCAGACTTTAATTCAGCAGTCAACTGTCTTGGGGAGTGGTTTACTCAGTACAGCAAATGAAAGAGATATAGATCCACTAACCAATATGGCTGGTGAGAAAATTCCACAGAAACAGAAATATTACACATTCATAGCTTTCGTGCACTAGTAAACTCCCAGAATTTTCATTTATTTTGTAAATGTAAAGATAAACGTGAAGGCTCTCTTAAAATATATTGCACCATGCACACCTTAATGGGATGTGAATGTGGAGCTATCAAGTTATGCTTACAAATAATGTTATTTTCTAGACAATTTTATTTTACAGATTTGAACACATTATTTTTCCTGAGCAAATAAGTGGATTAAGCCAACATATGTCAATAAAAGTGCTGGGGAAATGTCTTATGGGTATGAACACATTATCTGATAAAAATTCATATGCAGCTGTTTGCTCATGGCTGAAGATATAGGTAGGCCAAAGATCATTGAAGAGGAAACAAATCCTATGAATTTGGAATCCTCACCATAGTGAACACATACCTAATACACCAAAACAGCACAGTATAGATTTTTTTTTTTTTTTTTTGAATCTGCAGTTGTGTTTATGATCAGTGAGAACTGTGGTCTCGTATAAATAATTTTGTGGTGCAGACCTGCTTGCCATTGTGCTGCTGACTGGAAAAATGTCCATTCACCTCTTTTTGCCTTAAGTATTTTTATAAATTAGGATGTTTAAAGAACTATTCCAAATCAGAGTATACTGGCCTAGAATATTCCTGAGTACCTTCTTTAACCCTATGCTTTGGTAGGAGGCTACCTAGGACAGTGTTTAAGAGCATATCCTCTGAGGTCAGACAGCTGAGGGTTTAAATATTGGCTCTGGACTTCCCTGGTGGCGCAGTGGTTAAGAATCTGCCTGCCAATGCAGGGGACACGGGTTCGAGCTCTGGTTCCAGAAGATCCCACATGCCGCGGAGCAACTAAGCCCGCGTGCCACCACTACTGAGCCTGTGCTCTACAGCCCACGAGCCACAACTACTGAGCCCGCGTGCCACAACTACTGAGCCTGCGTGTCACAACTACTGAAGCCCGTGCGCCTAGAGCCCGTGGTCTGCAACAAGAGAAGCCACTGCAATAAGAAGCCTACGCACCACAATGAAGAGTAGCCACTGCTCACTGCAACTAGAGAAAGCCCTCACGCAGCAACGAAGACCCAACACAGCCAAAAATAAATGAATAAATTAAAAATAAATGAATAAATAAATAAATATTGGCTCTGTCAAACACCCAGGCTGTGTATGACCTTGGGAGTTTTTTCAGAAGAGAATGGGAATAAAAATGATACCTGTCTCATAGATGTTGTGTAAAGCATTTAGCCCATGTTAGAGGAGGCATCATGGTGCCTAGAAAATGGTTACAGTGATGTTGCCTATCTAGAAAAGGAACACACTGCTGCTTCCCTTGCACCCTAGTGCACAACCAGACCTACTGAAATACCACTGGCAGAATAACATTACTTTCTTTATACATTTGGGCATATTTGCTGTGCATATAGCCAGTGTGGGCTCCCTCTATTTGTTGGTCAAGAGACTGGTGACCCAATATTTACAAACCTCAAGGCCTATGTACCTTTCAGAATTACTACCATTAGGCATTAATTATATATTGATTTAAAAAATCATTATTTCATGAACTTTAGAAAAGGAAAAAAATCACTACATATCTAGAGGTAGAGGAAGCATGATTAAAAATAATGAAGTGTGATCGCCTATAATCATTCGAAAAATGAATTTTTAAAATTGCAATGTTGAATCAAAGCAGAATGCAGATAATTGGGAAGAGACCTTCAAGATGGCGGAAGAATAAGATGTGGAGATCACCTTCCTCCCCACAAATACATCAGAAATACATCTACATGTGGAACAACTCCTACAGAACAACGACTGAACGCTGGCAGAAGACCTCAGACTTCCCAAAAGGCAAACTCCCCATGTACCTGGGTAGGGCAAAAGGAAAAAGAAAAAACAGAGACAAAAGAATAGGGACAGGCCCTGACACTCGGGGAGGGAGCTGTGAAGGAGGAAACGTTTCCACATACTAGGAAGCCCCTTCACTGGAGGAGACGGCGGGTGGCAGGGAGGAAGCTTCAGAGCCACGGAGGAGAGCGCAGCCACAGGGGTGCAGAGGGCAGAGCGGAGAGATTCCCGCACAGAGGATCGGTGCCGACCAGCACTCACCAGCCTGAGAGGCTTGTCTGCTCACCCGCCGGGGCAGGCGGGGGCTGGGAGCTGAGGCTCAGGCTTCGGAGGTCAGATCCCAGGGAGAGGACTGGGGTTGGCTGCATGCACACAGCCTGAAGGTGGCTAGTGCGCCACAGCTAGCCGGGAGGGAGTCCGGGAAAAACTCCAGAACTGCCTAGGAGGCAAGAGACCATTGTTTCAGGGTGTGTGAGGAGAGAGGATTAAGAGTGCCGCCTAAATGAGCTCCAGAGACCGGCGTGAGTCATGGCAATCAGCGTGGACCCCAGAGACGGGCATGAAACACTAAGGCTGTTGCTGCAGCCACCAAGAAGCCTGTGTGCAAGCACAGGTCACTCTCCACACCGCCCCTCCTGGGAGCCGGTGCAGCCCGCCACTGCCAGGGTCCCGTGATCCAGGGACAACTTCCCCGGGAGAACACACGGCGCACCTCAGGCTGCTGCAATGTCACGCCGGCCTCTGCTGCCACAGGCTTGCCCTGCATTCTGTACCCCTCCCTCCCCCTGTCCTGAGTGACCCAGAGCCCCCTAATCAGCTGCTACTTTAACCCCGTCCTGTCTGAGTGAAGAACAGACGCCCCCAAGCGACCTACACTCAGAGGCGGGTCCAAATCCAAAGCTGAACCCTAGGAGCTGTGAGAACAAAGAAGAGAAAGCAAAATCTCTCCCAGCAGCCTCAGGAGCAGCAGATTAAATCTCCACAATCAACTTGATGTACCCTGAACCTGTGGAATATCTGAATAGACAATGAATCATCCCAAACTTGAGGCGGTGGACTTTGTGTGATTTTGTCTGTATAGCTTTCCTTTTACCATTTTTCCTTTTTTTTTTTTTTTTTTTTTTTTTACAGTTGTTAGCACTTGTTATCATTCGTGGATTTGAATTTTGGTTTAGTTACTCTTGTTTTTATTAAATTTTAATTTTTTTATTTTTAATATTTTTTAAAACATTTTTAAAACTTTATTTTATTTTTTCTTTCTTTCTTTCTTTTTTTTTCTCCTTTTACTTCTGAGACATGTGGCTGACAGGGTCTTGGTGTTCCGGCCGGGTGTCAGGCCTGTGCCTCTGAGGTGGGAGAGCCAAGTCCGGCTCCATGTAATATCAAAGAGCGAAAGGTCTCCCAGAGATCTCCATCTCAATGCTAAGACTCAGCTCCACTCAACGACCAGGAAGCCACAGTGCTGGACACCCTATGCCAAACAACTAGCAAGACAGGAACACAACCCCACCCATTAAAAGAGAGGCTGCCTAAAATCATAATAAGGTCACAGACACCCCAAAACACACCACCGGATGAGTTCCTGCCCACCAGAAAGACAAGATCCAGCCTCATCTACCAGAACACAGGCACTAGATCCCTCCACCAGGAAGCTTACACAACCCACTGAACCAACCTTAGCTACTGCAGGCAGACAACAATAACAACAGGAACTATGAACCTGCAGCCTGTGAAAAGGAGACCCCAAACACAGTAAGTTAAGGAAAATGAGAAGACAGAGAAACACAGATGAAGGAGCAAGGTAAAAACCCACCAGACCAATCAAATGAGGTGCAAATAGGCAGTCTACCTGAAAAAGAATTCAGAGTAATGATAGTAAAGATGATGCAAAATCTTGGAAATAGAATGGAGAAAATACAAGAAATATTTAACAGGGAACTAGAGGAACTAAAGAGCAAACAAACAATGATGAACAACAGAATGAAATTTAAAATTCTCTAACAGGAATCAATAGCAGAACAACTGAGGCAGAAGAATGGATAAATGACCTGGAAGATAAAATAATGGAAATAACTACCGCAGCACAGAATAAAGAAAAAAGAATGAAGAGAATTGAGGACAGTCTCAGAGACTTCTGGACAACATTAAACACACCAACATTCGAATTATAGGGGTCCAGGAAGAAAAGAAAAAGAAAGGGACTGAAAAAATATTTGAAGAGACTATAGTTGAAAACTTCCCTAATATGGGAAAGAAAATAGTCAAGTCCAGGAAGCACAGAGAGTCCCATACAGGATAAATCCAAGGAGAAACACACCAAGACACATATTAATCAAACTATCAAAAATTAAATACAAAGGAAAACATGAAAAGCAGCAGGGGAAAAGCAACAAATAACATAAAAGGGAATCCCCATAAGGTTAACAGCTGATCTTTCAGTAGAAACTCTGCAAGCCAGAAGGGAATGGCAGGAGATATTTAAAGTGATGAAAGGGAAAAATCTACAATGAAGATTACTCTACCCAGCAAGGATCTCATTCAGATACGATGGAGAAATTAAAACCTTTACAGACAAGCAAAAGCTAAGAGAATTCAGCACCACCAAACCAGCTTTACAACAGATGCTAAAGGAAATTCTCTAGGCAGGAAACACAAGAGAAGGGAAAGACCTACAATAACAAACCCAAAACAATGAATAAAATGGTAATGGGAACATACATATAAATAATTACCTTAAACGTATATGGATTAAATGCTCCAACCAAAAAACATAGACTGGCTGAATGGATACAAAAACAAGACCTGTATATGCTGTCTACAAGAGGCCCACTTCAGACCTAGGGACACATACAGACTGAAAGTGAGGGGTTGGAAAAAGATATTCCATGCAAATAGAAGTCAAAAGAAAGCTGGAGTAGCATTTCTCATACCAGACAAAACAGACTTTAAAATAAAGACTATTACAAGAGACAAAGAAGGACACTACATAATGATCAAGGGATCAGTCAAAGGAGAACATAAAACAATTGTAAATATTTATGCACCCAACATAGGAGCACCTCAATACATAAGGCAAATGCTAACAGCCATAAAAGGGGAAACCGACAGTAACACAATCATACTAGGGGACTTTAACACCCCATTTTCACCAATGGACAGCTCATCCAAAATGAAAGTAAAGAAGGAAGCATAAACTTTAAATGATACATTAAACAAGATGGAATTAATTGATATTTATAGGACATTCCATCCAAAAACAACAGAATACACTTTCTTGTCAAGTGCTCATGGAACATTCTCCAGGATAGATCATATCTTGGATCACAAATCAAGCCTTCATAAATGTAAAAATTTGAAATCATATTAAGTATCTTTTCTGACCACAACGCTATGAGACTAGATATCAATTACAGGAAGAAGTCTGTAAAAAATACAAACACATGGAGGCTAAACAATACACTGCTAAATAACCAAGAGATCACTGAAGAAATCAAAGAGGAAATCAGAAAATACCTAGAAACAAATGACAATGAAAACATGATGACCCAAAATCTGTTGGATGCAGCAAAGGCAGTTCTAAAAGGGAAGTTTATAGCAATACAATCCTACCTCAAGAAACAAGAGACATCTCAAATAAACAACCTAACCTCACACCTAAAGCAATTAGAGAAAGAAGAACAAAAAAAACCCCCAAAGTTATCATAAGGAAAGAAATCATAAAGATCAGATCAGAAATAAATGAAAAAGAAATGAATAGTAAACATCAGTAAAACTAAAAGCTTGTTCTTGGAGAACATAAAATTGATAAACCATTAGCCAGACTCATCAAGAAAAGGAGAAGACTCAAATCAATAGAATTAAAACTGAAAAAGGAGAAGTAACAACGGACACTGCAGAAATACAAAGGATCATGAGAGATTACTACAAGCTACTATATGCCAATAAAATGGACAACCTGGAAGAAATGGACAAATTCTTAGAAAAGCACAACCATAGGAGACTGAACCAAGAAGAAATAGAAAATACAAATAGACCAATCACAAGCACTGAAATTGAGACTGTGATTAAAAATCTTCCAACAAACAAAAGCCCAGGACCAGATGGCTTCACAGGTGAATTCTATCAAACATTTAGAGAAGAGCTAACACCTATCCTTCTCAAACTCTTCCACAATATAGCAGAGGGAGGAACACTCCCAAACTCCTTCTACGAGGGCACCATCACCCTGATACCAAAACCAGACAAAGATGTCAGAAGAAAGAAAACTACAGGTCAACATCACTGATGAACATAGATGCAAATATCCTCAACAAAATACTAGCGAACAGAATCCAACAGCACATTAAAAGGATCATACACCATGATCAAGTGGGGTTTATCCCGGGAATGCAAGGATTCTTCAATGTACACATATCAGTCAATGTGATAAACCATATTAACAAATTGAAGAAAAAAACCCATATGATCATTTGAATAGATGCAGAAAAAGCTTTTGCCCAAATTCAATACCATTGAATTTATGATAAAAACTCTACAGAAAGTAGGCATAGAGGGAACTTACCTCAACATAAAACGCCCATATATATGATAAACCCACAGCCAACATCATTCTCAGTGGTGAAAAACTGAAACCATTTCCTCTAAGATCAGGAACAAGACAAGGTTGTCCACTCTCACCACTATTATTCAACATAGTTTTGGAAGTTTTAGCCACAGTAATCAGAGAAGAAAAAGAAGTAAAAGGAATGCAAATCAGAAAAGAAAAGTAAAACTGTCACTGTTTGCAGATGACATGATATTATACATAGAGAATCCTAAATATGCTACCAGAAAACTACTAGAGCTAATCAATGAATCTGGTAAAGTAGCAGGATACAAATTAATGCACAGAAATCTCTTGCATTCCTAGACACTAATGATGAATAATCTGAAAGAGAAATTAAGGAAACACTCCCATTTACGAGTGCAACAAAAAGAATAAAATATCTAGGAATAAACCTACCTAAGGAAACAAAATATGCAGGAAACTATAAGACACTGATGAAAGAAATTAAAGATGATAGAAACAGACGGAGAGATATACCATGTTCTTGGATTGGAAGAATCAACATTGTGAAAATGACTCTACTACCCAAAGCAATCTACAGATTCAATGCAATCCCTATCAAACTACCAATGACATTTTCCACAGAACTAGAACCAAAAATTTACAATTTGTATGGAAACACAAACGACCCCGAATAGCCAAAACAATCTTGAGAAAGAAAAACAGAGCTGGAGGAATCAGGCTCCCGGACTTCAGACTATACTACAGAGCTACAGTAATCAAGACAGTATGGTACTGGCACAAAAACAGAAATATAGATTAATGGAACAGGATAGAAAACCCAGAGATAAACCCACGCACATGTTGTCACCTTATTTTTGATAAAGGAGGCAAGAATATACAATGGAGAAAAGACAGCCTCTTCAATAAGTGGTGCTGGATAAACTGGACAGCTACATGTAGAAGAATGAAATTAGAACACTCCCTAACACCATACACAAAAATAAACTCAAAATGGATTAAAGCCCTGAATGTATGGCCAGACACTATAAAACTCTTAGAGGAAAACATAGGAAGAACACTCTATGACATAAATCACAGCAAGATCTTTTTTGACCCACCTCCTAGAGAAGTGGAAATAAAACCCAAAATAACAAATGGGACCTAATGAAAGTTAAAAGCTTTTGCACAGCAAAGGGAAACATCAACAAGATGAAAAGACAACCCTCATAATGGCAGAAGATATTTGCAAATGAAGCAGCTGACAAAGGATTAATCTCCAAGATTTACAAGCAGCTCATGCTGCTCAATATCAAAAAACAACCCAATCCAAAAATGGGCAGAAGACCTAAATAGACATTTCTCCAAAGAAGATATACAGATTGCCTACAAACAGATGAAAGGATGCTCAGTATCACTAATCATTAGAGAAATGCAAATCAAAACTACAATGAGGGGCTTCCCTGGTGGCGCAGTGGTTGAGAGTCTGCCTGCCAGTGCAGGGGACACGGGTTCGAGCCCTGGTCTGGGAGGATCCCGCGTGCCGCGGAGCGACTGGGTCCGTGAGCCACAGTTTGCTGAGCCTGCGCGTCTGGAGCCTGTGCTCTGCAACAAGAGAGGCCACGACAGTGAGAGGCCCGCGCACTGCGATGAAGAGTGGCCCCCACTTGCCGCAACTAGAGAAAGCCCTCGTACAGAAACGAAGACCCAACATAGCCATAAATAAAAAAAAAAAAAAAAAAAAATACTATGAGGTATCACCTCACACCAGTCAGAATGGCCATCATCAAAAAATCTACAAACAATAAATCCTGGAGAGGGTGTGGAGAAAAGGGAACCCTCTTGCACTGTTGGTGGGAATGTAAGTTGATACAGCCACTGTGGAGAACAGTATGCAGTTTCTTTAAGAAACTAAAAATAGAACTACCATACCACCCAGCGATCCCGCTACTGGGCGTATACCCGGACAAAACCATAATTCTAAAAGAGTCATGTACCACAATGTTCATTGCAGCTCTATTTACAATAGCCAGGACATAGAAGCAACCTAAGTGTCCATTGGCAGGTGAATGGATAAGGAAGATGTGGCACATATATACAGTGGAATATTACTTGGCCATGAAACGAATGAAATTGAGTTATTTGTAGTGAGGTGGATGGACCTAGAGTCTGTCATACATAGTGAAGTAAGTCAGAAAGAGAAAAACAAATACCATAAGCGAGCACATATATATGGAATGTAAAAAAAAGAAAGGTTCTGAAGAACCGAGGGTCAGGACAGGAATAAAGACTCAGATGTAGAGAATGGACTTGAGGACACGGGCAGGGGGAAGGCTAAGCTGTGTCGAAGTGAGAGAGTGGCATGGACTTATATATACTACCAAATGTAAAATAGCTAGTGGGAAGCAGCCGCGTAGCACAGGGAGATCAGCTCGGTGCTTTGTGACCACCTAGAGGGGTGGGACAGGGAGGGTGGGAGGGAGCTGCAAGAGGGAGGAGATATGGGGACATATGTATATGTATAGCTGGTTCACTTTGTTATAAAGCAGAAACTTAACTCACCATTGTAAAGCAATTATACTCCAATAAAGACGTTAAAAAAAAAAGTATGCAGATAATTTAAATAAATTGTTAGAAAATACTATTAGATAAAGCCATTTTCCACAACATGGATGGACCTGGAGATCATCATATTAATTGAAGTAAGTCAGACAGAAAGAGAAATATCATATATCACTTACGTGTGGAATCTTAAAAAATGATAAAAATAAACTTCTTTACAAAACAGAAACAGACTCACAGCCTTCGAAGACAAATTTATGGTTACCAAAGGGGAAAGGTGGGGGGAAAGATAAATTAGGAGTTTGGGATTAACATATACACATTACTATATTAAAAATAGATAATCAACAATGACCTACTGTAGAGCACAGGGAACTCTACTCAATACTCTGTAATATCCTATATGGGCAAAGAATCTGAAAAAGAATGAATATATGTATATATATATATATATATAACAATCACTTTGCTGTACATCTGAAACTAACACAACATCAACTATAGTATAAAATAAAAATTAAAAATGAAAATACTGTAAAGAGAAAATAATATGAAACATGAACATTTCCATTTTATTCATTTATTAAAATTCATTTATATTTTTGAAAAGGTGTAATGCTTCTAAAGCAGGCACAAAATCCATCTCAGCAAAGATGATATTAACCTTATAACAAATTAGGTTTCATTTTTTCAACTCAGGCTCAAAGTTTCCAAATTAATCTAAGGAGAGTTTAAGCTGTGATTTTATAACTATCAGAAGAAATGGATACAGTTACTTGAGTGTCTAAGGGAATTAGTTGTTGAGATGTTGGAGAGAAGCAGATTAATAATGTATACTAAGTGCTCTCTACTTAATTAGTGAACAAACTGATGTTTCATGTTACTCTTATCTCATGCGAAAATCTCTTTATCTAAACATAAGGTGGTAGCAATGCTTTTTATTGTTGAAGATATAGGAATTATCACTTTTAGAAAAAAAATTGTCTGCATAAAGTTTTAAAAATGTGCCCGAAGTAAACAATGCAATGCAAATGTCTTCATAACCACATATACCCATTTACTCCCAAAGGAAACCTGGTTCTAGTTTTGCTTCACAAGTTGGATGGATACCCTTTAGCTCCTCCCTTGGCATAATACTGAGCCTGGGGTCCAAGGCTTATAATTTCAGCTATGTGATATTTGAGACTGGAATCAGGATTTTTCATATCAGTGTTTGGTGTTAGGGAAGTAGAAACCCTCCCCTTGCATTTTAGGCGTGATGTTAAGACTTGCAGTTCACCAGAACAGATTCCCTTTGTAACTGGGCTATAGCCAATTGCCAGGGAAACTTGTATCTCCCAAGTTCTTAGGGGGAGGCCAGTCTGCAAGGTATAAATCTTGAATTGGTTAACTCTTATCTCTCAGAGTCTTTGCTTTGATATTATTTTTTATTGTAATGCTTCCCCTTCATTTTTCTGTCTAGTAAATTGTCAGTACCACTCTGGACCTGCAGTGAAATACCATGAACTTTACTTGATTCCTGTGGAACTCAGTAGTAAGAAATACCCACTCAAATATATAATTATAGTACATCATAGATTAGATTGGTCATATTACTTGCCACTTACACTATCTATATCTATTTATACTCCATCCACTACACTGATACATTTATGTACACTCCTGTCATAATCTCATCCATCCTCTTGGCTTTAAATTCCATCTATATTCTGTTGCCTCCCAAATGTATACCTCTAGCCCAGAACTGTTCTTTGAAACCCAGACCTATATATCTAATGGTGTACTTGATTTATCCAGTTGAAAATTAGAACTAACTTTCTGAATCTGAAGCCTGACTTATCCAGCTGGCTTTTATCAACAGAGGAGAGGTTCATTGCCACCCCAAAAGAAACTCTAGAGATCACTGAGTTTTTAAAAGTCTGCTGAGGACGTATAGTTATTCATTTAGTCTTAACTCTTTTTGAATGAAATTATTTTTCTACTGCTATCATATTTGGTTTAATGGATACTGTTCATTTGTTAGTTCAATATGTCTTTAAATTACTAGACTAAGTTAAAAATGTGTCCCTTTCTATTAACATTAGACATACATAGTTTATGTTGACTTTAGTTGTGCCATTCAAGAATTCATGGAGTTCAGTAATACCTACCCTAGTTTTTGTTTTCCAAATGCAAAAGTTCAGATCTTTTCATTCTCTTCTCATAAGATGAAACTACTCTTTTCAGTTCTCACTCCTATTTCTGGAAGTCTTTATTAATATTTTCATGAATTATTTCCATCTCAGACTATAGTAAAAATTCTTACCCAGAGGTAGACTTTTTAAAATAGAAGAAGCAAGTTTCCCTTTGATTCATCTTGTTGTTTTAATGATATCTAACAGTTTGTATTTTTACTGGACTCAGCTCATTCCAGGAGAAATATAACATAGAAAAATCTATAGCCAAGTTTGCTCAGTGGTGTCTCCTGACTCACTCTTTAAAAAAATCTGTTTAGAACAGTGTTACTGAGATACAATTCACACACCATACAATTAACCCACTTAAAGTGTGCAATTCTATAGTTTTTACTATATTCACAGAGTTATGTAACTACTACCATCATCAGATTTAGAGCATTTTCACAACCACCACAAAATAAAACCTACAACCTTTAGAAGTCGTTTTCCATTTTCTCCCGAAGTCCTCCTCCCTAAGTTCTAGGCATCTATTAATCTATTTGTGTCTCTAACTGATATTTCCCTATTCTGGAAATTTCATCTAAATGGAATCATGCACTATATGGTTATCTGTGACTGGCTTCTTACATTAACATAATATTTTCAAGGTTCATTCATGTTTTAGCATGTAGCAGTACTTCAGATTTGTTATTGCTAAATAATAATCCATTGTATGAATATATCAAATTGTGTTTGCTCATTCTTGGGTTTTGGCTTGTTTCCACAATTTGGGTATTATCAATAATGCTTCTATGAACATTCCTGTACAAATTTTTGCATGGACATATATATTTTTTATTTATTTTTTTGGAATGTGCCTAGGTATGAAATTGCTGAATTGTGCAGTAACTCTATGTCAAACTTTGGGGAAAATTGTTGGGCTGTTTTCTAAAGTGACTGTAACATTTTACATTCCACAGCAGAGTATGAGGGTTCCAGTTGCTTCACATTCTTGCCAATACATTTTGTTATCTCTTTTTTTGATAACAGCCATCCCAGTGAGTATGAAGTGGTATCTCAATTCAGTTTTGATTTGCATTTCCCTGATGGCCAATAATTTTGAACATACCTTCATGTGCTTTTTGGCTATTTGTATATATTCATGGAGAAATGTCTATTTAAATACTTTTCCCAATTTACAACTGGACAATTTGTCTTTTTCGTTGAAGTTAAGATTTCTTTATTTAATCTACATGCAAATCCCTTACTAGATACATAATTTAAAGACATTTCTCCCATTTATGAATCGTCTTTTCACTTTCTTGATGGTACCCTTTGAAACACAGAAGTTTTTCATTTTAAAAAAGTCCCACTTGTATATTTTTTTCATTTGTCACTTTTGGTTTTGGTGTCATAAGAAAAGTCCTTTGATTAAGGTCATGAGGAGGTACTTCTATACTTTTTTCTAAGATTTCTATAGTTTTAGCTCTTACATTTAGGTCTATGATACAGTTTGAGTTAATTTTTGTGTGTGGTGTGAGGAAGAGGTCCAACTTGATTCTTTTACAGAATATCCAGTTGTCCCAGCACCATTTATTGAAAAGACTATTCCCCCTTCCCATCATTGAATTGTCTTAGCAC
The DNA here is from genome assembly GCF_028023285.1 of Balaenoptera ricei. Classification (NCBI taxonomy): domain Eukaryota; kingdom Metazoa; phylum Chordata; class Mammalia; order Artiodactyla; family Balaenopteridae; genus Balaenoptera; species Balaenoptera ricei. The sequence goes on along the minus strand of NC_082650.1, from coordinate 41,807,454 downwards.
TCTTGTTCAAAATGAATTGACCATAAATGTGAAAGTATATAAATGAATTCTTAATTCTACTGAATTGATCTATATGTTTATTTTTATGTGAGTACCACTACAGTTTCTTGACTAATATAACTTTGCAGTCAGTTTTGAAAGGAGGAAATGTGAATCCTCCAACTTTGTTCCTCTTTTTCAGAATTATTTTAGCTTTATGGGCTCCTTTGCAATTTAATATGAATTTTATGATCAGCTTTTTCATTTATGTAAAAAATACGTTTGGGACTTTGAAAGGGATTGTATTGAATTAGAGACCAATTTGGAGTGTAGTGCCCTCTTAGTCATATTAAGTCTTCTGATCCATGAACATGAGATGCCTTTATATTTATTTATGTCTTCTTTAATTTCTTTCAACAATATTTTGTAATTTGCAGAGTACAGATTTTGCATTTCTTTTGTGAAATTGATTCCTATATATTTTATTCTTTTTGATGTTGTTATAAATTCAGTTGTTCTCTGAATTTTATTTTTGTGGGTACAGTTGATTAATGCATATTTCTCTTTAACCCTTCAAACTTGCTGAATTGGCCTATTAGTTTAAATATATTTTAAATGGATTTATCAGGATTTTCTGTATATAAGATCTTATCACCTAAAAATAAAGATAGCTGATTTCCCCTGTTCAGTGTAGATGATTTTTCTTTTTTTTTCTTTGACTAATTGCAGTGGCTAGAAACTTTACTACAATCTTGAATAGAAGTAGTGAAAGCAGACATCCTTGCCTTGTCTCTGATTTTAGGCAGGAAGCATTTAGTTCTTCACCATTAAGTATGATCTTAGTTGTGGATTTTGCAGATGTCCTTTATCATATTGAAAAAGTCCATCTATTACCAGTTTTTTGAGTTTTTTTAATCACTAAGTGAGGTTGGATTTGTCAAATGTTTTCTCTGTAACTGTTGAGATAATTATGTGTTTTTTGTCCTTTATTCTGTTTGTATAGAACATATCTATATCTATATATCTCTATATATGATCTTTTATTAGCTGCAAATGTTATAATTTTTTATATTTTCCTGATAATTAAACATTTTTTCATTATAATACAGCTTTATCTCTAGTAAGTTTTTTGTTTTAAAGTCTATTTTGTCTGTTAGTCTAGGCATTCCAGTTCACTTATGGATTTTGTTTGCATAGTATATTATTTTTCTAACCTTTTATTTTCTATACTGTGTCTCCTGTGAGCAGTATGGTGGTATAGAAGTTTTCTACTATTATCCACCCAAAGAACATTGATTTTGACCATCACCCATAAATGAGAATACTTTTGTAGGAATCCAGGAATCTTAGAAGAAAAGTTTCAGTACACTGTGAGAGCAAAAAATCCATAAATAGATGAATTGAAGAGGGTAAGAAAAAGTTTCACTTAACTAGTGTCACCCCTCCCCTAAGGTGGCACAGCTCAATACCAAGAGAGACCTCCCCAACTTAGACTTCAGTTTCTCCCATTGGAATAATGAGAGCAGAGTGAGTGAGTGTCTGGCTTCCCTATCTGTGTAGGATGCTGCCCAAGAGGGCTACTTCTTTCTAACCACACTCAGAATACTGAGGTTATCATCAGGGCTGAGGGGTTGGGAAAGGCAGGGAGCACAGCATCCAAGGATTGGAACTCATCAAAGGTCCATGTATCCCACAAATCACTTTACAGACTCCATCAGACCCATGACCCTCTTGGGACACCTCATCTTCAGAACCCATAGGTTGGCCCATGGGCACCTCTGACATTCTGCATACCTCACCTGCAACCCAGTGGCTGAATCTGCCATGTACCAGCCCCTATGGATGGTGCATGTAAACCTTTGCAGATAGTTTGAGAGCATGTGCAGAAAGCTGGTCCAATTTTGTGGGATTGGGAGAAAACACACAGTCTTGAGCATTTCAGGGTCCTGCCCTAAGGAAAATAAATGAGATGCTCTCAGCACTTGGTCTGGCTTTGTGGAATTGAGAGAAGGCATACAATCTTAAAAATTACCCCCTAAGAGGGAACAAGAGTTCCCTCTTGTAGGTGGGATCATTCATAGAAAACATCTGAGAGAGCCTCATAATCCCTAGTCAGACTGACTGATGAAGATGTTTCTCTCCCAAAGCCAGTCAGTAAAGACTGAAGGAAGTGACTGCTTCTCTATATGTGAAGACAGCACTGCAAGACATCAAGAAATATGAAAAATCAATGAAACATTATAACACCAAAGAAACACCATAATTATCTAGGAACTGGCCCTAAAGAAATGAAGATCTACAAACTTCCTAACAATGAATTCAAAATAATTGTTTTAAAGACCCTCAATGAGTTACAAGAAATTACAGATAGACAACTCAGTGAAATTAGGAAGAGAACACATGTACAAAACAAGTTTAACAAAGAGATAGAAATAATAAAAAAAAAGAACCAAACAAATTCTGGAACTGAAGGATAGAGTGAATAAAATGAAAAATGTAATAGAGAGCATCAAGAACAGAGTTTGATCAAGCAGAAGATAGAATATGTGAATGCAAAGAAAAGTCATTTGAAATGATCCAGTCAGAGGAGACAAAAGAAAAAAAGTAAAGAAATGAAGAAAGCCTATGGAATTTATGGGACACCATACAAATAATAATATACACATTATAGGAGTTCCAGAAGGAGAAGAGAGAGAAGTGGCAGAAAGCTTATTTAAAGAAATAATGGCTGAAAACTTTCCAAATCTGGGAGAGACATGGGCATCCAGGTACACAAAACTCAAAGGATCCCAAATTCGTTCAACCCAAAGAAGATTTCACATGACACATTATAATCAAACTGTCAAAAGTCAAAGACAAAGTGAATTTTGAAAGCAGTGAGAGAAAAAGGGACTTACCATGTAAAAGGAAACCACATAAAGGGAAACTACTATGTGACCCAGCAATCCCACTTCTGGCTAAATATCAGAACAAAATAAAATTACTATCTCAAAGAGATATCTACACTCGCATGTGTATTGATTCACAGTATGCAAAATAAGGAAACAGCCCAAGTATTGATGAATGAATGAGTAAAGAAAATGTCACACACACACACACACACACACACACACACACGATGTAATACTATTCAGCCTTAGAAGGAAATCCTGACATTTACTACAACATGAATACACCTAGAGGAATTAAGCCAAGCGAAATAAGCCACAGAAAGGCAATTACTGTATGATCTCACTTATAGGTGCAATCTTAAAAAGTCAAACTCATAGTAACATAGAATAGAATGGTGTTTACCAGAGCCTGAAGGTTAGGGGCAATGTGGAGATGTTGGTTAATGGGTACAAATTTTCAGTTATATGATGCAGAAGTTCTGAAGGTCTAATGTACGGTATGGTGACTGTACTTAATGTATTTTATATTGAAATTTGCTAAGAGAGTAGATTTCAAATTTTCTCATTAAAAACAAACAAAAAAAGGTAACTGTATGAGATGTTGGATATGTAAATTAGCTGGATTGTGGTAATCATTCCACAATATATATCAAAACATCACATTGTACACTTTAAATATATACAATATTTATTCATTGATTGTACCTTAATAAAGTTGGAAAAAATGAACTGTGTGTCTTGTAAATGGCATGTAGTTGAATCTCATCTTTTTCATATTCAGTCTGACAGTCTCTGCTTATGATTGGATTGTTTAATCCATTAACATTTAATTTTATTGTCAATAGATTTGGTTTTATCTCTGCCATATTACATTTTGTTTTCTATGTAACTCATTTCTTTTATGTTCCTCTATTCATCCTTTATTTCTTTCTCTTTCATTAGGTGAATAACATTTTAAATACTTCAAGGATTTTTACACTATGTTTTAGAGTAATTATTAGTACTGGTTGCTTTAGGGCTTACCATATACATCTTAATTGACTCTAGTTCAGAAATACTAATTCTGGTAATATATAGAAACATTATTCTTATATAACTCTATTTCCTTTTCCTTCTTTTTGTGTCATTATTATAACACATATTACATCCATATATATTGCAAACAAAGCATTGCATTGATATAACTATTTATATAATTTGTGCATTTATCTTCTGTGAGTCTTTTTAGTGAATTATTGAACTTGAGGGTGGTTTTGGGTAATCCCCTGTATTAGTTTTTCTGGGATGCCATAATAAAATACCAAAAAACTTGTTGCTTAAACAACGAAAGTATATTTTTTTAAAAGTTCTGAAAATTGGTAGTCCAAGGTTAAGGTGGCAGTGTTTTGTTTTGTTTTGTTTTTCTTCTGAGGCCTCTTTCCTTGGTTTACAGATAGCCTCTACGTTTGTCAGGGTTCCTCAGAGAAACAGAACCAATAGGATATATATCCTTTATTTGCCCCTTTGCAGGAGTATTTTTTGAGGCTGGTTTTTGTGGTTTGTTCTCACCCTAGAAGGACTCTTAGTTATTTCTCTTTCTTTTCTTGGTTGTCTTTGGTAAACTATTTGACCTATAAATAAGCTTAATTTTTTAACGGATCTACTAGCTTCTTCTTAATTGCTTACTGCTAAAATTTACATAGTTTTTAAAAGTATCCTATACATGAACTTCCCAACACTCTGTTCCAAATAAATTTAGTTACTTTGGAGAGAATTTTGGATCTCTCTCGTCTTATGATTTGCCTCTATCATTAGGCAAAATCTCTTAGTTACTACCCCAGAGTTGGTGGCAGGGATACTGGCCCACATCTCTGGGAGTGATACTCTTGTTTTATGAGCAGAGCCTAGGCAGAGGCATTAGTTTATAGTCTTCTCAGCTGCTTCTCCCAGCATGGATGTTCCATCCTGCAAGTGACCTAGGCAAACGCAATCAGGACCCAGTATTCTTAGTCTGCTGTGTCTGAGGCAGAAACTCTACCATAGAGGAGAGTGCTTGGTTAGGGAAAGGAACCTTCAGTTTCTCAGCATCCCTTCTCTGGAATACAGCCTGTGAAATACAGGCTGATGTGAAATGCTGGTGACCTGCTTCTCCCTGAGAGATACTGTAGCCCTTGACTGGAATTTGGGGGAACAGTGAGCTCTACCTTCTTGGTCATACCTACCAAATCATTGGTTATTCTTGCTCTAAGACCTTATACTTGCTACCTTTCAAGCCTTACTTTACTCTGAGAGATTTTTTCCTCCCATGCCATATACTTTTTCCATTTTTTCCCCCTGAACTGCTAATAGAAATGTCTAAAGTCCTGGTAATGTTTTATCCAGGCCAATTGAGCAGTGACGTTTAAATATCACCCACCTTCACTGTGTTGACTTTCTAAATCAACAGTAGCCATCCACCATTAAAATAATATTTATCTTTTTGAAAGTAGGAATACAAGTATCTTCTTAATTTCCCCAAAAGACCAAGATTTTATTTCCCATGAAATGTAAACATCTTACTATTTCCTTTGGGTTATACAAATTCGCTTTCCTCTTTTCTGCTCACTTTATCAGATTTTTCTCACATTTTATCTGTGGCTATAAATAAGAATTTTAACCATTCATATTTCATACTAGGTCTTTAAACTCTGGTCAGATAATCTATGAGTCATTGTGATAACTCTTTTATAATTAACAGACATTTTAATGAAAATTATAGTATAAGTACTTCATTAAGAGTTATTTATCAATGATTTTTATAAAAAATAATAATTTATCAATTATGGATCTACTGTGGGCATACCCTTTTATAAGTGGTTTATCCACATCATATCATTATTGGTAACAAAAAACACTTTTAGGTGGATATTGTCATTATCATTGTATCACTGAGTAAATAATCAGCCTTTATAAAATAACACTATATTCCTACTTAATGCTTCTCATACACAATCTATAGACCGTATTTACTCCAATCCATTGATTACTTTTTGGTTCTATACAAGACAAGAAAAACAAATATGTTATTCATATAGTCCCCATTTGTCCTATTACCTCTTATTTTCGTTCATCTTTTACCTCAAGACTTTTGTATTTCATTTGCCATTTATAGTTGCCTTAGGCAGCTTGAGATATGTAAAGTAAACCATATGAGCTTATAAACCATTATGAGTTTGCTTCAGTTTTCTGGATGGAGTTAATCTTCCTTTCAAAGAAGATATCTGTTCTGACTCTTAATTTACAACATGGAGTACTTTGACAGTGATTAGGAGATTTTCCCACTGAATAAATAACAAATATCATCACTGAACGTGCTTCAGGGCAAGTAGAAGGTATAAATTTATGACATTAATTTGAAGTAAGAAAACACAAACATACATGAACTCCCCAAGCTTGGCTATAGGTATTAGTTACTTAATGTTTTCAGGAAAATAATAATATAGAACAAATTATTATTTACTCTGAAGGCTACTAATGGTTGCAATTAGATTTTGCAATAGATGAGTGAAAGAAAGAGATGCTGTTATTTTGTGTGAATCCATTTGTGTTAGCATTGTGTATTTTTAAGCAGGCAAATAAGTTCCTATCATTCTCTTAAGAGAAAGAAATGTTTCCCAGCAGAGTAAAATTGTGTGGATATAGCACCCATATTGATTAAACAAGGATCCACTAATATCTAGAAAATAACATTTAGAAAACTCAAAGATCTCTCTAAAGGATTTCAGACACAATAGGGACCAAATTCAAGGTAAAAGTAATGACAATGTTAAATTTCTTGGAAAAAATATACTTTATATACTCAAAAATTTTGATTTCAATCAAATAATTTTAATATTAGAAGCAAATAACTTTTTAATAATACTGACTTGCTATATAAATTTGAAATTTATCCATAAGAAATTGCATGATATGTTTTATCTTAAATATAACTGCTTTAGTGGTTATGAAATGGTACCTATGGACTAACTGTCCATAGTTTTAATTTTTCATCCATTAGTAATATGTTAACGGTGACAAAATACTGTATTTTCAACATGTGTGTTTACTTTGGTGGAAGTTTATGTATTCTTAAAGCTTCCACTCAATCAATTAATGAGTTTGAATTTGGTAAGAATAAAAACAACTGTGACCATAGATTTTATCACCCTGTATGCTTTGGGTGAAAATGTGGTACTATGGCTGCCATCAGTGGGAATCTCAAGGCAGAAGACAGGATATGCAATAAAAGGTAATGCATTGTGGTAGCTGATGAGAGAGAGCATATCAAACATCCTTGGGCAGCAAAGGCATTGTATTCATGAAGCGAATTTCTGTTGCATTTCCCTGCTTTACCTGTTCTATAAGATTTAATTCAAGGTCCTCTTTTCCTGGAAAACTTTCATGCGTTCTCCTACCTAGAATACTTGTTCTTCCTCTTCTTTTACAGCACCTTGAGTTTATAATGATCTTAGCACTTAACATGCTATATTATAACTCTCCATTTTCTTGTTTCGTCTATTTGACTAGACTGTGAGCTTCCTAAGGGACAGGATTGTGTTGGATTCATTTTAAATATCCAAAGCCTAGAATGGTGTCTTGCCCGTATGAGACATTTAAAAATATTTTTGGGTGAATAAATAAATGGATGAACTGAAATTCTAAAAGCTTCTGTGTTATCTAGGCTAGTAAGTGTAACTACATTTTTAGTAAAGAAAAATAAAAAGTCAATTAAAGGTTATTTTCAAAACCAGTAAGATTGTTTCTTTAGAAGAGTCATTAAGTTAACTTGGAAGCCAGAATGTTTTTAGATAATAGAAATAGAACCTTGGAGAAAAGAGACATAAGAAAGGGCTTCTCCTTGTTATATTGATAGGCATGTTAGACCTGTGTTGTGACTTACTATATGCTTAAGGTATTTACTTCATTAATGGAAAGAAACTTCATGTATCTAGTAAGTATTAAGTTTCTAGGAATATGTGGGGGTGGACTCCAACCAAGATTTGTCTTTCCGCTGTTCTGCTCTGACTATGAAGTGAGACCTGCCTTAGGGCAACGAAAATTTAGGGAAAAGAAAAGGCTATTTGCTAGATTTCATGCCACATTTGTTGTCATTCAGCTGTTGTTACCATTCACTTATGACTTAAATTCCTTTCATTACATCTCCATTTCACCACATGGGCATATAGGGTAAAACCATTTTTAGTGCACACAATTTCCTGTTTAGCCTCCAAAGACTTAGTTGAGTGCTTTTTCAATATGTGAGGCCTATTCAGCTTTCCAAATTATGTGTTCCTGGGGCATTTTGCCTACATCTTCTGAATTGAAATAAAAGATCATGGAAAATAAAACAGTGGGAAGCTTTTTTTGCTCTTAGGATAAAGGAATAGAATGGACATTTGAAGAATTACAGCAAAGAAACTAAAGAAACTAAATTTTAAAACTTTATTTTCCATTTCATGGGGCTTATGAATACAAATGTTGGATAGACATTTCTTCAAAGACATACAAATGGCCAGTGAACACATGAAAAGATCGTCTGCATCATTAGTTATTAGAGAAATGCAAGTCAAATCTCCAATGAGGTACCATTTCATACCCACTAAGAATTGGGGTATGTATTAAAAAAAACACACACCAAAGAGCAACAACAACAACAAAGAATAAAAAACAAATGCTGGTGAGAATGTGGAAGAATTAGAACCCTCATATATTGCTGGTGGGAAGGGTTCATTCTCTGTGTAAAAGAGTTTGGTGATTCCTCAAAATGTTGAACACAGAATTATCGTATCACCCTACAATTCCACTCCTAGGTATATACCAAAAAGAATTTTGAAAACAGTCATTCAAACAAGTACATGTACACATATGTTCGTAGCAGAACTATTTACAAGAGCTAAGAGGTGGAAACAGCACGATGTCCATCAACAAATGAATGGATGAGTGAATTGCGGTGTGTATATATATATATATATATATATATATACACACACACACACACACACACACACACACACACACACACAATGGAATATTGTTCTGACATAAAAGTCAATGAAGTACTGATATAAGCTACAATATAGAAGAACCTCCAAAATGAAAGAACTTGATACAAAAGATCCCATATTTTATGATTCCATATATATATGAAATACCCAGAAATAGATAAGTTCATAGAGACAGAATACAGATTTGTGGTTGCCCAGGAAAAGGGGAAGAGGGCTAATGGATAATGGATTTTACTTTGGAATGATGAAATGTTTTGGAACTAGATAAAGATGGTAGTTGTACAACATTATAAATGTACTAAATGCCACCGAATCGCTCTAAAATGGTTATTAATTTTGTGTTATGTGACTTTCACTTCCACGTTATTTAAAAAATATAAATGTTGACAAATATTTATATATGCAAATGAGTTTAAGGAGTGGGATGATGGCAGACAGAGTTTGGATGAGATCTTAAACTTATTTTTAAGACTAAGTTGGTTTCTTTTTGAACTAATTGCTGAGTCTTAGGAACTGTGATTGTAGGATTTGAAAATGAGATTAAACCACTCTAAATATAAAGAACAATGCCAAAGGCATTTAATTACAATAATAATAAAAATAATAGTAATAAACATCTGGAGAATACATCGTCAAGGGTCCAATTCCATTAACAATTACCAAAACAATAAGTTTGTTCCTATTTCCTACACATCTCCTCAAAATTGCTTTGGAAAGGGCTTCTAGTTCTAAATTTTCTCTTAATAAACAACTGTTAAATTACTAAAGTCAAAATGATGTTTCTCTATAAAAGAAATCATTTTCTTGCTACTTTTTAAAAAATTTGCCTTTTATACAAGCCGAGAGACAACGTATTTTATCCTAATCTGTCAGCCTCCTCTCCATTATACGGCTATCACCATAATAACCCTCAAGGAATGATTTAACTTCATAATTATAAAGATTCAAAGAATGATTAGAACAATGTTTTCCTTCTGTCTCATTTCCTCTTGTTAATTCTCTAGCCTGCAATTCGCTTTTCCTTTAATGTTCACTGTCAGGCCCAATAATGCCCCCTGGTAGAAGCAGGATGAGGAGTTTATTCACTGCTGAATGATGAATGTCTCTGCATAGCAGGGGGATGCACAAGCATTATTGAATTGATTGCTGGCTTGCTTTCCCCATTTCCTTTAAAAATTTGTTGTTTAAAGACCTGTAGTGACAAATATTAACTCTGACTTTTTGGAAAATATCAACAGCTATTTTTAGAGTTCTACAGAGCAATATTGACTGAACATATGTTATTTTAAATATCTCGCATTTATATAATTGGCTGTAAGTGCACGTTCTAGTTTTAGGCCATGTAAACTCCTGGACATTTTATCACAGGGATTGAATTGAAAACAATGGATTGTGTAGTTGTGTCTGCCTGTCTTTTCTTTACTACAAGTCCTACTTAATTGTAGACAAACGTTTTATTTTTATAGCTTGGTTAATAAATTAAGGCAAAATAAGGGTACAATTAAGGAGGAAATATAAATACATTATTAAGATGGACTCAAAGCAGGCTAAAGAAAACTGATATTTTAATGGCATTATAACAGAATGCAAAATAGAAACTATTAAATAAATGCTTTTGGAAAAGTTAGCTATCTATTTGGGTCAAAAAATAATGTTAACCCCCTGGATAATACTATACCAAAAGTTGAAGATGTTCAAATAACTTAAACGTGGAAAAAATGTGCACACACTAGACTGGAATATAAGAAAATTGTTTCTTTTTTTTTTTTTAACATCTTTATTGGAGTATAATTGCTTTACAATGGTGTGTTAGTTTCTGCTTTATAACAAAGTGAATCAGTTATACATATACATATGTTCCCATATCTCTTCCCTCTTGCATCTCCCTCCCTCCCGCCCTCCCTATCCCACACCTCTAGGTGGTCACAAAGCACAGAGCTGATCTCCCTGTGCTATGCGGTTGCTTCCTACTAGCTATCTATTTTACGTTTGGTAGTGTATATATGTCCATCCCACTCTCTCTCTTTGTCACATCTCACCCCACCCCCTCCCCATATCCTCAAGTCCATTCTCTAGTAGGTCTGTGTCTTTATTCCCGTCTTGCCACTAGGTTCTTCATGACCTTTTGTTTTTTTTCCTTAGATTCCATGTATATGTGTTAGCATATGGTATTTGTTTTTCTCTTTCTGACTTACTTCACTCTGTATGACAGACTCTAACTCCATCCACCTCACTACAAATACCTCCATTTCGTTTCTTTTTATGGCTGAGTAATATTCCATTGTATATATGTGCCACATCTTCTTTATCCATTCATCCGATGATGGACACTTAGGTTGCTTCCATGTCCTGGCTATTGTAAATAGAGCTGCAATGAACATTTTGGTACATGACTCTTTTTGAATTATGGTTTTCTCAGGGTATATGCCCAGTAGTGGGATTGCTGGGTCATATGGTAGTTCTATTTTTAGTTTTTGAAGGAACCTCCATACTGTTCTCCATAGTGGGAATTTACATTCCCACCAACAGTGCAAGAGTGTTCCCTTTTCTCCACACCCTCTCCAGCATTTATTGTTTCTAGATTTTTTGATGATGGCCATTCTGACTGGTGTGAGATGATATCTCATTGTAGTTTTGATTTGCATTTCTCTAATGATTAGTGATGTTGAGCATCCTTTCTTGTGTTTGTTGGCAATCTGTATATCTTCTTTGGAGAAATGTCTATTTAGGTCTTCTGCCCATTTTTGGATTGGGTTGTTTGTTTCTTTGTTATTGAGCTGCATAAGCGGCTTGTAAATTTTGGAGAGTAATCCTTTGGCAATTGCTTCATTTGCAAATATTTTCTCCCATTCTGAGGGTTGTCTTTTGGTCTTGTTTATGGTTTCCTTTGCTGTGCAAAAGCTTTTAAGTTTCATTAGGTGCCATTTGTTTATTTTTGTTTTTATTTCCATTTCTCTAGGAGCTGGGTCAGAAAGGATCTTGCTGTGATTTATGTCATAGAGTGTTCTGCCTATGTTTTCCTCTAAGAGTTTTAGAGTGTCTGGCCTTACATTTAGGTCTTTAATCCATTTTGAGTTTATTTTTGTGTATGGTGTTAGGGAGTGTTCTAATTTCATACTTTTACATGTACCTGTCCAGTTTTCCCAGCACCACTTATTGAAGAGGCTATCTTTTCTCCACTGTATAGGCTTGCCTCCTTTATCAAAGATAAGGTGACCATATGTGCGTGGGTTTATCTCTGGGCTTTCTATCCTGTTCCATTGATCTATGTTTCTGTTTTTGTGCCAGTACCAAACTGTCTTGATTACTGTAGCTTTGTAGAAAATTGTTTCATAATTAGTGACAAGGTAGGCTTTCTATTTCTACTTAAGTTTTAACTGTAAAGCAAAAGATTGGTGGGTTTTGCAATGCAAAATTTCAAATCAGCACAGTGAAATATAAAAGGTACAATGTAAAATACAGGTTGAGAATAAATACATGAAAAACGCTTGCTAAATAAAATATCATCCATTATATATAAATAGCTTATAGGAACCTATATAAAATGTTCGGACTTACTGAAAATCGTTAAAGGCAAAATGTTTCACATCAACAAATACGATTTCTTACATCTCATATTGGAAAAAAAGGATTGATGATATCTAGTATTGAACATGAGTGGTAATGTATATTTTCATACATTTCTGAAAGAAATATAAACAATAAATTCTTTTAAGGTCTGTTTATGAATAACAAAATTTTAAATGTGCATTCCTTGGCTTAGCAACCCTTTTAGAAATATTCAAACTAAAGAAATGTTTGTACATGTGCTCAGCTCCTTCTGTATAAGAATATCCAGGTAACATATTTTAAGAGGAATTTTCAAAAGCAACGTATATATCCATCTCTAGGAAATATTTGGATAAATATTAGTACATCTGCCCCCTATAAAAAGGAATGAAGTAGATTTGTGATAATGTGAGAATAATATATTCATGATTTTTTGTTCCATGAGGGAATTTTTTAATTTACAAAAAATATTGATAGTATGATCTCATTTTTATTTAAAAATATCCATATGGCTGTGTGCATAAAAGTCTCTGCAACTGCATAGAAAAAAGCCCTGGATGGTTATTCAAATACTATCTCTGATACACAGAAAATAATGTATTGAGGACTGGTGAAACAGGACATGTAAGCTTTACCTAATATACCCTTGTACTGTTTGACATTTTTATAAGTGAGTAATATTTTAATAAGTTTAAATATTATAAAAAAGAGTAGAGAAAAACAACTGAGACATTGGAGTTTTACCTTTTGCATAATTTTTAAATTGAGATTTTTCATAAATTAGTTGTCTAAGAAAACCCCCCCAAACATTGGTTGCCCTAATATGTAAAGCAATTAAAATGAAGTCACTTTTCAAATTAACCTTTTGATGACATTATGGATTGAAATAAAATGGGTATATTCTAACAGGGCTCTAGGCATTTTCTCTGCATGTGTATTTCTGTGAAAGAGCTTAAAAATGTGAGGTGTTTAAATCAGAATGTCCTTGAGGGAATATGGACCCACGAATCCTCAGAAGTGTTGGAGAAATTACAAAAATCAAATTATTCATCTTGTGAAAAAGTAATCTTCAAGTGTTACAGATTTCCTTGGATCTGGAAAATAACTTTGTTGCCTTTCACCTTGCCTGAACTTGTAACTCACAGTGCACTCCTTTTTTCTGACTACACAAACTCCTCACTAATGTTAAAGCAAAGCTTTGATATTTGTACATGATTTTCATATATGTGTTTATGCTAATAGGTACATTCTTATAAGGGATTTGTCTGTTTAGCTGCTCTTTGTACATTCTCTAGCATGTCATAACACACATTCAAAATACCTTTTATGAAAATAATTGAATTATATACTAAATTGTAGAATATACTTTCCTAATATTATATGAAGAGGGACTTTAAATCCTTTTTAGTTTACAATTACTGTTTTTAAATGAGTGTTTTTAAAAAAGTATGTTTAATATATGCCTTTTATTTTCTCTATAATTGGTTAGTTGATCACTGTTTTTTAAAAATAATCTCAATTACTGTGAATTTCATTATAATAATATAACAGTCGTGGTAACTTATTGGCTATACTGTGTGTGACTTGCCAGAATATAAATATACTTGGACATTCTCTATTGCGGAAAAGAAAATCTCTAAGGGATTCTCAATTAAAGGGGCCACTTGGATAATGTATTTTTGTTTGCTGGTTTCTCCACAGGTTTATCTCCATGAGTTAGAAAACTAGGAAGAAAAGAGTAACGGATTAGAGAAAACCATCCCTAGATGATGCTCCCTTTTAACCAGTACAAAAGAGAGGTAAGAATGATACTTTTTTTTTTTTATCATTTACTTGGGCATGTTGTCGTGGATCTATGTTTTATAGATGAAAAAGGTTGTTAAAACATGGAAATTATAGCTAGAGACATCCTCCTTATTCTTCTCACTTTGCACTCTTGTTGTTTTTCCTTTTCCTTAGAACTCTTTCCTCTTTCATTCAAGAAATGTAGGCATTTATTCTAAATTAGTTGCTGTTACTAAGAAAAATCCATGGGTCTAAAGTACGTTTATTTTTGCACATAAGAGTTATAGTCTGTTTTTTGCAGAATTATAGGTATTCAATATCCCATTAATCTCTGTGAAACCTTCTGTAATAATACAAATGAAACAACATTGCTGATAACATTCTGTATCAATCAACTATAGAAGTTGTTCTTTAGCATATTGCGTTTAGTTTATCTACAGTAGTTATAGTCTTGTCTTTGACAAGTTGCTTTCTAGGTTGCAGGGTACTATTGTGAGTTTGTCCCTGTACTATTCTAGATATCTTCTTGAACTTCTAAAATATTAATGAGTGGAATTTGGCATAAGGTAATTTATCTGGGAACGCATGTTGCGATAATAATTTGGGATTAAATGATTTCCACTGTTGCCAATTTATGCAACACTTAAACTGTTCGGTTGTGGTCTGCTTTTCTGAATTAAGGAGTAAGTGAAAGTGGTTATAAAGTCATTTTGTAAATAAGACAGGAGATTGGTAAGGTGCATATTCTGACTTAAATTCAGTGTCTTTCAGTAGACTTGTAGCCATAATGCAGGCATACTAATATGAAAATTGCCAATTTGGTTTTCTTACCAAATATCTCTCACAAGTTCATTTTGATGATTATTGTATTTACTAAAACCTCAAAAAAACCTGTTCATGACCAAAAAAAAAAAAAAAAACCCAAAAGACAGAAAACCTATATTGTGTCATGTTTTGAGGTAAAATTTAACAGATATTCAAAGTAAGAAATAATACATATGTGACATTTTTGTGTGATTAAGAACAATCCCATTAGGACTTTCAAAACTTTAAGGGAAAAAAAAATCATAGCTTTTCAAAATCTGTTTTTATATTACTTTACATAAGTCTGTTTAAGCATTTTTTTCATTTTATATATTATGGTCTCCAAATTATGTACCAATATAGCTGCCTTTTTTTTTTTTTTTTAAGAAACATATGTTCAATCAAAAATAATTTCAAGTAGTGTAGATTCCTTGCTGGAGATTGTTTTAGAAGAAGATACGGTCAATATTGAGGAAAATTTTTAAGATATATCAGGACTTTGTATGTTAGATTGCTGTGTAATGATTGATTTATATTATAAAATTTAAGAGAAATTACCAATTGCAATTAGGTAAACTAAACTTTGGGAATATAAAAAATTTACAATTTCTAGTCCAAACTCATTAAATGATTCTTGCACTTTGTTTTGCTACTAAGGGCATAATCATTTATTTCTCTCAATGACTGGGGCTTTGAAACAATTGAGTCTGTACTAATAAACTAAGTGTCTTATTAAAGTAACCAAGGAACAAGAAAACATGTTTAGATGGTGAATCTATCATGACTTCTCAATTAAATTCTAATTCCATATATGCATGGTTAATATCATTCAATGCTGTTTTTATTACTGAGCCACAAATTACTGGTCATCGTTTTCCAATCTCAAACAAATTTCCCCACTTCATATATATATATATGATAATATATATCATATTTATATATCATGCAGAATAGTTTCACTGTTCTGTGAAAACAGAAATCCTCTGTGCTCCACCTATGCATCCCTTCTTAACCCCTAATCATCGGAAATCTCTGATCTTTTTAGTGTCTCCATAGTTTTGCCTTTTCTAGAACGCTGTATAGTTGAAATCATACACGATGTAGCCTTTCCAGATTGGCTTCTTTCACTTAGTAATATGCATTTAAATTTCCTCCATGTTTTTTCATGGCTTGATAGCTCATTTCTTTTTAGGGTTGAATAATATTCCATTATCTGGATGTACCACAGTTTATTTATCCATTCACCTACTGAAGGACATTGTGGTTGCTTCCAAGTTTTGGTAATTAAGAATAAATCTGCTATAAACTTCTGTGTACAGATTTTTGTGTAGGCATAAGTTTTCAACTCCTTTGGATAAATACCAAGGAGCACAATTACCGGATTGTATGGCAAGAGAATGTTTTGTTTTGTTGAAACAGCCAAACTGCCTTCCAAAGCAGCTGTACCACTTTGTGTTCCCAGCAGCAATCAATGAGTTTCTGTTGTCCCCCAACCTCACCAGCATTTGGTGTTGTCAGTGTTTTGGATTTTGGCCCTTCTAAGTGTGTTGTGGTATCTCGTTGTTTAACTTTGCATTTTCCTGATGACATATGACAAGGAACATCTTTTCATATGATTATTTGCCATCAATATATTTTCTTTGTGAAGTGTCGGTTAAGGTCTTTGGCCCATTTTTTAATTGGATGGTTAATTATTGTTGAGTTTTAAGAGTTTTTAAAAATATTTTGAATAACAGACCTTGATCAGATTTGTCTTTTGCAAATATTTTCTCCCACTCTGTAGCTTGTGTTTTTATTCTCCTGACAGTGTCTTCACAGAGCAGAAGTTTTTAATTTTAATGAAGTCCCAGCTAATAAATTCTTTCTTCCATTGATCATGTCTTTGGTGTCATACCTAAAAAGTCATCACCAAATCCAAGGTCATCTAGATTTTCTCCTATGTTATCTTCTAAGAGCATTAGAGTTTTGAGTCTTACATTTTGGTCAGAGTTCCATTTTGAGTTAATTTTTGTGAAGGGTGTAAAATCTGTTTATAGATTAAATTTTTTGCATGTGGATGTCCAGTTGTTCCATCACCATTTTCTTTATTGTATTGCCTTTGCTTCTTTGTCAAAGATCAGTTGAGTGTATTTATGTGGGTCTATTTCTGGGCTCTGTTCTGTTTTATTAATCTGTTTGTTTATTCTTTTGCCAATACCTCACTCTTAATTATTGTATCTTTATGATAAGTCTTGAAGTCAAGTAGTGTTAGTTCTATTTTTTTTTCTTCTCCTTCAATATTGTGTCGATTATTCTGGGTCTTTTGACTCTCTATATAAATTTTAGAATCATTTTGTTGATATTCATAAAATAACTTGCTGGCATTTTGACTGGGATTTCATTGAATCTATAGATCAAGTTGGGAAGACTGACATCTTGACAACACTGAATACTCCTAAACATGAACATGGAATATCTTTCCATTTATTTAACTTTTCTTTGACTTCTTTCCTCAAGAGTTTTGTAATTTTCATCATATAGATCAAGCACATATTTTGTTAGATTTATACCTAAGTATTTTATTTTTTGGATGCTAGTGTAAACAGTATTGTGTTTTTAATTTCAAATTCCACTTGTTCACTGTTGGTATATGGGAAGTGATTGACTTTTGTATATTAACGTATATCCTGCAACCTTGTTATAATTGTTTTTCAGTTCCAGGGATTCTTTTTCTTGTTCTTCTTCTTTCGGATTTTCTACGTAGATGATCATGTCATCTATGAATAAAGACAGTTTTATTTCTTTCTTCCCAAGCAGTATACCTTTTATTTTATTTTCTTATTTTATTACATCAGCTAGGATGTCCAGTATGAAGTTGAAAAGCAATGGTAAAAGGGAACACCCTTGCCTTGTTCCTGATCTTAGTGGGAGAGCTTTTAGTTTTTCACTGTTAAGTATAATGTTAGTTGTAAGTTTTTTGTAGATATTCTTATCAAATTGAGAAAATTCTTCTCTATGCCTAATTTACTGAGAGTTTTTGTAGTGAATGGGTGTGGATTTTGTCAAATGGCTTTTCTGTATTCATTGAAATAATCTGTGACTTTTCTTCTTTATCCTGTTGATGTGGTGGATTACATTAATTGCTTTCCGCAGGCTTCTTTCAAAGTACTAATTTACATTTTCCTATGGTTTAAGGGGAGGACTTGCCTTTCCATTTTTAGGTGCAGGACACATAGGTAAGGCTCAGATAATAGTTCTTTAACTATTTAATCAATTGACAAAACAAATACTCATGTACAATTTAAATCAATGATTGAAATATTTGCTACTAAAGTTTATATATGTGTATAAATGGCCCTATTTACTTTTCCACTTCTGCAAATCAGAGTGTATGGAATTTTCCCCATATCTGGAAATTATTAGTGTATTTTACTTGAAAGAATTTAAAATACAAACCATTATCTTATTGTTACCTTTCTGTAACCCCAAAATTTATATAATTTTTTGTTGTTGGTGAAGAATGATAAGCTTCCACTTAATGATTCATATTATTGTTATCCATTGGAATAAGATTTAGAGGAATATCTCTAGAACTGTATATATGCTAGTTCATTGATATCACAGATGGAATGCTAACTTGGGTTATCCTCATATCATTCTTCCTACTTAAGAGTCAGTCTAGTCAAGTACCTGGTATGTTAACTTATCCACAAAACTGACTTGCAATTACAGTGCACTTAATGTTGACTGTATATATAGTTATTTCTTTTTGACATACTCATTTGAAATAATTTTGTTCATCATATTTTCTTGCATCTAGTATTCATTAAATATTTTTTTGAGAATCTAGCAAATGTCAGGTGTTGTTCTAGGTACAAGGAGTATGACGGCAAACGTACTTTCCCTGCCCTAAAAGTCCTTACCTTTTAGGGAGAACGGTGTAGGGGATTAAAAAAAGGAAAAAATTGATGTGTAATATACTGGGTGTTGAAAAGTGTAAGGGGATATTAAGCAGGATGAGTGGGTGGAGAATGAAAGTGGGATGCTATTTTAAGGTAGTGTGAAGTCTCTGTGATATAGTGATATTTAAGGAAAGATCTAAAGAAAGTGAAGAGGAGAACCTCCATGGATATCTGGGATTAAATCATTACCTGCAGAGGGAGTTACAGTAGCAGTTCAGTGTGTTCAAAGAACAGCAAGTAATCTAATGTAGGTAGACCACTGAAAAGACTGTGCTTTCTTTACATGCTGTTGGAGAACTCTGAATAAAAGAGTTTTACTTTGTGACTCTGGCTATATTTTGAGAACGAAGAAAAGCAGGGAAAAGATAGAAGCAAAACTGTGAAAGGTGAAGCATAATGCTGGCTTGAACCAGGGTGGCAGTGGTTAAAATGGCACAAAATTGTTACATTTTTAATATATCTGGAAAGTGCATTGTCAGGATTTGTTTATGGATTGTATGTGGAGTCTGAAGGGAAGAGTCAAGGTGATGTTTAAGTTTTTGTTTTGAGTCAACAGAAATTTGGTGTTTCCATTTATTTAATGAAGAAGACCAAGGGAGGAAGCTCTTTGGAGAGAAAAAAATAATTTGGTTTTGGACATGTTAAATATGAAGTTTTAACTTGTTAAACATGTTAAATATGAAATATAGTCAGAAGTGTAAGCTGAATATGTAAATTTGAAACTCATCAGCATATATGTAGTATTTAAACCCTTTTAAGAGTGGATAATAGAATGTGGGGAATGGGTAACCCTAGATATGAAAATATGTCTAAGGACTAAATCCTTGAACAGTACAACCAAGGAAACTAAGAAAGTTAGCAACCAGTGATAAAGGAGGAGAACCAGAAGATGTTATTCTGGGTGTCAAGTGAATATAATGTTTCAAAGAGGGAGTTTTCTCCTGGGTCAAAAGATATATATGTATCAAACACTGCTTATATATAAGCTTGAGTAGGGTCTTACTTTTGAAAGCGTTTTTTTTTTTTATTTAATTTTTTAATTTGGTGAGCTCACTGCAAGAGAGAAGCCAGGGACATATTCTGGGCTATCAGGATTTTGTGTCTGGGTTCACTAAAATTAAATTTTGATACAGACAATCAAAGTAATACAGAGTTTCTCATCTCTCCTGCCCTCTGATCCTGCTGCCATAAGGAGAGCTTGCTTCCTGTAAATATATATTCTCTGTGTGATTTCATGTTTACTCCTAATTTTTTTGCTTCTTACAGAACCAGATGGGTCCAGAGAAGTTTTGCCAGTAGAGTACCCCTATGCAATTGTTTGCAAATCAGAATTTTTGCTTTTGCATGTGGGAAAATGAACTTTTCTGGCTCATTCCCAAATATGTAGCCACAGGGGCCTTCTCTGCTTCACCCAGAGCTCTGGATCCAGATCAATCTCCACTATGTCTGGCATAACTCCTACTTACTTTGAGTTCAGCTTTATTTCATTTGAAAATGATATTGGAAGATACATTGTACTTTTTTTCTGATGGTCTATAGAGGAAAGCTTTATTGTTTGTGACAAAAGAAGTTAACATTAAGAAATTTGTACCATGTTTTTTATATTTTATTTTGATAAAAGGGAAGAAAAATAGCTCTAAACTAATGAAACTCAAAATTGTTATGTAATAAATGATTTGACTAAAATTGATCTTACTTGAGATAACAAAATTATTAAATTTTAAATTAAGGGCAATTTTATGGATAAACTGATTATTTCATATGACTGCTCACCTCTGGCTCCCTCATAATTCAACACAATGAATCATTATATAAAGTAGCTTCTTTTGTTTATGGGAAGGATCTGTCTCCAGGGAACATTTGAGATCCCTTTTGGTAGTTCAGATTTTGTTGCAGTGGCAGGCACATCAGAATGATTGTGAAACATCTTGTCTTTGTAAGTCATTGCAAAATTTGTGGCTAATGGTCACAGAAAGGGACAGATTCACCTGAAGTATTACAAATCAGACTTTTTCAGTGTTCAAACTGAAACTTAAAATTATGCAACTGTAGCACTATATCAAACTTGAATAAGGGAATAAATTGTTTATTGAAGAATCAGGGAAAACCCACTTAACTTTAACAGAACAGAGGACGTTGTGTCATTTTTTCCTCTTCATCTTCTCCTGCTTCTGTTCTACATGATTTCTACTGGCTTATTTTGGCTTGGTTTCAGAATGAATAGAGGAGAACGTTGAAGAAAGTGTGATTTACTCCATCTTTTCCAGTGTTACATTGCCAAAACATAGCCAGAAAAGGCACTCCTTGCTCCATTTTGGAAAGCAAATTATAACCTCATAGGTTTTAATAATAATATTTAAATGCTTATTTAAAGTTTACACAATTCTACAAGGAACTCAATCAGTCCTCATTTGAATCTCATGAATTATCACATTTTACAGATGAGAAAAATGAGGATTATAGAGGATGCATAATTTTTCCGTGATTAAAAGCTATCATTGTAATTACAACTATAAATTTATTAGTTTGCGGGCTTTTATGTTTCTGGTTTCACAAAGGGAATTATATCAAATAAATACAACTACCTCATCTCTACTACATAAATTCAGAAGTTTTGAGTGTTTTTTTCTTTTTTATGTTCTGTTTATTTTTTGAGGTACAGACATATAATATGAGTTCAGATGTACAATATAATGATTCAATATTTTTATGTATTATGAAATGATCACCACAAGAAATCTAGTTAGCATCCATCATCACACATAATTCTTTATGTTCCTAAAAAGTACTAGGCACTATGTGCTGTGACATTCTCAAGTAGAGAATTATTCCAAATAGCGCTCAGTTTCAGGCCAGAGAGACATAGATTGAAGATTTCAGAGCAAGGTGGAAAAACCAGTGCTAAAAATAGAGGGGTCATAATTACGTATGGAAAAGGTACTTAGGCAGGCCCATGGGCTCAGGTGAGGCCTCCTGGGGACAATGATACGTGAGCTGAGTTTTGAAGGCTGTGAAGACAGTGATAAGAAGAGTGTAGGTTAGAGCAGGGAGGTGGCCGGTGCCATCCAGTGGTGCTCTAATGTTGCTGTCACTCCTAATCTCCTTATGATGAGTGCAAGGATAAGGCAGTCATATGAATACAGATAGACTTGCTGAGTTTGGTTTTTGCTGTAAATTGAACAGAAGGGAAGGACAATCAAATGGCACATAGTTAAGTTTTTTGATTTTTGTTTTTTGTTTTTGCCAGATCTAACCTTTTCACTCTGTCTCAATTCAAAACTTAGTCTAACAGTTCTAATTATTGTTGAAGAGGCGACCACTCTTCCCTTAAAGAAATAGCTTTACTGTTGATAACTTTTGTCAAATTCAAATAGTCTCACTCTATGGAGTATAATGTAGAGTTTATAAGTTTACAAGACTTTGAAGTCAGAATGCCCGGATTGAAATCCGGGCTTTATCTGTTGTCTTTTGGCAACAAATTCAGCCTCTTTTTGCCTCTGTTCCCTCATCTGTAAAATGGGGACAATACTAATGCCTATGTTATAGTATTCTGTTTTATGGAATGAGTTAAACATTGGAAGAGTACAATGCCTGGTACTTTGCCAGCACTCAATAAACATTAAGTTCTTTATTATGTAATTGCAAAACTAACTGGAACTGCAGCAACAAGCAAATAGAACCTTGTATAAACTGGGGAATGGCAAGTGTGAGACAGATGCATTTGACTGGATTCGGGTATGGCTACTTTGAGAATGACTATAAATCCAAATGAAAGTGTCTACGAGAATGTGAGCAACTCACACTTTATCTGTGTTGTCAGTAGTTAAGTGTTTTAACAATGTATGTGGTGGGGTGGGAGAGTGGTCCAGGTTATAGCAATACCCTTAGCCAGGACAGTGTGTAATAGCTGAGGGGAGTAGTGGTGATAAGATGGAAGTAATGAGAATATAGAGAAGCTTTTCCTAGGATAGCAAGTAGCTAAAATCTCAGTAGAGAAACTGAGTCAATCAAATACCAGAGTATCACGCTGTACTGTAGACTGTGAGTCTCTACAAGAGATAGAATGAAAGCTTTTTTGCATAATAAGCAGTAGGATCCTCATTGTACCAGGAGGTCCGTGAAAACCCAGGACCTAACAGAGTAAATGAAAAATGAATACCTGGGTTTGGTTCATTCACTCCAGGCACATATGTTGCCTTAGGCAAGATACCTCCTAAGTCTTTCAGTTATTTCAACTATAACACAAGTATAATAATATGTACTTTACAAGGTTTCTGTAAGGATGGGCAAAAATCATGTAATAAAAATGTTGTAAACTTTGAAGTGTAGTACAGATGTTGTTATGGTTATTGTATTATTTTTATTTCCTTCTATTTCTTGAGTTTCTTATTCTATATGTCTTTTCAGAGGTGAATCTTATTAATATTTTCTACATTTAAAATTTTTTCTTAATATAACTAGGAACCCTCTTGTTTTTATCATCACTCTGCATACATTCTAGTGACTCCAGTATATCTTTGACTCTTCAAAGACCTTGTTTTACCTGAGGACTGACAACTCTAATCTGGATCATTCAGCCATTTGAAAAATCTGATTTTTGTAAAATCCAAAATGAGTTAGAAGCAGTATTAGGGCAGTGCTCTTGCATGGGAAACAAAGTGAAAACTGGTGGTTGGTTAGTTATTTTTAGTTCAAATTGCAAAGTCAGGATTACTGTGGTAAGAGTTTGTTTAGCCCAATTGAGTTTACTTATTTTATATTTACTAAACCAGTTGAATTTCACTTAGATTGATTCATAATATATCTACTTCATCTCTTTGAAGCTTGGTGAAAATTAATTTACTTTGGATCCTGCTTCCATCAAAGAAAACACCTAACAATTTATCTTTGAGTCATAAGTAGGAAAATCATGGGGGACTGATCATTTTATGACCTCCAAATTGAAAGAGCTTATTTAAGCTAGAAGCAGTGATAGCACATTTTCATTTATCTTTTTTCCTTTACTAAAAATCTTACAGCTAATATTCTCTGGTGGCTGCCTTTACTAATGTGCAAAAATAGTTAACTCTTGATTAAATCCTACGGCCGAAGGATAAAAAGAACCCATGGCCTTTGCTTGAACCATGCTTACCTATTTATTCAGCACTACTCATGCTTTCTTTTTTCAGCAACCCACGGGATATTATTGGTAAGCTAAACATCATGTTCACAAGATGGAGCCTCTACTTTATTTTCAAATTCTTGTCTGAATAATTGAATATTATCATCTGAGCCATGCATTATAAAGTCATGCCCAACGAATCTGAAGAAGAAAATATGCATGGTTGACATGTAGTATCCTCAAAATACAAAGAATTCTACCGAGGTAGCAGGCTTTGACTTTTTCCAGTGATACACACATTTTATTTTGATACGTAGTCACATGTTGCCTTCCAGAAAGGCAGCTTTAGTTCACATTCTCATCAAGAGTATGTTTTTGTGCTGGCTTCCACAGATTCTTTTCAGCAGTGGGCGTTCTAAGACTTTTAAATCTTTTCAAATCTGAGTCATGAATATTTAAATGTTATTATTCTTTTTCTTTATTTTTAAAACAGGTATTATGAATGAGACTGCATGTTTGCCATTTTGTTTATTTGATAGTCACATTTCTTTCTTTGTTGAGGTACAGTTGACATGTAGCATTATATTAGTTTCAGGTGTACAACATAACAATTTTATATTTGTATAGATTGTAAAATGATTATAATAAGTCTAGTTAACATACTTCACCATACATAGTTACAATTTTTTCTTATGTGATAATCACATTTCTTACACAGATGGTCCTTGACTTATGATGGTTCAGCTTAACAAATGTTTGACTTTACGAAAATACAAAAGCAATGTGCATTCAGTTCAAACTGTACTTCGAATTTTGAATTTTAATCTTTTACCGGGCTAGTGATATGTGGCACAATACTCTCTCATGATACTAAGCAGCAGCAGTGATTCACAGCTCCCAGTCAGCCACATGATCATGAGGATAAACAACTGATACACTTACAACCATCCTGTACCCATACAACCATTCTGTTTTTCACTTTCAGTACAGCATTTAATAAATTACATGGGATATTCAACACATTATTATAAAACAGACTTTGTGTTAGATGATTTTGCCCAACTGTAAGCTAATGTAAGTGTTGTAAGCATGTTTAAGATAGGCTAGGCTAAGCTATGATGTTCGGTAGGTTAGGTGCAGTAAATGCATTTTCGACTTATGGTATTTTCAACTTACAATAAATTTATCCGGACTTAACCACATGGTAAATTAAGGAAGATCTGTACTGTGATTTACTTACTTATGTCTCTTATCCACTTTTCTTTTGAGCCATTGGTCTTTTACCTATCCTTTTAACAGAAGGTTTCTTAGTATTAATAGGTAATTGTGTTTGAGGGTTTATTATATGTTGAGTAGGCTTTGACTTTTAAAGCAAAGGATCTCCTGCTAAATATGGCATTGTTTGGTTCTTTCAAAACTGTGAGCTCTTTGTAAAAATTGAGCATGAAAAATCATTTTTCAAAATTCTAGCTTGAGTTTTTTTCCCTCCTATTATATTTCTGATTCACGCAGATTATTTTTTGTCTATGTAATTAAAAAAAAAATAAATCATTCATGGAGACAAATTTATATCGTGCTTCCAAATGTTACTCATTCTACTACTATGATTAAAAAACCAGTCATTATAATTTCAGAGACTCATCAACAGAATATCTAACAATAAGGACTTCTTTTTAATTTGGTTGTAGTGGTTGTACGTAACTAGTTTTTTCAAATTCATGATAGTGGTCTCTGTTTTGCTTGTTATTACTTCTATTCAAAAAATAGAACTCATTGAAATTGACAGATTAAAATAAAAATTAGTGTTTCTAACCAACTCTTTCAATTATAATGCCCAGAAGTCTACCTATGTTTTGTGTGGACTGCATTCCTATTTCATACAGACAAGGTTATGATTATTTGAGACACATTTATAGTGTTAAGCTCATGTGATCAGCATTACACAAGGCATAATTTTTTTCACATTTACTTTAAGCAACTATGTTTTAAGAATTATTAAAATCTGACACATTTCAGCCTGTTTATTGGCTTAATTTAATCAATTCTAATTAGACAGTGTATACCAGTTAGAGAGATATTAATTGATTGTGAGACATGTGTGTCACAGAAGTAGGGCTGAAACTGTAGCACTGATTATTTTCCCTTGAATTTTTCCCTAGATAGCCATAACACCAAGTTTTCTAATGGAAAAGAATCTTAGTAACCACATAGTCCAGTCATTCTCCATTCTGCCTGCATATTAGAAACCCTGGAGAGTAATTACCCTGACAGAATTTTAATTATAAAAATCAGAAACTTGAACAATGCAAATGACCATCAATTAGGTAATAGATAAACCTACTATGATACATTTATAAAGTGGAATATTACCCACCAATGAAAGTCAACATATTGAGTAATGGAAACCAGACACAATGAAAAACATTTTGTCTGATTTCATTTATACAAATGTCTAGGATAGGCCAAGCTATTGTGGGAGAAATCAGATCATTGGCTTCTTGGGGAAACTGGCAAAAGGGAATTTATAGAGAAGATGGCGATGGCAATGTTTTTTCCAAAATTTTATTATGAAAACTTTCAAATACACAACAATGTTGAAAGAATTTACAGTGAACATTCATTCATATATCCATGACTGAGATTCTACCATTAATATTCCACTATTCTCCATTTGTTAAAAGTCTATCCACTTATTTCTCCCTTTATCCATTCACTGATCAATCTTTTTGCTGCCTTTCAAAGCAAATTGTAGACATCAATATACTTCCCATTAAATACTTTAGCATGCATATCATTAACTAGAATTCAGTCAGTCAAATTGTTTTAAATTTTTATTTTGAAATTTTTCTTGCCAGTATGTATAAATAGGATTGAATTTTGTATAGTATTCTTGTATTCTGCAACCTTTCTTAATTCACATAATGGGCTTAGGCACTTTCCATATTCCATAGGTTTTAATGTAAAATATTATGTCATGTGCCAATAGAGACAATTTTACTTCTTTCTTTCACATTTTAATAATTTTTATTTTCTGTTTTTTATTGCAATGGCTAGTACCTCCACCATGATATCGGATACAAGTGACAAGAGGAGACATTCTTGT
The DNA here is from genome assembly GCF_028023285.1 of Balaenoptera ricei. Taxonomy (NCBI): domain Eukaryota; kingdom Metazoa; phylum Chordata; class Mammalia; order Artiodactyla; family Balaenopteridae; genus Balaenoptera; species Balaenoptera ricei. The sequence continues at coordinate 41,780,299 of NC_082650.1, read as the reverse complement.
CTTTTTCCCAATCTTTGTGGGAAGCGTTCACTATTTAACCTTTATATATGACGCTAACCGTTGGTTTTCTGTAAATGCTCTTTATAAGTTTGCTGATAGTTTTCATTACAAATGAGTATTGATTTATTCCAAACATAATTAATGCATCTGTTGAAATAATCATATAGGTTTTTTTCTCCTTTATTCCTTTGTGATGATGAATAATATTGATAGATTTTTTTAATGTTATACTAATCTTGCATTCTTGGCATATACACTACTTTATCATTATAATATATCTTTTTTATATTTCTGACTTTGGTTTGCTTATAACTTGGTAAGTATTTCTTGTTTCTGTTCTAAGGGACATGCCTATGATACACTTTTTTGTATTTTTGCCAAGTTTTGTAGTAGGACCATGGTAGCTTTATACCATGAGTTGGAAAGTTTACACTCCTCCTATTTTCTAAAATATTGTGTGTAAGATGGCTGTTTTTTCTTCCTTACATATTTTATTCAATAGAATTCACAAGTGAAACCATCTATGCCTTTTGTTTTCTTTGTGGGAAGGATACATATATATATATATATATATATATATCTCCCCAAGATAGTGCAGGTTTTATTCCAGGACACTACAGTAAAGCAAATAACACAATAAAGTGAGCCACGTGAAATTTTTTGGCTTCCCAGTGCACATGAAAGTTATGTTTACACTATATTGTAGTCTATTAAGTGTGCAATAGCATTATGTCTAAAAAAAATTTAAAAATTTAAAAACAACATTAATTAAAAACAATGTTGTTGGAAAAATGGCGCTGATAGACTTGCTCAACTCAGGGTTGCCATAAGCCTTCAACATGTAAGAAATATGGTATGCCTGTGTATATAAAGGAATATTCTGATGTACTGTTTCATATTATGTCACTTTTATTGTGGTAAGTTGTATATTTCAGTGGATTAGTTCATTTTATCTATGCTGTTTATTTTATTGGCATAAAATTATTCATGCTATGTTATTATCTGCTTTATGTCTGTAGCGTCTATATTGATAAGCCCTCTTTTATTTCTGATACTGATCATTTTTGCTCTTCTCCTTTTTTCTTGATCAGTCTAGCTAAGTATTTATATATTATTTTGAACTTTTTCAGTAACCAAACTTTTGGCTTTGTTAATTTTCTTGATTGTTTTTCTGTTTTCTACTTGATTGATTTCTGCTCATTTCTTTATTATTTCTTTCCTTTTACTAACTTGGGTTTAATTTTGTCTTATTTCTTTTAGCTTCTTAAGGTTAAACCTTAGATATTTGAGTTTACGTAAGCATTTAAAGCTGTAACTTTCCCTTGAAACACTCCTTTAGCTGAATATTACAAGTTTTTATATATTATATTTCCATATTATTCAGTTTGAAATATTTTAAAATTTCCCTTGTGATTTTTTAACACATGCACTCTTTAGAATTATACTGTTGAATTTCCCAATACCCTGTGTTTTCCTCTGCATTTTATTATTATTAATTTCAAATATAATTCCATTACTGAATTAGTTTCCAATGACTGCTGTAACAAATTATGATTAACTTGATGTGTTAAAACAGCACAAATTTATTTTCTTACATTTCTGGAGGCCAGATGTCTAAAAATGTCCTATGGGCTAAAGTCAAGGGGTTGGTGAGGCTAGTTCCTTGTGGAGACTCCAAGGGGAGAATCTGTTTCCTTGTCTTTTTTTAGTTTCTAGAAGCCACCTGCATTTCTGGGCTCATGACTTCTTCCTTGCATCACATCACCTTTTCTCCCCCTGCTTCCACTGTCGCATTGCCTTTTTCCACTTCTATAGTCAAATCTTCTACTGCTTCCCTCCTATAAGGATGTATGTGGTCCAGCATAATCTCTTCATCTCAATATTCTTAATTTACTTACATGTGAAAAGTCACTTTTTTGATATAACATTAACAGGTTCCTTGGATTAGGACCTGGATATCTTTGGGGGCCATTGTTTAGCCTACCACTGTTATGAACAGATATGATTTCAATCACTTTATGTGTATTAAGACTTGTTTTATAGCACAGTATATGGTCTATCTTGATGAATGCAGCATTTGCTCTTGAAAGAAATATGTATTCTGCAGTTACATGGCTTAGTGTTCTAAAAATATCTGTTAGGTCAAAGTTGTTGGTTAACTTGTTCAGATCATCTGGAACTTCATTAACTTTCTTCTGATTTTTCTATTATTTGCTGTTCTTGAGTGTTAAAACCACCAACTGGGATTGTAAAATTGTTTAATTTTCCCATTGAGTCAGTAAAGTTGTGCTCTGTAAATTCCAAAACTCTTATGATTTATTAGCACATTTATCATTTTACATCTGCTTGATGCACTGACCCTTTCATCATTATGGAATGTCTCTTTTTCTCTGGGAATGTTTTTATCTGAAAGTCTTGTTTGTCTGATATTGATCTAGCTACTCTGGTATTCTTATGCTTATTGTTTGCATGCTATATCTTTTCCATTCATTTTTTAAATCTCCCTGTGTCTTTTTTATTTAAATTGCATCTTTTTTTGGTAGAAGACAATCTCTGAATTTTACTAGAGTGTTCAATCCTTCAACATTTAATGTGTTAATTTATGTAGTTGGATATAGCTCCACCATAGTATTATTTTTTGTCCATATTGCTAGTTTGTTTCTCTCTTACTCTTTCCTGAAATTTCTATATTTTATACTCAAAAGTTTATATTAATTTTAAAAATCAAAATTATATTTTATTTCAATTTGTCTTTTGCTCCTTTGCTATACCTTCTTTACATTGGTTGCTTTGATAATTACAATATATATTCTTATATTTTTAAAGTCTACTTATAATTAATTTTTCTACTTTCCATCAAATACAGAAAACTTGGAACTGTTCAGGTCATTTGTGCTATAGTTTTCATATGTATTGCATCTAAATACATTATAATCCCTATACAACAATGACTCATATATATATATCATACTCTTCATATCTACTTGAAGATGTATATTTTTACCTGTATTCCTTTAATCTTTCATTATACAGCAGGTCTTTTGGTGACAAATAGTTTTGATGTTCTTTTATATAAAAATGTCTTTATTTTGCCTTCACTGTTAGGCACAGAGTTCTGGATTTGTACTTTGTTCATTTATTTATTTTTCTCTTAACACATTAAAGATGTTGTGAAACTGTCTTTGAACTCCATAGTGTCTTATATTATGAGACGTCAGCAATTTTCTCATTGTTGTTTCCCTGTATGTACTGTCATTTTTTTTCTGATTGCTTTTGAAAATTTCTCATTAACTTTACGTTTAGGCAGTTTGACTGTGACGTACCCAGGCATTTAAAAAATCCTACTCTGATTCATGATCTTAAATATGTAAATATATATATTTTACCAAATTTGTGACATTTCTTAGGATGTACATCTTCACTTTTTTTTTTTTTTTTTGCCCCACTTGCTCTTTTTTTTTTTTCTTCTGGAATTCAAACTACATCCATATAGTAGACTTTTTGTTAGTATACCAAAATGGTCTCTGAAGCTCTTTTTTTTTTTTTTTTAAATCTTTTTCTCTTTTATCATCATGTTGGATAATGTCTATCTTCAAGTTCTCTGATGTTTTCCTCTTCTTTCCCCATTCTGCTGTTCCACTAAACCAGCAGGTTTTAAATTTCAAGTAATATAATTATCAGTTCTATGATTACTTTGTATTTTTGTTGTTGTTTAGTTTTTACTTCTTTGCTAATAGTTTCTATCTTTTCAGTTATTACAGGTATACTTTCCTTCAGTTTATGGCCATAGGGGTTGCTTTGAAACCTGTGTCTGCAAATTCCAACATCTATATCATCTTAGATTTGATCTCATTAGATTATCTTTACCTGTGAGTTAGATGTGTTTTCATGATTGTTTTGTGTGATGAATAATTTTGGGTTGAATCTTGAATGTTGTGAAAGTTATGTTTTGGAAACTCTGGATCATTCTACTTTTCCAAAGTATATTGATGTTTTTGTTTTAGTGAGCAAGTTACTTGGTTGAATTCAAATATTAAATTTTAGGTCTTGGGCTACAGCTCAGATCTCCATTAAATGATTGTTTATTTAATGGTCACCAGAGAATTGTGCCAACTTTATACATCAAATCAGTGGCCCCCTTCTCTCTGAACCCCTGCTTTCCAGCATTTCTTTCTACTTTCTAGTGGTTCTTGTTACCTGAATTCTGTTCTTTCAATCATTAGGCAAAAAATGATTCTGGGTTTTCTGAGTTTCGTTTCTCCACGTGGGACTGACTTTGTCTGCTTTCAGTCTAAATACTGTGAAAATGGGAAACATGTTGTGCTAGTACTTTCTTCCAAGCTTTTACTACACTCTAGAGTCTTCTTAATTTAAATCATTTTCCAGTGTTTTTAAATCATTGTTTTTCTATTTTGTCCAGAGTCTATAACTGTCATCTGTAGGAGCATAGGTCCTGTTGGAGTTTCCTTGTAAATTTCAGAATCTGAAAGATCTTACATTTTGATTGATGTGATTATATTACTGATATGGTATGCATCTGTTAAATTCATAAAAATGTATAAGCGTATTATTTAATTGTATGTAAATTTTTCTTCAGTAGGATGAAGAAAAGTTTTAAAAGTTGACATGGCACATATAACTTCAAATTATTACATGCCAAAACAACAAAAACTAATCCAGGTTATAACTTGAACCAATGGTTCTCAATGAGGGAAAGGGGAGAATTATGACTTCTAAGGAATGTCTGGAGATATTTTTGGTTGTCACAAGTGAGGGGGTAATTAGGTGGATCCTATTGGCCATCTAATGAGTAGAGGCCAAGGATGGTACTCAGCATATTACAATACAAAGGAGAGTCCCATACACTAAGAATTATCCAGTTCCAGAGTTGAGAAACCCTGTCTGAGTCTAATTAAATCAGACATTCTGGATATGAACCTGGGTACTGGTATTTTTTTTTTTTTATTTCCCCAGATTATCCTAATGTACAGAAATGATTGAGAAATAGTTACAAAGTTCTATCATATAATTTTACTAATTATAGAAATTAGAAAATTTAAGTAATTCATCTCTATTTTATAATTAGTATGTGATAAATCTTAAAATAGAACTCAAGGTAAAGTTAAAATTTCTTTGCTACTTCTTATCATGGCATTTGGTCTGATTTCAATTCACCTTGACAATTCTATTCATATCAATTTTTTCATATAAAATATTTTCTAACCACACTGAACTTATCATTCTTGACCACATCAAGCCACTCACATGTTATGCCTTTGTGTGTGTTCTCTTACCCATTTATAAATTAAAAATAACCAAATCCTTTTTTGAAGTCTCACTTGACTGCCTCAAAAGCACTGATTGACTCTTTCTTCTGAGTATCTACAGTGCTATTTATAGAATACTTTTTCAAACATATAAAAGTATAACAGTATTTTTCCTTCATAAATTGTGAACAACTATAGAGAGATATACTTGAAAACATTTAGAAGCAGGAATTTTGGCCAAGATAGTACTTGATTGCCCACTTGTATACAACTGATTTTTTAAATCTATAAACTTGATTTCATAGAGTTTGCTTTGAATCTTATAAAGCTTGTCTGCTATTGGAGTGAGAAATGCTTGGATATTGCAGGCTGTGTATTGTAGCTTTGGAATAAATATTTACCTTTTATGGTAGTTATCCTATCCAAGGTTTAAGTATTTTAAAATTGCCTCTCCATTTCCTAGATCCGATTTCCTCATTGCTAGCCCTGTTAATGAGATCATCAGTGCCCACCAGCATCCCCTCCTACACTTTGAGGACATTGCAACTGTCTGAGTGCTAATAGCTCAAGTTCTACCATTGATTCCTGAAGGCTCTTAGCTGATATTGGTGGTCCAATTTAAATTATTGCTCGTGCCATCCCATAGATTTATTTTTATCGTTTAGGAAACATTCCTCAAGCTTCCAGTATAAATACAGTGCTTAGTTTAATTTTAATTTTACTTACTCCATCTATTTTTTTTAACTTACTCTAAATAAATTTTCTTAAAGGTGATTAAAAAAATAAATTTCAGTATTACTTTAGAGGCTTAAGGAACTAACTCTGGAATCAGACTCTAAATTAAAATTTTACTTCTACCAACTACTAGCTGAATGAACTTAAGTGAGTTAAAGTTTCTGTGCATGCTATTGTGAGAAATAAATCTTAACTTTGTTTGGTACTTAGAATAGGTCTTGCTTCAAATTATGAGCTCACTAAATGTTGGCTATTATTTTTCTCACAGACTTTAAAAAAAGTAGTTAAATCTCCATTCTTCTTATAAATATTTTTAAGTAGTATTCCAGAAGTTCTCTTAACTGATCTCTTCTTAACTGGCTAAATTAAGCAACAATTTCCTTCTCCCTCTAAAACATACTAAATGTTTTAAATGTTATACAGAGTTCCTCCAAAAGGCTAATTCTAATGTGCTGTCTGCTTTTGAAACCATAAGTCAAATTGTGATACCAAGAATCTGCCAGGTGCTCCAAAATATGTTTATATTGATTGTATTTGCTATTGATATTTGCTAATTGAAGGACAAAATATGAGTTTGAAAGAAAAAGAGCTAACATTTTTTATTAAAAATATGATTTGAATGCTTTGGTAAAATCTAATAAATAGAAGTCAATGGAAAAATATGCTATTAGTGATGTGTGGGTAACAAAAACTATAAAAGACTGGATGTAGATTATAAAAATTCAGAGGAAATATGCACTCAGTAATAACTTTACTTTATCATTCCTCTTTAAAGGAAGAGAACATAGAAATTGAACATAAAGTGTTATTTTCTGGCTTATGCAATAAAGATAATCTGCAAATCCAAAGTGTGGACCCACACTAAAAGAAAAGGCCTGATCTCACATCAAAAATTGGTAAAAAAAGTATGATACGTGTAGAAATAAAACACTAGTTAAATTTGGAATTACCAAATACAGTTGTTAAAGTATGAAAGAAACAATTCAGAATCATGGTTTGTGATTGACTTTTCTCAATAATTTATTTTTTAAGTATAAAAGTATTAGCAAGAATAACAAAGATTTGAACAACACTATCAACCAATTTGACTTTATTGAAGTTTAAAAATACCATATCTAACGATTGCAGAAAATATTATTTTTTCATATAGAAACAAAACAGGTCTGCATAAATTTGAAAAATTGAAATCTTAGAGATCATGCTTCCTTATCATTAAGTTACCTTAGAAATTAATAACAGAAAGATGTTTAGAAAATCCACAAGATTTGGCAACTAAAACTAACTTTGTGGGGTCCATGGTTCAAGAAAGAAAGAAAAAAACGAAGTTAAAAATAGTCCAAACTGAGTGATAACGGAAAAACAATATAAACATTTGAGGAATGCAGTAAAAGCTGTGCTTAGAAGGCAATTTATGACATTAAATGCTTATATTAATTAAAACAGTTATTTGGATTCTATCCCAAAAATCTAGAAAAAGAGCAAGTTAAACCAAAAATAAATAGGGACATGAATATGATGAATATAACAGCAGAGACAATGAAATATAAAATAGAGAAACAAAAGAGAAAATTAACAGTGAGAAGTTTTTTCTTTAAAAAGATGAATAAAATTGGCAAAATTTTAAATACATTAATCAATTTAAAAAATGAGAGAGAGAAACAGGTCAGAATTCGAAGAGAATATCACCATAGATCCAATAGACATTTAAAGGATTCTAAGGTGATGATGGTGTGCGGAGTTACATGACAATAAACTTGACAACATAAATGAAAAGGAAAAAATCCCAAAGAAACAAAACTTGCTAAAATCAATACACATTCTACATATTGCTAAGCTTTTTATTTATTAAAGTAATTAAATTTCTAATTATAAAACTTTCTCATAAAGAACATTCTAGTCCCAGATAATTTCACTTTTGAACTTATTCAAACTTTAAGGAAGACATTATCTAATGAACAGTATTCTTCAGAAAAATGAAGAACAGGAAATATTTTCCAATCAGTTTCATGAGGCAATATATCCCTCTTGCATAATCATGACAAAGACATTATAAGAAAAGAAAGCCACAGACTGATATCATTGTGAGAAAGAAACTACAACCTACAGGCTAAATCCAGCCACACCCATTCATTCATATATTGTCCATGGCTGCATTTACATTAGGCGAGCAGAGTTAAGCAGTTAGATCCATTAAGTGAAAATATTTATCTTTTCCTTTATAGAAAAAGTCTATGCTGCTGGCATACATTTAAAGACATGTAGCAAAATATTAGCAAGTTGATCTAGCAAGAAGGACATAAGAAGGAAAATATATCACACTTATGTGGGTTTATCACAAGTATGTAGGTTTGGTTCAACATTCAAAAATCAATTTAGGGCTTCCCTGGTGGCGCAGTGGTTGGGAGTCTGCCTGCTGGTGCAGGGGACACGGGTTCGAGCCCTGGTCTGGGAGGATCCCGCATGCCGTGGAGCAACTGGGCCCGTGAGCCACAGCTGCTGAGCCTGCGCGTCTGGAGCCTGTGCCCTGCAGTGGGAGGGGCCGTGATGGTGGGAGGCCCGCGCACCACGATGAAGAGTGGCCCCCGCTTGCCGCAACTAGAGAAAGCCCTCGCACGAAACGAAGACCCAACACAGCTAAAAATAAATAGATAAATAAATAGAGTAGCTATTAATTAAAAAAAAAAAAAATCAATTTATACCATTTACCACATAAGGAGAAAAATCATATGATCGTTTCAATGGATACCAAAAAATTAATGAAACGTAATGGCCATTTACGACAAAACCAAAGAACAAAGCAGAAAACTTCCTCTATTTGATAGCATAGTTACAAGATCATACAGCTAACCTCATAAATAATGGTAGTGTATTACATGATTCCTTGTTATGATCATGAAAAGACAAGAATTTTCTCTGTCATCTCCCTATTCACCTTTCTAATGCAAGTCTTAGCCAGTGTAATGTGGCAAAAACAATACATATTTGAAATGAAGGAATAAAACTTTCTCTGTTAGCAGTCACAAATTTTAACTTACAATACGCAGCTAAAAAACAATTACTTCAAAATGGTTAATAAAAATCAGATATATGAATACATAATAAATATTTATTAAATAATAGTAAATGTTTCCTTTTATTTATTATTACGATAGAAAAATGGGACAAAATGTAAGCAACTGATGAATTTGGGTTGAGAGTAAATGGGAGTTCCTTGTGTTGTTTTGGAACTTCTTTGTGAGTATGTAATTATCTCAAAATAAGAATTTAAATAAAACGTATATTATTAGTTAGGATGAAGGCTAATCTGCTTTAACAAACGTCCAAAAATGTAGTGGCTCAATAAGAAGTAGTTTATTTATCTCTCATTTTAACAGTTTAGGGCAGGTGTGTATGTGTGTGTGTGTTCTAAGTAGACACCTGGGGATCCAGGCTACAAAGTGGCTCTGCAGTCTTTAACACTTGACTTGTAAGATTGCTTTGGTTAAAACCATTTGCAGCCAGCAGGGTGAAAAAGGGGAGAAGCAAGTCCTGAGCAAGCATCTTTAAGTGTATGATAAGTGGCACTGAACTGCATTTGGTCTGTTTGGTAAGGAGGGTTGTTTAGGGAACCTTATACATAGGAGCAGAGTGGGGTGGGGGGGACCTGCAGTTGGCCATGCCAGGCCCTTCCTCTCTAGATATCAAGGCAGCACAAAATATGAAATTTAGGCCTTACACCAAAGAGGGTAATACATAAATAATTATACATAAATAGTTATAAAAGTAATCATTAGATTAATTACCATCATTAGAACAAAAAGTTGAACCCTCTAAAATATCAGGAAAATTACACATGCATAGATACACACATATACCCACCAAAGAAAACAAATCAGATATTGAAAGGTTGAAAAATAAATGTAAACAGGAAACAAAAATGCAATAGAAAATAATATGATACAACTAAGGACAAACATATCTGTCAGGATAGTAAAATTTAAGTTCATCTATTTAAACAAAAGTGTTTTCAGAAGACAGGATAACAAAACAAAGCCTAAGTTTTTACTATTTACAAGAAACACACCTTAAAGCATTATAAAGGGCTGAATATTAAAGAATGGGCAATGATATAACAGATGATTGAAAATAAAGCTAGTAGGGGTAGTGATCTTAATATACGTGGGATTCAGACAAATGTGCAGACACTTTAATGTCAAATATTGTCATCATTCACAATAAAGGTGTAACATTTAGGAATGTCTACTGACAACAGCAGTAATATTCTTAAAAATAAGGGGAAAATTGAAGGAACATACTAACTTGATATTTTATTTGACCTCTTTAATAAATAAAAAAAGAAAGAAGGTGTGACTAATAAGACAGATCTTACTGATATACACTGAGGTATTTTTGATACACATTGATATACATGAATATACAATTGATATACATTGAAGGTATAACTTATTGGTATACATTGAAATGTGTTATGTGAAAATAGAACCCACAACTTCTTTGCAGGTAGCTAAAGAGTGTTTAAAAATATTGATGGTACCTTAAGTTATGAAGACAAACAACCTCCATGAGTCCCAAGCAATAGAAGTAGTACTGAGAGCACTGTCTGCTCAAAATTCAATACACCTAGAAAATAGGCTGTTTCACCTGGAAATTAAGTGCTTCTCTCTTAAGACATTATCTTAAGAAAATCATTAATTATTTGGTCAAAGAAGAATACAAATCAAATAGTACTAACTCTAGCAAAAATAATAATGAAATATTAGATATGAGAATGTTTTCTGTACAGCTAATCAGTTCACATGGAAATTCATAGCCTTTATTGCATGTATCAACAAATAAGGAGATAATGAAAACAAATACATTCAGCACTGACTCCCAAAATTAGTAAGAGCACTAGATAAACTGAATTGAAGCAAAAGGATGAAATAAAGTTAAAACAGATATTATTTAATTGAAAACAGAAAACATACCAGTAATCATCAATAAATCCAAACTTTAGATCTTTGGGAAAAATCAGTAAAATAGATAAGCTGATCAAATAAGATGAAGAGAATATTTAAACGTGTAAATACAAGGGTGAAAAAAACACAGAAAGAAAGGAAAATAAAATAATTAAGAAAATAATGAAACTACCAAAGTTGCTTTGTAGCTTTTTGCTTTTATATCCTCCCTTATTACTCTACCAGCTTAAAGTCTGTTGTAAAGTATTTAAAAATTAACCTTGCTCCTCACTTGTTTCACCATGTAAATTAGGCAAAATACCACCCTGATTTAGTCTGACTCTGCATCTCCTCTGTACTTCACCCAGGCAACTGAACGTGGCTGGAGAAAAACTCAACCATGCTGACTGGTCTCATTCTCACTTAATGATCATTAGCCTCAAATGATGCTTCCAAGTCATTACAGTCTACTTCCATTTGCATCTTCTCTTCTTTCCTAAAGCTTTCAACTCCTACCTTCCCTTCTTTACTATGTCAGCTGATACCTTTGTTCCCTGTATCACTGAGAAAATTGAAGCCATAATAACAGAACATTCCCATTACCACATACTTTATATCCATATATTCTTCTGCATTCACACATTTGGCATTCTCTCTGGCTACCACACATAAATTATTCATGCTTCTACCTAATACCTAGATGCCATTTTCTTGAGGAACATCTTCAGTTGTTATTTTACCTCATTTCCCCCAACTATTTAATTAAAATTGTGTTCACTTGCTTTGCTATCATCCTTATGCACAATGTATTTTTAAGCAAGCGAGTGTTTATTCATAATCACAAAGACAGAAAAAAATCATACTGTTTCTGGTGAATGCAGAACCGTACTGTGGTCCCTCCTTACAATGGACTACAACTCAAATAAAAAGAATGAAATGTGATACCTACAACAATATGGATGAATCTCAAATACATTACACTAAATTTTAAAAATCAGGCTTAAAATGCTACATATTGTATGAGTCCGTTTATTTGACATTTTGAAAAAGGCAACATAGTAAGGAAAGAAAACAGATTAGTAGTTTCCAACTATGGTGGGACTAGAAAGGAGCAGCACAAGGGAACTAATCTGTACATCGATTATAGTGGTAGCAACACAACTGTGTGTCTTTCTCAAAACTCAAGAAATGAAAAAAAAATGTTAATTTTTCTGTATGTAAATAAAAGTAATATAAAGTGAAAAAATAAGGTTCAGAAAATATATATGGTATCCTACCGTTATATGAGAAGATGGAATAAGAATATATATTTGCTTTTTTACATATATGTATAGCTGACTCTGAAAGGTTACACAACAATATATTAACACTTGTTACTGATATGTGTACATGGAGCAGATGGGTTGTTATAGAACTTAAACAGGGGCCTGAAATACACAGAGGCTTTCACTCCTGTATCTTTATATTTGTATATTTCTTTTGTTTTTTAAATTATGGAAACAAGCACAACCTGTTAAAATATCTCTACTAAAAATGATGAAAAATAAGCCTGATATAATGGAATTTTTAAGTACAGTATATTGCCAAAAAAGGGACAGTTAGAATCACAAGGAAAGATAAAGTACTGTCATTCAAAGAAGAGAAATGTAATGATAGTACTCTGCTTGTCTTGGCTGTGAACACACTCACGAAGACATATTGCCATAAACGTTCTTGTAAGGTTTAATGGTAAATAGTGACATAATACTTTGAGAAGATGGAGAAGGACAGTTGGGCTTGTTATAAGATTACTTAATCCTCATCCATCATAGCATAAAGTAAATAAAGTGTATAGATTTTATCATTTTAATTAGCAATGCAAGTATTTTAAAAAATAGTGCTAATTTAAACAAGAATCCGAGTCAAAACTGGTGGCTTCTGAGGAGAGGGAGGGGAGGGTGGGGAAAGTGGAATCTGAGAAGTGTTGATTTTCAGTATAATATCTTTGGTACTATTTGACTTATAAACCATGTGCATTGATTACTTCAGTAATTTGAATGAAATTATCCAAGGTGTAGTATAAAAACAGAGAAAAAAAATCCATGGGGAAAATCTTTCATTACAATCTGTAAGGATTATTTTACCCCCTCCCACAAATTTATAAACTGTTGATCTAAGACAGTAGACAAATTAACATCCTTTGGCCAAATTCATTCTGCAGATATGTTTTACTTGGTTATACAGTATTCTAAGGAGTTTGCATGTACATGCCTTTAGTTTGGATATGCATTCTCCAATTTAACCCAGTTCTTGGCCTTCAGCATCCAGCCTTCAACATCCAGTATGCTATATACATTAAAGTTCCCTGCCTCATTCAAGAGGCATTTGATTTGCAACTGCTGGGCAGTTTGCTGCTATGAAAATGAGAAGTCAAGGATATGCTCTTTATAGGAATAGGGAATCATGCTAAGGGAGATAACAGTTTTAAGACAGAGGGATGAATCAACTGGTGAAATGAGGCAACTAAGAAGTCATAATTGTAATTACACACTCCAAGCTAGTTTAGCCACTCTTAACTATCAGCACTAACCTCTGCTAATCTTTTGGGTGTTTGCTGATGCTATATATCAAATCCAGTTGAGTTCATTAAATATAATCACCCACACACAGAGTCTTCACTGCAGTAATCCAAACAACAGAGACAGACACATACCTATTTTATATAAATGAAGATTTGTTTTTTCCTTGAGAGTTATGATGAAATTATGGTGCATTGTAATTAAGAATACTTTTTGCAATACTTTAGTCTCAATTTTTGAGCTCAATTACCTCTTTAGTTATATCAAACTTTTAATGAATGCTGTCGACGAGATTATATTTCAGTATTTGCAATCTGGAAGAGTAAAAAGGGGTAAAAATTATTATTTTTAAATAGGCTACAGCTATTTTCTAATTCATCTTTGAAGAAGGCTAATGTTTATTTTGGGGAAAGATATTGTAATGATCTTTTGCTTATGTATTCAATAGAAGTTGAGCCAAAATCCTTTTACGATATGAAAGTGTTTAAATAAGTGAGGAGGTAAACCACTTTACATACCAGTGTAAAATGTTGTCTTTCTCCTGGTCAGAGTTTCACTTCAAGGGGTTGTGTCTACTTTGAGTAGACACAGACTTTTGTTCTGAGAGTAAAAAACAATTTCACTTTTCTTGCAAAGTGCTGCAGGGTGATGGCAGATTATGGATTGGAAATGCTCCACTCTCTGCTGGGAAGAGGACTCTATAGGCTTTGGGTGCTTGGGATTCTGGAAGGCCGGAGACTACATGCAGTTTCACGTTCTTATGTGGAAAAAATAACAGGGAGATTTTTGAGATTGGATCCTAGCGGTATGTGTTCTCTGTGGCTAAAAGTTAGTCAGACAAGATTTTGCATGATTATACAAGTTTCATGGGGCAATTTTTGAGAAGACTTAAGCTAATGGGACAACCTCTCTTGCTTTGAATTTCTCTTTTCAAGAAGGGCCCAATGCCTTTTAATGGCTCACCCAATTAGATCATGCCCACCCAGGAAAATTTATCTTCTGAGTAACTCAAAGTCAGCTGATTTGTGGCCTTATGGCTTTCTAACCAATTAAGTGAGGTTGATCCAGTAAATCAAGAGAAAAAAAATGTTGACCAAGTACTTCAAACAGAGTATAACTTTTTTGGTGTTTGCACTCTTCAAAAATACAGCTATATTACAGTGATCACCCAAGTTTTACAACAGGATATAATAATTTTCTAGTTAAGATTTACTTCTTAAAAGGGGAACATTCCGCTTGAAACTTGAATTTAATGGCAACATACTTGTACATTGTCCTTGTGCAATATAAAAATTGAAATCACTGATTAAGTTAATGGTTACTAATTGATGGCTATTAGAACAAAGAGTTCAGGGCAAAGAAACTAAACTTTCAAGTATAAATGTATGACTATTAGCAATTTAAAAAAATCTCCACTGTATATTAAATGTTTATTATGTGCTGGATCTTAAATTCAGGTAATAATAATTACCTGAGTATTTATTTTGTGACTGGTATTGTTCTAAGCATTTTGTGTGTATTGTTCCATTTAATCCCTTTGAAGTAGATATTGTTATTACTTCCAGTTTGTACATGAGAATTTATGTAACTTGTCTCATACCAGCTAGTGGTGGTGCCAGAGTTTAAAGCTTGGTAGGCTGACTCCAGAGTCTACACTATATGTTTCCCAGAATAAAAAGGAATAGACCTTCCTAAAGATCCATTTAGAGTTGTAATATTTATTCTTATAATAAACATCCAGTGATCCTCATATTACTCAGAAGAGATAGTCCTAGTTTAGTTTAGAGTCTGAGTTTTTTCCTACTAAAGATTGAGTCTAGCAAGCATCCACAGAAAAAAGTGATTAATTCCTTTTTTTATGGGCAATTATATCCTCACGTATGGCAAGGATAAAGGTAGTTTTTTGATATAATACATTCAATAAAGATTTTTTAAAAATATGCATTTTCTCTTTAGTTGTATTTATTTAATATAACTTTTTTTTTTAAACACACTTTTACAGGCATTTTTATTTATTTATCTATTTATTTATGGCTGTGTTGGGTCTTCGTTTCTGTGTGAAGGCTTTCTCTGGTTGCGGCAAGTGGGGGCCACTCTTCATGGCGGTGCGCAGGCCTCTCACTATCGCGGCCTCTCTTGTTGTGGAGCACAGGCTCCAGACGCGCAGGCTCAGTAATTGTGGCTCACGGGCCTAGTTGCTCCGCGGCATGTGGGATCTTCCCAGACCAGGGCCCGAACCCGTGTCCCCTGCATTGGCAGGCAGATTCTCAACCACTGTGCCACCAGGGAAGCCCCAATATAACTTATTTTTATGTTCTTTAAAGAAATAAAAAAAACACTGGAATCTCTTCCTTTATCCTTTCCTTAATTCCTTGCTTTCTCCTTGTCTAGTCAAACACTTTATGTACTGAATACTCATCCCCTTTGGCAAGATGATTGTTTTGTTCTAAAGACTACACAGATTAGGTTGTGATCTATCTAAAAATTATGCTGCTCAGGGCAGGTGCATCCTGACAAGAAGTGACATTCTGCATGTTGACACTAGGAGTTCTTTAGACAAACACTGAAAATGTGACAGTGGCATTAACATTAAATAATAAATATTATAAATAACCAGAGCAGTATGAAGTGGAACTCAGCAGCTTGCTAAAGAAAGCCTACATATTTAAAGCTTATACATACATGACCCATCATTAGAGTGAACCGAAGTGCTAGCACAAATAGAGCTGAGGATACCATATAAAGCAGAAAAGTAATTGCCAAAGATAATATTTATCAGATAACTAGTATAAAGTTTAAGCAATTAGCAATATCCTTGAAAAGCTCTCAGATCTCAATCCCTGATCTTTGAATGTCAACATATCATAGAATATGCATGTGTTGACACAAATCTTACTTTCAAATGATTATTTCTTACCATTTTTGAATAAGACAGTGGAATCATTTAATGTCTTTGCATTTGATTTTTTTTTTTCCTAATGGATTGACATGTTTTTATTTATTTATTTATTTTTGGCTCTGTTGGGTCTTCGTTTCTGTGCGAGGGCTTTCTCTAGTTGCGGCAAGTGGGGGCCACTCTTCATCGTGGTGCGCGGGCCTCTCACTTATCGTGGCCGCTCTTGTTGAGGAGCACAGGCTCCAGACGCTCAGGCTCAGTAGTTGCGGCTCACGGGCCCAGTTGCTCCGTGGCATGTGGGATCTTCCCAGACCAGGGCTCGAACCCGTGTCCCCTGCATTGGCAGGCAGATTCTCAACCACTGCACTACCAGGGAAGCCCCTGATTTTCTCTTTACCTTTTTTCATGTCATGTTGCTTTTGCCTTGAGTTCTGAATATCATATTTCAAGATTTACTGTTTTAACTTACCACTGTTTTCAAGTTAAGAAATCTAATTGCAAGTTCATTTAGATTTTTATCTCTCCTTTTCCGAAATATTTCTAGCTTTAAAAATTTACTTTCGTAGAATTTCCCTGGGCTTTCTGTTAGAGTTTTCAACTAGTAAATTATCTACCAGGGACAATGAAGGGATGGGGTAGGGAGAGGAAGAGTGGGAAGATAAATTTTAACTATTTACCTAACTAGATACTTAATGAATGTAGAGGAGAATGTTACGGTGAGGAGGATATACAGGTTTGCCTTGCCTGATCCAGCTGTTGAGATGTTTTTGATGTCTATTTTTCTTTATTTGAAAATTTTTCAAAAACATTTTTTCTTTTTTAGATTTTCATTTCTTTTATTTCCTTTCATGCACTTAATCCCTCAAATTCTGTAACATGCCAATTGGTTTTTTGTCTCTTTTTCTCTCCCCTTTTGCTATCTTATGTTAATTTATAAGTTATTCCTTCAGTTTCTTTCAATCATAGAAACTGGTAGAGTTTTCTCTTCACTCTAACTCCTTCTGTAATTCTAGGATACCTCAATATCACCACCTGAGGCATACCTCATTCTCCCTTTATTAATTGGGCTGGTACTCAATGACTCTCAACCACGGAAGGGAAGGGCATTTTGAGACTGACCAATGTGGATACTTCTTCACAGTCTTCTGGCAGCTGAAGGGATAAAGAAGAAGGATTGTTTGATCTGTATTTTTGATCACCATTTCCTTTCTATCCATTATATGCTCTCTGCCCTTTTCCGTGATTTTGTTCTTTTGCCCTTCATTCTGAAAACTGTATGTTCTCTACATCTTTGCGATCCCCTGTTCCTTAGACCAGGTTTGTGTTCTCAGGGTTGGCAGCTCCCTATTCAACTCATGGAGTGGAACTATATCTTATTTCATCTCTGGCTTCTTTTGTGGTATAGTCAGAGGAATGCTCTACCCCTACTGGGGGTTGTCCTTCAGACTCAGAAAAGTCCTTGTCTAAGTCAAGATGAGACTCCGAAATGCCACAGGGAAGTAGAGTCAGGAAGGAGGTGCACATTCCACAGCTTTTCTTAGTCCTGTTCCTGCACATGGTGGTTCAACACTGTGTAACTCCCAAAGCCTTGCTCATCTGCTAAGGCAATAGTTGCTACAAATGGAAATCCCCCATATCTATTAATTCCAGTGTTTTCCCCACTACACTAAGAAGATTACCTTTCAGTTCAGGAGAATGGTAAATTTTGTCTGATAGGACCTTGCCACATTTTGAAAATCCAAATAAACAAAAATGCCCATGGCCTGCAAACTTCCTTTAGGTATAGCTCCATACTTGCTGTCTATTTCTTGGCCAGGCATCTCATCTATCCTCTATTTCCATTCAGTTTTTAAAAAATGTCTTTATAATTTGCCACAAAATAGACAAATTATAAATTTTTCACAGTTATCTCAGTCTGGGGCTTGTGTCCTTTGCTGACATCTCTCAATATGACCATGTTTGTTTTGTACATAAGAAAAAAAAACTGTATTTTCTCGAGGTATGTTGGTAATGCTTTTCTCTATCCATGTTCATACCAGAGTTTCTTTATTGTGAAAGTTTTCTCTTCTCATTTTGTTTTTGTTTTATTTTGTTTTATTGTCACAGAGTTGAGACATCTTCTATTACTAGGCTATCATTGTCTTCCAATTCCAAGGGAGAGTTATTGAGAAGAGAATGTAACATAACAAAATGATATTTTAAAATATGATATTTTAAAATATGTTAAATAGAGACCGTAAAACTAGACGTAGCCTATTCAAGCATCTAGGCCTATGCTGATAAGGGGCTAATGTGGAAATGTAGGACCGTGTTATGAATTAGAGAAACATGGCACTTACATTGGAGGTTAATTTGAAGGGAATGTAAAGGAGATGGATAAGCCTCAGTGACATAAAGGTTTTTGAGCCTAGCCATACCAGTTAAAATAGCTGTTACTGTAGAGAGTATGAAACACTGCAGGAGACATATGGAGTGAGAAGTTTATCAGTGAAACTCACTGAAAGCTCTCTGCATGAGAAAAAGCTGATTCTAGATATATAAAGCTGTTTTGCAGATGTTATATTAAAATTCTACCATCCCCATTTGAGCAGCTGCTAATTTTCCTTTGACATAATAAATGCAGTCCTTCAAAACTTACATTCAAGTTATAGGTGCTGCTGACAAGTACAATTATACACAAGTTGTTAGAATTCTTATTTTCCATAAATGGGCATTGCCAGTGTTGCAAGTAAGTTTTGTAGTAGTTCAAACCCCGAGGTATTCTGTTTGGTGTGCAGAATTTATACTGAATGCTTTGCAAATGAATTTGCTAAGCATTAGTTCCACTCTCTGGAACTTACCAGATTTCCGTGTAACATAGAAGTATAAAGAAATTATTAATGAACGCAGTGGTTAATAAGAAACATTAACAAAAAAAGTCAATGAGTTCACTGAGAAGATCTTGGCAAAGGAAACAACGCAATCACACGTTACAGATTTTTTCAAGAAAAAAAAATTATGCTTTCCCCCTGTAGTCAGACTTGTGTACCTATAGTCCTGACATGTATGACATAGTTGGTGAGAAAATCTTCATACCCAGGTTTGGGCTTAAGTTCCTTCTCCTGTCCCCATTTACCATTCCATCCTTTCCTAATCATGTTTGTCCTCTCCAACAAATTCTCATCTAAATGAAATAAGAAATAGAAACTTCTTTCTGTAGCAGTGTAGTATAAAACCTGACAGTTGGTTTTTCTTGTTTTTTAATGCAAGTGCCTGACTTAAGCTTTGATTGCCAGGTATCGATTTCAAGGATGGTTATCTAGAATAAACACATCACCAGCCATGTGAAAGAGCCACAGCCCCCAGCCCAGGCTCCTTTGTTTTAGAAATCTTGGGTGATTTCAGTAACTGATTATTTTGACTGTTTGGACTGCTTGCTTTTTGTTGTTGTTGTTGTTTTTGTTTTTTCTCTTCCTGGGCTTTGAATTCCCACTCTTAAGTTTCAAATTCATCAATAAATAGTGAACTCCAGAAACCATAAGCCCCCACCTTTAATCCCAATAAAAGCAGAACCCCAGGCTCATGCTCACACTTCCACTCTCCACCACCCAGCTTGCTGTGTGGCCCCCGGTGTGCCATGTAATTTTTAGGGCATGTATGTGATAAACCTTTTTTTTCCCTCTAAGTTTCCTGATGGTTATTGCTGAGGGTGTCTTGCAATCATAAGAACCACAAGGGCCATTCCAGCCACGAGATTGATTACTGATAGCCTGAGACTGGCACAAAACAAGCAACTACACAAATTTCTTATAAACAAGTGCTAATGAAAAATAAATTAAAAAGGGAAGAAAATGGGATGATAAATTATCTGTGTATAGCTGATTCTTATAATGCTTACTTCAGCCTAAAAAAGGTTAATGGTGGTTTTTCATGGTTGTAAAATATTCAGTGACAGTGGAGGAAAAAACCCTGCCAAAATTCAGGTTTTCTTATATCCCCAAATATACTCTTTTCCTAAACACCCAGTATAAAAAAAAAACGTATAGCCATTTCCAGGAGTGTATAATCGGTATACAAGTATGATACAAAGTTCGACATCTGACCTGCAAAATAGGCCAAGTGAACTGCCCATATTCCCATTGCTGGTCATGAGAGACTGCTCTGCTCTTTGCTGTATGCAGTTCTCAACATGGTGCCTTGGACTATACCACTTCTGAGGATAATATAATTATCTCACCGTCCTTTGGGATATAGTGCCTACAATGTGGTAATCAGGAAAAGTATAATCCAGAAATGTGAGTGTATATTCTCTTTTGCAATTGCTTATGGAAGCACTTTTTTAAAGAAAAAATTAGAACTCATCAAGCGCTCATGAATTTAGACTTTTGATATCTATTGTTGATGGCTCTTTAATACTGTTGGTGTTTACCTGGTATCTATGTGCATTGTCTTATCTAAACTGATTTAACCATTTTTTAGGTTCAATTTTTGGGAAAAAAAAAGGAGCTAAGGATGTAGAGATCACTGAGATTAACATAGTCCTTTCAAAATGCTGTCATAAGGAGATATTACAGATGATAAATACATCTCATTTTATGCTCTCTAAGCAAGCAAAATTTTAGGTATATGTATGACTTATAGTAAGCTTCATGAGTGCAGGTACTTTGCCTTTTGTGTTTACCATTGAAACCAGTGTTTTGAACTCAATGTAATATGCCAAATTCTGGTTTTCTGATATAGAGTAGGTATTCATTAAATATTAAGAAATGTATTTACCGTCTCAAACTCTTTTGTCATGTCTTTTGGAGGCTCTGTCCAGCATCAATACAAATGAATTTTTCACTGAAGCAACTAATTTGTTGTCTTAACTGGACAATTTAGTTGTCTTAACTGGAGAACTAATTTGTTGTCTTAACTGGTTGGACTCTACCATAAGGAAAGCCTTTTTCTTGAAGAAGCTTCCTGACTGGTGCTCATTTTTCCCATTTCAGGTACCACTATCACTCTGAAAATGCATATTCTCAGCTTCTACTCCTACTATAGCACATTACATACTCATTCACGTGTAAAGATTCTTTCTCTGCGGCCATGCTGTCTGATTATAACTGTACCTTCTTGAAATGTTATCTAGTAATTATCTACTATTCATCAATGGCTCATGCCTATGAATTTCAAATGATTTATGGGGCTTCAGCATCTACAGAGTTGATTCTTCTAATATTTAAGCTACATATCTTTGACTTTTTTCACTTTCATGAACTTTACTTCCATCAAATTCTGCCTCCTGTACCCATGTTTACACCTTGGTCTTTGACATCATCTAGGATTTAATCAACTTTGAAATCATAAAATATAGCATACATAGGACTTATTAAATAGTGTTTAGATTGTAATTTTCCAATTACTCAGTTACTTATAAAAACTGAAGTGAAACTTTATAAAATAATACTAAAACCCAAGGCTGGTAGAGACAATCATTGACGTAGATGAGAGGAGATAGAATTTATCGTAAGTGAGATCTGAATTGAGAATACTCCACCCACCCACACTTCTGGGCAAATCTGGCTTTTACCTCATAAAGAAAATGCCAACTGAAAAAAGGCAGAAAGACACATCACACCTCTTTAAATGCAAACAGATATAAATGGAAACGGGTGGGCATATATTATTTTAGGCAATATCTATATATTTTTACTGAATTTCATTAAAACTACCAAACAAATGTTGTGAACCATTTTTTCCTACGGTTACTGCAATATTTTGCTTCAAAAGTTTGTCTTTCCACACCCTCTTGTATCCTATGTTGTTTGTCTGTTATGATGCAAAAATTTTTTTGAGGCCCCACATTTATTCTGTTTTTCATCCTTGAGCATTTGGCAATCTAACTAAGCCTAATTTTTTGTCCATAAAGAGAAGATGCATTTTCTCACTCCACGTGAGTGCTGGAATTTCTCTGCTAATCTTAACCACCTGGAGTAGTAATTAATATGTAGAGTCTCTAACCCTATTTCTGGAATATAAATTTTTTATATACTGGGTAAGCCCCTTTATCTAGTGAGACATCTCATTAACTACTCCCTGGAATAAATTGACTTTTTTCTGTAATAGCCTGAAACAGTCCGAATTTGGTATTTATTTCATTAAAAATTTTTATAATGTTCTTCCTGGAAGAAACAGTAAAAACTACCACCTCAAACTACACTGTGTAACTGCTGTGACTCTTCCCAGTGGACATGTGTCTTCATTCACATGAGATGGCTGACAAATGAAGTCTTAAAAAATATATATATTAATGAAAAGAGTAGGGGTATGGGCTTGCTCTAGCTATACTAGAAATCAGTTTTTAAACAGTCTTTGCTCAGGTAGGCAAGGGGCCAAGTGTGTGAAGTAGTAGCAGTACAATATAATGGTTAAAAATAGTCTCCCAAGTCTGATTATCAGACTGTGTTGAAATCCTGATAATACCAATGACCCAATTACTTGATTTATGAACTTGTAGAAGTTCCTGAACCTCACTAGGCATCTCAATCACCAGTTCTTAACATGTGTAAAATAGTAGGCTTCATTCTGAGGATGAGGTATGACTGTGTATGCCCTGCAGTTTGTCCATAAGACAAGTGGACAATTGACCCATGATGGGAGAATTATCAGAATCTTCCAGAATATTAGATCTGGATATCCGTGACATGCCATTTTTTTTCTGCTTCTGGCCAGAACTTTAACTGGAAACTTGGGAACTATGTTATTATCATATTAGGTCTTCCATAATGTTGAGGAAGAAGAGAGAGAAATAGAATAATCAGATATGTAAAGAGAAGAAAATGTAAGAGATTTAAAAATTATCTTGATCGTTTTCCACATCCTGGTTACAATCTCTCTTTTCCATGGCAGACCCCCACCATTGAGTTCTGTGAGATAGTTCTATTTCCTTAGGACAAATTTATCCTAGTCCTATCCCAATTTTATTTTGTAAACTAGCTCCAATATGCTTCTTTCACTTGAAAACAATCAGTGCTAACTAACATATCCATCTTTTTTCTGTGTCTGAATTACAACCACAAAAGCCTTCTCACACCACCCTATGTTCTAGTATGCCTCTGACTATTTGGTTACACTGCAGAACAAAACAAACAGAAAAAACTATCTATTGTCCTTTCTTTCTTTATATGCCCATTAAAGTTTTATTTCCTTTGTGGTTTAGATTAAATGATTCACCCATGATGTCACTCCTATTTCCTCAGTTGAATTAATTGTCCCTTCCATGATCTATCCATGGACATATGTACCTGCTTTGTGGAAGTTATTTCGTTTTGTCTCACATTATAGTTACTTAAAAATCTGCCCCAGTTTGAGTCTCTAACTCTTTTAAGGGCAGTGCCATATTTTCTTACTCATTTTTATATTCCCCATGGACCTAATATATATCTTTGCATATAGTGTGTATTTAATGAAAGGTCATATATGTGAGTATATATATGAAAATCCATTTCACACATATATTTATCCCTTTTATCACATATAGTCAACATTTGTTGAAGGTTTACTGCATTCTGTGTCTGTGTCTGTGTGAATGTTTGCATAGCAATATATCACAGAAGAGAGAGTAAATATCTGACTGATATTTGATTGGGTGATGAGAAAAGAGCAAGTAAAAAATCAGAGCAGCAAGTTTCATTCAAGCAACTCTAAGCAGGGTTCCAGGAACATAAAGCATAAAGTTTGATGAGAACAATCATGATAGATACAGAGGGCAAGATAGCTAGGAGCTGGGTAAAAAGGGACCTTTTATAATATAGTAAAGAGATAACAAATTGCCAAATTTATGGAATGTAAATTAAGTCATTTGGAAGTATATTTACTTTTCAGGTCACTGGAAGAACATTGAATGGATGTAGCTGTAGTATTAAAGAGAATGCATTAATGGCCTGAAAGACTAATTTGGTCTTCTGTGGCATCTAGATAAGGTAATCTACTTTTAGTAGCACAGACTGATTCAAAATTAAAGAGACTGTTAAGCACTCTGAATTAATTGGCTTCAATTTTATATTTGAATATAGATTTGAATTTCACTATTGAAATGCAGTCCCTGCTCATTATCCCCTGGGCAGGAAATCTAAGTGCAAATGTGCTAAACTGGCAGAGATAGCTATTGTCCATGTAATGCATAATTAATGATAAATTGTATAAATGTATATGTTCCTAAAAGATTAGGAAGTTCCAAAACAAGACAGGATTGTGCACTGGCAAGTTTGTTTCACTTATTTCTTTGTTACTTTTTTCTTTTAATAAAGGAAAAAATACAGAGTAAACTGCTCCTTCTTTCTCTTTAAAGTTATACTGAAAGCATACTTTTAGTCATTAGAAATGCTGATGTTATTTGCTTCCTCCTTTGGGTAATGAATGCAGAGCTTAAAGGTTACTGAATAGTGTAAAATAAGAATGCTTGGTATAATAAGTACCAAGAATCGGTTGGTATAACAAATCAGAATAGTCTATTATACATGAATTTTTTCCTATTTATCTCCCAGAAAATTTTGTAACCTCAAATGGTTTATGATCAGCACACTTAGAGTACTTATAATAATATATCAATTATTGAACCTAATAGTTGATCTCTAAAGTATAGCTCAGGGATCAGCTAATAGCATAATATATAATAGAATTTATAAATATCTGCACACCTATATAATGTGATTTATAAATATAATATTTATAATGATTTATAAATATTATATAAATACTAATTTATATAAATTTATAAATACATTTGTATTATATTTATAACATGTTTTATGTACACATGTCCTTAGCAGAAACTCATAAAAATTCTGAGATTTCTATACTGCACATTCATCAACATCATGATGTCTTACAGACTTTTTCTACCTTCTATGTTATAAGATTATTTAATAGTGGTATTTCTCATTTTTGACAGTTTATAGAGCAAAGGGTAAGAATCAACTGCTTATAAAACTCGATACAAATTAATTCAATTTCAGCCTTACTCCTATGCATGTTGAATCATACAGCTTCTTGCCAGAAGTCTGGTTTATGTGTATGTATGTTTGTTTGTTTTTTTTTAAAATTAATTTATTTATTTATGGCTGTGTTGGATCCTCGTTTCTGTGCGAGGGCTTTCTCCAGTTGCGGCAAGCGGGGGCCACTCTTCATCGCGGTGCGCGGGCCTCTCACTATCGCAGCCTCTCTTGTTGCGGAGCACAGGCTCCAGACGCGCAGGCTCAGTAACTGTGGCCCACGGGCCCATTTGCTCCGCGGCATGTGGGATCTTCCCAGACCAGGGCTCGAACCCGTGTCTCCCGCATTGGCAGGCAGACTCTCAACCACTGCGCCACCAGGGAAGCCCCTGTATGTTTGTTTTTATTGGAGCTTTTCTTTGCAAGTGATAGCAACCTGACTCAGAATACCTTAGGGAGAAATGAGATTGCATAGGCTCATGTAACCAAACTATGGCAAAGGCAGGGCTGCAGGTGTGTCTAAAACCAGAGATTTTAGTGTCTTAAAGAAATTCTGTGGTTAATAGTGTTGAGGTCATTTTCCAGTACTACCGAGACTTTCTTTTATTTAGGCAGGAAGCATTACCAGATACTCAAATATCTGAATGCTAACCATCTGATAGGAATATGGTGTCTCTGGTCGAAAATGGGAATGGATATTGGAAGGAGAAATCATCAGAATTAGGTAAGGAAAGCAGAAGCTACCCTAGACAGTCAATATGGGAAGAAGTTTATTTTAGGGAGGTAGAGGTTTATAAAATCTTTGCAAGCCAGAACAGATTAGAAGGGTAACTTTCAGGACTACCAGAAGGGTCAGAATCACATAAAAGGTAGTATCTATGTTTTTCTGCTTCCTGCTTCCCCTAAGCAGAGCGGGTTCTTCTCCGGAAGTTGTCCAGAAATTGCTGGCAAAAACCTACTTATGCACCCTCCTAACACCAGTGCATGTCTGAGCCATTAGAAGTCTTCTACAGCATACCGAAGAAGTTCTGGTTTCTCAGATTATTTTCCGGTGTTGCTGGCATTTCATTAAGCAACCAAGCAAATTGTGAGTGCTATTCTGTGTTCAAGCTTATAGGTTAAATTGAGAATCTCTAGAAAGTATACTCAAAACTAGTAAATTTGGACAATCCAAAATTATATTCTTCCTCCTTGATCTAATATCCTTAGAATCCATCCTTTCGCATACTCCAAATGTTTCCATCTGTATATATTGGAAAAAGTTTGCAATTTGTCTGGTATTTATGTACCTTCTCCTGGGACAGACTTTAATTTGTCTTCCTGGGTTGCTAGGATATGACACTAAATATAGATCTATAAGTATTTAGAGTAGGTGGCTCTATGGGTCCTGAGAGGAATCAACTTTCCTTACAAGCCAACTCACTCAAATGGGATCATTATTGGGTCTTCAGAAAGTGGAAGCAGTGGCAGAAAGTATGCTTATCATGGCAAGATAGGCTCAGTGGAATCTTGGATTGCAAATGTGTTTGTGTTATTAAGAGTACAAACAAATATCACTATTTCAATTCTCAGGGAACTCTTCCCCTAATCAATCTCTTGACATTAAGGATAGACATCTGATAAGGCTGTGAATTCATCCTACATTAATGCAGTAAACCACAGGATCATTTTTTTTTTTTTTTTTTTTCTGATTTTCAGTAAAACTGATCTGTACCTATGAAGAAAGATATTATTTCAGGGCAATAGTAGGAAATCTCTGGTTGTTGGCTATACCTTTACCTGAGAATTTAAACCCTCTACTTATGATTTGCTGTAAGTTCTTCATTACAGTATGACTTAGCCATCCTTTATCTATAATCTGTATACTCATTATTTCCACTATAATGTTTTATTGCAACAGTGACATGGTCGTTTAAATTCCATTTTAATTACCACATTCAAACAATAACGATGTAAATTTGTAAATGTAAGCACATACCAGAATCTTTGCATATACTGGCATGAGATCATTACTTGCTTTCAAATCTAACTAGATCAGAAAACCAATTCCAGATTCTCATATTTGGGGTTGTTTCTTTAGAATCACTACAGATAATGAATGTTGATTTGGTTAGGTTTAGTTTGGAAACTGAAGTCGCTCTAGGTATTTAAAATGAAATTACATTTAGTACAGAGAATTAGAAACTTGCATAACACTTTGAAGCCTGAGGGAGCAAACATCAGCAAGGCCATTTACAAAAAAATCTGGGTGTGTTGAAATGACAAAAAATTTGTTACCAATAGTCCTAGCTTCCATCAACAAAGAAAATACCCCAAACTTTCTTTGAAAAAAATCCCTAAACCCACCCACATTCATAGCTGCCAACTTTTATTTTTCTTTCATCCTTCACAAATCATCCCAGTGCCTCTCATGGTGAAATTTATTTGGGACTCTACTTACAGAAGAGTCTGGGAAACGTAGCTTCCTTGACTCCTTTGGGAGTCAGGGATGATCTAAGAAAGATAAGGATAGTTCTGAATATTAACAAACTATCTGGAGTATCAGGTATGTCCATAAAAACAACACCAGAAATCATTATTGATGACAAAATATTGAAAGTCTGCTTTTAGTTCAACAATGACACAAGGATTCGCACTATCACCATTCCTACTCAACAATTTACTAAAGTGCTAGCTAAAGCAAAGCACGATAAAATACATCAAAATAAAGGAAGAAACAAAAGCATGCTGTTAATACACTATAATATTGTCTATATAAATAATTCCAAAGAACCTATAGCTAAATTCTTAAAATTATTTTGCATCCTTAGCAAGGTAGGAGGTAAAATATAAATCCACAAAGATTGATTGGAGTTCCTTATACTCATAAAAAAGTAGTTTATAGGTATAATTTAAAGATACTATTCACAGGACCATCAAAATATAAAGTAGACAGAAAAAAAACTAACAGAAAGATTTAAAATATTTATAAAAAATTTATAAATTTATTGAAAGATATTTTAAAAACCTCTAAATAAATTTAAAATGACTAAATATAATATTCATGCCTTGTTAAAAGTGTCAATTCTTTCCAAGTCTTAATGGAAATATTTAGGAGTCTTAGTTAATTCTAAGATTTAAATAGAAAAGAAAAGTGTCAAGAATAGCTAAGACCCTTCTGAAGAGGAATAAGGTTAGGTGACTTTCTGACCTGATATCAAGAATTATTGTAAAGTTGTAGTAATTCAGATGGTGTAGTAAGAGTAATTGCACCATGCAACTAAATAGAGAATCCAGAAAAACACCCAGGCAAAATGGAAATGATTTATGAGAGGTCTGGCAGTGCAGAGTAGTAAGAAATAAAATGAGAAGAATGAAGCTGGGCCAACTGGCTCTCCAAAAGGATAAAAGTGAAATTAGACTCTGTGGTCAGCAGAATTCTAAAATGCCTCTAAGATTCTCACCGGTGCACATACTCTGTATAATCTCCCTTTGTTAAGTGTAGGCTGAACCTGTGAATTCGGTGGAATATCACTCCCTAATTAATATTACACCACGTGGCAAAAGGGCTTGTGCATATGTAATGAATATCCCTAGTGAGCTGATTTTGAGTTAATCCAGAGACAGATTATCTTGAGTGGGCACAGCCTATTCAGGTGGTCTCTTAAAGAAACAAGAAACAGTAGCAGACACTCTCCCGCGGGCTTGATGAAGTAAGGAGCTATGCTGAGAGCAGTCCGTAACCTACAGCTAGCAAGAAAACTTGAACCTCAGTTATACAGCCACCAGGAAATGAATTTTGCCAACAACCAGTGAGTTTGGCAAAGATACCGAGCTCCGAATGATAACATTTCAGAATTGACACCTTGAAATCACCTTGTGAGCCCTGATCAGACAACCCAGCTACGCCACATCTGGATTTTGACATATAGAAACTGTGAGATAATTAATGAGGATTGTTTTAAGCCACTAATTTTGTGGCAATTTATTACACAGCAGTAGAAAATTAATACTGATCCTTACTTCCATCATAAACAACATCAATTCTAGTTGGATTAAAGACTTACATATGAAAGAAAAAAAAAGCATAAAACTTTTATAAAAATGCATGGTTAAAAAAGCCTTTATAACACCAAAGTAGAGGAGTATTTCTTTAAAATATACAAAAAGCACAGACGAAATGAAATAATTTATGTTGAGTACATTAAAATCAAAAATATTTTTTCTAAAGATACAATAAAGAGAATGAAAAACAACCCAAAAAACTAAGAGTTTTATAAATACCTAAAATTGACAAAGGATTAGTATCCGGAAGTTATAATAAGCTGTTATGAATCAGCAAGAAAAATACAAATAGTACAATAGGGAAAGAGGTAAAAGAGATGAATAAGCACTACACAAAAGAAGATATCCAGATGGCTAATAACCATAAGAAAAGATGCTCAGATTCATTAACAACAAGGAATATACAAACAAATAAAAATGAACTACCAACACACAAACTCTAGATTTTGGGAGGAAGTAAAAAAAAAAGTTCCACCAGAAATAAGGGTTGGCAAAGATACGGAACAAGTTGAACACAAATACTGTTGGGTCGAGTATAAATTGGTAAAGCCCCTTTGGGAACAAAACAAAACAAAATGTGGTTTTTCCTGGTGTTGAAGAAGCACATGCCCTATGACCCAGTGATTCCATTTCAATTTAAATACCATAGAGAACCTCTCACACTGTGCATGGCAAGACAAAAGTAAGATGTCGAGACTGTGTTGTGATGCTTTATTTCTTACATAAATTTTGTAAATATTGTTTTGTATCTACTCAATATTTCATAAAGATATTCTTAAAAATTCTTGGAGATTGTCTTTTGTTGTGTTTTCTTCAGACCAATCACAGTTGTCAGAAAAAAAGATGAGTTTCATTTGAAATTAGATTAGAAACAATATTTTCGAAACTAGTGTGTGTTGTTTGTTCTTAAAGTCCAGGATCAAGACAAAAAAAAAAAAAAAAAAAGAAACTACTTTTGCTTTACAATAAAATCTGAAATGTTAAAAGTGAAAGTTAAAGAAAAGTAAAACAATTGTGATCCACACTATATAATGATCCACACTATATATGCCAAATTATAATGATCCACACTATATATGTCAAATTAGTCTAATTAATCAGTATGCCTGACTGAAACTCTTGGCTGATGGTGAGACTGAATAGTTTCTCAGCAGGAAAAATGCCGTGAGCAGTTGTTAGTGTAAACTATGGCGGTAGTAGGATAGAATGGTGGGCAAAGTGTTTTACATATTTGTTAGTATCTTATTTATATACTTGCTTAAAATAATCCAAAATTTTTACTGAAAGCATTCTACCAGCTAATGATAAAGTGAAAACCTACATAATTGCAAAATTCATAGTGTTCTTAAAAATAAACCAATTACTCAGAAGAAATACAACACTTCTTAGATAATCATTCTAGAAATATACTTCTTAGATAATCATTCTCCTGAAATCCTCATAGGTGTGTACAATTTTATATATTGTACTATTGTTTTTTAAATAATAGGTGTAACAGGGAGTTGCACAGGGTTGTCTTACACTGATACTCAACATAAACTGAAGGTATCAGACTAAAAGCAAACCAATAAAAGTGATTTTTGCCTTCAAACGATACCAGAGGTTCAGGTGCCATCTTTCTGCTGATTATAGTTTGAATCAGAAATAAAATTAGATTAGATGAAAGAAAAACAGGTGTACTTCAAATGGTTTTCTCCAAATATTGTTTTTATCATTTCACAATTTTATGGATTTGAAATGTATTTTATGAGCACTGACAATTTATCTCAGAGATATTTGAAAGGGAGTGGGGATTAGTTTAATATTTTCTTGTGAGGACTGAGGAGTCCCTGGTCTTTTACCACATCAAGGAAATAAACTGATGGCACAGATGTAATTGGGAAAAAATTATACTTAAACATTGTTTTGATTGTACTCCAGTGAGCTAATGTATGAGTAATGGAGGGCCCAGAATTCTAATTCACAGAGGGTTTTTTTCCCTTAAAAATGCACATTTCATGGCTGTAAGCAATGTCAGTTTACCATATAACCATAGATACTGTTCAAGAAAGTCACTGAGAACCCAGAGCCGTTCCTGAGTCCTCCTCTGCCCATTCAGTTTTCTTTGTCTCTGTCTCAAGAAGATTCTTCACTTTAAGAAACCATTATCAGCACTGCAGAAAGTAAAAAGAAAAGGATTCAAGGCAAAAGGCAGGTAGCGCCTGTAAGGTCTTTCCCTATTTATCAAAAATCTCCTATGGCTTTCCTAGAAGCCCCATTTAGTATACTTCTGCTTACTTTTTTATTATTATGAATGGACTTTATTTTTCAGAACAGTTTTAGATATACAGAAAAAATGAGCAAACAGTACAGACTTCTAACATATTACTTCACATATAGTTTCCCTCTATTATTAACATTTTATGGTGGTTTGCTACAGTTAATGATTTGATATTGATACATTATTACTAGCTAATGTCCATAGTTTACTTAAATTTCCTTAGTTTTGCTGTAAGGTCCTTTTTTTCTGTTCCAGAATCCCATTTATGATACCATAGTGCATTTAGCAGTTATGTTTTCCTAGGTTTTTCTTGCCTGTGACAGTGTCTTTGTTTTTGGTGACTTTAGAAGTTTTGAGGATTATTGGTCAGACATACTGTAGGATTGGAATTTTTCTGATGTCTTTCCTCACTATTAGGCTGCAGGGTTATGGGCTTTTGGGATTACAGAGTTAAGGTGCCATTTTCGTCACGTGTTTTATGACTATTGATGTTGACCTGGATCACCTGGCTGAGTAGCGTTTATCAGGTTTCTCCACAATGAAGTTACTGTCATTCTCCCTCTTTCTATTCTATGCTCTGGAAGGAAGACACTACACACAGCCCATACTTAAGGAGTAGTGAGTTATTAATGTATTTAATCATTTATTCATATCAGCATGGCCTTATAAACAATTATTTTATACTTATAGTCCAAGTTGTCTTATAACCCAATGGTATTTACTTTGTTTTGTTGCTCAGATCATTCCAGCTTGAGCCACAGGGAGCTCTTTCAGTTGACTTTTCATTTGGCTTTTGTATCATTTTGACAAGCCTCTATCAATTTTTTTTTTATAACTATATTTTTCTTCCCTCTCTTTGTTTGCCAAGTGCTATTTAAATTTATTTATTTATTTTTATTTATGGCTGTGTTGGGTCTTCGTTTCTGTGTGAGGGCTTTCTCTAGTTGTGGCAAGCGGGGGCCACTCTTCATCGCGGTGTGCGGGCCTCTCACTATCACGGCCTCTCTTGTTGCAGAGCACGGGCTCCAGACGCGCAAGCCTCTATCAATTTTTTAACACTGTTTGTTTTCTGGTATCACGTGATGCTCCAGGCTCATATTATATATTTCTTGCCCCTCTCTTAGAATCAGCCATTTCTCCAAAGAGCCTTGGTCCCTTTTATTAGAGAACGATATTAGAAACCAAGATCTGAGTGCTAGGTGTTCTGTTGACACTGGGGTATTATTTCTTTTAGGTCTACTCACTTGCCTGAGCAAGATAATATGTGTGCATATTAATATTTGTATATACAGATAGCTGTCTATATATTTTATATGTCACCATTTGCATCTATATTAAGCAAAACATGAGCTCTTACTGATGTCTGCAACTTTAATTTATTACCGTATGAATCATGCTAGCCTCTTCCACTTGCTTACCTGCACGTTTCCACCCCGACAGTGAGAACCTGGCTCCTGTCATCTGCCATTTTTTACTTTACTGTTCGATTATACCACACATGTAGAGCAGTACCAAAATTGTTTAACCATCCCCCAGGGTAAACACACTTTATCAACTAGAATACAATGCTTATGTGCAATTCTTTTTATCTATAGTCTACAGATTCTATTCACTTTAAAAGTTACTCAGATTATCACCTTATTCTCTGTCCCTTTCAGTGAGGTTTTTCTCAAACATTTGTAATATAGGTAGATTATTCTGTCATAGTCTGCGTTCTCTCCTTGGAGTCCCCAGTCTCCTAAATGATCTTTAAAAATGTGCATTCTTGAGAGTTCACTTTTTCTGTTGTAGACTTCTACAGGTTTTGACAAACGCAAAATATCACGTATCTACCATTTCATTATCATACAGAATATCTTAACTGCCTTAAAAAATCCTCTGTGTATTCACTCCTCCTATCATCCTGAAACCTTGGCAAATAATGATATTTTTGTGGTTTCTAGTGATTTGCCTTTTTCAGGATGTCATATAATTGCAATTATACAGTATGTAGCCTTTTCAGACTGGCTTCTTTCACTTAGCAATATGCATTTAAAATTCCTCTATGTCTTTGTGCGGCTTGATAGCTCATTTTTTTATTACTAAAAAAATTCCATTGTACATATATACCACAGCTTGCTTATCCAACTACCTATTGAATAACACCATGGTTGCTTTTAATGACTATAAATAAAGCTTCTATAAATAATTTTGTGGAAGTTTTTGTGTAGATATAGTTTTCAACTCAATTGGGTAAATACCTAGCAGTTATGATTATTAGTTCATATGATAAGACTATGTTTAGCTTATGCCAAACTATCTTCCAAAGTGTACCATTTTGTATTCCTACCAGCAATAAATGAAACTTCCTCATCATATATGAATGCAGTTCTGATGTTTGCTTTGTCTCTTCAGATTGTGTTTTGTCTTGCCTTTTAGCATGCTTTGTCATTTTTTGTTGAAAGATGATCATGCAATGGCAAGTGAGGTAAACAGGCATTTAATGTGAGATTTATGCTAATCTGGCTAGGTGCTGGCTGTGTTTAGTGTTTATTGTAGCTGTAGATACCAGAGGCTTAAGTTTCCTCAGGTGTCCTTTTTTGTTTTTGTTTTATTGAACCTTGCTGTCTTTGGTTTTCCCTCACTACTCCTTAAGTGGAGTCTGTGACTTGCATCTCTTTTAATTGTAATCCTCTGTTACATTGGAGCCCTGTTGATGTAGTGGCAAAGTGTGGAGAGAGGAAGCATTCTATAATATTGTGATTAAATCTGTCTTTTAGTGGGCCTGAGACCCTGAGCTCTGACCTTAGAAGTGTTTCTTAGTGTTCCTCCTCCTGTTAGGTAAGACTAACAGGAAGAGGAACAGGTAATTAGAAGAACCTGAATTCGGCTAATTGCCCTTTCCCCAAGTTGGAAAAAGTCTCTGGTAAACTGGTTTCCTTTAGAGAACAGGTTTTTTTTTTTACAGGAAATGCTATGGAAAATTTTCAAAATGGTTACTTTGCTCCTCTTCCTGCTAGAAACAGGAGGGGATTTTTCTCAAATCTTTACCATGACAACGTGATGGGTTTCCTGGAAGTAAAACACATGAATGTGTGGGGTCCTTCTTAAGACAGGGTGCCCAGGAGTTTTCACGCTCAAGTTTGTCCATACTCAACCTCCAACCATTCTCCAACATTACTATTTAAGTGTTCTTACCCGTTTATGCCTTTAGTGGCTTCTGCTTCAGGTAAGCTTATTGTGGCTGCAATTTTCTGTATTTGCCTATTCTTCAGATTTGGGGGCTGACAGTTTTCCATGTACTCTCAGTTCTCTAATGGATTTAAGAGAAGTCAGTGATTATTAGTTTCTTCAGATTTTTTGTTGTTGTAAATTTAGGAATAATGACTTCCAAGCTGAAACCAGAAGTCTTCTGCCTACTTTTCTTTGGTAGAATCATGCCATTATTGCTACCCTGTCCACACACTGCTACTCCTAGTAGTGCATATTGTCAAAAGTAGAGGTCTGTTAGTAAATGATGAAGGAAGAGTGAACATTGGGTAGGCACTAGTAGCAGTAGTTACGTTTACTAAAAGTAAAATAACTTCAGAGAGAAAGTTTTTATTCTGTTAAATTATGTTGTCTTCTAAAGAGAAAGGTGTTTAAAGCTGGTTCATAATTTGAAATATTTGAGTTTAATTCAATTTTATAAAATTATATATTCCCTAGTGGTTCAAATCTTATTTATGACATTTACAATCCATGTAAATATTATTTGAATTGAAGGTTCTGATAAGTTTTACTGAAAAAAATATCTGATGTTATTTATCATTGTATCTGATATATTTATCACTGAAAACAGGAGAATGATTATATATATAAAATATTAATAAGAATGATGGATAGTTGGCAAAACATCAATGAACTTCATATCCAACTTTATTTATTAGTATGCATTTTCAAATCCATACTATAAATGAATCATCCACACCTGGTTAGCCTCACATCCATTGCCTTTTAATCTGGTGAGGTTTCAGTTTATTCTGCTTTATCCAACTACCTTATTAACCTTGCCATATCTTTTTTTCTTATATAACAGAGGAAACTACAGATAAGTAGAATTAAAGTTTAGCCTAAAGCTTAAGGTTGGCAACTGCATGCTTTTTAAGACAATATATTTATCCATATCTTCCTATTCAGAAAGTAGAAAGCTAAATCTAGAGTTACTGCTTTGAATCAGTCTGACAACGTTTCAGCTTGTAATGGAAGAGAGTCAACAGATTTGAAAGCTCTTTCTGCATTGGATTCTGAGTGTTTACATGTATAAACACTTTCAATTATTATACAAACTACACGAAACAGATACTGCTATTTAAAAATGAGGGAAGAAAAATGATATGTAACTTGGCTATGTTTATATAACTACTAAGTGACAGGATTCAAACTCAAATTTTTTACTTCCAGAGTCCCTTCTTTTAAATTCTGTACAGTAACTCCCCTACATACGAACGAGTTCTGTTCCAAGAGCACGTATGTAAGTCCAATTTGTTTGTAAGTCCAACAAAGTTAGCCTAGGTACCCAACTAACACAATCGGCTATATAATACTGTACCATAATAGGTTTATAATACTTTTCACACAAATAATACATAAAAAACAAACAAACACAAGAAATAAAACATTTTTAATCTTACAGTACAGTACCTTGGAAAGTACAGTAGTACAGTACAACAGCTGGCATACAGGGGCTGGCATCGGGTGAACAGGCAAGAAGAGTTACTGACTGGAGGAGGGAGAGGAGGTGGGAGATGGTACAGCTAAAGGATTGCCAGCAATAAGAGTCAGAGGGCAAGCTACAATTTCACTCACGCTGACATTGATGGCACAGGTTCCAGTTCCTTGCTGGATTCAATTCTGTCTTTCCTTTTGAAAAAACAATCCAGTGATGTCTGGTTAGTAGCTCATTTTTTGTCATCATAGATGACAGGGTAGCACTGGATTGCATTCTGAACGGCTGCTGCAAACTTCGTGTACTGTTCTACATTCAGGTCCTGTGCCTCAAAAACTAACAATGCCTCCTCTTGCCATTTCCTGTGTCATGAATCTCTTTGATTCTTCAGTTACTTCTTCCTCTTGTCTCTCTTCGTCCTTTCTCTGGGCATGTTTGCCATCTTCGAAAGTTTGTAACTTGAAGGTTCATGTGTAGGGGACTTACTGTACTCTCAGTAAGAGAGTACTTTTCATTCCACTTTCCTTGTAGAATTTTTCTCCCAATTTACTGCATTTTATGCTTGAAAGTTATTTATTTATTGTCCTATTTGTCTTTAATAAAATATGTGTAAAAGTGACATTTTATCTTATATTTTATTTTCTATGACATTGAAGATATAAGTATTCAAATATTCACTGGATATTTTACTTCTTTTTATTAAGTAAATTTTCACTGAAATATAAAATACATGTATAAATAGTCACAAATAATAAATATATATTAGCAGCATTTTCACAATGTAAAATTATGTTCATAGATCAATAAATAGAAAAAGACCAGCAATCGAGAAATCTCCCTCTCCCTCTTATTCACTGCTTCCCCTCGAAGTGACTATTATCCTGATTTCTAACATTATAGAGATTAGCTTTGCCTACTTTTGAACTTCATGTAAGTGAATCTTACGTTAAGTGCTTATTTCTGTGGCTTCTTTTCCTCAATGTGCGCTTGTGAGAAACTTCCACATTGTTGCATGTAGCAGTGGGTCATTCATTCTTATTGCTATTTAGTGTTCAATTATGTGACTATAACATGTTTTTTTTTTATTTCTCTCTACTTCTGCATCTACTTAGTCCTCTAAGGTTCCCAACTGAGATGATGAGGTGTCTACCAAGGGTGCCTCTCCTTGGTGAGGTCTTGAACTTTAATTTTTGTCTTCTCAGCACTGAAAACTGCAGAAAATGCCTATTTGACCACCAGGAACTTTCTGTCTAGCTTCTTATATTCTGCCCTGTGCAGTTCAAGGATTTGGCAATTGCCTTAAGGACAAAACCAGTATAATGTTAGGTTTACTTTCCTGTGCCACATTCTCACAGGAATATATCAGCTAACTTCCTCTCTCCCAAGTTCTGACTGTTTTTGTACTCATAACCCTTACTTTGTTTCCTGCGGCCCCATGAAATCAACAGAATATCTCCTGGCTCCTCTGCCTTTAGTAGTAGTATTCCCTACTTGGACTATCTCTCAAGATATATACCAAGAATTATCAAATGGCCTGAGGGATGAAGAGTCTGCAGAATTTGCTCCTTTATCTGTAGTTCCCTTTCTCTTTAGGATATTGGCTTCTTGAGTACTGTTTCTTCTGGGAATTCTCTGTTGCCTTCTAACGATTTTGTTGTGGTGGTGGTTGCTATTTGTTTGTTTTTTATATTTTATCTGGCTATTTCCATATTTCTCCATGGTAGATTTGACTGTTGCAATTATTTTATCATAGCCCTGTAGAAAAGTCTACCATCATTTTAAGGAGACTCTTTTTGTTAAAGCATAACATACAAATAGAAAATTGCACAAATACAAATGGACAGATCCAAGAATTTTCAAAAGTAAATGTATGCATATAACTAGCACCCAGATAAAAGTAGTAAATTAATACCCTTGTGCCTGTTCACAGCCAATCCCCACAACTATCCAAGAATATCTACTATACTAGCTTCATAGATTAGTTTTCCTTATTGTTGACCTTCATACATAAGAAATCAGCGTGGACTTTTGGCAATCTTACTTTGCTTAACATTTTGTTTTTCAGTCAATCATTTTTTTTAATCATGTTGAGGTCTATTTTTGTTAATTGGTGAATTGATTTATTTTCAAATGTTAAACCATCTCTGAATTCCTAGAATAAAATTTGGTTATGACAGTTGGCTGCAATATATTATCTGGATTTGATATTCTGATATTTTGTAAGAATTTTTGTATATGTTAATAAGGGTTATTTATTGCATTTAGGCTTAATGTAATTATTTCATATTTTTTGGTTTATGTCTACATTTTACTATGTGTTTTCTATGTGAACCACCTGTATTATACCTTTTTATCAGTCTTTACTTGACTATTTTGATCAATCTAGTGTATTTATCATTGAATTTTATCATTTATTAACATGTATAATATAGTTATTTATTATTTCCTTATTTTTTAATGGCTACCATAGGACTTACATGTATCTTTGATTTATTACAGTTTAATACAGTGAACACTTATCACTTACATCTCTCCCCTAATAACTTTAATAAAGTTAAGACTTTAAAACAATTTATTCCCATTCATGTACCTCACTGTTGCCTTTTGTTTTACTGTTTCATGCATTTAAATTTTAATTTATATATATTTGAAACCCCATAGACAGTATCATTTTGAGCCCTCCTTCCCTCTCTCTCTCTCCCTCTCTCCCTCTCTGTCTCTCTCTCTCCCCCTCTCGCTCTCGCACACACATACACTCCCACATGTCTACCTCTTCTGTTCTTCATAACTTCCTTTTCTTTTCCTTATTTCCATCTGAAATGATCATTCTGCATGAAGAATATTCTTTGATTTCCTTTAGATCAAATTTAGGTTGGTAATAATTTTTGAGCACATTCAAGATGTCTTTATGTTGGGAAGCCACCTGTCTATTTTATTCTATTGCTGCTCTGGTGAAGGGAATGTATCTTTATTCCTTAGTTGCTTTTAAGATTTTCTCTGTCCTGAGGGTTCAGCCATTTTACTAAATAAACTAGGTTTGGCTTTCTTTGTGGTTTTTTTTTTTCTCCTTAGAGTTTTCAGAGCATCTTGAAATATATTTTGATATATTTTATGAACTCTGTCAAATTTTCTCTCCTCTTTCTCTGAAACTCCATATAAATATGAAATCTTTTCATTGGGTAGTATATGACTCTTGCTCTTTTTTTCCCTCTGTGCTTTAGTTTGTATATTTTCTCTTGGCTTGATAGTTCACCAATTCTGTCTCCTGCCATTGTCTAATTTCTTATTATGTCAATTAATTATTTATTTCTGTTATTGAAATTTTCAGTTTTAGATTTCCTATTTAACTCTTTATTCAGTTCCATTTTTTTTGGTAAAGTTCTCCAGGTTTAACAAATTTTTTCTCCATCTTATACTATTTCTTTAAAATTTTAATCATGATATTTTAGTCTTTGTGATTATACTCTAATATCTGAATCACATATAAATCTTCTATTTTCTTGATTTTCAGTTATATTTTCCCATATCTTGGCCATTCTAATACTTGTTGATTAAATTATGGACATTGTGGATAAAAATTTTAGGTGTTCCACATGGTATACTTCTCCTTCAAATACAGTTCACCCTTTCCTCTCTTAGGGAGATAGAATGGGGATCTTTACCTTAATTCAATCAGAAACAGCTGAGCCAAACTCTTCTGCACATTTGGTATTACTCCATCTACTTCTGTTTCCCTCCTGTCCTTAGAGAAAAATATCTAAGTGTGTTATTGAGATGCCAGTCCTCATGGGTATACATTCTATTGCTATGTCCTGAACTGAAATTTTTTTCTGTTTAACACATCAAGATATTCAAAGAAGTTTTTGTATTGCCTTTCTATCTCTTCTACTTATGTGGCCTCCAAAGTTTTCAATGTGTTGAGTAGAAAACTTCTTTCATTTAAGCTCAGTTCTCTGATCATTTTTTTCTCATCAGGATCTTGATATCCCTAGCTTCTAATTTTTTTCCCTCAACTCCTGAAAAACTACAAAATTTCTCCTGATTTCTCTATCCCCTAGAAGTGTTCCTCTGTCTCAAAAATGCCAAGGTTCTAAACTTCTTGTCCTACATTTAGTAAGAGAAAATATCAAAGGGAAAATGCAACTGCCAAATGTCAGCTCAT
Organism: Balaenoptera ricei; assembly: GCF_028023285.1. NCBI lineage: Eukaryota > Metazoa > Chordata > Mammalia > Artiodactyla > Balaenopteridae > Balaenoptera > Balaenoptera ricei. Next base: position 41,739,799 of record NC_082650.1, on the reverse strand, counting down.
CTCTTCACAGTTACTACTTCTCTGGGATTTTGCTCTTCTATTTCTGATTGCTTCATTAGTTATCTGGTAACTTTATTTTTTTTTTATTTTTTAACATCTTTATTGGAGTATAATTGCTTTACAGTGTTGTGTTAGTTTCTGCTGTATAACAAAGTGAATCAGCTATATGTATACATATATCCCCATATCCCTTCCCTCTTGCGTCTCCTTCCCACTATCTGGTAACTTTAAATAAATGTTTATTACTATTGTGGTTGTTATTTAATATGTTTTTTTTCTAGTTATTAGATGGAGCATTGGTTTTCTGTACAGTACTTCATCATACTCCAAAGTGCACATCTACTTTCATTTTTATTAGATAATTTTGATGGGTATAAATTTATATGTTCAAAGTCATTTTCTTTAAGCAATTTAAAGATATTTTAATATTTGCAAGTACCTCTTGTTCCTTTTGAAAATCAGCTGTCATTCTAATTTTTACTTGTTAAATAATAAGGTAAACATTCTTTGTTTCTCTGCCTCCTTTCAAAGAATTTTCTCAAAAGTGGAACCCAGTCATTTCTGCTTGTATCAAATTGGTCATAACTGGGGGCACAGCCACACCAATTGGTAAAAGAGACCAAGAAATATGTTTTTTCAGCTGATTTTATTGCATGCCTCTTCTTATTGCACACAGTGAGAATGGAAATTTGACATAGATATTTATTTCTCATTCAAAATATAATCATTTTGAGGAGACTGCTATAATATATCTTATGTTTATGTTAGGAAAGATATGTTAAATGAATTATTTTAACGGTAAAATTTTACAAATTTAAGTAATTTTTCTGCAAGGAAATAATCTACAGTGTGTAATACATCTATAGCATGTAGCATATCTATAGCATCTATCTACTTACATCTATCTATTAACTATGTATCTATTTGTCTATAAAGATGAGAAGCAGACAGAAGAGCTATGATAATCTTATAGTTTTTCTGTACGTATGCCAATGTTGTGGCAGTTGTGGGGTGGAGATGGAGTGCAGTAGATGTTACTAAGATGTAATGGCAGATATGACCTACAACAGTGTTTCTAGAGAGTGGCATGGACATATATACACTACCAAATGTAAAATAGATAGTTAGTGGGAAGCAGCCACATAGCACTGGGAGATCAGCTTGGTGCTTTGGAACCACCTAGAGGGGGTGGGATAGGGAGGGTGGGAGGGAGACGCAAGAGGGAGGAGATATGGGGATGTGTGTATATGTATAGCTGATTCACTTTGTTGTAAAGCAGAAACTAACACACCACTGTGAAGTAATTATACTACAATAAAGATGTTAAAAAAAGAAATGAATTATATCCAAACACACAAAAAAGAATAAATTTGCAATAAACATTTATATACAGAAAAAAAAATATTGGTGGTGAAGGACATTTGTGTAAAGATCACTAATCACTTACAGGCCAACATTTTGTAAAATAAACTAAAAATAAATTACAACGAAATAAACTGACAAACAGACACGAAGATGTAATCCCAATTTGATTATTAGATTCAACTGACATAAATTATTGTGTTAAATTGCTATGAGAATTTCTAAATATTGTCTCTATTTCTGTACATATCTCATCCCAGAGTGCTAGCAGTTTGTAGACCACACTTTCAGTTGCACTGATCTAGAGGTTGTGAAGAATGAAACAGAAAGGGATACACTCCTTTTTGGCTATTACTTTTGCATTAATATGAATATAATTTTGTATTCGTATTTTTATAATATTGGTATTGGATTTATAGTTTGAACAACTGCATGGGTGTTTTTAAAGGATACATTTATATTGAGAAAGCTTAAAAAGAATTATTTTGACAGGCACCACACTGAGATTTGTGTGTAGCATGTTAACTTTGAAATTTCTTTGAACATTCATGATTGATATTTCACGTAGACACTAACACCTGCAATCTTTCCAGAATACTTAAAGTTGAAATTACATGAGATATTATTTCTGCCATTAATAGTCTCTTAGTATACTTTCCTTTAGGATTCTTAGCTATAGTATATATCATATGACTAGATATATCTTTCCAGTCATATATCATATGACTGGAAAGATCATCGTGTTTTCTTTCTGCTTGAATGTTATCTTGTATTGAAATTATATTTTCAAGCTCTTGCTTCATTTTCTTCCAGAATCCATTATGGCTATTCCATACCAAATTTTCATTTGCTCTTTTATAACAATACTTTTAATTTTTCTGTCTTTATCGGGATGATTTTATAGTTCTTAGTTATCCCTGTTATAAAATTGCATCCTGCTCAGCAATTAAAGAGCACTTAAAATTTATAAATTCCTATCCGTCTACAGTTCTGGAAAATATTCTTGTTTTATTTCTTTCATTAATTTCCCCACCAACCTCTCTATGAAACTTCTTTTAGATTAATATTAGAAATGCTAACTATATTCCATGCATTTTAATTTTCGTCCATCCTTTTTTCTTTGTGATAGAATTGAACTTCTTTGTATGGTCTTCTGGTTCTCTAACCCTTCTGTAATGTTTACTTAGCAATTCAACCTATATATTGCTTTTATTTATATATCATTGATCAAATGTTTTCTTTTAAAAAATCTGTATTTGTATGAGTTTTTGCCTGCAACTATTCTGAATTTTCTGTCAGAATAATAACTGTATTCTGCTGGATATATGTATTCTGCTGGATATATATATCCTTCTTGTTGAATTTGTTGCCCTACTATTGTGGTATTTTTAGTTTTCTGGTCACATTTTATTTGAGAGAACCTCTTTGCCTACCGGTTTTTTTTAATGATAAGCTACCTCAGTAAATAGCAGCCAGCCATCTTGCTTCTCCTACTCCATGGTCAACACTTATTTAATTTGCTGATAGATATTACTGTCAATCTCAAGTGTGTTGGGCAAGTAGGGGGATACACTAATCATAGTGTTGATTGAATCCCAAAGCAATTATCCTTGGAAATGTCACAGGAACTCCCCCAATTACTTGTATCAGCAATGCTAGAATTAAATACTATATACTTTTCTTTACAATTCATACTTAGTCTTAAATATAATGCTCACCATTAGCCTTTATCTTGATTTCTCTCCAATCATTTGGTTGCCTAAAACTTGTACACTAATAAATTCTTCAAGAAAGACTCATGGGAACACTATTTCCTGACTTCTTTCATATTGATAACTCTTTTCTGTAGCTTTTACTTTTGAAAATCTGTTGGCAGATAAAATATTCTTAGTTCATATTTTCTTTCCTTGGGGATCTTAGCTATTTTGATCCACATTCTTCTGGCCTAAAGAACTGAGGTTGAAAAGTAATGAAAATTTGTTTTTGTCTAATCCCCTACTCTGTTCTTTAACTTCGTATTTTTACTTGTTTGCCTCAAGGTTTTATTTATTTATTTAACTTTTATTGAATTTTCTTTGAGAGTATGTTTCAGTGTTGGTAATTCTGGATTTATTTTCTCAGGAACATGATATGCCCATCCAGTATGTCATTTCAATTGGTTTTGCTACTCAAGGACATTTTCTTGAGTTATAGTTTTTAGTACTTTTCCCTTTATTCTTACTTTGATTTTCTTCCTTAAAGACTCCTATTATGTATATGATGGATCTTCTTTGTTTGCCATCTAATTCTTCACTTTCCTTTGAATTTTTTAAAAGTTTCTTCTTTCCTTTATTTTTTAAAGTTTTTATTAAACTATAATAAATATATAGAATAGAAAACATAAATGTGAAGCTAGTTAAATTGTCATCAACTGAACATACCCATGTAACAACATGTGGGTGAAAAAACAGAACATTAGCAACACACTGGAAAACTTTTCCTGTCCCTTGTCAGTCTCTGCTGCCCACCTGGTTAACCATAATTATAACTTTTAACAGCTTATTTCAAGTGTGTCTCCTTTTTTGTTCTACAAAGATGTAATTTCTATGTGAACACTGAGGCAATTTCCCTTTTAAGAGTTTTAAAATGTAAAATTTCAAATTATTATATCTTGGCATGTCTACATCTTCATTCTATTTTTACTATTTATATTTTCTTTTTGATATGCTTTTTTTTTACTTGAAATATTACTTTTATTGAAGTAAACTATAAAAACGTCTACATTTTTAAAGAGATTGTAAGATAAAGTAAATGATAAAATGTGTATCACTTAAATTACTCTAGTCATTTCAACTTGTACTGACCACAAAGAGATTTTTTTCTAATATGGACTAAAGTTAATGGTTATTCCTCCTAACAATGTTGTTTTACAAAACACAGCTTATTGTATGTGTGAGGTTGAAATGCTTACAGAATTATGTCAAACTATTTAATTTGACTTAAATTGGATCTCTTGTAGCCATGAAACTTATTGGAAGATTCAATTAATGAAGCTCTATTATTATCATATTAATCTATTAGGTAAGATATGAATTTATAATATCAACTAGGAAACTTCTCTATTCTTAGCAGTAAACAGCAATTACTATAAAACCAGTGGCAAAAAATAAAATTTGTTTCTTTCTCTTTTTTCCAACAATATTTAATATAACACTTTTCTCTGACCTTGTGAGTTATTGTATGTGAAAATATTTTGTAAACTGTAAATATGTATATAAATATTAAATGTTATTATAGCTACATTTTAAGTATAGCTGATTATAAGTTGATTTAATGCAAATAAGCTAAATCAATGTAGCCGGTGTGCATCTCTATGTAACAATTTTCCTTAATTGGAAAAATTAAGATTTCCAAGTATAATTTCCCTATATGTAAAACATTCAATACCAAATTAGCATCTGTTGAAACAGTTGTCTGATCAAAATTCTATTGCCTCTCTGTGGCATCTAGTGAGAAATGAAACCTAGGCAGTATGTTGACAGTGCATATTCATTCAACAAATATTTTTGAACAGTTTTCCCATGCCAGAGATTATATTTAAAATTCAAACATAAATAAGACATGATAACTTGCATTTTAGTTATGGAAGGATAATTGTGGACATGGAAGGAACAGTAATTACTATACTACTATGAGCATAGGTTAGGATTCTTACCTATAGTATATCACTTAATTCTTACAGTCACCTGTGATGAAAAGTTTATTTTATGTATTTTATAGATAAAAAAGTTGATGCTCAGATAATTTTTGTGGCCAACCAAAAGTTAAGCATACAGTAAGTCCAGGGGCTGAAATTGGAATCTCTGCTTTTCTTACTTTAATGCCCAAGATCTTTCCATTATATACCATATGGCTTGTTAAGTAAATTTAAATGTATTTATGTGATAGTGCTGTGTAAGTATATAATGAATCTCTAAGTGGGAGTCAGTTTTCTAAATTCAAAGATTGACATGTAAATATCCATGCATTGGGACTCAGAAAATGTTAGTATCTTTAAAAAATTAATATGGCTATTATATCTTAATAAATCCTTAATTAGGAAGCTATCTTACAGCATATTATTCAATAGTCAAAACAATAATTTTGTTTTTAGCTACATATTTCCATTCTGTACTAAAACATGCTAGTGCATTTTTCAAGAACAATACTTTTTCTTATTTCTAGTTATACGTGAACAATTTATAGCCAAATCAAATAAATTCCAACTATTTCTAATGGCAATGTTAGGACTTGAAAAATGAGAATCACTTGTTAGATTAAAGTGAATTTATTTCAGATTCCATTTTTTTGCGTTGGTCAGTAAATCTTTCAATTTACCTTAAGGGCTCAAGAAATTCATTCAAAGTGTGTCTAAAGGGAAATTATACCCCTAGTGGGAAATGTTATTTATTTTATTTTAATTTATTTTATTTTATTTTATTTTGAGGGGGGAGAAACAGGAGGTATTTATATTACAAAATAACATTCAACTCAACTAGTTATAATATTTGTTTGGTAGAATAGGAAATCTTGGTATTTGTAACAGTTATCCAACAAACTGACAAATATAAGAATAAAAGTTTAATTTTAAGAATAATTGTCCTAAGCAATGAATTACATTATAAATTATATATTTATTTTTCTGTTTCTAGAGCTTTTCATATTTAGCTTCAGAATTTGAAGAAATAGATATTGAAAGAATAAATCCAATTACCTTGATCCCACGACTTTCTTTCACAGAAGAATTAACAAACTTACCTAGGTGTTCACTGTAAGCATTTTTTTTTTTTTTTTTTTTTTATAAATTCCCTCTGTTTGAAATACTAGGAGGGAATTCATTTTCCTGATTACTCTTTTTTTTTCATTTTTTTTTTTTTTATTTTCTTTCTTTATTTATTTATGGCTGTGTTGGGTCTTCGTTTCTGTGCGAGGGCTTCTTTCTCTAGTTGTGGCAAGTGGGGGCCACTCTTCATCGCAGTGCGCGGGCCTCTCACTGTCGCGGCCTCTCTTGTTGCGGAGCACAGGCTGCAGACGCGCAGGCTCAGTAATTGTGGCTCACGGGCCCAGTTGCTCCGCGGCATGTGGGATCTTCCCAGACCAGGGCTCGAACCCGTGTCCCCTGCACTGGCAGGCAGATTCTCAACCACTGCGCCACAAGGGAAGCCCCACTGTAAGCATTTTTAAAGGATTAGTTCTTCATTATATATTGTCTAGTAATTGTATTTTTTTTTCTTTTTTTAAAGAACTTTATTGAGTAATTCACATAAAATTTGCCCATTTAAAGTATTCAGTTTAGTGGGTTTTTTTTTTCTTTACATCTTTATTGGAGTATAATTGCTTTACAGTGTTGTGTTAGTTTCTGCTGTAGAACAAAGTGAATCAGCTATATGTATACATATATCCCCATATCCCCTCCCTCTTAAGCCTCCCTCCCACTCTCCCTGTCTCACCCGTCTAGGTCTTCACAAAGCATTGAGCTGATCTCCCTGTGCTATGCAGCAGCTTCCCACTAGCTATCCATTTTGGAAATGTTATTTCAGATGAGATCCTGCAGCAATCATGAGGTGTTATAGTTACAGAGATTAATTCTTCTCGAGAGATATCATTCCTAAAATATCTCTGGTGTATGTTTATGTGTCATGTAACATAAATTTATTAATTAATTCATTCATAACACCTTCTAAGTTATGATAAATATATGGTCATCTGAAATCCAAGATTAAGTCTAAAAAATTAAAAATAGAAAATAACTGGTACATTAAAATTTCTTCTAAGTTTAAAATGGTGGTAGAATAGAATGTCTGAACATCTGGACCCTTCTTGGTCCATTATCAGAGTCAGAACCATGAAGTACGAAGAAGTCTAGAGATATTTCATATTAATTTTGCCTCTCTGTAAAAGAAACATTTTATTTCTTAGATATCTTCAATTCTTAGGAGGAAAATGAGGATGTAAAAGGAAAGAAAAAATATAAAACTGTATTTCTCAAAGGTAGTGTATGGATACCACTAAAAAATATCTGTTAATATATCCCTAGGGTTATTTAAATTATTTTTATTGTACTGTTTCTTAAATATGTACAAATATAAACAATAAATTCTTACAACCGTAAACGACAAACCAAAAAGCAAATTTGTAAGCTAATACAAGCAAGACTAGAAAATCAATAACATTTTAATCAAAAGGATTAACTTGTTGTGTGAGTTGACATTTTGTTGAAAAACTAAATTGTATTTCACAGTGTGACTTGTGTACTGATACTATTGCACAGGTACTTGTGAGTTTGGCATATCTATGTTGCCATGTAAAATATGATAAGTAATTTAGTCTACCATTTTCTTCTAGTTAAACTATTGGAAGACATTTATTCATACATAATATTCTGTTATCATTCAGTTCTCACATAACAGTGATGGACATATGCACATTATTCTCTTTTGCCCTTATTAGCCTACTACAATTAAAGTGGTAAAGGCGCCAAGACAAATATAAATGAGAATATAATATTAAGCATTGAAATTGCATAGTTAGTAATGGTTATCATCCAAACCGTTTTAAAATTAAATTTAGATATTATAATAGTATATTATTATTATAATGAAAATCAAGAGTTACTGACTTATGTTAATGGGCATGGAGGGGTTGAGATGGCATATTGATCAGCTCATCAACCCAAACGGACTAGTGTATTACAAATGAACTCCAGAGACATCTTCCTCTTTAATCATCTTCGTGATAAATCTCTAATCCTCAGTAATTAATTCTGTAAGTCTTTCTGGATTGATTGAAATGCTAATTACAGAATGTTTCTACAATCTTAAATCTGCAAACTCTTCAGGCATATCAATTGCGTATATATTCTACCCTTGAAATCTCAATCCTTGTTCTAAAAGAAATTGCAGATATCAGTGCAATGGAGAAATTTCATTATACTTCCTAGGTAGTTTATTTTAATTTCCACTAGATGTATTCTTTATCTTAGCCTTTTATAGGTTATAAGTATTACAAATATCTTCTCCCAGTTTGTGGCTTATTTTTAATTTCTTTATGGTACCTTTTGAAAAAGAGAATTTGAAAAATGTCAGTGCAGTCATTTTGATCAATGTGGGCATGTATGTTTGAGTCTCATTTAATATATACCTCCCTACTCCATGGTGAAAAATATGTTTTACATTTTTAGCCAGATGAAATTTTGGTTTTCACACTTAAGTTCCTCATCCATTTGTAATTCATTCTTATGTAAGATATGTTTTGAGCTGAAATGTGTTCCTCCAAATTCATAAGTTGAATCCATAACCCCCAGTACCTCAAAATGTGACTGTATTTGGAGATAGGGTCTTTAAAGAGGTAATTAAGTTAAAAATGAGTTCATTAGGATGGGCCTTAATCCAGTATGATTAGTGTCCTATAAGAAGAGAAAATGTGAACAGAGACACCAGCGATGCACATGCAGCAGAGGAAAAAACATGTGAAAACACAAGGAGAACCGGTGGCTTATCTGCAAACCGAGGAGAGAAACCTCAGGTGAAATCAAGCTGGCCAGCACCTTGATTTTGGATTGTTATCTTCCAAAACTGAAAAAAAGTAATTTCTGTTTTTTAAGCCACCCTGTCTCTGGCAATTTGCTATGGTAGTCCTAGCAAACTAATACGCTATCACATTCCTGTTGGCCAAAAATATAACCAACCATTCCAGGGTCATTTTATAGTTTCTCCTTTTCCCACTGCTCTGTAGCATCACCTTTGTCCATGTATCAAGTTTCCATTTATATATGGCTCATTCTCTAGGACCTCTATTCTCTTCAGTCTATTTGTGTAGTCCTGTCCAATTCCACACATTGTAATTACCACAGCTTGAAAATATAACTTGATAGAGCAAATATTCCTACTTCATCATCACCTTAATCAGTGTCACTCACCATCAGTCTTTTTAATACAATTATTTGTCTGGATTCATAGCAAGAGTTCTTAATCAGACTAGAAGGCGCAAGGCAAACAACGCAGAAGTCTTCCAAGAACTATAGATAAAGGAAATGCCAGGAATGAACAAATAAGTTTGAAAAAGAAAAAAAGAGTAGTTGAAGTTCTAGAAGTTGAAAATATAAAATAAAAATGTATTGGATGGCTTAAAAAAAAAAAACAACACAGCTGAAAGGAGTGTTATAAGCTGGTAGATATACCTAAACAAATCAGTGTGCTGCACAGAGACAGAAAATATATACGTGAAATAGAAGGTAAGAACTATGTGAGAGAATGCAAAGGTTTGACATGTGTCAGCATAGAATCACAGAGGGAGAGAGAAAATGAAAAAGTTAATATTTGAAAGAAAATGGCTACAGTTTTACAAGACCGAAGAAAATAAAAATTCACAGATCCAGGATTTGTAACATATCACAAGCAGAAGAAACAGAAATCAGTCTGAGTCCAAACACATCAAAGTAAAACTGTAGAACACAAAGAAAAAAAAAAAAATGCAGCCAGAAGAAAGGAGAGCCAGAAGAAATAATAATACCTTTATTCTGCCAATTGTTATGAAAAATTGATTATTAACCTACCTTTAAATTCTCAGAAATATTATAATTCAAGAAAAATTATGAATTAAAATTCCACCAAAAAAGCCTATGGTAAGGTAATTTTCTAGGATATATTTCAAAAAGAAAAGTCATCCCAGAATAAGGTCTGTGTTGCCAGAAAGAATGAAAAGCAAGTCAAATAATAAATGTGTATGTGAGTAGCTCACTACTTGATCATCTGTAGGAGTCTTGCAGGCCGAAATTCAGTAAGCTTTTCTCCAGACAGGATTGTTTCTTTTTGGCTTAGGGGAAGCAACCGACTAGAAACAATCTCAGCTCCCTTAAGATTTCTGCCTTAATGCAAGCAGCCGGGTTCACACTGGGCCATGGATCAGATATTAGATCAGCTTTCCTATTGGCACCCAGCCGAAGGTACCATACTCCTCCCATTTGCCTGTTGCTCCTGGCTTAAAGCTCTGATTTCAAATCATATGTGTGTGTGTGTGCTTGGTTAGATTTGCATCTGGTGGTGATGTGACGGCGAGATCATCTGAGGGTCTTCCTCTACTTCTTATGAGGGCTTGAACAGTATGTTTTGCCCATATCTGTATTGGGAGGGCACACAGAGCACCCAGTTGACCAAGATGCTGGTCACAACTGTTTAACAATTTCTTGGCATCTGTGGATGACGAATGCAGCTTTTACAGTTATGACGAAAAATCAGTCAGTATTTCTGAAGCAAAGTAGGGTTGAATGGTTTGTTTCATAGATGCAGGCACATTCCATTCTCCTTATTTTTAAATGTTACAAACAACTTTGCAAACATAAACAACCTTGGAAATGGAATGGGGAAAAATAACTAACAAAATTTTAGAAAATTATAAAGAAATAAAGTGGGGTTTTCTTATCTTAACAATTCTCCAGGACTGCTAATTATTCCTTACAGTATTTTCCTGATCTCTTTTGCTTGAACTTCATGGTAACATTTATTACTAGGGTAAAGCAATATATTTTTGTTGTTGTTGTTCCAGTGCTTTTTTTTCACTCCATCTATTCCATGTGCTTTGATTTGTTGTTTCACACTGTTAGTTATCAGATTACAAAGCTCTTGAGTATTACATGTGTCTGTGTCCTTACAAGTTGGTCCATCTGGCAGTTGAAACAGCTTTATAAACTTTGTAAGCTTTATAGGAAGAGATACACTATATCTTGAAAAGAAAATTTGATTCTTTGTAATACATGTGGTTAATAAGTAATACTTAGTAAAATCTCTGCCTCTATTGTTAGAATAATAGTAATTAACCAAACTGCTATACTACTCCCACATGGATCCACAGTTGGTCTTACTACACTGTGTCCCTGGGGTGTGTTAATTGTTATGTATTTTTTCTCCAAAAAGGGATAGTCTGGAATCATACATGAATGCACCAGAACCTAAGATATTCCAGGAAATTATTACTTGTTATGTTATTTTTTAATTTAGAAGGCTTTTAAAATATATTCCAGGCCAACTAATAACAGTTTAAATATTTTTACTTCACAAGGTGCAATGATTGGAGGTATATTAACTTGAAGTTGTGTTTTCCAGTGTGGAGATATTTTCCTAATATAAGTCTGTATTTATTTCTGATTGAGAACTGGTGAAATGTGATGAGTATAAATCATTGCTTTTTATGAAATAATCTTATTTTACTCCAAAGTGACTCTCATGTTATAGTAGTTACTTCATCTGCAACAAGTCAAAATTTTGTTCATATGAACTTCTTGGCTAGAGTCTGTGTCTAGTGGCCTGGAATAGTTTTTGCTATTATACTTACCAAGAAAAGGATAGCATGAGCCTCTCTGCCAAAGCTACTTTTTAAGGAGCATTGACTAAGAAGCTTTGGTTAGAATTTGTCTTTATTTTTTTAAAAGAATGTCGTGAGTCATATGAATCACTCTTGTGTTTATAAATTATGGAGTATATGTAATACAGAATCTACCTTAATATAATTTTTTGGTTTTTGTTTTTAGTTTGTTTCTTTGTTTTGCCATTGATGATTATTATGTAACATGGTTTGTCTTTTTTTATAGATTTTATTTTTTAGAGAAGTTTTAATTTTCAAAGCAAAATTGAGCAGAAACTAGAGTTTCCATATATTCTTTGCTTTCACACATTTACAATCTCCCTCACCATGAACATACTGTACACGGTGGTATATTTGTTACAAATGATGACTTCTGACACGCTGTTATCACTCAAAGGCCATAGCTCACATTAGGGTTCACTCTTAGTGTACATTCTGTGAGTTTTGACACATGTTTATTGACATGCATTATCCACCACTGTAGTATCAAAGAGAATAGTTTCACTGCCCTAAATGTCCTCTGTGCTTCTAAAAATCCTTCCCTCCTTCTTGGCAACTACTGATTTTTTAATGTCTCTATAGATTTTCCGTTTCTAGAAAGTAATATATTTGGAATCAGATAGTGTGTAGTCTTTTCAGATTGGCTTATTTTACTTAGTAATATGGATTTAGGATTCCTACATGTCTTTTCATTGTTTGATAGCTCATTTCTTTTTTAGCACTGAATAATATTCTGTCACCTGGATATACTATAGTTTATTTATTCAATCACCAAGGACATCTTGGTTGCTTTCAAGTTTTGGCAATTATGAATGAAACTGCTTTAAACATCCATGTGAAGGTTTCTGCATGGTAAATACCAAGGTGTGTGATTGCTCAATTGTATGGTAAGAGTTTGCTTGGATTGTTTAGTTTTGTAAGGTATAGCCAAACTGTCTTCCAAAGTGTCTGTACCATTTCACATTCCCAGCAACAACTAATGAGCATTACTTTTGCTCTACATTCTCACCAGCATTTGACGTCAGTGTTCCAGATTTGGCCATTCTAATAGATATATAGTGATATCAATTGTTTTAACTTGCAATTCTCCAACAGCTTATGATGTAGAATAATTTTCATGATAATTTGCCATCTGTATATGATCCTTGTGAGGTATCTGTTCAGTTTTATGGTCCATTTAAAATGGGATTGTTTACTTCCTTATTGTTGAGTTTCAGGAGTTGATTCTAAATTTTGGAAAACAAGATTTAGATTTGGATAACATCCATAAAATGTTACAGAAAAACCTGAACAAACTTTTTGGCCAACCCAATACATCATCCGATGTGTTTTTTGCAAGTATTTTCTCCAGTTTGTGTTGTTATTCTCTTGAAATTGTCTTTTACAGAGTGGAAGTTTTTAAATTTAATGAAGACCAGTCCATTTATTTCTTTCACAGATCACACCTTTAGTGTTGTGTTGAAAAGGTCATTGTTGTACTCAAGGTCATCTAGGTTTTCTCCTATGTTATATTCTAGGATTTTTATGATTTTGTGTTTTATGTATGGGTTGGTGATGTATTTTGAGTTAGCCTTTGTGAAAAGTCTGAGTTATATAGCTAGATTTATTTTTGCATGTGGATGTCCATTTGTTCCAGCACCATTTGTTGAAGGGACTACCTTTGCTCCATTGTGTTGCCTTTGCTCCTTTGTCAAAGATCAGTTCACTGTACTTATGTGGGTCTATTTCTGGGCCATCTATTCTGTTCCATTAATTTCTTTTTCTGTTATCTCACCAGTATCACACTGTCTTTGATTACCACAGTTTTATAGTAAGTCTTGAAGTTGGGTACTGTCTGTCTTCTGACTTTGTTCTTCTCTTTCAATATTGTGTTGGTTATTCTGGGTCTTTTTCCTCTCCATATAAACTTTAAAATCACTTTGTGAATATCCATAAAATAACTTTCTGGGATATTGACTGGGATTGCATTGGAATCTATAGCCCAAGCTGGGAAGAACTGACATCTTGACAATATTTGGTTTCTATCCATGAACATGGAATATATTTCCATTTGTTTAGTTCTTCTTTGATTTTGCTCATCATAATTTTGTAGTTTTTTTCTCATACAGATCTTATTTTGTTAAATTTATAACTATTTCATTTTTGTGGTGCTAATGTAGATGGTATTGTCCTTTCAGTTCTAAATTTCACTTGTGCATTGCTGGTATAAAAGAAAGCAATTGACTTTTTTTTTTTTAAAGCTGAAATCTTGAGTGTTACTTTTTTTTTTTTTTTTTAAACTTTGGGTTTGTTTGTTTGTTTGTTTATTTATTTATTTATTTATTTATTTATGGCTGTGTTGGGTCTTCGTTTCTGTGCGAGGGCTTTCTCTAGTTGCAGCAAGTGGGGGCCACTCTTCATTGCAATGCGGGCCTCTCATTATCGCGGCCTCTCTTGTTGCGGAGCACAGGCTCCAGACGCGCAGGCTCAGTAATTGTGGCTCATGGGCCTAGTTGCTCTGCGGCATGTGGGATCCTCCCAGACCAGGGCTCGAACCCGTGTCCCCTGCATTGGCAGGCAGACTCTCAACCACTGCGCCACCAGGGAAGCCCCCAATTGACTTTTGTATATTAACCTTGCATCCTACAGTCTTGTTCTAATTGCTTATTAGTTTCAGAAATATTTTGTTGGGGATTCCTTGGTGGTGCAGTGGTTAAGAATCTGCCTGCCAATGCAAGGGACGTGGGTTTGAGCCCTGGTCCGGGAAGATCCCACATGATGCGGAGCAGCTAAGCCCATGCACCACAACTACTGAGCCTGTGCTCTAGAGCCCATGAGCCACAACTACAGAGCCCACGTGTCACAACTACTGAAGCCTGCATGCCTAAAGCCCGTGCTCCACAACAAGCGAAGCCACCCCAATGAGAAGCCCGCACACCTCAATGAAGAGTAGCCCCTGCTCACTGCAACTAGAGAAAGCCCGCATGCAGCAATGAAAACCCAACACAGCCAAAAATAAATAAATTAAAATAAATTTTTTTAAAAAGAAATATTTTGTTGATTCATTTGGATTTTCTATATATAGGATTATTTCATCTGTGAACAAAGACAGTTTTATTTCTTTCTTTTCAATCTGTATATCTTTTATTTTATTTTCTTGTCTTATTGTATTAGCTAGACCTTCCAGTATGATGTTGACAAGGAGTGGTGAGAAGGGACATCCTTGCCTTGTTCTTTTTTTTTTTTTTTTCGGCTGCACCACGCAACATGTGGGATCTTAGTTCCCCGACCAGGGATCGAACCTGCGTCCCCTGCATTGGAAGCACAGAGTCCTAACCACTGGACCGCCAGGGAAGTCCCCCTTGCCTTGTTCTTGATCTTAGTGGGAAAGCTTCTAGTTTCTCACCATTAAGTATGACATTAGCTATAGGCTTTTTTTTGCAGATATTCTTTCTCAAGTTGCAGAATTTCCCCTCTGTTACTAGTTTATGGAGAATTTTTATCATGTATAAGTACTGAGTTTTGTTAAATGCTTTTTCTGAATCTATTGATACGATTATATGATTTTTTTATCTGCCCTACTGATATGATGGATTACATCAATTGAATTTTGAATGTTGAACCAGCCTTGCATACCTGGTATAAAGCCCACTTAATCATGGTGTATGATTCTTTTTATACTTTTTTGGATTTGATTTGCTAACATTTTGTTGAAGATTTCTTCATCTTTGTTTATGCGAGCTATTGGTCTGTAGCTTTCTTTCCTTGTAACATGTTTGTCTGTTTTAGGTATTGGAACAATGCTAGCCTTGTAAATGAGTTAAGAAGTATTACCACTGCTTCTATCCTCTGAAAGAGATTGTAGAAATTTGTATAATTTTTTTTCTTACAAATTTGGTAGAATTCACCAGTTAACCCATCTGGGCCTGGTGTTTTCTGTTTTGGAAGGTTATTATTATTTTTGTTGTTGTTGTTTTAATATGTTTTTAATTTACATTTTTAAATTCATATTTATTGGAGTATAGTTGATTTACAATGTTGTGTTAGTTTTTGCTGTACAGCAAAGTGGATCATTTATACATATACACATATCCACTCTTTTTAAGATTCTTTTCCCATATAGCTCATTACAGAGTATGGAGTAGATTTCCCTGTGCTATACAGTAGGTTCTTATTAGTTATCTATTTTATATATAGTAGTGTGTATATGTTATTCCCAAACTCCCAATTTATACCTCCCCCTCGTTTCCCCCTTGGTAACCATAAGTTTGTTTTCTACATCTGTGACTCTATTTCTGTTTTGTAAATAAGTTCATTTGTAGCCTTTTTTTTAGATTCCACATATAAGCGATATCATATATTTGTCTTTCTCTGTCTGACTTACTTCACTCAGTATGACAATCTCTAGGTCCATCCATGTGGCTGCAAATGGCATAATTTCATTCATTTTTATGGCTGAGTAATATTCCGTTGTATATATGTACCACATCTTCTTTAACCATTCCTCTGTTGATGGACATTTAGGTTGTCTCCATGTCCTGGCTATTGTGAATAGTGCTGCAATGAACATTGGGGTGCATGTATCTTTTTGAATTATGGTTTTCTCCAGATATATGCCCAGGATGGAAGGTTATTGTTTATTGAGTCAATTTACTAGATATAGGCCTATTCAGATTATTTCTTCTTGTGTAAGTTTTGGCAGATTTTATCTTTCAAGGAGTTGGTCCATTTCATGTAACTGAGTTGTTCATAGCCGTCCTTTATTATCCTTCTAATTAATCATGTGAATCTGTGGTGATGCCTCCTCTATCATTTCTGATATTAGTCATTTATGTCTTCTCTCTTTTTCTTAGTTATTCTGGCTATAGTCTTATTGATTTTATGGATGTTATCAAAGAATCAGTTTTTGGTTTTGTTGATTTTCTCTACTGATTTTATATTTTAAATTTCATTGATTTCTACTTTAACTTTTGTTGTTACTTTTCTTCTGTTTACTTTGGGTTTAGTTTCCTAATGTGGAAACTTTGCTTATTGGTTTTAGAGTTTTCTTCTTTTCTAATACATGCATTCAATGCTATAAATTTTCCTCTAAATACTGCTTTCATTAGTCTCATGACTTTAATTTTGGAGGACTGTTTTGGGGAAATACTACCTGGATTCTGGGAAGTTCATTTGCAAACTCATCCCAAACCTATATTTCAGCAATTGCAAACTTGCATGTCTATATTTTCATGATAGTTACTACTAGAAGCTCCAGTCATGTTGAATTATGAATATAGAAAATGTTCTAAAACATGCTTAACTGTGACCACAGAGGCTTATACTAAGACTTACAAATTAAACAAAATTATATTCTGGGTGCCACTGTCAGCACCTACTCATTAGTTCTTTTCTACAGTAGTTGGTTTTTCGTTGGTGCCTATAAAACCAGATCAAGGTAGAATTTTACTACTCTTAGAGTCACAGAGTCAAAATTTACAAGGTTGAGGGTGTTTATGTGTCACTGGGCTTCTCTAATCTTTATGAAGTTTCACAAGACTCTTCTCAAGAACACTGTGGCTTTAACTACTGAAATGACACTATCCTTTTATAGAGTGGTGTGTCTAT
The DNA here is from genome assembly GCF_028023285.1 of Balaenoptera ricei. NCBI lineage: Eukaryota > Metazoa > Chordata > Mammalia > Artiodactyla > Balaenopteridae > Balaenoptera > Balaenoptera ricei. The sequence continues at coordinate 41,722,474 of NC_082650.1, read as the reverse complement.
ATCAAGTTATGTGACTCATGTTTTTAACATTCTTAAAAACCTGAGGAAGAGAATGTGGGAATAACCAGATGAGGAACCAAAGCAGTTGCTGCTTCTCTCCTTGGGCATATGCTCTAGATTTATGATTTGGTCAATGTATTTTTTTAAAGGCAAATTGTTGGCATAAGGAGTTTTAGAATCACCTGGAGAACTAGTAAAAATATTGTTTCCTGGGCCTAACTCCAGGTCAATTAAATGAAAATCTCTGCAGGTGAAGACTTAGGAGTTAGTATTACATATTAACTTTCTAGTTAATTCCTGTTATTCCTGCATAATAGGAAACAGTGTAAAATCAGTAGTCTGTTTAAAATTTAACTGAAATGCATGGTCAGTCTTTGTGATGCTTATAAAGATTGTTAAAGGTTTGCCCATATTTATGTGCTGTTTGACCCACCAACAAATGCAGTAGGTCTTCTCCCTGGGCCCCTGTGATGCCCCCAAACTTATTTCACCCGATGTGAGAACTTGACTCAAATTCTTCAAATGAATGATATATGATCTGAGGCTCACATAGAGTTATGGATATTTTGAGTTCTGGTGGCTCGTTACTGCAGGTGATTTAATGTGGAGTTAATGTGGAGTTAATTCATTAGTTTGTCCAGAGTTAATGGAAGTAAAATGGAAGTTCTAGTTCTGCTCATTTGTTGCAAGTGTTACTGCTAATGAATACAGGTAAATCCGGCAGAAATAGACAAATGCATATTTATTTTCTAAATTACTGAATTACCCTAACTTAGTGTGGAATTTTTTTGAAGCAGAATTTCCTACCCTTAGTGCTGTGTATGTCTTAAATTATTTCCTATCACAGAAAGTGATATGCAGTGTCTATTTAAGATAATATAAAAAGTAGCAGACATTTCTTGGTGCACAAATCATAACTTATCTTCATTGAAAAGATATGTGGCTGAGTAAACGATCAAAAAGGTTTCAACTTCAATATGATACTTTCAAAACCAAAGTTTGAAAAAAAGGAAAAAGGATATGATACATAGATGAGAATTTTATCATTAGAAAGGAGAAGTGTCTTTTTTTAATGAAATAAATGATTCTCCTAAGGGTCTATTTGAATTATTAATTTTCTTCATTACTGCTTTTCTTTTGCTTATCTTTCATACTCAGTTAAGATTTTAAGCCTCTGGAAACTCTTTAGAGCTTGTTTCTGTTGTTTGGGAACATTTTCCCAGGAATATTTTCTTTTCTTTGAGAGTTTCCTTTCTTCTATGACCTCTGATTTAAAGCAAAAGTAAATGGGCACACAGGAGAAAAGATGAATACTGAGATAATTATGTACCTATGTATTCTGTGAAGCTGACACTATTCAGTAACCTTAAACCTAATGAACTTTTCTCCTGACTGAAACTTTCAATTACTCACTCACTGTTACATTAGTACTTAAACATTTCAGTTATTGCCATAACTCATTAGAATGTAAATGAAGGCCAAGGATTGAATGAGCACATTCAGGGCCTAAGTCAGGATGAGTTTAGACAGATTTTCTTTCAGATGTCAGTTTCTCTTACGATATGCAAACAATATACATCAGATCAAAGGAATTCTATTACTCACAAAATCTTCGTGTGATTTTTTAGCAGTACTAGATGTGCACATATATGGCTTCATAACAGGGACAGTCTGCCTATTTCTCCTACTCACAAGAGATCCAGAATGAGCATGAATAATGTTTTAGGAATAAAGACTTGCTAATGTTTGATTGCAGTTTCATTGTTTCTAACACTTCTCATTAGCAGTGTCACATTTGCTTCCCAAAATAAACCAGCCACACTGTAGTTCACCAGAGCGAGGTTGTATGATAACATTGGAGTAAACTTAATGGATTGGTCAAATTCTTTCAGAAGACTAGCCTAGAGATAATTAACTTTTCCAAATAAAACAAATATTTAAAACTAAAAATAGTATTGTTAATGACTATTGCTTATTTTAACCAAGCGGTCCAAAACCTTTAATATATTTTACAGTTATTGAATATGCAACTGATTCTAATATGATTATATATACCTGTGTTTTTATGTATAAATTATGTAAAAAGTTTAAAAATTATTAACATGTCTTCAAATTCTTGTAGTTGCATAAAAACCACATGGCTCTGTGTCCTGATTCTTTAACCCTCACCTTTGCTACTTTAATTGAGGCTATGAGAGCAGCTGTGTCTGTCCACATAAAATGCACACAGAGGCCATTCTCCTGGGGAAAATATTTTGTAAGAGCAGAAGTGGGTAGCAGAGATAAATATTTTAATTACCTACATTATTGGGAAAGAAGAATGACATAGGTAAAGAAAATTTATCAATAATCTAAAAGTGTTGTTTTTATAAATTGTGTCAACCTATTTCATGGGTGTTTTTTATTTTAATGATGTGAAAAGGAATGGTTTCAGGCTTTGTCCATTTTTTATTCTCCTTTCTTCAGTTTTTCCTTAAGGAGAAATGAATTACCCCTAAATTAATAAATGTTGTATTGTCCCAAAACAAACAGCTAAAGCAGAAGAGGTGAAAAGAAAAAAAAAAAAACCTGCATAGTCCATTCACTCATAGGCACCTCTTCAATAAGAAGTTGACACTTCAGTAAATTGCAAGTCAAGCCCACTGCCACTGCTATTTTTCAAATTCAAGGCAGGTGAGCTAGTTCTTTTCAGGACTATCTGAAGGATGCAACCATACTCCAGGTACAATAGCTAGTCAGCCACAACCAAGAGCAAGCAAAGTTCTGATCATCTCTAGGCAGAAGTTACATATTTGGCAAACCACACATGCTGTACATTACAAAAGAGGTTGAAGTAGGATGTGCCATTTATTGTACCTGGCATGATTGTACTGAGAATTAAGGTGGTGCTGATTGCATGGGAGAAGTCAGATGAAGGGGTTCTTTTTTTTTAAAGATTTATTTATTGACTGATTGATTGATTGCTATGTTGGGTCTTCATTTCTGTGCGAGGGCTTTCTCTAGTTGCGGCGAGCGGGGGCCACTCTTCATCGCGGTGCGCGGGCCTCTCACTATCGCGGCCTCTCTTGTTGCGGAGCACAGGCTCCAGACGCGCAGGCTCAGTAGTTGTGGCTCACGGGCCTAGGTGCTCCGCGGCATGTGGGATCTTCCCAGACCAGGGCGTGAACCCGTGTCCCCTGCATTAGCAGGCAGATTCTCAACCACTGCGCCACCAGGGAAGCCCTGAAGGGGTTCTTGGTTAGACTTCTGGCGCCATTTTATATCACCCTGCCTGACAGGTGTCTCTTGATCTGTGTTCTTCCTGGGATTGCATTAAGATTTTGATAGTATGTAATTCTCCCTGCTTCAGTCTCTCCATATGAATATTTCCTTTAGATTATTTTAGTTAATTGTAATGGTAAATTAATTTGAGAAGAACTCAATTAAATATTGTTTTTTAATGATTTCGTGAATCATGAAGAAAAAGAACATGGAGAGTTTATTCCAGCTCTTGTTTTCATGAATCAGCTAAGCCTTTGTCAGTGGCCTTCATGGCCATGATTGACAATTCAGGCTTGTTTAGATTGGATTGGACCTCAGAGAGGATTTTATTCTTGGTTTGAAGAAAGGGAGGTGACTTGATATGGGCCATTTCCAGGCTCCTTTGAGCAGAAAAGAATGTGTTTCTTGGAAAACTAGAGCTTCTGATTTGAAACTTGAGCTTTGTAAATCGGAATAAGTATGAGAAAAGTAACTTGGTTTACAGATTATATCACCTAAAATACATTTTTCCTACTTGTCCCAATTGGAGGGCTCATTTTTTTAAGTGGGTTGAAGATCATCAGTTTGCAAAAAAAAATTTCCTCATGTTCAAAATTTTAGACCTTAGCCTTAAAAGGATGTGAAAAAAGAATTAAAGTGGTAAAGCTAAGATCTGGGCCTAGATGATAAAATGTGAGAGCTGTTCTCACACTATTCTGTCATAATCTGCCTCAATATTTACATGTTTTTCGAAGAGAGTGTTACCTATGTTTTTTGATACATTAAATTCATTAATATGGCATTCATTGGTAAAATATCAAAAAGAGGAGAAAAAAGTAAACATAGTCTGTAATTTAAAAAAATCCAGGATGAACATTTTCTTTATCCTTAATATCTATTTCTACATTTTATATGCAGTTAAAATCATATAATGAATACTTTTCTAAACATACATTTTCACTAAACATCATATCAGAAACACTTTCATGTCCATGAAAACCTACACAAAATGATTTTTATTATAATAAGACATTATGTTTTCCTAAAACAATATCAGTGTATTGTAATAAAATATAAAACACTTAAAATAGTAATATTTACATTGCACTTACTTTGTGCCAGATATAAGTGCTTTATTTGTTTATCTAATTATTTTTAAAAATCCTAAGCTTTTAGCTACTGTGCTGCAATGTTTCTAGATAGTGTAAATAAGTGAATATATTAGAAATTAAAAGTACTCACTTCCCAGAAATTAAATTCTTATATATCATTCATTAGATTATACATATTTCAATGAATAGATTTAATTAACTCCCATTTGTTGATGTATAGGTTGCTTCTATTTTATAATGAATGTTGTGATGAACAATTTGTCACTTAAGCTTTTAACATATTCCTAATTATGTCTTTATGTCTGGGCCTCTCAATTTGGGATGAGTATTTGTGGGAACGCAGTGATGTGCCAAGATTATCTCAAAGACACAGGATACATATGTTGAGTTTTTGTGAAGTTTAATTTAACTCAATGATTTAGGGAAAAAAAGTTCATTTTTAAAATTTTATCCATTCAATTCAGAAAGTATTTATTGAGTACCTATTTTTCCCAAGATTTGTTCTAGAAGCCCCATGTATCAACACACTGTGTGCATCCCTTATACTCTCTTGGCATCATGTGACTGGGTTTTTATCTTATGGTTTTTTCTGGGAAATGCCATCTCCTCTATGTAATTATAGGCTTTGAAATGTTTTAACTTTATTTCCAAATGCACACAAAGCAAATAAATAAATCCAGTAGCTTCAATTTTGTATTGTGTGGTAAAAGTCTAGTGAGGAAAGGACAATGTATTGTTAAGAAACAGGAACTCTGTCTAGGAGGAAGTATACCTGTGTTAAACAGAGAGCACAATCAGAGAGAAGAGGGCAGATTACTCTTTGTGTAATGTCACACGTTTAGTGAGAGGTGCTAGTCTGCTGGATTGAGCAAACTGCAATGTTAGTTAGATTCATCAGTAAATCTGAAAAGGTCCAAGCAGCTAGCTTTATAAATTGTTGAACTTGTCACTGTGCAAACAGTATTTAAAAAATTTGTTTTTGGTTACAGAAAATTAAATGGTGACACTCATGAATGCATTCAAATCATGTCACAATTATACTCAATCAAATGTTATTTACAAACACCATTAAATTATGGTTCATTCCGTTTCTCAACTCAGTGAGTTTGCAGATACCATAAAATTACAAAATTTTCTAGTTTGTATATTTTGATGCTATTCTTCATTTACTTTTAAAATTCTTTAATTGAAGTATTATATGCATACAAAAAATGCAAACACATAAGTGTAGAGCTCAATGAATTTTCATAAACTGAAGCATGTAATAGACACCTAGATCATGAAACAGAACACTCTGCAAACTGAACTCAAGCAAAAGTGCTCCCTCGCCTGCAAGAATCCCTTCCTGACATGAACCTATCAAAACCACCTTCAGGGTCCAGAAGGGGAAATTACTGTCCATACTCCAAATGCTTGTCCCCATTTTGGTATTTTAGACTGTCTAGTCCAAGTTATTTTCCAGTTCTCTGATGCTCTACCCAAGTTTTTCTAGTTGTTGGCAATGGGATTCTTGGCCTGCTATGTACTACTATATACTACATGGTATAATAAACCCTCATTTTTCATTTTCTTTAAAAATAACACTCCAATTAAAACCTACTATTTTGTGATACAGAGTAAGTGAAATCAATCTAAAAGTTGTCAGATAGTCAAATATGTGCTTTATTACTGATTAATTAGAAGTGAGACTAAACATGGTGTATCTTCGGAAAGAAAAGTGTAAGTATAGCATGAAGGCTATAGGCATAATACAGATCTTTAAAATCAAATTAGGAACATTTTGAAGAAAAATAATTTTTAATTGATAAATTGAGTTGAGCATAAGTATAACAATCACAGTAAAACAAGGAAGTAAAACATGCCAAGTACCTGAATCTTTTATTTCCCCTAGAATTACTGTGGATAGAGAAGCCTTCATGATAGGTAAACATATTGGGGAATCTCCAAAGTAGTTGTGTCCCAAGCTATTTTCAATCAAGAAGTTAAAATTAAGCTGAAAATGAAATATATGCTCTTAAAAACACATTTTAGGACTTCCCTGGTGGTGCAGTGGTTAAGAATCCGCCTGCTAATGCAGGGGAGACGGGTTCGAGCCCTGGTCCGGGAAGATCCCACATGCCGCCAAGCAGCTAAGCCTGTGCGCCACAACTACTGAGCCTGCACTCTAGATCCTGCAAGCCACAACTACCGAGCCCGTGCGCCACAACTACTGAAGCCTGCACGCCTAGAGCCAGTGCCCTGCAACAAGAGAAGTCACTGAATAAGAAACCAGTGCACCACAACTAAGAGTAGCCCCCGCTCGCTGCAACTAGAGCAAGCCCGTGCGCAGCAACAAAGACCCAACACAGCCAAAAATAAAAATAAAATAAATAAATTTATTAAAAAAAAACAAAAACAAAAACCACATTTTAATGGCCCCCAAATTCATACTTGACCATCTGGTTGAAAGAATATTAACCTCATTGTTAACCATGTAGCTGGACCAAGAAGAAGATGTTAATGTTTTTGCAAATTAATTCGTTTTGATTCCTAAAGTTATACTCATGACTTGCTTGTAAACACTTGGTGACCAAGTAATTATCTAAGAATTTTATTAACAAATGCCTTTTGTAACCATGATATTGATTTAAAAATATAAGAAGTACAAAAGTCCAGACAAACGTTTTTACTGGCATGATTTTAGCAGTTAATTTGGGAATGAAAATTTTTTCTACAACATATAAGAATAAATCTAGCAAAGTGTTGATCAGAGTTTAAAAATCAGGATGTTTGTGTTGTGTGTGTGTGTGATTGTGTGTATCATACTATAGATTATTTGGTGATTATATAGAGTCTCTTGTACTTCCCAACACACTAAAGCAACACTTGTTTTTGCTAGATATGTCTCTTGTTTTTTATTTTTTTTAAAGTAGATCACAGTAATGAATAAAACTAAGAAATTGAAGCCAGAAATGCTAGATTGATTTACACTGGAAACCTACAAAGGAATGCTCTCTAAAGAGAATAAAATATGTCCAGAAGAAAAGGTGAGGTGAGGGTCATTTGGATGTGAAGTAATTTAGGGACTTGCAAAAAAGGAGGTGCTAGGGAAGAGTCATGCTATACGTGAAAGGAATAATAAAAATATAATTGTAGTGAATTTTCCTGAGAATACTTATAAAAATTCTGTCTCTTTGCAGAAGTGAATCTTTTCTAAATGGCTTTTTATTTAATTTTTTTAATACCAGAGTACTGTGAAAGTACTGGTGACAACTATTATTAAAATTCTTATCCTAAAATAGCAAATAACACACTTTTTCCAAAATAGCGAGACTATTCTACAAAGGAAAACAACTTAACCAATGAAGCCACGATGGGCTTTGGAACACACTTGCAAAGTCAGAGGCATCCAGTAGAGACTGCTTTGTGACCAGAATCATAATGTTTGAAAGAGGAAATTATCAGGGACTTAATAGAAAAACAGAGCTAGGCAAGACTGTGCGCTTTCTCTAACATGAGAAAATCAATTTTCAAAAACTTTTTCATAAAGTTACAAACTAGAGATCAATTTTATTCAACATTTATAAACATTTCAATTATTAAGAAGTTAGAGAACTTTCTGAATGAAGATACTAAGCAGTTGTTAAGCTTTTATACGTTAAAGTCATTGCCCTGCTTCCCTGGCTGATAAGGGTCCCTGAAGATTTGGCTGGCAGAGACAAAAAAAGTATTAAAAGTTTTTTTGGAACCACTGATATAGTCTCTTTACCACTGGAAACTAGAAAAGACCAACTGGAAGGTATATCTGTACCAGAAAAAAAGTGGATTTGGGTTCTGGTTCTAGAAGTTAATAAAACATTACAGGGATAGATTTGGACAACCACATTCAAGGCTGAGTATCTGGTATTTGGTATTATTTCTGGACTTACAAAACCGAAACTTTTTTTTTTTTTTTTTGATTGTGGCTTACAGCACTGTTCTAGAAAATATATAAAATTGATTGAAGTGTCTCTCAGAAAATTATATTGAGTTTATAAACATATTCTGAAAGGAAAAAAGATATGATACATATTCAGGATGACATACAACTCAGATTAAAAGGACTTTTTCAAGAGCCCACCAGTAGGAACAATAGAATGAGACTTGGCAAACCAAAAGTACTTTTAAGTAAGGAAGGCTGAACATGCCAATGAATACATGCCTACACTGATGGTCTTTGGTAACTTAGATGCGGGAATTTAAGGTTAACATCGGGGTCTATATATGAGGCACTGGGCCCATGTAAAGCAGGTATTAAGAACTTAGAACCTCATAGGAAGCCAGAATAGAAGAACCATTGCTTTAATGAAATTACAGACTGGAAAAAAAAAAAAAAAAAACTATCAAAGGAAAAGAAGAGTGGCTCTTTGTGAGTTTGGATTTCAAATTTACACCATCTGCTTGTTGTGGGTAATTCCAATCTGAGAAATTAACTGAAAATTGTGTTATTGCACATGATAGAATCTAACATAAATCCTTTCAAAAAGAATACATTCTCAATTTTTCTCAAAATATTTCCGTATTAAAACAACTATTTTTTAAAAAACTGTTTTTGACTATCAAGGATCAACTTATATGAGACTAAAACCCCAGTTGTCAGAATGTGTCAGAGAACATCCAGGGTACCCAGGATTTGAGTATAAAAGGTGCCAAACAAAGGAAAATGCTTTGTGAAGAAAATAACATTCTCTGCCACTTTTACACTTTGATGTGTTCACTCATTACATTGTGGTTCTGGGCCAAGTGACCGAGCCAAAACAGGCACCCCCAAGCTTCCAGCTGTCTCATGGTCCTAGACAGACAAACACTGGAAGGTAGCACGACCCAAGCAGGCAGGAATTGAGACAGTATCACTGAGGGAAAAGAAACTAAAGGGAAGTGAGCTGACTTTATGTGGTGCTCCCCAGCCCTCAAGGCATTAGCTGATATTTAAGCTGAAGAGAACAAAAGGTCAAAAAATCCAAGCAGAGGGGCTTCCCTGGTGGCGCAGTGGTTGAGAGTCCGCCTGCCAGTGCAGGGGACACGGGTTCGAGCCCTGGTCTGGGAGAATCCCACATGCCGCGGAGCAACTTAAGCCCGTGAGCCACGATTGCTGAGCCTGCGTGTCTGGAGCCTGTGCTCCGCAGCGGGAGAGGCCGCGATGGTGAGAGGCCCGCGCACCGCGATGAAGACTGGCCCCCGCTTGCCACAACTAGGGAAAGCCCTCGCACAGAAACGAAGACCCAACACAGCCATAAATAAAAATAAATAAATAAATTAAAAAAAATCCAAGCAGAAAGTTGTAACAAGAAGATAAAAGACTAAGCAGAGCTTTCACCAGTTTTATTGAGCTGGAGACACAAAAATTAGTGTTCAGGGGCCACTAAGGAAGAGACATAGTATTTATACTTGGCTTGCAGTTGAAAAACCTGGAAGGCTTTTAGTTGAAATACCTGATTAGTAAAGTATACCAGAAATAGATCAGTCCTCACAGAGACAGAAACATGGCCTAATAATCTCAGTCTCTGATTGGAACAAGAACTGCTTCTATTCTAACTGCTTGGCAAAAGCAAACGAATAATCTCTGAAGGAGTATTACATCATGTAGAACATCTACCTTACTTTATATAAAATAGCTAGCATAAAAATTAATGAAGACAGAAATAAATGTCTAAAAATTAAGAAAAAATAAAAAAGAGACACAGACCAACATGCAATTCAGATCCTGAAGAAATTAAACATAGAATTAGAAATAATTTTGTTGAATATGCTCAAGAGAATAGATACATTGATGGAGAATTTCACCAAAAACAAATCTATAATATCTATAAAAAATCGAATAGAAATTTCAAAAATGAAACACAAAATACTTGATATTAATAATTCAAAACAGGAGTTAAGAAGTGGAAGAAAAATAATTAGAAAATACAGACTAAAGCAAAGAGATAGGGTAAAGATATATGGACTATAAGAGATATGGTTAAATATCCAAACTATGTATAAATGGACCCATAGAAGAGGAGAAAATTATAAGGCAGAAGTTATATTTGAAGAGTAAATAACCAACAAATTTCCAAGATTTGAAACAAATGAAGCCACAAATTTAGGAAGCTTCAAGAGCTTTAAACAACATAAATCCAAAGAAACCCACACCTAAGCAAATAATGGTAAGATTTTGTAAACCAAATGTAAAGGCAAAGTCTTATAAACAGCAAAGAAAAAAGTAATATTAATTGTAAAGCAACAACAATAATTTGACAGCTACTATTTTAACAGAAAAAAAATTTTAATACAATTTTCTATTTGGCATTTTTTTATTGTGAGAAAACACACATAACATAAAATCTATCATTTTAACCATCTTAAAGTTTACAATTTAGTGGCATTTAGTACATCCATAATTTTGTGTGATCATCACTGTTATCTAACTCCAGAACATTTTGTCACCCCCAATAGGAAAACCTGTATCCATTAAGCAGTCACTTCCCATTTCCCCCTTCCTCCCAACCCCAGAAAACCACTATTCTGTTTTCTGCGTCTATTTGCCTATTATGTATGTTTCATATAATGGGATCATATAATATGTAGCCTTTTGTGTCTGTTTTCTCTCACAATGCTATTTTCAAAATCAACCCATGTTGTAGCATGCATCAGTAATTCCTTCTTTTTTATGGCTGAATAATATTCAGATGGCATTAAAAGTGCCAACAGAAAGTAACTGAAAATGTATAATTCTATCTGCAATGGAATTACTCTTCAAACATGAAGTTAAAATAAAGATGTTTTCAAACAAATGGAAACCAGGAATTTGTCCCAAGCAGACTGCCACTAATAGAGATCCAGGAAGAAGGGTGTTATGTATTATCTCTGAAAATGCAGAACAAAATTGAGAAAATATTAAAACATGAATAAATATAAATTAATATTGATTAAATATAATTAATAATAATTATTATAATTACTAATATGTTTTGGAATTTTTAACTGTAAAATTAAAATAAATGACAAAGTAATCAAAACCGTCAAAGAGTTGTAAATGCAGTTACAATGACCTAAGATCTGGTATTTACTGGGAAATGCTAAAAGTGATTATTTGCATTAAACTAATAAACTGAGAATTCGTAGTATACTTTCTATGGTAACTCTTGAAAACAAAAAATATCTATAAATAGAGATTTACCAGGGAGAAAAAAGAGAATTAGAAAAGATACTTTCTAAAATTCAAAAGCAAACAAGGTACAGAACAAAGAAAGATAAAAAATAAAAGAAAGGAAAGGAAAGGAAAAATAAGGGACGTATATAAGTAGAAGATGAAAAATTTGAAACAAATACGAGTTCTGACAGTAAATGTAAAGAAACCAAATACTCCAATTAAAAAAAGTGATTGTTGGAATGGATGAAATACAATTCATTTATATGCTGGTAATAGTAATCAGCACAACTTAAATATTAAGTATAGAGAAATATTGGGGAAAAAGAATGCAAAAATATATACCATAAAAACACAAATCAATGGAAAGTGAAAGTTACTATTCAATATCTGACAAAATGGACTTTTAAACACATTTCATAGTAGACATATCATAGATTATGTAGTGAACCCACCAAGAAGATGTAATGTAGCTTCAAAATAGATAAATAAAAATTGACAGATTTTAAAGGAGATATAGCAATTCCATATTCATGGTAGACGATTTTAGACAAAACGCTCAATAGCTCCAAGTTAAGGACAAATAGAAATCAATTAAGTGCACAGACTAAAAAAATCCCAGCTCCCCAGAAACAAAACAAAATATAAACCTAACAATAAATGCTTTAAATATGGTGATTGGCAAAATCAAATGTGTATGTATGAATCTATAAGTATGCTGGTATGTATGTAGAGATATAGATATAAAGATGTGTATCTATATCTAGTTAGATATCCAGGTGGATATAGATATAAGTAGATATATAGGTATCTCCACTAACTGAATAATTCAATTCTTTACAAGTACACATTGGATTAGTTACCAAAATTAACCATGTACTGGCCACATAAGCAAGTTTAAACAAAGGTCAAGGAATTGAAATTATATACAGTATGATCTCTGAACACACTGGAATAAAGTTAGAAATCAATAACAATATGACAACTAGGGAATCCAAAATATTTACAAATTATACAATAATTATAACAACATATGGGTCAAATAAAAACACACTGAAAATTAGAAAATGAATTGTGCTGTATAATAGAAATATGAGGCAACAGTATTTGATGGGTGCATCCAAATCTGCTTATAATAAAATTTAGAGCCTTAAATATTAGAAAAATGGCTAGAAAAAATTAGTTGTCTACATATTCGTTTCAAGAAGTTCGAAGTGGTATCTGTTTAGAAAGTTTGATATAACAAGAAACAAAGAGAGTAGGTCCAGTATTATAGTAAGAAATTATGTCCACATTTTACAATAGTAAAAGAAGTAGCAGGTAACAACAAAATCCAAACAAAAACCCAGAAATATTACAGAAGGTCTAAAAATGTAATTAACAAATTTAACCAAATGAATATATATAGAGAGAGTCCTACAAGAGTGAGAGTATGAGTACTAATGGCATTCTGGGTTTTAAAGGAATAATGATTTCAGTATTATAAGATACTGAAATCATTAGGAGTCTGCTATATTTCCAGAGAGGAAATAATTCGGAAATTGATAAACAGAAATAAAAAGAAAACAGTAAATTTTCACCTGCTTGAAAATTAAGCAACTACAATGCTAAAAACTACGTGGTTCAAAGAAAAATAACAATGGAAATTAGAAAATACTGCTCTAGTGTGAGGAAAATATATCAAAACTTGTACAGTGTCGCTAAAATAATGCTTAGTTTTACTTAACCTTAAATTCCTATATTAAAATATAAGAAGAGCTGAAAATTAATGTTTTCATCTCAAGATGCTAGAAAAAAATCAAACCTGAAGAAAGTGGGTGGAAGTGAATAGTAAAGATAAAAACAGAGTTCAGTGAAATAGAAAACAAATAGACAATAGGGGAAACATCAAGTTTTGATTCAATTTCTTTAAAAGTTTAACCAAGTCAATAAATCACTCAAGAAGAATAAAGAAAATACAAATTACTAATATCAGGATTTAAAATGTGATATCACTATAGTTTTAACAGAGATTAGAAAGTAATAGAAGGATATTATAAATACCTTAATCAATAAATTTGTTAATTTAGATTAAATCGACTCATTTCTTGAAAAATAAAATTTATGGAAATTTATACAAAAATAAAAATACAATTTAAACAGGCCAATGGCAATTAAAGAAATTAATTTGTGATTAAAACCCTTCCCATAAAGATAACTCCAGATCAGTATGGCTTTTGCTTTTGAATTATACAACTGTTTAAGGAAAATTAACACAAATATTATATAAACTCTTTCAAGAAGTATAAAAATAAGATGCACTTCTGAAATTCCAACATTATCTTAGTCTCAAAACCCAACACGGATCTTACAAATCAGGAAAGTTATACACCAAGAACTTCTACTTGACATGCATGCAGAAATCCCAAGCAATGTGTCAGGAATTTAAACAGCAAGATTGCTTGTTCAAGGGAACCAGGCTATAAGAATTATTGCTATGTGAGTTATCTCCCAAGATAGAAGATTTAATGCCTAACAAGATTTCCAAGAGATGGTGCATATTTGCTATGAGGCTGTTTCCTAGAAGCATAAAACAAGTAATGATCCATGGTAACTAAGGTCAAAATACCATAACTGTCAGGGCAGACGGTGAAAGAAGGGATTGAAAGGTTCAGGAAAGTGGGCAGGTGAGGGTAAATATACTATATAAGGCCAGAGGCCCAAAGAGAATTGTGTTCCAAAGGCAGGTACAAGTGCCATATCAGTTACCAAAGCCATAAGGAATGCAGTAGTGAGAAAAGCACCAGAATCTCATTCTGCTCTGTAGATCAGAGTGAATAGTAGGAGAGACCATTATAGAACTAGGCTCAATGAGAAGAATGATAGAACCCTGAAGCAACAGAAGCTAGGTGGCAATAAGTAACTGCTCAAAACCAAATGGATATAATTTTAATGGATTTGGTAAAGCTAAAGTGGCAGCTAAATTCTGGAGACTGTTAATTGAATAAAGTGTTTGTCGGCGCCAAAGAGGTGATTGAATTTTTACAATCATAAAAAGTCAAAGATGGATTTTCAGAAGGCTGAAGGCAATCAGCACAATAAAACATCATGAACCTTGCCCAATTTCCAGGTCCTGACACCATTGTCTTGACAGTAGGTCAGGTGTCCAGGAGAAAGTACTCTACAACATCATCTTTTCCCTAAGGGACCTGCAGCTCATTATCTGGAAAGGGAAATATCCAAATATTTTGAATACTGTTTGACACAGGGAGGAAGTTGACACTGAAACCTGGGGACTCAAAGCATAATCATCACCTCCTTGGTAGAGTAGGGACATATTAGTTCCAGGTAATAAATAGATGATATTCTTTGATTCACTGCCTGTGTGGTACCACATATCAATTAGAATGATTAACCAATGAATGTCTTCATTTTCACATAATCAGTATCCTCCCCATCACCTTTGTGCACTCACATACCTTTGGAATTTGTTCACTGACTGTATCAACTAAATTTTGGCACGCAAACATTAGCACAGGAAAAAGTAATATTTTCGTATATCATTTTAGAACAGGATGTTCTAGATTCTTGTTGCAAAATATTGTGTGAATATTCCTGTTGAAAGACAGACTGGATGAGAATATCATATTTCCTTTTTGTCCATAGGAATATATTTTTTACTCATCAATTATCTGGTTTGCAAAAGATACATTCTAAAAAGTATAAAAATAAAAAGGGCCAAGAATTTTAAAAATTTTTCCTCAGAAAAAGATCAAGTTGGGGTATACAAGTCCTACTCAAGATCAAGACATTGTCAATATTATCATAGTGTATTTAGCTACATACAATGTAATTTTCTGTTTTTTCAACATATATAAGCTAAACTAATCCTTGCCAAATCCTCAAATTATATGGTGACTAAATAGCATATTGAAAGTCACATAGCTGACAAGTTGTAAAGATAAGATTTAAATCTGCAGTGTTTGTTTCTATGAGTTTGGCTTTTTAAGATTCCATGTGTGAGATCATACAGTATTTGTCTTTCTCTGTCTGACTTATTTTACTTAGTGTAATGCCCACAAGGTCCATCCATATTGTTGCAAATGACAGAATTTTCTTCTTTCTTATGGCTGAATAATCTTTTATTGCATATATATACTATATCTTTTTTATCCATTCATCCATTGATGGACATTTAGGCTGTTTCCATATCTTAGTTATTGTCAGTAAAGCTGCAATGAACATCAAAGTGCAAATATATTTTTGATATCCTGTTTTTGTTTCCTATGGATATATACCCAGAAGTGGGATTGCTTGATTATATGGTAGTTACATTTTTAAGTTTTTGAGGAACCCCATACTGTTTTCCATAGTGATTGAACCAGCGTACATTCCCACCAATACACAAGGTTTTCCTTTTCTCTGTGTCCTTGCAAACAGCTGTTATCTCTTGTCTTCTTGATAATAGCCATTCTAAAAGGTGTGAGGTGAAATCTCATTATGGTTGTGATTTGCATTTCCCTGATTAGTAATGTTGAACATCTTTTGACGTTGAGCATCTTTTCAGGTACTTGTTGGCCATTTGTATATCTTCTTTGGGAAAATGTCTGTTTAATTCCTTTGCCCATTTTTAATCAGATTGGAGGCTTTTTTTGTGGTTGAGTTGTGTGAGTTTTTAATATATTTTGGATATTAACCCATTATCCAATATGTGCTTTGCAAATATTTTCTCCCATTCTGTGGATTCACTTTTTATTTTGTTGATTGTTTCTTTTGCTGTGCAGAAGTGTTTTGGTTGATATAGCCCCACTTGTTGATTTTTGCTTTTGTTGCTTGTGCTTTTGGTGTCATATCCAAAAAATCATTGCCAAGACCAATGTCAATTTCTTCTCTATGTTTTTTTCTAGGAGTTTTACCGTATCAGGTCTTATGTGAATAGCATAAGATAGGAATCTGATTTCATTTTTCTACATGTTGTTATTCCCATTTTCCCAATGTCATTTGTTGAAAAAGCTATCCTTTCCCCATTGAGTGTTTTTGGCTACTTTGTCAAATATTAGCTCACAGTATATGTGGGGATAGAAACAGAGAGTAGACTGATGGTTACCTGTGGCTGAGAGGTGTGGGAATTGGGGAGATATTGTCAAAGGGTACTAACTTGCAATTAGAATATGAATAAGTTCTGGAGATCTAACGCACGGCATAGTGATTATAGTTAACTTTACTGTATTATATGCTTTAACATCGTTAAGAGTATAGATATTATATGTTCCCACCACGAAAAAGAAATAATAATTATGTGAAATGGTGGAGATGTTAGCTAAAACTACAGTGATAATCATATTATGATATATAAATGTATCAAATTAACATGTTGTACACCTTAAACTTACACAATGCTGTATGTCAATTATATCTCAATTTTAAAAAATCTATATTGTTTGCTGTTCTTAACTATTTTCTATATTGAAAAGCTGTTGTATTTAAGATAGGATCAGGGATAGATAAATATAACAACAGAAAAAAATATCACAAAACACAGCACACACATCAGAATTGGAATGCAGATCAATTGTGGAAAATAAATGAATTATATGACAAGTTGTACTAGAACAATTCTAGAAAATATAAAAGAAAATATAACTTTATCCTTTCTTGAGACCATACAGAAAAAACCTATTATAGATAGATGAAGAAATTAAATTTTATAAAACCTACAAATATTTAGAAGATAATATAGCACACATCTTTTGACTAGGGGGTAAAGAAGTTAGTTCTTTTTTTTTAAAATTTATTTATTTTTGGCTGCGTTGGGTCTTCGTTGCTGCACGCGGGCTCTCTCTAGTTGCGGCGAGTGGGGTCTACTCCTAGTTGCGGTGCACGGGCTTCTCATTGCTGTGGCTTCTCTTGTTGTGGAGCACAGGCTCTAGGCGCTCAGGCGTCAGTAGCTGTGGCTCGCGGGCTCTAGAGCGCAGGCTCAGTAGTTGTGGTGCACGGGCTTAGTTGCTCCGCGGCACGTGGGATCTTCCCGGCAGGGCTCGAACCTGTGTCCCCTGCATTGGCAGGCGGATTCTTAACCACTGCGCCACCAGGGAAGCCCTAAAGAAGTTAGTTCTTAAATAGTAATCAAAAAGGGCAAAGCACAAAGTAAATGACTGATTAACTACATTAAAATTAAGAACAAACATTGTTTATCTAATGTTACCATAAAGAAAGTAGCAAGATAAGCCAAGAACAGGGAGAAAAGATTTGAAAACATAGTCGAAATATAATCTCTATAAAGTTTTCAAGCTTCATAGTTACTTTCTATAAGTCAATAATAAAGAATACTCAATAGAAAAATAAGCAAAATATATGAACAGGAATTTCCCCAAAGAACAAACATGACTAATAAGAATCTGTAAAGATGCTCAATCTCCTTAATAATCAGAAAAGTACATATTAAAACCACAGGGAGATATGTTGTGCCCATTAAATTAGCAAACATTTTCAAGTCTTATTGTACAAGTGTTCAGAAGGATGTATTGTCAGGTGTTTAGATCAATGACACCTATCATATGCTGCAAATAGGAAGGAAAATTGGTACAAACTGCTTTGAAAACCCCTTTTGATATTATCTTTTAAAACTGAATATGTGTACATCCTATAGCCTTTGAATTCGAAAGTGTGTACATGAATGAATGTCTTGCTTATGTACATTATATATATGTACACTAATCATAATAACATTGTTTATAGTAATATAAAAGTTAAAATAACCAAAATATTAAAAGAAAAATGAAAAAGTCAATGTGGTATAATCATAAAACATAACTATAAAAAAGTAAAAGAGAAGGAACTAATATATTAATGATGGAAAAGTAGGAATTTCAAAAGGGTACATGCAGTATGATATCAATCATCTACAGGATAGAAACATGCAAAATTACAATGTATGCTTTAGAAATGCATAAGAATATAATAAATATATAAAGGAATTAATGCAGTTGGGACAGCTGCCACCAGAGTATTCAACAACATGAGTAATACTGATTTCTTGAACTCTGTAGTGGGTAAATGGATATTATATTATTCTGTATACCTTTTTGTATCTCCCAAATATTTTATAGTATATTTAAAAATAAGTTTAAAAAAAAGATTGGTTAAGTAACTTTTCTAAGGTTATACAGCTAATAAGTGATAGTGACAGAATTTAATCACAGGTAGCCCTACTTCTGACCCTAAGTTTTTAATAACTACATTATTTCTTAGACTCTTTGATACCAACTGTACACTTTCTGTGTATGACTGTAGTCACAACAGTAGGGAAAATAAAGAAGGTCATCATAGCACAATTTCACGAGCAATCCAAACTAATTATTTGAATAAAAATTCAGTATACCTGATAACTAGAACCAACTATTAATTCTTTGGAGAGAACCCCTCATTCCCCCCACACACACCCAGAGAGAGAGAGGGAGGGAGGGAGGGGGCGGGGAGAGAGAAAGAGAGAGGAGAGGGGGAAGACAGGAAGAGACAGAGAGAAAAAGGAGGAAGAGAATAGAGGGAGAGGGTTTGAGAAAGAAGAGAGAAGAAGAGAAAGAAGTAGGATAGGAAAGAAGAGAAAGGTATTTGAAACTCACCAAAAAATAGACAAAAAGCATTAGGAATAGAAGTGTTGATACAATGACAGAGATTAAAATAATTAAAAAGAGAATATTATAGTATACTATATTCCACTAACGTCAAAAAACTATAAAGGTTTTTTGAAGGTTAACTTTTAGATAAAGTATGAAGACAAAGGTTAACTTTTAATAAAGTATGTTAACCAAATTGCTTCTAGAGATTAGAAACATGAATAAACAAATGATAGAATAATCAAAAAAGAAAAGTGATCTATTTTCCTTCTTCTCTATTTTCACATAAAAATAATTAATGCCTAGATGGTTTTAAAACAAATTCCTGGAAACCTTCAAGATACATACATTTTCTTTGACAATTAACTTGCCCATAGAATAGAAAACCTTCTGAACAGAAGTTTAATGTATCCATTTATACAAAATTAGGCTAGTATGACACATATTGCTTATTAATGAATACACAGAAAAGCTAATAGAACATTAGCAAGATAAGTGCACTATATTAGTGATATACATCATGACTATTTATGTCTTTTTAATGTAAGAATAATCCAATCTTAAGAAGTCTATTAATGTTCGGGTACTCAAAATTGGTTCTCTCTCATTCTATTGAATATTTGTGAGAAATGATCACATGACTCCGTTTAGTTTCACAGGGGTTGGGGAACTCAGAAAGGTAGTACATGGCTGGGAAGTCATTTCCCAGCAACACTTCTACTCCAGGGAAGGGGCACAAAAATGATTTGGTGTAACTGTAGCCATCTCTATACTACATCAAACACCAGAAATGGGCTCTGAGTATTTGAAACTAATGGGCATAATCTGTATTATCGACCATGGTGGTTTCAAAGATGGGCAAGTGATTTAAGCTGCTCTAATCAGTTTCAGTTCTAGGATTTGAACTGTCAGTACTCTGATACAGATTCTCTCTTAACTGTTGAATGTGCTCTTGGGAGGTTACAGCCCTGGGAGCTACTAACATCCCCTGGTGTCCAGAAGAGTAAAGCTTGACTGAGAATGGAGCCAATCCAACTGAAGGAAGAAAATCAAGAGATGGATCCTGATCTTAAATGCTATTTAAGCACTGAATCAAGCTTCATCTGAAAAATACCAGATTAGGCCTGGTGTGTTCAGTTATGTGAGCTAATTAATTTCACATTTTGCTTAACTTTGAGTGTTCACTTATTTGCAGCTAAACATGTTCTTATACAAAAATGAATAAAAAGGTTCATTAATGTGACCAGTTAACATAGCTTTGGAGAAAACAGTAGCCAATTTATAAGAGCAATGGGAAAAAAAAAATCCCATTAATGCTCATAACAAAATCTATTAACAAAGAATGAGCAGGGCCTATATGAAATATATTAAAATGTATATATAGAGGCCTGGATTTAGCTTTTAATAAAATTATCTTATAGTGAGAGCTTGGAAGATCTGAATCATAAATTAATACGGATGAGTCTTTGTTTTAGAGAATTGTCCTTCAACTTTTTTCTCCAATTTTATACATTATTGGTTTTTCTTCTTTATGGTGATAATTTCATTCTCTGTTTTCCTAGAAAATGATGCACTTTGTGGAGGTTTTCAAATTCAGGAGCACAGTATCTCACTTAGTGTTCTCTCATAATTACTGTACTATGATATCTCCCATAACTGCAGCAGTAGCTCATGTTTGTTCCTAATGTTTTGTACTGTTGTTTCTCCATTTTTCCTGATTAGCCATATTAGATGTTCCTAGAGTGGTTCTGTCCCTCTATTACCCCTGTTTAACTTAGAGGAAGCAGAGACTGATTGGGTTGCAAAATACTAGTTGTTTATTGATGTTATGATGCTCAGTTGCTTTCAGCCCGGGAGTCTGGTATTAGCTTTGGCCAAGGCTAAATCAGAGAGGAAAAACTTTATAAAACCATTCTTTTTAATGCAAACACCAGTCTAACATTATATTACTTCTTCCCAATTCTACCCTCTGTATTTTGGAAAAACAACTTTCCCTGATCTTTGCCTTTAAGTATTGACCTTTTCTGACAGCATATGATATACAACATACCCCCAATGCCTTTATTCTTCCCAGAAACTTTGGCAACCTCAGGAATATTTAAAGTTCACTCACAATATCTCAGTGCCCAGCAAGCATGAGCCAAAAATGTAAGAAATAGCAATTTTGTATTCCAAACAGGGAAGAAACAAATGGCTATCATGAGAGTCACAGAAAGAAAGGAAGGAAGGAAAGCAAGGTTGGAGGAAAAAAGGGAAGGAAGAAGGGGAGGATGGCAGGCAGAAAGTCTTTTAAAGAATTTACTTAAATTAAAGAATAAATCACTTGCCCCTCTAGCTTCCTGAACATGATAGCTCAGACAGATACATGTGTTGTGGTCAGGTAAATGAAAACAGTTTAAACATTTCTGATGCAGCTGAGTTTGCTTCAATTATATTTGACAATTAGGTCCCCTTTATGTTAACAGTAAGTGTCTCATATTAAATCTAATTAGCATTTGGGTATTCACATCAGTGATACTCATAATATTCAAAAAACCCCACAGCACAGAGAGTAGTCAGAGCAGATGCTGGCTGTAAGCAGTTGGTAGACTCTGTTGGTGCACACTGTCTGAAAAATCAGCCCGGTGTTCATTGCAGCATGAGGAGGATGAAGCCGACAAACCCACTAAGAAATTCAGTGTATTTAATAAATTCTATTGTTTTGTTTTCTAAATCAATATTTTTCTTTATGTTTACCTATATCAATTTTCTGTTTTGCCTTGCTCATTTGTAAACCTTTGCCAGTTTATTTGACTGGATAGGCTCGTTTTCTTTTACAGCCTGTTTTACTGTACAGTCTTTGATGTATATTAATAAAGAATTTACAGGTTTTTCATCTGAATACAACTTAAATGCCATGTTTGAAATGTGTTATAATCTGCTTTCCCCTTAATTGGTCATGAGATGCAATGCTGTCATCTTTGCTAACCCAGGTTTTACTTAAGAGATCAGTTTTTTTAATTTACAAATATTTGTAGCTTTTTTTAGTTGGGCCATTGTTATTAATTTCTTATTTTATGGCAATGACATCAAAGAAAACATTTAACACATTTTGATTCTGAGATATTAATTTTTATCCCATAATACAATAAACTCTTATGATACTCCATGATCCATGGCATTTGAGGAGTGCGTGATATGAAAATATGGTATGCTTTGGAAGTTGATCCAAGATATCCTTTCTCCCTTTTTTTCTTTTTGACATAAAAAAATGTTTGCAATAGTTAGTGCCCAGCACAGAATATGCCACATCACAGACTCCCTTGTAGCTTGAAACAGTCATGTGAACCAGTTCTGGAGAAGTAAGCAGAGTATGGACTGAGTGAATCCTGAGGAAAATGACTGCTACTTTATGAGATTAGAATAGTCAACAACAAGGCTTTGTGGATGTGAGACAAAGGAATTCTTTATTTCTTTAAGCCACTATTTGTATTAAATATAGTTTTATTCTCTGCAGTAGAGGTTGGCAAAACTTTTATAGAAAGAGCTGGATAGTAAATATTTTAGATTTTGTGGATTTTATGGTCTGTTGCAACTATTCAACTCTGTATACAAATGACCTTGGATATATTTCCCTGAAGCTGTTTCTACAGACAGTGGATCATATTTAATCACTGTGATGATTCTCATTCTCTCTCTCTTTTATTTTCAATTTTATCTGCTAAATGCAGAGGTAGATTTTTCTCAGTATTACTGTTGTTTTTTTCAATTTTTTCCTATTTTGTCTATATTTTTAGTATTTTCATGCATTGCCGTTAAGTTTTAACAAGTTACAGCTTAATATTTATTTGTAAATTTTATCAATATAAAATGATCCAGTGAACAATTTAAAAAGGAACTTAAGAAAATCATTTACAATATCCTCAAAAAGAATAAAATACTTAGTAATTAAATTAAGCAAGTAGATGAAAGACGTACACTGAAAACTGTGAAATAATGCTTAAAGAAATGAAAGAAATAAAGAAATGGAAAGACATCCTATCTTTCCATTCATGGACTGGAAATATTCATGGATTGGAAGATTTAATATTATTAAGCTGTCACTACTACCCAAAGTGGCCTATGTGTTAAATTCAATCTCAATTAAAATCCCAATAACAATTTTTTGCAGAATTTGAAAAATCCATTCTAAAATTCATATGACATCTCAACAGGCTCCAAATAGACAAAACAATCTTAAAAAAAAAGAACAAGTTTTCAGGTCTCTTGTTTACTGATTCTAAAACTTATTACAAAGCTGCACTAATCAAAACAATGTAGTACTGGCATAAAGGAGACATATAGACCAATGGAATAGAATAGCGCCAGAAATCTGACCTCACTTATATGGTCAAAGGATTTTTCACAGTGGTGCCAATCAATTTATAGAATCTTTCCATCAGACCTGAAATTTCCCTCATGGCCTTTGTAGTCAGTCAGCCTTCCCCCATTCTGCAGGGTTGCTTTTTGCATCTTTCCTGTTTGGGTTTTTCTGACTTCCTTGGATGTTGTAGTTTGTTGTCTTTCACTAATTTTGAAAAATTCTAAACCATTATTTTCTTATACATGTCTTTTGCCTCTCTCTTTTTTTCTTTCTGAAAATGCAATTCCATGTATGTGCTGACTCATATTGTTATAGAGCTCTTGGGAGCTCTGCTCTGGTTCCCAAACACAAACACACTTTTTTTTTCCCTCTAAATAGCCCATTTTTTATTGAGTTGCTTTTTTTTTTTGATATTGAACTCTGTATATTTTAGAAATTAATCCCTTGTCAGTAGCATCATTTGCAAATATTTTCTCCCAGTCCATAGTTTGCCTTTTCATTTTGCTTATGGTTTCCTTTGCTGTGAAAAATCTTTTACGTTTGATTAGGTCCCATTTGTTTATTTTTGCTTTTATTTTTGTTACTCTAGGAGACAGATGCAAAAAAATATTGCTATGATTTATATCAAAGAGTGTTCTGCCTACATTTCCCTCTAGCAGTTTTATGGTTTCTGGTCTTACATTTTTGGTCTTTAATCCATTTTGAGTTTATTTTTGTATATATGTTACAAAATGTTCTAATTTTACTCATATAGCCTAAAGTTACATAAGGGATGGATATAAGTAAAAAGGAAATCACAAAAAATTTGGCACAAGCACTGTAAAACATGGAAGAGTGTCATTTGCCAATTAGAGAGTTTAGAAATTTTCTAATAATAAGCAATAACCCTGAAGCCTGAAGAATTATTGAGGTTTATACACTAAAGAGACAAAGGTAAGAGAGTTATGAGTGGAGGGAAGTTCAGAGTTTAGAAATTAAATTGCACATTCAATTGATCTATTTATGGGGAGTAGATCGAGAAGGGAAAATGTGGAGGCAGGCAGACTTGTAAAAAAGATATTTATTGTTTTGTTTTGTATTTCAGCTATATAGTTGAGACATACGTAGGTTGGTGCCAACAGAGATAATGAAAAATGGATGGGTTTGTGAGTTTAGCACTAAGAATTGACATGATTTGATGGCACATGGAATGAAGGAAGAGGCAGAATGAAGGTATTTTTAAAGTGATATGAAATCTTCTATATCGACAAATATTTAGAAAGTTAGACAACTTTCATTAAGATGGTCAACTCAGAATCATAAGGCAAAATGTTTAGTTTTGGAGATAATGAATGTGAAGTGTTATGGGACAATTCAAATGGAAATATCAAGTCAGCAGTTTAAATCTGAGTCTAAGGAGATAGAACTGGTGAGGAGCCATAGATATTTTGCTTATGGTTATAGCCCTGTTAGAAAAGGTGGAGAGATCACCCAAGGGGAGTGAAAGAAAAAGGGACCTAATGCAGACCCTGAGGAAGAATGTCATTTATGACATAGACAGAAGAAAAGGACCGTACAAAGTAGTTTGTGAAAAACAGTGGCAATACAAAAGGAGAAAATCCTCAAGAGTTCATCATCATAGGAGGCGATATTTAAGAAAGTCATTCTTTCCTTTTTATGGCTGAGTGAATACTATTTAGTCATAAAAGAGAACAAAATTTTGCCATTTGCAGCAACATGGATGGACTTAGAGGGCATTATGCTAAGTGAAATAAGGCAGAGAAAGACAAATACTATATGATATCACTTATATGTGGAATCTAAAAAATAAAACAAACTAGTGAATATAACAAAAAAGAAGCAGACTCAAAGATATAGAGAACAAACTAATGGTTACCAGTGGGGAGGGAGGGTATTATATATAAGGGTGGAGGAGTGGAAGATAAAAACAATTGGGTTTAAGATACGCTCAGTTGTATGACACGAGAAATAAAGTCAACATTTTGTAATAACTACAAATGGAAATAGCATTTAAAAATTGTATAAAAATTAAAAAAATTAAAAATAGCAAAAAAAGAAAGTCATAGTAAATGGTGTTAAATGCTGATGAAAAATAATGTATAATAAAAGATTGACGTGTCTTCCTGATTTAGAATCCAAAATAAGTTAATAAATCTGTGAAAAACGGTTTCAGTGCTTTTGTGAGGAAAAAAAACTATCAAGCATTGTGCGAGGATTAAACAGTAAGTGAGGAAAAGGAAATGCAAAGGAAATTCAAATTTTTGGCCAGAAAGACGATCTGAGACCTAAGGCAGTAATTGAGACAGTAAGTGGAAGAGGCATTCAATAGAGTATTCACGAGGCATTCAAGAAATTGATGTGGATTCAATTAGTTGCTGTAAAGCTGAGAAAAATAAGATTTGGAAAACCTAGAAAGATTGAGAGGCAGTTTTCAAGTTGGCTTTGGAAGCCTTGATTTTTTTTTTTTATTATGGTAAAATTGTGCTATAGTATTGCTTTCTATAGTAGCTTGTGTGAAGGTGTAGAGAAGAGTTGGTTTAATCCAGTGCTACATATTTAAACTGGAAAGAATTAAAGAAATTGGAGAAGTTGAGTAAGAATACTGTCAAGATTTTGCCTGGATAGCTTAGATGACTGGGGTTAAAAATGAGGATTGGGAGAGTCTGATCGATAAAGGAGAATTAGAAGTATTACTGTTGTTTGAGATTAAAGAATAAGTGAAATGAGAATCAGAAGAAAATAGCAGTCCTTCAGCAAGAGAACATGTTGAATTTAACATTTAAGAAGTGGAGCTGTTCAGGGAGATGACAGAGTAGAGTGTGTCACCATTGGAGTGGGTGGTTGAATTGAAGTAAACGTCCAGGTCACTGAAGTGCTGCCCAGCTGGGATGGCTGATGAATTATTCTCACTCATATTTTTTCTGACTGAATTAATATTCTTACTGACCCTACCTTCTCTGAAGAATTTCATCTTAGAACTGCCATTTATTTCACTTCCAAACTTAGTGAAACCTCTCGTCCTGCATTACACACTTTTTCTAACAGGCCACTGATGATTTGTCGTCTCCAATTTCTATCTTCCTCATTGATGTCTCCACAACATTGGAAAGCATTGATTTCACCCAGTTAGATATTTTCTCACATTTCCTCCAAAGTAACATACAGTCTCAATCCTCTTCCATCTCTGATGACTATTTCCATGTCTCCTCATTGGTAGCTTTTCTTAAGACCTATTTGTCTATGGTTTTGTCTGTTTCATCAGCTCACAAAGCTACAACAAACATCATTTTCATGAACATTACTGTCAAATCTAGTTTTGCAATGTTACAAATGCTTAAACATAGTTTTGAAAAGTCTAATCTTACAGAGAGATTTGTTTATGTCAAAATAGAAACAAATAGCTGAAGTTCTTTTTTTCAGGTAAAAATTTAATCATTTATTAATTTATGGACATTTTCAAGTATATGATCTCCTGGTTCCTCAAATTCAACGTCTGAAAATAAACTTTTGTTTAGTCATATCAAACTTCGTCTTTGTTACTTAGTAAACACTTTCTCAATTCTTCCAGTCATTGCAGCTCTTAAGACCTCTGCTTTGGTTTTAACCCTAATCTCCAGGCTGCTTTTTTTTTGCAGTTGGAATTTGGGGACCTTTAGTCTTCAGTATCTTCTGTAATTCCCTGTTTTTATTGCTTCCAAATCCTTTTACTCTTGTTATTTTGTCAGCCTGGAATAGCATTTTCATTCTTCTCTGCGTGTTGAAATTGTATCCATGATGTTGAGGACTGGTTCAGATATAATTTCCATGAGGAAACAACCATGAAGCACATATGCTCTGTTCTCTGGATTTTGTTTCAATATTCAAGTTTAGGTACCCACTCTGCAGATCCTAAACCTGTTTTGAAAGTCTTTCATCAAAAGGACTATATTTTCCATTTAATTATTAGTGAATATTTTATACATATATGATAGTTTAATAAATCCTTCTTGCCTTATTTTTATTTTTTTTAGAAATCCCTGAATATGTTTTAATTTTAACATCTGTTCTTTAAATTTATATTATAATGCTTCATTGTTGGAGGATTTATAAATTACTAATTGTACTTTTTGAAAATGAAAGAAGCATCTTACTATTGAGTGTCCTACTGAAGACCTAGTAAATTCAATAGCTTTTTACTTTGAGGTGGGTTGCCTTGTTATTGTCTAGTTAAAATTGTCTTTTGAAATGAAGAGCTGGTATTTACGTTTGCCAAATTACCCGTGTGCACGTACATATGCCCACAACATAGATACTGAGAATCTACTCAGCGGTGTAACATATTTGCAAATAGTCTTCAAAAATATGATTTGGATATCCTGATATGTTACATGAATTAATTATTCACCTCTCATCTCAGTTAACCTTGGCTAAATAATCAAGAATGTGGAAGTGTTCATTCCTAAATAGGGAGTGTTACAAATTCAATACACGTAGAAGATAAATGATGAAGTATAGCCTACTACCTGATTTCTAGATTTATTTTTGTTTACTGTTTTACCAATCCTAGAAATAAAGAATAGAGTTATTTTTATTTACATGTGCTTATATAACTGTCTCCCTCCAAAAAATGAGAAATTTAATGGAAATAAAGTAGCAAGAGTTTAGAAATAGTTTAATTTCACGGTAATTGAACTAATTATACTAGACTATGATATCAGTTAAAAAATGAGATTTCATCTGGATATTTCTTCTCTAGTCCTAGGACCTTTGCTATATATTAGGTTCTGGCCATGCTACAAAATATTTATCTGTATTATATTTTATGACATTTTATATTAAGAAATATAATGAAGAGTGTCATCCTTTATACATATTTCTTTATTCATAAGTTTGCTTTTCCTGCTCACATCGCTGAAGTAGCAATAAAACTTTTTCTTCTGAATATACAGACTGCTGAGGCCTAGATTAAAAACCTATATTTAGTTAGTTTGTTTGCATTTCATTTCTAGTATGTCTAAGGAAATGAATGCTTAAATAAATGACTTTTTAATATGGTTGCATAAGTGTTTGTTCCTTTTCCCGTCTGTGGTGACAAGGGTCTTATTAAATTTTGTTTTAAAGTGGATACTTTAAGTGGCTTTTCTTCCTATAAACTACAAAACTGGCAATTTTAAGGAACATTTTAAGGTACACACAGTTAAAGGAAAATATTTATTTGCATTGTTCTTGGAGATAAGGATGAAAGCGATTTTAAATAGAGAATAAACCATTTTTTAGGCTTTTTATTTTTAAAATATATTGTGAGATAGCTGCAGGAAATTTTAACTACACCACTGTAAACTTAACTATTTAATTACAATAATGTAGGATTAAATACAAAAATAAATGTGTTTAATTTCTTACTGTAACATTTCTGATAATGATAAATAATAATTCTGTTGGGAATAATATGTTTTTGATTTTAAAGAGCACTGTAACAATACTAATTAAAACTTATTATAAATTTTTATATAGAAAATATGCTTAATTTAAATACATTAAAGGGAGTTTAAGAGAACTTTTTTTGGGAAAATGACAGGCTCTTTGAATTTGATATCACTGTTTATAATAATTGATTAATAAATAGTACTACTATATCTTCAAAAATCAAGTAATAGAATTTAAAATAGATATGCATCTCTTTATTGATGTTGCAAGACTGGAGAGAAACTTGTCAAAGACCTGAGTATAGATAAGCTTCAAGAACTGAGAGTGAAAAAATCTATTTAGACATTCATTACTGATTTCAACCTTGAGATCCAAGGCAAATATTGAAATGATCAGACATCTAATAAAGATTCACTGAACCATCAAAATCATTGCAAGGCAGTTTGATAAAATGGCAGCATGAAGGCAAATATACTCTTCTCTGCTATCCTTGAAGTTTTCTAAAGCCAACAAAAATATTGAAAATAAAGGAAAGAAGTCTGTATTTTTAAAAAGCAGAGAAAGTCAGAATTCCAAACTACAAACTCTGAAGAAAAATAACCCAGTACTATGAATTTAGACATATACGAGAAGGATGTTGATAACATATATGTAACTCAATAATTCAGGCAGGTACACATTTCCCTAGGAGTAGTTAAGCAGTTGTTACATCTTGAAGGCTCCATCTACCAATTTTGATTACAGTGAACCTATATAGCAGCTAGTGTATGAAAAAGTGTATGTGAGGAGGGATGAAATCATATCAACACTGCATTTTTATTTTCAACATCTTAGCCCTCTATATGACAGAGATTGTTGTGATGAGGCAGGATGAAAAGGGAAGCAACAAGGATCATACAACTGCGAAGTCATCATAACTGAATCCCTTTGATAAGCACAGTAACTTGCTAATCCCGGGAATCTAAGGACAGAACTCCTTCCAGGGCAATAATCATCTGGGGAGGAGATATTTGAGAAATTTAATATCAAAAATATAAAATTAAAATTAAAGTTTTCTGTAGTTCTCTCTTTTAATCACTTGCCCTGTTGAGTTGATACTTTTTAAAAGAATACTAATCATAAGTAAATCATCATGGAACTAGAGCATATAAACTTACGAAAAAATGGAAAGGAATTATGCAAAAGATAGGTAAACAATATCACAAGAGGAATTGCCTGAGATTAGACAAATCATGCTCTGTCGTTTCATAGAAACGACAGGCATAATGATACCATAAAATGAGTTCAGGGAGTGATATATAGGAGGAATGCAAGTTTAAAAAAGAGATAAATAAAATGAAAAAGTCAAAAAAATTGAAATAAAACACTTAAGAGATGATAGATATAATGAAAACAATAAAGGTAGACTCAAAAGGAAAGAAAATTGAGTCAGGCAAGGATAAAATAACTAAGCACAGTGAAGTCATACAAAAGAAAATGGAAAATTATAAAAAACTTTAAAATGCTTTGAAAGATGATAGAAATTAAAGGGAGGCAGAGGAAATCTAACATAAACATACTTGCAAACATTAAGAAGAGAAAAATACAACTACAAACACACAAAATAAAAATATGTAATAGAATAAAACCTAGATATAGAGATCTCAATGTAAATATTTTAAAGTCATACACTCAACAGATAAATTGATAGAAAATTATCATCACTCAAGAATAACCTTTAAAATATTGAAATTCAGTGGAAAAAAATAATCCTATGGGCCATTAGAGAAAGAAATAAAATCATCACTATGGGAAAAATGTCATTCTGTCTTAAATTTCTCTATACCAATATTTAAACCTAGAAGGTGACTGGGAACTGTATAGTAAATTTTTAAATAAATTTACATATTACTTAATAATTTTTTATATCTTATTTTTCAAATAAGGTATTTTCAGGTATGCAAAAACTTACAGCACCCATTAGCTCGTTCAGAAAAGAAAATTTTGAATATAAATGATAGAAATCCAAGAAAATAATGAAAATTTTATATTCAACAAAGAAAAGCTATTGTAAAAAGGCAAACATAAAACAGAAAATCATTTTTTATACAGAAATAAGGCTGAACAACTGTGGGGGTTTAATTAAAGAATAGATTGAAAATGAAATAATAAAGAAAACTTGACAATGAAATAATAAAGTAAAAAGCACAAACAAAACAAAGCAAACACCAAAAACCTAGGAAGAAGAGATGAATTGTGGAATGGAGGCATATTTTTCCTGTTCTTAACTTTTTCTGCACAGAGTAAATAGCTACCCTCCTAGATTAAACAACATACTTAAAAACAAAATATACTGAAAATATTAACCTATATGGAATCGTCCAATAATGAATCCCCTCTACCTCTTTTCAAACAAAGCCATAAAAACAAAAAGGGCAAATGAAACCACACAACCACAGCACCCATAACTTCTTCTTTCTAGGACATAGAGAACATTATATTCTCAAAGTTATCTGTAAGTAGAAAAATAAAACAAACTCCAATAGAGCTCTCACTGCCAAGAACAAAGAATAAAGGCTTACGAGATTCTGTGACAGTAAAGAGAAGGAGAGGATTTGGAAGAAGCACACATGAAATCACCCCCAGAAAATAGAAAGTGAAAATACATGACAAATTACTAAATATGGATCAGGTCTTGGTAGTCCACAGCTCTGACTAGAGGAAGAGACTAGGAGCTGTGTGTAACAAGATCAGCAGCCTCCAAAAAGCATGGTTTCTTAGGGAGAATCAGATATGTAAAGAAATATTGATACTCTTGGAGAGAAGATAGTGAAGGGAAAGAAGAAATAAGATGGGAAAATAAAGGGTGTTAAGAAAGAAAAGAAAACTAGACACGCCAACTCTTCTTTTTCAAGTAGAAAAAAAGCAAGCTTATATCTAAATATCATATTAGATCTGTACCCTGAAAAAAGAGAACAAACCATTTTTCAGGGACTCATGGAATTTTTACAAGAATTTATCATATATTAGAGTTCATATTATCAGAAAGAAAGTCATAAAATATATTCAAATACTGAAATTATAAAGATAACTTCATCTAATTATAGCTCAGTAGCACTAGAAATTAATAACAAAATACAAGAACAATATGCTTTTCTAACTGGAAACTGGAAAAGAAAGGCTCCCTCTCAAAACACCACTTGACAAAAAGATGAAGTCTAAATGTAAACTTCTGAATATCTACAAAATATCAAATATTGTATTAGAGTTACCTTCCCTTTGGTTTGTTTTCCTTCCTCCTTGTGAGACTCAAGGAAAGATTTTACAGCCCAATCTAATCATTTCCTCAAAATCTGCCTTTATTTATTTAAAGCGTAGTGCTTGTTCTCTTTACAAAAACTCATTGTTCAAAAAAAGAGAATGAAGAAGGCAGTTCGGTCCTGATGTGTAAGGATCTCCAAGAGATAGTTTCAGGTTATATACTGTGTAATCCTTATGCACATCTTAAAATGTTGTATATCCAGTGACATACTTAAGGTATGCACATTTTTGTAAGGAATAATAAAAATACAGTTTTAACTTTTTTTTTTTTTTTTTTTTAGAAATTCACGTTCTTTTATTTATTTATTTATTTATTTATGACTGTGTTGAGTCTTCGTTTCTGTGCGAGGGCTTTCTCTAGTTGCGGCAAGTGGGGACCACTCTTCATCGCGGTGCGCGAGCCTCTCACCATCGCGGCCTCTCTTGTTGCGGAGCACAGGCTCCAGACGCGCAGGCTCAGTAATTGTGGCTCACGGGCCCAGTTGCTCCGTGGCACGTGGGATCTTCCCAGACCAGGGCTCGAACCCGTGTCCCCTGCATTGGCAGGCAGATTCTCAACCACTGTGCCACCAGGGAAGCCCCAGTTTTAACTTTTGAGGATGGGTGGAGAAGAGGAAAATTTTTTACTTTTCATTCTACACATATTTTGTACCATTAGAATTTCCAAGCCATAAATATATATACTTTTAAATAGAATATATATTTTAAAATGCATTTTAAATGAATATATAGTTTAGATGTGTTTTATATATTTTTAAATAAATATATATTTATAACTTCTATTTAAAAATAAAACAAGTGCAAATGAATAGTTGGATTATCAATCACTTTTTGTTTCTTCTTAATACCGCTATATTAATAAGTTATCCTTAAGTTAAAAAATAAATCTCAGGCAAATGTTTAAAAATTACATTTCGTACAGGTAAAGCAATACTATGAAAGAAATTCGTAGACTTAAGTATTCCTATTAAATGAAAGAATGAATATAAAAAAATTTCCAAAAGCAAAATATTCAATGACAAAATAAAGAAGGAAAGAATTATTTAGCATAGGAGAAGTTATTTAGAAAACATAGAGTCATATAAAAAATAAATACATTCATAGTTGATCAAGATAAAAGAAAGTATCAGTACTTCAAATAAGAAATTATAAGAATGAAATAGTCATAGAAACAGGGAAAACTGAAGCAATCACAGATTGGTCAATCTGTACCAATACATTTAAAAACTTAAATGAAATTCATAATTTTCTAGGGAAATATAGCTTACTAGAACTCATGCCAAATGCATTAGAAAGTCTAGACAAACAAAATAATATAGAAAAAATTTCTTTTTTCTTTTTTTTCCCCAAATGTTGGAAAGCAAACCTTTTTAGATTTTCTGGTGTTCCTATAGATTCCTGGCTTTCTGAGCAACAGAAATTAATGTGCTGTAAAGAAAGATAGTGTATCCGTTTCCCCAAAACCATTTACTCCCACTCTAAGGTGATAGACCAAGAGGCACTTCTCCCCTCTTCTAGGAACCATCTGCTTCCACTCAAAAGTAATAAAACTTTTCCTTTTTCAATCTCTCTTGATCCAACCGCTTATATTTCAGAGTAGAGAACTTCCCCTACTTCCGTAAGGTATGATTTGTTACTTTCCAGAGTAAAAGATAATGTCTATATCTTCCTCTCCCTCTCCCTCCCCCTTTCATTCTCGCTGTGTCTCTGTCTCTGTCTCTGTCATCTATCTCTATTTCTAAAGGGAAGATGAACGGATGACCGGAAATCCTTATATAAGCTTTGAGTTTCATAATTTCTGTGTATTTACTATACACACAGATGTAAATATCTGGCTTCTATCATGTTGCCCTGCGGACAGCTGGGTGTGGGGAACCTACACTATGCACTTACTCCTGCTGTTGTTACTGCTGTGAGTAAATAAAGGTTTGATGCCCCATCCAGCCAGTCTACGTCAGGCTACTTGTTAAACTGCAACTTCAGACTTCACATAAAAGGATCCCACACACTCCCCTTCCCCCAAAAAAATCTAGAACCAGTCACTTTCACAGAGTAATTCCAAGAAACAGTGAAATGAATAGATGATTCTCGTGCTATTTAAGATATTACAGAATACAACAAAGAAAATGAGCAAATAATTTTCATGGAATGAGCATTATATTAGTATTTACACCCAAGAGGACTACTCACACAAAAGAAAACTTAACATCAAAATTACTTATAAATATCAATGCAAAATCCTTAACAAATTATTACTAGGCAGAGTATTCCATATACCATAAACAAATGAGGTTAATTATGGGACTGCAAAGATGATTTGCTATCTGAGAATTCATATGCAGCATATCCAAGAAGAAAATCAGATCATTGGTATAAGTGACAATGCTTTTGATAAAATTCTATGCTTATTATATTTTGACAGGAAACAAAATTATATAGTAGGAATACTTACACGCTTCCATATCATTCTAAATCATCTATCTCAACCTCCGAGTGATGTCGTACAAAAAAGGATAATTTATAGGAATAGTCACATTAAAATTTTTTAAATGGTAGTTATGTCTGTTAATTCCACTATCAATATACAATGGTTTGAACTCTTAGTGGGAAAAATAAAATGAATTAGAGGTATAAAAACTGAAACACAGGTAGAAAATTACCACTTTATTCAGATAATATGACTGTATACTTGAAAAACCACATGAGATCTAAGAGAAAAATAATACAAATAGTAAAAGAAGTCACGAAGATGTATGGATAAAAAGTAATAAATAATTCATCACTTTTATATTGTGCAAAGAACAATCATTGAAAATATATAATGAAAGAGGAGACCCATTTACAATAACAACAACAAATTAAATGCCTATGGCTAAGACTAAGAATAGTAAAATATTTATATAAAAATAACTTTAAAGTATTTGTAAGATACATTAATGTATCTTGGTCAAATGTAATAACATTCCTTCCTTATATAGGTCTTATTATCATTCCAAATTACAAATGAGAAAATTGATAGAGCAAGACAATAACTATGGGTCCAAGGTTACACACAGTACCTCAATACATTACAAAACCAGAATTCAGACCTAATCTGTATGATCATAGATCATAGATCTTAGATTCTTAACCACTGCACCATCCTCTCTATCTAGAAAGCCTCAGAATATCAACCAAACCCATTGCAGAACCAGTCTGAGTTCAGTAACACAGAGATGAAGTACTACACAAATGTAATAGCACAAATCATCATTTAGCAAAAATCAGTTATAAGACACTATAGGTAAATAAAAGATCCCCATTCTTCTATAATAGCATAAATAAATAAGTAAATGCACACATAATGAAATTTAAATGTACTTTAAAATAAGTAGAGTAATGAATATGAGAGTAAAAAATGAAAAACAGGAAAAAA
The DNA here is from genome assembly GCF_028023285.1 of Balaenoptera ricei. NCBI lineage: Eukaryota > Metazoa > Chordata > Mammalia > Artiodactyla > Balaenopteridae > Balaenoptera > Balaenoptera ricei. Next base: position 41,686,917 of record NC_082650.1, on the reverse strand, counting down.
GTTCTGCAACGTATAAACTAAGACAAAGAAACACACTTCCTTTTCTTGATGAAAGTTTTTGACTATTGTAAATATGTCATTTTTTCAAAGGTAATTTACAGATTAAATGTAATACCAATGGGGGTTTTAGTAAATATAATTTTAAATTTTCTGAAAAAATGACAGGATACTTAAGATAATTTTTGAATAGATGATGAAGACTAGATGTCTTTGCAGACATTAAAGCATATTATAAATGAATGTGAATGATAGAAGAGCAGACAATTTGGTCAGTGGGCAAATATAGCCCAGATATAGAACCAGAGTGTGCTGGAGCCCCCTGATAAAAGCCCACAAGAGCCTATTCTGCACATCTCTTATCAACTTTGCTTTCAGAGACATCACATTGGTAGTTTGAAATAGCCCACGGTGCCAGTAATTTATGCCATGAAAATTGACTGCTATTTTTAAAACAGTTATTACCACATCACTGAATAGAACTAATGATATGCAGTTGTTACATGAGAAAATTGGCTTCATACATCAGTTAGAGGAGAGTCTCTAAAATGATATTTATCTCCTGGTGACAATTGTCTCAATTCCGAACTATATTCCAAGTGTATTAAATGGTTTTTTTAAAAAGTGGACAAAATTTCTGAAACTTTGTAATGATATAGGCGAACATTTAACTTTTCAAGATAAAGGAAAAGCAAACTTTCGCAGGTTAAATTATGTAAAAAGTTTAAATAAATTTGAGAAAAACAAGTACAGGCAAAACTATAAGACTAGTATGAACAGGGAAAAATATCTTCCAAAGTTTCAGCAAATTTTTCTTGCTTATAAATAGTGTTATCTAAAAAGAAAATGTCTAAGTGTCTAAAAAATAAACATCATACACATTACAAGGAAACATAATTGCTAAATAAACATGAAAAATCATTCTCATGAATTATCAAAAATTGAAATGAAATACACAAGGTGCCATATTTCCCTATCATATTAACAAAGATTAAAATTTAATATAAACACTAATGGTAGGGGAGTTTGTAGTATGATAATAAACCTCTTATAGGATTATTAAAAGGTATAACCTACATAAAAGGATTTAATTATAGGTATTAAGAGTTCCTAAATAGTTCATATGCTTTGAAGCACCAAGTAAAAGAAATAATTGGAAATACATATAAAATTGAATATATTATTATTTATATTTTTTGTTTTATGGTATACATATATTAAATTTTTATTACCAAGGAATTAAGACATGAAAATATCCCACAGTTATGTTCAATTAAATTATAAAATATCATGAATGAATTTATAGTGACCACTAAAATGGTATTTAAGATATTTTAAAATATATTGTACATAAATATAGGATGTGTTAATAAAAAACAGAACAACAACATTTTATATAAAATCTGTAAAAAATATATTAACATTTTTATAGCAAAATATTTGAGGGAAAATATTCTGCTGGTAGATTTATTAATAGCTGTTAACCTTGTTTTTATAATTTCTTGCATTAAAAAAATTCTCCTCTGGGCATTTCTTTCTTCACTTTATTTTAGCACATTTTGTCATTTGTTCCCTCCTGCTTTGCTGATTCTTCTTATTCAAAACTCTGTTTTCATACCATTACCTTCAATCCCTCATCCTAGAGCCATGGGTTTGAACCTGACATCATTTCTGCTTCTATTTCTTATTTCTTGGACTTAAACTGATGCTTACTTACCATTTCCCCTACACTGACTCTTGTGTATCTCCTTTGGTACTTGATATTTAGAGAGATATATGTGATATAGCAAATGCTTCATTCCTTTCTGTGGTATCCTTGCCAAGTGCTAATCTAAGTTAAACTTGAAGACTTTGAAGTTCAAGGGAACTCACAAGTTTCTGAGATCAAGATTCATCTTTGGATGGCTATGGCTTTTAGACAGACTTCACATTTACTGAGTTGAAATCACTCTCCCTGTAAACGCATTGACCTAATGCCAGTACATAAAGTTACAAAAAGCAAATTAATCATTTTTAATAGTCTGTGGTACACCTCTCAACCTCTCCCTGCAGCCACACTTTTGCTATATGACGTTGTAAATCCTTCTGTTAAAATATTATATTTGATGGGAGAAGTGGAAACAGTAGGACTTCCATGGAATAAGAGGTTTGTTTTAGAAAATGGCCAAAGACAACTATGTGAGCTGGTTAAACAATATACATATACCTATTGCTTCTGCACCTGGTGCCAGGCGGTTAGCAAGATGGACTTGTGTTGGGAGAGAGCCAGGACAAACTTGGAAACTATGAGAACTAACTGGAACCCACAAGTGCAACACTGTCCCCTCACCACTTCTAGTGTCAATACCAGTGATATAGGTAACCTACAGTAGAAGCTGGTCACTTCACTATGGAGCTAAACATCAAGGATGTTTGTATAGCTAACAGTTGTGAAGACAGACCCTTTCCCCAGGACAAAAGGCATACTTATTGCCGACCAATACAATAAAGATACTGTCTTCCTCAGTTGCAGAGTTTGGGAAGTTTTGCTTATGTCACCTTTAAAAGATGAGGCTTTCCTCAGCTCAGTATTTCCTCAATTCTGATGAATTGAGGAAATACTAAGCATCACCGTGGACCATTTCATGTGGCCTCTGTGGGTTTTGCAGGACAAGAGAATAAGCACAAACGTGAAGTTCATGCTGCCTGTCGTGCTGTGCGCAGTCCTTTGATTCTGACCTAGGGATTTTGTGTTATCTGCCAGCATCCACGAAACTGTGGCAGGCTAATTTGTTAGGTCGCAAGTTGAGTAAACTGAGACTCATCATAGGTTTTGACAAAGATTCATGGAAAGCGGAGGAGCCGCAGGACCTATTGTGGCCTCGCAAGGTGGCTCAACAAGGTATGCCAGCAGGTCTGTGACATCATGCATGAGCTACAGTAGCGTCTCCCTCACACCCACATCCCCATGGCTGCTGCTTCACTTCCACTTTCAAATCTCATGCAGATTTCCCTAGTGGCCAATCTTTGCCCAGATCCATGCAGGAAAGGCAAGTCTGGAATGCATGGTTAGATCAGTCAGCAGAGTACACAGCCACTACAGAGGTGGAGATTAGTTCTCTCTCCATTCAATCTGAGTTGTGTGGTATAAGGCTTGAAATTAAAATGCAGTATGAATTGCTGCCTTGACATCTTTGCACCTCACAGGGGCTCAAAGTCCTAACCATGAGTTCCCTTGCCTTCCCCAGATATGCCTTCCAGCAGATGGGAAGCTGTGCCCAGCTAGTTCCTCTATCAGCCAGACCAGCTTCACTTCACCACTCCTCAAAATAATGGGTTTCATGTCGCTGCCAGCCCTTAAAATTATTCAAACAAGCCAATCAAATCCTCCTGTGGGAATCAGGGGCACTATCCTTCCTAATACTACAAAGTTCTCCTCCCGCAGCCCCTGCTGGTTCCCTCTGTTCCCAAGTACAACTACTGTGTGGACCTATGCGGCGTGGTCTTCTCTTCCCCAAGGATGTGAATATATGTGACTAATAATCTGCTGTCAAACTCATCTGTCCAGTCTCAGGTGTTGTGTGCTTGGGCAGTAACTTTGGGTAGGAATCCCTCCCTCACTGACAGAGTGAAGAGGAGATGAACAAAGCAGCCCAAACTTGAGACTTGTTTTGGCCAAAAGAATTCCAAGGCAGTAGCATTTTGCAGTTTCCTATATCCCATCTTTGTACCTCCTTTATAGTTTCTCAGAGAGTAGTAACATGCCATAGTTACTGAATTTGTAGGTTTTCTTAGACTCTGGGCAAATTATTTTTCTTGACTAAGATGCATAAGTTCTTTTATTACAATTTTTCTCTCTAGTATTGGACTTCAGTTTTCTACAATCTAATTTTGTTCTAATATTTTCAGTCTTATGGTCACTTCTGACAAAGAATACAGAAGCCGATTACCAAAGAGTCTAATAACAGTTACACCTCAGAGCCACTCGAAGCTTGCCTTAAACATACAAAGCCTGAAGATCCTCCATTTTCTGCTTTTTTCCCAATACTTAAATATCCCTGCCTGTCCCTAGAGGAGTGAAGTTTTGAATTTCCTTGTCCTCTACTTGACACTTTTCTCTATCTTTACCTCTTTATCCAAGTGTTGCTTTTTTCTTCCCATTTTGGAGAATTTTCCTCTATCTTTTCTATATTGCTTTATTTTCTGCTGATGGCTTTTCCATGGGCCAAGCCATACCCTGTTATATATTTCCATGGTCCAGATTATTTTTCCTTTTCTATTACTCCATATTAAGTGAAGTCTTACTGAGTCTCTTCCACCTACTAGCACATCTCATTTATTTATTTGCTTAATTATTTATTTCTATTTTTTAATATTTAGGCTCTCTTCATCTTCTCTGATAATTTGAAAGAAAGAAATACTACGAAGGGAATATTTGGGAGATTTCTGAAAGTTTATTTGGGACCTCCTTTAATGGATAAGGCAATAGAGACCGAGAAACAAAGTATTTTATTAAACCTTTTATGGCTGATAGATCCAAAATAGCAATCAAATTGCTTTCTATAATGGTTCTAGGTTATCTTGGAAGAAGGGTTCTTACCACTAATTTGTAACTATTCATGTTCCAATCTATTACCTGCCTAGCTATTCGGATAGACTGAAGTATGAATAAACATACTCCAAGACTTTGAGATAGCTTCCTAACTGTTCAGACCAATCTGCCTTCATTATATTTGCATGTAGATTACCTCTCATAAGGGTAACAGATTGGTATAAAACTTTTGTATGCCTTTGGAATGATTGCTCAGGCAAACTCCTTGTTTTTTCGTAGGCTTTTATTTAACACAATCAGATCTGAAAATGGCAGTTAATACTACTTGCTCTTCACATGATCTCGTTCAGTTCCATGTGCACTAAGCTACTACCAGATAAATGCAACCAATTACCACCAATTAATGCCAGCTTGCAATAATCTTCAGAATATGAAGAATACAGAAATTAGAAAAGGAGAATTTATAAAACAACATTTTCCCTCCTTTCAATATTTATTCATTTGTTCTTAACTATGAAAATACTGTTAGCTTTATTGGATAAGGTCATTGATATTTACTTATTTAAATAAAATAGTTTTGGTTAAAACAGAAGTATTAAAATCAAGGTCAAAAATAGTAGGTTAAATAAAGTGAATAGGAAATTTATACAAACAATGTACATAGCACCCTTTGGATAATGATTCCCACATTTAAATATATCACTAGAGGGCAAAATATGTAGATTGCAGAATCCTCTCTCCTGATGATTCTTCCTTCCACGAAAAGAAGTAAAGAAGCCACTTGGGGGACCTAAACTGTAAAATTAAATCTGTAAATTTTCAGGTCAGATAGTGCTGTAAGATAAATGTATTCAAGATAAAATGTATTCAAAATCATATTTCAATTGATACCTTTGCCTCATAACAACACTTAGAACAATAAATAAAATAGAATAAATAAATAAGCAATAATAGAGAAAGAAAAATAAAATAATAAAAATAATAATGTGGGATTCATATTTTCGCTGAATCTTTACAGCGAAACTTCTTATATTATGAATAAAGAAAGTGTGTCCAAATTTATTAAATAAGTTCCAGAAGGTCACACAGATAGCTGTGTGGGTAGAATTCAGATCCTTTAAACTTAAGTCTGTGTTGCTTTTAACTTAATAAATTAACTAAAATTAAATCCATGAGACATTAAATGTCCCTGTTTTCATTAGTAGCCAAGTTACCATTATTTTTATGATTCAGTATTGTTTCCAGCAAGTCAAAAGTGTATTTGACATGTTATTGTACTGAAGTCCCTACTGGATAAGACTCTGGAAAATGTATTTGAGATCTTTTACAGGTACAAATTATTTGGGTCATTGATTTCATTAAAAATCTCAAATACTTATGTTTGAAAAATGATAGGCTGCATTCATGATAGGAAGAATATGAGTCTGTTCAAATGATCTATTCAGATGGTCACAGGACCATATTTAATTTATTCTACATTTAAGGTGAACCGTGGGAAGGAGAAAGGAAACTTATAGGTCTGCAAACCTTAGTCCTCTTTCCTAAAGGAGGTTGAATATAAAAATAATGTTACATATGGTCATTTATGTGAACTGAATGGTTCTTCTGCCTATTTTATGTGAGCTGTGATATCTAAAAATAACTGTCTAGAATATTCATCCATAAGCAACTCTTATAAACCTACATAGTGATATTGATCCCATATGAATTAAGACTGCATGAGAAATATTTCCCTAAACTTAGTATATGGGATCTGATGCATTCAGGAGGCAATGAAAAGTAACTTTGAAAAAGACAAATTTATGAAGGAAAAAGAAATAAGCACCAAAGATATATTGTAGGTGGAAAGGTGATGGCATATTGGGGAAAAGAATACAGAAGAATGTTTGCTTGGAAAATTGAGAAAGCTTGACTACATTTTTAAAAATCAAGTGCAACTTCAGTAATTAGCATAGAAAATTAGAAGTAATTGCTTTTTTGCTGAATTGTTCATTTTGCCCCCTTAAGTTTGCACCAGTGCAAAATTGTCATATTAAAGTTGAAATTATTTTAATATGATATACTGAATTATAATTAGTATAATTGAAATATGAAATATTTTAGATCTGTTTATTTGATACAATTGTTGCCTTAGGAACAAGGAGAAAAGAGTTTATTAATGTGTACTTTGCCCATTAATGAATAATATATACAGCATTTACTGTAGTATTTTATATGCTTTTCATTAATATATCAGAAAAAATCAATAGAAAACTAATAGGCTATTTCCTGTGGTTCTTTCCTGGGGATGTGATGTTGCACTTTTTAAATGAAAAAAAAAAAAATCAAATTCTTTCATGCCAGCAAGAACCACAGATGTATTCCAGTATTGATCTCCAGCAATTATAATTTTTAAACAGTGAGCAAATACATATGAAATATTTCTAAAGAGGCCAAAAAGGAAAAAAGCAGGATGTTTTTCACATAGACAGCCAAAACTCAACAATTTTCAATTTAGGCCACAAGGCCTGTGTTTTCTTTACCTTAAAATTTATTGAGAACTTTAAATAAGGGTAACACCATTAAACCCCATACTGAGTCAGTGTTGATCATAGCTAAATGATTTTTGTAAGCTCATTTATTAATATCAAATTACAGATGTTAACCGTGTTCTGATGCAGAAAGGAGCCAGTGAGTAAAGGGGAAGCATAGCCTGCAGCTCTTACTAAGACAAAGAAAAGGTAAGTGAAAGAGAACAAAGTATTAACATATGCATTCAAGTGTTTGGACTGCTAGCCTTACAGCTCAGTATTCAAGCACAAGATCATTGTTAACACGTTTATGTCAGGTAATTTCTCATTCTTCTGAAAGTTCTTTGATATTTTTGTTCTTCTGTTCCTACATTAATATTTTATTATTAAACATTTAAAATAAGAGATCTGTTTATTTACCTTACCCATCTTGTCAACTTAGTATGATGCTATTCTTCACATGCATATTATATATCTAAATATTTCAAAAAAAGATATTTGAGCCATTATAAAGGCCAAATCACTAATAGAATGCTGCTTATACATCACTTGTTTGTAGAAAGAAAAGAAATGGTCATTTTTTCCCCTTCCTTTTTATCTTTCTTTGCTTCTAGTCTTCCTTCCTGTGAATAAATGCTTTAGGATCTTGGTATATGTTAAAACCATATCAGGACCTTTTACTATTAATTAATACTACTAATGTCCACATGTAAAATTATATGTTAAAATTTCATAACTATATTTGACTTCTTTCAAATCTTGGGAATTCCCTCCAATAAAGCCAACTGCTGTTCTTATCTTTCTGGGCTTTAGGTAGTGTTGGTCACAAAAGGTGTTCTGGGAAATAACCTTTGAGTCTGCTTAGAGGAACCCTCTGGGAAGCATTTACTGTCTTTTAACTATTAGTAATTAGCAGTAATTAGATCAGCTAGGTGAGTCCACCCTTCAATAGGCAACTGCATATATATAGACATTATGACAATATTTTTCAAAATATTCTATTTTTGTCTTTCTACTTCTTTCATTCTTTGGCCTATTTCTTCTGATTTCCTGGTTATATTGGAAACTTTTACCTAGCAACCAAGTTACTGACCCTAATAAATATAGAATATGAAAAACCTTTTATGCTTTTCTGTGGAGGATGGAGTGGGTTTTTAGGCAAATTAATTCTTGTTCAAACATGTCTCTAGGGAGCTTAGTAATGCATTTAATGAGTCCAAATACTTATAGAAATGAAAGCCAGAAATGATCTATTATGTTATCCTTTCTCCTCTTGAGAGTTCAGTACTCTGCACTCCCTCTGGCTTCTCTTACAATATTATCAAAAGTGATTGCTTTGATTTTTTCGTGTTTCCTACCAAATTATAGCAATTCTTGTTTGCATAACATACATTTTATTTTAACAATTTTCCACATAGTATTTCAGTGAAATAATTTACACGTGTGGAGAGTCACTACTAAGTTTGTAGGCAAGCAGTGTCTGAATACGTACTCACTCCTCCACTGGTGAAACATCCGGGAGAAATAGGTGAGAAAATAGATAAATTGGAAGATGCTCAAGGTAACGAATATACTCTTAGAAACTGTGTTATGGAATGAAAATATAGAAAGGTGTTTGGCTTGACAACTAGTCTCCTCTTTTTCTTTTTCTCTGCTTCTATAGGGGTCACAATGAAGGTCATTGTGATTGTCCTATGTTTTGAAAGTCTTAGGAGAGAATTAATATTATGCCTCTTCCAAAACTCAGAACTAATTAAGAGGTCAGTATATAATTCAGTCATACCTTTATTACTAAAGAAGTGATTGAAAAGTTTGACTTTAGATCTGTGACCAAAATAGCTCACTGATAATTTATCTGAGAAGAAAGCAGACTTATCTAACCAGTTACAGCCTACTCTGCACAATTCTAGATCTCCTGCACCCTTCCTCAGGGAGCAGAACCTGCTCCCCTAATTTGTCACATACATGAAAGCTGAGTAAAATATACTCTCTCTGAAGCGGAACAGGCTAAGATAGTAATGATGATGGCAGTAATAATAATGATGATGACAGTGATGATGATGAGAAAGAGAGAAAGAGAGAAAGAGAGATTGATTGAAAGAAAGGAAGGAACTAATTTCCTTTTCCCCTTACCCTCCATCCACATATCCATTCCCTTTTCATTCTCTTTTGTCTAAGGAAGAGCAGGAAAGGTGATGTAAAGAGACCAGGAAGGTTATTCTAGTCTTTCATCTGTAATGTGAGTTCCAGAAAAAAATCTCTACCCCACCTTCTGGGTCATAATATATATAATCAGGTCACATGACAATTGAACACAATTGTTAAACTGAATTTAACAGTTTATGAAAAATTTTCATAAATATTCTCAGGTGATTTGATATTAAAATAAAATTTATAGATCTGCCTTCTAAATATTAAGATCAGAATTTAAGATTTCATAATCACTCCATAAAAAGGGTAGACAGAAAATTGTCCTTAAATTTGTAAAGTGACAAAATGGAGGTCTATCATCTGGGGTCAGATAAAATCTCATAAGAAGACAGTACCTTGTAAGGTCACTCATCACTTTCAAAAGTTTAATGTTCAACTTTGCAGGTACGTGGAGTAATTTAACAGTTGATCGCCTAAAATGTATTACTTTCCTAGGGATTAAATCATTGCGACCAAATTCACAGGATACTAATGTGTAAAGAATCTCAGATATAAGTGAGAAATTGTGTATCTACAAAATATTTTGGACTATTAGTTGTCACTGATAATCAGTGGGATCCTCTTTATGCTCAATTTCCTCATCTAAAAAAATGACATTACCTCATAAATTAGTTGTAAGGTTAAGAAGATCATGCATACAAAAGTCTACTTTATTACCTGGTGCATAGTGAAAACTCAATATATATTAATTACTATTTAGTGTTACCTAGTACTTCTTAACTACTTTTTATATACCAGACTGTCTTCTAAGGATTTTGTATGTATTAACTCATTGAATATTGCAATAATACTGGGACTTTGATGCTATTACTACTCTCATTTATCCATAAGGGAATTAAATCTCTACAAGTTGAACATTTGTACCACATTTGGTAATTGGTGGATCTAGATTCAGTCAAACTCAGGCATCTAATTTCACTACTCCTTATAGATAGAAAAGCTAGAATTAATGGTGAAAATATAATTAGAAAAAGCAGAGTTAGATGATCTTAAAGCGTCTAGATGATCAAGTTACGCCAGGTATTTGTTTTTGTTTTGTTTTGTTTTTTGCTTCTAACTTCACTAATACCAGAATTGGATATTTGTATTCATTGATATATCATGATCTCCCTAGGCCAGAGTCAAGATACACTAACTAACTCATAACTAATTTCTTAGCTTCCTTGAAAGCTATTTCTTTTTTATTAATTTAGTATTTCTTCAGGTAATATATGACACAGCTAAATTAGGCTTGGGTTTCTTATTTAAAATCAAATATAATTTTCCAAGAAAATAATTTAGTTAATGAAACAGGAGTTTGGGAAGAGAGGGACACTTCTCAGTTTTACAGATATATATTTTTTCAATTAAGCTTTATTCCTTTAAATATGAATTTTATCCAGTAAGTGAGAATTTAACTTAAATCTGATCTGAGATAGTAATTATTTTCAATTTCTTGTTGCATATTGTAGTTATTTTAATCCTTGTTAATAATTTTATGTCAGCTAGTTAGAATGTAATAAATACCAGATGCTGAATACACAGAAATAATTGTAATGCAACAGCAACACTATATGACTCACAGTTCAGATCATCTGGCCTGAAATTTTAGCTCTGCCTCTTGATTAACTAGTTTGGTCAAAGCACTTAAGGTCACTAGGTCTCCTTTTCTTTCTCTGTAAAATGGCAAAACCTTACAATGTTACTGAGAGTTATATGAGCTAATATATGTGAATATCCTTTATACGTGTGTGTATATATATTATAAAAATACTAAATTCTGCAGAATTTTGCTTTCCTTACAACTTGAAAGTCATAATTTAATTTTTGATCAAGTTAGACAAAAAGTACTCTTTTACTTTAAAAACTTTCAAAGTATTGATTAAATCACAAACTGCATAATGAAGCAAATGTGAAAGATAGTTTATTATTATTTGTTATTATTTTAAATTAATATTTTATTAATATAATCCTAGTTTTATTCAATACCAATTCAATGGAGAAAGGTCATCTTAATAAACTACATGAAATGCTTCCTTTAAAAAGCCAGTTTTAATACTTATCCTCTAAGTTTTAGGTTAGTCAAAGGGTAACAATGGATTTACTGGTGATGATGATGGAGAGACAAGAAGCATATGAGTTCTGCTTTCTTCTGTCCTAATTAAAAAAAAAAATGTATGACAAAACTGAACAAACTTTTGGAAAAATAGAATTTCATTCCTAATTTTTTCCAGCAACTTTTACATAAAATAAGTGCTCATGTATTTCCATATGCATTGCAAAGAAAACTTGTTTCTAGCATTTTAATAATTTTCAGCTATAATTTTATCTATACAGATTTTTTAATATGAAAGTTTTTTATATCTTTTCTGTAATATTTTTACCGTATCAGTCCTGGTTCAGTGCAAGAAGAAGAAACCACATTTGATATTTTAAGCTGAAATGGACTAAATACAGAGAATGTGATGCTTAAGAAATCATTGGAAGGGATGTGGAATAGAAGTCAGGGGACCACAGGGGCCACAGGACCTGCTGGGGTTCGAACATACTTCCTTAGCTAGATGCTACTGTTGCCTCCATGGTTGCCATGAATCTGGTGATGACTTTGGAAAGCTGCAACATCCTCTTGACTTTCAGGCCCCCATGGCTTCACTTGTGTGTAGAAAAACAGAAGTAGGCCAGCAGAGAAACTTTATTGACTTTCATTCAAAATCTTGCATGAAATTGTTTTCAACTGAAGAATGAAATTCACTTCCAGAACTCTGGCAGCAAAGGCCTGGAAATAGGGCTTTTAGCTTCCAGACTTTATAGTACAGAAAGGCCTGTGGAAAGAGGTGGCAATAGGGCAAGCAGTCCACAGGATACACTATACATGCTTTCAATATAGTACATGTTATAGAGCTATAAAGGAGATCAAGAGATTTTCAGTGGAGTAATGCACATTATTACATCTGTTAGAATGTCTTAATATAAATTACTAGGTCCCAGACTTCAGTTATTTCCTGTAACAACTCACGTGACAGGTAAAGTTTACCTTTATGGCATATTCTAATAATAGAACTCAAGCTTGTATTTGATTCAGTACATACATCTAAACTTTCATTTGTTTTCTTCCACTGAAGACAATATGTCACAATGTAAGGAAGAGGGATATAATTATATGTTTCATCTTTAATCTGATCACATTTGTGAAACAAATCACTCAAAAGCAATGGCAATTTACTATTAATGAAATATATACACATTTTTGTTAATAATAAAATACATCCTAGATAATGCAGTACTGGTTAATTATTAAGAATCTCAGGCCCACATGAACTCTTTGGTATAATAAATTACTGTGAATTACAATAAATTACCATGATTCTCTAGTGTAGCCTAATGTTTTAGAGTTGATCTCTCTAGAAATTATCCTCAAAATATGAGCCAAAAACTACAGATATGCTTCAAATTCATTAAAACCTACAAGTTCTTTCTTTGCTTCTTATAGCCAAGCAGCAAGTAGTTAATTTGGCTTTCATTTTATATACATGTAAGAACTATGTATTAGTGACTTACTGAATTGTGAGTTATTATAATTTTTCCATGTGTGGAGAATCTGCTCCTTTTTAGCTCCTCCTGTACTACTCATTGTGAAGAGCCCAAATGGCAGGTGACATCTAAAAACATTACAGGAAAATTAATGTAGATAAGTATACCATTCGCCTTTTCAGCTGCTATTAACGTAAAAAAAATTTTCCAAAGATGCACACTATAAGTTTTCACCTCTTTGGAATCTGTTCTTTCTTATGGAAAAGCAACTTGAGTTATGTTGTAGGAATAAAATAATTACTTTTAAACTATTAAAAAGATTAGCCAACAGCAGTATTTCCCAAAATATGTTTTGTAATAGTTAATGCCAAGGGATGATTTTTAAAATACTTAGTTCAAATGAAAAAGTTTCTGTGGTCAAATGAGTGCAGTATATTCTGATTTGAATAATTTAAACTATGGATTACAGAGCCTTTAACATGTTAATAAGAATTTTAAACTTCCAAGAGGCTTTCATTGTATTTAGCATATAGGTAGCATTTTCGAAGTTTATTTTATCTTGTAATCTTTTAAAACAATTTCTATGAATATATCATGAGATTAGTTCCCAACGCGAACAATATTTGGAAATATTGAGCAAGAATATCAATCCCTGTGCAGATCTATTCCTTCTCTACCTTCACCTTTCTTGTACCCTTGAGTTTCTATTATTAGGTTAAGGAAGTAAGAATTATGGAGCAAATAATTTAGTTTTTGCTTGTTTGATTACTTTGTTTTGGTTTTAGTCTCCTTGTCTTTTAGATACATTGGAAATGATCTTATACTTGTTACACAAAAAAACTTCATAAATCGTCACATGTAAATATTAATTTCAACTTCAAACTTGACATATTCTGAATGACTTCTCAGAAATTATTAGCAAGTGTTTGGTAATGCATTGTTATAGCTAAAACTAATTTAGATAGTGTTGAAGTTCCTATGATGAATACAGAATGAAGAAAAAAGACTAAAGTAGAAGCACACATACACATTCACATATATGAAAGGAAAATTGTAAGTGCAAATTAAATTAGGCTATTTTCCTGTTGTTTTTAAGACCTTTCTTTTCTGCAATCACCACTCTCCTTCATGCCCCCCACAATCTTGCTAGATTTTTTTGTAGGTGTTTAGAATTGCAGAAATATAGGTCTCTCTCTACTTTTTCTACATATCTTAATATACATCTAAATAATCCCCATTTTTAGTTCAACTTTAAAAATAGCTCAACCTTGATAAAGCAACAATTCCTGGATGAAATAATTTTTATTTCTCTCACTGGTTATATTAGGTACACTAGTCACATTTTTAGCTTCTACTTGTTTTCCTGCCCGATAGAGTGACAGTCTTGATGTAAATAAATCAGTAGAGCTCCGTGAAAGTTACAAAAATGATATACCTTATATTCCATCTATATTTCTCACAGTCATCTGAGAAGCTTCATACTTAAGTCCATTACTAAAAAGGGTGCTTTTTGTTTGTTTGTTTGTTTTAGCTTTGATCATGTAATTTAATTCTGGATTTATTGGTTGCTAAATAGCTACAAATTTGAGATAACCTTTATATTTTATGAATTCAGATTCTTTTTATTCCTGTTCAAAGGGTACCTCAACTAAGGAGCCCAGGATACTCCACCTGTCATTAAATATGATCTCAACCAAGAATGGAATATAAATATAAATTACTGATAAACCTTGAAAGGGCTCTCCATTACATGATCTTATCTGAAAGCCTCACACATGACCATCGATGACATTTCCCTCACAATTGTTTTAACAGAGGAAGGTCTCAAATCTTAAGAAAGAAACTTTCACTTGAAAATTTTAATAAATTTTACCATGCATACTATTGGGTTTTGCAAATAGAGTTTCCCTTTTCTTGCATTGAAAAGATATTTCTTTCAAGAGAAATGAAGCTTATCAAAGATTTTTAAATAGGTATTTCTGAGAATGATTCATAATTAGTCAGGCCTTTTAATAATGTATTTGATTATTTTAAGGACCTTTTTTAGATAATAGACTACATTTCGTTTTCAGGATGGCTTTGACCTTCAAAATGATTGACTTCGTGCGTATGAGTTGATATGTCAATGGATGGGCTGACCCAACTGACTTAACTTTGTTTAAGAAAAAGCCATGAAAACGTGTGCATGCACACCACACACACATAAATAAAAGTGGTGAATGCACTCTATTCTTTCAGGCAGACAAGCACTGTGAAGTGATAAACATTTTTACCCCTTTTATTTATTTTTTCTTTCCTCAGTA
Source organism: Balaenoptera ricei (assembly GCF_028023285.1). Classification (NCBI taxonomy): domain Eukaryota; kingdom Metazoa; phylum Chordata; class Mammalia; order Artiodactyla; family Balaenopteridae; genus Balaenoptera; species Balaenoptera ricei. The sequence goes on along the minus strand of NC_082650.1, from coordinate 41,671,855 downwards.
ACAACTATTTGCCTTTATCTAAACTTCTGTAGAACTCATGTACACAAATGAGAATAGATGAAAAGTCAGAGATAAGAAGAAAAATGAGTAGATTATTACTTTAACACAACAGCTTCATTGAGGTGTAATTGACAATTATACTACGTAAATATTGTATTTTGACCTATGTGTACAACCTTGATATCATCACCATAAGCAAGAAAATGAACATATCCACCACTCCAAACTTCCTTCATTCCCACTTTAATCCATCCCTACCTTTCCTATTTTTTCCCTCCTTTCCAAGTAACCACTGGCAAGCTTCACTATAGGTTAGTTTCATTTTATGGAGTTTTACATAAATGGAATCATACAGTATGCACTTCCTTATGTCGCTTGGCATAATTATTTTGATATTCTTCTGTGGTGTTTTATGTATCAATAATTTATTCTTTTTACAGCTGAGTAGTATTCCATTTAATGAACATATCTGTCGAAGGATATTCTAATGTTTTCCAGATTTTGGCTACTAAAAATAAACCTTCGATGAACATGCATGAACAAGTATATTTTGTGCTTTTGCTTAATGATCTGTTTTTTTCCTCCTGACACAGAATACACGGTCTTTTCCAACACCTTTCTCCAACTCTGACGCTAACTAGGTATGCGAAAATTCAATTCTGACACCATCTACCTGGTGTTAACATTAGCTCCCACAAGTTAAAGTGCTCAGTCCCACAAGACTGCTCCCACTTCAGATGCCAATTGCAAATCTCGGGTCACTTGTATTTCTGACTGACCAGCTGTAAATTGGGGCGTCCCCTTCTCAGGTTCAATAATTTGCTAGAGTGGCTCACAGAACTCAGGAAGGCAATTTACTTATGTTTACTGGTTTATTGTAAAGTATACAAATGAGTAGCTAGATGAGGAGGTATATAGAGCAAGGTCTAGAAGAGTCTTAAATATAGAAGTTTCTGTGCCCCTGGAGCTAGGGTGATCTGTCCTTTTAGTACATGAATATGTTCACCAACTCAGTAGCTCTCCTTGTTGTTTAGGGGTTGTTATGGAGGTTTCATTACATAGGCATGATTGATTAAATCATTGGCTGCTGGTTAACTCAATCTTCAGCCCCTTCTCCCCAGGGGTTGGGGTTGGAGGTAGGGCTGAAGGTTCCAAGCTTCTGGGGCTTGGTCTTTCTGGTGTTCAGCACCTATCCTAAAGCTGCCAAGAGCTGCCTCATTTGAACAAAAAGAGTTCCTATCATCCTTACAACTCAGGAAATTCCAAAGGTTTTAGGAGTTCTGTGCCAGAAAGAAACCAGGAACAAAGACCAAACATATATTTCTTATTACCTGGCATTTAGCTAAATCCTAAGATGTAAAATGACTAGATCATAGGGTAAGTTGTCAAATTGTTTCCCAAGTGTTTGTACAATTTTACATCACCACTGGCAATGTAAGAGGGTTCTAGTTCCTCAACATCCTTATCAACGTTTGGTATGGGCAGTTCATTTTATTTTAGCTATTCTGATAGGTGTTTAGCGTTACCTCATTTTAGTTTTAATTTGCATTTCCCTAAAGACTAATGATGACACGCATCTTTTTATGTGCTTATCTGACATCCATATATATTCTTTGGTGAAGTATCTATTCAAAGATTTTGCCCTTGTTTAATCTTGTTATTTCCCCGTGTAGTTATCATTTCCAGAGTTCTTCATCTTTTTAAGAAGGTACATACTTCCATTTGGTTTCATTTTCTTTCTACCTGAAGGACTTCCTTTAGTAGTTCTTGTCGTGGAGTCATGATGGTGATGAATTATTTCCAGTTGGTGTGTCTGAAAAAGGTTTTAATTTGCTCATATTTTTGAAAGATATTTTTACTGAGTAAAGAATTCTATTTGAACATTTTTTCTTTTTTCATATTTTAAAAGTAAGGCTCCATTTTCTCCTCACTTGCAGTGTCTCTTACATAAAATATGTTGTCATCCCTATTTTTGTTTCTCTGTATGTAGTGTGTCTTGGTTTTCTGGCTGCTTTTTTTTTTTTTTTTTTTTCCTGGCTGCTTTTAAATTTCTCTCTTTATCAGTGATTTCGAGTAATTTTACTATTATGTGCCTTGGTTACATTTTCTTTATGCTTTTTTCACTTGAGTTTCTTAAATTGGTTGGTTCATTGAGCCTCTTGGTTCTGTAGTTTCATAAATCTAATCACATTTGGATTTTTTTGGCTTTTATCTCTTCAAAATCGTTTAGCCCTCTTTTCTTTCCTCTGCTATAGGGACCCTAATTGCATAAATATTAGCAGGCTTGAAATTGTCTCAAATTTCTCTGGTATCCTTTTCATTTTTTGTTTTTTTTCCTCTCTGTATTTCATTTTGAATGTTTTCTATTGTTATATTGTCAAGTTCACTAACCTTTTCTTTTTTTTTAAGATTTTTTTTTTTTTTGATGTGGACTGTTTTTAAAGTCTTTATTGAATTTGTTACAATACTGCTTCTGTTTTATGTTTTGGCTTTTTGGCCACAAGGAATGTGGGATCTTAGCTACCTGACCAGGGGTCAAACATGCACCCCCTTCATTGGAAGGTGAAGTCTTAACCACTGGACCACCAGGGAAGTCCCAAGTTCACTAATCTTTTCTTCTCCAATAACTAACTTGCTGTTAGCAGCGTACAGTGGATTTTTCTCCTCAGACATCTCTAAAAGTTTATTTTAGGTCTTATTTATATATTCCATTGACTCTACTTAACTTTTTAAACATATGGAATGCAGTTTATAATAATTGTTTTAATATACTTGTCTATAAATTCTAGCATCTATGTGAGTTTAGGTTGTTTTTTACTGGTTGATTTTTTTTGCATTATGTGGTGTATTTTTCTGCTCACTTGCACACTTGGCAATCTTTGACTTGATGGCAGACATTGTTAATATTAACTTTTTGTTTGCTAGATTTTTTTGTATTCCTATAGATTTTATTAAGCTTTATTCTGGGACAAAGTTAACTTATTTGGAAACAGTTTGTTCCTTTTGAGTCTCATTTTTAGGATTTGTTAGGGGTGTTTAGAGCAGCTTGTAATCTAGGGATAATTAGTCCTCACTACTGAGGCAAGACTTTTCTAAAAGCTCTGCTAGATGAGTCTGAACAATGAGTTTTTCCAAGCTATCAGTCATTATTTCTGTTCTTGTTTGCAGTGGACATCGTTTAATACTTTCAGATGGATCTTCCTCTAGCCTCAGGCAATTTCCTTACATGCATACAATGAACAGTGTTCTACTGAATGTTCAAAGGGTGCCCTCTGCAGATCCCCAGAGCTTTCTTTCAATGATGCTCTCTTTTTTCCAGTAATGTGTTCTGCAACTGTTGTACGTTGTTCTTCCCAGACACTCAGCTCAATCTTCTCAAGGAATCTGTTTTAATCCTCCTGGGTTTCCTCCTCCTGAACTATGTCCTAAAAACTTTCTCAAAAATTTAAGCTGAGATAATTATAAGGATCATCTTGTTTGTTTCCCACCTCACAGTGATCACTCTCCTTTATTGTCTGATGTGCAGTATCTTGAAAACAACTCTTTCATATATTGTGTCTGATTTTTTATTATTTCAGGCAGGCAGATAAATTTAGTTCATGCTACTGCATCTTGACCAGAAACAAAAGTATGACTAAACTTTTAAAAATCTGTCTATATATGTATTTCAACTTAAAAATAAAGCACATACATTTGTGCAATATAATGATGCATTCAGTCCTGCACTTCTACTTTCAATGTTTCCCTTATTACTGTTTAACTTCCTACATGTCATACATTTTAATTTATATTATTTAGTACAAAGTTGCAGTGGGTAAACTAAGGTAACAGCGAGATGCATTTTACTACAGTTCAACTAGTTAATATTTTTTAGACATGTAATAAGCATTTTTTCTTGGTATGTTAAGTAGTAATTTTTTCATGATAGACTGAAACGGATTGCAACAATATTATTGTGCATCGAAAAGTTAACATGTACAGTTGACCCTTCAACAGTGTGGGGGTTAGGGGCACCAACATCCTGCCCCATCAAAAATTTGTGTACTGCTATCTCTGCCTCAAAAACAAAGGAATTTATAAATCACTCATCCAAGTGCAGGAAGCTGAAACAGTTTAGATAGAATCAGGACTCAAACCCTAGTTCTCAAACCCTATGATTCTACATATTGTGATCTCTAACTGAACACAAACTTTTCCCTATACATAACTAAAGATCTGTAAAATAAAAATACAGATACTATATTTATTGAAAAAATCTATGTATAAGTGGACCCACATACTTCAAAAGTGTGTTGTTCAGTGGTCAACTGTATTTATGTGGGTTTTACATTCTTGTAGCCACTGAAATACATACTTCCAGGGATTCAGGGATTTAAAGAAAAGTTTTAGTGTTCAACTTCACTAAAACCTGTGGAAGGAGTCTGGCTTCCTGGTAGCTGAGACCCATCTTTTTTCCCCTCTAAGATATTTCTTTGGGTGTTTGAGATAAAAACAAGCTAGAATTTTGCAAAGTTTTAAAAAAATTGAGTTTCTATACCATAGCGTATATGAGCATAAGATGAATACAAAATTATATGGTAAAATCCATTAATATTGTTCCATAAGTAATATATCATCTTGTTTCTGTGTTAGATGTAAAGAATTCTAGTCTTTTTTAAAATATTTGACTCTTCCTAAGATGTTATATGTTTGTTTACTTTTGTGGGAAGTGCAGCTCCTCCCTTACACTTTTGTTAAACTTAAATATTTAATTCACAAAGTACTTCAAGATCAGTAGGTAGAAATAATTTATATCATGAGTGTAAATTTGTTCTGCTAATTGCATAAATATTAAAAACATCCTAATGAAGTAGGTCAAGCTTAAAAGTTGTTACATTTCAAGTAATTATTATAATGATGTATAAAACTGAAACATTTAATGCCTGCACTTTTTTATACATGGGGGTGGGTTTTCATTATATGACATGGATTTACATAACTGAGTACTGTACAAATGTGTTTTGAAATCCTCGTAAACCCTTAGTTACAAGTACAGAACAAGTTGGCAACAGGATAAGCTCTATCATGGGGAATTCTGGAAAAATAAGTTGAGCCTTAGATAATTTTTACTCTCTTTAGTGGCTTATGCTTATATATCTAGTGGAAAGATTAGTTTTACTAAGTAAAACTTTAATTCAGATAACTCAGCTCTAATTTCTTTCTAAAGTAATCTATATTATACACTTTAAGTGATACTATCTGTTATTTACTATTTAGAATATCAGCCAAGTCTAAATATTAAACATGTAGAATCACATATAATTTTTCTAATTAGATAGGATTGCCTATAAAGAGTTACCAAACTAAATGTTATTTTCACACAAAAATTAATAAATAAGAAGATAAAATATTGGGGGGAAGAAACAAAAATATTTAGGCCAGAAAGTGAATTATTTAAAAAGTTTTCCTGTCACTCATAAGCTAGCTTCTGGTTTTTGAGATTTCTGTGCTCTCTGAGTCAAAGAATAAGATAAATGTTCAAATGGATCTGTTTCATGTCCCCATTCTCACCTGTAGTTTTGGGTCGTTTTGCCAACCAAGACAGTATATTTGACTTTTACAGTTTGTGATTTTTACAGTTCATCATTATTTTGACAACTATAGTCTAAGAGATTGTATTGTCTTTAAAATTTCTCATCTTGTAAGTAGAGCTGTAACTTTTCACTTGAAAGTTATCAAGAAAAAGAGCAGTAAGCACAGTAAAAGGTTCCACTGTTCTTCACCATAATTAGCAGATGTTCTATGTTATTTGTCAATATTGTGAATGCAATTCCTCCACTTAAATAACTGATGTAACAGGAGGAAAAGATTATCTTCACTGTTCTTTGTGAAAACTTAACTGATGCTATAGTATGGTGCTTTAAATAAATATATGTGATTTATGGATATGAAGTGGTACCTATTTAATCCCATTAGTATTTATTTCTACTTCATTATTGCAAATGCAATACATAATAGATAAAATATAGAATGGCTGTAGTTGTATCATATATGATGAAACTCCTTTGTTTAAAGTCCAACTTCATTAATTATCACATTTTTAGCATATTTTCCAGGTTGTATCTTTCCGTGATTACATCCTACTGCTTTTAAATACTGGAGAACATGAAAAGAAATACAATAATGTAATAGTCAAGCACCAAGATCCACTTATAAGTTATAACTGAATTAATAATGGTGGGGAAATGAGAATAACAAAAAAAAGATGTGATATTTAATGTATGTTGTCAATTAATGACATACAGTAATATCAATAAATTGTTGCAGAAATAAGTTTAATTTAAAGGTATAGGAGTCCATTATGTGTTATAATTATTCTGTGTTAATTCTTCTCAATCTCATATTGTTTTCCAAGTCTATATAAATTAGCAGATTTTATCGTAGTACAAAGGAGGCATGTAGTACAAAGGAGGCATGATGTTTGGGTCTGTCCTAACCAAACCAGTTTTTCTGAAATAAATTACAAACTGACAGATCATGCAACATTTGTTTCATGAACAATTTAGAAAGTTGTGTGCAATAAACAAATTATTTCTTTATCCCTGATTTATAAGTGTATCAGTGAGAGTTGAGTCAAGGAAACAGAAATCATACTAGTTTTTTCAGTAGAGGGAATTTAGTAAAGAAAAATGTTTATTCAGGTGTTGGAGCACTTAATGAACAAGAAGGAAAAACAGAGTCACCCCAAGATAACTTGAGGAAACAGGTAACCTCCCCTCAGGTTTGGAGTAGAGAGGGAGAGGTTGAGGTTATCCAAATCTACAGTCTCAAAGAGAGACTCTTCAGATCTGGAGCTCAGGTGTTAGAAGGTGAGATGCTACCAGGCTGCTGTGGCACCCCTGAAGGAAACTCATGATGTTGGTTCTAAGTATGTGAAGATAATCTGAAGCCTGGAAGTTACTACTACACCTGGGTTTCAGTGCCATTGCTGAAGTGATGCTGAAAAGCAGAACCATCTGCAGACCTTGGCAAGGTGACCCCTCTAAGTCCCACTCCCAGTACTTGGGACCAATTAGGGCTGGCAGTGGCATTTGAGAGTAGTGCTCTGAGCCTGGTCCAGGATCTTCTGAGCCCTGTTTTCCATTTCACAGTTTGTTCTCTCTGACCACGTACTAATGCATCAGTTCAACTGTTTGTCCCACGGTACTTGGCAAATTGAGCCTATGAGTTGTCTGAGCCTGTGATTGACCTGGATTGCAGAGGGCATCCTAAGGAGAAGGTTCCTCTCACTGGGTGCTGTGGTGCTTCTTTTGAATGATCACACAAAATTATGCTGCCAGAATGGTGTTGATTTGGATGTTTCTCCCTCATGTTGGACACAGGATGAATTAAGGGTTCTGGGCTATGGAGGGTTCACTACCAGCCTTTGGGCTTAAGGCACATGTATGGGTCCATGTGTCAGATCTTGCCTGTCTCTGTTCTGACCACAGTGCCTCCTCCAGTCTACAGGCAGTGGGGATGGTGGCAGGCATCCTTCACCCTGTGTGCTTCTTGCCACTGGCACCCAGGGTGGCCACCCTAACCCTTCCATAGTCTTCATGCTATATGTCAGGAATTCTTGTGAGGGTGGCCATGACTTTCTCATTTAAGAGCTTTCAAGACTGTTGCTTGACAGTGACAAAAGGCCCTTCAGATCACTGTCTTCTCTTTCCTCTGGTTGATGTGGTGAGGCACTGCTCTTCCAAGCCAGTGTTAAGCCATCCTGGACAGGATGCTTGAGCAAATAAAACTGTGCTTTTTGCTCCACCCATATCCCCTTCCCTTATTTTTCCCACTCATGGTAATGTGTGTAAGACAGGGGTTTAGTCAATTTTGAAAGAGATTACATTATAGGAATGCATTGATTCTGACCTTGATGGCTCAAGAGAAACATAGTTGGAAAATGTGTTATCCCACCTTAATGCTAGAAAATTCTGAACAGTAAATTTAACATGACTAGAAAGTGAATTATTATTTATGTGGTTTTGCATAATCTGAGCAAGACTTGCTTTCATGCTTATAGTCAATGAAGCACAGTAATAACTTTTGAGAGAATCACTGAAAGCCAATATTCTCAAGTGGCCCAATAGCTAATGCAGCATCATGAACAATAATGTAAGTAGCACTAAATAAATGATGTGTGTCTCAGAGATATTGCAGGTTTGGTTCCAGACCACCACAATAAAGTGAATATCACAATATAGTGAGTCACACAAATTTTTTTGGTCTCCCAGCACACATAAAAGTTATGTTTACATTGTTTGCAATAACATTATTTCTAAATAACAATGTACATACCTTAATTAAAAACACTTTATTGCTAAAAAATGCTAACCATCATCTGTACCTTCAGTGAGTCATTGTAGTAACATCAAAGATGACTGTTCACAGATCACCATATCAAATATAATAATAATGAAAAAGCTTGAAATATTGCAAAAATTACCAAAATGTGACACAAGACACAAAATGAGCAAATGCTGTTGGACAAACAGTGCTGATAGACTTGCTTGATGCAGGGCTGCCACTAACCTTCAATTTGTAAAAAAAAATGCAATATCTGTGAAGCATAGTAAAGGGAAGTGCAATAAAATGAGGGTATACCTGTATTAGGAAATGAACTATATTGTTTCAGTACACACAAGCATTAAACAGGTATGGCCTTGTAAATAATAACAGAGTTACTTTTTTTTCAGGATAGGACATAAGAAATTATCCAGGAATGTCATATTTGAAAATAGAATAGGAGATTTGTGCATTTCAATATATGTACATTTACCTCAAAATAACTATATAATAATGATAATAATTGAGCAAGGTTCTGCAGAGTGAGAGGAGTAATATATGAAGTAACAGGATAGGATATTAATATTTATGGAAGATGAGTGATGGGCAAATGGGTTTACCTTTTACATGTTTGAATTTTTCATGATAAAAGATATTTTTAAAAAATTACCGAGAATCAAAGTATGGACAAATATTTAGAAACCAATAGCACAATGAAAATAAACATAAATATTTATCATACTAAATGATGTTTATATTAGGCATGTTAGAATGATTCAATACTTTGAAATCCATTTGTGTAATCCATCATTTCATTAGATTCATTGTATGATCATGTTCATAGACATAGAAAAGCATGGGGCTAGATTCAAGAACACCACCAGAAATTAGAGGTTAAAGGGGACATTAATGTGGTCAATAGTGAACCACTTCCTTGGGCAGATATTACGGTCAAGAAGGATGGTGAAGTGAATCTGAAGGGATAAAAGAAAAGTACTCTGTGAATAAATTTTCTAAAGTTTTTTCTTTTCCCTAAAGTTGTTAAATGAAAAATTGGTCTGTTTAAGCATTATAACTCAAATACAGTTAACTTTAGATATTTGCTTTTCCCTAAGGAATTACCTATCTCATTTAAATGAATTTTTTTTTTGTTGGAGGTCATCAAAGTCGCACTTAAGATTTTAAAAAATTTTCTCTGTTTTAATACTTATTTGCCCCCTTTTATTTCCTCTTTTATATATTTTGCCTTCTTTTTTCCACTGATCAAGTTAGTTAGCAGTTTGCCTATTTCATTAATTTTTTTCAATGAGCCAGCATTTTTATTTATTAATTAAATCTACTGTTTTCTATTTTCTGCCTCATTAAACAATGCTTTTTAACTTATTATTTCCTCCTTTATCCTCTGTTTTGATTTCCTTGGTTGTGCCTTTTTAAGACTTTTTAGCTTAAATTTTGAGGAATTTAACTCTCAGTTATTTTTATTATTTTATTTTTATTTATAAAAGTATTTGGTGCAATTAATTTACGTCTTCCTCTCCCCCCCCTTAAATTGCACCCATAAATTGTGATAAGTGCTGTTTTTGTTGTTATTATTTTTATTCTCCTGTTTCTATTTCTCCTTTTACTTTGGAGATGTTTAATAGGAAGTCTATAAATTTCCAGATGGAGGGACAATTCTGTCTTTGTTTTTGTGAGGAAATTCTAGTTTTATTTCAGTGTGATGTTTGTGATGTTTGTAAAATTTCTCCAGTAAATTCCTGAATAGAAGTGTTCAGGGCCATTTTGACTTGTACTCAATCTCTGATGAAAATACATTTTTTATAATATGAATTCTCATGAAAAAATATTTGCTGTTACCCAGGTTTAGTGGTCAGTAAAGTATGCATTTCTATGAAAATTTATGTTAGAAATGGAAATGCATCAATTTCTAATTCAACTCTGGCTGTAATCAGAAATAAGAATAAATCCTTTAAATATACATATATATCGTTAATATATATATAAACCCTATATATGTGTGTGTGTGTATATATATATATATATACATATTCAAAATGTCTGGGGTGAAGTCTAGACAATAGTATTTTCAAAACTCTGCTATTCTGTTGAAGGAAAGAACATCCTGGGGTTTTTGCAGGTAGTTTTCTCATTTTTATACAGCTTTCTAGATAATTCAATTAATAATGGTGAGCTGTACATGAGAGAAAATATTTGTTGATTAATATGCCAGTTAATTTGTTTATTAGTTTCATATTTAATAGAAAAGTATAGGATGAGTTAAAGTTTATATCAAGTTAGGTGACCACCACTTTTCTAATTAAAGAGAGAAAAGATTCTGGCATCTTATCAGAATATGGAAACTCGTATTGAAAGGGATCTGTTAGATATGTCAGGGATTATCTATTTTAAAGAGTGAATTAGTTGAATTTCCTTTCACAAATAAGAGAGGAGAAAAATATTTTTGGCAAAACATTCAGCATTTCTAAACCTTTATCATCCAATTTAGCAAAATATTATTTTTAATAAGCACCATATAAAATTGGCAAACATTATGAAATGATACATGCCGATGTTCTTCATTTTTTGCAAATATTAAAAATATGTTTTATGATGGATAATTTTAATGGTCTGGGAGAAAATAAGCATATAAATTAAATATTTATTTATCTTTAATTTGGAAGCAAAACAGTAATATATTATCTAAAATAATTAAAAATCACAAACATAAGTTTTAATATGTACCTTGTTAAAACTGGCAGATCATTATTTTCAATTCAGACCTTTATTAAAAAATTCTGGTTTTAATACCAGTTTTTATTAAGAAAGATCATAAAATTATTTTTCTAAAGTGTCATTCATTATAATATTGATAGGAAACATTTTTTAAAATATTCCTTTATTAGCCTCATAGTTCACATTTTCAACAGTGGCACCAACCAAAAGCATTTCATATACCAGTGAAGAAAAATCTGTAAGAAAGTTAAAAGGACATATATAAACAATTCATATATAAACAATTGACCAAGAGGTCCAATTTAGGTAAAAGGTGAAAAAAGTATAAAAATTTTATTCAGACTTTTCACTTCCATTAGGATAAATAATAAAGCATGAAATATTATATTGGTGGTTGTGCTCATGAGCATTTTTTATTCTTTGTGGATATTTCCTATTTTTCCTTCATTGAGCTTTCATTTTTTATGATTAGAAAAAAATTCCTACCATAGAAAACTACTGCAGTGTGATACCACTAGTGGCAATGGATAATTTGAAAGGAGACATGGAATACAAAAATAATGAACTCCAATTTTGAGAGAGTTACATTTATAACAAGACATTTTGGAAGCAATAGTTTGCAAAAAAGAACAAAGCCAAATTCTAGTTCTACTAATATGACTGGTTTATGTGTGCAAAGCCTAGAATTCCAGCTAGATGTAATTTTTGACCAGGAAGGCCTCCACTAAAAATAAAGGAACTTAATGCTTATGTGTCCATAAGCATGCACACACACACACACACACACACACACACACACACACACACACACAGAGGTACACTGTGCCTTCTTTATAATATTCCTCATAATCCCCCAATTAAGGACTAAGAATCTCCTGTTTAAACATATATCATTCTGGGTTTTTATGTTATATATGTCAGGTTAGGAACCATATGCATGATGTTCAAATTGCACAGGGTAGGTACACATGTGTTCTTTCAGTGAACATGTTAACATCCATTACCAGAAAACCATGAGTTCATTTACTGCCATGTTTGCACAGGGATAGTTAGGTTAACCTGATAAAGAAGGACACAACACAGGAAAATATTTGAAAGGAAGATGTTGTGTATTTGTTTGATGTGAGTTCAAATCCACTTGTTTATAAGTAAAGCTGCTTTAATATAAAAGTGAGCTTGTTGTGTCGGGAGGTCATCGTTGACATTTGTGGTGGCTGATACGTGCTCAGTAGCTCAGCTGCTGAGGGGTGCTGCTGGGGACTTATCAGTAAGAACCCATGAAGAAGCAACTATGGCGAGGGGACATTTAGTCTATAAATACCCAGAGTTTGAGAGGACTATCTGAGAATGTTCGGCCGGGGCAAGGTGACTCTTGCTCTCCAAAGACCTTGGTGCATTAGCTCCTGTCATGGTAAGGCAAATCTTTGCTTGGAAGTGGTGGAAGCTGTGCAGTGACACCACGAAGGAGGTCATCTTGCCAGCCTGCACTGACACCTTTGTTCCCTAGCAATGTGCTCTAGTGACAGGGACTTTCCTTTTTGCCCTGGCAGCTGGGATTCATACACTCCATAGATTAAGCCTCTCTCCTGAGAACCAATTCCTAAAAAGGTAAACCTCAAACTAAATTTAGGCTTTATTCCTTTTATCTCCCCTTGCCTGGAACAATAGTACAATTAATCTCTCATTGGTTTGGAGTACATTATTTCTTTATTGGCTTATTAAGACACATTATCCTGTATGCTATAAGCTTGTGAAATTATTATAATTTCCACAGTGAACCTGTGTTAAATAAAATGTGGGCAAAGGCAATCTCAGTCTCTGAGCATAATTTGCCCCAGAAACAAAACAGAAGAGAAATAGAGCGAGACACCTAGGGGTAAGTATCCTACAGGTAACACAGGCTTAGAAGTGGAAAGTGGTGAATTTGAGCAGTCTTGGAGCAGCATAAAACCTGGACACTGCACAAGTGGCTGCTATTGCAAAGGGAGGCATGTTTGCTGATGGAGTCGAAATACTTAGAATGAACATTTTGAAACAAACGTGGACAGGGCCTTTATCAGCATAAGTCTAGAAGATATTTTACTGTTCTTAGGTAAGAGAGATCATGTGAACCAGAAAGACTGGTTCTTTTTGGCCATTCCAAAAATTCTACCCATTCTGTAAAGTATGGACCATGTCAAGGAGAATTGTGAACATGTATTTATTTAGGGAAATCTGAAGGTTAGTCAGATTGGAGGGAAAACCAAGGTTTACCATTTAGTTTGTAGTTTTGTAGGTCCAGAAGCTAGATTTAATCAGGTGTATCCATAAATGATTGTGTTCATTGGTATGTCTCATTCTGACCAACTTAAAAGAATATTTTGTAGTCAGTTAACAGTCATTTATTCATTAATGTGATAAAAATAACTTGCAAAGAAACTTGAAATAGGTACTCTAATAAGTGTATTTTTCCTGTGGCTTGGAGAAAATTAAATTATACTCAGACTTTGCTTGGCATAGAGAGTGCTACACTTTAGTGTTTTATCCAAGCCATGGTGAAGACCAATGTGCTGTTCTAACTCTGAAATAGAATAAGCCAACTATGGAGATTTCTCAGTGCTTCTGAGAAAAGCCCTAGACTCTTTATTTTTTTTATTTTTAATTATTTATTTATTTATTTATGGCTGTGTTGGGTCTTCGTTTCTGTGCGAGGGCTTTCTCTAGTTGCGGCAAGTGGGGGCCACTCTTCATCGCGGTGCGCGGGCCTCTCATTATCGTGGACTCTCTTGTTGTGGAGCACAGGCTCCAGACGCGCAGGCTCAGTAATTGTGGCTCACGGGCCCAGTTGCTCCGCGGCATGTGGGATCTTCCCAGACCAGGGCTTGAACCCGTGTCCCCTGCATTGGCAGGCAGATTCTCAACCACTGCGCCACCAGGGAAGCCCGCCCTAGACTCTTTAGATATGGAAATGTATACAACATAAAGGTAAGGGATGTTTACTTTCACTTCTCCTAGAAATATTTTTCTCCTCGCATACCATGATAATTAGAGCTGTAGTCATTTATCTAGTTAATTGCACTGATCCAAAAAGATAATAAAACTTGTTATCTACCTGAGATTGCCATTGGTTATAGCCTGGACTAAGCTCCTAAACTTCCAAGGTGCCAGGAAATCTGAAGCATTATCCCCCTAGATATTTGCATATCAATGGGATGAAGCCCAGTTCTTGGAGACATCTCTTTATTTTGACACTGGGGCTTATCTGGCTCTTACATATATGTAGTTATGTGCGAAAGAGATAGAGTAAGATGCTAAGATCCTTCACATCTCATCTGTATAGAGCCAAAGTGATTCCATCTTTTCAGGAGGGAAGAGGGAAGCCTCTACCTCTTTCCTGTGTGAAAATAGAAGGTCCGTTGTTCTCCATCCCATGCCTCCTCTATAGAGTGAATCCCACCACTCATGCAGAAAGTTTTCATTGGCTCTCATTGCCTTGCCTGCAGGTCTAGATGTGGAGGATGTATGCTAACTATGTCACTCTGGCAGTTGATTGGGTTGTATCAAGAAAGAATTCTTTTCCTTGACTCAAGTGTCTCATGTTTCACATATAAACATATACATTTACTATATACGTATTTCCATATGCCATATAGTACATATATACATATACATATATACATGCAAAATGAGGTAATATCTCCGTCCATTCACAGTTCTTGACAAAACAATATCTTACTTAGAATCTGTTATATTTTCATGAGCCGAAAGCTTTTCTCTGAATTCTACTGGATTTATTTGCATCCTACCCAGCTCTACCTACCTCTTTGTTGATATATTATTTCTTTAGCTTATGCATCTAAAGTTAACAGTAAGTTATACCTTCACTTTATATCAGGCTTTTATTGCATTTTTCATACTTCAGACTTCTGGGGTCTGAGAAATAGCCAGATTTTAAGGAACTTCCATGGAAGGATATTCTGTATGTGGCATGAAATCACTGAAAATTTTTGAATAGGGCAGTTACATATTCATGTAGTGCATAGGCTGGGTTTAAGATGGCAGAGCTGGAGGTGAAAGGGATCTGCTCAGAGTCTGTTAGTATAGTCCTAATGAGAAATAATGAAGCCCTCAATTAGGGCCAGTAGCAGTGGTTAGGAACCAGAACGTGAATTAGAAATGCAACTGCTTTATAAAAACCACTTAAAATAAGTGATTTCCCCTTAGATTCCGTATATATGTGTTAGCATACTGTATTTGTTTTTCTCTTTCTGACTTACTTCACTCTGTATGACAGACTCTAACTCCATCCACCTCATTACAAATACCTCCATTTCATTTCTGCAAGACGGGAATAAAGACACAGACCTACTAGAGAATGGACTTGGATATGGGGAGGGGGTGGGGTGAGATGTGACAGGGTGAGAGAGTGTCATGGACATATATACACTACCAAATGTAAAATAGGTAGCTAGTGGGAAGCAGCCGCATAGCACAGGGAGATCAGCTCGGTGCTTTGTGACCACCTAGAGGGGTGGGATGGGGAGGGTGGGAGGGAGGGAGATGCAAGAGGGAAGAGATATGGGAACATATTGTATATGTATAACTGATTGTTATAAAGCAGAAGCTAACACACCATTGTAAGGCAATTATACTTCAATAAAGATGTTTAAAAAAAAAAAAAAAAATAAGTGATTTCTTGTGAAAAATTATAATCCAAGTTTAAATTTTAATAAGGAAAAACTGTTATCTATGTATCTGGTTATTTCTTTTGAGTTTTACATGATTAACTACATAAATTGCAATGACAATGCCTGGGCCTCTCTTTAAGCTGTCTTACATGCTTCTTAGACGTATAAGAGATATAAAAATTGAATGAGTTAAGGAATAAAAGAATTACTCAAACAATCCTTATATATTCACAATTTCGGATGTACACTAAATATTAGGTGAAAGCTTTCAAATCATTAAATATTGTCATGAAATAGATCTGTTTAAACCAGAAGCATCTTAATTTTATACAAAAACTTTAAAAATGTTTTCTTGCAGTTTTATTGAGATATAATTGAGATATAGCACTGTGTAAGTTTAAAGTGTATAGCATAATGATCTGACTTACATACATCATGAAATAATTATCACAAGTTCGATGAAATCCATTATCTTATATAGATACAAAGCTAAAGAAATAGAAAAAAATTTTTTTCTTGTGATGAGAACTCTTAGGACTTAACTCTTAACAGCTTTCATATATAACATAGAGCAGTGCTAATTAAATTTATCATATTGCACATTACATCCCTAGTACTTATTTATCTTTTAACTGGAAGTTGGTATCTTGTGACCACCTTCATCCAATTCCTCCTACCCCTGCTACCCATCTCTGGTTACCACAAATCTGTTCTCTTTTCCTATGAGTTAGTTAGCTAGTTTGTTTTTAAAGTATAATTGACCTACAATACTATGCTAGTTCCTGTTACACAAAATAGTGATTTGGTATTTCTATACATTTCAACGTAATCACCATGATAAGTCTACTTACAGTATGTTACCATACAAAGGTATTACATAGTTATCGACTGTATTCCCACCCTGTACATAGCAATATATATGTAATTATTTTAAGTTGCTGGTCAAAAAGGTTCAAATGCAGCATTTTAACAACCCTGCATTTTTACTAGACCCCCCCCATGTTTACTGTTTTTGACATCATATTTTACATCTTTTTTGTTTTATGTATCCCTTAACTACTTATTGTGGATATAGATGATTTTAATACTTTTGCCTTTTAAAATTCCTACTCACTGGTGGGTGGGACTGGGTCCTGAGATTTCTGGCTGCAGGATCTGGGGGACCTGGAGCTTGACCTGCTCATGGGCAAGGCTGATGCCCAAGGGGTCCTGCAGCTAGTGCCGGCTCACTGGTGGGCAAAGCTGGGCCCCAGGGTCTCTGGCTGCAGGGCCTGGGGGTCCCAGGACTAGTGCAGGTACACAGGTGTTTGGGGCCAGGTCCTAGGCCATCTGATGAACAGGGACAGGTCCCAGGGCAGCTGTAGGCTCAGGAGGTCTTAAGACAGTGGGCCTGCTGGTGGGTGGGGCTGGGTCTCTGCCTGACTAGTTGCTTGGCCTGAGGTGTTCCAGTACTGGTGCCTCTAAGCTGGTGGATGGGACTGTGTCCCAGTGCTAACAGCTGATAAGCTAGTGGGAGGATTCCAAACTGGCACTTGCCAGAAGCAGTGTCCACATGGTAGAATGAGCTCCCCAAAGTGGCTGCTTCCAGTGTCTAGTTCCACAGGGTGAGGTCCAGTTACCTCCTGCCTCTCCAGAAGGCTCTCCAAGATCAGCAGGTGGGTCTAATCCAGGCTCCTTTCAAATGACTTTTCTTGGGTCTGGGAGCACGTGAGATTTTATGTGTGCCCTTTAAAAGTGGAGTCTCTGTTTCCTACAGCCCTCTGGCTTCCCCTAACATAGGCCCCACTGGCTTTCAAAGCCAGTGTTCTGGAGTCTCATCTTCCCCAGCTGAAGAGCCGAATGTGGGGCTTGGATCCCTTGCTCCTTGGGGAGAACCTCTGCAATTGTAATTAACCTCCAGTTTGTGAGTCGCTCACCTGGGGGTATGAGTCTTGGCTGTACAGCATCTCTACCCCTCTTACCCTTCTCATTGTGGTTCCTTCTTTGTATCTTTAGTTTTAGACCTTTTCTGCTACTCTTCTGATTTTTGTCATCAATACTTGTTCTGCAAATAGTTGTAATTTTGGTGTTCTCACGAGAGGAGGTAAGCCCAAGATCTTCCTACTCTGCCATCTTCTTATATAGAAGCTTGTGGTATCAGCAATTATTAATATTAGTTAATATGTAATATAAATTGGTTTAAAAGTTTAGTGACTTTTCAAGAGTTCCTGACTGGTCTATATAAGAATGGAAGCTCCTTGAGAGCAGAAGCATGGCTATCTTATTCACCGTTATATCTTTGGCTGCTAGAACAATGTCTGCAATGAGTTTAGTTTTAATGAATAATTCTTGAGTAAATGAATAAGACAAGATCTCTAGAAATGTCATAACCTGAAAGCTCTTAATTTTGAATATTAATAATTATATAAAAGCAAATAAGTGACCATAATATTAGGGATAGGAATAAAAGAGTCAATATTTTAATTTTAGAAGATTCTAAGTGAGTATGAATGAGCTCCTGTATTAGTGTCCTCCAGGACCAAAGGGATGTGTATGTCTGTCTGTCTGTCTGTATACACACACACACATATATATATAGAGAGAGAGAGAGAGAGAGTTTTTGTTTGTTTGTTTTTAAGGAATTGGCTCATGTGATTGTGGGGTTAGTTAAGTCCAAAATCTGCAGATCAGAACCCATCAGGCTAAAAACCCGGGAGAGAGTTGGTGCACCAATATTGAATCTGAAAGCAGTCTGGAGGCAGAATTCCTTCTTGTTTGGGAGATCTTGGTCTTTTCTTTTAAGGGCTTCAACTGAATGGATGAGGCCCGCCCACATTATGGAGGATAATCTGCTTTATTCGAAGACTATAGATTTAAAGAGTTAATCACATTTAAAAAATATTTTTACAGCAATAGTAGCTTAGCCAAATTAACACATAAAACATCATAACATCATAGCTCTCCATAGTGAAGGAAAGGATTTTTTTTTTAGTAGTGTGGAGTACAATGATAAAAATATTATGAGAATGGTATAAACGTGTTAATGCAATGATACAGATACTTGAAATACTACAAGTGATTCAAGTTATTTTTTTGCTGTTGTACCAAAAATAGTTCATTGTATATCTCCATACCCACAGGAAAAACTACAGTATTTTTTAAAATCTGCAGTTAAATTACTAGTGAACTTGAATCTATACCTTTTCTGAGTACAGCATAGTGGAAATTCTCCACATTTTACTTTATTATAATTCAACCTTTTTCTTTGTTCAGTTTTCTTAAAATCCTTTCTTGTTTTCTGAAGTTCTTTCAGGTGATACTTTGCTCTACCTGTTGATCTCTAAGACAGTTTTACGTATGATGACTCATCAGTATGTTTTTCAGTAATTATTAGCATAAAAAACTAAAATGACAGTTGGATGCAGGGAAAATGTTGAAGGCCATCATCTAAACTTTGGACACAATATTTGAAGGTGCAACCTTTAAACTGGTACTTCTTCCCTAAAGCTAGAAATAATAATAAGATTACTATAGCAATTCTCACCAAGAGAATAATTTCTTTTCTGATTGGGCCATGGATTTTTTACTTTGCTACAAGCTTCTGTAGGCATATCTGTGATTAAATGAAAGAACCAAGAATAAAAGTGCGTGTGTGTGTGTGTGTGTGTGTGTGTATGCCATGATAATTTCCCTCCCCCTCCCTGAAACTGCTGCATTGAGCTATTACAGCTATTATTTCCTTAGGCAGAATGTTTTATCCTCAGAGTAAGCTTTTACTGCTAACGTTACTGGATTCTGGGGATGTCAAAAACAAAAGAACTTGTTCTTCATAATGGCATATTTTCCTCCTTGTAAAAGTCTCTGAAATGTATTCATAGTGTTCTATTGCTCAGCGTTCTAGCACTTTGTATTCTCTAAGAAGGTATACTCACCTAAAAGCCAAAATATTCAGCCAGTTCATTTGTGCAATCCCAAGTGAATTTGCTTGGTATGAAAGGGGCAGTTGATTGGGAATGAGTTTTACTTTTTCTAGCAAATTCTTTGAGTGTAGTTATAGAGACAAAAATTTTTGAAAGAAATTGTTTTTCAGCCTCTCTCCTATTCTGATGAAATTGAGATACAGTAAGAAATCTGCCCCCAAAGGCTTTATAAATACGGAATGAGGCTGCCTGTGAGGATTGCTTATGGCTGTAAGTGGTTTATAGAGACCAGATTTGAAATTTACTGGATCTCTGTCAAAAATAATACTGTTAGTCAGTTGGACAGATCAAAAGTAAGCTCACATGAGGCAGGTTTTTTCACCTCTAGGTCAGTGACATGATTCTCTAACCGTTTGTAAAGATGGAGAAGTAGATTTCTTTCTATGTATATCTCCCAGTGGAAAAACAATATTACTGATGTAAAAATAACATACTAATAATACTGGTTCCAATCACACATTCACACACATAAACATGCAGATACTCATACATTACCTCTCCAATTAGATTATTGGTTATAATCTAAAAATAACTGAAAAATGAAAGTTGAATAAGGAAATTGGTATAAATTCACCAATAAAAGAATTGAAGAATTTTATAAGGAAATTGTGTTTTCTTTTGTGAGGTTTACAAGTGTTTATGTAACCCAGACATCTGTATAGAAACTTTTATGTATTCTTTATATATCTAAAAAATATAAAAAGGAAAGAAAATATTTCCTTTAAATAATGCTCTATATCTATTCTAATTATTCTTATTTTCTTGGTATACCCTGTGTTGTTTATGAGTTTATTATAATCATCCTGGCTCTTAATCTATAGCAGTATAAATTTCTCAAGAACCTGCTTAGTTCAGCCGCTTGCCCTGTGCTTATACCTGGTCTTACAGATTGATGCCAATCCTGTTATTAAAAACCTTGAAGGAATAAGACTTCTCAGGTTTTTAAAGGTTTCTTAATTAATTCTTCCCAGTAGTTAATAACCTTTACAGAGAAGAATTTTTAATTTATTTTGAGCCTGAATCCTTACTTTGTGATTTAAGCTTAGTTTATTATTCTTTCTTAAGATAAACTTTTATAAGTATGACAGTTATTATGGTCAGTCTCCTTGCTGCCCACCTTTGATAACTTTAATTTAGTAAAATGCTCTTCTTTTTGTTGATATCAACAATAGTACTACCTATGGTTTACAAATCTTTAATTTCAGGTCCACCTGCACACATGCAACTCTACTCACTAGTTCTAGATATGTTAACTTCTGGCTTCTTAGGTGATCAGTTATATTTTCTTCATTATGTATCAAAACAGTACAGTCCTTTCGTTTTTACTGATTAATGCTTGCTATACTATTTCCAAGTGATTCTAAATGTCCTGAGCTAACTAACAAAAACAACATTTTTTTTGAAAAATGTTCACTTCTGAAGCCTTGTAGGTGTTGGTTTGGTCAGGATAAAAAGCCATTAACTTCCCCCCACAATCTCCATGTGTAACTGTGAGTACAAAAAAGAACATTTCCTTTAAAAAATGTAGACTTTGAGAAAAGAAACCAAACTTTGAGCGATATTTTGATTCATCTTTGAAGTTAGGGGAAACAGAAAAAATGAGTAATAAAACCAAGAGACGGGTTTTTTTCAAGAAGAATGTGGTACACATAATAAAATCTTGCAAATATGGAGACAGAGGAAAGACTACGACTCAGTCACAAGACAATCACTGATAACATTACAGCAATATTGGTAAAACGTTGTGCAAGTTAAATAAAGTTTGCATAGGAGGAATAAAGAAAGTTGAAATGGATGAAGTTAAGCAGCATGATTTTTTATTGAATCTCATTAACAAAAAATCTTTAAACTATATCCAACAATAATTAGGAGACTGAATTTAAAGGGAGGAAAATGAATACAAGTGTTGAATTAGCAAGAGAAGAAGGAGATGGGGGTTTTATAAAAAATGTAGCCTTATTTTTAAAAAAAAATTAATTTTGTGATTAAAGACCTTGGAGGAATGAGTGATTGGCAGATTTGCTGATAATTAAGGGGTAGTGAATGGGGAAATGAGATAGGTAGTTGCAATCTGAGAGAGAGAGAGAGAGAGAGAGAGAGAGAGTTAGTTCTGTTTTGGGTTTGAGGAAAGGGAAAAAGAAATAATAATGCTGCTCAGAGAAATTAAGGGAATTCTCCTCTTTATCTTTTCTGTTTTCTCATGCCCCAACCCACAGGCAGTGTCATTGCTGCAGCAGCAGTAATATTGATCATAGCAGCACTGCAGACCTACAAGAGCGTAAAACTCTGAGGCAGGGCAACCTTCTTTTCTTATCGGGTGACCTGTGGTCCCTAGTGGCAGAGCAATCCACATTGCTTTTGTTTTTCTCTCCATCTCCCTGCCACTTGGCCCCTGCCAAAAACTATACAAAGAGATATAATCAAAAACATGATAAGTAAAATGGAATATTAAAATATTTTCAGTAGAGGTGTAAAAAACAGGAAGAACAAACATAAAACAAATAAAATGATAGACCTAAATCAAAATATATTGATAACTAAACCAAATGTAAATGATCTAAACACACCAGTTAAATAAGAGATATTGGCATAATGGATACAACCAATGATTTAACTATATTTTGTCTATAAGAAACTCACTTCAAATAATGTAATATATGTAGGTTAAAAGTAAGAAAATGGGAAAATTAAACCATCAAAAGAAAGAAATGCAGACTTGATTATTATCAAAGTAGTCCTGGGGGGAAAAATTAAAAGGGATAAAGAGGAACATTGTCTAATGATTAATAGGACAGTTCATCACCAAGATGTAATTATCATACATCTGTATACACCTGTAGTAAGCAGAATAGCCCCTCCCAAAGATGTCCATGCCCAAATCCCTCTGTGAATATATTACATTACATTGCAAAAGGGATTTTGCAGACGTAATTAAGGTTATGGACCTTTGAATAGGGAAATTATCCTGAATTAGCCAGGTGGACTTAATCTAATCACATGAACACTTAAAAGAAAAAAGTTTCTCTGGCTGGAGTCAAGAGATGCAACAGAAGAATTTAGAGATAATCCAAACACAAGAAAGATTTTAGCTGATGTTGCTGGCCCTGAGATGTAGAGGACCATGTGCAAGAACTGGAAAGAGGTCTCTCATACGTAAGGGCATCCTCAAGCTGACAGCCAGCAAGGCAATGGGAACCTCTGTTTTATAGCTCAAGAGACTGAATTCTGTCAACACCATGATTGAGTTTGGAAGTAGATTCTTCCCAGAGCCTCCAGTAAGATCCCAGCTGAATAACATCTTAATTTTAAAATCCAGAAATATAAAGAAATAATAATACGTTATTACCAAGTTGGTTTTATCCTGAGAATGACAAGGTGGTTTAGTATTTGACAGTCAATCAATGCAACCTATCATACTAACAGAAAGGGGAAGAAAGCATATGATAATGTCAATTGATGCTGAAAATTATGTGACAGAGCTCTATCCCCATGAATAATAAAAACTTGCAACCAGCTGAAATTAGAGGGAATTTACTCAACATGATGAAGGGCAAGTATGATAAATTTACAGATAATATCAAGTTAATGGTGAAATAGTGAATGCTTTCCTTCTCAGATCTGTGAGAAGATAAGAATGTCTGTTCTCTCTGTTCTTACTAATCCTAAAACTGGATGTCCTAGTCAGTGCAATACGGCGAGAAATTGAAATAAAAGACAAACAAATTGGAAAGGAAGAAATAAAACTTTTCATATTTACAGGTGACATGAATCTCTTTGTAAAACCCCTCCCCCACAAATCTATAAAGAAAAATTAACATTTTCTAGAACTTTATTTGGAATATAATTTCAGCATACATATTTTAATTGAATTACTACATATTAGTATTAAATAAATGAAATTAGAAATGAAAATTACCATTTATAAAATTACAAAAGTTAAATATTTAGGTATAAATCTAATACTATATGGATAGGATTTGAATGCTGTTAACCGCAAAATACTGATGAAAGAAATCAAAGAGTTAAATAAATAAATGGAGAAACATACTATGGGAATGAATTGGAAGAATCAATATAGTAAAGATGTCAAACTTTCCCAAATTGATTTATGTGTTTAATGCAATTCCAATTAAAATCCAAGCTGGATTTTTGAGAAAACAAAGCTGCTGCTAAAATTAATATATAAAAAATATGAATTATAATAGGCTCAATAATTTTGATTAAGTAGAATAAAGTTGATATAGTAATTAAGATAGTGTTCTGTTGGTGAAGTTATAAGCACATATACCGGTGAAACAGAAGAGAGGTCCAGAAATAGATCCACACAGATGATGGTTATTTGTTTAATGTCTCATGAAATTTTCATTAGTAGTCTAAACACAATTGTTAAGAATAAGTAAATTAAATAGATGTAAATAAGGTAAAAGTTTAAAATAAACCTTTCAACAATAATTATGCTTCATGGCATGTCAACTTGAAAATAGTTTCTGAAATCTTTTGGTCACTTGAAACCTTAATGCTATACAGTCTTAAGATGGGGTTATGTTCCAATAAACCAACTGTAAATTGAAAATATAAGTTGAAAATGCATTTAATACCCTTAACCTACCAAACATCATAGTTCAGCTTAGCCTACCTTAAACGTGTTCAGAACACTTACATTAGCCTGTAGTTGGGCAGAATCATCTAACACAAAGCTTACTTTATAAAAAAGAGTTGAATGTCTCATGTAAAAAAAAAAAAAATAGATCCACACAAATATGGCTATTGGATTTTTGACAAAGATACAAAAGCAATTCAATGGAGAAGGGATAGTCTTCAGCAAAGACTGCTGGAAAAATTACATACAAAAAAACCAAAAACAACACCTCATTTTAAATCTCACATCCTATAAAAATTAACTCAAAACAAATCATAGATCTAAGTGTAAAACAGTATAAAACTGTAGAAGAAAACATAGGAGAAATTATTTTTGCCCTGAGATTAGAGTTCTGATGTGATATAAAATGTACAATCCATTAAAAAATGAATTAAACGTGAATAAACTAGACTTCATCAAAATTATGTTTTGCTTTGTAAAAGATATTTTTAAAAATTGAAGTATAGGTGATTTACAATGTGTTAGTTTCTGGTGTATAGCAAAGTGATTCAGATATATATATGTATATATATATTCTTTTTCATTATAGATTATTACAAGGCGTTGAATATAGTTCCTTGTGCTACACAGTAGGATCTTGTTGTTTATCTATTTCATATATAGTAGTTTGTATATGTTAATTCCAAACTCCTAATTTATCCCTCCCCTCACTTTCCCCCTGGGTAACCATAAGTTTGTTTTCTATGTCTGTGAGTCTGTTTCTGTCTTGTAAATAAGTTCATTTGTATCAGTTTTTTAGATTCCGCATAAAAGAGTTATCATATGATATTTGTCCTTCTCTGTCTGACTTACTTCACTCAGTATGAATACAAATGAGTAGCTTGAGAAAATTTTGAGAGGTGGTTGTACTTTTCTGTATCCTATTTGTGGTCATGATTCTATGAATGTATACAAGTATTCAACTTCATAACACTGTACACCAAACACGTCAATTTTAATTTATATTAAATAAAAATACTTAGACTTTTTTACATATAAGTTCAACACACAGTATAGCCACATTATCATATCAATCTTTCTTACTTCTTAATTTATCAATTAACAATTTTTAAATCTTTTAGTATCAAAAAATTTCCTTTTGATATTGAAAATTCAAAAAAAAATTGTGCGTGTGTGTGTTAATAGGAAGATTTACCTTAAATATAAGTATAAGTTTGGAAGAAATTAAACATCCCATTTCATAATAACTTCAAAATGTATAATACTACACCTATGTTTCTTCAAATACATTCCAAAGGCTTCAAATATCTCTGCAGTCAAAATGTTTCCACTAATTTTATTCATCAGAAAAACTTCCCAGAATTTCTAATATATTTGTTAAAAACTTCCAAAGATTTTCTTTTTCTGCTAAAAACGCCCTACCCCCCACAAAAAAAGAAAGGCTTAAAGATAGCAAACATTGACATTATTTGCTGTAGTGTCCAATTTATGATAAAACAATCAAGTCATTCAAATATTAGCTTTTTTATATTTGCTGGCAACATAAGAACAGCATCTTTTGTCGTTTCTCCTGGCATTCACAAATGACAGAATAGATGTAACTCAGTTTCTGTTTCTTCATCTTACAACCTCTGGGCTCTCATTCCTTATTTCAAGTCTACTGTTTAAATGCAGGAATATAAAGCACTATATGGGTTGGAGACACAAATTGAACAAGAAGAAAGCTCAGATCATTCTGAACTATGATAAACTCTTGAAACAAACATAGGTACCTGGACATTAGATGATTCTGGGTTCTTCAAACTAAATTATGGGTAAAGTATAATGTTTATTAATGAATACATAATAAAAAGTACATATGTGTAGCATACATATGTATTACATAACTGCAGAAATATTTAAGAACATAGATAACATATATTATCACTGATATTTTTAAGAACTGAGAATGCATATAATAATCAAATTGGACTAATTTATAATTAACATTATTATTGTTTTAAATTCTGTACCAGCAAACACACAACCTTATTGCCTGCATTTGGGCTGTATAACTCCCACAATCCCACCCTTGATGCTCTCCTACCACTTGATGAAATGTTCTTAGCATCTGCATCCTTCTCCCTGTCTTAATTTACCCAGCTCCTACTGGTCCTAAATTTTTTATCTCAATCTTCATCTTCTCCAAGAGACATTTCCTGATTCTTCCCTTGCCTTTTCTCCAAAGCATGTTGCTTTTACATTTGTTTTAGTATTTATCAGGTTATGACAACTTATCTATTTTCACAAGTGAACATAGTTTTCTTCATGTGGGATCCTCCAAAAGTGACTCTTGAGATAAAAATTCTAGTGTTAAGTAATTTGTTGGAAATGATCCCAGGCTACATTGACAGACAAGTGGGGAAGGGTAGCAAACAATGTCAGTATCCTATTCAATATCCTCAAATCTTCTTATTTCAAAATATTTATTATGCTGCTTCACAAAGGACTGTATCTGCATCTCCAGGTATAAGGGCTTTCCCCAATGTGTAGGTGACTCAGCTGGTTCAATCAGCAAGGCAGGAGTACCAGGGAACTAAATGAACCCCAGAGCACTCAAACAATAACTTATGGTATTCTGTGTGTAAACCCAGGTCTCCCTTCCTTTGGTTGACACAACTCTGAGTATGAATTTTCCTTTTATCCCATAGTTAAGCAAACTCTTTCATTGCTAGCTTAGTAATGCACACTAAAATGGATTGGTTTCTTCCTTTAATCACTTCCCTATTTCTTTGCCTATGTTCCTTTATACCTCCCAAATAAATGACTTGTGTTTGATACTTGTACTGAGTTCTGCTTCTAAAGGATCTAAGCTAAGACAGCAATAAGAATGTGAAAGGAAAATTGCCAATGAAATGGATGCTATAAAGCAATTTATACTGAGAAATCATTCTAAGCAATAAGATCTTATTCCCACTGAGGAATTTTGGGAGCCCGAACATGAGCCTCAGACTCATCCCACCCAAAGGAAAAGGGAGTCAGCATACTGATACATTAACTCCTACCAGTCGTTAGTTGAGTGCCACTTCTAGGAAACATCTCTGGCTTGTCCAGCTTGCTTTGGGCAAGGCAGACAGGGACCTTGCTGCAAGAGAAAGCACTCAGGAAAATAAATGCAGGTGCTGACCTCTGTAAAGAAACCAGTCGGCTATGGAATGGGAAAGACAGCCGAGTTATGGGAGGTATAACTCCTATACCTTCCACGTTGGAATAGCCTTGAGAAAATTACTATTGACCTTAAACAACAAAAGAGCCAGTTATTTTACCAGCAAAATGAGTGTATTTGGGAATAGCAGAGAATAGCAATTAGAGACATGCAAACTATGGCAAGCCATAGGAAAGTCCCAGGAGATAAAGGGAAGGCCAGCTTTTATTAGGTTTTAGGAGGACATTGGGAAGGGATGTGATGTTTCTTCATTGGCTGCAGGTGGTGGGCAGCTTGTTGTTCATGGAACAGAAGGAAATCTTTCTTCCTGCTGGGTTTGTAAGCTGTGGTGAGTGATACATGCATGAGAGTTCCCCCTTCAGAGCTTCACCACTCCACTTTAAAGGAGGTTTCCTTTATTTATTTTCATATGACCATATTTTACTTGCCTTTCTTCCAAAGGGCTTATCACAATGCCTGATACATAGATGATGTTAAAGTTTATCCAGATATAATAATTGAGAGGATCAAACAACTGTAAGGCTGAGAAATTATTGATCTTCAATACGAGTCTTTGAGGATGATGGTATGGAGGGGGGATTATAAGAAAATCTGAGCTAAGTGTTGAACTTTGTGAATAGAGCATTTCCTGAAGCTTCAATATCAAATGGAATTCAAAAGAGATAAGCCAGTGAGAAAGTTAGTTTGGAACTCTTGTTATGGATCTCTCCCGTAGCTGAAGAAGACCAAAGAGGTAAAGTGAGGAAGGACACACTGTAACTAAAAGAAATCTCATTTTCTGAAAGTTATACAAGGTGAATGGATTATTGTTTTAAAAATCAGATGGAAAATGAACACTGTAGAAAAAGAGAATATGAGTATCCAAAAGACACAGTGAAATATAAAATATTAATAAGTCAGAAAATAATAAAGAGATGGTTTTACTTCTAGGGTAATAATTTTTCATAATGATAAATAGCTCTCAATATATTTCAGAAGAATATTCTGAAAAATAAGTAGGGAAAATTTCACCCATTTTAGGACCAGCGCCGTGAGTTTACAACATTTATTTAGTTAGTCTTCTCATGAGAAATTCAGGCCACTTCACTGACTAAATTTTCTTTGGGAAAGGAAAAATCTCTCCACCTTCTTAGTCAGTAACTACTCTAAGTCTGGAAAGAAGAGAGAACAGGCAAATAAACTTTGATGTGAGGAGAAGCCTGCTCTGTCTTTGGAAAGGGAGAAATACAGGTGATGGAATCAGTGTCAAGCGTCCCATAGCTGCTAATGATAATTTCAGAAGAAGTTCCTGATATGAACAACATGTTAAATTTTCAAAATGCCATGAAATGTGCTAGGCGCAACCTATAAATTATCTTGCCAACTTTATCTCTTTTAGAGTTCTTTGACACCAAAGCTCCAAAGCTCAATGACAAAGTACATCTCACTGTGAACCAGACAAATAATTTTGTTTACCCTTGATTTTTTTATTCCTCATCTTGGTGTTGTCAGTCTTGTTTTTGCCATCTGTCTGTTACTTGAAAGACGCTGGCTGCTTTAAGATCATCATCTTCTCATAGACATGTCTGGATTGATAAATACTGTGCACCAGCTGAAGAAGACAGTGGTCTTCTTTAGGGATCCAGGTAAAGTGTCAGATTTATTACCTATTCCCTGGAGGAGTCAGCTTCAAAGTGGAAGTGAACTTGGTAGCTCAAGATGTCCAGCATACCAACAATATTTAGCCTTCCAGTGGCAACGGCAATAAGGCAGTTTCCTCCTTAAACAAAATCATCAAGAAAATGTAGCATTTGCATTAGAATAACATATTCCCTGAAATATCTCTTCATCAGACAGACTTGTTTTCTCTCTCATTTGCCCATCTATGTAATTGCTCTGTCTGGATTTTTTCTGTGTTAACTTAGCAGATACATCGAATGAAAAAGGAGTTAAGTTGACATTTACTCCCCCAATACTTTTTCAGAGACTAATGACTAACAGCACAGAAGGAATAGGTACTTTACATGAATGTTTCAAGGATGAATTCCAATATAAATTTTCATTAGTTTTAGTAGAACAATTATTATGATTACAGTTACAGCTCTGATTAAGTGTTCCTTCTGGTGCTGTTTCTTCTGACAGGATTTTCCTAAAGTGCACTCCAGAGGTCTCTGTGTGTGTAGAAGAAGATGAAGCATGAATGGTGACCTTTTTAATCTGCCAAGAAGTCTCCCGGTTCTCACCAAGTTTTCTTGATTTTTAGCTTTAAGTCTCCAAACCAAAATATCACTAAGAGATTTTTTTTCCCCACAAATTCCACTAACCTTCAGAAGTACAAATACTGTTTTAAAAAAAGGCAGTGTTTAACTCATTGTTCTGCTTTATTGAACCAGCAAAACTAAGCATTTTTATTTCACTGGGAATTTTCTGTCTTCTCTTTTGAATGCAAATTAAAGTAACTCAGAATGTTGGCAGATATAGATACAGTAAAATAGTTGGCTGGGTGGTCCTCTTTGAATTATGAGATAAAATGTGTTTGTATGTGTGTGTGCATGTAAAAATGTACATGCTTTTATTCAAAAGTGACAGATGTAGGAACATCTACAAGCAAAGAAATTAGAAAGTCATGACCTTAAAGCTAAACGGATTCATTGGCCCTCCCAATAGACCATGTAAGTGAAATAAATTTATGAGTATCAGCTGATTGCTAAGGTTCTGTAGCAACTGAAACAAATGTTAGCCCTGATTTGACAAATATGGGCTCCCTTGACTGAGGAGATTTTTTAACACACTACCTAGTCATCTCCTTGTTAATGTCTCTAAACGTGGCAGGGTTCTTGCCAAAAGTGACTGAAAAAGGAGCACCAGAAACAATTGAGATTAATGTTTTTGTTTCAAGGCACCATTTTCTATGATTTCCCAGAAACTGTCTCAAGATAAAAATCCTGCGCCAGAAACCTTATTTACACAGAGAGAATGTATCTCAATTGGTTACCTCAGTTATTCTCAATTCCTTTAATTACAGTTGCTAAACTTTGGTTGACTGTGCAGAATCCCAAATGTAGTTTTTTATTATCCTGTGATTTAGATAACATCACAATAAAGAAGACCTTCTAATATATGAAGAAAATGGCAAAACCAGACCCAATATACTTAAAAAAACCCTGCAATTTATAAATGATTATCCAGTCAGATTTGAGTTGTGTTTAACCAGCAACTATCAAGATATAGTGGCCTGAATTCTGGGGTATATTAGTTTTCCAGGGCTGCCATACAAATCACCACAAGCCAGGCAGCTTTAGAACAACACAAATTTGTCTCAATTCTGGAAGCTAAAAGTCTGAAATCAAGGTGTCAGCAGGGCTGTAGTCTCTCTGAAGGTTCTAGGGGAGGATCCTTCCTTGGATCCTCTTTCTATTGTTTGGTTAGTTGCCTGCAATCCTTGGCATTTCTTGACTTGTAGAGGCATCACTCCAATCTCTGCTTCCATCTTCACATGGCATTCTCCTCTATGTCTTCACATGGTGTTTCTCCTGTTTATGTCTCTGTGTTCCAATTTCCCCCTTCTTATGAGGGTATCAGTCTTGGATTAGGGTATCAGTCTTGGATTAGGGTTTATCCTAATCAAGTATGACCTCACCTTAACTTGATTATATCTGCAAAGACCCTATATCTGCATAAGGTCACATTTTCAGGTTCATGAGTTTTTTGGGGACACTCTTCAACCCAAGGCACAGGGTATGTTGGAGGAGGAAACAGTAAAGCTACTAGTGTACCACAGAACCAGCTCCACACTGACCCTATCCTGTTTCTAAAAAGATACTGAATTGTTTTTCAGAGACAGCAGAACAAAACAGCAAGTTGTACAGCTAAAGCATACACAGAGGAGAAAATTTTAACCTCAAACAACACCTGCAACCAAAGTTTCCCCCCTACCCACAGAACCAAAGGACAGGGACATGAATGCAGAACCCTTTCAGAAAGGAAGGGTCCATTGTCAAGGAAGATCTGGTGCTGAAGCCTCTTTACCATAGCTTACCATAAATGGTCTAGTTCCAAACCCTCCAATAGAAACCTGCCCCACCACTGCTTCTGCATACCAACCCTCCTCCCCTAACTCATAATAGTTTGACTAAACCCCAGACTGGGGAGACAGATTTGAGCCCTGCCTCCTTTCTCCTTGCTAGTTGACCTGGCAATAATACTTTTTATTTTCTCAAAAGCTGCTGTCATATTGGCTTTGCACAGCATAACACTAGGAATAAATTTTGGTTCAAGTGACTCACTGGGAATTCTGGATTATTAAAGGAATCAAGGGTGTAAGATGGTTATAATGAGGCAACAGTAAGATGTATAGGGTTTTTGCGTTTTACTGTAAATGATTCGATTTTCTTGAAGGTAACACAAAGCCATCAAATGGTTTCTAATCAGTGGAGACAAGGGTTGAAGCTTGTTTTAGTAAATTTATTCCTTTTTAGCAAGCAATTTAGAAACTTTGTTGGAGGTCTTGATGGTGAAGGAAAAGAGAGAGGGCAGTACCTCAGCAAAAATATAGGCTCAAGGGCAGATATATTTTGTAATCGAGAGAACTTCAGCAGTTTATATTCTGCAGTATAGAATCTGCTAGAAAGAAAGAAAACGTTGAAATACATGACAGAAAGTGAATAGCCAATGTTTAGTCAGAAGCATATCAAAGCAAGAAGCCACATGGTTGACGTAGACTGCAAAGCAAACAGGACAGTCTGTTTTTTGAGAATGAAGAAAATGACAGAGGGTTACTGCAGATGTGAATTTTTATAGGTAAGGCCCGGAGAAATTGAGAGAATTATGTCTCTGTAAAGCAGAAATCAAGGTTGAGTGCTTAATAAGTGCCAAGTTTGATGTGGCTCGAGGCAGACAAGAATGAACAAAATAGACATAGCTCTTACGATGTACAAATTTACAATTTAATGGGAGATATAATGATAATAAAGGAGATAAGGAAAGTGGGGTATGCTGCAGAAGTACGTAGAAATCAGATGCAGTTTTACATAATCAATGATGATTTAAACTGAGACCTAAAGAATGAATAGGAATAATTGTCAAATCCATGTATATAGGGAAGTGTATTCTAAACATGGGAAAGAGCATGCTTAAACCCAGGAGAAAAATTATATGGCAGTTTCAAGGGATTGAAAGAAACTCAGTGTGGCTGAACTGCTAACTATATGGGATAAGTTGAGAGGTAAATAATGCTAAAGTGAAAAAACAATGACCAGACAGTCTTAGCAGCTACTTTGTTTAGACTTTATTCTAAGGAGAGAAGATGAACCATTGATATGTTTTAAGTAGGAGAGTAACATGGTAGGATTAACATATTAAATGGTGGCCCTTGTTGCTTGTGGAAAAGGGTTAAAGAGGAGAGAGGAGAACAATATGGAGCCCAGGGCAGTAATCCATGTGAAAGGTAATGGTAATGAAAATAAATTTATAGAAGTGAGGGTAAGAACTGATAAATTCTAGGTACATTTAGGAAGAACAGTTCACAGATTAGATGAATGAGGGAAAAAAGAAGGATGAATGAACATCACACTCAGAATCCTGACTTGCATAGGTGGATTAATGCTGGAGTCACTCACTGATACATGAAATTGGGGGGATTATAAATTCCAAGTGTGAATCAGGGCATTTGAATTACGTGAGAAATATCCAACATTAGGAATATGTAAGGAAGACCCAAGTGAAGTTGTCCTAAACTTTAGGAGAATGATGTAGGCTGGCATTCATATTTTGGTAGTCATCTAGATGAAGGTAGAAACTTATGCTATAGAAAGACATGAGATGAGTTTGTAGAGTGATAAGAAAAAGGGGCGAAGAACAGAAGCTTAATAAGTTTAATATTTAAAACAGAGTAGATGAAAGAGAGAAAGCAAATACATGGAGAAAGATCAGACAGAGAAGCAGGAAGAAATTGTGGAAGATGTAGTATAATAGCAATAAAAATAACATCTTCAAAAAAGAGATATGGTTAGCTAAGAGGCTAAGCAAAATAATCCATGAGAAATGTACACTTGGATTTTGAAACTGAAGAGGAATTCAATGTCAACAGATGATGGAGGAAACAAATATAAAAGTTGGGAAAGCTCATATAGGCAACTGTTTCAAAAAGTTTGACATATAGTTTGTTTTCCCTATAATTCATATACTTAATAATGTCAGATGCTTTTTCTTCATTATGTATATTAACTAGATATGGCTGATATGAATGAGCACTATTGAATTTGGTATATTTGTACTGGTTTTGACTATTTTATTAAACTAATTTATCAATTCTAATTCCTTTCACTTTTTCAGGTATGTATCATGCCATCTGAAAAAAATGACTTTATGGACCTTTCATTTTAATATTTGCTCTTCTTAGTTTCATTTGATAAAGTACTGCATTGATTATGACTTCAAAAACAATATGGAATGCCAGTGAGAGATGGTTTCTCCAAGACAACTGGTTCACTGGCTGATTGATTGTCTGCCGTGGGAGGAAGGGAAATTATTGAACTTCCTGATTACAGTCATAAGTCTTACAAGCCTTTGACATAATATAGTTCTTCCTTTTCAGGGCATTGTCTGGTTACCTGCTCCCTACACTGAGAAGTCACTGACAACCTGTTATTTCAGGAGACTTTAAATAATAATCTGGACACTCTCTTGAGATAACATTCTTCCTTTACTTATTGAAACATTATTTTTCTCTTTTATTCATTTTATAAATCAATTTATTTTTTGAGAAATTCAATAGTACTAAAGAATTAATAATAAAAATCAGTTATTCCTTGCTCCACATATCTCCAGCCATAGAATTTCTGTCTAGAAGCTGTTCCTACTAAGCATTTTTGCTTTTCTTTAAATTTGTGCTTGGGTTTATCGTCCTAAATAATATGGTGTCACTATTATTTTTGACTTTAAATAAACACCTGATATAAAAAATAGAAGTATAATCTTATTTAGACATTATCACCCCCAAGCGCTTCCTTCATTTCATCTACGTTGAGCTATATTGTATATTTATTTTGTTTTTCCACTGCTTATACTTATACATTAATATGCTCAATTTCTTTTTCCTTCAATTACATACAGCTTTATTGCCTCTCCATGCTATGATACAAGTCTGGTAATTTATCTACTCTTTCCTAGCCTCTCTTTCTCCACCTCTGCTACCTACTTCTAACAATGGTACTTTTACTTTTATATTGTCAAGCTTGTCCAATTTACATTCTCTCTCTATGTGGCTTTTCTTAAATAATGGTGTCTTTCACTTCTGTCTATGGGTTCATTCTAAACACTGAAAATCAATTTACATTTATATTATGATAGTTCTTTATTGCAGAGACAATTAGTGTTTAACAATTATTTTTCCTTCTTCATAATTTAATGTCACAATATCTGTTCCACTTGGACAACAATGATGCAGGTTAAATGAATGACCTTTACTTGAATTCCACAGTTTGCTCAAAATCATGCCATTATTTTTTTTGCTTCATATAGAGACCTTTTATCCTGGAGTTTTTAATGAAATTTCATTATTTTTGATATTGATAGAAGTAAATGCCTAATTTTCTATTCTCTATTTGATTTATCTCTATTCTAACCTTTATTATTTTCTTCCTTCTGCTTTGTGTTTAGTTTCCTCTTCATAAGTTAGTTCTTTAAAATGTACAATGAGTTTATCCATTTGAGATCTTTCTTCTTTTTTAATGTAGGCTTTTACAGCTATAAATTTCCCTCTGAACACTGCTTTCACTGCATCCCACAAATTTTGGTATGTTTTGTTTCATTCATCAAGGTCTTTTAAAATTTCCCTTGTGATTTCTTCCTTGACTCATTCATTGTTTTAAGGATGTTGTGTAATTTCTACATATTTCCTGTTTTCTCTCTGTAATTCATTTCTAGCTTAATTCCATTGTGGTCAGAAGAGATCCTTTGTATGATTTCAATCTTTTAAAACGTATTACTACTTTTCTATCCAACTATTATTGTAGAACTGTATATTTTTCTCTTCATGTATTTTTGGAGGCTCCATTGTTAGGTCTCTATTTATGAATGTATTTAAATGTAATCCACCAAAGAGTTCTTCCTTGAACAAACAACTCCTTACCCTCTGTTCCCCATTAGTCAAAATGTGGTGAGCAGTCCAGCAACATCAGCATCCCCTGGGAGGCTATTAGAAATGGAAATCACAGCCCTCACTCTAGAACTGCTGCATTTTAATACTGCATTTTAATACTCTTGCTAGATGATTCTTATGGACACTTAAGTTGAGTGGTATTCTATCTCTTTACTTTTTTATTCGTTTTAATAATACGTATGACTTCTTCATATTTTATGTATTAATCTGCAATTTTGTTTGTAGACTATCATCCTTTACAAGAACATAAGCTTACTAGGACAAGAGCTTTGTTATGTTCCCTGCCATATCCCATTATGTATCCCAATATGTAGTATAGTCTGTTCCTTAGTAGGGACTGAATAATAAAGTAACTGGGAGAAAGAAAGAATAAATGAAAATATTCCTGAATAAAGTCTTCAAGTGACCCTTCTCTGTCTTAGGGTATAGATCTTAATTCTTCTTCAAAATTATTCTGTCACCCTTCATTCCTGTTACTTTTATTCCAAAACAAAAAACAACAAAACAAACAAACAAAAACCACTGGACTTTTTGGTTTCTTGAATATGCCATACCCCTGTCTCTCTCAGGTCCTTTGGAAGTGTTGGTCCCTTTGCATAGTGGGCTCACCTCTCCCCTATTCACATAGCTTATTCTTATCCATCCTTTAGCTTCAAACATCTTTCCTGGTCAGATCAGACTGGATTATGCTATCTATGTGTGTTTCCCTGAATTTATTCACTATAGAATTCATCTCAATCAAATTATGTTTTAATGTCTGAACCTCCAGCTCTAAAAGACAAGGAATATGTTTACTGAAGTTACTAGAGTAATAATCTTTACTAGGTTAAGGATGTATCTTTTTATTATACTTTGAAAATAGTTATAAATGGCTTATATTTAATAATATATTACTATTGAAGATATTTTAATTTTGATGTAATATATAATATTTATAAACTGTTTTCTTTATCTTGAACTATCCTGCTTTGGGAGGTGCTTCTTAATTCTATCCCTGAGTACTTGATTTGATATGTTTCCTGTTATGAACAGCAACCCTAATTATATCAACATGTACTTGTTATTCTCGTTTTGTTTTTTATATAAATGCATTCTTTCTTCCTATAGGTAATAGATGTTTATACATGTAACAATTGTTCCTTCAAATAGATTGCAAAGATAAGAATTGTGTCTTTTTCTCTAGTGCTTCCCACTAGTTAGCTTATTAGATTTCTAAACTTCCATTTTCCATTATGAATAGAGACAAGTATTTCATTAAGTACACAAGCTTGAGTTCAAGGAAACTCAATTTAAACACCCACACTAAGAAGCAATGTGACCATGAGTGATTACTTAACTGCTCTAAACTTGTTCTCTGTAAATAATACTTTTCCTGTTATGTTGTCTTCTGACAATTCTGTGGGATAATACACGTACGTTCCATTTTTGGCACAGAGCGAGCAGGCATCCAATAAATGGAATTGTTGTTATTTAGTGGTGTTCTTTAATAGGCAATATCTTATTTATGAGTTTGCCTGAAACTCTTTTGAAAGTGCTGTCTCTATTTGTACTGCAAAGTGAAACAGCAGAATTCACATTCTTTTATTTCAAATAGACCTTGATGAGCCATGGCTGAGCCAGGTAGACTTTGCAAGTACCTTCTTACTGGTTACCTGCGTTCCTTACAAATTTAGAGCTCTAATATGAGTAAGTCTCAGCATGGTCCTTGAGGTGGAAAAAAAGTAATAAACATATGCAGTGTAAAACCATATCTACCTTTGCATTACTTAGGAGAATAGAAATGTGGAGAAATATCCTGGAGACAAGATATGAAAGATGTCTTGTTTTATCTGGTAGTCAGCTCCAATCCCTTTTTCAATTTCACTTAACTCGAAAAGATAATAATTATTATTTGACTAGAAATTTTCATTTTCTGGTTTTCATTAAATGGGATTGAAAAATCAAATGCCATAATTGCATGAACATCATAAAAGTATAGTATGTGTTTAAGCTATTTAAAATAGTTTAAAAGTGTTTCTTAATGCACTTAGCATGTATTATGTAGTTCAATATGCTATCTTTGTTCTTGATTCCTTTTCTAATTGAATTAGTACAGATAATACATGAAACTTATGAGTGAAAGGTATCAGAGGTACACATTTATAGATTTTCTGATCAAATGTCTAAATTATCTTATCATGTGGGAAGACGTTTCAGTGCTTCTCTATTTTCACAAGAGTCTCTCTTCTCTGACTTGCCCCCAGTGTTGGAGTTTTTATGCTTTCTTTTTCATTTGGTAGTTTTCTTCTGGAAGTTTGAGCAACCTAGAGATAGGGAGCCAAGGCACAATAAAGGAGGGTGTGACAATGGCTATGGACCATATGACCCAGCAGCTCCATTCCTAAGTATTTATCCAAAAATAAAATAGGTATACAAAAGACCTGTACACAAATATTCATATCTAGCTTATTCATAATAGTAACAAAAGAAAAGAATCTCTCTACACTGAGTAAAAGAAAGAGAGAAACAATATTCAGCAATAAAAAAGAATGATACAGAATACATTTTACTAACTGAAAGAAACCAGAAGCAGAGCATGCATTTATACAAACTACAAAAGACAAATTTAATCTATTGTTAGAGGAGTAGATTGGTAGTTGCCTAGGACAAATAAGATGGAGGAGTGGGTGGGGCAAGAGAAATAGCAAGAGATTCTGCCTTCCTTGATATCATGCCGGTCTTCTTATTGGACTGACATTGTCTGCCAGGCTCCTTTAGAATAAGTCACCCACTCAGGAGGCTCCTCGATTTGCATTAATCTGTCCTACAAGCTTTCTAGACACATCTTAGATAAATTTAGATTCCAGCAGTGAATGCACCTTAAGTTCAAATTGACATAGTTACATAACAGTGTTTTACTTAAGAGAAGTATCCCAGGACAGCTTGAACATTACTCTGAGTGAGCATTCCTACCACCTAGTAGG
Source organism: Balaenoptera ricei (assembly GCF_028023285.1). Lineage (NCBI taxonomy): Eukaryota > Metazoa > Chordata > Mammalia > Artiodactyla > Balaenopteridae > Balaenoptera > Balaenoptera ricei. The sequence goes on along the minus strand of NC_082650.1, from coordinate 41,633,284 downwards.
AAGACGAATTCTTATAAAACGACTGTGAGCAAAGAAGCACAGAGGAAAGCCTTAGCACACAGAATTGATTTACTCTTTTAAAGAAGGGAGAGGGATTTTTATTGCAACAACCTTCACATTCTAATACTCTAACTCCATATTAATATCGTAAAGTAAGTTTCTACTATAAAACTAAAGTTTGGGGAATATTGCAGATTATATGTGAAAAGCAACTTCCGTCTTAATTTCTATTGAAATAGTCTGATTTCTAGTGACCAATAGTTTATATTAGTAGGTTCTGTCAGGTAGAAATTACAGTAGATTCTTAAATGCATAAAACCATTAAAATAATTCTATTTAAGATAAACTGAAATGACATGTCTGCAGTAAGACAAATATAATTGATTTCTAAATTAATAAAAACAAATCTATGTTAGCAATACTAATATGTCACAGGATTTTTATCCTAATAACTCCCAAAGAAAACTTTTTTTCTTTGCTGGTATAATGTGTTTTCTAAACCTTTCCTTTAGTACCCAAAATTCAGTGGAAAACAATGCATGTATCAATTGATCTTTCTTCCTGAAACCTCTTCATTGCCTAATTTTGTCCTTATCATCAATATTGTCATTAGGCTACCATTTTACTAACTTCAGTTTAAAACACATGTTATTTTCTAAATCCTATTGTTTTCATTTCACATATCTTAACTTTGCCCTTTCCTTTCTTTCCTTTCTTATCATCAATAAAGCACTCAGTTCCCTTACCTTCACATAATTAGCTCTCAAAATTCCCCTTGTTTGGTCATTTCTGTCTAAAGTTTGCCCTTAGCTTTTTTCACAATTATTTTGTATGCTCACTGTTTGGGCCCAATTATTTTTCTTCCTGAAATCCCATCAATGACAAATTATTACTATTGAGTCTTACTACATGCAGTCTTCTGTCAGTAAATGTCAAGAACCTTCTGTACTTTTATATTTTATATCCTATTCCATATTTGACTTTCAAAAGTCCTACTTCATACACAACTCAGCATGAAGCCTCCTTTCAAGGTGAGTACTCATGAGCTGTCTCCTCATCCATCTGTGTCATCTTCTTCATGAAGTCATTCCTCATTTGGACTAATTCCTCATAATGTGGCCACAGTGAACTGACAGATTTGGTATGTTCAGGTTTTGGCTTTTCATGGCAGCTCTGACAGAAGTTCAAACTTTGAGCAGCCTGGGAAAAGTAGAAGTAGCGATTTGCAGTTCAATCTGGAAGAAAATTGGAAGTAGTTGGAAAAAATTCCTTCATTAAGACTTGCTCATATAAGACAGAACAATTAAATCACTTATAAACTTTCAGTTCTGATTTTATTTTGCTTTTCAGGGTATATTTAATTTTAAAGACAATATTCTAATTAATTGGGTGTGATTTTCTTTTTTTCCATTTGTCCCTTTTCTCTCCCTTCAGCCCTTTCTCATCTTTATTCAACAGAAAGTAGGCTGGAAATGTGTACTCTTGCACTACTTCTAGATGTATTTCTGCTTCATCTCTTAAGGAATGGTAGGATTTTAAAAGGTATTTTATACAGTTCACTTTCTCCTTCTGGCATAAATGAAAACAATACCTATAATGGACTGTACGTTTATGCTCCCCCAGCAAATTCATATACTGAAGCCCTAACCCCCAGTGTGGCTGTACTTGGAGATGGGTCATCTAAGAAAGTACGTAAGGTTAAATGATATCATAAGGGTAGGACTCTGATCTAATAGGATTTGTGCCCTTAGACACCTAACTGCCCTCTCTCACTCTCCCTCTTTCTCCTTCACCCTCTCCCTTCCCCTCCCCACACCAAGGAAAGGCCCTGTGAGCATGCATCTGGAAGCTGTTCATCTACAAGCCAGAAACAGGGGTCTCACCAGAAACCAATCATGCTGGTACCTTGATATCAGATTTTTAGCCTCCAGAACTGTGAGCAAATAAATTTCTGCTGTTTAAGCCACACAGTCTGGGGTATTTTGTTATGGCAGCCCAAGCCAACTATGAGAGTGCCTGAGTTCCTGTAAGCTATTTTTGAAAGAGTGGTATTTGGTTAGGACCTAGAATCCTTGACCTTGTTTACTCATTCCACACCCTGTCCTCATCATTCAGGGGAAAAAAAAAAACAAAAACAAAATATATATATATATATATAGTGTTTCAGAAGCTATTGAAGCCTCTCGTTTACCTGGCTTGATCACAGAGAGGACCATTCAGCCTTTTCTGTGGGCAGACCTAAGCAATCTATATCGGTAAAATAGGCTAAGTAGATCCAAGCAAGCACAGAAGTCATGACTTTACCACACAGGTGGCAAGGCAAGGAAATGAAGATTAAAGGAAAAGGATAATATGCGGAGAGGGAGTATTTTTATTGCTATTTATTTAAGGTCACGCTTTGATAATATCATACTGACTAAAGTTATACTCTGCCCCAGAGCTACTCAACAACTTCATTCAGCCCACTCCTTCCAAGAATCCCTTACCAGACAGGCCTGGGCATTTATAAATCCTTGTTACACGTGCACTCTTCTGGTTCCCTAAAGTTTTCTGGAAAGTCATTTTAGACAGGTAGGAATTAGCAAATTGAAAATGAATTACCCAGTGTCTAAGTATCCTTGCTTTCTTTGAAAAGTAGCATAGTATGTTGCTCAGAGATATTCTCAGTAGGTATTTCCTGATAACAAAGTTCACATTGTTTACATACAAGGAGTTGTAAGTAAATCATTGTATTTGGACAAAGTTTAGAGGTATTTAATCCAGTCCATGTGAGCTTGTTGAGAGTTTTTGGTAGAATACAACTAACTTTGCATACTGTAGGATTCCAGGAAAACTTTAAAGGTATTGGAATACTTTTTTCCTTGTTCATAAGTTTCCAGTGTGTTTTTCTATTTGTAAGACTCCAGTTCTTTTTCATTTATCCCAATCAATTTTCTTCAGTGTCCCTGTGGATTGGAGCTTAATTAGTGAATTTTTTTCCTTTTATAAAGTATTAGTGTCTGCTTTCCTGTATGACACAGCCTAGAAAAAGAAACAGTACAGATAATCTCCTGGAAAAAAATACTTTGAAAACATAAATTTTTGGTGAAATTATTTAAAAATTGATATATAGCTTTTAATATTAAACATAATTTACTACAAAGTAAGTTAGGTTAACTGGATACATTTTTTAATGCACCTCCTTTTGTAAAACAAGCAAATTCTAGCTGGCAACTTGTGTGGTTTAAGTTTCAAGAAGTGATAAAAATTGCTTTTTTATTCAAGATATTTTATTGCTTATATAGGTTCACATTTTACGAATGAACAGTACAATATTATACCTCGACAGTAAGAAATTTTAAGGGAGTGAAAACTTAATATGCTACAAAATTAACGTATACAAAATTATCAACTTTAGGAATTCACAGTAATTTATCAGTGTTGCTAGTATGTAGAATTGCAAGTAATGAAATAACTCAATTTTTGTGTTATCTCAGGTTTCTTATTCTTGCTGGTAAATAGCTAGATGAGCAATAAATTTTATCTAGGAATACAAGGGAAATTAGAAAACATTTTGGCAAAATTTTCCAGAAGGGAAAAACAAAAGCAAGATAATGCTGTAGTCTTAATTCAAATTCAAAGAAGGTCACAATTGATGTAGTTTTTAGAGATGTTTATAGCAAGCATCACTTCTGGGCTGAGGGTATAGAAGAGAACAAGGTAAAAAATACTAAAATGCTCACTTCTGGTTCACTGGATTAAGTGCTCATTTATTCAAGACAAAGTGAGACCCATCATAAATGCTACATTTTTTTCTTTCATCTTCCTGGGATTCAGATAAAGTTAACCTTGGAACAATATTATCGGTGAAGCCAGCTCTGACTGTGCATTCTCTGCTTAAGATGGTCACATGGAAATTAGAACCATTTTCATGTGTCATTTCTTTAGTAGATGAGATGGAAAATTAATTTAGAAACAAAATTGCATAAAAGCTGGATTCACCACTATTTTATTCTATAAGTTAATATGTTTAAAATTAACCTAATTCCTTTTATGAATCGATACTTCTATCTGAATTGTATCAGGAGTTATTAGAGGACATCTTGTCTACTTTTCTATTATGATTCTCTGGCAATCTATAATTATACAATCATACTAAATTTGTTAAATGTTTTCAGTCATAAATTTAGTAAAGCAAAGAACACAAAAATATTCTTCATCTCTGTAATAGCCTTATGCAATGTCTGGATGAATTTCCTCCTTTTGATAAGATTTTACAGGGGAAATTAGTATGAAAGAAGACAGACAGTGGCAAGTATGATATACAAGAATAAACATTCTTAATTGAACCTGTCACTTGAAACTGATAACCAAATAAATTCACTTATTCTGTAAAGCATCATAACTTATGTGAGATCAAATTGACAAAAGATATTTTCTGTAAGTAGAAGAGAGGTTAAGGTCCATAGTCTACAGTGATATGGATGAGATAAGCACTAATTTGTAATGACAAGGAATATTATTATTGTATCAAAGCTGTTCTACAGTGGGTATACTGCTGTTTATGTTAAGATCTTCTCTCATAATTTAGACGGTGATAAATGTGTCAGTAATAACCAAGTGATATGAAGGAGAAATGATCAGATATATATGACTAGGCTTGCAATATGTTAACCAGGTGGCATCCAATTGGCAATAACTCATCCAAACAAATGGTGAAATGTCAAAGAACTAAATATCTATAAAACAAACCTCTTCCAAAATCCTCTTGACTTAAAATTTCTATATTAGTCTACTGCATCCTTGATTTTTTTCTTTTGCTTGTTTTTGATTTCCTAAACAAATTATATTCTCCTTTCAGTAACAAATGCAATGAACACGCAGCATAGAACTCAAAGGCAGTTTCCTTTACTATCACCCAGAGAACCCCAGCCACGCACCCATAATATATGCGACTCAAAGACCATGAGGGAAATGGCCCAGGGGATACACTTGTCAAACACTTCAAGCGACCCTGAAAATTTAGGAAAGGAGTTTTTCATAAGCCAAAGTTTAAAAAAATTCCTGCACTTCATGATTGTAATCTGAATGAAGGAGCACTTAGACTTAACTAAAAAATCCTTAATTCTGAGAAAAGCAGTATCCAGAGAAGTGCTTAGAAAGTGTTGTAGCAAAAAACACGACGACCCAAAACCTATGGGATGCAGCAAAAGCAGTTCTAAGAGGGAAGTTTATATCAGTACAATCCTACCTCAAGAAACAAGAAAGAAGGCAAATACACAACCTAACCTTACACCTGAAGCAATTAGAGAAAGAAGAACAAAAAACCCCAAAGTTAGCAGAAGGAAAGAAATCATAAAGATCAGATCAGAAATAAATGAAAAAGAAATGAAGGAAACAATAGCAAAGATCAATGAAACTAAAAGCTGGTTCTCTGAGAAGATAAACAAAATTGATAAAACATTAGCCAGACTCATCAAGGAAAAAAGGGAGAAGACTCAGAACAATAGAATTAAAAATAAAAAAGGAGAATTAACAGCTGACACGGCAGAAATACGAAGGATCCTGAGAGATTACTACAAGCAGCTATATGCCAATAAAATGGACAACCTGGAAGAAATGGACAAATTCTTGGAAAAACACAAGATTGAACCAGGGAGAAATAGAAAATATAAACAGACCAATCACAAGTAATGAAATTGAGACTGTGATTAAAAAACTTCCAACAGACAAAAGCCCAGGACCAGATGGTTTCACAGGTGAATTCTATCAAACCTTTAGAGAAGAGCTAACACCTATCCTTCTCAAACTCTTCCAAAATATAACAGAGGGAGAAACACTCCCAAACTCATTCTATGAGACCACCATCAAACTGATACCAAAATAAGACAAAGATGTCACAAAGAAAGAAAACTACAGGCCAGTATCACTGATGAACATAGATGCAAAAATCCTCAGCAAAATACTAGCAAACAGAATCCAACAGCACTTTAAAAGGATCATACACCATGATCAGGTGGGATTTATCCCAGAGATGCAAGGATTCTTCAATATACATAAATCAATCAACGTGATAACACCATATTAACAAATTGAAGGATAAAAACCATATGAACATTTCAATAGATGCAGAAAAAGCTTTTGACAAAATTCAACACCTGTTTGTGATAAAAACCCTCCAGAAAGTAGGCATATAGAGAACTTACCTCAACATAATAAAGGCCATATATGACAAACCCACAGCCAACGTCGTTCTCAATGATGAAAAACTGAAACCATTTCTTCTAAGATCAGCAACAAGACAAGGTTGCCCACTCTCACCACTACTATTCAACATACTTTTGGAAGTTTTAGCCACAGTAATCAGAGAAGAAAAAGAAATAAAAGGAATCCAAATCAGAAAAGAAGAAGTAAAGCTGTCACTGTTTGCAGATGACATGATACTATACATAGAGAATCCTAAAGCTACCTGAAAACTACTAGAGCTAATCAATGAATTTGGTAAAGCAGCAGGATACAGAATTATTCCACAGAAATCTCTTGCATTCCTATAAGTAATGATGAAAAATCTGAAAGAGAAATTAAGGAAACACTCCCTTTTACCATTGCAACAAAAAGAATTAAATACCTAGGAATAAACCTACCTAAGGAAACAAAAGACTTGTATGCAGAAAACTATAAGACACTGATGAAAGAAATTAAAGATGATACAAATAGATGGAGAGATGTACCATGTTCTTGGATTGGAAGACTTAACATTGTGAAAATGACTGTACTACCCAAAGCAATCTACAGATTCAGTACAATCCTTATCAAACTACCAATGGCATTTTTCACAGAACTAGAACAAAAAATTTCACAAGTTGTATGGAAACACAAAAGACCCCGAATAGCCAAAGCAATCTTGAGAAAGGAAAACAGAGCTGGAAGAATCAGGCTCCCTGACTTCAGACTATACTACAAAGCCACAGTATTCAAGACAGTATGGTACTGGCACAAAAACAGAAATATAGATGGAACAGGATAGAAAGCCCAGAAAAAAACCCACGCTCATATGGTCACCTTATTTTTGATAAAGGAGGCAAGAATATACAATGGAGAAAAGACAGCCTCTTCAATAAGTGGTGCTGTGAAAACTGGACAGCTACATGTAAAAGAATGAAATTAGAACACTCCCTAACACCATACACAAAAATAAACACAAAATGGATTAAAGACCTAAATGTAAGGCCAGACACTCTCAAACTCTTAGAGGAAAACATAGGCAGAACACTCCATGACATAAATCACAGCAAGATCCTTTTTGACCCACCTCCTAGAGAAAGGGAAATAAAAACAAAAATAAAACAAATGGGACCTAATGAAACTTAAAAGCTTTTGCACAGCAAGGAAAACTTAAGACGAAAAGACAACCCTTAGAATGGGAGAAAATATTTGCAAATGAAGCAACTGACAAAGGATTAATCTCCAGAATTTATAAGCAGCTCATGCAGCTCAATATCAAAAAAACAAACAACCCAATTCAAAAATGGGCAGAAGACCTAAATAGACATTTCTCCAAAGAAGATATACAGATAGCCAAGAAACACATGAAAGAATGCTCAACATCACTAATCATTAGAGAAATGCAAATCAAAACTACAATGAGGTATCACCTCACACCAGTCAGAATGGCCATCATTAAAAAATCTACAGACAGTAAATGCTGGAGAGGGTGTGGAGAAAAGGGAACCCTCTTGCATTGTTGGTGGGAATGTAAATTGATAACAGCCACTGTGGAGAACAGTATGGAGGTTCCTTAAAAAACTAAAAATAGAACTACCATACGACCCAGCAATCCCACTACTGGGCATATTTCAAAAAGAGTCATGTAACAAAATGTTCATTGCAGCTCTATTTACAATGGCCAGGGCATGGAAGCAACCTAAGTGTCCATCGACAGATGAATGGATAAAGATGTGGCACATATATACAATGGAGTATTACTCAGACATAAAAAGAAACAAAATTGAGTTATTTGTAGTGAGGTGGATGGACCTAGAGTCTGTCATACAGAGTGAAGTAAGTCAGAAAGAGAAAAACAAATATCCTATGCTAACACATATATATGGAATCTAAAAAAAAAAGAAAAAAGAAAATGGTCAGAAGAACCTAGGGGCAAGGCGGGAATAAAGATGCAGACCTACTAGAGAATGGACTTGAGGATACGGGGAGGGGGAAGGGTAAGCTGGGACAAAGTGAGAGAGTGGTGGACATATATACACTACGAAATGTAAAATAGATAGCTAGTGGGAAGCAGTCGCATAGCACAGGGAGATGAGCTCGGTGCTTTGTGACCACCTAGAGGGGTGGGATAGAGAGGGTGGGAGGGAGGGAAATGCAAGAGGGAAGAGATATGGGGACATATGTATATGTATAACTGATTCACTTTGTTATAAAGCAGAAACTGATACACCATTGTAAAGCAGTTATACTATAATAAAGATGATAAAAAAAAAATTTCCTGTATCTTAGTGAGAACAATGGGAGGGCATGACTATGTCCAGTATTGTTCAGCAGCTTGTATGTAGACCCTGTGAAGATGGACATTTGGATAGATCCAGAGTTTTGGATTTGCCAAGAAAGTGAGACAGTAAACCAATAGGGAACAATGAGATGTGTTTGGCCAGATGGGGTTTAAAATGATGGTTCATTTAACCTAAGGGAACAAAGTAAAGACAAAGAGTTATATTCGACAGAGAGCAAGTGGAGGAGTCAAAGGAGTGGAGACTCCACTACTTACAAGAGAGCAAAGAAGATGAAGAAGGAGGAGGAGGAGGAGAAGGAGAAGGAAAAGAAAGAGAAGGGACAGAAGAGGGGTACGGAGAGGAGGAAGAGGAGGAGGGAAGAAAGGAGGAAGAAGAGTAAAAGAAGGAGATGGGGAGAAAGTAAAAGAAGAAAAGAAAAAAAGCTGTAGTGCAAGTAATTGGGTAAGAAATCTGAAAGAAAAATAAGTATGGACGGAGAGAAGGATGTCTCAGTCTGATATTTTACAGGTGGTTCAGAGTCCAATTTTAGCCATCAGTGAGGGAAAATGAAGGGCTGTGTGGAATAACAGATTCCTGCAAATGAGAAAGTAAACTAAGATTCTAATGTTCCAGATTTCTCCAGACTTAATTTGTCCTAGGGAAGACAGAGGCAAGCCAGAAAACTAGTAAAACCAAAATCAGGAATGCTGTGGCTAATATCTGGAGCTGGGATCTGGGAGCCAAGCAAAGACTGCTCAGAACTGGTACTAGCAATGTTCTTTGAAAGCATAAGTCCACTTGCCTACACTAAGAACAAGGAGCATTATATGGACATAGGGCCGTCTTTAATAACAAATCAGAGCTATACGGAGGGACTCAACAAAATTAGAAATTATCATGTCATCTGGAATCTCCTTCATACCATTTATACCCTCCTCTTTGTGTTTTCTCTAATCTCTTCAGGAGGACTGTGTTTCTCCACTTTCTTATCCAGCAGCAAATCCCCTGTAATCAAGTAATTAGTCCTGAGCAATAGAACAGGAGATGCTATGTAGCATTAAAAAATCCCTCTTTAAAAGAAATCTAGAAATAATAAATTAATACTAAACACACTTTTGAATTCATAGCTAAATTTGAAGTAAATTTTTTTAAATTCTCAACAGCCAGTTTAAGAAGGAGTTGAAATAAAAGGGATTGCTGTGATCCTAAAGCTGTGGGTGGCCTGGGGCTTTTGTGATATCATGTGAGGTAGGTGTTGAAATGAAAGCATAGCAAACATGTAGGATTTTGCAGAAATATACCTTCAGTACAGAGTGTGTGTGTGTGTGTGTGTGTGTGTGTGTAAATTTCACCAGCTGGCTATTTCAAAGAAACTTGTCTGATATTGATCTCCGATCCAAGTAGGAGACAAATCACTTCTTTGTGAACTCAACAAAATTTCCTACCTCACAAATCTTGAGGGTTTAAATATACACTCCCTGTATGGTACAGCAAATGCTGGCCAAGAGTTAAATTAAAGTAGTTATAGATTGCTTCTTGTGAAGTACTTGGAAGAAGCAAAAACCCAGTCTCCCTGTAGAAACACACTTTAGGTCTCATAGAATGTCTACAAATGAAGTCCAAATTAACATGGATTCAGAGTAAAGAGCACAGGCAAAACTAATGCACCATGAGCAAGAGTTATCAATAAGACACTCAAACAGATTGAGATTCACAATAACCCCAACATATTGAGATTTCAGACACAGACTATAATAATAAAGAAATAAATGAGGAAATAGGAACAGAAAAACAACTGACTTCCAAAATGACTACCAAGATTAAAAAAAAAAAATAGAATCTCTAAAAATAGTACATGTAATCACTGAAGTTAAGAACCCGAAGAATGGGTTAACAGCAGGATGCACATTTATGAAGGGGAAACTTGTGAGTTAGAAAATAATTCTAAATAAATCACTGTTAAGCCAGTTCAGATAGACAATGAGATAGAAATTATGAAGGATATATTAATACACATGGAAGGCACAATGAAAAGGTATAATCTATATTCTCCAAAAATATTTAAAAATAAGAACAAAGATGGAAGACTTACCCAACCTAATTCCAAAACTTATTATAAAACTTCAGTAATCAAGCAGTGTGATATCAATAAAGGGACAGAAAATGGGAAAGAATCAAAGTCAGAAATAGACTGACACGTGTGGGCTTTTCACTTTCATAAAAGGTGCAAATGTATGTCATTCAATGGAGAAAGAACTGTCTGTGTATAATAGAGAAAGAATAGTCTGATCCTGCTGGAAACCCTAGCCTCTCAGTTGAGACACCTGGAGATGTATTAATATATGTCTTGGAATTGATTCAAACCAGTAACAGAAATAATCACTAAATATATGGTTAAAGATCAGCTTGGACACAGCAGGAGACTAGTAAACTAGAAGTCATTAGAAAATATTCTGGCTGAAACAGAGAGACGAAAGAAAAATAATACAGAATAAAGCAAAGAGACACATAGGACACATAAAATGTCTACAATATGTACAATTGAAGCTCTAGAAAAAGATGAGGAAACAAGCAATATTTGAAGAGCTAGTGACTGAGAATTTTCAAAACTGATGAGAGATAACAACCCACAGGTATAAGAAGTAATATGAACTCTAGTAGAATAAATGTAAAGAGATCCTAATTTGACACACTGTAGTAGAACTTCTAAAAACAAAATACAAAGGGAATATATAAAGATCAACCGGGTCGCACCAATAAGACAGCTGGCTTCCCAACAAAAACAACAAATAAAAGCAGAAGGTAATTGCATAGTATATTTAAAATGCTAAATAAAAATAACTGCCAAACTGGAATTGCAAACCAAATGATAATGTTCCTCAAAAGTGAAGATGAAACAAGATAATTTCAGACAAAAATTGAGAGGTTTCTTTGCTAGCATACTAGCATTAGAACAAATAACAAAGAAAAGTTTTGTTGTGGTTGTTGGTTTTTTTGGTTTGTTTTTAACCTCAGAGACAAGAGATTTTATCCTAGAAAGAAATATAAAAGTAAATGAAAGAATAGCTGAAGAGCAGTGAAACTATTCATTATGTGGATATATCTTGATGACAAGTAACTGTATAAAATATATCAAAATAAGTAACAGTGTTGACATGCACATACACATGAAATACATTTTAAATGCAAAGAAGTAATATCACAAGAAGCAAGAGGGTGTAAAAGGCACAGATTTTCTGTATTCCTAACATTGTTTCTAATATATTAAGCATGCATAACATAATCTCAAGGGTAACAAATAGAAGAAGGATAAAATAATGATTTCTTCATAAGCTAACAGCAAAAAAATACTAAAGATATCTGAATATTGCAAATGAGGAGAGAAAAGAGCATAAAATGGAGGACAAATAGAAAAACCTGTTAAAGAGTAGATATAAATCTACATACTGTATATTCAACTTGTCTATCTCTTCATGATGTCTACCAACTCTTAAAATATAGTATCTGACTTAAAAATAACAATGATAATCCTGATGTGGATGTCACAGCTATCATATATTCATGAACTTTTCTTCCTGTAAGAGTCTTGAAACCTATTAATATAGGAATTCATTTTTAATTATTTGAGATATTAGTCTTCTGAATTAACAGCCCTAGTTATGGTATGATAGAATACCAACAGTGGAAGTAGGAATATTGTTGGAAGATGAAGCTTTGAAAGGCTACCTTAGCAGGGCTGGCCTTTGAAGCTCGACAGCTCCATAGGGTATTAATATATTGCAAAACAGGGCATCTTAGAAAATGAGTTTTGGATGGACTTTAGGATTAGCAATTTACTTTTCCTCACTTGAGGCCATAAAGGTCAAATATGTTGTTCAAGATCACAAAGCTAAATAATAGTATATAACTAGTAGGAACAGATGTTCTTAAGATTTACTTTCAATCCTAGAAGATAAATTGTTATATAATAGCATAATAGGGATTTTTCCTTAAAAGTTAATATAATATTAATTTCCAGTAAAATTATCAGAATGGATTCAATTGCTATTTGAATGAGGTCATCTAGGAACTTTTCTTACATGTAAAAATTTACTTCTATGGAATACAAATAGTTTTGAAACATTTTTACAACGATCTCAGGAAAGAAATACATTACACATACACATGTCCAAGCAAGCATCCCTAAATAAAAGTTTCAAGTGAAAATTCTTACTCTTATAATATATTCTGCTATTTTCAATTCTATTCTATTGTGCTATTTTATTTACACAAACATGCTTGTTATGGTCCACTAAATTCATTTAAGGATGCACTGAAGGATTTGAGACCTACAATTTGAGAAATAGTGCTTTAGATATCATCATTTCTCAAATTGTTTTATATACTCAAATGGTTTAGAGTGCCTTTTTTCAGTTTTGCAGTTTAGGCTTAGATGCTAACATAAATTACCAACTATAAAAAATAATCTGAGAAAAAAAAAGTTTGCAACAAAATAGTGAAAATTACAACTTATCGTATTAGCTGTAAGCATAAGTTACTTCTGTAGGTGACATTATAATGGGGTTAGAGGAACTTGATTATATATATAAATAAATGTATTTATACATTTATTTATGTATATTTATATATATATGATGTCCCTTTAAGATAACGATTTATTCAAACCATTTTTATTAACTAAGCTATAAAATTTCATATTTGGTCAATACCAAATATTCCAATAAATGTAAATCATTACTAATTTCTTTCATTAAAAAATGTTTTTCATGGATTTCAATTTACTCTAATATAGAAAATACAATAACAAAGGCTATTTGGAAAACATTACTTTGGACTGAGATAGAGATGGGAACTAACATTAATAGCTTATCTGTGATGTGCCAAATATCACTTGACAAGTGAAGGATATCATTACTGTAATGTTTGGATAATGGGTATGGCAAAACTGGTAAGAGTATCACTAAATCCCTTTCCTTTTCTTCAGAGCACAAAGCTTAAATTACATGTTCTAGTTCTTTTGCATCTAGATGGTGCCACATGAATAGTTCCCTCCAAACAAATTTAAACAAAGTGATTTGAGTCACTTTAATTTTAGAACAGTAGAGAGCAGATGTGCTTCCTTTATCCTTTCTCTGTTCATCCTTACTCTGCTCTTCTTCCGGCTGGATAATGCTCAGAAAACCTTCAAGCCACTTATTAAAGTTCAGTGGAACCTGGGCCTTTGAATGACTGCAGAACCAGAATGCCCCTGACCTGACTCTCTCCCTGCTCCTCTCTCTCTTTTCTCTCTCTCTCTCTCTCACACACACACACACACACACACACACACACACAATCAACCTGCAATGGACACTTAGGTAAATAAGAGGTAAATTTTTATTTCTAAATAAAAGTAACAATCTTTAGGCTTTATGTGTTATAGCAGCTAAGTTTGTTAACTAACTAATAGAAGGAAACAAGCTCTGAGAAGCTAAGTCACTAGAAATTTGAGTAATCATAACCATTGCATTATCATTGGGTTTGTGGTCAATTAAATAACGATTATCTGCCAATCTGATAACTTTTTGAGGAATGCTTGTAAAGAAGAATTTTTGGTAATCTTTCTTTTAATAAAAGAAAGCTCATTAATCAATGCTTAATTTTCATGTGTAAATTCCACTAACAACAAGGAAAAGGGCATTTATTAAACTGTAATGAATTATTAAAGGTCTATTCACAAAGCATTTCTAAAATGTCAGTTAGATAAATCCTGCACATTATGAATCAAAGCACAAAACTCTTTCTTGATCTAAATGTGATTGACCTTTACAACGGCAACAAAAATACTGAGAGAAGTGTCATAAAGGTAATTTTAAGGAACTATAAGATTGTGTAACATTTTCATGAAATTCAATTTTATGATTCATATATGTGACCTCACTAGCTTCACATTTCAGGTTATTGATGTATTTGTTTACAAATTTTGTTAAAAATATTACTTGTTTAATGAATTGTAAAGTGATGAATCTTTGCTAAACTGAAACTTAGAAAATAATGGAATTAGATTTTCCTCAGCTATACCATGTGATTAAAGCTGTCCAATGTGACCCAAAACTCTATTGTTAGCAAGAAACTCAGGAAAGCTCAGTCACTTGTTATCAATTAAATATTAAATTTAAAAGCTTGTTTTCAAAATTAGAATCAGTTAAAATAGGCTCTTGCAGAATTTTTAAGACTAATAAATGAGACTTTCATGAGATCATAATAATTTTTTTTTTTTTAACTTGGTATCTTTTTATAATATTGGTTAGAAAAACAGTTTTAGAGATGATTATCTGTACTTCACTCTCTAACAAAGTTGCTGGGAAAAATTCAGAGAGCTTTCTATTTAATTTCGAGAACAAACACTGTGCTATGATTTCTGTGTTTAACAAGGTCAAGACTTGTAAAACAGACACAGCTTTTAAAGAAATATAAACATGGCTCTACTTTAACTAAGTGTCCAGAAATGAGTATGATCATTTTGAGAGAAGAAAGGTGATACACATTTTTTTCCTTGCTGAATGCCAAATCATTGTCTGGTTATTGCAGTTCTGGAGGGTAAGATACTTGAAACTGAAGCCCAGTGTCCTGTAAGTAAGCGACATCTGTATCATCTTGGAAATTTTCAACTGTATTTAACAGAAAGCCCAACATTCAGTGGACTAATCATTTAAAAATAAAAACAGGAATTATCCATTATAAATAATAAATCCAAACATAGAGCACTTCCAGGACTGTTTATTTCAGTGGCCCAACAACATCAGTGTTCCAGGTTTTTCCTGTCTTTCTACTTTATCATCTTTATTCTGTTGAGGATTGTTCTCAAACTTGTCCCCTAATGATCACAGGTTGGCTCCATGAAACTCCAAGCATTTTACCCTTGCGGGGAGGGGAGAGAAAACCAGAAGAGCAAAAGAAAGTGCAGCAGTTACTTCTCTCCGTTTTTAAAATTATTAAATCTTAACAAGAATGCTCACTAACAGCTAATTGACCAGAATTTTGTCACTGTCCAATGTTAACCTAATCACAGCAAATAGATTAGGATTAACATAACATGACTGGCTTAGACTAATCAAGACTCATCCCCTAAAGTCTGAAAGTGACCAATCTCTCTTGAAGTTTATAGATTCTAAAGCCAAATGCAATGGAGATTCCATTAGAAAGGAAGAAGAGGAATGATAGTAATGCATACAGCCAGAATTGCCTGCCGTAGTATATAATCAACATTGTCTGAATAGATAATATAGAATTTTGGAAGATACCAACATCTTGTATTTTCTCTTTCTTAGTTAATTCAGGTTTATTTTAAAGGAGAAGTAAATATTCAAAAGAGCCCTTTGAATTGGGTTATGGCCAATATTATCTGAATAAACATTTGATTTCTCATTGAATTGATTCATGAGTAGCATAATTCAGAATAATTAGAGATTTTTTTTCATTTTTCCCCATGGTGAAATAGGAGAATTCTTTAAAATTGGTACAAGTAAGGTTAGGAAGAATATATATTATGAATAGCCTCTCTAAATATGTCTTCAATGGACCTAATGATAGTTTAGCATCCAGAAAAATGCTTATCTCAGTGTTAGAGAGTGTCCTGGACTTGCTTCAGTTGCTAAACACTGGAAATCAGAATTGTTGTAGTAGAGATTGCTAATTGCAGTCTCAATTTCATTCTTGTGAGCAAATTAAAAAAAAAAAAAAACAGTTAAAGTTTCCATACCCCTGTCTCTCTTGTAGCTCTCTGTGCCCATGTGAGAAAGTTTTGGCTGATCATGCAAGCAGAAATTATTTGGTGGAACTTAACTCCTCAAATTGGGAAACTGGGGCAGAAAGTTTGTGAATGTCTTTTTTTTAACCTTTCTTATATTAAATGCATACATGGTGGCTAGAACTCCCACAGCTGTGTGATACGGGGTGGGTGGGAGGCTGTAAATATAAAAGGCGAAGATGGAAGAGCGGAAAGATAAATGGGACCCAATAATAGTGGGACTCCACTTGAATACTGGCCTGCCTATGTGGAGGCATTTTTTATTCAGGTAAAGAGAATGAACAAACAACTTCTATATTTCTTGTTATTCCTTGTTTCTGGTCATAACAGATAAATGCACTTCCTACCAGTGTTTTCTGTAAATCTCTGGGAATGTACCTAAGACAAGTAATTATTATATTAATAGTAACAGCAAAAATGACAAAAATAAACATTTCTGTGAACCATTTGACTTAAAAATAACAAGTTAATGGAAGAGAAATAAAACTGTATATGCTACTTATATTTGGCATTTGCAAGGACTTCAGAACTTGAACATTAATGTTGTTATTCATTATTTGCTTTGAACTGTCCAGTTTAATATAGAATAAGAAAACAAAACAAAGAAACCTGATATATAAATTAATAATTTTTCTCTAAGTTCTTCCAAATTTAAGATCCAGTTGCCTTAAAATTAATCCATAAATAATTCAATGATTCTTTATCACCTCATGTTATTTTAATAATGTTTACTTTTACTTTCTTTATAATTAAAAATCAAAGAAAAGGTCTTTTATTGTATGTTTTAGTGATCACCACAATACTTACCATAAGCCACAGACATTTTTTGAACACTCAATAAATTTATTAATTTAATAATAATAAATTTATTGGCAATTATGAATAAATCTGCTATAAACATCTGTGCTCAAGGTTTTGTTTGGACATGATTTCAACTACTTTGGGCAAATCCCAAGGAATGTGATTGCTAGATCTTATGGTAACAGTGTGTTAGATTTTGTAAGAAACCAGACTATCAGACTATCTTCCAAAGTGGCTGTATCATTGTGCATTCCCATCAGCAACAGAAGAGAGGGCCTGTTGTTCCACATTCCTGCCAGCATTTGGTGTTGTCAGTATCCAGGACTTTGGACATTTTAATAGGTGTGTAGTGGCATCTCACTGTTGTTTTAATTTGCATTTCTCTGATAACATATGATGTAAAACAGATTTTTCATATGCTTAATTTGCCATCTGTGTATCCTCTTTGCTGAGGTGTCTGTTAAAGTCTTTGGCCCAATTTTAAATTGGGTTGTTTGTTTTCTTATCATTGAGTTTTAAGACCTCTTTGTGTATTTTGAGTAGTAGTCCTTTATCAGATGTGTCCTTTGCAAGTATTTTCTAACACTTTGTGGCTTATCTTCTCGTTATCTTGACATTGTCTTTTTTCTTAGGTAGTGAAATTAGAGGAAGCTTTATTATTTATAGTATTCTTCCATTAATCTAATTTATACCATGCTAATTGTAAAATAATTTGCACTCATTTTTTGAAATATGTGAACATTAATGTTCATCATTTATACATTTCATTACACCTGGAATATAGAATTAGTAAACTAGAAAAGAGAACTTGTCCAATGCTTGTTCATCCTGTTTGGAGAAAAAAGCTGGGGAAAGGAATTAACAATTATGAATGCTATTTTATTATGAGCTAGATATTGTCCTTGTTCACAAAATACATCATCCCCTTTTAACTTCATCACTCCATGAGAAAATTTTATTACCGCCTTTTTTTAAGACTATTTTTTAGAGCAGTTTGTGGTTTACATCAAAATTGAGAAGAAGGTACAGAGATTTTCCAAATACCTCTGTCCCTACATGTGCATAACTTCCCCCATTATCAACATCACTCACCAGAATGGTACATTCTCTAACAAGGATGAATCAATATTGACGAATCATCATCACCAGAAGTCTGCAGTTTACCTTAGGGTTCACTCTTGGTGTGTGCACTCTGAGGATTTGGACAAATGTATAATGACATGTATCCATCATTATAATATCATACAGAATATTTTCACTGTCCTAAAAAACATTGTCTTTTGCAGAGCAGGCTTTAATTTTAATAAAATCCAGCTTATCAATTATTTCTTTCATGCATCTTGCCTGTGGTATTCCAACTGAAAACTCATTGCCATACTCAGGGTTATCTAGGTTTTCTCCTATATCATCTTCTAGGAGTTTTATAGTTCAGCGTCTTACATTTAGGTCTGTGATCCATTTTGAGTTATACATTAGCTTTGCAAGGTCCTTTTTGGTTTATTAAACTCTGCACTATTTAATTTTGTGCCTTCTTTCTCTACATTTCTCCCAGAATTTTGCTCCTTTTTCTTGAACTACTCTTAGTTATCTAAAATGAACCACTTACCTTAAGTCATTTAATATGATGACATATTAGTCAGAAACCTGACTGGAACAGATGAGACATTCAAAGGAATATTTGAAAATTTATAGCAGTGTGGGCAACAAAAATAAAAAGATGATGATGCCTCTGGGACCCAGCAACAGTGGGGAATGATCACCCGCCATAGGCCTGGAAGGGGAAAGAAAGGGACATTTGCTGCAACCCAGTGAAGGCTGTTTTCTTGGGAGTGGGACCCAGGCAGAAGCTATGGCTTGGGGAGAAGAATGCAGCAAAGACCATAGTGTAGACTGAAAGGCAAGAAGCAAAGAGAATGAATACCCAACCTCTCTCTCCCACCAGAGTCTCCCATTAATTGAACTCAGATGGAAGCCCCAGAGGTCAGGCCATCTTGTATACAGAGAAGGGCAGAGAAGGATGAAGACTAGATCTAGAGGTACAAAAATAGAATACACAGTACAATACACAAATTATGCCCCTTAGTAACCACTCTAGCCCTTTGTTTGGCTGAGGAAAACTGAGCCCTCAATATAGGAAAACACAAATCCTGAGTAGTCATGTATTTATTGAGTTTCCACAGTTTTCCATTGATAGTATTATTAGGCATGGGAATACTAAGTGGCAATGCAGTCAATATTCTGATTTTTTAAAAAAATTTATTTATTTATGGCTGTGTTGGGTCTTCGTTTCTGTGCGAGGGCTTTCTCTAGTTGTGGCAAGCGGGGGCCACTCTTCATCGCGGTGCGCGGGCCTCTCACTATCGCGGCCTCTCTTGTTGCAGAGCACAGGCTCCAGACGCGCAGGCTCAGTAATTGTGGCTCACGGGCCCAGTTGCTCCGCGGCATGTGGGATCTTCCCAGACCAGGGCTCGAACCCGTGTCCCCTGCATTGGCAGGCAGACTCTCAACCACTGCGCCACCAGCGAAGCCCAATATTCTGATTCTTGACATTATTCCTTCTTGCCCCCATTTTATATCATGACTGGTAGTTAGGATCACTCACTCACTTCTCTTTGGTTCAGTGCTATAATGATATAAAAAATTGTCAGGTGGCTCTCTCAATTTTCCATTTATTGGAAACAACTCTTTGCCCTGATAGAAGCATTTATATCTTAAGTACCCAATGATTGTGAGGAAAAAAATCCTTATGTGAATTATTATTATTATTATTTATAATTGTGAGAGGGCCATCCCTACTTCTACCGCTTGGTCCCTGGACCTGGGCAATTTGGCTATGTGGGAAATGGCATCACATGTTGACCACTGATTTAAGGCATACAAAGTATCCTATAGCACAGTACTACAGGCTTCTAATGGCTTTTCTTCTAGTGTATTCTGCAGTTGAGCCTGCATTCGTCTGTCTCATCATTCTATAAAGCTAACGGCTTTAGAATAAAGGGCACATGGTAAGACAGTTGAATATTTTGAGTATCAACTCATGCATGTACTTCTTTTATATAAAATATGTCCTTTAGTCAGCAACAATATTGTGTGGTGAAGACTCAAGCATTCTGTAGATCCACCAATGGTGATTTTATATGCACTTAAGCAAAAAGGCAAATTCATGTTACAATTATATGTTTCCTTGAGTACAACATCTGCCCCCTCCAAGTCAAAAACCCTTTTGTGTAATCAGCCTGCCAACATCAGCTTGTCACAGAGTGGTGTTTTGCTCCGCTTCCCCACAGTGAAGAGTGTCATGCAGGGCTCAGCGTTGGCCCCTTCTATGAACACAGACTCTCTTTACACTCTGTGACAATTCTGAGATGTCCATCCTCATATCTCTCTCTTAAACTGCCTTGTGAGCAAATTTTTATTTCATTTTATCCATTACCCTGACCAGTGTGGAATATTTTCTCAACTATTTCTTTTACTCAAAGAATACAACCAGATATATATACTTAAAGTCACAAGACAAGATGAAGCATACGCTAATGTTTCTCCTTCCTTCTCTTCTCTTCTTCCAACCCTACGGCCTGTATACGTGTCCTTCCTCAAGTTCCTAAAGCAACTTGACTTTGTGGAAAACTTGCCAAAATATCTGTTTATTATATCTGAAACTGTTCTCCTATGAATAGCAAGATTATCTCCTCACTCTGTTTTACAGTGTGAAGACATGATTGAATCCCTGGAAGTAAATGTTAGTTACATTTTCATAAGACATTTTACCCAGAATCTGCTTGACATTAATTGCAATATTTCTTTGTCATGCAGCTACATCTGCTGTATTCTGATCTCATCATAGCAGTGGATGAAGTGAGGCAAAATTTGTATGTGTTTAACTGATTAAACTTTGCTGTAAAGATTCAGGCAATATGCGCTGTACACATTGATTTATGAATTTATCTGCACATGGAAAATGTGACATTTGCTGTGTAAACCCCTAAGGGCTGGGAGCCAGAATTTCTCTGGGATGAATCCTAATCCATAACTATTGCCTGAGGACAGTTGCTAAGTAAAAAGTTTACCAAATTATACTCACAGAAATGAATAAATTTTTGCTTTTCTTTTCTGCCAATTATCATGTTTCAGTGATGAAATTAGAAAGTATTTGAAATGAACTTTCCCTGTTACATAAAATAATCAGTAATACTAGAAGAGGATTAGAAATATAATATTCATAAACAGTTTTACATTTGCTTATCTTTAAAATTATGACTTCACTAATTATATAAATTTTTATTAGGGATGTTAAATGGTCTTGTTAGGCTTTTTTAATTGCTAGTAAACACATAGTTAGATTAATGGGAAATCAAAACTTTCATTAGACATTTGAAACCTGGCATTTAATTTTGCCAGCAGGAAAAGAAGGAGATGTGCTTCCTCCTTTTCATCTGTAGGTATAGAAATCCTGAAATTTAAACAGCTTGGATTGTGAAGTTTTGGCAACTGTTTTTTTTTTATGCGGTATTGCCTCTGGTTAACAGTAGTAAAATGTTAATTTAGTCTTTAATAGGACATATTAGCACTATAACTCAGAACAGTTTTGGTATGCCAGTTCTGAAATAAAGTGTCTCTGATTAATGCATGAATAAATATTAAAACTACTAGATGCCTGAAATGACAAAGTTGATCAAAGCTGCCAAAATGGTATGGCGATGCCATCAGTGTTAAATGCATTCCAGTTCTATATGTTAAGTGATTTCAGGGAGTTATAAATGAAACCTCTAATTTATAACATCTGAAAGCATGCACATTACACTGTTTTCCATGCTATTACCTGGTTGTACACGTTTTTAAACTATGACAATGAATATTTTGAAATTTATCTTTCTAATATGCTGACTTTATTTCACAGGTGATAAGAAAAAAAGCCTGATGAAAAGCATCAAATATTTTCTTCAGTATTTTCTGGTTAAGATCATACAAAACATTTTCAAAATAGACTGTTGTAATAAGAAAACATGAGGATAACAGTAACATATTTTCTCCTGCTTCTAGTTAGTTGGTAAGCTAAGAAAGGTTTATTCAACCTATTTTTATTACCATCAAATTGTCTCATAAAATAGAAAAGCTTAGGAGGAATCCGATAGCCATCATATTCATTTTTTTTTCTTTATCATCTTCTTCTGGTTCACTCTTACATTTACTATATTTTTCCCTGTTCAGTCTTATGAATTTGGAAGGGTGTCACAACTTATATTCATGGTTATTTTTTTATCACTCAGAATATTCCTCAAGCCTAGCCCATCTCCTGAAGTATTACAACCATTGGTGGTTGCTAGCCCTATTTACTTTGAATTCTACTGACATGTCTTAAGTCTATACTTTCTAAAAACTTTTCACTTTGGATACTTTGTATGAGGCAAAATGCTTATATGACATTTAAAATGTAGTGTTCCTGGTACATTTTTTATCAGAGCTTTTCATTGGGTTTATAGATTTATGTCAAAGAGTTATCTCCACAACAGCCACTACATTCAATTCTACAATGTCATACTTAATCTTCACAGCACTCTTGGTAAGGGTATTCTAGCCATTTAAAGTATTATTCAATCTGTTTGTCAATTGGATTCACTGTCAGAGACAGTTAAGATCTCATTTCTCTTGTCAGTGTCCTCACTAAGAGGAATGTAACAGAGGACAATGATAACTGCATCTGCTCAGAGGAACAAGGGCATGGAAAATGAATGGGATATCTAATTTGTGAAAGTTAAACAAATTAATGAGCTATGAACAGAACTTAACAGTCTGTACATGCATTCTTCTTTTCTGGTGTTGGGGCTTATTGCATTAATGAAATGGTACTCTGATTTACTTAGTATCTTTTTCTGAACAGCTCAAGAAATTTTAAATTTATGATCTTATTTACTATCTGAACTTTTTATTAGTTTCTACCCTCCTCATAACATAACATAAATTCCACTCTCCTCATAACATCTAATAGAATCATATGTTCTTTGTAACATTTTAAGATTCTATGTGATATTTACATACTCTATACTTACTTTCTGTATGATTTTATACATGATTATCTATTTTTAATTTTAAATGTTACGATTGAGGACTGGAAGAGTAAAAAACTATGACTGTATATTTTTCTTCATTATTATTTTCAGTTTCTCTACCGAGTGTCCACCCCTTTGGAAAAGATTATCTTCTTCCCTATTCCATAAATAGCTGTGATTTCCCAATCCTTCTGAAGATATTATATCCAAAATACTGGCTCTTGTAACTATGCCACAATGTTACATTTGTCACATTCCTATCTCTTATCTGTTTTTATTAAGTAGTAACCATGAATAGCAACTACTAGGACAACTGAATGAGGCATAAAGAAGATATACAAGTCTTCAGTAGGAAACTGACAGTAAAAAAGTTGTCAGTGTCTTACACAGAAATTACACCTTCATCGAAAGTGGCCAGGACAGTTTCTGATATTGAATAGGATGCTCAGAGAAACTATTTCTAACCACAGACTGCTAAGTTTTGACCAGACTTAGGCCAAAATAATCAAATTTATAGGAAATAAGCCATTAGAAACATCTGCCATTGAGTCTGAAAATATCCTTGCTAAATTCTTAGATATGTATGTTGAGACAGAGAGAAGGTATTGAAGATGTGTTGGTATTTCTCACATCATCCCATATGTTAGTGCCATCCTAGAAATGCCTTGCAGATATCTCTTGCCAATTTGAGATCAGCTAGTTCTCTGTACTTGTTAAAGTATACCACATGAAGTTGCCTAAGGTTATGGAAAGTTAATTAGCAACATGACGGGTAGTACTGGATGCCAATCTCATGAGCATATTTAATGTAGATGATAAACTTGAATTAAATACCTGCACATTTATGCATCACTTCATTTTGGTTCCGTATCGGTATGGATATGGGCTGAGAAGTGGCCAAGAGTTACATCATGTACAGTGTGCCTACTTTTCAAAACCCTACATGAAGCAATTTTAAACCAAGTCTCATGTCATGCAGTTCAAGGGTATGAAAATAGTATCAAGGATCATCTGAATGTATTTGGATATTTTATGACAAGTTATATTCTGCTTAGTTTAAAGCTTAAGTAAGCTTCAAAGAATTTTGATACACTCTACATATGTCTATTAAGATTTAAAAGCTACAGTAGAATAAATTTTTTTTTAAAATTTGGATTTAAATGACAAGTCCAAAATTAGAAACTCATTGCCTTGTCTCTCATAAGTCATATTATGTGTTATAGGGGAGAGCTGGAAATTCAGCATCATCTATGATTATGCCCTTTCCACTCTCATTCATTTGAAGTTATTGAAAGTAATAGACATATCCAACACCTCAGAGTTTCTTACGTCGCTTTAGCGTTTTTGGTTTGTGTTTGTTGTAAGAACACTGAACATGAGACTTACCCTCTTAGATTTTTAAGTGTACAACACTGTATTGTTAACTACAGTCCCTAACTTATACTGTTTCGACTTACGAGTTTTCAATTTTTCCATGGTGGGAAAGTGATACACATTCAGTAAAAACCAATTTTTTTACTTCCAATTTTGAATTGTGATCTTTTCCCAGGCTAGTGATATGCAGTAGTACTCTCCCATGATGCCGGGCAGCAGCAGCAAGCCACCGCTCCAGTCAGCCGCATGATCACTAGAGTAAACAACTGATACACTTAACAGCCATTCTGCACCCACACAACCATTCTGTTTTTGACTTTTCAGTACAGTATTCAATAAATGTCATGAGATATCCAACACTTTATTATAAAGTAGGCTTTGTGTTAGATGATTTTCCCAACTGTAGGCTAATGTTAAGTGTTCTCAGCATGTTTAAGGTAGGCCAGGCTAAGCTATGATATTCAGTAGATTAAGTTTCTTAAGAGCATTTTCGATTTACGATATTTTCAACTTAGGATGGCTTTATCTGGGCACAAATGCATCATAAGTCGAGGAAGATCTGTATAGGCACTATGTTGTAGAGTAGATCTCTAAAATTTATTCATCTAACATAACTGAAAATGTATGCCCATTGAATGACAATTCCTTGTTTTACCCACTCCCTAGCACCTGGCAACTGCTATTGTATCCTATGTTTCTATGAGTTTGACTGTTTTAGATATCTCATATTAGTGGAACTATGCAATATTTGTCCTTCTGTGACTGGCTTATTTCATTTAGCATAATGTCCTCCAGGTTCATCATGTTGTTGCAAATGGCAAGATTTTCTTATTTTTTAAGGCTGTATCATATTGTATTGTTAGAGATATATACCAAAATTTTCTATTCATCTGTCTATGAACGTTTGGGCTGTTTCTGTATCTTGTCTATTGTGAATAGTGTTGCAGTGAACATGGGAGTGCAGATACTTCAAGATACTGATTTTTTTTTTTTAAATGCTTTTGTTTTTCCCTATTGGAAACTTTTTTTTTTTTTAAATTTTACTTATTTATTTATTTATTTTTGGCTGTGTTGGGTCTTCGTTTC
Source organism: Balaenoptera ricei (assembly GCF_028023285.1). Lineage (NCBI taxonomy): Eukaryota > Metazoa > Chordata > Mammalia > Artiodactyla > Balaenopteridae > Balaenoptera > Balaenoptera ricei. Next base: position 41,607,701 of record NC_082650.1, on the reverse strand, counting down.
TGTGCGAGGGCTTTCTCCAGTTGTGGCGAGCGGGGGCCACTCTTCATCGCGGTGCGCGGGCCTCTCACTATCGCGGCCTCTCTTGTTGCGGAGCACAGGCTCCAGACGCACAGGCTCAGTAGTTGTGGCTCATGGGCCCAGTTGCTCCGCGGCATGTGGGATCTTCCCAGACCAGGGCTCGAACCCGTGTCCCCTGCATTGGCAGGCAGACCCTCAACCACTGCGCCACCAGGGAAGCCCCAAGATACTGATTTTATTTTCCCTTGGAAATATACAGACATACCTAGTTTTATTGCACTTCATAGATGCTGTATTTTTTACAAATGGAAGGTTTGTGGCAACCCTGAATCGAACAAGTCGATCGTCTTCATTTTTCCAACAGAATTTGCTCGCTTAGGGTTTCTGTGTCACATTTTAGTAATTCTCACAATATTGCAAACTTTTTCATTATTACATATTTGTTATGGTGATCTGTGATCAGTGATCTTTGATGTTTACTATTACAAATGATGGTTAACATTTTTTAGCAATAAAGCACTTTTAATTCAGATATGGGCATTTTTTTAAGGTATAGTGCTATTGTACACTAAATAGACTACAGTATAGTACAAAACTAACTTTTATATGCACTGGGAAATAAAAATATTTGTGTGATTCACTTATTGCAATATTTGCTTTACTGGGGTGGTCTAGAACAAACCCCAAATATCTCCATGGTATACGTGTACTCAGGAGTAAAATTGCCTGGTCATAGGGTAGATTTTTTAATTTTTTGAGGAATATCCATACTGTTTTCCATAGTTGCAGTGCCACTTTACATTCACACCAACAGTGTACAACGATTTGAATTTCTCTAAATCCTAGCCAACATTTTTTTTTTTTTTTTTGGTTAATGGCCAACCTAACAAATGTGAGTTAATAACTCATTATAGTTTTGACTTGCATTCCTCTGATAATTAATGATGTTAGACATCTTTTCATGTACCTACTGGTTATTTGTATGTCTTCTTAAGAGAAATGGCTGTACAAGTTCTTTGCTCAAATTCAAAGGGTTACTTGGTTTTTTGTTATTGACTTGTATGAGTTTCTTATATATTATTAATATTACCCCTTATCAGAAACCTGGTATACAAATATTTTCTCCCATTCTGTATGCTGCCTCTTTTTTAATTTCCTTTAATGTGCAGTTTTTTAGTGGTTTTTTTTCCCTACCCACAGAGGTCATGATTTACTTGATCTGGGATATATCCTGGGTAGGATGACTCTTATATTTTTATTTTTTAACATCTTTATTGGAGTAGAATTGCTTTACAATGGTGTGTTAGTTTCTGCTTTATAACAAAGTGAATCAGCTATACATATACACATATCCGCATATCCCCTCCCTCTTGTGTCTCCCTCCCACACTCCCTATCCCACCCCTCTAGGTGGTCACAAAGCACCGAGCTGATCTCACTGTGCTATGCGGCTGCTTCCCACTAGCTATCTGTTTTACATTTGGTAGTGTATATATGTCCATGCCACTCTCTCACTTCGTCCCAGCTTACCCTTCCCCCTCCCTGTGTCCTCAAGTCCATGCTCTACGTCTACTTCTTTATTCCTGTCCTGCCCCTAGGTTTTTCAGAACCTTTTTTTTTTCTTTAGATTCCATGTATATGTGTTAGCATACAGTATTTGTTTTTCTCTTTCTGACTTACTTCACTCTGTATGACAGACTCTAGGTCCATCCACCTCAATACAAATAACTCATATTCGTTTCTTTTTATGGATGAGTAAGATTCAATTGTATATATGTGCCACATCTTCTTTATCCATTCATCTGTCGATGGACACTTAGGTTGCTTCCATGTCCTGGCTATTGTAAATAGAGCTGCAGTGAACATTTTGGTACATGACTCTTTTTGAATTATGGTTTTCTCAGGGTATATTCCCAGTAGTGGGATTGCTGGGTCATATGGTAGTTCTATTTTTAGTTCTTTAAGGAACCTCCATACTGTTCTCCATAGTGTCTGTATCAACTAACATTCCCACCAACAGTGCAAGAGGGTTCCCTTTTCTCCACACCCTCTCCAGCATTTACTGTTTGTAGATTTTTTGATGGTGGCCATTCTGTCTGGTGTGAGGTGATACCTCATTGCAGTTTTGATTTGCATTTCTCTAATGGTTAGTGATGTTGAGAATCCTTTCATGTGTTTGTTGGCAATCTGTATATCTTCTTTAGAGAAATGTCTATTTAGGTCTTCTGCCGATTTTTGGGTTGGGTTGTTTGGATTGAGCTGCATGAGCTGCTAGTAAATTTTGGAGATTAATCATTTGTCAGTTCCTTCATTTGCAAATATTTTCTCCCATTCTGAGAGTTGTCTTTTTGTCTTGTTTATGTTTTCCTTTGTTGTGCAGAAGCTTTTAAGTTTCATTAGGTCCCATATATTTGTTTTTGTTTTTATTTCCATTTCTCTAGGAGGTGGGTCAAAAGGATCTTTCTGTGATTTATGTCATAGAGTGTTCGGCCTGTGTTTTCCTCTAAGAGTTTGAGAGTGTCTGGCCTTACATTTAGGTCTTTAATCCATTTTGAGTTTATTTTTGTGTATGGTGTTAGGGAGTGTTCTAATTTCATTCTTTTACATGTAGCTGTCCAGTTTTCACAGCACCACTTATTGAAGAGGCTGTCTTTCTCCACTGTATATTCTTGCCTCCTTTATCAAAAATAAGGTGACCATATGTGCGTGGGTTTATCTCTGGGCTTTGTATCCTGTTCCATTGATCTATATTTCTGTTTTTGTGCCAATACCATATTATCTTGAATACTGTGGCTTTGTAGCATGGTCTGAAGTCAGGGAGCCTGATTCCTCCAGCTCCGTTTTTCTTTCTCCAGATTGCTTTGGCTATTCGGGGTCTTTTGAGTTTCCATACAAATTGTGAAATTTTTCCTTCTAGTTCTGTGAAAAATGCCATTGGTAGTTTGATAGGGATTGCATTGAACCTGTCGATTGCTTTGGGTAGTATAGTCATTTTCACAATGTTGATTCTTCCAATCCAAGGACATGGTATATCTCTCCATCTGTTTATATCATCTTTGATTTCTTTCATCAGTGCCTCATAGTTTTCTGCATACAGGTCTTTTGTCTCCCTAGGTAGGTTTATTCCTAGGTATTTTATTCTTTTTGTTGCAGTGGTAGATGGGAGTGTTTCCTTAATTTCTCTTCCAGATTTTTCATCATTATTGTATAGGAATGTGAGAGATTTCTGTGCATTCATTTTCTATCCTGCTACTTTACCAAATTCATTGATTAGCTCTAGTAGTTTTCTGGTAGCATATTTAGTATTCTCTAGTATAGTATCATGTCATCTGCAAACAGCGACAGCTTTACTTCTTTTCCAATTTGGATTCCTTTTATTTCTTTCTCTTCTCTGATTGCTTTGGCTAAAACTTCCAAACTATTTTGAATAATAGTGGTGAGAGTGGACAACCTTGTCCTGTTTCTGATCTTAGAGGAAGTGGTTTCAGTTTTTCACCATTGAGGACGATGTTGGCTGTGGGTTTGTCATATATGGCCTTTATGATGTTGAGGTAACTTCCCTCTATACCTACTTTTTGGAGGGTTTTTATCATAAATGGGTGTTGAATTTTATTGAAAGCTTTTTCTGCATCTATTGAGATGATCATATTGTTTTTCTCCTTCAATTTTTTAATATGGTTTATCACATGGATTGATTTGCTTATATTTAAGAATCCTTGCATCCCTGGGATAAACCCCACTTGCTCATGGTGTATGATTCTTTTAATGTGCTGTTGGATTCTGATTGCTAGTGTTTTGTTGAGGATTTTTGCATCTATGTTCATCAGTGATATTAGCATGTAGTTTTCTTCTTTGTGACATCTTTGTCTGGTTTTGGTATCAGGGTGATGGTGGCCTCATAGAATGTTCCTCCCTCTGCTATATTTTGGTAGAGTTTGAGAAGGATAGGTGTTACCTCTTCTCTAAAGGTTTGAAAGAATTCACCTGTGAAGCCATCTGGTCCCGGGATTGTTTCTTGGAAGATTTTTAATCACAATTTCAGTTTCATTACTTGTGATTGGTCTGTTTATATCTTCTATTTCTTCTTGGTTCAGTCTTGGAAGGTTGTGCTTTTCTAAGAATTTGTCCATTTCTTCCAGCTTGTCCATTTTATTGGCATACAGTTGCTTGTAGTAATCTCTCATGATTCTTTTTATTTTTTGCCATGTCAGCTGTTAATTCTCCTTTTTCATTTTTAATTCTATGGGTTTGAGTCTTCTCCCTTTTTTCCTTGATGAGTCTGGCTAATGGTTTATCAATTTTGTGTATCTTTTCAAAGAACCAGCTTTTAATTGTATGGATCTGTGCTATCATTTCCTTCATTTCTTTTTCATTTATTTCTGATCTGATTTTTATGATTTCTTTCCTTCTGATAACTTTGGCGTTTTTTTGTTCTTCTTTCTCTATTTGCTTCAGGTGTAAGGTTAGGTTGTTTATTTGACTTCTTTTTTGTTTCTTGAGGTAGGATTTTATTGCTATAAACTTCCCTCTTAGAACTGCTTTTGCTGCATCCCATAGGTTTTGGGTCGTCATGTTTTCATTGTCATTTGTTTCTAGGTATTTTTTGACTTCCTCTTTGATTTCTTCAGTGATCTCTTGGTTATTAAGTAGTGTATTATTTAGCCTCCATGTGTTTGTATTTTTTACAGATTTTTCCCTGTGATTTATACCTAGTCTCATAGCATTGTGGTCAGAAAAGATACTTGATATGATTTCAATTTTCTTAAATTTACCAAGGCTTATTTTGTGACCCAAGATATGATCTATCCTGGAGAATGTTCCATGAGCATTTGAGAAGAAAGTGTATTCTGTTTTTTTGGATGTAATGTCCTATAAATAGCAATTAAGTCCATCTTGTTTAATGTATCATCTAAAGCTTGTGTTTCCTTATTTATTTTCATTTTGGATGATCTGTCCATTGGTGAAAGTGGGGTGTTAAAGTCCCCTACTATCATTGTGTCACTGTCGATTTCCCCTTTTATGGCTGTTAGCATTTGCCTTATGTATTGAGGTGCTCCTATGTTGGGTGCATAAATATTTACAATTGTTATATCTTCTTCTTGGATTGATCCCTTGATCATTATGTAGAGTCCTTCTTTGTCTCTTATAATAGTCTTTATTTTAAAGTCTATTGTGTGTGATATGAGAATTGCTACTCCAGCTTTGTTTTGATTTCCATTTTCATGGGCTATCTTTTTCCATCCCCTCACTTTCAGTCTGTATGTGTCCCTAGGTCTGAAGTGGGTCTCTCATAGACAGCATATATACAGGCCTTGTTTTTGTACCAATTCAGCCAGTCTATGTCTTTTGGTTGGAGCATTTAGTCCATCTACATTTAAGGTAGTTATTGATTAGTATGTTCCTATTACCATTTTCTTAATTTTTGGGTTTGTTATTATAGGTCTTTTCCTTCTCTTGTGTTTCCTGCCTAGAGAAGTTCCTTTAGCATTTGTTGTAAAGCTGGTTTGGTGGTGCTGAATTCTTTTAGCTTTTGCTTGTTTGTAAAGGTTTTAATTTTTCCGTTGAATCTGAATGAGATCCTTGCTGGGTAGAGTAATCTTGGTTGTAGGTTTTCCCCTTCCATCACTTTAAATCTGTTCTGCCACTCCCTTCTGGCTTGCAAAGTTTCTGCTGAAATATCAACTGTTAACCTTATGGGGATTCCCTTTTATGTTATTTGTTGCTTTTCCCTTGCTGCTTTCAATATCTTTTCTTTGTATTTTATTTTTGATAGTTTGATTACTATGCATCTTGGTGTGTTTCTCCTTGGGTTTATCCTGCCTGGGAGTCTGTGCTTCTTGGACTTGAATGACTATTTCCTTTCCCATATTAGGGACGTGCTCAACTATAATCTCTTCAAATATTTTCTCAGTCCCTTTCTTTTTCTCTTCTTTTTCTGGGACCCCTATAATTCGAATATTGGTGCGTTTAATGTTGTCACAGAGGTCTCTGAGACTTTCCTCAATTCTTTTCATTCTTTTCCTTTATTCTGCTCTGCGGTAGTTATTTCCACTATTTTATCCTCCAGGTCACGTATCCGTTCTTCTGCCTCAGTCATTCTGCTATTGATTCCTTCTAGAGAATTTTTAATTTCATTTATTGTGTTGTTCATTGCTCTTTATTTCTACTAGGTCCTTGTTAAACGTTTCTTGTATTTTCTTGATTCTATTTCCAAGATTTTGGAGCATCTTTATTCTCATTACTCTGAATTTTTTTTCAGATAGGCTGCCTCTTTCCTCTTCATTTGTTTGGTCTGGTGGGTTTTTACCTCACTCCTTCATCTGCTGTGTGTTTCTCTGTCTTCTCATTTTGCTTACCTTACTGTGTTTGGGGTCTCCTTTTTGCAGGCTGCAGGTTCATAGTTCCCGCTGTATTTGGTGTCTTCCCCCAGTGGCTAAGGTTGCTTCAGGGGGTTGTATAGACTTCCTGGTGGAGGGGATTGGTGCCTGTGTCCTAGTGGATGAGGCTGGATCTGGTCTTTCAGGTGGGCAGGACCGCGTCCGGTGGTGTGTTTTCGGCTCTCTGTGACCTTATTATGATTTTAGGCAACCTCTCTGCTAATGGGTGGGGTTGTGTTCCTGTCTTGCTAGTTGTTTGGCATAGGGTTTCCAGTGCTGTTGCTTGCTGGTTGTTGAGTGTGGCTAGGTCTAGCGTTGAGATGGAGATCTTCAGGAGCGCTTTCACCATTTGATATTACTTGGAGCTGGGAGGTCTCTGGCGGACCAATGTCCTGAATTCGGCTCTCCCACGTCAGAGGCACATGTCTGACATCCGGCCAGAGCACCAAGAGCCTGTCAGCCCCACGGCTCAGAAGAAAAGGGAGAAAAAAAGAAGAGGTGATTTGTTCTAGATGGCGGAGTACATGGACGTGCTCACACTCCCTCTTGTGAGAGCACCAGAATCACAACTAACTGCTGAACAATCATCGACAGGAACACACTGGAGCTCACCAAAAAAGATACCCCACATCCAAAGACAAGGGAGAAGCCACAATGAGATGGTAGGAGGGGTGCAATCACAATAAAATCAAATCCCATAACTACTGGGTGGGTGACTCACAAACTGGAGAACACTTTCACCACAGAAGTCCATGACTGGAGTGAAGGTTCTGAGGCTCACGTCAGGATTCCCAACCTGGGGGTCCAGCAATGGGAGGAGAAATTCCTAGAGAATCAGACTTTGAAGGATAGTGGGATTTGATTGCAGGACTTTGACAGGACTGGGGCAAACAGAGACTCCACTCTTGGAGGGCACACACACTGTAATGTGCGAATCGGGACCCAGAGAAGGAGCAGTGACCCCATAGGAGACTGAACCAGACCTACCTGCCAGTGTTGGAGGGTCTCCTGCAGTGGCGGGGGGTGGCTGTGGCTCACGGTGAGGACAAGGAGACTGGCAGCAGATGTTTGGGGAAGTACTCCTTGGCGTGAGCCTTCCAGAGTCCGCCATTAGCCCTCCCAAAGAGCCCAGGTACTTTCCAATGTTGGGTCACCTGAGGCCAAAAAAAACAACAGGGAAGGAACCCAGCCCCACCCATCAGCAGACAAGTGGATTAAAGTTTTACTGAGCTCGGCCCACCAGAGCAACACCAAGCTCTCCTCACCACCAGTCCCTCCCACCAGGAAAATTGCACAAGCCTCTTAGATAGCCTCATCCACCAGAGGGCACACAGCAGAAGCAAGAAGAACTACAATCCTGCAGCCTGTTTAACGAAAACCACATTCACAGAAAAATAGAGAAGATGAAAATGCAGAGGGCTCTGTACCAGATGAAAGAACAAGATAAAACGCCAGAAAAACAATTAAATGAAGTGGAGATCGGTAACCTTCCAGAAAAAGAATTCAGAATAATGATAGCGAAGATGATCCCAAAAGCGAATGGAGGCAAAGATCAAGAACATGCAAGAAATGTTTAACGAACACCTAGATGAAGTAAAGAAAAAACACCTAGAAGAATTAAAGAACAAACAAACAGAGAAGAACAATACAATAACTGAAAGGAAAACTGCACTAGAAGGAATCAATAGAATAACTGAAGCAGAAGATGGGATAAGTGACCTGGAAGACAGAATGGTGGAATTCACTGCTGAGGAACAGAATAAAGAAAAAAGAATGAAAAGAAATGAAGACAGCCTAAGAGACCCCTGGGGCAACATTAAACGCAACAACATTCGCATTATAGGGGTCCCAGAAGGAGAAGAGAGAGAGAAAGGACCAGAGAAAATATTTGAAGAGATTATAGTCGAAAACTTCCCTAACATGGGAAAGAAAATAGCCACCCAAATCCAGGAAGCACAGAGAGTCCCATACAGGATAAACCCAAGGAGAAATACGCCGAGACACATAGTAATTAAATTGGCAAAAATTAAAGACAAAGAAAAATTATTGAAGGCAGCAAGGGAAAAATGACAAATAACATACAAGGGAACTCCCATAAGGTTAACAGCTGATTTCTCAGCAGAAACTCTACAAGCCAGAAGGGAGTGGCATAATATACTTAAAGTGATGAAAGGGAAGAACCTACAACCAAGATTACTCTACCCAGCAAGGATCTCATTCAGATTCGATGGAGAAATGAAAAGCTTTACAGAAAAGCAAAAGCTAAGAGAATTCAGCACCACCAAACCGGCTCTACAACAAATGCTAAAGGAACTTCTCTAAGTGGGAAACACAAGAAAAGGACCTAAAAAAACAAACGCAAAACAATTAAGAAAATGGTCAGAGAAACATACATATCGATAATTACCATAAACATGAATGGATTAAATGCTCCAAACAAAAGACACAGGCTTGCTGAATGGATACAAAAACAAGACCCGTATATATGCTGTCTACAAGAGACCCACTTCTGACCTAGCGACACATACAGACTGAAAATGAGGGGATGGAAAATGATATTCCATGCAAATGGAAATCAAAAGAAAGCTAGAATAGCAGTACTCATATCAGATAAAATAGACTTTAAAATAAAGAATGTTCCAAGAGACAAGGAAGGACACTACATAATGATCAAGGGATCAATCCAAGAAGAAGATATAACAATTATAAATATATATGCACCCAACATAGGAGCACCTCAATACATAAGACAACTGCTAACAGCTATAAAAGAGGAAATCGACAGTAACACAGTAATAGTGGGGGACGTTAACACCTCACTTACACCAAGAGACAGATCATCCAAAATGAAAATAAATAAGGAAACAGAAGCTTTAAATGACACAATAGACCAGATAGATTTCATTGATATTTATAGGACATTCCATCCAAAAACTGCAGATTACACTTTCTTCTCAACTGTGCAAGGAATATTATCCAGGATAGATCACATCTTGGGTCACAAATCAAGCCTCAGTAAATTTAAGAAAATTAAAATCATATCAAGCATCTTTTCTGACCACAGCGCTATGAGATTAGAAATGAATTATAGGGGAAAAAACGTAAAAAAACACAAACACGTGGTAGCTAAACAATACGTTATTAAATAACCAAGAGATCACTGAAGAAATCAAAGAGGAAATCAAAAAATACCTAGAGGCAAATGACAGTGAAAACACGACGATCCAAAACCTATGGGATGCAGCAAAAGCAATTCTAAGATGGAAGTTTATAGCTATACAAGCCTACCTCAAGAAACAAGAAGAATCTCAAATAAGCAATCTAACCTTACACCTGAAGGAACTAGAGAAAGAAGAACAAGCAAAACCCAAAGTTAGCAGAAGGAAAGAAATCATAAAGCTCAGAGCAGAAATAAATGAAATAGAAACAAAACAATAGCAAAGATCAATAAAACAAAAGCTGGTTCTTTGAGAAGATAAACAAAATTGATAAACCATTAGCCAGAATCATCAAGAAAAACAGGGAGAGGACTCAAATCAATAAAATTAGAAATGAAAAAGGAGACATTACAACAGACACTGCAGAAATACAAAGCATCCTAAGAGAGTACTACAAGCAACTCTATGCCAATAAAATGGACAAGCTGGAAGAAATGGACAAATTCTTAGAAAGGTGTAACCCTCCAAGACTGAACCAAGATGAAATAGAAAATATGAACAGACCAATCACAAGTAATAAAATTGAAACTGTGATTAAAAATCTTCCAACAAACAAAAGTCCAGGACCAGATGGCTTCACAGGTGAATTCTATCAAACATTTAGAGAAGAGCTAACACGTATCCTTCTCAAACTCTTCCAAAAAATTGCAGAGGAAGGAACACTCCCAAACTCATTCTATGAGGCCACCATCACCCTGATACCAAAACCAGATAAAGATACTGCAAAAAAAGAAAATTACACACCAATATCACTGATGAATATAGATGCAAAAATCCTCAACAAAATGCTAGCAAACAGAATCCAACAGCACATTAAAAGGATCATATACCATGATCAAGTGGGATTTATCCCAGGGATGTAAGGATTCTTCAATATATGCAAATCAATCAATGTGATACACCGTATTAACAAATTGAAGAATAAAAACCATATGATCATCTCAATAGATGCAGAAAAAGCTTTTGACAAAATTCAACACCCATTTATGATAAAAACTCTCCAGAAAGTGGGCTTAGAGGGAACCTACCTCAACGTAATAAAGGCCATAAATGACAAACCCACAGCAAACATCATTCTCAATGGTGAAAAACTGAAAGCATTTCCTCTAAGATCAGGAACAAGACAAGGATGTCCACTCTCACCACTATTATTCAACATAGTTTTGGAAGTCCTAGCCATGGCCATCAGAGAAGAAAAAGAAATAAAAGGAATACATATTGGAAAAGAAGAAGTAAAACTGTCACTGTTTGCAGATGACATGATACTATACATAGAGAATCCTAAAGATGCCACCGGAAAACTACTAGAGCTAATCAATGAATTTGGTAAAGTTGCAGGATACAAAATTAATGTGCAGAAATCTCTTGCATTCCTATACACTAATGAAAAAATCTGAAAGAGAAATTAAGGAAACACTCCTATTTACCATTGCAAGAAAAAGAATAAAATACCTAGGAATAAACCTACCTAAGGAGACAAAAGACCTGTATGTAGAAAAGTATAAGACAGTGATGAAAGAAATTAAAGATGATACCAACAGATGGAGAGATATACCATGTTCTTGGAAGACTCAACATTGTGAAAATGACTATACTACCCAAAGCAATCTACAGGTTCAATACAATCCCTATCAAATTACCAATGGAATTTTTTACAGAACTAGAACAAAAAATCTTAACACAAAAGACCCTGAATAGCCAAAGCAGTCTTGAGGGAAAAAAACGGAGCTGGAGGAATCAGACTCCCTGACTTCAGACTATACTACAAAGCTACAGTCATCAAGACAATATGGTACTGGCACAAAAACAGAAACATAGATCAATGGAACAAGGTAGAAAACCCAGAGATAAACCCACGCACCTATGGTCAACTAATCTATGACAAAGGAGGCAAGGTTATACAATGGAGAAAAGACAGTGTCTTCAATAATTGGTGCTGGGAAAACTGGACAGCTACATGTAAAAGAATGAAATTAGAACACTCCCTAACACCATACACAAAAATAAATTCAAAATGTATTTGAGACCTAAATGTTAAGACCGGACACTATAAAACTCTTAGAGGTAAACATAGGAACAACACTCTTTGACATAAATCACAGCAAGATCTTTTTTGGTCCACCTCCTAGAGTAATGGAAATAAAAATAAACAAATGGGACCTAATGAAACTTCAAATCTTTTGCACAGCAAACGACACCATAAACAAGACGAAAAGACAACCCTCAGAATGGGAGAAAATATTTGCAAATGAATCAACGGACAAAGGATTAATCTCCAAAATATATAAACAGCTCATGCAGCTCAATATTAAAAAAACAATCAACCCAATCCAAAAATGGGCAGAAGACCTAAATACACATTTCTCCAAAGAAGACGTACAGATGGCCAAGAAGCACATGAAAAGCTCCTCAACATCACTAATTATTATAGAAATGAAAATCAAAAGTACAATGAGGTATCACCTCACACCAGTTAGAATGGGCACCATCAGAAAATCTACAAACAACAAATGCTGGAGAGGGCGTGGAGAAAAGGGAACCCTCTTGCACTGTTGGTGGAAATGTAAATTGATACAGCCACTATGGAGAACAGTATGGAGTTTCCTTAAAAAAACTAAAAATAAAATTTCCATATGATCCAGCAATCCCACTACTGGGCATATACCCAGAGAAAACCATAATTCCAAAAGACACATGCACTCCAGTGTTCATTGCAGCACTGTGTACAATAGCCAAGTCATGGAAGCAACCTAAATGCCCATCGACAGACGAATGGATAAAGAAGATGTGGTATATATATGCAATGGAATATTACTCAGCCATAAAAAGGAACGAAATTGCATCATTTGTAGAGATGTGGATGGACCTAGAGACTGTCATACAGAATGAAGTAAGTCAGAAAGAGAAAAACAAATATCGTATATTAATGCATATATGTGGAACTTAGAAAAATGGTAAAGATCAACCGGTTTGAGGGCAGAAATAGAGACACAGATGTAGAGAACAAACGTATGAACGCCAAGGGGGGAACGTAGTTGTGGGGGGCTGGTGGTGTGATGAATTGGGATTTGGGATTGAAATATATACACTAATTTGTATAAAATGGATTACTAATAAGAACCTGCTGTATAAAAAAGTAAATAAAATAAAAATCAAACATTCAATCCAAAAAAAAGAAGAAATAAGTAAAATAAAATAATTAAAATAAAAAAATTTAAAAATTATTAAAAATAAGAAAAAAAATAAAAATAATTTAAAAGAAAAAAAGAAAGAAGAGAGCAACCAAACCAAAAAACAAATCCACCAATGATAACAAGTGCTAAAATCTATACTAAAAAAACCCAGACAGACAGAACCCTAGGACATATGGTAAAAGCAAAGCTATACAGACAAAATCACACAAAGAAGCATACACATACATACTCATGAAAAGAGAAAAAGGAAAAAAATATGTCTATATATAAAAAAAAAAATGGAAGAGAGCAACCAAATCAATAAACACATCTACCAATGATAGTAAACTCTAAATACTAAACTAAGGTAAACATAAAACCAGAAACAAATCAGATGCAGAAAGCAAACCCCAGTCTACAGTTGCTCCCAAAGTCCAGTGTCTCAGTTTTGGGATGATTCATTGTCTATTCATGTATTCCAGAGGTGCAGGTTACATCAAGTTGATCGTGGAGATTTAATCCTCTGCTCCTGAGGCATCTGGGAGGGATTTCCCTTTCTCTTCTTTGTTCACACAGCTCCTGGTGTTCAACTTTGGATTTGGCCCCGCCTCTGCATGTAGGTCGCCTGAGGGCATCTGTTCCTACCCAGGCAGGACGGGGTAAAGGAGCAGCTGATTCATGGGCTCTGGCTCACTCAGGCTGGGGGGAGCGAGGGGTACGGAATGCTGGGCCAGCCTGCGGCAGTAGAGGCTGGCATGACGTTGCAACAGCCTGAGGCGTGCCGTGTGTTCTCCCAGGGAAGTTGTCCCTGGATCACGGGACCCTGGCAGGGGCGGGCTGCACAGGCTCCCGGGAGGGGAGGTGTGGATAGTGACCTGTGCTTGCACACAGGCTTCTTGTTGGCTGCAGCACCAGCCTTACCATCTCTTGCCCGTCTCTGGGGTCCACACTGATAGCCGCAGCTTGCGCCCGTCTCTGGAGCTCTTTTAGGTGGTGCTCTGAATCCCCTCTCATCGTGCACCCCGAATGGTCTCTTGCCTCTTAGGCAGTTCCAGACTTTTTCCTGGACTCCCTCCTGGCTAGCTGTGGTGCAGTAGCCCCCTTCAGGCTGTGTTCACGCAGCCAACCCCAGTCCTCTCCCTGGGATCTGACCTCTGAAGGCTGGAACCTCAGCTCCCAGCCCCCACCTGTCCCAGCAGGTGAGCAGACAAGCCTCTCTGGCTGGTGAGTGCTAGTCGGCACCTATCTGTGCACGAATCTCTTTGCTTTGTCCTCTGCATCCCTGTTGCTGTGCTCTCCTCCATGGTTCCACAGCTACCCCCTGCCACTCCCCGTCTCTACCAGTGAAGCGGGTTCCTAGTGTGTGGAAACTTTTCCTCCTTCACAGCTCCCTCTGCAAGGTGCAACTCCTGTCCCCATTCTTTTGTCTCTTTTTTCTTTTGCCCTACCCAGGTACGTGGGGAGTTTCTTGCCTTTTGGGAGGTCTGAGGTCTTCTGCCAGCGTTCAGTAGGTGTTCTGTAGGAGTTGTTCCACTTGTAGATGTATTTCTGATGTATTTGTGGGGAGGATGGTGATCTCCATGTTTTACTCCTCTGCCATCTTCAGGATGACTTTTCCAGTTTTTTAGTTTGATGTAGTCCTACTCTTCTATTTTTCTTTTGTTGCCTGTGGTTTTGGTGCAGTATCCAAGAAATCATTGCTATGACTAATGTCAGTTAGTCTAATGGCAATATGACTAATGTCAAGAAGATTTTCCCCTATGTTTTTTTCTAGGACTTTTACAGTTTCAGGTCTTGTGATTAAGTCTTTATTCAATGTTGAGTGAATTTCTTTTGAAATTCAAAAGAGGTGTAATGAAGGGGTCTGATTTCTTTTTCTTTTACTTTTTTTTTTTTTTTTTTGGCATGTGAATATCTAGGTTTCACAACACCATTTCTTGGAGATTATTCTTTCTCAGTGTGTGTTTTTGGCACACTGTCAAAGATAAATTGACCTTATATGCATGTATATTCTAGGTATGTGTGTGGGTAAATTCAGTTTCTTCCTTATCTTAAGACTTATGCATCAAAGGGGGCCAGAGAAGAGGAGGTGGTTCAGTGACCTAGAAACAGGCTTATCCCCTGAGACAGTTAAAGACACTGAGAGGGCAGACTGAGCTATGCCACTGGAGGGAAGTTCAGGATACCAACAGAGTACAGTATCTGTCTGAATGTTGTCAGGGTAGAAGTTGGCAGCTGGTATTGATAAATCTGTTAAGACTTGAGGGTGGGATATTGATAAGCAACAAGCAGACAGAGCTCTGCGATGTCAAATCATGTGGATGCAACACTGGACTACTGAAGCAGACAAATAGGCTTTTCAAAAGTATGCTGTTAGTAGATAGAAAGGCCTCATTCTGGGTTGGAATTAAGAGGAAATATTTCATGTGTTTTTGAGAGGCTGGCAAATCGAAGACTAGGTTCTAAACCTTTGTGCCTTTTGTCCAAGACAGATTGTTCAAGTGAAGTTCATACACAGGAAAATACAGCAAAACAGAAATTCAAAGCCATAGCTGGATTAATTACTTGACAAGATGACTTCATGCTAATGACAGTGATAAATTCCTTATGTTGACCAGGTCTAATTTTCCCTAGAAACTGAGAAAGAACTCTGTGAGGAGAAGGTGGAAAAACTGGGGAACATTTATTAAGGTCTCAAAATTTTCTCAGCTGCAAAATGGATATGATAATGCTGCACTAACTAATGAGAATTTAAAAATTTTAACATGATCTATACACGTGATTCTTCATTCACGTTGTCTTATGATGAAGACTTCTCAGTGTTTATCAAAGTCTATTTTCCCCTTCTTTTTGAGATTATAAATGCATTGAGTTTCCCATCCCCATTCTGCAGTTATATATATTAGTAATGAATCCCGTGAAGAAGGAATATGTGCCATTTGTGGACCATAAATTTAGGAAATAGGTATTCCTTCTACAAGATCTCTTTTCTCTTCTCTTAGGTGTGTGTGGATGGTAACCACACACTAAAAAATGGTATATGTCCCTGACTCACCACATGTAAGGAAGCCACCCACCAACCTTCACATCCATACTATACTGTGTGTAAATACATGAGCAAGGAAACTATTTTGTTTGATTCAGTACCCATTTTATTTTTTTTGTTAGAGTGGCTTCAGTGCAACTACTTAAATTGGGCTCTGAGTATTTCACACTCAATCGTTAATAAAATTTTCTATAATTGCCTTTCTACTCTATTTTTCTAAAATGCTGTATCTTCTATCATCACTACACTAGCATTCTTGTCACTGAATTGCAGCCCTTTACTGGTCAATCTCATAATAAGGAGTTTAAGCATATGCTACTGATTATCATTAAATTTTACAGAGCTTTATTATTTTATATTATTTTGCTTATTTTATTTATTGTTGTTATAATTAGTAATTTATATAAATAAAAGTAACAAAAACTTTGACTTCAAGTCATATATTTGTTGATTATAAATATTTTTATTCATGGGATCTATAGGTATAAAAATATCTATTTGTCTATAAATATTTATCAAGGAAGAGAAACATTAATATTAGTAAAGGTCTTGGTTAAACCTTTCCAAATATCACTAGAATTTATTGGGTGTGGCTAGGACTTCCCTCTTCTAGTAATAATTTAATGCACTTTTATATAGCATGCCTCTCTTACTGCCCCTATAACTAGAAAGAGACACAGGTAAAAACAACTATTTTTAATAAATTATTCTTCAGGATTCTGACTGGTAGTATTCATGGTATCCAAAACATTTATTTAGTGTCATTTAAAATTCACCTTTGCCAGGTATTAAGTTAAAAACAAGAACTCTTAAAAAATCATTGTTTACAATAAACATATTAAGATTCTATAATGGTTTAGGAAATAGGATGCTAAGTAGTGCCTACAAGTATTTTATATCACAGACATCTCTTTCAGCTTCCTTCCATGAGGTTGGGAAAGCCTCCATTTAGAAAATAGCTCAACTTGGATATTTCATGTCTTATAACCTGAGGATATGCTATAAAAGTCCTATTCCTCAGGACTCAAAAGAATAAATATCTTAGAATATTGGGTAGAAAGATGAGATATCAGATACCTGCTCCATCTCTAAATATCCATTTAAACGTGATATCTGAGATAGTTGTCCAATGGCCACTACAATGATTAATCTGTCTCTATAATCTCTCTCCAATATATTTCATAAAAACTATGTAACTTGACTATATCCTTTTGACTCCAAGGATATATGCTTCCACAGAAATATAATTTAATTGTCTATCCACAAATGTCACTGATAATTGATACACAAAATGTCCACATAAAGCCAATCTTTATTTTTTATGTAATTGCTCCTGAGGCTATTGCAAAGCATCCTTTACAGAGAAATAAATGCCAAAAATTCCCTTAGCATTTAGATAAAAAAGCATTTTCCCCCTAAAAAATAATTATAGCCAGCAAACTCAAGATTCTAGTATCGCTATCTATGAACCATCTATCTACCTATTTGTCTATCTATATCTATATCTCTATGTCTCTATATAGCTATGTCTACCTATCTATAGATATAATTGAAAACAATTATATACAACTGTTTTTAGCAAAGTAGATTTATAAAATAGTTATTTTACCTTTATTCATAGAGCATCACCTCCAGAGAATTTTTAATATTTTAAATTCAATTATACTGATTTCATTACATTTCATCACATGAATGAATGAAATCATTTTTATTGCAGCAGTTTCCAGACTACTGAATATTTAGCTTTCTTCACTTTTGTGTTATATGAAATGTAGTTATGGATATCACCATTCCTCATTTTATTTGTGTGTGCTAGATTATTTCTTTAGATACATTGGTTAAAATACTGGGCTGAAACCTTTCAACCATTTTGAAGTTCTTGAAACACAATGACAAATTTTTTTATATAAAAAATCAATTCATATTCCAAGGATTATGAGAGTTACTACCTCACCACATTTTCAACAACCTGATTATTATAATTTAAAAATACCTCGGGCTTCCCTGGTGGCACAGTGGTTGGGAATCCGCCTGCCAATGCAGGGGACACGGGTTCAAGCCCTGGTCCGGGAAGATCCCATATGCCATGGAGTGACTGGGCCCGAGCGCCACAACTACTGAAGCCCACACGCCTGGAGCCCGTGCTCTGCAACCAGAGGGGCCACCGCAGTGGGAAGCCCACGCACTGCAGTGAAGTGTGGCCCCCACTCACCACAACTAGAGAAAGCCCGTGTGCAGCGGTGAAGACCCAATGCAGCCAAGAATAAATAAATAAATTAATCAATTAATTTTTAAAAATCTCTAATTTTATAATTTTAAAATACTTTACTGATTTTTTTAATAATATTTTGTCAACTGCTAGTAACATTGTACATGCTGTCAAGTGTTGCTGGAGATCTTTCACCTGCTTCTGTGAATCCGTATGCATTTTTTTGGAATTTTCATTTGAGTTTTGCTCATATTTTTAAATTTACAAACATATTTATGTATTATAGAAATTAATCTTTTTTCATATTAATTATTATTTTCCAAGCCTGTGATTTGTATCAAAACGTTGATATTATTTCCAGTGCAACAATATTTGCATACTTACATTAATTATATTACATACTACATAAATATATAAATATATTACATATATTAATTATGTTTATACTATTGTCCCCTCAAAAGTTTCCTGTGCCTTGAAGTCCTTCCAGGATACTCCAGTTTCCAAAGATACTTCAATATTTAATTGAATTCATTATTAACATTATAGTTCATTTATACCTCTTTGTAACATCGTATTTTTATATATCTTAGTTACCTTTCTTATTTTATTTAATATATTGTACCTTGATTTTACAATTAAATATGCAATTTTCTTAAGAATATAGATTATTCTATTGTATTTTATCATTATATTTTATTCCTCTCACAGTGACTAGCACATGACCTTGCACATGAAGTTATTTGGTATTCTTATTTGAGCATTTCTTTCATTATTTTGTACAAAGTAGGTAAAAATAGCTGTTTTATACACGAAGTTTCTTTTAAAAACTCTTGATTACTATAATGTAATCCTTGTATGACATTATCTCGTTCAATATTTTTCTGTGCAAATATATCGATAATTGTATTTTATTTTTAATCCATTAGAGATGATATGCTTTAGTATTATCCTTAAACATGCATTACACTTGCTTAGATGGTTCCTAGAGCAATAAAATAGCAGACTTTTCCAAAATATAATATGATCTTACACTTTATCCCAAATAAGATAAAATAAGTATTTATAATGAAATTGGAGCTTAGAATTTAAATCCTCTAAGGCATTTTGTGAATCTGTGCAATTAATTTTGTTTAGGAAACTTTGTTGCTTTACACTGAATACAAAATTTGAAATTTTCAAGGTTCAGTAGCTAAACCTTGAGGGTAGTAACATATGCAGTCTGTGCTTATTACTATGCAATAGTATTACTTTTTAAAAAAAATCTCTATTTCCTCTAGGGTACTTTTTGATTGAGATATCTCTTTCCTTGGGGGGAAAAACTTTCCTGCTAAAGAAAACCTAGCTTTTCACGACTAGCTCTTCTTTGAAAGCATGTAAAGAAATTAGCTATTAAGGTTAAATAATATATTTGAAAGAAAAATTAAAAGACTGCCAACAGGAGTAGACTGCTTTTACACAAACCCTCCAGTCCTGAAAAATGTTAGATAAGACCCTAAGGACTATGACCAGTGTTTTTCTTGATTAAATTTGAAGTGAATCCACTTAATCTTAATGTCTAGTGTTCCTGTATTATCTCTTTCATTCTCATAAAAAGTAGAAATTATAGAAGTAAACATTTATGTATATTATTCAAAACTAAAAAAAGACACCAACTGATAAAATTGTTTTTAGAAGTGGAACTCCTATCCTAATATTTGGGATATATTCTAGGATATAGATCATGTTTTCAAAATAAAACCGTTCTACTGTTACGAGATTGAGAAGACAGTCTTCTTCCAAAGTTATTATTATTTTTTCCTTTACTGCTTGAGTGAGAAGAATTATTTTAAGGAATTGGCTCACACAGTTATGGGGGCTGGAAATTTCAAAGTCTGTAGTGCAGGTCAGCAGGGGACCCAGGGGAGAGTTGATGTTGCAGTCTTGAAGCCAAAGGTAGTATGGAGGCAAAATCCCTTACTCTTCTGGGGACACAGTCTTTTCTCTTAAGGCTTTCAACTGATTGGATGGGGCCCACCCACATTATGGAGGGTAATCTGCTTTACTCAAAGTGTACTGATTTGGATGTTAATCACATTTAAAAAATACCTTTGCCATAACATCTAGACTGATGTTTGACTAAACAACTGGGTATCTTAGCCTAGCCAAGTTGACACATAAAATTAATCATCACAATGATTCTTCTTAATTTTAAACCAGTTTAATTTGGGATTTCTAATATTTCCAAAAGCATCATAACTAATACCACAGACAAATGGGAGACAAACTGAAGAAGCAAGCAAGAGTAAAAATGGATGGACAAATAAATACGAGACCAAAAAGGAATGAGTGGACTGGTGGTTTGCAGTCTGTCACAATATCCCCTGTATTATGTTTCTGTGAATTTCACAAGACTGTAGATTTCTTCTTCAAGTTATTGTACAACTTCATAATTCCTATTTATTCAAGCATTAGAAAAATGAGATTCTCTTGTCTCATATTCATATGTGTAGTTCTGTCAATTTAGGCAGGGATTTGGTTCAATAGATTCTGATCTTTAGCTCTCATATTAAAACTTCTCATAAATTGTATGCGGCTTGATCTACACAGAAGATAGACATAGGTAAAATGCCATGTTGCTATTTAATCCACTAGATACTTGTTCTGTACACTTTTTATTTTCTTAATTTTAAAAATATGCTTTTTCTATGGGAGAGCAATAATTCTGACTCGGTTTCTGAGAAACATCCCTAGAGCAGAACTTGATGCTACAAGGTGAATGAAATCTAGTCTATAATGAAGTATCTGAACCACATCACCTTTTGAAATTATGAGCTCCAAATAAAGCAGGAGAAAAATAATGTTCTGTCTTTCAGGTATAAATCTTCATTATTGTCAACAATATCTTCCCTATACATACAGTCATAATTTGCTATAGAAAGCTGAGTTTCATATATAATATATGTAATCAAGAAATAGTTTCTGAATGTATTAACATATATGTTTATCTTTGATTTTCAGTCACTAACTCAATTTATTTTTATCTTATCCTACTAAAAATTTCTCCCTTTTCCATAATAAACCTATAGAACACAACTTAGGTCAGTTTTTTATCAGCATAACTTTTTTCCTTTAAATTTCATAAACCTATAAATCTGAGTTTGTATAAAGAATATATAGTCCACTTTCAAATATTTCTCTTATGTGTCTTTGGTCTATAATGTAGCTATTTCTGGACAAAAACAGATTGTTTCTACAAGGAATAGGAGCAAGAAGTTGGATTTCCCTTGGAGGATTTCTTATGCTAGTCATGAAAACTGATCAATTATACTTTTAAACTTATACTTTTTAAAGAATATTCTTAGAAACTACTATGTCCTATATTTGCCCTATTTTCAAAAAATAGAGTCACAAATTAAGTACCCTACTTGAATGGATATTCAAGGGCTCTTTCATCGACGAGGGTCTTCTAAAAACAAGAGGGATAAAGGTTTCCTATGATAGATCACACACATAAAGGACCTTATTCAGGTTTGACATAACAGGTCACAGTAAAAATATGACGGTTTCCTTCTGTGGGTGGTTTTTATATTAAGTCAACTTTATTGTTCCTGGAAATACTTTAATTAAGAAATTTGAATAACCTTCTTAACTCCTTTTGAAAGTAATATGATATTGGCATAGCAAAAATCACAGGCCAATTATCATCACTTAGCATTTCCTGAGCTAAATATTTTACAGAGAAGGAAGGCTTTTGTTTGTAAGGGAGGTCCTTGCCTAATGTGCAAATTTTATGCTATAAATTTCCTACAAGTACTGACTCCTTAGTCTTTTAATGTATAGCCATTCACTATCTATCACAATTATTTTTAGTTATATAATTCTTTTTTTGCAGTTGAAGTAACTTGAAGTTAAATGACTTGTCCTAGATGAAAGATCAACTTGACAAATATCTAAAATTAGATTTTGGTATTCCTAAGGTAATCATTTTCGTATTTATTTTTATTTTTAAAGGCTTTTTTGTATTTATTCAAGTGCTAGGCATGTTATAAAATTTTAGACTTCCAATGCATTCTAAGTCAGACATTCTTAACTTTGGTCTATGAGCTTTTAGTAATATTGAAATAAAATAGTTCATAATGCAGATGCCTCTGATTACAAAATATAAATGTTGACTTTTGAAATTTTAGGTGATCTGAGTCCTTTATAAGAGGGAACTCTGCAATCTGCATTCAGTTGAGTAACACTTAAGTAGTTGGGTTAGTTTTATAACAGGCAGAATGAAAAGTATCTTGCTAAGTAGCATTGGAGGAAGTGTCATAACACTCAAATTGTTTTGTTTTTTTTTTTTTTTGGTTAAAACTTTAATAACTTCCATAAAATATCCCTAACAATGTTGGGGAATGATAATTTTCCCACATCAGTTCTGTCAGCATGGACGTTAGAGATGTCAGTTACTCAGTTCTCCCCTCCTAAGTCAAATGGGCATTAAACATTGTTATGGGTGGTTTGATATTCCACAAAGAAAAGGAGCTCCCTGTTTGCTGGACAGGAGACTAAAAGTGAAAAATTTGCTCTGGTCCAAACTTTGGAATTAAACTGTGGAGAGAGTTGAGCTTGCTTGCAAAGTAGATTCAGAGTCCACATGTACATACTGTGTGCCTCAGAAATCCAGTGGCCAGAAGCACAGAGAGTACAAAAACAAAACATCCAGAAATAGGATTTACTGTTGTATGGGATCATGTGGGAAATGTATCTCAGAGGACATCAGACTCTCCCCAGTCAAATTAGAATAGCTATTCAGTGAGAGGGAATGGGTGAACAGAGAGAACCTAAAGGTCTATTCCAATATCCTCTTCACTCTCAGCAGCAATCTCTACTCTGTCCTGTGGAAACATCTTAAAAACTTTACAATAATAATAAAACAATAATAATAACATGTATTATTGTCTTATTATTTTGTACCCGTTGGGCAGCTTATAATCAGACCTTGAGAGAAATCAGCATAAGCTACAATTTTAATAGAAATGTCCTGAGAAATAAAATTGGCTGCCCACACATGTGAGGACAGAGCAAAATCTAGACTAAAATAAACCTTTTTCCATCTCTACTCTTTGCCACTTAAAACTTACTAAGATAATTAAAATCAAGAGTAGGTAGTAGAATGACCAGAACTGACAGTGCACAAAAGCAAACCAGTGATGTGTAGAAAAATGTTGAAACATTTCCCAGGATTCAGAGGACCTAGACTATGAATTTGAAAGTATGAGACAGAAGATAATAGATAAAATAATAAACTAGTTGTGTTTAAAATGGAACTGAGAATGTGGAGCATAATTATCCATGGAATAAATTAAAGAAAACCCACAACATTATGCATGTTGACACAATTTTGAAATTCAAATTCTACAGAAATTATCCTACAAGCATTCATATTGAAAAAAATAATTAGGAATTACCAACTTTCAGATTTTCCCATTTGAACAATAAATATCAGAAGACAGTGATACAGTTTTTATAGATGAAAAGTTTCTAACATAAGAAATTTATTTCCACATAAGTTTCCATTTATGAAAGCAAGAAAAAGATGTCCTCAGACATCTTTAGTGGTCAGAAACTAAAACCACAAAATATGCTTCACAAGAATATTAACCAAAGGTGTTCCCAGATAACAATATGATAAATCAAAATAAGAAATCCAAGGAGAATATTTTGTTTTTCAGGAACTGCCAGGGAGAACTAAACTTGGTAAAATAGAAAATTTTGTAAAACATTGTGAGATTAGAGATGGTTTTACTGTGAGAGGAGATACTTTTAAATAATAATTTGATAAAAAGTACTTGTTTTAACATTTTAAATGAATTTTCAGTCACACTTTACATACAGTTAAATGGTGACATTAATTAATGAGTTCTAATAAATATATAAACCTGTTGAATCCACACTTCAAACATGTTATAGAAGATTCTATCATACCAGAAGTTTCTCCTGTGCATTTCCAGGAAATCCTCACCCCTTGACAATCAAATTTCTGATTTCTACCATAATAGCTTTGCTTGTTCTTGAACTACATATAAATGGAATCATATATTAGGTACTATTTTTATTTCTGTGAGATTCATGTACATATTACATGTTTTCTCTTTATTGCTGAGTAGTAATCCATCATATTAAATAAAGAAATAATTTGCCCAATTTTATCACTGATGGGCATTTTGCCTTTTCCCCTTGTGATTATTAAGAATAAAGATTGTTCCACATCCTCACCAAATTTTGGTAATGCAAGTTTTCTGTTTTAAAAATTTTATCCATTCTAGTGAAACTGAATTCACATCTCATTGGGATTTTAACTTACTTCTCTCTAATAACTGTTGATGTTGAGTATCTTTTCACATGCTTAATGGGCATTCATATGTCTTCTTTATTGAGTGTTGCTTTATGTATGTTGTACATTTTTTTATTAAGTTGTGGATGTTTTTGTCATCAATTTGTAGAAAATAAGTTCTTTTTCAGATATATTTTTGGTTATATGTATTGCAACAATGTTCTGGTACACCACGACTTACATTTCATTTTCTTGATAGTGTCTTTTGTGAAGCAGTTTTTAATTTTGATGAAGTACAGTTAATCTATTATTTTCTTGTCCTTTTATGATCTTCTGATTTTGTCCTAATAAGGAAATCTTTGCTTACCACATAGTCATGAAAATATCATCAGATGTTTTCTTCTAGAAGCTTTGTAGTTTTAACTTTTACAATCGGTCTTAGTTGTCAGTTACTATTTTTTTCATGTATTTATTCACTTGCTAATGACATTAGTGAAAAGACTATAGTTTCCACCTTTGCATTGCCCTGATGCATTTGTTGAAAATCAATTGACCATGCAAGGTATGTCTATTCTAGACTGTCTATTTGGTTCTACAATATTCACTATTTGACAATGCTTATGTCAACTTAAATGAACATACTCTTTTGATTACTGTAGCATTATAGAAAGTCTTGGAATCAAGCAGGGTCATGTGAGTCCTATAACTACACTTGTTATATTTCTGCAGAAGCACTTTGGGAATTTTATAGGGATTATTTTGATTCTATTGACCAATTTGTATAGAATAGACATATTAACGGTATTATTCTAATTCATGAACATGTTCTATCTACATTTATTTTGGTTTTCTTTAATTTCCTTTGGCAATGTTTTATAGCTTATTTTTTTGTGTGTAGAGTTAGACATAGAAGAGAAAACATATTTCATGTTTCTTAAGTTTATTCTTATATATTTTTTATTTTGGAAGTTCCTGTAAATGGTATTCTAACATTTTATTTTTTGATTGCTTTTTACAGTTTTTAGAATTTAGAAATGCAATTGACCCTTAATAAATTCACTTTTGATTCATATGAGGTTTTTTGTTTTTGTATTTTCATCAGGATCTTCTGTGTTATGCCATTTGTGAAAACACATACTTTGATTTTAATTTACCAATTCTTTTGGTTTTTAACCTCTTTTTCTTGCCTTATTGAGCTAGCTAAAACCTCTAGTACAAGGTCAAATATAAGTAGTGTGAGCATATATCCCAGTCTTGTTCCCAATTTTAAGGAGAACACATTCATCATTATTTATGATACTAACTGCAGGTTTTTGTTTTTTTGGTTTTTATTTATTTATTTATTTATTTATGGCTATGTTGGGTCTTCGTTTCTGTGTGAGGGCTTTCTCTAGTTGCAGCAAGCGGGGGCCACTCTTCATCGCGGTGCGCAGGCCTCTCATTATCGTGGCCTCTCTTGTTGCAGAGCACAGGCTCCAGCTGCGCAGGGTCAGTAGTTGTGGCTCATGGGCCTAGTTGCTCCGCGGCATGTGGGATCTTCCCAGACCAGGGCTCGAACCCGTGTCCCCTGCATTAGCAGGCAGATTCTAAACCACTGCGCCTCCAGGGAAGCCCCTAACTGCAGTTTTTACCAAATCCCTTTTTCAAACTGATGGACTGCGTTTTCATTATATATTGTTTTTATTATTGCTGAAATTATTTTTTATCATAAATGTTTGCTGGACTTTGTTAAAGGCTTTTTCTGTATCTGTTGATATGATCATAATTTTCTCCTTTATTCCGTTAATGTTTTGAATTACATTGATTAATTTTTAAATGTTAGACTAAATATCTGTCTCTTGAATAAAACTCATTTGATCATTATACACTAAGATCATTTATTATACACTAAACAACCAACTCCTGGTTTATCATACACTCTGAGTTACTTTTCCCTGAGGTACAAAAAGTAACTTTCTGTGATTAATGACTTTGGAATGAAATCCAGTTAAGTGTTATTCAAAAAATCTTTCCCCCAAGCAAGTTAGCTATCTTAATAAAGCATACATTGTTCCTAACACTTTATTATACTAATTTATAGGGACAAGGCCTGCTTGGTGAGTTTAACTATGAGCTTCAGAATTTTGAAGCTCACTCTCCCACAGGTATAAGCCATGTTCTCCAAATAAGTTTTATCAGTAATAAAGATGATATCTTGACCTATAACTACTTACTCTTTTTTCTTATTTCTCAGCTGACTTAGCTCTTAGAAGAGGAAGAAATATGCTATTCATTGAAGCCCCACAAACATCCCCATGGGCACTGTATTTTTTATCAGAACTCAGTGGAACCCAAAAGGGAACCTATAGTCAAATTAGACAGATGGAATTGAGCTTGATTGAATTGATCCCTATACACTAGGTATCAGTAGAGATTTAATCTGGCAACAACAAAAAAAATAGGGTCCTCTAAGAATTCTTGTTTTTAATTTGTACAGGAGCAGGAATTTCATCCTTACTCACTGATTGGTTTTCATTTAAAAGATGAAAATAAAAGTGTTTCTGGCTTATAAAAAGGACACAATTTTGTAATTGGCATATGTTACTTGTCTAAAATTGAGCAAAGAATACTCTTTGCAGTTATTTTGGAAATTCTGCATATACCTGAGACATAAACTATGGGTCATTACTTTAGTCTTACACTTATTTTTAGAGGCACACATACGTAATTATTTTACTTATTTAAATTTCATTTTAATGGTAGTGCAATAAACCTAAGCACATTCTTAAAATGAAGACATGGATACAGACTGAATACAAAGGGGGAGGGGTTCTGAGTTCTTTAGTCCACTTTTTTTACTTAGGCTTCACAAATGTAGCATTCCTCACACAAAGTAGTTGTTCAGTTGTATCTTCCAATGATTAGATGAATTGTTGTTATTCATGGACTTTTACCATTGCAAAATTTCAGTAAATTTAGGAAAGTGGGGATCATTGTACCATTTATAAATACTTCCAAATTCATATAATTACAGTAGCCTATATAACAAAGATAGTAGATGATCTCACATTATAAGAAGTCTGAGAGCAAGGGAGTAAATATTTCTTCCAGTGTCTGACTCCTTTTATTGGAGAAGAAAATTTTTCTAGAAAGCTTCCAGGATGCTTTTGTCTTCCATTTCATTGACCATAACTTATTTTATGGCTGTTAGTGATTATAAGGAAGCCTTAAAAATGCGCTCCAAGAAAAAGAATATGGAATTACCATGGTTTAGTTGATATTTGTCCCTCATTTAGAAGCTACTGTGTCCTCTTAAGTCTGCACCACAAGGAATGCTTTTTCTACTCTTACTAATCTTTTGTGTGAGTGTTCTACAGCACAATGGGGTCTACAGAGAAGAAACATCAAGTGCCTGCAAACTCTATATCTGTGGCTCTCAAGGCCTCCACAGCTCTTGCTAGCGCATGCTTAGACTCTGAATTATTTCACAGCTCTAGCTGAGTTCTAACAAATGTCTATCTGTGTCTGCTCAAGTTGAGCAAATGCGCAGTTCTCCTCTCTATCTGCAGGTATCTGCCTCTCTGTAGATTATAGTTTACTTGGTTGCCCTGTGACCTTAGCTCTCTGACAGATTCAAGAAAATTCATGGACTAGCAGTTTATATGGCCATTTTGTTGTAAGACTGAAGACAAGATAATTTTGTCCTTACAAAATGTCCTTCTTAACCTCTAATAACACTTTCTTTAACTTTTTTTTTTTTTTTGGTATGGCTACTTCAGTTATCTTTTGGTTACTATTGACATGATACATTTTTTTCATTCTTTTACTTTTTTACTTTCAGTTTGTATCTTTGAATCTCAACTGTCTTGTAGATATAGCTGGATCATTTTTCTTTTTAATTCAGTCTGCCAATTTATGCTTTTTGATTATAGTGCCTAATCTTTTTACATTAAATGTAGTTACTGATAAGGTAGAATTTAAGTTTGATTTCATGCTCTCTGTTTTCTATATGCCATGTCTTTTTGTTTCTCTATTCCTTCCTCCTTCCCCTTTTGTGTTAAATAGACCCCTTCTAGTGTACTATTTTAATTCTATTATTTTTCCTTTTACTGTATTTTGTAGTTTTTTCTTAGTGACTGCTCTGGGATTATAATTAACATCTTAAAATAATCTTGTTTGGAATAATACCAACTTAATTTCAATAGTGTTCAGAAACTTTATACTAATATAGCTTTGTTCTCTCCCTACTCCTTTGTGCTATTATTGTCAATCATATCACAAATTGACAATAAGCCCATCATCACAGTTTTATAATAATTGCTTTTTGCAGTTGTCTTAAATCAGATAACAGAAGAAAAGAGTTGCCAAAAAAATACAATTATACTGTCTTCTATATTTGCTTATGTAGTTCCATTTACCAGAGCTCTTTATTTCTTCATGTGGATTTCAGTTACTGTCTAGTACTTTAGTATCTCTTGTAAGGCAAATCTGCTAACAATGAACTCTCTGTTTTTGTCCTAGATTACCTTAATTTCTCCTTAACTTTTTAAAGGATAGTTTTGTTGAATATGGAGCACATGGTCAGCAGTCTTTTTCTTACAGCTCTTTGAATATGTCATATGTACTGCTTTCTGGCCTCCATGGTTTCTGATGAAACACAAACTATTAATTTCATTGACAATTTTTGGAAAATAATGGATTATTTTTATTGTCTTTTTTTCTATTTCTCAGATGGAATATCAATTGAACTAACTGTTGAAGTTAACTTTCAAGTTAATGATTCTTTCTCCTGCCTGCTCAGATCTGCTGAGTTTTTATTTAGTTATTGTACTTTTTAACCAGAATTTCTATTAGGTTCTATTTTTAAATATCTATCTTTTAATTGATATTCTCTATTTGGTGAGACATTGTTATCATACATTCTTTTTTTCTCACAGTTTTATTGAGATATAATTGACATACAGCACTATATACATTTACAGTGTACAGCATAATGATTTGACCTTCATATATCATGAAATGATTACCACAGTAAGTTTAGTGAACATCCACCATCTCATACAGATAGAAAATAAAAGAAAAAGAAAAAAACTTTTTTTCCTTGTGATGAGAACTTGTAGGATTTACTCTCTTAACAACTTTTATACATAACATACAACAGTGTTATTTATATTAATCATGTTGTAGCTTACATCCTTAGTACTTATTTATCATAACTGGAAGTTTGTACTTTTTGACTTTCATCCAATTCCCCCTCCCCCCACCTCCCACCTCTGGTAACCACAAATCTGATCTATTTTTCTGTGAGTTTGTTTGCTTGTTTGTTTGTTGAAGTATAATTGACCTATGTATAACACTAAGTTAGTTCCTGGTACACAACATATTGACTCATTATTTCTGTACATTACAAAATGATCACCACAATAAATCTAGTTACCATCTGTCACTATACAAAGATACTACATTTTTATTGGCTGTACTCCCTATGCTGTACCTTTCATCTCCATGACTCATTCATTTTGTAAGTGGTAAGCTTGTACCTCTTAATTTCATAGAATATCATACATTCTTTTACTTTTTAGACATGTTACTTTTGGTTCTTTAAATATATTTATAGAATACTGTGACAAAAGATGTTCCTTGTCATTTCAGTAAACAAAGGATGTTGCAGCCATTAAGCTATCAGCCACTGCAGCCACCCCCTACAGTGTGCCCTGAGGGGATTAAGATAGAGAAAAACAGGATACTGGGCCTACATAATTAAGGTGTATATCTGAGGAATAATTTCAGTAAGCTCAGACACTTGTACCTTCCTAAAATAGAAAAGCGCTAAAATCTTAACTTGAGATGTCTGAATTTTTTTGTGATTAGCAGTAATCTTTTGATGTTCGACTACCTTTTTGGTTTGTTTGTTTGCTTTTTGCAAAAACTCCTTTATATCCTGGTTCCTCCCTTACCTCTTTGGAACAATCCCTCAGAGCTATTTGAGAGGCTGCTTTCCTGGGCTATAGTCCTCAGTAAGTCTACCTAATAAAACATAATTCTCAACTTTTATGTTGTGCATTTTTTCAGTAGACAATACAATATAGATAAATACAATTAATGTATTTGTGTAGTGAATCCAATGGTCCTTAAAAACAGTTTTTAATGACTGCTTTGTTTCCTGTGTATGGATCACACTTTCTTGTTTATTTATATTGTCTTAATTTTTTCATTGAAAACTGGACATTGAAAATGACATATTGGAAAAAATGTGGAAATAAAATTCCCCGTTTCCCCAGGGATTGTTGTTGTTGCCTTGTTGTTTTCTTGTCTGTTTAGTAACTGTCTTGGACTAATTATAAAATGTCCGTATTCCCTGCAAATGCAGCCACTGAAGTCTCTGGTTTGCTTAGCAGTCATCTGAACAGATATTTCTTTAAATGCCTTGAACAAATAAGGCTTCCGCCTTTGAACAGATGGACTGTGTGTGACTTTAGCACACCTTCTATCCTCCAGTGGCTTAAAACTCTTCCTTATTCTTTACTTCCTGCTTATAAAGGGATTCAGAATCATCCAGAGATGAGAGATTAGGGCCTTTGCAGATTTTTCCTAGGTATGTGCTCAGCCCTGCATATATATGTAGTGATCTGCATTTAAATGATATGTCATAGTTTTTCACAGTCCCTCATGGACATCTTATTCCCAAATCTTCCTTTCATATATGAGATTTTTCTTGTTTCCTGAGGTAAGATTGTATTGCTATAAAGTTCCCTCTTAGAATTCCTTTTGCTCCGCACCATAGGTTTTGTCACATTTCATTTTCACATTTCATTTTCATTTGTCTCTAGGTATTTTTGATTTCCTCTTTGATTTCTTCAGTGATTGGTTCTTTAGTAACACATTGTTTAGCCTCCACGTATGGAGGAGTTGGAGGAGGTTATGAGCAGGAAGGGACACAAAGAGGTTTCGGGGTAGATTCCAGTGTTCTATTTTTAACCATTCTGGTAGTTACCTGGAAGATCAATTTAAAACTATTTGTTAATCTGTACATAAATATTTTAAGCAGATGTGTTTTTTCTGTGTATGTTGCATTTCACAATAAAGGTGTTAAAAATGAAACAGAAAAACAAGTTTGTAAAACTAGCTGACTTGCAATCAAACTATAATAATATGAAAGTGTTTATAATATTATTTCATGAAGAGAAAACTGGATGTGTAGGTATTAGTAGTCAACTCAAGTGATTTAAAGGATAACAAGAGGTCTTTCTTATGAAATCAATTTTATTTCCACTGTTTTCTAAATTGGTGGCTGCTCCCTGATCCTGTATAATCTCATGCTCTCTTTTGTCTGTTGACACTTTTTATGCAGAAATTCTAGCTTTCCCTGCTTCACTCATCTTTTGGTTTCCCATCTTTTTTCACCTGTGGCATGGCTATTTCAAACTTTTTCACTTTCCTTTATTTAATCAACTTCTGTCATTACCTATCTGCTTTCAAGCATTTCCAGTGATCCTTGAAATGCTTCTGTTTGACTTATTTACCCTTCTCACTTATTGTTCTCATTTGGTTTTCTTTTCAGTTCTAAATACTTAGAGTGTGTAGGCTTTTCCTGCTATTCCCTTAGTTTTTCCCTGGGCCCACTCTAAATTGGTTTTGTCTGAGGCCATACATGTTACACGTCCAGTGACCTCTTCAAAAGCATCTCCAAACCCTCTTCTAAACTGCCTTAATATTCATGCTGTAAACAGCATGGTGAGTCATTCTTCCCAACTTTTAACCTTTCTCCCTAGGTTTAGTATTTACCCACTATTCTTTCTGACAGACTTTTGGATTTAAATATAACTCTTCCTCTGTACATTTTAATAATTCTTCCTCTATACTTTTAAATTAAAATGAGAAGCTCACCAATGTTCTATCTTAAAATCTCAGCTATCTTCACTACACCTACTCCTTTAGTTAATGTACCTTTGGATTTTATCAATAAGAATGATTTGTACTACTTATTTCCTTTTCTCCATTAAATCTGTAGAAAATGTATTCTTCTATGCCTGCAAAAAAAAAAAAGAGAAAAGAAAAGAAAAAGAATTTGTATTTTGTACTGTATCTTCTTCTTTTATACATCATACACAAGCTGTAGCTATATTTTCCACTTCTTATTTTACCACAGTACTCCTTTATTATAGCCTGATTAAACCATGAAATGACTGAGTGAGATTGTATCAAGATTCAGGCTAAACTTCTTCAATTAGCCAAAATAGGATACAATATGCTGCAGGAACAAACAACCTCTAAACCTCAGTGGCTTGTAATAACAAAGGTTTATTTCTTGCTTACACACTATCCAGAATAGATTGGCTTAGGCAACACTCCATGTTGTCTTTGGTCCAGAAACTAATTTGACAGAGAAACCTCTATTTGAATCATTGACATTATTGTGACACAGAAAAAGTGACATAATAGACAATAAACTGACTCTTAAAGCATCCTTCCTGAAAGTATTTCATCTCCACTCACTTTTCTTTGGCCAGAGCAAGCCACATTGACTTCAGTGGACCACGGAATTGCAATCCAAACTAATGTAACAAAGTAATCTAAAACAAAAATAACTTAGAGAAAAGAAGACTTCCTTACATAATAGTTCCAAGTTAAGCAACTCCGATATGTTGGATGGTTCTGTATCCCGTGGTAAATTAGGGTCCCCCAGGTTGATTCTATTAGTTATGTAACAAGAGTATTGTCATCATCTACATAATTAAAACTGAATTACTGTGTCCAGATTCCAGGCAGTGGAAAGAGGAACGTGGGCTTAGAGGGACACGTTTTTAAGACCCAGTCCTGGAAATGGTTTATATCATATCTGTTCACATTTCACTGGTATGAAGTTTGTTACAAAATTTTCACAAAACATTCTTGGGATTTTGATTGAGATTGCATTGAATCCGTACATAAAATTTTCTTTGAGGTGAGGTATTTACGATAGTGAATCTTCCAACCATTAATATGGCATATCTCTGCACTTACGTACATTTGTTTTCAATAACACTCAAGAAAGTTAGGCTACACCTAACTCCTAAAGACTGGCTTGGAAGAAGGAGAGAATGAATTTTTAGAATTTTACCATCTCCAGCAAAAAATCAGGCAAAATTGAAAAGTAAACTTTATTTCACCGGAATGTACAACTTTAGGTCCTATAGTTTCTTAAACTGTGTTTTCAGTATTATATACCAAGGAACCTGAATGCTTTAGTGTATGAAACATTAAAATGTTATATTCAACTCATCATTTTCATTTGTATCTCCAGATAGTCTTCTCATTAAATATAATAAATTATTAGGATATATACCTTTACTATTATTATTATTATTTTTTTGGCTGTACCTTGTGGCTTGCAGGATGTCAGTTCCCCGACCAGGGATTGAACCTGGGCCACGGCAGTGAAAGAGTCAAACCCTGACCACTAGACCACCAGGGAACTCCCACTAATTACTTTTAAAAACCACATTTGCTTATCTTTCTTAGTTAAAGAAATAGTGTATTTTAAATATATATTTAGTTAGATTCACCCTTTACTAAAGTTTAAACTTTGTTTTAACATTTGGATAATAAAAATAAATTTATAATAAAAAAGATAAATGTCATTAAAACTAAATACTTACTGAACGTGACTACATAATTGTCTTTTTTTCCTGTCTTTTTTTTTTTTTTTCCTCAAGAATAAACAACCTGAAAGTTCTATGTGGCTAAGATTACTTTAAACTCTGTTTTTCCTCTTAATATTTTTGCTAATTCTCATTGTTCTCATAATTTTTTATCTTGCACTTTATATTTTACATCCTGACTTCTTGTACACTTGAAATAACTGCTCCTTTTAGAGTTCCAATGCTCCTGTCTCTCAAGTTAGAGAGATGTTATCTAATTAAAATCTAAATCTAATCTCTCAAGTTATCTTATTAGTCTTTAAAACATCTCACTATTAAGATTTTATTTTTTCTCTTTTGAGACTTTCAAAACAAAGACTTTGACATATTATTTAACTACACTTATGATTCCACCTATACCTACAAATTTGGAAATTGTGAGTTTTGTTTCTAAACTGCCACATAAATTCACAATAGAAACTATTATTTTTTTAAACTGAGTGCAACCACTGAAAAGAAAGGGTGTAACAAACAATTAATAAAATGAAAACATTTATTCTTCTACCACACAGTTTTGCATATTAGTGACAAATGTCCCTCAAAGTTAATATCTTGAACCTTCCATTAGTGTTTTTATAGCCCATTGCCATTGCTATTGACAGTTTCCAGAAAATGCAGTGTTGCTTATGTAATACAATTATAAGCTAGAGTACAAATCAGCATAAACACATTTAGAATTTATCATAAAAGTACTTAGTAATACATTAACTCCAAAAGCCATTCCTCTAAATGTAGTTCTGTAAAAGATGAAAGTGGCAGGGAACATTATCTAAAGCCTTTGTCCCTGCCATACTCACTTACCCTGAAAAACTGCAAAATGAGGACACTAAGGCAGCTTTTCTGTATTTTACAAAAAATAAAAGGTCCATTGAAAGTAATAAACCTTTGTGTTTTTCTAATCTAATTGCCATCATTGTGTGGAATTATTCCAAAAGGGGAAATGATTTAATAAAGGTTTACATGTAGCTGAGATGGAACAATGAAAATTGTCAAGAAATATTGGAACGGTTCTCTTGGTGGATATTTTTGGGAGGACTCTATGTGAGCCAATATAAATACAGTGATTGTTCTGTGGAAGCATCTAAATTCTAGCGAGATCAGAATCAGATATTGCTTTCCCTGCAAAAAGTAGTTAATTCAGGAATAATTAATAAGCATCCACTCTGTGCTGACCTCTAGAGAAGGCTTGAGAAAAGGGTAGAATTGAGATAATAAAGAGAAATCAAAGCATATTATTTTCTTCTATTCTCCATTTTTTATTTGTCAAGTATGTGAGAAAGCCTAAATTCAAAGAAACATATTAAAACATTGAGTGTTAAGATGATATAAGCAGATGCAAATGGTCAGTAATTACTTTTTTTCCTCCTCAATTCTCTTTAAGTGGATTTTTCTTGAGATGGGATTTCATTAAGTCTGAAAATAAGCTAGTAACAACGCATTATGTTATTGTGTTTATCTTTCATCTGTTGCCATTTTTTTCTCCTATTCTCTTTGTCTTGGGATTGATATATTTTATTTATTTTCTATAATTTTTCTAGTCTAGTCTTCTACATAAACATGGGCTTCCTTTATTTCTATTTTCAGCGTTGTCTTTCTCTCTCAGTTTATGTCTTAGCCATTTTCTGTATATCTTCACTGTGTTGTAGGCAAAAAAAAAAAGCATCATGTGCAAAGTCAAGAAAAGTATGTATCACAGAACATTTGCTCCACCAAATAGTTCTGTAAGGGTGAAAAATGACAGAGGTTGAGTGGATATAGGTGAAGTGGGCAGCTAAAGAGATTGTGTCAGAGGGCCGGTTTGTGAAGGATCTTAGGTATCATACTAAGAGCCATGTAACTTAACAATGGAAAATAAAATAATTTAGTAATGCAAAGGCAATGAAGGATTCTAAGCAACCATAATTTTGTTTGTATTTGGAAGTTTCAGTGCAGCAGTTGGAATCAAGAATAGGAGAGAATGGATAGAAGCCAAAAAACATTTAGGGAAGTTTACAGCAATCAAGAGGAGGAATTATGGAACAATAGTGGGAGTGGGGATAGAGGAGAAACAAATTTGATGGATGTATGTTATATAACTGGAAGTTTTAATGGAAGTTAGCAATTGACTAAACATGTAAGATGAATGAGAGAGAAAACTGAAGATTAGTTTAAGCCAGAGGTCCTCAAACATTTTTTGTAAAGGGTCATAGTTTACAATGCCTGGTTTAAGCAATTGAGTGAGTTACGGTGACATTACCTATTTTCTTCTAAGAGTTTTAGGGCTTCAGGTCTTAAAATTAAATTCAAAACTCTCAGGCAATGCATGGCAATTCAACCAATTAGATAAAGAATATTTTGACAAGTAATAATAAAATAACTGAAAAGGCAATACATAAAATGAGAACATGACTTCATGCTTTTAGAATCCTAATTTTAATGTCATTTTCAGAATTTTCATAATGATGTCTTTCAAAAAAGGGTCAAATAAGAATACGTACTGTAACTTTTTAAATCATAGAAGCCCTTTTATTTCTATATGCTACAAAATTAGTGTCAACTAAAAGGTCTGTTCCCTGTGGTCATGCTGTCGAGAGTATTAACTTTTACAGATTAGTTTCCTTTTTGTGTTTCCTAGTGCCTGATAAACACATTCATTCTCCCAAATAACTTAGTTTGTGATGTCAAAAATAGTTGGTGGTTTTTCACATCAGTCATGCTGAATATTCATGTTAGATTTGTTTTGTTTTCATCTAATAATTTTTAATTAGTTTAAGTTTTATATAGGTAAAATATTTAGAGTTCAAAGCCTAAAAATATGTTCTGCCCCAATTGTATGGGAGATGAGATTTTCTAAAATGTCTTCCCACTGAAAAACAACTAAATCTTGAAAAAGTATTTACAGTCATCCCTAGGTATCCACAGGGAATTGCTTCCAGGTCCTTACAGATATCAAAATCTGAGGATGCTGAAATCCCTCATGTAAAATGATGTAGTATTTGCATATAATCACACAAACCCTCCCATATAGTTTAAATCCTCTCTAGGTTATTTATAATACATAATACAATGTAAATGCTATGTAAATAGTTGTGAACACAATGTGAATAGTAGTAAATAGTTACTGGTGCGAGGCAAATTCAAGTTTTGATTTTTGGAACATTCTGGAATTTTTTTTTTTGATCCAAGTTTAGTTGAATCCACAGATGCGGAGTGCACAGATTCAGAGGGCCAACTCTACTCATTTATTATACCTAGACTTCGAGGAAATAAAAGACTACTCTGAGCCTCCCTACTGCCACAATATGACTTAAACTGAAACTCTATAGAGCTATGAGCAGTGAACAGTAAGAAAATGGTAGCTGGCGATATCCTTTGGGCAAAGGCAATACTGACACTGTATCGGGACTTTGTCATAGTGGGGAAATTGAACTCGATACTCCTTCACTAACCAAAATTAAGGGACTAGAGAGCCACATCAACAATTACCTAGAGAAGTGGACAGTATCCCCTATGCATATCTTCTGAATTCCTACAAACAATTTTACAAAACTAATTAATAAAATGGGTATAGGAGTACAAAGATATGTCTATTTTTTAAATGCTACTAAAATTTCTGAGAGAAAAATATGTTCTGGTTTATAAGTCCTATTTATAGGCAATCCTTATCCTGGTAACTTCTCCTTGATTTCTAATTTTAAGTTTTTTGTTCCTGTTCAGAAAGTGAAATATGGGAGGAGCACATTTTCTTTTGAGTTATTAAAACAATTTCAACTATTGTCTCTTTTTTCTGTTAGTTCCAAATAGCAAAATGTTTAAAAAGTGTAATGATGGGTACCATTAAATTCCTGTGATCTCTTCAGGAGTTTTAGTTATTCTTCATTTAACCTGCCGGACTCGGAACAAGCCACTGCACAGAATCAGCTCTTCGGTCCATCGTGTCACACTATTACTGTGGTTCTACCCAATGAGTTAGGATAAATAGTGCTGAAAATACACAATTTATAGACAGTAACCATTCAATTGCCTTGATTTTTTTAATTGAAAATTTTAAATCATTCATTATTCAGGAAGAAATAGTTTGGCAATTCCCACATTACTTTGATAGGATTTTTGTTTTAAATATGAACTGACAAATTTCTTTGTAATTTAAAATATTCTGGGATTTATTTGTGTATGTGTGTATGTATGTGTGTGAAATTGTAATAGTATCATGTTATAACATTCACACTTCAAACTTTCTGATCTGTTGTTTTTCATAACATGAAATTTTCTATTCCATGTCTGTTCAGTTTGACCAAAGGAATCATTCCATGTAAACTACAATATGAACACATATTTCTCCCTATCCATTTTTTTCTTTCCTAAATTGTCATATTTTTTTTCTCTATATATAATAGGTTAAAAATTGTCATGTAAAATGCAACAAGATTCCTTAGGCAATATAAAATTAGTCTTGACTTCTTTATGGCAAAATTTATCTCATAATCATTTCTATACCTTCTGAATCTGTTTTATAATGCTCAATCAATGGACATTTAATGAATAAAAGGAAATATAAAAATGACTTCATGAAAGCCTTATAATATTGAATCAATTTTATCAAAATATGTTCATTTAAATCTATCATCTTGTCCTTGATACTAAATACAAGCTCAGTAAATGCAAACCTCAGTGGCTAATTTGGAAAAGAATTTCACACTATGTAGATACATGTTAATATTTGTTTCACATTTTAATATTTAAAATAACCATAAAATGAAACAAGGAAAACTAATTTTATTTTATTTTATTTTTAAATAGAGCCTGTGTAAGGACGGATGAAAGGAGTGATACATCATTTAAATATATAGATTACAAATATATATTTATAAAGATATTATAGTTTTGAACCAAACAGATGTGTGCTGGGTAAAGTTGTATTTATTTACTCTACAGGCATTTATTGAGTACTTCATATGTGTTCATTAGCTAGGTACTGAACATAAAAATGATTTTTAAAATCATGTAGAGATGTGTAGATGAAATCAAAGAGGTTTTTTTTTTCCATAGGAGAATCTAGATAAGGCTGGTAGGAAATCTAGATAGGAAAAAGAGCATTTATTTTAGGAAACATTTCAGTCATGCTGAGTTTGAGATGTTGTGGATTATTCAGATGAAGTCATAGAGTTTAATGGTTAGCACTGTGATAATTAGTTTTATATGTCTATTTGGCTAGGCTCTAGTTATTTGATCAAACACCTAATATAGGTGTTGCTGTGAAGGTATTTGTAGATGTGATTAAAGTCCATAATCGGTTGACTTTATTTTTTTTTGAATTTTTTTAGTTATTTTTTTTAACAGCAGGTACTTATTAATTATCTATTTTATCCATATTAGTGAATATGTATCCATTACAATCTCCAGATTCATACCACCACCACGCCCCACCCCCACTCTCCCCCCTTGCTGTCCATACGTTTGTTCTCTACATCTGTGTCTCTATTTCCGCCTTGCAACCCGGTTCATCTGTACCATTTTTCTAGATTCCACATATATGCGTTAATATACAATATTTGTTTCTCTCTTTCTGACTTACTTCACTCTGTATGACAGTCTCTAGATCCATCCACGTCTCTACAAATGACCCAATTTCGTTCCTTTTTATGGCTGAGTAATACTCCATTGTGTATATGCACCACATCTTCTTTATCCAGTCGTCTGTCGATGGGCATTTAGGTTGCTTCCATGACCTGGCTATTATAAATACTGCTGCAATGAACATTGGGATGCATGTGTCTTTTTTAATTATGGTTTTCCCTGGGTATATGCCCAGTGGTGGGATTGCTGGGTCGTATGGTAATTTTATTTTTAGTTTTTTAAGGAACCTCCATACTGTTCTCCACAGAGGCTGTATCAATTTATATTCCCATCAGTGGTGCAAGAGGGTTCCCCTTTCTCCACACCCTCTCAAGCACTTATTGTTTGTAGATTTTCTGATGATGTCCATTCTAACTGGTATGAGGTGATACCTCATTTTAGTTTTGATTTTCATTTCTCTATTAGTGATGTTGAGCAGCTTTTCATGTGCCTCTTGGCCGTCTGTATGTCTTCTATAGAGAAATGTCTGTTTAGGTCTTCTGCCCATTTTTGGAATGGGTGGTTTGTTTTTTTAATATTGAGCTGCATGAGCTGTTTATATATTTTAGAGATTAATCCTTTGTCTGTTGATTCATTTGCAAATATTTTCTCCCATTCGGAGGCTTGTCTTTTCATCTTGTTTATAGTTTCCTTTGCTGTGCAAAAGCTTTGAAGTTTCATTAGGTCCCATTTATTTATTTTTGTTTTTATATCCATTATTCTAGGAGGTGGGACAAAAAAAATCTTGCTGTGATTTATGTCAAAGAGTGTTCTTCCTATGTTTTCCTCTAAGTTTTACAGTGTCTGGGCTTACATTTAGGTCTTTAATCCATTTTGAGTTTATTTTTGTGTATGGTGGTTGGGAGTGCTCTAATTCCATTCTTTTATATGTAGCTGTGCAGTTTTCCCAGCACCACTTACTGAAGAGGCTGTCTTTTCTCCATTCTATATCCTTGACTCCTTTATCAAAGATAAGGTGACCGTATGTGAGTGGTTTATCTCTGAGCTCTCTATCCAGTTCCATTGATCTATATTTCTGTTTTTGTGCCAGTACCATATTGTCTTGATTAGTGTAGCTTTGTAGTATAGTTTGAAATCACGGAGTCTGATTCCTCCAGCTCCATTTTTTTCCTGCAAGATTGCTTTGGCTATTTGGGGTCTTTTGTGTCTCCATACAAATTTTAAGATTTTTTTTTCTACTTCTGTGAAAAAAACCATTGGTAATTTGATAGAGATTGCATTGAAACTGTAGATTGCTTTGGGTAGTATAGTCATTTTCACAATATTGATTCTTCCAATCCAAGAACATGGTATATCTCTCCATCTGTTTGTGTCATCTTTGATTTCTTTCGTCAGTGTCTTATAGTTTTCTAAGTACAGGTCTTTTACCTCTTTAGGTAGGTTTAATTCCTAGGTACTTTATTCTTTTTGTTGCAGTGGTGAATGGGATTGTTTCCTTAATTTCTCTGTCTGATCTTTCATTGTTAGTGTATAGGAATGCAAGAGATTTCTGTGTATTAATTTTGTATCCTGCAACTTTACCAAATTCATTGATTAGCTCTAGTAGTTTTCTGGTAGCATCTTAGGATTCTCTATGTATAGTATCATGTCATCTGCAAACAGTGACAGTTTTACTTCTTCTTTTCCAATTTGTATTCCTTTTATTTCTTTTTCTTCTCTGATTGCCATGGCTAGGACTTCCAAAACTATGTTGAATATTAGTGGTGAGAGTGGGCAACCTTCTCTTGTTCCTGATCTTAGTGGAAATGGTTTCAGTTTTTCACCATTGAGAACAATGTTGGCTGTGGGTTTTTCATATATGGTTTTTATTATGTTGAGGTAAATTCCCTCTGTGCCTACTTTCTGGAGAGTTTTTATCATAAATGGGTGTTGAATTTTGTCAAAAGCTTTTTCTGCATCTATTGAGATGATCATATGCTTTTTATTCTTCAGTTTGTTGATATGGTGTATCACATTGATTGATTTGCATATATTGAAGAATCCTTGCATCCCTGGGATAAATCCCACTTGATCATGGTATATGATCCTTTTAGTGTGTTGTTGGATTGCTTGCTATTATTTGGTTGAGGATTTTTGCATGTATGTTCATCAGTGATATTGGTCTGCAATTTCTTTTTTTGTAGTATCTCTGTCTGGTTTTGGTATCAGGATGATGGTGGCCTTGTAGAATGAGTTAGGGAGTATTCCTTCCTCTGCAATTTTTTGGAAGAGTTTGAGAAGGATGGGTGTTAGCTCTTCTCTAAATGTTTGATAGAATTCACCTGTGAAGCCATCTGGTCCTGGACTTTTGTTTGTTGGAGGATTTTTAATCACAGTTTCAATTTCATTACTTGTGATTGGTCTGTTCATATTTTCTATTTCTTCCTGGTTCAGTGTTGGAAGGTTATACGTTTCTAAGAATTTGTCCATTTCTTCCAGGTTGTCCATTTTATTGGCATAGACTTGCTTGTAGTAGTCTCTGATGATGCCTTGTATTTCTGTGGTGTCCATTGTAACTTCTCTTTTTTCATTTCTAACTTTATTGATTTGAGTCCTTTCCCTCTTTTTCTTGATGAGTCTGGCTAATGGTTTATCAATTTTGTTTATCTTCTCAAAGAACCAGCTTTTAGTTTTATTGAACTTTACTACTGTTTTCTTTGTTTCTATTTGATTTATTTCTGCTCTGATCTTTATGATCCCTTTCCTTCTACTAACTTTGGGTTTTGTTTTTTCTTCTTTCTCTAGTTCCTTTAGGTGTAAGGTTAGAGTGTTTATTTGAAATTTTCTTGTTTCTTAAGATAAGATTGTATTGCTATAAACTGCTCTCTTAGAACTGCTTTTGCTGCATC
The DNA here is from genome assembly GCF_028023285.1 of Balaenoptera ricei. Taxonomy (NCBI): domain Eukaryota; kingdom Metazoa; phylum Chordata; class Mammalia; order Artiodactyla; family Balaenopteridae; genus Balaenoptera; species Balaenoptera ricei. The sequence goes on along the minus strand of NC_082650.1, from coordinate 41,565,254 downwards.
CCATAGGTTTTGGATCATCGTGTTTTTGTTGTCATTTGTCTCTAGGTATTTTTTGATTTCCTCTTTGGTTTCTCCACTGACCTCTTGGTTATTTAGTAACGTGTTGTTTAGCCTCCATGTGTTTGTGTTTTTTACATTTTTTTCACTGTAATTGTTTTCTAATCTCATAGCGTTGTGGTCGGGAAAGATGCTTGATATGATTTCAATTTTCTTAAATTTACTGAGGTTTGATTTGTGACCCAAGATGTGATCTATCCTGGAGAATGTGCTGTGTGCACTTGAGAAGAAAGTGTAATCTGCTGTTTTTGGATGGAATGTCCTATAAATATCAATTAAATCTATCTGGTGTATTGTATCATTTAAAGCTTGTGTTTTCTTATTAATTTTCTTTCTGGATGATCTGTTCATAGGTGTAAGTGAGGTGTTAAAGTCCTCCACTGTTATTGTGTTACTATCGATTTCCTCTTTTACAGCTGTTAGCATTTGCCTTATGTATTGAGGTGTTCCTCTGTTGGGTGCATATATATTTTTAATTGTTATATCTTCTTTGTGGATTGATCCCTTGATCATTATGTAGTTTCCTTCCTTGTCTCTTATAACATGCTTTATTTTAAAGTCTATTTTATCTGATATGAATATTGCTACCCCAGCTTTCTTTTGATTTCCATTTGCGTGGAATATCTTTTTCCATCCCCTCACTTTCAGTTCGTATGTGTCCCTAGGTCTGAAGTGTGTCTCTTGTAGACAGCATATATATGGGTCTTGTTTTTGTATCCATTCTTTTGGTTGGAGCATTTAATCCATTCACATTTAAGGTATTTATTGGTATCTATGTTCCTATTACCATTTTCTTAATTGTTTTGGGTTTGTTTTTGTAGGTCCTTCTCTTTTGTTTCCCATTTAAAGAGGTTCCTTTAGCATTTGTTGTAGAGCTGCTTTGGTGGTGTTGAATTCTCTTAGTTTTTGTTTGTCTGTAAAGCTTTGATTTCTCCATCAAATCTGAATGAGATCCTTGCCAGGTAGAATAATCTTGGCTGTAGGTTCTTCCTCTTCATCACTTTAAATATATCATGCCACTCCCTTCTGGTTTATAGAGTTTCTGCTGAGAAATCATCTGTTAACCTTATGGGAGTTCCCTTGTATGTTATTTGTCATTTTTCCGTTGTTGCTTTCAATAACTTTTCTTTGCCTTTAATTTTTGTCAATTTGATTACTGTTTGTCTTGGCATGTTTCTCCTTGGTTTTATCCTGGCTGGGACTCTCTGCACTTCCTGGACTTGGGTGGCTATTTCCCTTCCCATGTTAGGGAAGTTTTTGACTATAATCTCTTCAAATATTTTCTGGGGTCCCTTCTGTGTCTCTTCTCCTCTGGGACCCCTATAATGAGAATGATGGTGTGTTTATTGTTGTCCCAGAAGTCTCTAAGGCTGTCTTCATTTCTTTTCATTCTTTTTTCTTTATTCTGTTCCTCAGCAGTGAATTCCACCATTCTGTCTTCCAGGTCACTTATCCGTTCTTCTGCCTCAGTTATTCTGCTATTGATTCCTTCAAGTGTATTTTTCATTTTAGTTATTGTATTGTTCATCTCTGTTTGTTTGTTCTTTAATTCTTCTAGGTGTTTGTTCTTTAATTCTTCTGGGTCTTTGTTAAACATTTCTTGCATCTTCTCGATCTTTGCCTTCATTCTTTTTCTGAGGTCCTGGATCATCTTCACTATCATTATTCTGAATTCTTTTTCTGGAAGAGGCAAGGTTGCCTATCTCCACTTCAATTAGTTGTTTTTCTGGGGCTTTATCGTTTTCCTTCATCTGGTTCATAGACCTCTGCCTTTTCATTTTGTGTAACTTTCTGTGAATGTGTTTTTCGTTCCACAGGCTGCAGGATTGTAACTCTTATTGCTTCTGCTGTCTGCTCTCTGGTGGATGAGGCTGTCTAAGAGGCTTGTGCAAGTTTCCTGATGGGATGGACTGGTGGTGGGTAGAGCTGGCTGTTGCTCTGCTGGGCAGAGCTCAGTAAAACTTTATTCCACTTGTCTGCTGATGGGTGGGGCTGAGTTCCCTCCCTGTTGGTTATTTGGCCTGAGGTGACCCCAGCACTGGAGCCTACAGGCTCTTTGGTGGGGCTAATGGTGGACTCTGGGAGGGCTCACACCAATGGATACTTCCCAGAACTTCTGCTGCCAGTGTCCTTGTCCCGGTGGTGTGCCACAGCCATCCCCCGCCTCTGCAGGAGACCCTCCAGTGCTAGCAGGTAGGTCTGGTTCAGTCTTCTGTGGGGTCACTGCTCCTTCCCCTGTGTCTTGATGTGCACACTACTTTGTGTGTGCCCTCCAAGAGTGGAGTCTGTTTTCCCCAGTCCTGTTGAAGTCCATCTCATTGCAGCTTGTCCTTTGTCTTTGGATGTGGAATATTTTTTTGGTGTGTTCCAGTGTCTTCCTGTCGATGATTGTTCAGTAGTTAGTTGTGATTCCGGTGCTCTTGCAAGAGGGAGTGCCATAATCAGTTGACTTTAAATAAGGGAGATTATTGAACAAAATCTCTGTGGGCCTGATATAATCAGGTGAAATGCCTTATGAAAAAAGTTGAAGTTTTTCTGAAGTTAAATTCTACCCGTGGACAACAGCTTCAGCTCATGCCCAAGAATTATAGCCTGCTTCTGGACAGCCTGCCTTACGAATTTCATACTTGTCCAGCTAGCCCTCATAATTGCACAAGCAATCAATCTCTTATACATCACCTACTGGTTCTATTTCCCTAGTTAAACTTTGATACAGGGGCTTCAGAATCAGAATGCCTGATTCAAATTCATAATCTACCACCCACTAGCTAATGTCAAAGCTAATTAAACTCTCAAAGCCTATTTCCCCATGTTTTAAATTCTAATAGAAAGAGTATCTACTTCTAGCATTGCTTTGAAGATTAAGATAATCCATAGCAAAGCTTATTGCATAATATAATACTTAGCACAAAGTACATACCTGATCAATGCTAGCTAATTTATTAGAACATTATTACTGAAAATGAGACCTACAAAAAATAGTTGGACAAATGCTTCCAGCTGAAGAGAGATATCCAGGATGTGGTTGAATTTAAGGGTCCTCATCATTTAAATGGAAGTGGACCCCGTAATTTATATGAAGTCATGAAAGGATGCACTGGAGAATGCATAGATGATAACCAACAGTGAACAAAGAGGGTTATAAGTATATCTATTCCTTTTACATGAAGATTTATGTTCTGTCTTCTAATCTTTACTGATAAACATTTTTCAGTTTCTTAGTGAAACTGTAGAGAACATGATTATCCAATTGTAAATAATAGAAAACCTGGAAATATAATGTAGTTAGCAGAAATATTGCAATGTTTTGTGGATTTAATAGATACAGGAGATGCCCATTCACACTCCTTGGACTTTGCCTTATACTCCACTGAACTTTCAACTGCCACTGTCTGTGTCTTTGTTCCTTAGTGCTTTGTTTCTCCAGTTATGGAAGGTCACTCTGCTCACATGCTCTTGGGAGTCTGGAAGTGCTGTGGAATTAATACCCATTTCCTCACTCCAGTAGCATCACCCAGTGCTCTCTAGAGTTGGTATATTAATCTCCAGCTCCCTTACTTTGGTTCGGGATAATTCTAACGTGTGTGTTTTAGATTGTTTCCCAGAGTTTCACCGTGGAGTTAAGCTCCATTTGACTACTGTGGTGCTGGCTTGATAGCACACACTTTGTTGGCTGAATTTCCTTGTCTGTTTCAAATCTCTCCTACCATTCCCCTTCACCCTTTTAAATAATCTCTCTGCCCTTGAATACACTTGCCTCAAGGTCCGTTTCTCCAGGAACGAATACAGTTAGCCCTCCCTATCTGCGAGTTTGGCATCTGGAGATATGGAGAGCCCACTTTATTCACTGCAGTATGCCATTTTAGACAAGGGATTTGAGCATCTGAGGATTTTGGTATCCACGAGGACTCCTGGAATCAATCCAAGAGCTTTTGTTGCTCTAACTTCTAGTTGATTTAGAAAAACTTTATGAATGTGGACATAGCTTCTTGCCATTTCATAAGTAAGCAATAACCTTATGAGTCACTTTGTGTAACCAAAGAGTAAATTAAAATATTTGATTCCGGTGCTCTTATATACAATAACTGAACAGAGGGACTAAGGTCCTCAACTTTGCATACCCTTGGGCTCTCTTACCATAAGAATACTCCTCTGTTTCCTAAACCTCCACAGTCACTCCCTGGGGAGGGCATTCTCACACTCATCTGAGACAGAAGATTCCACAAAGTATTCGAGGCAATCTGAGGGTTGAGGAAAGATGGAAAAGTCAGGGAGTCAAATAAGTTATGAAGAAGCCCTAGCACTTATCACTGTGATTGATAAACTGTCACCTTGGAAATTGAGTTGAAGGTAATTGCTTCCATTATTTTCCAAGATAGGGACAAAATTTAAATAAGTCAAATTTAACAAATTTTGAGTTACCAGTAAAGGAAGCTAAAAAATCTATATGAAATATTTTCCCAGGAAAAGGCATTAGAATTTAATGACTGCACACGGGGTGATTGAAAGCTTAAATTTACCTAAGAAAAATGTTTTTTAATGACTTCATTTATTTGTTTTATAACCCTGTGAAATTGTCATGTAAAATCTCAAAGATACGCCTGGGTGTGATGCTGAGAGGCAATTTCCACACCTTAGAACTTCACAATGTGGTATAACCTGTTGTGCCTCACTGCTTAACCACATAATGGCATTTAGAAATGGTATATGTATAACTGATTCACTTTGTTATAAAGCAGAAACTAACACACCATTGTAAAGCAATTATACTCCAATAAAGATGTTAAAAAAAATAAAAATAAAATAAAAAAATAAAAACAAACAAGAAATGGTTCAAACTGCCTGGCAAAAATGTCTTGCCGTACACTATTATGGCAACATGTTTTTTTATTTTTATGTCATAAGAAAAAATATTAAAGAGCTCAGGAAACATCTTAAGTGAATAGCCATAGCAGAATCACCAAGCAGAGCAAGAACTTTAAGTGTATACCTAATAAGGATTACTTTTTCATAAGGCATTGTTATTATAAAACATGCATAGTTTTAAGCTCTTCTAAAACTGTTTCAGAAACATTATTACTAAAACAAAGGCCAATGAGACCACTTAGTGTCATATTATTATATATGTTCAGAGAAATAAATTGATAACTTTTTTTGGTATCCCTGACATAACAGGCAATTATTTATTATATCTTGTTATGGAAGTGGTAAAATATGACAGGGTTTAACAACAAATTGCCTATCTTTATATGTTATGTATACCTCATATTCTTAATTAACCATAAAATGAAGTTATAAGCAAATTTCTAAAATGTTAAACAATAAAACAAAAGCTTGCTATGTGGTAATATAAAATGGTTCATGATTTCGTTTATAGGAATAACATGGATCTGAAGAAGTCTGCATATCAAAAATATGTTGAATTAATTGTCAAACATTTGTATTTAGATTAAGAAACACATAGAGTAGAAATCACTTTTAGGAAAAAAATATTTTCATTCAAAAAAGTATTTTTTAATAAAAATAATGTCAAAACAGTAAATGGTCAAAACGGTATAAGATATAGGATAGTATAAGAATGCTCTCCTGCTTAAGATTGACTGCATTTGGGGGAATACTTTGGGCACAACTAAGTAAAGTTTCAAGTAAGTGACATTTGTCTTTGGCTGTTTTCTACCTCCTATACCAGAAATTTTCAATTCTGCAACACAATGGAAACCACATTCGCAAAGCAATTTTCTTATCTAATTGCCAAAAAAAAAAAAAAAAAACCCATCTAAGTTAGGAAATCAGCTTTCACAAATGTAAATGAATTATTTACACATTTTTGTGTTCATGACTTCTTTTATTCAATACTATTTTTTGAAATGACTCATGTCATTATATGTAGCAGTAATTTAATTCATTCCATTATTTAAATACCACTTTTTATCCATCATACTGCTGGTTGTCATATGGATTGTTCTAATTTAAATCTGTTGTATATAATGCAGCTATAACTATTCTTTTAATGGACACAAAATTTAAGTACCTACTCAGATTCCCTCAGCTATGTGGCATGCATTTCTCAAGTTTTGAACTGGACTTTGATATCTTTCTTAATGTGGTAAATTTTGCAACACAAGTTAAATTTTTCTTAACAATTATGGGATGATGATTACATGCTTACTTTTGGTTCTGTGTTGATGTAAGATTTTCTATATATTTGCATTTTTTATACAGTTTGTGGTTTTGTGTGGGTCAATTAAATTGGCATTTACCTTAAATATTTTTGGGGAGTTTTTTTTTTCTTTTCCACTATAGTTTAATTACAAGATATTAAATATATAGCTCCCTGTGCTATACAGTAGGACCTTGTTGTTTATCTATTTTATATAGAGTAGTTTGTATCTGCTAATCCCACACTCCTAATTTATCCCTCCTCCCTCCCTTTCCCTTTTGTAACCATAAGTTTATTTTCTATGTCTGTGAGTCTGTTTCTGTTTTGTAAATAAGTTCATTTGTATCATTTTTTTAGATTCCACATAAAAATTGTATCATATTTGTCCTTCTGTGTCTGATTTACTTCACTTAGTATGATAATCTATTGGTCCATCCATGTTGCTGCAAACGGCATTATTTCATTCTTTTTATGGCTGAGTAATATTCCATTATATATATATATATAAATAACACATCTTCTTTATCAGTTCATCTGTAGATCAATATTTAAGTTGCTTCCATATCTTAGGTATTGTAATAGTGCTGCTGTGAACATCAAGGCGCATGCATCTTTTCAAATTAGAGTTTTCTCAAGGTACATGCTCAGGATTGGGATTGCTGGTTCATGTGGTAACTCTATTTTTGGTTTTTTGAGGTACCTCCATACTGTTCTCCACAGTGCCTGCACCAATTTACATTCCCTCCAACAGTGTAGGAGGGTTCCCTTTTCTCCACACCCTCACCAGCATTTACTGTTTGTAGATTTTTTGATGATGGCCATTCTGACTGGTGTGAGGTGATACCTCATTGTAGTTTTGATTTGCATTTCTCTGATAATTAGGGATGTTGAACATCTCTTCATGTGCCTGTTGACCATCTGCATGTCTTCTTTGGAGAAATGTCTATTTAGGTTTTCTGCCCATTTTTTGATTTGTTTGTTATTATATTTTTTTTGTTATTGAGTTGTATGAGCTTTTGGGAGATTTTTGCGATTTATCATTACAGTCTCACTTACACTCAGTATACACACACACATACACATACTTAGTCACATCTAGTGTATATATTATATTCAAAGTATTTATTTAACGACTACACCTTGACTGATAACAATTACCTAAAAATAGAGAAGCTGTGTGTATCAAAGGGAGTATTCCAGAAGGAATAGAAAGGAGTAATCATCCCTGATCTCAAAAAGCTCCTGCTCTAGTAAGAGAAACAGATATATGAACAAGTGAGCACAATCTAGTGTATTAAGTGTTATGAGTGGGGTATGCCCAAGGGGCTATGGAGACATACAGGAGAAGTATCGTTGATAAACTGGTGTGGGGTTTGGGACCAGAAGAGGCAAGATTCTCTGGTAAAAGTGATAACTGAATTCGCTAGACTAAAGGGGAAGTAAGAAAATTTTAGTGAAAATTAGCAATATTTGAAAAGATATGAAATAGAGAGTGAGAAAGACTAATTGATTCAGGAGAATCTTAGAGTTAATTAATCACTTTAAAATGAAATATAGTCAATATAGGAATGCTGTAGAAAGAATGTAGCATCCAGAAGCTGTAGATTTTACATCTGACTCCATGGGAAAGCCCCTTCTGAAATTTTTAATAGCATGCTATTGAGCTGCATAAACAGTCATGTAAACTTCATTACATAAGTATGTATAAATGCTGACTGTCATCAATTATATTAGTTCACCTTAGGCCCGAATGTCACACTGATAGTACTTTGTAACAAATCAACTGTAATGGTTGTGATTTTTTCAATTTATTTCATATTCATTTGTATTAATGATACTTCAAGTTTTTCAATCATATTTAAGCTGACACATAGTGAATAGCTTCAATGTTCTGTTTTTTAAAGGGATATTTATTGCAGAAAATAAGGATATGTCTTATATTACGCTAGCTACAGAGATGTGTTGCTATCTGCCTATTTTCCAAAGCTGTATTTTCAGAAAGTAGTAGTACACATATAGAATTACTATTGCAAACTGATAAGATCTGAGTTTTCTTGCTGAATATGATTATCTGAAGAATTTTTCAGAAAAGAAAATTTTATTTTCTTTCAAATGACTGTCAGAGGTGTAGAGGGAGAGAGGGATAAATAGGCTGAGAACAGAGGATTTTTAGGACAGTGAAACTATTCTATATAATTCTACAATGGTGGCTACGTGTCATTCTACATTTGTCCAAACCCACAGAATGGACAACACTGTGTTAGCTGGAATGTAAACTATGGGCTTTGGTAGGTAATGGTGTGTCAATGTTGGTTCATCAGTTGTAACAGATGTACCACAGTGATATGGAATTCGATGGTGAAGGAGGCAACGTTGGGTGTGGGGGAGAAGTATATGAGGACTCTGTACTTTCAATTTTTCTGTGAACCTAAAACTGCTCTAAAATAAAGCCTATTAATTTTTTAAAAATTAAACCTCTGCAGATGAAAATTTCAATATTTAAGGTGAAAATGCTGTGGATGGAATTAAAGGAGGATTATATATAGCAAAATAAAATTTTAGTGAATTTGAATACATAACAATAAAAACTATTCAAAATGAAACACACCTACTAAAAAGATAAACTGAACACAGTGTCAGTGAAATGTGGGACAGGTTATTCTGCAGAGGCTCAGGTGAGGTGGAGGAAGATTACTTGAAGAAATAGTGGCTCAACATTAAAAAATATGAGGAAAACTTCATGAAAGAAAATCACAAAATAATTGCTGAAAGCTAGTGATTTTAACAAATGCACTAAATAATAAACAAGTCTTTTAAAAAGACTTTAGTACAAAGTATGTTCTCTAATAATAAAGAAATTAAAGTAAAAATAACAAAAAAATTTCTGAAAAATCTCCACATTTATGAGAACCAAATACCACACTTCTAAATAACCCATAGATCAAGTAAGATATAAAAAGGGAAATTAGAAAATAATTTGAACTGAGTGAAAATGAAATCATATGTTCTAAGGAAGAAAGTTCTGAAATCAATGATGTCAGCTTCAAAAACAAAACCCAAAATACAAACAAAAAAATAAACAAAAAAACTAGGAAAAGGAGAGCTCATTGAATCCAACATAAGCAAAAGCATAGAAATGATAAATATCAGAGTGGAAATCAATAAAACAGAAAACAGAAAAAATAGAGAAAATCATTGAAACCAAAAACTCATTTTTTGAGATTAGTAAAATTGATTAATCTCTAGCTAGACTAATTAGGAAAGAAGAAAGAAGGCACAAACTTCCAATATCAGGAATCAGAAGTCTGGCATCCATAGACATTCTACATATATGAAAATATAATAATGGAATAAAGGAAATTTAGCCAATAAGTTTAACAACTTAGGTTAAATGGACAAATTCCTTGAAAGAGATGAACTGAAACTCTTTAAAGAAAAACCAAGATAATCTCAATAGTTCTATATTGATCTTTTTTTTTAAACTGAATTTATGGTTAAAAAGTTTTCTGTAATGAAACCACCAGACCACACAGCTTTATTGGTGAATTCAAACAAATCTTAAGGGAGAAATAATATCAAATTTTACATAAGTTCTTCCAGAAAATTGAAAAGGGAGGACTACTTTTTCACAGCTTATACTATGGAGTCAGCATTGTCTTGATACCAAAACCAAATAAAGACATTACAAGAAAAGTAAACTATAGATGAGTATCTATCATGTGTATAAGTGTAAAATTTTTCAACAAAAATTTAACAAATCAAATCCAACATTAAATAAAAATGGTAACACATCATTATTCAGTAGGGTTTATCTCAGGAATGTAAATATTTGAAGATCAATCAATATAATTCACCATATTAACAAACTAAAAAATAAAGGTCATATGATCATCTTCATGGATATAGAACATATTATCTGACACAATTCAACGTTCATTCCTGATTTTTAAAAATCCTCTCTGCAAACTGTAAGTAAAAGTAATTCATTCAACTTGATAAAGAGCATCTATACCTAAAACTTACATCACGCTTAATGCTTACAGATTGAGTGCTTCTTCCTAATGCATGAATAAGGCAAAGATATCCACTGTCAACACAATGCAGTAGTGTTGACAGCCATGCAATAAAGCAAGTCAAATGAATTTTTTTAAAAAAACTTCTAAAAAAATTTAAAAAAAAATAAAAAAAACTTCTAGATTGAAGAGATGAAGTATAACTTCCTTTATTCACAGATGACTAAACCTTTTTATAGAAAGTCTAAAAAAATAGTTACTAGGACTAACAAGTATATCTAGCAATGTTGTAGGATTCAAGACTAATGTACATTCAACACATGAAAATCAATGTATTGCTAATACAGCATATCAACAGAGTAAAGGACAACCCATGGGATCATCTCAGCAGATGCAGAAACAGCACTTGGCAAAATCCAACACACTTTCATAATAACACACTAGGGATAAGGCACCTTCTCGATCTGAAAAAGAACATCTACAAAATACCCACAACTGACAACACATCGAATGGTAAAAGAATGAAAACTTTTCTTCTAAGATCAAAAGCAAATCGAAGATAACTTCTCTAACCACTTCTATACAACTTTGTACTGGAAGTCCTAGCCAAGGCAATTAGGCTATAAAAAGAAATAAAAGACATCCAAATAGGAAAGGAAGAAGTAAAACTGGCTCTATTTGCAGATGACATGAACTTGCCTATATAGAATCCTGAGGAACATGTCCACATACACATGCACATCTAAATCATTAGAGCTTACAAACAAATTCAGTAAGGTTGCAGGACACAAAATCAATATACAAAAATCAACTGTATCTCTATACACTGGCAATGAATAATCTAAAAGTAAAATTAAGAAATCAATTCCATTTATAACAGCATCAAAAAGGAATAAAATGTTTAGGAATATATTTAGCAAGAGAGATCCAAGACTTGTACAGTAAAAACTACAAAATGTCAATAAAGATAATTAAAGAAGACCTAAATAAACAGAAAGAAATCACATGTTCACAGATGGGAAAAATTAATATTGTTAAGACACAGCAGTATTTCCCAAGTTGTTCTATAGATTCCACCTAATTTCTATCAAAATTCCATCTAGGTTTTTTTTGTTGTTGTAGAAACTGACAAACTGATTTTAAAATTCATATGGAAATGCAAGGGACCCAGAACAGCCAAAACAATCTTGAAAATAAAGAACAAAATTGTAAGACTCATACTTTGCAATTTCAAAACTTACTACAAAGCTGCACTAGTCAAGACAGTGTGGTAGTGACTCAATGATAGATATACAGATCAATAGAATCATATGGAAAGTCCAGGAATAAGTTATTATATTTATTATCAATTGATTTTTGATAAGAGTGCCAAGACCATTTCAATGGGGAAAGAATATTCTTTTCAAGGAATGGTGCTGGGACCACCAGATATCTATGTGCAAAATAATGAAGTTGAAAATTTACCTCACACCATATGCAAAAATTAGCTCAAAATGCCCTTAATGACCTAGATGTAAAAGCTAAAACTATAAAACTTTTTAAGGAAAATATAGATGTAAATCTTTGTGAACTTGAATGAGGCAATGGTTTCTTAGACATGACATCTAAAGTACACACATCCAAAAGAAATAGGTAAATTTGACTTCATCAAAATTAAAAATGTATGTGCCTCAAAGGATAGTATCAAGAAAGTGAAAAGAAAGTCCAGAGAATTGGAGAAAATATTTTCAAATCATATATCTCATAAAGGCTTATGATCCAAAATATATAAGCAACTCTAATAACTCAACATTAAAAAGACAAATAAATATAATTAATAAATGAGCAAAGGATTTGAATAGCTATTTCACCAAAGAAAATATGCAAATGGCAAGTAAGCTCATGAAAAGATGCTCAAGATTGTTGTTCATTAGGGAAATGTAAATAAAAACTACAATGATATACTACTTCATACCCACTAAGGTGGCTATAATCAAAAAATGATGATGACAAGTGTTAGTGAGATTGCGGATAAAATGAAACCCTCATACGTTGCTGGTCAGAATGTAAAATGATGCAGCCACTTTGGAAAACAGTTCAGCAGTTCCTCAATGAAGAGTTATATGACTTAGCAATTTCTCTCCTAGTTATATAGCCAAGATAATTAAAGACATGTTCACATGAAAATTCATAAATGAATATTCATAGAAGTATTTTCATAGCAGCCAAAAGTGAAAACAACCAAAATCTTCATCAGTGGATGAATGTATAAACAAAATTTGATATGTCCAAATAATAGAATATCATTCAGCCATAAAAATGAATGAAGTGTTGATACAGGACCACTTGCGTGAACCTTGAAAAGCATCATGCTAAGTGAAAGAAGCCACAGACAAAAGGTTGCAAGTTTTATGAGTCTATTCATATGAAATGTCAAGAAGGCAAACACATAGAGAAAAGAGAGTAGGTTAGTGAGGAAGTGAGGGTAATTGCTAATGGATGCAGGGTTTAATGATTGTATTTCTATATGAAAAACAAACAGCTATAAATTGAAAAAATTTAAATATCATTTACAATAGCATCAAACATGAAATAATTAGGGTAAATCTGACAGAAGATATGTAAGACCTGTGCACTAAAAACTAAGAACGATTACGTAGAAATTAAAGTAGATCTTAATAAATGGAGAAAAACACCTCATTAATGGGTTGGAAGACATATATACGGTAAAGATGTTAATTTTCTCCAAATTGATCTGTAGATTCAATGCAATCCAGATCAAAACTGCAGCAGACTTTTTTAAAATATAGAAATTGTGAAAGTGATTTTAAAATTCATATGGAAATGCATCAAATTTATAATAGTTAATACAATGAGAAAAATAAGGACAATGTGGCAAGAGCATTACCTGATTTCAAGATTTATTATCACGGTAATCAAGATAGTATGGCACAGCTGTAAAGAATTGTTGGAAACTAAACACATAATTAATGACTGAAATTATTTCAGGAGATACCAAAAGTATGGTAGGGAGAAAAAATTATAGATGATGAGGGGTCACTCTTCCAGTCCACTGGAGAATGTAATGTATAGAATTTCAAAACAAGTGTGAACAGGGGTAAGGACTTTTCTTTTTACTAAAATTACCAATATAGAAATGATTATATAGAATTAATAAGTAATAAAATCATGTGTCTGCTTAATTTTGAATTATGTACAAATATTTTCAAAAGAAATTACACAATTATTTTTTTATTATGTTTTATGAATGCTGGTCAGGTTGGCCAGTTGTGCTTTAGAACACGTTTCCTTCTGGTAAGTCAATCATGAATGCTATCCTTCTTTTTTCTCCTTCCTCCACCTTTCCCATTCCTCTTCCACTTCTATATCCACTCCCACTTCCTCCTCCTCCTCCTCTTCTTTAACTCAAACTTTGTTAACTATATTTTTCATCCTTTTACTTATTGACTGGTTAATAATATCATAAATCAAATATTGGTTTACCATGTGTATACTTTAGGGAAAGATGAATCAATTAAAAACACTGTGAGTTGGTCAAATTTTATGCATTCCTGCAAGATCAATGTCTTCTTGGTAAATTAGGCCTCCTTCACAAAACATAGATGAATCACTATCTAATAAATACTTAAGGGATTGCTGCAGTACACTGTCTTCATTAAATTGCTCTTTGTGATGGGCCCTTGAGATCTGTGATTCTAAGAATGTCTATTAATTTAGAAACATTAAGAGCTTTAATGTCAACAAAAGTAACTAAAACATTTTTGCTTAGTACTGCATACTGAAGTAAGCAGTTAAATGATATGATTTTTAAAAAATAGTTGCCGTAAATGTAATTGGAAATATTCTTTTAATATGTGCAAGGTACTTTGCTAGAAACTACTAGCAAACACTGATCGTAAAGATAATACCTTCTAGAAACATGGTCAAAGTGCTTTGTTATGCTAACTCATTTTGTCCTCTTTACAACCATTAGCAACCATTATTTCCATTACTTATGGGGAATAAGGAACAGAAAGATTAAGTGACTTTCTCAAGTTTATACAACAGATGTACTGAGATTATATAAAGAAATAAAAGCAGCCTTATTATTAGGTAGATTGCGTCCCTCTTAACTGTTATTCAAATGTGACTGGAAATGGTGTAAATAATGACCATCTCAAAACTCATATATCTGAAATAAGGATAACCTCTTTTGTTTTGTTCAGCAGACAGCAAAATTAGCTCAGGCTGGTTTTTTTCTTTGAAATAATTGTAGAGTTAAAGAAAGTTACAAAAATAGTATAAAGAGTCTCATATATCCTTCATCCAATTTCTCCCAGTGGTGACACTTCATACAGATGTAGTACAACATCAAAATCAAGAAATTGACATTGGAACATTACCATTAACAAGGCTTTAGACCTATTTAGTTTTCAACATTTAAAAATCTGCATTCCTGTTTTTGTGTATATATGTGTGTGTGTAGATCTATGCAATTTTATTCTGTGTATAGTTTAATTTATTCCATGTATTGATTCATGTGCCACGTATAAGTTCATGATTCATATCAATGATATGACAGGCTACAACCAATGTTTTCTTTTTATCTTTATCCGTTGTATACAAGTCACCCGACTAGTTCCATCACCTCCAAATGAGGAAATGTTTTGCAGGAATCTCATTGCTCAGCCCTGCTCTTGGACTCATCTGTCTTGGTTTACTAACTTGGAACACAAGGCAGAAGTTGGGTTTCCAAGTCCTTTTTAGGAAGGGAAGCCCTCTTCTTTTATGCAAACCAGGGATAGAAATTCCTAAATAGTGGGAAGAAGAACTTTGTCCAACTCAATCATATAGCATGTGCTCATCACTTCCCCTGGATACATCAAGGGAACTGTTCCAACTCTACTTGAGTCTGAGCACAGTCAGATGCCCTGCATATCCAACTACACCTGGAGCACTTCTGTTTGGATATCCTAAGCCACTCTCAACTCACCATTTACAAAACAATACTTCTCAACTTTGCTCTTATGCTTCCTTTTTTTCAATATTTTCCATTACAGTGAAATACACTATCATAGAGTTAACCACAAACCTTGACAAATAACAGATTCCTTTTATTTCAACCTCTGCTTCTTCCAAATCTAATTCATTGCCAAATTATGGTAACTCTATGTCCTTATTATCTCCTAAGTCTACTCCCTTGGCCACATTCTCTCAGCTACTGCCATATCTCAGGCCCTTCAAATTTTTTTTATCTATATGATATCTTTTGCCTTTTAATTGACCTTTCTGTTTCCACAAAGATCTAATGTTTCTCTTATATTCCACTCTGCTTTCAGACTGAATTTGAATAATACATGGCATTGGACACATTCTCCTATTAAATGTCAGTCATTAAGTTCACCGTAAATATAAGATACAGTTCAAATTCCTTAGAATCATATTTACGGCTCTTTATAATTTTACCATGCCTATCTCTTCAGTCTCATTTCCAACCCACTCCCTTCCCAGAGCTAAGGTGCCTATGAAAGTCAAACTACCAGATGTTCATCAAATGTGGAATATTCTCTTGCACTCTAACACCTTTGCAAATACACATTCAGTTCTTCCCTCTACTTAAACACCTCCTTAAATAACGGACTCCTACTCATCTTTCATAACTAATAAAAACTCTTCCCCCTTCTAAGAAGCATTTCATTGTTCCCACTCCACACAGTTAATTCACAATGCTTTTGATACATTTTAGAATTACCATACTGCATTATACTTTTCACCTTACCATCTGAACTGGAAGACCCTGAGAACTATCTTTTATTTCATTTCTATATTTCAAGTTATTCTAGATATAATTTTCATGAATATTTGTTGAATGAATAAAGATGTTATAACTAGCAACTAAAATTATAGAGTGCAACTGCTGCCAGTCTCTACAGTGACTACGTGAATAATTTGAGCACTTAGCAAAGATATTTTTCTGCCTCTGTCGCCTCCCATCTCTCTGTCTGAATATGAATACTGTGGAGACTAGTGAAGGAGACATTTCTAAGCTCATGATTTGTATTCTTCTAGGGTCCCATCCGCTTGAATATTACCAAGAGGATAATATTCAAGGCTAGGGAGAGGGAAAGACATATTTAGTTTTTAGATTTTTCAGCTGCAGTGTCTGTTCACCATTTCTGAAACATATACTAAGCCATAAGTGTACTTGTTTAGGTGAGTATTTGATTTTGGTTTTTGAAGCTGTAGTTATATGAGAAAGAGTAGAAATTGTGATGTTGGAGAAATATAGACCGATAACTCTTGTTATGCTAAGCCAAATAGAATTTTTGCAAATTTGTCTTAGTTTGACAACTTAAAATAGCTAGAATGTAAGAAATAATTACAAAACCCTATAATATATTTAAAGTCACAACATGCAGTGTCCTTACCAAAGAAATTAGAAAAGTAGAGTAACTAGTACTAAAATTTACCTCCAACTTTCTCCTCCACTGTGACAGAAAATCCATTTTAGTGTGATTATATTAAAAGAGCTATACAGTCTAACAAAATAAGTTATTCAGTCCGCAAGAAAATAAATCTAATGAGAATATATACAAATAATTTTCAAGTGATAAAAGTTTATTTAATGAAATGCCAGTTTCTCCTTTCCTAAGGCACCAGTGAAATACCATTAACCTTTGAAAACTGAGTCCAAAAATGCTAACCTTTAAGATTCTTTGAAAATACAGTTGGAGGATAGCTGACTAGCTAGGTACATGGATACTTTGACATGTAGACAGACTACACACAAAAATTGGTTCTAACATGCAAACTGTATTCATTTTTTTGATTTGATTTTTATAACTTTTGTTTTTTTTATATCTATTTGAGAAACCACATTGGGAAAAGCAAAAAGAAAAACAAACAAACCTGAACTGAAAGATATCCTGAAGTAATGGGGAAAAAAGTGATTTGTGGTTAGACCCAGGCACAAAGCCTGTCTCTAACCCATTTCTACTCTTTTACAACTGTGTGACAATGGGAAAATCACTTACAGTCACTCATTCTCTTTAATTATGTTTAATTATGAGCAAAATAAAAGAAAATATTTACCACAAAAGAATTCCAAAAAGAAGATTCAAAATCAATATAAGTCCTCTCTCCTCTTCCTTTCTAATTCTTCTATTTTCTTTTTCAATCAATAATTTGAGTGGGCTGAAGTTTCCTTTATCCTTCTCCACCCAACAAAATAATGTAAAACATGGTAAGAGAATTGAAGAGACAAGAAAAGAGTGAAATAAAGTGTCCACTTTTGATATTTGATTGCTAATAACTTTCAAGATTCAACTTCCGCTCCCTCCATCCACATCTGGACAAAGTAAAGCCTACCTGTTTCCTGCTTTGGCACCATAAGGACGTTTATACCACATAAGCTCAACCCATACTTGTGGAAAACCCTTATTCCAGCCCCAACCCCTAACCACCATAAAACTCTAAGCCAGTTGCTCCTCCTTACTCTTTCTCTCTCAAGCCATTTTTGTACCAGCCTGGGAACACACTCTGCTTTGCCCAGAAAGCCTCAGCGTATGAGTAATAAATCTTTTCATACCCTCTTGTTATGCATGTGGCTTTATCAATCCCTACATTCTAAACCAAACTTTGGATGGAGGGACCCATCCCATATCCATGGGATGGCCACAACAGTGGACATTGTGAGCAGAGTGTCTGTGTGATGAGAAACCTTCACCATGGGTCTTTCTTCTCTTGCCTTGGCTTGTTGATCTGGCTCTGCTGCCTGCTGGTCAGCATGTACTTTGAGATGCTGCATGCTGAAAAGCTTGTGCTTTTTGCTGTGCTGCTTTGTGCTGCATTTGCTGAGTTGTATGGAGCATCTGTTACAGATTAACCAACCCAAGACAAAATTTTCAAACATTTAGAAACAAGAATATGTGATGAGAGTCCACTTTAAAGTGCCATTGGGTTAAACGTTTCATTCCAGACTCATATCTATTTCATATGTATGTATACATGTATATATGTATTTCTCTTTAATTATGTTTAATTATGAGCAAAATAAAACTTATCTATATTTCTCATATATTATCTCCTTTAGGAAGGCCCAAACCTTCTTGATAGTAACCAAGGCACTCATTTCACTTGTTAAAATGCACAATGTTGGATTCATAAAAAAATAATTTATCAGCCTCAGGCTACAGGGGTCATAGAGTGCCATAATGCTTTTGTAAACAAATTCAAATTTAATTAAATTAAACATGATGTATTTCATTTATCAGTAAATCTTCAGGAGTTAATTGTAATAAAGAATCTGACTCCAGTTTTGATGTTTAACTCTTGACAGGTTTCAAGCCTATCACATCTCCTTCCCTGCTATACCACATCTGGGCAAGCTGATAAGAAAGCCTCAGTGTGCTCTCTTTTGGTGTCAGTGGGAAGTTCAAACCATACGATATGAGTTTGCACATGTGAGAACATTTATCCCAGCCCACTTCCTCACCACTATAAAACCCCAAGCCAGTAGCCCTTCCTTGATTTTTTTTTTCTCAAGCCATTTTGAGATCAACTTGGAAGTCAGCTGAGCTCTCCCAAGAAAGCCTGGTTATGTGAGTAACAAACCTTTTCATACCCTCTGGGTGTGTGTGCAACTTGCAAATGAAATTTTGAGTGGAGAGTCCATCTCACTTCTTTGGGCTAATCACAATAGGATAAATAATATCATTTTCATAAAGTGTACTTTGTTGGAAAGGGAATGTTTGGTTGCTTTTTACATTGTTTTACTTTACTCCTCTTTTCTCTTTTCCTTTCCGTTCTTCTGTTTCAGGAAGGAGATTGAGACTGATTCTTTCTTGACTGCCCTTGTCTTTTCTGCTGTTTTCCCTATCCCACCTCAACCCCATTAGTGGAAGACATAGAACAGCATTTTTAAAAATTGAAGTATGGTTGATTTACAATGTTCTGTTAATTTCTGCTGTACAGCAAAGTGATTCAGTTATACATATATATATTCTTTTTTATATTCTTTTCCATTATGGTCTTTCTCAGGATACTGAATACAGTTCCCTGTGCTATAAAGTAGGACCTTGTTTATTCATTCAATATGTAATTGTTTTCATCTACTAACCCCAAACTCCCAGTCCATCCCCCACCCCCTGCCCTTGGCAACAACAAGTCCGTTCTCTATGTCTGTGAGTCTGTTTCTGTTGCGTAAATAGGTTCATTTATGTCATAGTTTAGATTCCAAAGATAAGTGATATCATAGTATTTGTCTTTTTCTGACTTGCTTCACTTAGTATGATAATCCCTAGTTCCATCCATGTTGCTGCAAATAGCATTATTTTGTTCTTTTTTAAGGCTGAGTAATATTCCATCGTGTGTACGTACCACAGCTTTATCCATTCATCTGTTGATGGACACTAAGTTGTTTCCATGTCTGGGCTATTGTGCTTAGTGCTGCTATGAACTAGGGGTGCATGTATCTTTTTGAATTACAGTTTTGTCAGGTATATGCCCAGGAGTGGAATTGCTGGGTCATATGGTAATTCTATTTTTAGTTTTTTGAGGAACCTCTATACTGTTTTCCATAGTGGCTGCACCAACTTACATTTCCACCACCAATGTAGTAGGGTTTCCTTTTCTCCACACCCTCTCCAACATTTGTTATTTGTAGACTTTTAAATGATGGCCATTCTGACCAGTGTGAGGTGATAGCTCACTGTAGTTTTGATTTGCATTTCTCTAATAATTAGTTATGATAAGCATCTTATCAAAGCACAGTGGTTTTAAGGTGTGGTCCAGCAGCATCCGCACCACCTGGGAACTTAGAAATGCAATTTCTTGAGTTCCACCCTAGACCTGTTGGAGCAGAGATTTGAGGGCAGGGGCACTTATCTTTCTGTGTTTAAACAAGTCTTCAAGTGATCCTACTGATCTTAAAATTTGAGAACTAATGATCTCAGAGTACAAGAGAGGGTCTTTTGAAAAGATAAGGAGTGTGTCAGACTGGCTGTGTTTCAGGGTTCTCACATGGCTTGTGGGATCTTAGTTCCCCCACCAGGGATTAAACCCATGCCCTCGGCAGTGAAAGCACAGAGTCCTAACCACTGGACTGCCAGGGAATTCCCCTGGAATTTTCTTTCCATGTTTGTTCTTAAGATGTCAGAGGTAAAGTTTGGAGGGTAACTTTGTTTACCTTGAGATCTTAGGTTATAATAAAAAGAAGTTTTGATGAAAATAATATATTATCTACCACAAATTTGTTCTGAGTGTAAAAACTAATGATGCAGGATAAGAGATTGGCTAAGAAAATGCAGCCAAAGCCTCCACTTATAATAAAGAGTTCTTTGGCCTGGACTGCCCTTTGTGTGCATTTTGTGTTGTGTATGGGTACAAACAAATGCACACATATACAGTACACACCCTGGGAAATAAATTGGCAGGAAGTGGTTGATTTGTTGTCCTGCCAGCTCTCTTTCCATCAGAGACACAATTAACAAGCAAGATGGAATAAATTATTTCTAATATCCTCTCCAGGTTCAAAATTTGAGGGCCTGTTAATAGTATTGAAGTTTTCATCCTATGATCAGAGAGAAGGTCTCAGTCCTTTTTGCTTTCCCACTTTTCTGTGGGTCAGGTTTTCTGCTACAGATATATTTTAAAGAAAACTTTGGTCATATGTTTACATATTTTTTCCATTAGCAGAATCTTCACAATATTGGTATAAATGGAATTTTTTCTACTACTTTCTGTAATTGGATTCTTAGGGGAAAAACTGCATTATAATTAGAAGATTAATCCAGTGGTTATCAGAAGATATTCTTTAATATGAATAAACATGTTGACATTTTGTTTGTTTGTAACCTTATATTTTCATGTCGTTTTATATTCTCTCTGCCAGGATTTTATGAAGATCAGGATTTTTCCAGCATATACTTTCT